>NC_060121.1:40744333-41973083 GCF_021461395.2 Schistocerca americana
CTTTGGAAAAATTCAAGCAACTTCTGATTTTTGAAACATTGAATTTACTTTAAGCAAATGGACAACCGATTTTACTGTTAATATAACAACAATAAATTACACACCAAGCCAGCAGAAGTCACTCGCTAAGCTAAATACAGAATAAACGAAATCGCTCACACTTAATTTGTATTAGTTTTTCCAGCGAAATTTTACGTTACTGTAAGTGAATGAAGTTAGTACTCAAAACTGCAAATTAGTTAAGCCTCTGCTATGCAATACAAGAATCAGTAGTTACTGAGGCAGAAAATTTAGACTGAAACTGTTCATTAGCAAAGAGACAAAACCGGTAGTAAATAGTTAATCAATTTTCATATTTTTATGTCACTCGGTGGCTGCATGGAAAGGAAACGGTCCCTGCTTAGTAATAATATCTGAGGACAATGACAGCACAGGTGCCCTACAAGTTGTAAGTATTGCAGGCTATTATTAAAGTTAGTCATACTTTTTGAAAGAAATCCCACTGGGCGATGCCTCTACAAGGTTATATTTTTCTCACTTAACAATCTTACGATGTGTGCACGACGACAAATTTAGCCTACGACGATGCTGGGCTGCCGCTGTTGTTGCTGCTGCTGCTGCTGCTGGTTGAGAAACCCGAGTCGTCTCCAGAGCCACGGGTAATTATGGGACAGGCAATGGTTGGAACTGCATCTTCCTCTGCCTGTCCACTGCTGCCGTGGTCTCAGTACTCGCTGATTAAGGAACTGGGCGCTCCTAACTGGCGCGAGCATAGCTGCACACCGCCTCAGCGCGAGCGCCCGACAAACACACTTCCCAAGACCCAAAGTTATCTTCCTCCTCTCTGCTCGCAGCGCGTCAGAGACTCTGCATACGCAAACGTAAACAACGGCACGGCTACTGCCACTTCGTAGTTTCTATCGATACATTAAAGTTCCCTTGGCTATTACCCACCTATTTACAATATTTACATTATAACTACAATCAACTATATACATTCAGAAATACATACAGTATTACATCCATTGTATTGTATTGTATGTTAACCGGGGGCCTAGAAACGACGGAGAGGCTCCGTCCCCGCCGCAGCCGCAGTGGTCCACAACCCCACGAAGACTACCGCAGTCCACTTCACCCCTCCGCCGCCCCACACCGAACCACTCTTTCAGGGTTATTGTGCGGTTCGGCCCCCGGTGGACCCCCCCCCCCCCCCAGGGAACGTCTCACACCAGGCGAGTGTAACCCCTATGTTTGCGCGATAGAGTAAAAGTGGAGAACTTGTTTCCGCAGCAATCGCCGACATAGTGTAGCTGAGGCGGAATAAGGGGAACCAGCCCGCATTCGCCGAGGCAAATGGAAAACCGCTTAAAAACCATCCACAGACTGACCGGCTCACCGGACCTCGACACAAATGCGCCGGGCGGACTCGTGCCGGGGACCAGGCGCTCCTTAGACCGCACGGCTTAACGGGTTGGCATTGCGTATTAACTATACTTTCTGTAATAAAGGTTATATATTCAGAATGAGAAGTACAGTACACGTTATCAACGGATATTAAACGCCGAAATATCTCGGATGGTGCATTTTCGGTGTTAGACGCTCTCACTGAGAATTTTTTTTTTCAAACATAAAACTGGTGTTTACCAATATGAGTCAGCAAACAGTAGATCACCTCCATCTGTTTTTTCCCCGAAGCCTTGCTTTTAAGCCTCTAATGTACGCACGAAACTCTCCTTCAGTTGGTTGATCAAGTCTTCAAACGGGAACTGGTACTCATCGCAATTCTATTCCTAGTAGAAGAAAGTGAATTGGGGATGGAGACATCGATGTTACTCTTCATCTCCGTAGGTACTCTACTATATAATTTATTGTAGCCTGCTACTAAGTCAGTTGCCTCACGTAGAGTGTAAAAGCGTTGAAGTGTTTCTGTGCCCACTGGTCGTATCACGCACTGACAACATTGAGAAGTGGTACTTTCCTGGACAGTTTTCCACACAGAAATACTCGACAACATCTAGCCAGAGGGAGTTTTTTCTGTGTCTACTCAAAAGCCTCAGGCGCTTCGTTGCCACAGAGAAAAGACTGAAAGGAAAAACATGTTATTTCAACGATGTAAAGGATGGTTCAGGTGCAGACTGGGAAGGCTCTCTTCGGAGATAAGCTGCTGTTAGCCTGTTATTATTATATCTGATTCGGCATGAAGAATGAACCTGGAGTTTGTTCACGCTATTTAGGAAATCAGAATGTGCTCTTAAGTTTACGCTCTGCACTCGACTGACGTAGTCTATTCACACATCTCTCTTTCGCTAACGACGTTTCACCTTCATACTTTCAGCACAGTTAAAGCACTCAGGCCAATGCGAATCCGACATTTCGAAACACTGAGCACAGCATGAACGCGCATTCGTAGGCTTCAGATAGTAACTGACAGAAACTTTGCAGTACTCCAAGGGCTGTCCAATGCAAGGGGGAATGCTGGAGAGAGGAGGGAATGAGGGAAAGAGGGGAAGACGTGTCAACAATAAAAATGATGTAAGTTAATTTTAAAACTGTATTTTTTGAAAGATTGGAAATTTGTGTTTTTTCTTTTTCAAAAATGCCTATTCCCCAGAAATGACGCAAAGCTCATCAAGTACCAGTAGTGTATATAGCTTACGTAATGGCTTAAATATATAATTACATTCGGGAATATATTTTTGACTGAGGATTGCATTTTCAGATTGAAGTCGACTTTCACCAAAATTTCCCGACGCGTATAAAACACCACTAAAATTTTATTAAAAATAAAACTCAGAGATATCTTACTTTTCGCGATTTTTTGATAGTTTTGCAAATTTTCACAGCCGCGTGTCTCAGTAACTTTCTGAATTTCCCCACATGTTATTCTGTATATAGAACTTGCGGGAAAAATAACGTTCTTTAAAAATTGGTAATGGCATCTTCTTGTCTACAATGCATTGGAAGGGAGTTACTGAGGAAAAACTGGAAAAATGGTCATTTCTTATCTGTATTTTCAAGATGGCAGATAAAGCACAAGGGGAAGAAGGTGTAAAACTAGAGTTTTTCAGGAGAGGGCTAATACATACAACATACCTGAAAATCAAAATTATTGCACCTCCTGCAACCCAACCCCATTTCACAGAGCTGTCTGTAGTGGTCTATATTTACACGGACTTGGCTGGCCCCGGTTGTGCCGAAGTGTCGGTTTCCATCACACAGCTCACAACAGCGCCCTGGCTCGGCCGTGTGACAATGAGGACGGCCTGCCACCTCTCTCACGCTTCTGGTCCCAGCCAGCGGCTAAGCGCCGCGCCACCAGCTTACATCTGCCGTGCTTGTGTCCGTCCAGCCTCGCTGTGTGCTGCTTCAGGGGGCTCCTCGCAGTAACCGTGGCCAGTTTCCGAATTTTGCTCGACCACCCGCATAAAATAATACCTGCGGCGGAAAACAATAAACTTCTCGCCAGTACGCAGTGCACTGTTGTTTCCATTGCAAGTCACGTAAGGTGTCACGGTGCTCCAGAGTTGACACTGGAGAGACGCGGCAGGTGCTGCCACTAGCGCCCGAGTTTGGAAACAGCCCTTGTCAAGGACAGGCCGCTGCTCCACCTCCCCCTACCACGTAGTTCGAACTGCTGAAAGTGAACACAGCATTCCTCATCAATGTTTGCAGGCTAACTAATCTAAAGTGTAGAGAAGCACAAGCTGGTGAAGAGGCAGCATCGGGACAGTAGCAGACGGCTGGGTCCAACGGATGCTCAGTAGCCGCAAACGAGGCGTTACTTCGCAAAAGGTAAACATATCCTCAAAATAATGCATGTTAACACTTCACGCAGTAGTTACAGTCTCGCAGGGCTGTTTCCCAAATTATAAGTGCCGCACGTTGTTGTTCCTAACTGGAACGTAAACTTTGAGTTTCTGTGAAGTCATTCAAACACCGCTCGCAACAATTGGTTTTTACCACTGAACTATTGCAGTGTGGACATATCCGAAACGCTCTAGCGTGTCCACAGTTCGCTTCCTCAGTCGTCCACTCTGTTCCATTCCGTTGTCTTTAATCACTTCACTGAAGCTTCATTTTTTCACTTCGGTGACGAATAAGGAGAGAACGTGCACACAGTAAATCAGATTTCCGGAAATATATGTCTGTAAGAACTGCATGTATTCACATATTTTGTTGCAAGCAAATGTTGACTTTTTCCCACCTCGTATCTCATCTGTAACTTTGCCAAATTTGCTGGTTGTTGTCGTCTATTATATGGCATTATTTATTAAATGACGTCTGCTTCTGTACACACATCGACTCTAGAAAAATGCAGAGTTTTAGACATAAACGACCTACAGTACTTGGTATAACGGAGTCATCGTTGTGTTTTAAAATTAATTTTACTCGGTTTTAGCAGTTCCAACAACGGTACTTTCCTTCTCAAGGATGTGTTGTGAGAAATTACGTCTGACCTCTTAAGTAATAGAACCCAGTACGTTGTCCTCGATGGTGAGTGTTCATCGGAGGTGAGGGTATCATCTGGAGTGCCCCAGGGACGTGTGGTAGGTCCGCTTGTTGTTTTCTATCAACATAAATGATCTTTTGGATAGGGTGGATAGCAATGTGCGCCTATTTGCTGCTGATGCTGTGGTGTACGGTAAGGTGTCAAATGGCTCTGAGCACTATGGGACTTAACTGGTGAGGTCATCAGTCCCCTAGAACTTAGAACTACTTGAACCTAACTAACCTTAGGACATCACACACAGCCATGCCCGAGGCAGGATTCGAACCTGCGACCGTAGCGCCTAGAACCGCTCGACCACTTCGGCCGGCGGGAAGGTGTCGTCGTTGAGTGACTGTAGGAGGATACAAGATGCCTTGGACTGGATTTGTGGTTGGTGTAAAGAATGGCAGCTAACTCTAAATATAGATAAATGTAAATTAATGCAGATGAATAGGAAAAAGAATCCCGAAATGTTTGAATACTCCATTAGTAGTGTAGCGCTTGACACAGTGACGTCGATTAAACATTTGGGCGTAACATTGCAGAGCGATATGAATTGGGACAAGTATATAATGGCAGTTGTGGGGAAGGCGGATAGTCGTCTTTGGTTCATTGGTAGAATTTTGGGAAGATGTGGTTCATCTGTAAAGGAGATCGCCTATAAAACACTACTACGACATATTCTTGAGTACTGCTCGAGTGTTTGGGATCCCTATCAGGTCGGATTGAGGGAGGACATAAAAGCAGTTCAGAGGCGGGCTGCTAGATATGTTACTGATGGGTTTGATCATCACGAGAGTGTTACGGAAATGCTTCAGGAGCTCGGGTGGGAGTCTCTAGAGGAAAGGAGGCGTTCTTTTCGTGAATCGCTACTGAGGAAATTTAGAGAACCAGCATTTGAGGCTGACTGCAGTACAATTTTACTGCCGCCAACTTATATTGCGCGGAAAGAGCACAAAGATAAGATAAGATAAGATAAGATAAGAGAGATTAGGGCTCGTACCAAGGCATATAGGCAGTCATTTTTCCCTCGTTCTGTTTGGGAGTGGAACAGGGAGATAAGATGCTAGTTGTGGTACGAGGTACCCTCCGCCACGCACCGTATGGTGGATTGCCGGGTATGTATGTAGATGCAGATGCAGATCTTCACGCACTGCCTTACTAAACTGGGCTCTTTTTTGTGGAGTATGTTTTTAACTCCTAGATTTACTGCAGAGTATTTTCGCTGAGGCCTGTAATGTATTTTAGCTTGTCGACGAAGATTCAATGTTCGAGATACCATTAATAAAATAAAGAAAGATAGCTCTTAAAAGTAGCATAAGCGGGGGTCACTTGAAATCTACAAACAGAAATAACAAATGAAAGTAAAAAATTCTCTTGACAATATTTTGGGTTTGGCATAAGGTGTTTAGTAATGGTTCCATATTACTGAACCAACGCAAGGGATTTTTCTAACAGGTGGCCTCAAAGAAAGAAGGAAATGACGAACGTAATTTTATCTGCGCAGTTTCGTCAATCAATCCACAGACAAAAACAACTCCTTGTCAATACTGCATCAATACGACGGCGTGTTTGGGCGCTTAATTCTAGACGTCTTACCACGTGCCTCACACTCCCTCAGGATGGCCTGGCAACAGAGCCGTAGAGCTACCTTTCTCGATAACTAACCGAGTTGGAAGTTCCAGATTCCGCCCAGGATCGGCCGGTGTTTCTTTCCCCCAGACAGAGCAGCCCTGTAGGTCTCGGACGGACGACTGCAGCCCCGCCACGTGCCGTCTGTGCCTCTCCAGTTGCCGACGCCTTCGTCCGCTAAACGACCGCACCGCACCGCATGTCACCGCGCACTGCCGTCGCATCAAAAGCGCGCACGCCGGTTTTCGTTCCGGCACTCCTCATATTTTCCGGAACAACCACCTCTTTCTTTCTGCTTTGATAACGTAACGAATGTTCTGACCATCAGATATCAATTAATTCGCTTACAGACGGTCAGACTGTCGCAGTAATAAGAGAAGTACCGCTCTGGCGGTCAACAGTGACTCCTGTTTTGCAAAAACAGACAATGTGTGATGGGATAGCAGCAATCAGTGATTTTATAATGTTATTTATAATCCGTGTTGACTGCAAATTTTTTATTCATATGACCGGTTTCGGTTCATTCAGAATAATAACATTAAAGTGACTCCTGTGTTTAACGACGCGCGTATGCCTAAGCCCTCGTGTCCGTTTGTGCCTTCTTATGTTTTCGGTCGGTTGTTACAGCTAAAGATCAAGTGTTAAACAGTTTTAAAACTTGGGTCACGTGGAAGTGCTTAAGTGATGTTTTCATCTGCGGAGCGGCTTGAATAAGTAATCAACCAAATGCAATAGTTACTCATTCTGATTTAGACGTCATTTTCAAGTTTTCTATAAACCTATAAAAATTGACAAGAAAGCTAGATGTGACATTTGGAGGTGAAGTCGTACCCTCCTTCCTTTCTTGCAGTACTCTGACGAACTGCATGCGACACCCGCATCTGTATGTCCCCCGGTCACGTCACTTCCTCGTGCTGCACACCTAGAGCCCAAGAAACTCTTTGCTGGCGAATATTGCCGTATCTAGCTGGGACTTCGTCGAACCTCTCTGAGGTGGGAGTGTGGAAATGAAGTGAAAAAATTATTTAACATATTAACAGATTCTTCCGCCGGTTCTTGGTAGAACAACATTATAATAAATGAAAAGCACCAGTTTGCTTTTGTTCTATAATATTACTTTTGTTGTTAACCGGTTTTCGGCTGACTAGGCCATCACGTACTCAGTAAATGTCTGAAGATGGCCTAGTAAGCCGAAAAATTTGTTATTTAACATAATTACTTTCCGTTTAGAACATAATTACAGGGAACTCGCGGCAGAGTAGTTAGTACACCGTATTTTTCGGGAGATTTCGCCTTTCCCGGGAAGTCTTTTTTCCCTTTTACGTATTTATTAAACTCCATGCAAGTTAGCTTGTAGTTAAACTGGAACTGTAAGATTGATTGCACAATAGCTGACAGAAGTCGGTTTCTTTCATCAGTGCAGTGGGCCGACATCAGCGAAAATACTTGTTCCACAGTGGCGTTGTGTGCGGGAATGGAAAACAAATTCTCGCACGCATAATTTTAGCAGTTGGCACTTGCGTTCAGGTTTTTCGGTTTCCTTAAGGAAGTAGACTCACCTTTCTTCCACAGAGATTTTAGACTTCCATTCTTCCGAGTCACGCCTACTTTCTAAAAAGCTCTTCAGATACATATATTCCTGAAAACAATTGTCGCCGCAAATCTTCGCACCAAGCTGGTAACAGTATTTTGCAAAGTCGGGACAAAATTGGGTCTTGTCGAGATGTCCGGACAAAAAGGGTCCTAACGGCGACGGTCCCGATACGTGGGGAGGGATGGCGACCTACGTGCGAGTCCCCTCCCGCCTTGTATCGTGTGCTTACACACCGCTGTCATGTGTTGGACCAGAATCCCACGTCAGGCCTCGTACATAATACTCTCCATCGGAGTGCGAGGCTGGGTCCCGTAATTTACTCCTCGCCACTTATACCGAGGTGATCGATGCCGACGAGGCCCGGCGCAGGTGCCCGTTTGCACGTGGCTTTTAGTGCTTGTTTACACGTTTCTCTTGGTGCATATTTGCACGTTTCCTATAGCGCACAATAAGAGTCCGCGAAGTTGTGCAGGCTGCCTAAACTAGCTATTCCCACAGCTGCTTACGAACTTTGCACGGTACTGAAGGCTCCAAAGTGCATCTGTTGTCACACGAATGTTGCCGGTGGAAACAGAGCGTTTACTCGCTCCTGTGCTTTCTAGCGGGAAGAGATTCTGAACTGTACAATTCACAGCCGGCCCGAGTGGCCGACCGGTTCTAGGCGCTACGGTCTGGAACCGTCTGACCGCTGCGGTCGCAGGTTCGAATCCTGCCTCGGGTATGGATATGTGTGATGTCCTTAGGTTAGTTAGTATTTAAGTAGTTCTAAGTTCTAGGGGACTGATGACCACAGCAGTTAAGTCCCATAGTGCTCAGAGCCACTTGAATCATTTTTTGAACTGATGACCTCAGAAGTTAAGTCTCATCGTGATCAGAGCCATTTGAACCATTTTCTACACTTCACATCTTCCGCACCGCGCTGGTAACATGATTTTAAGCAGAAAGAAGGCAGTGTGTGGCAAATGGATGGAACATATTAGTATATTAATCGAAAGTGTAAACTGAAGCTGTGTATCTCTGACATCAGAAATAATGTTGAACAGAGCTGGAGGAAACGTGATACAGCATTAAACGAAATATACTACCACATGTAAGAATTGTAGTCCTCAGTGGGAGAAATTAAAAGGGAAGTAAATCTTACTTGTTCACAGTACTGTCGCACTGCCGGGTTTGTTATGCCGTTGAGGTGCCAAAGACAAAAGGCGCTGGCAGTAGGCCCGGACGTGGTATATTCTGACACACTGAGATTAAATTATTCGATTGCCTGATAAAATGATTAGCTAATAATAATATTTCAAATATTTCTCACTGCCACTGCCTATAATGAAGCTGCCGTAGAGAATGCAAGAATTCTTGATTTCCTTCTGGACTCGACCCCTTGACAGCCTTCCCTCTGCATGTCCACTGCTCGTGTGCACTTTTTGGCTCCCCTAATCACACGGGACTTTTCCCATTCGGTTCTGCAAGCACTTAATTGTGTGGTTTAAAGCACATGTAAATGGGTGCTAAGGAAACAGTTCGAGATTTGAAAAGAGTCTTTCGTTAAAGTGACGCTGTGACATATGTATTCTGTTATATCTATAAAGAAGAAAGTTTGTGTGTATGTAACCGACCTACTTCCAAATCGCTTGATCGATTTCAACCAAACCTGGCACAGAAACAGCTGGCTTCACAAGCAACAGCACTGTGCATTTTTATAGCCTGCTAACTCCAATACGATCAGAGATTTTGGCAAAAATATGTGTCCTCCAGCTTTGGTGTATGACAGGCATGTCATATTGGAACAATATCAGCCTGGCAAATCAACCTGCTTTGCATGACAACCTATTTGTTAGGGGCAAGAAACGGGGTTTCTGGTCCCCAACATGTAGACTGCCTTGGTGATGAGCTTTTTGTATTGAAGTAGTGGGCAGCTTTATCATACTGCTTTGCATTTAGACTTTTACATCAGGGGCAAATAATTGATATTCCATCCCCTGATGTGTAAACTGTCCTCTATGACAGGCAGGTTGGGGGGTTAGTTTTGGCCTGCTTTAGTGAACTGTATTGTAGGCACCACACATGCCGTTGTGCATAGCTCGGTATAGGTTGAGGTGGACAGAGGAGGGAATGGTCAGAGCGAAGAAGAGGAAGAAATGGACAGAAATACGGAACGAAGGGGAAAGTCATAAGTCAGGTGAGAGATGCAGGGAGGCAGTGGACAGGTGGAAGAGGAAGAGAGGGGGCAGAGGTGCAAAGAGACAGGGTGAAGGATAGAGATCAGTCAGAGGGGATAGGAAGCTATGGGCAGCGAGAAGGGGGTGCAGGAAATGGACGAAAGAAGGGAAGGAGTGGTAGAGAGAGAGAGAGAGGGAGGGAAGGGGGGAGAAGGGGGGGAGGACGAGATAGAGGCAGGAGGAAGAGGCTGACACAGAGAGGGGGAGAAGGAGGCGTGTCGAACGCAGGGAAAGGCTATAAGAAATAAATAATTTGTGTTATCTTATTGATTAAATCTCGAGAGACCTTAAGCGCAGCGAACACAACATTATTAACGAAAGTAGTTAGCACTGACATATTGACCCCCTCTTGTTCCTCGTTCCCACGCTTGCCCGCTACTCCATCAGGTGGCAGACGAGTGGGGGAAGGGCACATCTGAAGCTGAGACGATGAAAGACGCTTTTACCACGGCGGAACCGACCATAATAAAAGAAGCTCCTGACTGCCAACAGAAGAAATTTATTTTACAGACAAAAACTAAAACTAAACTCCTCCCGAAGAGTCCACGAAGGCCCAACGTCGGAACCGCTACTCCTCAGTTTTCCTCACAAGGTCTGAGTGCACCCCGCTTGCCAGCAGCGCTCAGCAGACCGGTTGGTCACCCATCCAAGTGCTAGCCCAGCCCGACAGCGCCTAACTTCGGTGATCTGACGGGAACCGGTGAGAGTCAATGTTAAAATTCCAAAATTGTAGCTCATAGTATCTATGTCTTCCGTTCTGTTTTATAAATGAATTTGGTTGCTATAGTTGACTGTTGAATCAGTAATTTAGAAAAAAGATCGTGATCAGTTAAGAAAACTGAAGAATTTTAATGAAAGGAAAGATACTTTAATAGTCGAACAGACACTCACAGACGCAACTTCAAAGTTAAATCTCTAGAAGTTTCTGAACCCTCCAGAATTAACACAGCTGTTCGGCGGGCGATGGGCCCAAACCGACTCTCTTCAATCTGTTCTTAGGCAAGGTCATGAAAGGGTGAGATGCAGAACTAAGATATCGAAGGAACCCATCTGGGACAAGCAAGAGGAAAATTTTAGGTGAAATGTCTCGCTTCTGCTGACGATATTGCAGTAATTTCTAAGGATGAAACAGATGAAAAGATAATGATAGAAACACGTCACAAAAGTGCAGCTAAAACCAGATTACTAATATAATACGAGAAAAAGGAATACATTGTACATAAACAGAACATAGAAAAATATGTACAAGCACAACACGGACGCATCAAAAGAGTTGACAAGTTTAAGTACTTGGGAAAATGGATACAACCAGACTGGTTAGATAGCACCACAGATAAGAAAGATCGACGAACTGGACGAAGAGGAGAAACGAAGATCTGTATAGAAACATAGAAACAATCACAAACACAATAAGAAAGGGAAGATTAAAATTTTACCGTCATATGTACAGAAAGAATGACAATAGCCAAAGTAAGAAAATTTTTAACTTAATTTCAAAATTAAAAAAACACCACGGAATGGCTGGAAGAGGGAAGGATCTGAGAAAATTTAACGTGACAGAAAAGACTAAACATAACAGGAGAAGTTTAAGGCTACTGGTCAATATGGCAAAATTTCCTGTCCAACAACGAAGTTCACAACCTCGGAGGGTGATGTCAAATGAATAGAGGCAGGTCATCAGTCAACGCATGAAGAAGTTCTGGGTAGATAAAAAGAAATGATTGTACCTTTCTCTTAGGTACTAAGCGGTCTGTAATTCACCAAAATCTGTAATAAAAAAATAAATTGAGACGGAATTTAAGGAAATTGAAATGCTTTGATGTGCTGAAGAAATTCTGAGTTGGTTTAATACAATATATTCGAATTTTAATTTATTTGACCTTAGAGTGAAGTTATCATATAGACATATAAAGAAATATTTTACTTAATTTTATCCATAGTTGTCAGTGTTCCTTCCGTGGCTGTATTACTTTCATAAAATAAAGAACATCCGCCTTCAGTCACAATTGTGTATTTATTTCAATGCACGATGAGTTTCGAGATCTGGGGACTCATCCTTAGGCGATTTAACAGTCTTCAGCGATTACAATGTTATATTACACAGTGGCACATGGCGAATATAAGTTTTCAAAATTAAGACAAGTCGAAAAATAACTTACTGTTTCCCGCAGCGGAACATGGCTTTGAGGCACAGTATGAGTATACACGTTTATGTGCATTTTTTTAACTTATGTATATACGTGTATATTTTCATATAAGCCGGCCGTTGTGACCGAGCGGTTCTAGGCGCATCAGTCTGGAACCGCACGACTGCTACGGTCGCAGGTTCGAATCTTGTCTCGGTCATGGATGTGTGTGACCACCGCATTACAGAATTTGTTACCGTTTTATGTCCCTTCTGCTCTCCACAAACCCCTCCCCATCGTTCCGTATCGGAACCGGCATTCCTAAGCAAAGCCTGGATGATAATATTTGGGCTAATAATGATAGAATTTTGAGAGTTTTTTTAAAGAAATGCTAGCATGGCCGTTTAGGCGATATTTTTGTTGATCAACGACGTTTCTGGGCTACAGAGGAAATGCAAGTGTAATTTTATTTACAGATTTTAGTTTAGTGTCATTTGCAATACTGTAACATTTTACACTCGAAGTATCACCAACCTCCAAATAACGCCTCCAGTGGTAAAATTAATCTGCTACAAATAGGTAATTAGGCTAGTGTAGAAGTGCGTGCATATTTTTAATTTATCATAACGCTAGTGGACGAATCAAAATCGGTATTTCTTCTTTCTTATTACAACCTTATCCACAATTAGAGACCACCACAACAGCACACAGCACAAAAACAATAAACGGCAGGACTTGTATTAAATTGAGCTGCAAGTAAGAACTGAACTCATTAACAGAACAAAAACCGAAGTAAGGTCAACAATGTAAAAAAGTTGGTCTTGGCTAAAGTAGGGACAGGCAAAACCCGGTAGTGCTATCGATAGACCGATAGCTTAGATCTATTAAATCTATCGATAGCCTTGTTGCCTGTCGATGGTGTGTATTCCTTTTTCATCGTATGAATGAAAGCCAAAATATAAGAGGCGATCAAGAAGTTTCCGTTCGAAAGCCGAACAGTCCAGACTCGGTGTGCTAGTCGGGCAAAATCGCTGTGGGCACTGACGCAACCGTCCTGCCGCGTGGAGAAGTCCGACAGGAATAGCCCTCCCTACAAGGCGTGACAGTCGCACGAGGAGGGTGGTCGGCTGTCTGACACGTCTGCGATTTGCTGAGGTGCGTTATCATGAAGCAGTAGGATCCCTTGTTGCGCCATTTCACAGCGGTGCTTTGCGACAGACAGGCTGCGCCATACACAGTCTTCAGTCTCCGATGATTGTCTGCTGGTGTAAGTCTTTCAGCAGCCAACAAAAGAATAACAGAACGTTCGTCATAGTTCACATTTCGGCATTTACGTCACGCACGCCGAAAAGACACGAATGGCAGACTAATACCTTGCCGCCATGTCGGTGCTTATATACCCGTTACGGAATCGAAGTTGCATACCGCTGCAACAACGTTCTCAAACCGAAACTTTTTGATCGCCCGTCGTAACTTCCATTTTCATTATACGGCAGCTAGGCCGTGTGTGATTTCATTTAGGCGATAGGGGGGGGGGGGGAGGAGGAGGGGTGTCCGGACCCTCTGGACCTCCTCCTCCGTTTGGCTACGTCTTTGGTTGTCGCTAAAACACCAGCAGAAAATACCTGGGAAGTTTGTGTGCATAATCTCTTCTTTTTTCAGTTTCAGTGAAAGTTTTGGTATCAGAGAACGGACCTTTATTCGCATTAATTGCCTGCAGGGAGTTTCCAAAACTAATCGCAGTGCATCAGAAAAAACTCTGGGGGAGATTAATTTCTGCGCCTTCCGCCGTGCCCTCGCGCTTCGCTGCACCGGCGAGTGCGCCAGCGAACCGAAAGTCGCAGCAAGTCTGAATAATCTTACCATTACGCAGTGTAAGTTAGAAGCATTTTAGGAGTAAAATAAAACGGGAGGTGAGTAGCTCTGGCAGTGGAAGTTTATCAGGAGGTCTGTATAGTGGGTGCCGCAAATAACAGCTACGCTACATTTTCTTGACGATAGAACATGCCGACTTTTAAAGAATATCACTCAACCAAAAGATATTAACCCCGAATCTTTTTTCTCTCTCAGCCAATATTTATGATGGTTGAGAGAGACAAATAAAACAATTTATTTACGGAGAAAACAAGGTTAAAGCTATTTACGAGACGACACACAAAAAACTCTAACACTATCAATGTACACGATATTCGACAAAATTGTCGCCGACCACACAGAAAAAAAACTTGGTGTCTGAAGTCTGCTTTAAGAGGAGATAAAGTACGATGGATCGTTTGGAAGTCGCTAACGGTACTGATATCCACTGTTGTGCATTTCAGAATTATTTGTGAGTGCTACAAGTCCCATTAAACGCGATAGTTAGACATTCAGAGCTGAAAGGCTATAAAAAAAGTAAATTTCGTTATATCAAAATTAACTTCAAAAGTTCGTTACTTAAATATTTCTGAACTTTTGTGTGATCATCGTGGCACGGTACCCCGTGTTTTCACAGCAGTGCGGAGTGTATGCATCACCTGATGTGCACCCCCGTCACCCCTCACCCACCCCCGCCCCTCCGAGGACACCGGATGAAACTTTTATCAGGAGTGTGTAGTGGAAGTCGTCAGTGACTCACTTTCTCTTTAATACACTTCCAGATATATTCAAATAAATATACTACCTATCCACTGACATTTTTCACAGACAGCAAATTTTTGGTTTTTATTTATGTGTTAACAAACGGTAAAATATTATTCTGTTTGTATTCAGTTATAAAAGCATGTAAACAGAAATATTTTCAACGGAAACTGAAAATACTTAGAAACTTGTGACAAACGTATTTTTCCAAATTTTTGAGAGAAACGTTAGGAAATTATTGTTATTTCTACAATTTTCTTTGGATGATGAAAAGCAATAAATATATTAAATAAATAAGTAATTTGAAAACATTTGTAAGTTATGCAATGCATTAATGGCAAAATATTTCGTCTTTGGATGCTCAAATCGATATCTTGTAATATCTTTGTGCAGCGAGAATTGCGTCGTTGATTGACTTTGCATAACTTTTTGGAGGCTATTGAAGAAGTACTGTTGCAGAAGTTGTGTTTTGTATTATCAGTTCTGTCCTGCCTCACGTTTGAAAATGCTGTCCATGCTTGGTTACACTCGTTTCAACAGCTGCAAGCAAATTCATCACGCTTTTGATGGCATTCGAACATACTAAATCACCCCGAAGGTGTATCGTCTTGAACATAGGATCGAGCGTTGTTGATGTGACCAATATGTTAATATCTTCAACCGGTAGGTAGGGTTTCTTTATTTCTGTTACGATGTTGCTCTTAGATTCGCTGCAATACTCTCTGTTCGTAACATTTCAAATATTTTTATATTCGACATACTGCTTACTGGCATTATTTTACTTACGTATCTAAGCAAATTTCACGAGTTGCAGAATGCCACAAACACCTTCCCGCTCAACAAAAACTTCGCCTGTCAGTATGTGTGGTGCTCCAGCAGGGCAGTTGATTATGCTGTTAACCACTGGGCACAGCTGCGAAAATATATCCGACTGAAATATGTTACGTAGAACGTTAAATCCCATCTACTTCTTGAATTAGCATGCTTTCTGTCTTAGCTCATCATTTGCTACTGGGTTTAGTTTATATCACGTTACAATCCTTTCTCAGCAGTAGTCAACTCAGGCAATTGGCCAATCTTTCCGACGGATGTTTTTCTACCAAACTGAGCATGTGGGCAGAATCGGTGTCCTTCTTGCAAAAGCTATTTCTACTTATTTAGCTTTATTTACTCCTGCGTCGTTCACCACCTGTAGTACTTTGCTGGTGTGTGTTCTCTGTTCCTTAAAAGTCCGTAATAACCTACTCGAAATATATTCACCCGTGTGTGATAACTTTATTTTATTGACATCACAATAAAGTATGGAATCGAGGTCACTAGAGATGGAGGACAAGGTCGGATTAGGAAAGGATGGGAAAGGAAATAGGCCGTGCCCTTTGAAAGGAACCACCCTGGTATTTGACTGAAGCGATTTAGGGAAATCACGGAAAACATACATCAGGATGGCCGGACGCGGGTTTGAACCGTCGTCCTCCCAATTACGGTAACAACTAACCTGGTTTTACTACTAACGTCAGTGATCGATACTGTTTCTTTAGCATTGATGTTACTACATTTCAAAGACAACAGTATGGATATGGAAACTTCAGTGTTTGAAATCGCTATAAAGAGCATAGCTATTTGTAAGTGGCCACGTGTCCTCTCAATGCTTTGGCTTCTCTTAGGCACAAGTTAAAGTTAGTACACCAACACCTCGTGAAAAAATCATAGTGACAAATAAATTGGCCAAAAAGCCCTTAATTTAGCACAAGTTTTCTTATAATTTTCCTAAATAATTAAATTATTACGCGACTAGCAGCGTTAATATGAAATGGGGAGGAATGGAGTGTGGACCCAGCCCAGTACCACGCGATAAACGCTTTTACGTCAGCAAGCATGAACAATTTTGAGAATAGGTACGCTAGTGTTTTTAAACTTCGCGCTCCATTATCACGATGACGACAAACTACCGATAGGGCAAACGAGTGTTAATGGCGTGACGAGACATCAAGCAAATGTTCTGATTTAAACGTCACGCCTGATGTTGGAGTTTTACTCCGTGAATAGTGAAAACGGTGTAAGCGATGAACTTTTTTCCTTTCATTAGTTTGTGTGTGTGGGGGGGGGGGGGGGGGGGGGGGGGATGTATCAGCAAGAAAAGTTTCGAAAATGTTTGAAATTATATGTGAAGTTTCTTGTAAGTCGCCAAGCGCTCTCATTCCCAAATGCAGGATGGATGTGGCCTTTGTAATCTGGCGCGCAGTGCGTTACACTACCTCAACACATATAGTCTATAACTTGAATACTTGACTTTTTTGTTAAACTTTTAACGTGGGATATACCTCTGAATGAGTAGGTCACGACAGCATTTAAAATTTTAAAAATAATTATACGAAATACTGAACATCAGATTTTTGTTGCTTCTGTAAGATGTTATATAGGGAAGCTATAAACTGAGATAGTGCAGCGTGCAGCGTGCAGCGTGCAGCGTGCAGCATTTTACCCGCTCAGTAGTGCAGATGGAAAAAAAAAAAAAAAAAAAAAAAAAAAAAAAAAGAGGAAGGAAGCAACTGTTCTGCAAGTACTATGTCAGTTTCCAGATTTCGATTTCAGTCCGTTTTCAACAGAAAGACACACGAAAATCTTATGTCTCCTGTCGAGTACGTCTTTCCTTAACGGCACTGTAAGTATTAGCGGTATGAATCCAAATGAATATTTCGGTATAGCTCGGATTGCAAGAATGACTAACATTCACTGTTTCCAACGAACAGCACAAAATAAGGTTATTGTTATTCAAACACTTTGTGGATTATAAATATTATTATTTAAGAAAAAAAGACGAGATGTAAATGTTCTTGTACATAAATACCTTTTACTTCCTTGTACAGCAAACACTTTGTAGGATTTTACTTAACTCAGAGAAAAATGTTGACACGGTCAGCTATAAATATCATTGTTTCAATTTATCCGATGTGTGTCAGTAAGTTTTTCTGTGAGAAGTGTGCTCACGGACTTTCATTTTCATTTCAGGTACGATTCCAAACAGAAGATGAGGCTGACTGTGCAACGGTGTGCTAGCTCAGTAGGTAAGAACGGCTACGCCACTTAATGCAAAATTCTTCTACGCCACACAGTTGTAATACGTCAGGGAATTTCGTTACAGTGCACTCTTCGCTGTGAAGTGAGAATTTCTTTCTCGTTGTGATTATTAACTTCTCCGCGTAAGTGCTTAAATAGAAAATTTAATATTTTACTTACTTTGTATTACTAAACGCTTATGCAGTAATATACACAATGTTGCGAAATAATCAAACAAATTTCGAGAAATGGTGTATGGAGAAGGGTAGTCGTATTAATTTCACATGAGGAACGCTGAGTCCAGAGTTCCAAAGACGGACGTGTTGTGGGCTGACAGCGTCACTGAAATACGAAAGACTTCGAAGCCTTACTTGGATCACATAATAAGCTGGTGTATCATGAACGTAAGTGCTAAACTTCTGCGGTGGGTAAGCACGACTAACGTGTAGTCGTACGCCACAGATGGTGGGGCTAGGACACACCACCGACGAGTGTGACTGGACTTTGTGTGCAATGAGGCTGAGTGACGCTGTTATACTACTGTGAATACAGCGCCTGGTGCAAGACATAACACACTTACTACAGAAAAAATTTTTTCGCTTGGATATTTATCATCGCCAGCTCTTTCTAACATATCTGGAAGATTGTATTATTAGCATCATCGTCATCATGGGACCATTTTGCAAACATGGATGGCATCAGTAAAGTACCGAGTCTTCCGTCTGTTTACAATTAAAGAATTAGATCCTATAATTGTTTAAAATGTCAGAGCACTCAACCTTGAGTATGAGTTTTGGTGGAAGTGTGTGTGTCTGGTAGTGTCTCTTTGGTGAGGTCACGGTGGGGTGCCGATAGCATAGCGTATCGTTGCGTTTGTGAGGGTCTGGATGATGTGTGAAATGAAGAGATGGTTTGGGGGAAATTCAGCGTAGGCACAGCGCCTTATGTCCTCACACCAATCTTGGCGAGATTCTATGGTGAAGGCGCTGGACCCGCATGCCGTTCAGATTTACTTTTCCCGTTGTTTCGCTAAATCGTTTAAGACGAATTCTGGGATCTTTCTTTTTCTCTTGCACATTTTGGACGGAAATGAAAACTACGATTGTTCAATTAGTCTGACCAGTGAACACAGAACTTAAAAAAAAAAAAAGTGCGAGGTAGTCATATATGGGGAAAGTCATGGAATCAATAAGAAACCGAAAGGAAAGAGTCCAGTATAAAGTGTAGCACGTCGTGTATTTAAAGTAATCCGTCCGAAATAACCAGGTAACAGATCGCAGATGAGACAGCTGGGATGTCGTACACTAGCGGTATGCAGCTCAACGGAGAGTTCCGAAAGGCGTAGGGAAGTGTCAGAGCGGCGACTGCTCGGCGAGTGCTCTGTCTACTCCAGACTGTTCTGAAGGTGGAAGCTGCGTGTCTTCCTGTGAGCGTGCCGGGGGCAGTGGTCTGCAAGCTGTGGATTACGTCGGCACCAACGATGCCTATCGCACGGGTTCAGAGGCGATCCACAGTTCGAACGGGCGTCTCCGGAGGTCATCAGTCCCCTAGACTTAGAACTACTTAAACCTAACTAACGTAAGGACATCACACACATCCATGCCCGAGACAGGATTCGAACCTGCGACGGTAGCAGCAGCGCGGTTCCGGACTGAAGCGCCTAGAACCGCACGGCTTCTCAAGGCCCAGTACACCGTCGCCTGGTACCACAGAAGCTACTCCTCGACGTCTTCACACATGTCCTGTCATCGTCTCTCTTGTTCTTATCAGTGTTTTCCACAGGTTCCTCTCTTCGCCGATTCTGCAAAAAACCTCCTCATTCCTTATCTTATGAGAACACCTTATTTCAACTCCCTTCTAAAGCACCATATGTTCCCATTCTCTACTTTTCGGGTTTTTGACAGTTCACAGTTGAATACCACACAAAGCTTTGCTCCAAACGTTCACTCTCAAGATTACTTGCTCCGGCAAAGACCAATGTTCGATACTAGCACACCTATTTTGGCCAGGAAAGTTTCTGTATAGCCAGGCCTTTTCCAAGCATATCCACTCCTCTTGCGATTTTCGGACAGTGTATTCGCTATTACTATCTGCAGATTATTGCACAACTCTATTAGTGTTTCTCATTTAACTCTTATTGTGTTCCTTCCGCTACTACCGCTTTCCATCACAGCATGATTAAATCATCTCCTTTTACATACTAAATTACCTTTTCGACATCCTCATAAACTTTCTTTGTAGCTTCTGATTGTGACGTCGGCATGTTTACTTGAACTTCCGTACGAGACGTGAAACCGCGTGGCACTGCCGTGAAGTTGGAACATGCGCAGCTTATATCGGATGTACCTCCTACAGGCCGCCAGGCGCATTTTCTTTGATGTTTAAGCAGGTATTTGGCAACGCGTTTCAGAAATGTATAGTCTAAGTCGGCCCAAACAAATTCTTCTCACAAGGGAACCTCCGCATCCCACCCCCCTCAGATTTAGTTATAAGTTGGAACAGTGGATAGGCCTTGAAAAACTGAACACAGATCACTCGCGGAAACAGTAAGAGGTTGTGTGGAACTACGAAAAAAATAAGCAAAATATACAAACTGAGTAGTCCATGTGCAACAGCAAGGATAGTGTCAGCTAAGGAGCGCCGTGGTCCCGTGGTTATCGTGATCAGCTGCGGAACGCGAGGTCCTTGGGTCAAGTCTTCCCTCAAGTGAAAATTTTATTTTTTTATTTTCAGACAATTATTTTGTGAAGCTGCACAGGTACACAGAGCAGTATTGTTTACGTGATTGTGTGTCAATTATCAAAGTTCAGGCACTCACACATAATCAACATCGCTCTCCAAAATTCGAGGACATGTTCAGATTTGCTTGGACATATGCAGGATTTGACGGTCTACACACGGAAAATTTGAAAACGTTAAAAACATATGTTTTGACAGAGCACAGGGAATACGGTGCGACTGTGAAACTGTTGCATTCATTTGTTGAAGTTTATGTGACAAACTCTTATGTTTTCATCACTTTTTTGGGAGTGATTATCACATCCACAAGAAAACCTAAATCGGGCAAGGTAGAAGAATCTTTTTATCCCTTCGCCAAGTGTACTAGTTAGGTGGGTCGACAACATATTCCTGTCATGTGACGCGCGTGCTGTCACCAGTGTCGTATAGAATATATCAGACGTGTTTTCCTGTGGAGGAACCGGTTGACCTATGACCTTGCGATCAAATGTTTTCGGTTTCCATTGGAGAGGCACGTCCTTTCGTCTACTAATCGCACGGGACCACGGCGCTCCTGAGCTCACACCCTCCTTTATGTTGCCTACGTTGCGCATGCACTACTCAGTTTGTATATTTTGCTTATTTTTTTTCATAGTTCCACACAACTTCTTCCTGTTTTCTCGATTGATCTGTGTTCAGTTTTTCAAGGCCTATCCACTGTGCCAACTTATAACTAAATCTGAGGGGGGAGCGATGGGGAGGTTCCCTTGTCAGTACATCTTTCACGCGACGCGCAGTGTTTGTTTCCTGTAAGAACAATATTATTTTTAAAGCGGAATTTTACGTGCCCAGTCGACAGAACGGTCCAGAACTAATCTAGTGCGATGCTCGTCTTATCGACGTGTTTTAACAGCGGCAGTGAAATTCTAGCAGCGACAGAGCAGCGCTGCCGCGCGTCGCCAGCGGGTCTGGCCGGCTGCTGCTGTTAACACGTATCGATAAAACGAACGTCACACTCCTCTGATCTGGGGCGTTTGCATCGAACGAGCACTTAAAATTCCGCTTTAAAAATCGTTTTGTTTGTAACGGAAAACGATCAGACGCTGGGCGTCGACTTTGGGCTTCGCACGGAACACACGGCGAGCAGTTTTTGTCTGGGTCGGTTCCGGCTACACGTTGCGAGAACTATGGTGCCAGTATCCGCCGAAGCATCGCACCCTGCGTGTACTGTAGTAACATCCTCTGTAGCTGCTTTGTGAATGACCGGCGGGGTCTCCAAGTCCGCTCACGTCGTCAAACAGCGTGTCTGCGGGAACTTGGAACGACTTCACTTTGCCGCTTATAGCTCGCAGAAGAGGAGCTGTTACGCGGCTTCGTCGCCTCCATCCTCCCTTGTATTGCTCTTCCCCCCCCCCCCTCCCCCCCCCCCCACCACATCCTCTGTTTACAGGTGATATTACAGTGAGCGGCGCCGCCGCATTGGAAGTGTCTCGAGTCCGACGGGATGCGGCGGTGGCTTTCCGTCTGCTCTGCGAGCTCCAGCCGGTAACCTGATCTTTTGTGTGCTTAGCGGGCCACTTTCAGAAGCGCGTGGAAATACCATCTGCAGAAAGTACTCATCATTTCAAAAACGCTTTTTCTTCATTTTCATTCATATCGGGTGCCACAGTCATAAATTTATTGAAAGACAATTCCAGTTTCCTCCGTGGCTGCTATGCAATTACTGTCATCTACACCACGATCAGCCGGTTTCGGCTGTTTGCCGTATTCAAGTTGTTACTCTGGTACTCTAAGTTTAGACCGTAGCCCTCTGTCGTCTTATATAAACGTATATCTGTAATGTTACTACGCAACAGCTGTCGCAATACATATGAGCAGAAAACAGCGTTCCGTATTCGTCAACACCTTAAAATAACATTAGTGCCGTGGTGGTATAGGATTCGTACGTAAACATAAGATCTCGAAGTAATATATCGTGCACAACGTTGGTCTATCCGCACGGTTTTGCGGTGCGGTCGCAAAAACACAGGCACTAAACTTATTACAGTGAACAGAGGCGTCAATGAACGAACGGACAGATCATAACCTTGCGAAAATAAAGGAAGTAATCTTTTCACTTGAGGGAAAACTTGAACCATGGACCTCTCGTTCTGCAGCTGCTCACGCTAACCACGGAACCACCATGCTCCTTAGCTCACACTCTCCATGATGTTGCCCATCTTGCGCATGGACTACTCAGTTTGTATATTCTACTTATTTTTTCATAGTTCCACACAACTTCTTCCTGTTTTCTCGATTGATCTGTGTTGAGTTTCTCAAAGCCTATCCACTGTGCCAACTTATAACTAAATCTGAGGGGGGTGCGTGGGATGGGGAGGTTCCCTTGTTAGCTCCTTCAGGGGACAACCCGAAACTTTAGCAAATCTCTTAACAACCAACGATCTTTCGTATTTTGTCCGAATTTCCTTAAGTAATAATAAGTGTGACACTGAATTTACAGAACGGGAATTTTAAGAAGACTTGACGGCTGGGGCCTGTACTGACGAACTTAAGCCCAAGACCGTTGCCCGAATACGGAACAAGATTTTCTGGAAAGTATCTTCACTATAAAAGTTCACATCAGACTATTAGTGCAAAACACAGCTTGAGGTATATTCTACAAATGTAATTATGTACGAAACTTCATCAGCAGAAGAAAAGTAATTGCATTTGAACCACGTAACACGTATCCAGGTTACACTAACATGAGGTTGGACGCAATGGCAAAGTTTAGCCAAATCGTTGTTTGCAGCTGTATTCGGCAGCCAAGTATTCTCTTGTTGCTCTTTCGAATGCCTTGTCCTACTGAGATTAACATCGGCTTGCAGACAATTCCAGCACGCTATACACCACCAGCTCGTATATACTTACAGTGCTGCAAGTGCTTTTCATCTAATCCCTTTGACTTCCGTAGGGGAATTCTCTCAACTTAATATTCGAATACTATCAACTTTGAGTCTTTCAGTTTAAGATCACGAGGTCGTCGGCGATTCGATAACTTTAATACAGTCTTCTGTATTGTTGTATTTCGTGGAATTTCCTTCATCTCAACAAACCTCCCACTGTCATCATCCATTCTCTGTATTACACGGGTGAATTTTTTTGCATGTTCTTGTTGTTTCTTTCTCTGATGTGCTGCTCCCACCGCCAAACTGAACAGTGCCGAATGCTGAAGCATGTTTCCTCTCCCACGCTATTACCTCCTGGTTTAGTACCTGTCTGTCACCTTCATATTCAACACCCGCTCGTAGCAATCTATTGCATCGCTTGCACTTTCTTCTTCCGCTTTCCCCATTGTCCACGCGCGCACGGTGTTCAGTCAGAAACAAACCTTCGTTTCCTGTAGTGGTCTTTACTAAAACCTTTTTTTTTCTGTGTTGCGTCTGATTATGTTTTGATGTAAAACACTCCAAAACACTTCACTCTGCCGACGACATGATATTGTAACTCGCTTGTAGTATTCGCTGAAGTTTATTTTACACTAAAACACGGTCACGTAGACAGAATAATTTTCCTGGAACTAGCTTTTCTTTTCCTGTGTGATTTGTTCTTAAATTTTGCTAACATCTGGCCAACTTCAACCGCCTTTCTTCTTATAAGACAAAATTCTTTGACTTCACGTCAGCCGCCTTTCGTGTTACTCCATAACGTAAACCTTCCTTTTAACTATTTGTAACTATAAATCTGTTAACCTGTGCTTGTTCTGTGTCTTTGAACACGGTCAGCAGCGCAGCGATCGTCCACAGACCTGTGTGATGTAAGCAAAGAGGGGAACTTCCCTCCAGCCTCGCCTAAGACTGGGGATCTAGTGCTTTACCGTCGCAGTTATTGTCCCACTGTTTACGGCAGCAGTACAGTCTAATCAGACTTCTGTCAGGTGTCAGTACCAAATTTTCGCGTTGCCATTTGTGTAGAATTAATGCTGAGACTTTCACGGCCAGCGTCCGAAATACACGGAGACTTGGCCAAGCTGGTGAGCCGCATCCCACACATTCGCTCCTCTTCGCCATCGTTTCAGCTACAGCTGTGCCGGATATCTTCAGAGCTCTGGTGTTCCTGTGACGGTTAGTTGTTATTTGGCTGCGAAAACAGATCTCTCGTTCGTAATAAATAGGCGATTTATTGGTGTTATTTTCACTGTTTGAGCTTCGTAATTAAGTATGTCGTATACTCGGTACGTGCGTTGTTGTTTGCTATGTATGGCCGCGTCAACTGTGGTAACAGCTTTCCTAGGTGGCACGGCGGTGACCTTGCCATTCTTGCAACAGACCGAAACGGAATTTCGCTTTTGTGAATTCTGGACAGTCCACAGAAAAGCGGTGTCACTGACAACGTTATTATCTTGGGAAT
Source organism: Schistocerca americana (assembly GCF_021461395.2). Taxonomy (NCBI): domain Eukaryota; kingdom Metazoa; phylum Arthropoda; class Insecta; order Orthoptera; family Acrididae; genus Schistocerca; species Schistocerca americana. Next base: position 40,769,171 of record NC_060121.1, read on the forward strand.
GTGAAGAAGTCTTTGACCATTTGTTGTTGTCGCTCTTCGGTACTAATGGTTGATTTTTGATCTTCGAGTGTGATTACACGACGAGTTCCAAGTACTGAGAATATTTGACTCATTTTTCCTCTAGACTGCTTTTCACAGCACACTTGTGTGAGCCTGCAATAGATGGAAACGAAGTCAGCGCATATTTATAACTACGTAAATGTACTAGAAACGGCCTCACAGCTTTACTTCCACCAGTACCTCATCCCCTACTTCGCACACTTTTATGCGTCCCTGCAGTATTGCCAGTCCCGCAAGATACGCAGCAGAACTTTCGTGAAGTTTCTATGATAGGATATGATAAATTTAACCAGCATGGTAAGGAGGTAACATGTTCGTGATGATCAGTAAGTAAAAACAATCAAGATAGCAGAAATTAGATGATCTGTTTTTACTGTTTGAGGTAGAAGACGAGGTACTGGCGGAAGGGGTCGCTCGGTGACAGAGTACTGAGGTCCAGGCAGGTTCCAAGCTGGTCCGGCACGCGGTACACACTGCTCCAATCTGCCAGGAAGCTACACCGCTTACGAGCAATAGCTCATGCATTCGTGTATTGAAGCACCAGTTCTTCAGCTTTAATACAAAGGGATCGAAATCCTAACGTCCTATTAGTTGAAGTATGATATACAGTAATAATTCATAAAATGCTTGATCGCCTTAAAACACAATCGATGCATAACTGTTCGAAATGTGTTACAGCTGTAGTGTGGTTTGTATAGCACGGAATGAAATGCATACGAAAATGTTCTGACCGACGTACATGAATACTTCTGTCAAACTTGTCCTGTCTTGACGTTACTGTAGAAGAATCAACACTAGCTCACTTGTGAAAGTTTAAGTTTACCTCCATAGTTGGCACAACAGGATTATTGAATGTCTACACAGTGCCAACAAAAAACTGCGAAATTCGTTGTAAGAATTTTAAAGTACTTCTTCCACACGTCGCTGCTTGGCCGAAAGTATTCGAAGCGGCTCGTGAGCATGCATTCTGCTGTGTACAAATTTTTAGATTCAGATAAATATGGAGGGAGGGAAATTAATAGCATCACCTATATAATAATTATGCCAATCAACATATTTACACAACTACAGACGCTGCCAGTATTAATGACAGCAGTAATAATAATAATAACGATATGCAAATTTTTCTGAAAAAAAAGACTCGTTTTTGGATAATGAAGTACATTTTATGGCAAGAACGAAATAAGGTGTAAGCTTTCGTTACTCTCAATATCGAATTTTTGTGTATGTGGGAGCTTTCGTGCTTTCTTACTTTTTCGGACAAGTGTACATCATCCCTAACGCACTATTAGTTAGCGACTTAACTTGCGGGATGAATATCAGATATTCTTATGTTGCGCGCGCGCGCACACACACACACACACACACACACACACACACACACACACAACTTAACGCACCTTTGTTCGCTTGTAGTCACGCTTCTTTGATTTCGTCACTTTCTCCGTCAATGGATCTGGTCTGGGAGGCCCTAATTCCCTTGCGGCTACCTTTTCCTGGTAGTTTTTTTTCCTGTTAGCACTTAAAGCTGGTTCAGCAGAGTTCATATTGACACTACAGATTCCAGCACAGTAAACAACCAACTCCAAACACAAACTGCCGTTTGTGGAAATGATTATATTCATGTAGTACTGTCCGCCAACATGATCACCTGACTGGAATAGAAATGAACCATTAGAGCCAAAAGTACACCGTCGTCGATCTCACAATTAACTGACTGTAAAAGAAATCAGTGAGACACCTTTTCGTGGGAGTTCATATACAGAATATGGGCCCTCAGCACATACAAACCTGACACATCGTAAGATGAACAGACGTCAGAAGCATGAATACATGGTACAGTCTCACAATCGATGATGAAGTACTTCGTGGTTCTCAGCGCCTCAAATGGATTACTTACTTACCCTCGGAATCCCACAAAATACGTTTTTCTTTCGGTATAACATGTATAGATGTCCGATCTAATTTTAGTGTATAGTGAGTAAATTGTCATATCTGAGGAGCGTGCTACCGTCTAGCGGGATTTATGCCAAGTGAACGGAGATGCTACCATCTGGTGGCATTGACGTAAACTTGTAGTTGAGTGGTAAGGGCTAGCAGTGCACGCCGTGAACGGTGTATGTTGTTTATCAAATCCGTACGTAGCTGGCCCGTAAGGCAATTACGTCAGGCCACTTGCGCATGCGCAAAAGCTCCTTAAAACGTTCACAACTCAAGGTGTGCTCGCAACCCTGACGCCAAGTTTCACAGAGTCTAAAGGAGTAGTAGTGATACAGCACAGCGCGGTAGATTTAGCGCCGTGTGTTTCAGACTAACGCATCTACATTACGTTCGACAGCATCCAAAGAAAAATAACCAGTAACTCCAAAAGCTCTCAAAAGTTAGAGGGTTCACGTGCTCTTACACAGCATCCACCACTGCATACTCACCTGCAAGTTAAATACGGGACCTGAGCTTTTACTCAGATACCATTTGGGAAAAATACCTGTGAACAAAGGAAAGATGAGAGTTGCACATAAGAGAAGGTGTCGAGTATTGTGTACACAATAGGAACAGAAAGAGAAACCCGCCAGAGTTGCACGACTGGATGGAAAATACGATGTGCTTTCAAACACTATTGAAAGTCACAAAAAAACCTGTAAAAATCAGTTTTCACAAGTAATGCAATAGACTGTATAAGATGACACTTAGGTGTCGAAACGTGTCTGGGCTAATGAAAAGAAAGTACAATGTAATTTGCATATAGCGGAGATTAAAAACACCCAAATGGATGTAATGGTAATAGCTTACGAGGTGTCGGTCAGAAGAGCACGAAAGTCTGGGCTGCTTGGCTGTTCGTACATTCTCAATACAAATCAGGGATTATAATAGTTGGTCATAATAGGAGGCAATTTCAATCAGCGGAAAATATTTTTAACGCTGGTGCGGTGACGGGTTAATGGCTTGCTGCTCGGCTGGGGCGGCCGCGCGCTCCCTACCCACACGACTGTCGTTAGCCGGCTCCTCTGCACGCTATACAGGGTGTTACAAAAAGGTACGGCCAAACTTTCAGGAAACATTCCTCACACACAAAGAAAGAAAATATGTTATGTGGACATGTGTCCGGAAACGCTTACTTTCCATGTTAGAGCTCATTTTATTACTTCTCTTCAAATCACATAAATCACGGAATGGAAACACACAGCAACAGAACGTACCAGCGTGACTTCAAACTCTTTGTTATAGGAAATGTTCAAAATGTCCTCCGTTACCGAGGATACATGCATCCACCCTCCGTCGCATGGAATCCCTGATGCGCTGATGCAGCCCTGGAGAATGGCGTATTGTATCACAGCCGTCCACAATACGAGCACGAAGAGTCTCTACATTTAGTAACGGGGTTGCGTAGACAAGAGCTTTCAAATGCCCCCATAAATGAAAGTCAAGAGGGTTGAGGTCAGGAGAGCGTGGAGGCCATGGAATTGGTCCGCCTCTACCAATCCACCGGTCACCGAATCTGTTGTTGAGAAGCGTACGAACACTTCGACTGAAATGTGCAGGAGCTCCATCGAGCATGTACCACAAGTTGTGTCGAACTTGTAAGGGCACATGTTCTAGCAGCACAGGTAGGGTATCTCGTATGAAATCATGATAACGTGCTCCATTGAGCGTAGGTGGAAGAACATGGAAAAACATACTGACGAAACTAAAATGAGCTCTAACATGGAAAGTAAGCGTTTCCGGACACGTGTCCACATAACATCTTTTATTTGTGTGTGAGGAATGTTTCCTGAAAGTTTGGCCGTACCTTTTTGTAACAAATGGTTCAAATGGCTCTGAGCACTGTGGGACTTAACATCTATGGCCATCACTCCCCTAGAACTTAGAACTACTTGAACCTAACTGTCCTAAGGACAGCACACAACACCCAGTCATCACGAGGCAGAGAAAATCCCTGACCCCGCCGGAAATCGAACCCGAGAATCCGGGCGCGGGAAACGAGAACGCTACCGCACGACCACGAGCTGCGGACCTTTTTGTAACACCCTGTATACATAATTGTTGACTGGGGAACTTCAGTTTCACTCATATTTCTATAAGTATCGCTCAGATTCACTTGCAGATGTGTACCATCAGGACAGGAGTGCGTTATCACATTTACTGACTGGTGGTAATATGTAGAGGTTAACTGCCGGTCTGAGGAAGAAGGTGGTGTAACTGGGCTGTCTTCGAGAGCAGAGTGTCGAGCTGTTCCCGTTAGCGGTCGTGGGCCCTGGACCTCCAGCGGTGCGCCACACACGCCTGCGAGAAAGAAGCGCAGCGCTCGCCTTGAACGGCTTCCAAGACGCAGATGCGGGAGTGGCGTGGAGCTAATGTGCCGAGCAGTGGCGGCGCAAAGCAAATGTTCCGTGCAATTAAGCAGCCCGAACCAGGGCCGTGGCAGTGGCTAGGGGCTGACGCCCGCAGCCCGCCTTCAAAAGGCGGCCGTCTGTTTTGTCTACCCGTGTGTGTGTGTGTGTGTGTGTGTGTGTGTGTGTGTGTCGGGCTCCAGCCTCCAGGGCGGCTACACATACAGACTGGATCCAGTTCGCCCCGCCTCGGTCCGGAGGCGCGGTGCTGATTAAATCCGTCAACTGTGTGCTAAATCTTGACCAGCCACTGTCATTTACTTATACATTCTACATATCGAGTTCTACCCATTTGAAATGTCAGTAATACGAGCCCCCGTCATACTCATAGCTACTGTGCATGTTTGTCGGTCGTTTCTTGTGCAGGGTCGCAGACCCAAACGTCCATTTTTGCGCCGGAGATCTTCGTAGCTTTGTAAATAATGTTCAAGACTTCGAGTAATGTTCGTTTATTATTAGTCAGCAGAAAAACCGTAACAAAGGTGCTCGGATTCGGGAGGACGACGGTTCAATCCCGCGTCCGGCCGCCCTGCTTTATGTTTTCCGTGATTTCCCTAAATCGCTCCAGGCAAATGCCGGGATGGTTCCTTTGAAAGGGCACGGCCGACTTCCTTCCTCGTCCCTCCCTGATCCGACGAGACTGATGACGTCGCAGTTTGGTCTCTTCCCACAAACCAACCAACCCACAACGAAGGTGCGGTATACTGAACTGCGTAGAGGCGCAAGTGTCGCCAGTGCCACACCAGACGGAAACACCGCCCTCTGGAGAACTGACCTCCTGTCTGGAGGTGTGGGGGCGGCGCGCCTGCCAGCTCCTACACGTGTCGCTTTCGCGCCGTCGCTCTGCCCACAATTAATTGACTCTACTGCCGAAGCCACACCTCCCCCGCCTCCGGTCTTTCAGCCGCGGCTGCTCCTTCCTTTCTAGAGGCATGTGACGACATCACTCCCTTTACGTAAAAACAAGCCCTACGTCAGAATTACAATGTCTTATGAATCAAATTAAGTTTCATGCAAATTAAGTTTCATGTAATTGTAAGCTGTTTTGGCAGCCTTATATCGATAATTCGAGGCTAAAAACGAACAAAAACAAAAAATTCCAAAATAAAAATCAAACAGGTCCTTATCGTGATGTATATTAAACGATCCCGTTTGATCACAAAATTACGAGACTCGAATTGGATGTCTACATAGTATTATGAGAGTAATCGATATATATATATATATATATATATATATATATATATATATATATATATATATATATATATATATATATATATATATATATACAGGGTGAGTCGCGTAAGACGTAAAGACGTAACACCCCCAATGTTCTGGGGGCGATTGTACCTATCGACAAGCGGTGTTCGGCGAATCATAGGCGACTATGGGGCACATACTTTGGTACATGCACAATAATCACAACGTTTATATTGACCGAGATAATGAGGCAAGTACATGTTTTTTAAATGGGACGCTATACTTTTTTTTACCATCATTCGAACGCTCTGAAAAAGACGCGTATAGTTATGTAACGCATGTTGCTATTGTGATTCAAACTTCGCTTAAAAGACGCTAGGAAATATTGTACGATTGGAAGTCGAAGCGGTCGGAAGCGGCTGCAGACTGTAAACACGGCTCGCGCGACCCGCAGGCCGAGTTTCCGTGCTCTGTGCAGCACGCACGGCCTACGCTACGTAGGTAAATCCTCATCCGCCCTCTTCTACTTTTGGTCAGTACTGCCTCTTGTTGGAATATGAGACACCCTGTGTAAGTGATACTGATATACAATTTCTACTATACGATATTTCAGTGACTTTGTTATTCTGATGACGATGCAAAGTTCCTTTGGACCTGCATGCATGTGCAAAAAAAGAGATACTGCGGCGATTACAGCGGTAATGAAATACGTGTGACCTGTACGCGAATGTACATAATGAATGTAAGAGTACAGGTCGTAGAAACATGGCTGACTGGGACTGACCGTGCACGGATAGCTAATTGGATCCGCCGGCACGGTAGCTCAGCGTGTTCGGCCGGAGGGTTAGCTGGCCTCTGTAACAAAACAAGAAACTGAGTGAATGAATCAACAGTGAACTTCAGCGGGTGTCACGGCACGTCCGCCCCGAACAAATGCAACGAATAAAATGAGATTAAAAAACAAAGAAACATAAAAAAAATGGTTAGGCGACCGATCGGTTATAGGAATACTGTACTAGTTTGCTGGTCCTGCAAACAGTTGTGAAGATCTTTTATCCGTGACGTGGCGGCGCGGGCGCGTTGCCATTAAAAATGGTTCAAATGGCTCTGAGCACTATGGGACTTAACACCTGAGGTCATCAGTCCCCTAGAACTTAGAACTACTTAAACCTAACTAACCTAAGGACATCACACACATCCATGCCCGAGGCAGGATGCGAATCTGCGACCGTAGCGGTGGCGCGGTTCCAGACAGTAGCGCCTAGAAGCAATCGGCCACTTCGGCCGGCCGTGTTACCATCGTTTTTGTGATTACGAGAATCTTCAGAATCTTTCACGGCACAGAATGAGTCAAGACATTCCCCTAGACATGAGTCAAGACATTCTACTAGAGAATACGGACGCAGGCGTTGATCTAGACTCGTCCCAAATCATAACTCAGACATATATGGAGTTAACTCGACGAATTGGTATCGACCTAATTTCCGTTCGTTGGTGCTGGCATCTGCTACCCGCTGCTTTCTGCAACTGTGTCCCTCTCATTAACAATACACACACACACACACACACACACACACACACACAGTCGGCCGCAGTGGCCATGCGGTTCTAAGCGCTTCAGTCTGGAACCGCGCGACCACTACCGTCGCAGGTTCGAATCCTGCCTCGGGCATAGATGTGTGTGATGACCTTAGATTAGTTAGGTTTAATTAGTTCTAATTTCTAGGGGACTCATGACCTCAGATGTTAAGTCCCATAGTGCTCAGAGCCATTTGAACCATTTTGAACACACACGCACGCACACACACACACACACACACACACACACACACACACACACACACACACACACAAAATTCACTTAAAGGGCTTCAAAAATATGGGCTGTTTTAAAGTTCGATGGCTATATGGATGTCTAGGGGACGATCGCATACTAGTGTTACTGCCCGGTTAATGCTGTTAGCTTATAAATAACACACTAAATTGCAGGAAGGATACGCTTGGCGAAGTAAAAACATCCTTAGCACAGTGTGGGTACTGTTTAGCAAATAAAAATTTTTACGTCACGGTGTTCAACAGCTGTGAGTGCAGCGACGGACTGATTCGCTACCACCAGTCCTGGCGAGCACGCTCACGCTCGGAGGTGAAAGTCCAAAAGGAAGTGCACTGTAGAAAACTGTACAGAAAATTTACAGTTCTTTTCAACATTACGCTGCTTTTCTCAGTTGATGTCCAAGATATCCACTGTGGAAAACTTTCGTAAGACCACTGACTCACCCAGCATTTTTGCAGGTTCATAGACGTGTCGCACCAAATATTTCACACTCCTGTAATGAAGACTCAAATGCTGCACACGCACGCGCGTCTAGCGGCGACGACCTCAGACAGCCAGGCCGGTACGGCTCTCTCCCTTAGACAGCCTTCCATCTGTCTTCGCACAACTCATAAAAATGCGTTCACTGCACATGTTACCGCGATAATTCTATATACAAATATTTTACATAACACGAGCATACGCGCCGATACCATGCTGCTGTTGCGGTCTTCAGTCCTGAGACTGGTTTGATGCAGCTCTCCATGCTACTCTATCCTGTGCAAGCTTCTTCATCTCCCAGTACCTACTGCAACCTACATCCTTCTGAATCTGCTTAGTGTATTCATCTCTTGGTCTCCCTCTACGATTTTTACACTCCACGCTCGCATCCAATGCTAAATTTGTGACCCCCTTGATGCCTCAGAACATGTCCTACCGACCGGTCCCTTCCCCTTGTCAAGTTGTGCCACAAACTCCTCCCCAATTTTATTCAATACCTCTTCATTAGTTATGTGATCTACCCATATAATCTTCAGCGTTCTTCTGTAGCATGTTAAAATGTGTCAACTCGGCTGCTTTTTGTATACTATAAAGCCTGAATAATGTCTTTGTGGGTTACGAACGGACTTTTCAATGATTAGAAAACTATTTAATGTTATTGTTACTACAAGTGTTACGTATCAAATGGAATACAATTTCACCTAATTTCACATGGTGACATGTTTCTTTGTTGAGTAACTTAGTTCGTGAGTTATTTCCATCTCATTATGATGCAGTAGCCCAAATTAACATTAATCGTCATTGTAAATGTCAGGATCGTATCAGGAGCTCACGTACACCTTTAACTATTTACAGCTAACGAGAAAATTATACGCCTGTAGATAGGTATCTTAATTTATTATCCGATATTGCCACTATAATAACTGATTTTGTAAAAGTATCTTATACTCTAATGCCACTTTTAATGTCTGTAAGGGAATTTCCGGCTAATTTCTCAAATTGTACTCCATTTATAAATATACTTACTCTATTTTTGGATGGTGCTGTTCAGTTACTATCAGTGGGTACGTCGTTACGGTCATCTGGAGTATTTTGAAGTCCTTAAAATTACGCCTTCCATCGACAGGATCTTTTGAACTGGCGTCGTTGCTTCGTTTCTCTCTTTCACGTGGTGCCTTTGCGTATTATGTGACTCAAGTAGTCCTGTGGCAGCCGTGTAAAGACAAGCGGCCTGTGATTGTACCCCACGGTGGCTTTCTCGAACCAAGCACCGCCTTGCAGCGGCGGCTCCAGTCTGCCTTCCCATTTGAGGCAGGTAGTGCGTCATTTAGAGCAAAACGTGCTCTGTAATCCTGGGATTGAACAGGAAAGAGATCACTGGACTGGACTGATGACCGGCCATGGGAACTTCAAAAATCACCTACACACAATGGGTATAATGGAAGAGCACCCTAAATGTAGGATCTGTGGGTGAAGAAACTGCATCACACCAAATCTTTGAATGCATGGCATTGGAGAGTAAAAGATACAGAATCTTTGGGACAACTAGATCTAAAGAAATTGTGTCTAACAAAAAACTGGTAGAGGGACTCCTTCCACTATTTAAGGGCACTGGTTGGCTTTACTAGATATACAGGGAGCAATACCGCACAATTAACCTAGTTTCGGTGTGGACAGTGGCGGGTTAGACCTAAGCTGTTTCAGCTCTCCTGTTAAAATCAATCTCTCGATACCCCGAAGGTACTTGCAAATACCGTTGCATATAACGGTTAACCCTTCCATTCTCAGTGCTATAGTAGTTAGCAGTTGTAAGAATCCAGATACACTTTTTTTATTTCGTGATAGTATTAATTTAAAATATGAATGACGAAAAATATTAGTTTGTAAGTCTTGTTGAATGACGTGAGAGGAGCGGGCAAGTGAAAGTCTATGAAAAATTAATTACGTGCCGTCAACAACAGCTTCCAAATCACGGTCAAGTTTCGAGTTCTGGGCAACGCTGTACCTAACACCTGTGAAGAACGTATCAAATGTATTCGTCAACCATTGTTTTGTGTCTGTTCTGGGCCGACTGGTATACAGTGAGCTGATGAAAGTTACGCGATGCCTCCCAGTATTGTACTGGACCTCCTTTGTCCGGCGTAGTGCAGCAGTTCGACGTGGCACGGACTCAACACGTCGTCAGAAGTCCCCTGCAGGAATACCGACCCGTGCTGCCTCTATAGCCGTCCATATTTCCGAAAGGGTTGCTGCTAGCGAATCAGTCCGTCGCTGCACTCACAGCAGTTAAACAACAGTGAAGTAAAAACTTTTATTCGCTAAACAGTACCCACACTGTGCTAAGGATGTTTTTACTTCGCCAAGCGTATCCTTCCTACAATTTACTGTGTTATTTGTAGCCGGCTGGTGTGGCCGAGCGGTTCTGGGCGCTACGGTCTGGAACCGCACGACCGCTACGGTCGCAGGTTCGAATCCTGCCTCGGGCATGGATGTGTGTGATGTCCTTAGGTTAGTTGGGTTCAAGTAGTTCTAAGTTCTAGGGGACTGATGACCTCAGCAGTTAAGTCCCATAGTGCTCAGAGTGATCAGAGCTATTTGAACTGTTTTTTGTTGTTTGTAAGCTAACAGCATTAACCGGGCACCATTTCGTACACGAACTGACCTCTCGATTATGTACCACGAATGTTCGATGAGATTCATGTCGGGCTATGGGTAGGCAAATCATTCACTCGAACTGTCCAGAATGTTCTTCAAACAAATCGCGAACAATTGTAGCCCGGTGACGTGACATCGTTGTTTCGGAACATGAAGTATATGAATGGCTGCAAATGCTCTCCAACCAAATGCTCTCCAAGTAGCCGAACATAACCATTTCCAATCAATGATAGGTTCAGTTGGACCAGAGGACACACAGTCCATTCCATGTAAACACAGCCCACACCATCATGGAACAGCCACCAGCTTGCACAGCGCCTTGTTGAAAACAACTTTGGTCCACGAATTCGTGGATTCTGCGCCACACTCGAAGCCTACTAACTGAAATCGCGACTCATTGGACTACGTCACGGTTTTTCAGTTGCCGGGGTGATTCCTGGTTGATTTGTGGGAGAGGACCAAACAGCGAGGTCATCTATAGCATCAGATTAACGAAGGATGTGTAAGGAAGTCCTTGGCATTTGCCTGAAGCAATTTAGGGAAATCACGGAAAACCTAAATCAGGATGGACAGACGCGAATTTGGACCGTCGTCCTCCCGAATGCAAGTCCAGTGTGCTAACCATTGCGCCACCTCGCTCGGTCGCTTTCCAGTTGTCTACGTCTATAACTGCATCTACAAACATACTCTGAAAACAGCTGTGAAGTGCATGGCGAAGGGTGTGTCCCATTGTACCAGTAATTGGGGTTTCTTTCCGTTCCATTCATATGGAGCGCGGGAAGAATAATTGTTTAGATGCCTCTCTCCATGCAGTAATTATCTAATCTTATTCTTACGATCCCTATGTGAGCGATGCGAAGGGGGTTTTAGTGTATTCCTAGAGTCATCATTTAAAACCGGGTGTTGAAACTTTGTTTTCTCGAGATAGTTTACGTCTATCTTCAGGAGTCTTACAGTTCAGTTCCTTCAGTCTCTCCCACGGATCAAATCAACCTGTCACCGTTCGTGCTGCCCTTCTCTGAATACGTTAGTCCTATTTGGTATGGATCCCACACACTTGAGCGATATTCAAGAGCCGGTCGCACGAGTGATAGCTTATATATCTTCTTTGTAGACTGATTGCTCTTCCCTAATATTCTACCAATGAACCAAAGTCTACTACTTGCCTTACCCACGACTGAACCTATGTGATCATTCCATTTCATATCCCTGTAAAGTGTTACACCCACGTATTTGCACGAGTTGGCCGATTCCAGTACTGACTCACTGATATTACAGTCATAGGATACTATGTTTCTTCGATTCGTGAAGTGCACAGTTTTACATTTCAGAACATTTAAAGCAAACTGCCTATATTTGAACCACTTTGAAATCTTATATAGATCTGACAATATTTATGCAGCTTCTTTCAGATAGTACTTCATTGTAGGTGACTCCATCATCTGCAGAAAGTCTTAGGTTACTATTTTCGTTGTGTACAAGTTTATTAATATACAAAAGGAACAGCAACCGTCCCCCTGGGGTTACTTCTACAGCCGGCCGGAGTGTCCGAGCGGTTCTAGGCGCTACAGTCTGACCGCAACGGCCGCAGGTTCGAATCCTGCCTTGGGTATGGATGTGTGTGATGTGCTTAGGTTAGTTAGGTTTAAGTAGTTACTTCTACATCTGATGATGATGATGATGATGATGATGATGATTCTCCACTCAGGAGAGATTAGAGCGCGCACGGAGGATTTCCGGCAGTCGTTCTACCCGCGAACCATACGCGGGTGGAACAGGAAATTGAGGTAATGACAGTGGCACGTACAGTGCCCTCCGCCACACACCGTTGGTTGGCTTGCGGAGTATAAATGTAGATATAGATGTAGATGGAGGTAACATGCAACGTCCTCCCTACTAAAAAGTCCTCAGTCCAGTGATATTTCTCTTTACACCCCATATTACTGTACTTTTAACAATAAGCATAGGTGTGGTACTAAGTCAAATGCTTTCCGGAAATTAGGAAGTACTACATCTACCTGGTTGCCTTGATCCAAATTTTTCAGTATGTCATGTGAAAAAAGTGCGAGCTCGTTTTACATTATCGATGTTTTCTGAATCTATGGTGGTTGGCATTGAAGAGGTAATTCTGTACAAGATGCGTAATTATATTTCAACTCAGAATATTTTCTAAGACAACAAGTTGTAACAAGTCGATGTCTAGGATCTGGACGGTAGGTTTGTGGATCACTTCTACGACCCTTCTTGTAGGCAGGTGTGACCGGTGATTTTTTTCCAAGAAGTGGGCAGAGTTTTTGTTCGAGAAAATTACGATAGTTTATAGTTAGAAGAGGGGCTAGCTCAGCCGCAAGTTTAGTATAGAATCTGACAGGGATTCCATCGGGCCCTAGTACTTTGTTTAATTTTTACGGTTTTAGTTCTTTCTCAACACAGTTGGCGTAAATACTTATTTCATTCATCTTTTCAGTGGTACAAGGATTAAATTGGGCAATTCTCCTGTGTAAAAGAATATACACTATGTGATCAAAAGTATCCGGACACCCCAAAAACATAGGTTTTTCATATAATGCCCATTGTGCTGCCATCTACTGCCAGGTACTCCATATCAGCGACATCAGTAGTCATTAGACATCGTGAGAGAGTAGAATGGGGCGCTCCACGGAACCCACGGACTTCGAACGTGCTCGGGTGATTAGGAGTCACCTGTGACATACGTCTGTACGCGAGATTACCACATTCCTAAACATCCCTAGGTCCACTGTTTCCCACGTGATAGTGAAGTGGAAACGTGAAGGGACAGGTATAGCACAAAAGCGCACAGGCCGACCTCGTCTGTTGACTGAAAAGAGACCGCCGACAGTTGAAGAGAGTCGTTGTGTGTAATAGGCAGACATCTATCCAGACCATCACACAGGAATTCCAAACTGCATCAGGATCCACTGCAAGTACTATGACAGGTAGGCGGGAGGTGAGAAAACTTGGATTTCATGGTAAAACGGCTGCTCAGAAGCCACACATCACCCCGGTAAATGCCAAACGACGCCTCGCTTGGTGGAGGGAGCGTAAACATTGGACGATTGAACTGTGGGAAAACGTTGTGTGGAGTGACGAATCACGGTACACAATGTGGCGGATTGATGACAGGGTGTGCGTATGGCGAATGCCCGGTGAACGTCATCTGCCAGCATGTGTAGTGCCAGCAGTAAAATTCGGAGGCGGTGGTGTAATGGTGTGGTCGTGTTTTTCATGATATGGTTCCTTTGTGCTTTGGTAATCAGTGCTGCCACAACCGCATCGTGGTCACTGATACCAATTTCGTCCCCAAAGACGTCCTGTCTGTTTGTTGCCATTACAGCCAATATATTCTCATCATGTGTGGGGTTCCTAACCACCTTTTCAAGGTAGTTTTTAGAGAACGCATTTAATAATGTACCACAGGATGTCTTATCATGCCCACCACTAACAAAACTTCAATTTTGCGGATTAATTTCTGGGTAATTAAAGTGTCCATCTGTGATTACAATATGACTGGGGCGCACAAGTGAACTGAGGTTTTCTCGAAAGTTTTCGGTTACATCAGGAGACAAGTTTGCGGGCAATAGAAGGACCCAATTATCATTTTATACTGAGTCTTGCCCAAACAGTCTCGCATGAAGCTTCAATATCTATATCAGTGGACTTCAGTTTCTTGTCTACTGCGACAAATAAACAACCTCATTTTGCCATTTGCCTATCCTTTTCATATATACTTGAATTTTACCCAAAAATCTCACTGGCATCAATTTCAGCTTTCAACAAGCTTTCTGTACATTATTATGTGAGCTTCACTGCTTTTCATGTGCGCTTCTAGCTTTGGCACTTTGTAGCGAATGCTTTGGCACTTTGTTGCGAGTGCTTCGGCACTTTGTTGCGAATGCTTCGGCAGTTTGCCATTAGGATTTTTATATTCTCACATGTGGGAGGCATTTATTTAGATCTCGCACTGATACTTCTGGTTTCCTACAGCTGTCGTTATCTGGGTTGGATGGAGAGTCGCCTAATCTAAAAAATCCTTGTTTGCGTCGCGCACACTGTCAGGTACCTGAGTAGCAGTCTCTGATGTGTGGTGCACACCTGACGCACTAGCGAGGGCCCTGTAGCTCTCAACCCTACGGCGCAGATCCAGGAGGTTGTTGGCGAGCTTGTCACAGCACCTTCGAGGTCTCTGGGTCAGTCCTTCCATTCGACTCAAAACCAAAAGGCCACGATCAATGTTGGGAACAACGCTACAAATTGTGAACTTGTTGAAACTCGATGTACAAGGCTAGTCCTGTCAACATTCTCTGCCAGTCACTGGTATGGCCCAAGTATGACTTCGGACGACAGGGACCGTTTGTTCCAACGTGCACCACAATCTGCAGTCGGTTGCGCCCTGTTCCCTTAATGACTAGTGGAATAGCCTCTTCAACATACTGAATGTGGCCCCAGGAATATACACTGAGTGCACCTGGTGTGCTTTCCTGACCCTCGCTGCCATTTCCCTAAGGGGTACCATCATTTGCTGTACGTTTGAACTGCCGACTATTAATAACGCCACCATTGCGTTTGCCTCCTCCTGACAGCCTGAGAATACAGGTTTCCCCAAAACAGGTGAAGTGGGTCGCATTGGCTCAGTTTCAGTGAAAGACAACACCTCGTCTGAGTCTTCCGTGGCCTCCGTCCACGCTGTGCAGGACGCCTAGATGTACCATTGACACGCCATTCGCAGTCTCGGGCCCAACCGATAACGTCCCGGTCCTCGGAAAGGCGCTGCAGGCGGTGTAGTGCTGTTAGCAAGGCGCTCACCTCGGTCTTCTGCCGCCAGATCCCCATAACGACAAATTCGCCGCACTGGCCTAACGGATACGTTAGCCGTACGTTCCACATAGGTTTCTGCGTTTATTTCACACAGCGTCGTTTGTCTGTTAGCACGGACAACGCTACGCAGACGTCTCTGCTCTCGGTCGTTGAGTGCAGAGAGTCGGCCACCGCACGTTCCGTGGTGAGAGCTAATGCCTGAAATTTGGTATTCTCGGCACTCTCTTGATGGTGGATTATCAGAATATTGAATTCACTAACGATTTCCGAATGGAATACCCCATGCGTCTAGTTCCAGCTACCAATCCGCATTCATAGTCTGCTAATTCCCGTCGGGTGTCTATAATCACGTCGGAAGCCTTTTCGTATAAATCGCCTGAGAGCAAATGACAGCACCGCCAGTGCATTGTCCTCTTACACCTGGCTTACGCGATACAACCGCGATCTGCATGCGAACATATCTCATGGCTGCTGTCACGCCAGTGTAAATGTGCCACCTGCTGCAGTTATCTTTCACAAGTTTTCAGTAACGGTTGTTGTTGTTGTTGTTGTTGCTGTCCTGTCCTGAAACTGATTTGATGCAGCTCTCCATGCTACCCTATCCTGTGCAAGCTTTTTCATCTCCCAGTACCTACTTCAACCTACATCCTTCTGAATCTACTTAGTGTATTCATCTCTTGGTATCCCTCTACGATTTTTACCCTCCACGCTGCCCTCCAATACTAAATTTGTGATCCCTTGATGCCTGATGCCTCACAACATGTCCTACCCACCGGTCCCTTCTAATTGCCAAGTTGGGCCACAGATTCCTCTTCTCCCCAAAGTTACAATGTCATCGGCGAACCTCAAAGTTTTTATTTCTTCTCCATGGAATTTAATACGTACTCCGAATTTCTCTTTTGTTTCCATTACTGCTTGCTCAATATACAGATTGAATAACATCGGGGAGAGGCTACAACCGTGTCTCACTCCCTTCCCAACCACTGCTTCCCTTTCATGCCCCTCGACTCTTATAAGTGCCATCTGTTTTTATGTACAAATTGTAAATAGCCTTTCGCTCCCTGTATTGTACTCCTGCCACCTTTAGAATTAGGAAAAGAGTATTCCAGTCAACATTGTTTGCCTTTCCATAACCTTTCTTCTAAGATAAGTCGTAACGTCAGTATTGCCTCGCGTGTTCCAACATTTCTGCGGAATCCAAACTGATCTTCCCCGAGGTCGACTTTTACCAGTTTTTCCATTCGTCTGTAAAGAATTCGCGTTAGTATTTTGCAGCCGTGCCTTATTAAACTGATAGTTCGATAATTTTCACAGATGTCATCACCTGCTTTCTTTGGGATTGGAATTACTATATTCTTCTTGAAGTCTGAGTGTATTTCGCTGTCTCATACATCTTGCTCGGCAGATGGTAGAGTTTTGTCAGGACTGGCTCTCCCAAGGCCGTCAGTAGTTCTAATGGAATGTTGTCTACTTCCGGGGCCTTGTTTCGACTGAGGTCTTTCAGTGCTCTGTCAAACTCTTCACGCAGTATCTTCTCCCATTTCATCTTCATCTACATCCTCTTCCATTTCCATAATATTGTCCTCAAGTACATCGCCCTTGTATAGACCCTATAGAAACAATATTACGATACGCAGTACGTGTGTATTTCTTTAAAGAGTTTATCATTTTATCTTTCCATCCGGCCATCCAGATTTAGGTTTTCGTGATTTCCCTAAATCGCTCCAAGCAAATGCCGGGATGGTTCCTCTGAAAGGACACGGCCGACCTCCTTCCTCATCCTTCCCTAATCCGGTGGGACCGATGACCTCGCTGTTTGTACTTCTCCCGCCAATCAACCAACCAATCAAATTTTACTCTTCCTGAGTAGAGTTGTTCGCAGCGTTCTTTACAAATTAAATAGAGTAAAAGTAAGATTATTTTACTTTCTAGCAATGTGCAGGTGGGTGGCACTACACTGCATCCGTAAGCTGACGGGTATCAAAGGGTCGCCCGGAACTCTGGTCACAGTTACAGGTACTTGTCTGGAGTGCTGGCGGCATAGGGACGAGGCAGAGGGGGGGAGGGGGGGAAGGAGGGAGCGGGATCTTGGATGACGGACGTTTCGCCGTTTTATTCAGGCACGTCTCAGCGTTGCAGCTTCCCATGACCACGCCACAGGAGGGCGCAGTACAGCAGAGCTGAAAAATTTGAACCCCCTTTCCTCCTCCGGATTAGGTTCATATATCGTCGATTCGTTTTGTAACGGTCCCTAGTGGTACCAGTCTCGCACGAGGATAAAAATTGCCCTTTCGCTACACTCCGATAGAGTCACGTCACGGTGTCCTCAGACAAGGGGTGAATCGTCCGGGAGGATATCGACACTGTCATAGGCGGTCAAGAACATCTTTCTGTTGCACATCGCACTGCAGACTGTCGTGTTCGACAGCGAAATGTGCGTCAATGAAGGATTCCAGGGAAGAAGTGGTCTCATTCGCGTCCTTTATGGCCCCTCCTGACGGGTTTTAGAGTCGATTCTGAGCTGCGACGTGTCTGAAATGGGTAACTCGACCATTCAGAAAAAGAACCCGCATGATTTACAACGCTGGATTTCCCGCTCCTGACCTCCATTGTGGAGGCGTCAAGGAAAGGGCGAGGCCCGGTTAAGGAGGGGCTTGACGGCCTTCCCATCTAGTGACAGGTCCATGGCGGCGTTGTAAATAATTTTGGTAAATTCTTCTGCCACTGTGACCTCATGTCACAGGAGCTGCTACTGGCCTCTGGCCTTTCTTTCGTACGTGTCGACACGTTACCCTCTGACCCTCTGAGGGGTCGCGGGGCCCGAGGGTGACGTCGGTGTCCGCCACGGTTACAGAGGAAGGTCGTCGGCACCTCTGAGCAAAGTTTACGCTTCTGCGCCGCAATGGGGGGGGGGGGGGGGGGGGGGGGGGGGGGGGGGGTAATGACGAGGTTTAAAAAAATGACTGATTAATCCTTTTTCGTAATGTGTAAGCACTTAGATATCCGGTTGCGAAACCCATTTAAAGGTCCATAGAAAAGAGGGCCGCCACGGAGTACCTTTTCACCTGTCTCCTGCTACAAACTCTGCGGGGCGATTGTCTCGTGCCGCTGTGTGGGCGGTGAGAAAGATGCGGGCCAGCCGGCGGCGACAGCGAGGTGTGAGGTGCGAAGCAAAGGCGCCCTGACAGCCGACCCCCCCCCCCCCCCCCCCCCCCCACACACACACACAGGGCGCGCCGCCCGCCTGTCCGTCCACACGTCCGCCGTCCCAAGCCTCACAAAACCGACTCTTCCCCGCCCCTCGCCCCCACCGCCGCCACTGCGAACCCCGTGCCTCGCCTTCCCTACTGCCGACGCCTCCACTTCCTGCAAGAGCGGCGGCGCTCATTCAGCGCGCGGTACGCCTCTATCAGATTCGACCGCTCTATTGAATATTTGCCGCGCATGCGTAGATGATCTTTGACTGCGTACTTCGTACTGCATACTCCTCCAGCCTCAGTATTTCGAATAAAACAGTCGACGGTTCTCTCGCCCGACGTAAACACAAGGAAAAAAATGTGTGTGCTCAGTTCCCATCTGCGACGTGCATTTTTTCGTGAAAGCGTCTGGATAAAATAGTAATACGTGTTTCTTAGAAATATGTAATTTAATTAGCATCCATTTTAATACAATGATTACACGAAGTACTGCTTCCCAACGACGACCGCTGGCCGGAGTGGCCGAGCGGTTCTAGGCGCTACAGTCTGGAGACGAGCGACCGCTACGGTCGCAGGTTCGAATCCTGCCTCGGACGTGGATGTGTGTGATGTCCTTAGGTTAGTTAGGTTTATTGATTGGCGACTCCATGGAGTGTTCTGTGCACCACGAGCAGATAATGGATATAGCTGGAAGAAGAATCAGTATTGTTCATATTTTTTTGTTTTATTACCCGCAAAATCGATTTTCGGTCACTTAGTGACCATCCTCAGTGCTGTAATATACAATTAAAATTGGCATGCACTGCTATCAACGAGCTTAGAGCGATCACATATCGCTCTAAGATCGTTGATATCAGTGCATACCAATTTTAATTATATATTACAGCAGTGAGGCTGGTCACTAAGTGACCGAAAATCGATTTTGCGGATAATAAAACAAAAAAATACGAACAATACTGATTCTTCTTACAATTATAGTTACGTTTAATTAGTTCTAAGTTCTAGGTGACTGATGACCTCCGAAGTTAAGTCGCATGGTGCTCAGAGCCATTTGAACCATTTGAACCCAACGGCGTCCGCACTTGATCCGCAGACGTTCGCGCTGTTGCTGGCCACTATAGGCTGAGGTGACAATGGGTCATGGGATAGCGATATGCAACTGTGCAGGCAGCGGCTGTATCGCGTACGCGAGGTATAAGAGGGCAGTGCATTGCCGGATCTGTCATTTGTACTCGGGCCACGGGTGGTTCCTGTGAAAAGACTTCCAACGTGATAACGGCCGCACGATGGCACTTAACAGACTTTGAACACGGAGTGGTAGTTGCAGCTAGACCCAAGACTCATTCCACTTCTGAAATCGTTAAGGAATTCAATATTGCGAGATCTACAATTGTGAGCTTGTGGGTGCTATTCTGTCATTCTGTGCAACGGGTTAATCTGAGATGCACCCTTTACCCTGTGGCTCCTGCAGAATGCAATTTCCACCCCCACACTACTGCGGAAGTCAGACAGACGCTCCTAACGTTCTAAAGAGAAATGCCTCAAAAACTTTCAGCCATAAATATCTTCTGAAGTTGTCCACTGTAAGGAAATGACACAAAAATTCACAAAACTTCTTATGTAACTAGTGGGATGCTTGGGTACTGGAGTAGTGCTAGTTAGTGTAAGAAAAACATGAAACTAACGAAAATTATTATTTATTTTGCAAAAATTCTGAGAAATCACAATGACACTTTTAGTTATGAACTGAGCAAGTTATTTCCGGGTTCTTTTCAGAATGTGAACTTACCTCTTAAGGATAGGATTCGCTAATGAAATTTCTATTCGAAGTTTAAGATTGTTATTGACTTGGCAGAATGGCTGAGAGCCGCGCCTACTCGACTTGAATAATTATCCGTTACAATGTTGCTAGGTACGGTTGAGGCTGTCGCATGTGAAATGCAGTGAAGTGTACTGTTGTGGAGGAAATATGGGGCTCGCAAGAGCCGTAGCGCACAATGCCATAAGCAGCGATGACTGCTGTCTGCGCCGCTTGCTACTGACAAATAAGATAACTCTCGTTCTATCTGGTTTGACCTTCGCCAATCAAACTCTCCCTACACCTTGATGAAGTCAAGGACTCCTATTCGCCCCTAGTCTAACTATTGGCGTGGTACACCAGTCAGATAACCAGTCCACCGCGATGCCACTCAAAAATTCGCTCGCAGGCGTTTAACTATAACTCTGTCCGTTCACACCGCACAGTAAGTGTGTCGGCCAACACAGTGAACAAAGCTTAATCGCAAGGACTCAATATAGAGTCGCACTCCGATTCGCTCTCGACAGAGGTGCTCTCCCAATGAAGTACTGAGGAGAGACTTGTTCCTTGCTCTTTGAGTACAAGTGGTCTCGCTCCAAGAGTGACAACAGAACGGCTCCTCTCGACACCAGACGTGAAGGGGTATATCTTTCAGTCTCTTCCATTACTCCTTCAGCTCAAGGCGTCAGAAATATCGTCTGTCAATCAGCATTGCTCTTCTAAAATGGGAGAATGACCTTTCGTTTAAGGCGACCAATCTGGAAATCTGTAGTATCGGCGTTTGGCGTTTGCTGTCGCCCTGTGAAAACCTCTGAAACTGTGTGCTATATTTGTAAAGAATGCGTAGGCTGGGCGCTCCCACACAATGTAGCGGAATTTGCTTTTAAGCCGAACACGGGGTCGTTCTGCCCTTTCACTCGGGCAAACGCTTTCCACTCCACGAGCAGTCGTGGTTGACTCGTCCTCTGAAGGGACTGGCCTCCCAGTGTGCGGTCTGGCTCTCTCGAACTAAAAGCTCCTGTGACCGTCGTTTCTGGAGTGTGTGTGTGTACGCCAGCCTCGAGTATTTCAACCACAGTGCAGTTACTTGTTATTTGCATATCGTTTACATGAATTCATACGACATTGACTTTATCTTATCGAGTTTGGATTCGAATGGAGCGTCTTGATGTGCAGAATATGATTGTGAGGGCGGAATATGTAAGCAATGAAAGTCAGGAGGCCACGACGTCTTACACATGCCAAGAGTGTGCTGAAAATACCAAATTACCTCTCACCACGGATGGCGCAGTGGCCGATATCCTTCACTTAATGACCGAGAGCAGCGGCATTTGCATAGAATTGGCAATACTAAGAGGTAAGCGTGGAGCAATCGCTGATATCGATGTGGCTTTTACCGGCAACGTATCCGTTAGGACAGTGCGGCGAAATCTGGCGACAATGGGCTATTGGAGCACACCACCGACACGAGTGCCTTTGCCAGCAGCGGGTCTCCTGGGCTCGCACCGTATTCGTTACACCCTAGACGTCTGCAAAACTGTGAACTGGCCGGATGGATCCCGATGTCAGTTTGTAAGAATTGATGGCCGACAAGGCACAGTGCAAGCTGATGGTGGCTCCATTATATTGTGGGCTGTGCTTACATGGAAATGAAAGTGTCCTAAGGTCCAATCATTGACTGAAAATGATTACGTTCTGCTACTTGGAGACCATATGAAGCGATTCGTGCATTTCATGTTCCCAAACAACTATGGAATTTTTATCGATACAATACGCCATGCCACCGGCTACCAGTAGTTTGCGACTGGTTTGAAAAACGTTCTGGACATTTCGAGCGAATGATTTTCCCAGCCAGATCGCCCGACATGAATCCCACAGAACATTTATGGGACACATTAGAGAGGTTAGTTCGTGCACTAAAAACTGCACCGGCAACACTTTCTCAATTACAGACGGCCATAGTGGCAGCGTGTCTCAACACCTCTGCAGCGGACTACCGATGACTTGCTGAGTCTATGCCGAGTCGAGTTGCACTACGCCGGGCAAAATGAGGCCCGTCGCGATATCAGGAGGTGTCGCGCGAGTTTTGCCACATCGGTGAATATCCGACGGTCCAGCTATGTAATCAGTCTGCAGCCTTTTTTCATTTCCTTTCCGACGCTGTTTCAGCTCTCACATTCGATCGGCTCTTTGGATTACTTTGGACGCGTGCTTTGCTCTCTCACTTTGAGTCCCATTAGGGCTTCGCACTTTCTTCACTATGACACCCGAATCAGTGTTCTACATCGCGATACACCAATGTATAACTTTATCTAAAGCTACAAGTAATTCGTAATAGTCACGTACATTTCCTACACCGGTACTATGACGTCACAGGCAAAACAAATACTCTCCGACAAATGAGTACACACGTGACCTACCCGTAGTGGGCTTTACCATTGTTTACACATTATTAGTCTTGTAGTTAGTAGCGATTCAAATCTACCAGTATGTTGGCACAGAAGAAAGTTCGACAGACTACCACTGTAATGTGTGAATGGACGCGTTCACATCAAAACCAATGACTGTTGGGGTTGACGCGATGTTCCGCTTGTATGCGCACGTTAGTAGCATCTGGAACCTTCTATACATCTAGATCTATATCTACATTTATACTCCGCAAGCCACCCAATGGTGTGTGGCGGAGGGCACTTTACGTGCCACTGTCATTACCTCCCTTTGCTGTTCCAGTCGCGTATGGTTCGCGGGAAGAACGACTGCCGGAAAGCCTCCGTGCGCGCTCGAATCTCTCTAATTTTACATTCGTGATCTCCTCGGGAGGTATAAGTAGGGGGAAGCAATATTTTCGATACTTCATCCAGAAACTCACCCTCTCGAAACCTGGACAGCAAGCTACACCGAGATGCAGAGCGCCTCTCTTCCAGAGTCTGCCACTTGAGTTTATTAAACATCTCCGTAACGCTATCACGGTTACCAAATAACCCTGTGACGAAACGCGCCGTTCTTCTTTGGATCTTCTCTATCTCCTCTGTCAACCCGACCTGGTACGGATCCCACACTGATGAGCAATACTCAAGTATAGCTCGAACGAGTGTTTTGTAAGCCACCTCCTTTTTTGATGGACTACATTTTCTAAGCACTCTCCGCGCCTTACCAACAATTAATTTTATATGATCATTCCACTTCAAATCGTTCCGCACGCATACTCCCAGATATTTTACAGAAGTAACTGCTACCAGTGTTTGTTCCGCTATCATATAATCATACAATAAAGGATCCAATGTTTTTCCTTATAGTGTAATCGAACAGCAGAGAATATCTTCGCCTGTTTATGCGCCATAAGTTACATGTATGTGAGTTCAAGGTTGACGGAAGGCAACCGCAGTGTCTTGCTGGGTTCGGGGTCCATGCGTCCACGCTTGGCGCTACCACGGCCACGTTGCAGAGGGAGAGGTTGTCTGTCCCACTGGGTAGGGGACGTCGACATTCTTTAAGCTCGTCCAGCTCGTGGAAAAGGCGATGCACACTAGGCGTTTCAGTAAACTCTAGCCGATTATGGCCGTTGTTCTTCCGGAATGCTAAAGAAAATCCATTCTGGGAAAACTTTCAACCTTCTTGTCTGTAGACCTGTAGAGTTTGATGTTGCAGTTAAACGATCACCAAATCCTGTATTATTGTTCCATAGTGCGGTATGCCTTTGAAGAGGATCTCAAAACGTGTGTTGCTCTGGATTATATACTGTGTTTCTCACAAAATAATGAGTGGAAGGAATATAAATTTGTATGCGTGAACGACGCTCCTTCTACGATGTTATGAACCGAGTTTCTTTAATTATTACTCAGGGTGTAACAGCAACGCGATATAATTATTTTTTGATTACAGCGTAACTTTTTTCTGCAATTTAAGCTCACTGGTAAGACAAACTGTGTACAAATTAATTTAATTTTAGTCAGGGAGCTACAAACGTTCAGGATTTCATTGTAATTTTATTCATCATTCAATTTCATTCATCATCCAGAAATGTTGAGAGTTTTAGTGGCGGACGCAACGTAGTGTAGATAACTGGCTGTATTCAGACGGGTACTCTGGTGGCGGAACGTTCATTTCAGTGAAGTGTTTAAACGAGAGCCTATTTTCCTGAATTCACAAATCGAACCGCCTTCTAAACGGCTTGCGGACAAGATGTGAAGTTGCGACAGGCTTCCTCGATGTGCTGTTTGAAGTCATATTCGACTACATTGTAGAATATATCCTTATCCTGGCGTATACAAGGTCCGTGGGAATGCACAAACAAACGAAGCTCAGTCTGTCACGGGTATTGACGTGTGTTAAACATCCACGGTGTACGTTGACATGTTGATGCTCGACGAACGCCGACGTGATGTTAATCAAGGCGCCGTGGCTTATGCTGTGTAGTTTCCTGATACACGGATAGTTTAGAAGGTCTGCTGAATTGTCCATTCAAGGAAATGGGCACTTGTTTCTGCACGCCATTTAAATAAACATTCCAGCACCAAAACTTTAGTTAGAACATAGCTCATAATGTACAGGAATTCCTTGTACTTGGATAGGTACCGCCTTGAGTAAACACAGTTATTGTTGTTTTTGTCTAGACATGTTTCGCTCAAGTTACAGCATTACGAGAGGACTTTTTTTTCTTATTAAAAATCAGGAAAATTTGTATCGCCAGTCTGAACATATAGAACTTCAGTTTTTAAAAAGTATACACACATTCGAAAAACAAGAAACTGAAATTTTTTTATATATAAGTTGTTAACACATGTTGTGGTTGTTCTCGCTTACTGTATTTTTCTGCCACAGTCTGTCATCTGCAACCATATAGAACTTCAATGTATAAAAGTTTTTTTACATCGAAAGTTTACGACTCTCAATTTAGACGGTTTTGGTTAACATTACTTTATTCTGTGTCAAAGAAAGTGTGTGTACTCGGCATGTAATATGTTCCCCTTTACCTTCCCTGTGAAAATGCACTTTCAAAGTTGCACTGTGTCACTGTCTTATAAGATACGGAAACAAGATGGAGAACAGTTGAATGTGTTGTGGGTGGGAGCTCTGAATCTTGTCTTTATCTTATTGTTTGAAATGTGTATTTGACACAGCGTGTGTGTGTGTGTGTGTGTGTGTGTGTGTGTTTAAGTAAATAAGTAAGAAAGAATCTGTCAGAGGGATTATTTTACTTCCATTTTTTAATTTTTTACGCTGCTATTGCCGCGCAGCAGTGCTGCTGCTCAGTTGCTGCGGAGGTAGCGCCTCTTCTATGTTTTATACAGTGCTTGTTATCACATACTGAAAAAACGAATATCGCACTAGACTAACCTCGGACCACTCTGTCTAATGGGCATGTAAAATTCCGCCTGTGTTGGGAAACAAACCGACAGTTCCCATCGACACTACATACATAGTGTTTCAAAGACTTTGCATCAAATATCTGCGGCTGATACGTCGCGTCGTGCTTGTGTTCGAAACATAACGTTCACTGCCACTCGCTGGAGCCACAAGGCGTCATTTTGTAGTGGTTGTCCCTTGACAGATTGCAGAGCGTAGGCACTCTACGATGCTCATATGCCTTGTGTGTGTTGCCCATCATCCTGTCATGTGCGCTGTCTGGAAGGGAGTAGGCCCAGCGAAGTTAAAGTTCCTGATACGTTCCTCAAATATCTTTCCGTCCTTAGAGAAACTCACGTGTTATTGTTGGATATCTGATCTATATGAATGACCTGGGTGACAATCTGAGCACTTCTCTTACGTTGTTCCCAGATGATGCTGTAATTTACCGTCTACTAAGGTCATCCGAAGACCAGTATCAGTTGCAAAGCGATTTAGAAAAGATTGCTGTATGGTGTGGCAGGTGGCAGTTGACGCAAAATAACGAAAAGTGTGAGGTGATCCACATGAGTTCCAAAAGAAATCCGTTGGAATTCGATTGCTCGATGTTGTTGTTGTTGTGGTCTTCAGTCCTCAGACTGGTTTGATGCAGCTCTCCATGCTACTCTATCCTGTGCAAGCTTCTTCATCTCCCAGTACCTACTGCAGCCTACATCCTTCTGAATCGGCTTAGTGTATTCATCTCTTGGTCTCCATCTACGATCTTTTCCCCTCCAGGCTGCCCTCCAGTACCAAATTGGTGATCACTTGATGCCTCAGAACATGTCCTACCAACCGATCCCTTGTTCTAGTGAAGTTGTGCCACAAACTCCTGTTCTCCCCAATTCTATTCAATACCTCCTCATTAGTTATGTGATCTACCCATCTAATCTTCAGCATTCATCTGTAGCACCACATTTCAAAAGCTTCTATTCTCTTCTTGTCCAAACTATTTATCGTCCATGTTTCACTTCCATACATGGCTACACTCCATACAAATACTTTGATAGACGACTTCCTGATACTTAAATCAATACTCGATGTTAACAAATTTCTCTTCTTCAGAAACGCTTCCCTTGCCATTGCCAGTCTACTTTTTATATCCTCTCTACTTCGACCATCATCAGTTATTTCGCTCCCCAAATTGGAGAACTCCTTTCCTACTTTAAGTGTCTCGTTTTCTAATCTGATTCCCTCAATCTTATACCCTCCTTTCAAGACACTGTCCATTCCGTTCAACTGTTACTCAAGTCCTTTGCTGTCTCTGACAGAATTACAATGTCATCGGCGAACCTCAAAGTTTTTATTTCTTCTCCATGAATTTTAATACCTACTCCGAACTTTTCTTTTGTTTCCTTTACTGCTTCCTCAGTATACAGATTGAATAGCATCAGGGGCAGGCTACAACCCTGTCTCACTCCCTTCCCAACCACTGCTTCCCTTTCATGTCCCTCGACTCTTATAACTGCCATCTTGTTTCTGTAAAAATTGTAAATAGCCTTTCGCTCCTTGTATTTTACCCCTACCACCTTCAGAATTTGAAAGAGAGTATTCCAGTCGACATTGTCAAAAGCTTTCTCTAAGTCTACAAATACAAGAAACGTAGGTTTGCCTTTCCTTAATGTTTCTTCTAAGATAAGTCGTAGGGTCAGTATTGCCTCACGTGTTCCAACATTTCTACGGAATCCAAACTGATCTTCCCCGATTTCAGCATCTACCAGTTTTTCCATTCGTCTGTAAATAATTCGCGTTAGTATTTTGCAGCTGTGACTTATTAAACTGATAGTTCGGTAATTTTCACATCTATCAACACCTGCTTTCTTGGGGATTTGAATTATTATATTCTTCTTGAAGTCTGAGGGTATTTCGCCTGTCTCATACATCTTGCTCACCAGATGGTAGAGTTTTGTCAGGACTGGCTCTCCCAAGGCTGTCAGCAGTTCTAATGGAACGTTGTCTACTCCCGGGGTCTTGTTTCGACTCAGGTCTTTCAGTGCTCTGTCAAACTCTTCACGCAGTATTGTATCTCCCATTTCATCTTCATCTACATTTCCATTTCCATAATATTGTCCTCAGGTACATCGCCCTCTATATACTCTTTCCACCTTTCTGCTTTCCCTTCTTTGCTCAGAACTGGGTTTCCATCTGAGCTCTTGATATTCATGCAAGTGGTTCTCTGTTCTCCAAAGGTCTCTTTAATTTTCCTGTAGGCAGTATCTGTCTTACACCTAGTGATATACGCATCTGCATCCTTACATTTGTCCTCTAGCCATCCCTGCTTAACCATTTTGCACTTCCTGTCGATCTCATTTTCGAGACGTTTGTATTGCTTTTTGCCTGCTTCACTTACTGCGTTTTTGTATTTTCTCCTTTCATCAATTAAATTCAATATCTCTTCTGTTACCCAAGGATTTCTACTTGCCCTCGTCTTTTTACCTCTGCTGCCTTCACTATTTCATCGCCGGCCGCGGTGGCCGAGCGCTTCTAGGCGCTTCAGTCCGGAACCGCGTGACTGCTACGGTCGCAGGTTCGAATCCTGCCTCGGGCATGGATGTGTGTGATGTCCTTAGGTTAGTTAGGTTTTAGTAGTTCTAAGTTCTAGGGGACTGATGACCTCAGATGTTAAGTCCCATAGTGGTCAGAGCCATTTGAACCATTTGAACTACTTCAGCCCTCAAAGCTACCCATTCTTCTTCTACTGTATTTCTTTCCCCCATTCCTGTCAATCGTTCCCTTATGCTCTCCCTGAAACTCTGTACAACCTCTGGTTCGTTCAGTTTATCCAGGTCCCATCTCCTTAAATTCCCACCTTTTTGCAGTTTCTTCAGTTTTAATCTACAATTCATAAGGAATAGATTGTGGTCAGAGTCCACATCTGCCCCCGGAAATGTCTTACAATTTAAAATCTGGTTCCAAAATCTCTGTCTTACCATTATATAATCTATCTGAAACCTTTTAGTATCTCCAGGGTTCTTCCATGTATACAACCTTCTATCATGATTCTTGAACCAAGTGATTAAGTTGTGCTCTGTGCAAAATTCTACCAGGCGGCTTCCTCTTTCATTTCTTAGGCCCAACCCATTTTCACCTACTACGTTTCCTTCTGTTCCTTTTGCTACTGTCGAATTCCAGTCACCCATGACTATTAAATTTTCGTCTCCCTTCACTACCTGAATAATTTCTTTTATCTCATCATACATTTCATCAATTTCTTCATCATCTGCAGAGCTAGTTGGCATACAAACTTGTACTACTATAGTAGGCGTGGGCTTCGTGTGTATCTTGGCCACAATATTGCGTTCACTATGCTGTTTGTAGTAGCTTACCGGCATTTTTGTATTTATAACCCTGTAGTCACCTGACCAAAAGTCTTGTTCCTCCTGCCACCGAACTTCACTAATTCCCACTATATCTAACTTTAACCTATCCATTTCCCTTTTTAAATTTTCTAACCTACCTGCCCGATAAAGGGAGCTGACATTGCACGCTCCGATCCGTAGAACGCCAGTTTTCTTTCTCCTGATAACGACGTCCTCTTGAAAAGTCCCCGCCGGGAGATCCGAATGAGGGGACTATTTTACCTCCGGAATATTTTACCCAATATTATAACCATACAGTAAAGGTGTATGCCCTCCGGAAAAATTACGACTGTAGTTTCCCCTTGCTTTCAGCCGTTCGCAGTACCAGCGAAGTAAGGCCGTTTTGGTTAGTGTTGCAAGGCCAGATCAGTCAATCATCCAGACTGTTGCCCCTGCAACTACTGAAAAGGCTGCTGCCCCTCTTCAGGAACCACACGTTTGTCTGGCCTCTCAACAGATACCCCTCCGTTGTGGTTGCACCTACGGTACGGCTATCTGTATAGCTGAGGCACGCAAGCCTCCCCACCAACGGCAAGGTCCATGGTTCATGGGGGGAGGATTAGTCGATAAATAGTACAATTCTCAAGGCTGTCAATTCAGCTAAATGCCTGGTGTTAAAATTACGAACAACTTCAGTTGGAAAGACCACATAGATAAAATTGTGGGGAAGGCGATCCAAAGGTTGCGTTTCATTGGCAGGACACTTAGAACATGCAACAAGTCCACCAAAAAGAGTCAGCTTACACTACACTCGTTCGTCCTCTGTTAGATTATTGCTGCGCGGTGTGGGATCCTTACCGGGTGGGATTGGCGGAGGACATCGAAAGGGTGCAAAAAAGGGCAGCTCGTTTTGTATTATCACGTAACAGGGGAGAGAGTGTGGTAGATATGATACGCGAGTTGGGATGGAAGTCATTAAAGCAAAGACGTTTTTCGTCGCGGTGAGAACTATTTACGAAATTTCAGTCACCAACTTTCTCTTCCGAATGCGAAAATATTTTGTTGAGCCCAACCTACGTAGGTAGGAATGATCATCAAAATGAAATAAGAGAAATCAGAGCTCGAGCAGAAAGGATTAGGTGTTCGTTTTTCCCGCGCGCTGTTCGGGAGTGGAATGGTAGAGAGATACTACGATTGTGGTTCGATGAACCCTCTGCCAAGCACTTAAATGTGAATTTCAGAGTAATCATGTAGATGTAGAAATAAATATTTCAGCGCACCTGGTTGTTAGACCCCTTCAGTTGGGAGAAATCTCTCCGCCCCAGGGCGGGCGGGTACTAGAGGGCGGCCAGCGTTGGCGGGGTTGTCCCCCAGGTCGTTGTCTGTCACCTCTGGTCGTTTGACGAGAAGGCCCTGAAACACACACAATTTCTTCAGATTATACTGCTTCGGACCAAAGGCCGACCAAGTGCAGTGCGTTTGGGTGAGCGTTGCGCCGTGTTTGGACACGGCCCCCACTGCGATAGGTGAGTGGGGGCCTTGGGTTGCGCTCAGACGCGCAGTCTGTTCGTCCGAGAGTCTGCACCTCCGCGCATTTTCTTCGGACGTTGCAGTCCAGAGCCAGTTTGTCGGGACACGTCCAGGTCGCCCACTCGTCGTTGTGTCCCGGAGGGAGTCGCCCTGTCGGTGCCGGACTGTCCCCGAGGCGAAGTCTCGTGTGTTGCGCTGTATCATTTGGGCTCTGTGTGGTACGCAGGAAGCTCTTGCTAGATATAAGCCGCTGGTGATGGGCTGGCACGTAGCGGGTATTTCGCCGATACGAGTGCCCTCGTGTTGTTCTTTCTGGCCGCAGCTTTCCGCCTGATGTCTGCTGGAGTAGTACCAGCGAGACTGGACAGGTTGACTTCTCGTGTTGGCCCTGCGCACTCCGTTACGGTACGACGTAATTCGTTGATCAGTATGTCGACCTCCTTGGCATGCTGCGGCGGGACGCAAACGCTCTTGCTGTGTAGCACAAAGCGAGGACTTTGGCGCCTATTACAGAGGGCTGTGCAACCCGTGTTGCGGATGAGTTTGTTCGTGGCTGCAGCTCTCTGTTTAACGTTCGCACAGTGTGTTCTGTAGGTGAGCGTTTCTAACCGAGGTGACCCCTAGATATTTTTGAGCTCCGCAGTACTCAAGTGGAGTGTGTAGTATATTACTTTATTCTTATAGATTACTTCTGATTCGAGCAAGGCTGTAATTCCAGACGTATGACGTATGAGGCAACCACTACAGATGCCGGTACGTCGATACGGCGACCGAGGAAAGTACTTGCGCTCCTCTCGGCTGCCGTAGTCGAAGCTAGATGGAATTATCCTCTTGTAGCGCGCCAAACAGATTACTCTCACTCATTTACAGTAACTCAATTAATCTTCATATATACTCAAAAATAGCGTGGGATACCCTCTCAGAACCTACTATTCTCATGTACTTAATTATATCATTTCGTAGATAATTTTGCGTAAAAAAATTGACGTTCTTGAGAGACACGAATCATCCCGTCCGTCAATGGCAGTGTAACGAATGGACTGTCCAGCGAAGTGGTTTGCACCGACGAGTGTGTTACGTACGAGGGCATAATCTGCGAGAAACGCGCATGGTATTATGAGTTAAGGAATGTGTAATTCGCCTTGTGGTATGTTAATACTACAGCGTGTTTCTAAAAGAATGACGTGATTTCAAAACTCCATATTTATTGATAAAAAAGCGCTACAAACATGGGATACGTTCCAAAACAGTCACAAAAACCTTAAAGTTTTACTTATGCTATTACAAACGCTCTCAGTGTCCACCAGCAGCAGAAAGAACATCATCAGACCATAACTAAATTCGTCATAAACTTCAGACATTATATCTGCTACTACAGAAGTTTGCCGGCCGGAGTGGCCGAGCGGTTCTAGGCGCTACAGTCCGGAGCCGCGCGACCGCTACGGTCGCAGGTTCGAATCCTGCCTCGGGCATGGATGTGTGTGATGTCCTTAGGTTAGTTAGGTTTAAGTAGTTCTAAGTTCTAGGGGACTGATGACTCTCAGCAGTTAAGTCCCATAGTGCTCAGAGCCATTTGAACCATTTTTTTTTCTACAGAAGTTTGAAACATCCCTTTAGAAAAATTGATGAATTACTGTGCTTGGAAACCCCTCACGTTATTTGATTTTCAAACAGCTGAGCAGAACTGAACGTACTCAGACATTTCGCTCTTTACTTACCCTGATCAACACTAAACTGACACACAATATTTTTAGCGCAACGCAATCTGACTTTCAATAATCCCTACAAAAGAATGGCCCTGACTAACAGTAGCCTATACCTATCATGAATCAATTACCTCACAAAAATATCCGTTCCTCGAACTACTGCAATACAGCGAGCGCCAATACTGCCAGCTAAGCAAAAGATTTTAACTACTGAAGGCACTAACTACTGATAGGCACACTTAGCAAATGAAATATTTTGATAGAGAACAAACAATGTATTTACCTTAATAGTGTTCAAAAGTCATAGTATATATATCAGTTTATAACATCCAGTCTTACAAATTTACTGTCTCTGATGGACACACGTCCAGATCATCCGCTCTCAAAACTCCGCCATCTCTCTCCCCACATCCACCACTGCTGGCGGCTCACCTCCAACTGCGCAACGCTACACGCTGTTTACATACAACTGCCCAGCACTACAATAGCGAATATTCCAACAATGCCAACCAGCCACAGACTGCACACAGCACAGCCAGTGATTTTCATACAGAGCGCTACGTGGCGTTACGAACATTAAAACTTAAACAGCATACTTACAAGTTATTGCTGCTGTTATTCAGTTCTTCACCTCTTCTATATCTCGAGGTAAATGGGAGATAAAGACACTTGCCTTCATATATCCCCACAAGAAAAAACATACATAGTTTAATTGTTGAATACCTCTACAAATATCTCAGAAACGCGTCACGTTCTGTTTGATTTGTGGTGCAAAAATGTGAGGAAATGTGGTCACGGCTGGAGATTTGGAGGCCAAGAACGCAGGACAGTGTGTCAGGGTCCCGTACGCCCTATCCAGCGCTGACGCAGATTGTCATTGAGAAACTGATGTACGTTGTTCTACCAGTTCGACGGAGCTCCACGCTGTTGAAAAAAAAAAAAAGGTCATCGATATTGTGGAAAGAGTCAGTTCTGCAGCGTTTGAAGATAGCTCAACGCTGGATAGGACGCGCGGGACCCAGGGACACTGCCCTGAGTTCTCAGCCTCCAAGACCGCCAAACGTGAGCACATACGATTTTTTCCTTGTGAAGATGTGTGACGGAAAGTGTGTTGGTCATCTCCCCTTTGCTCGTGACATAGAAGAAGTCAAGAACGGAATAACAGCCACCATAACTTCTGTAAAAGCACACAAATTGTCTAAAGTTTATGACGAACTGAGTTATCGCCTAGATGTGTTTCGTGCTGCTTCTGGTGGGCACCGAGAGCATTTGTAATGCCGTAGCTAAAAGTTTAAGATTTTTGGAGTATTTTGTAACGCATCCGATGTTTGCAGTATGTTTTGATCAATAAATATTATGTAACGTCCCCTTAGAAAAATTTATGAATTACTGTGCTGATAAACCTCTTACATTATTTGATTTTCAAACAGCTGAGCAGAACTGAACGTACTCAGACATTTCGCTCTGTACCTATTCTGATCAACACTAAACTGACACACAATATTTTTTAGCGCGACGCAATCTGACTTTCAATAATCCCTACAAAAGAGTGGCCCTGACTAACAATAACCTATACCTTTCATGAACACTTACCTCACAAAAGTCTTCGTTACTCGAACTATTGCAATACAGCGAGCGCCAATACTGCCAGCTAAATAAAAAGATTCTAACTACTGAAGGCACTAACTACTGATAGGCATAGTTAGCAAATGAAAGATTTTGATAGAGAACAATCATGGTATTTACCTTAATAGTGTTCAAAAGTCATATATATCAGTTCATGACATCCAGTCTTACAAATTTACCGTCTCTGATGGACACACGTCCAGATCATCCGCTCTCAAAACTCCGCCATCTCTCTCCCCACATCCACCACTGCTGGCGGCTCACCTCCAACTGCACAACGCTACGCGCTGTTAACAGTCAACTGCTCAACTCTACAATAGCAAACGACAACGCAAACCAGCCACAGACTGCACACAGCACAGCCAATGATTTTCATACAGAGCGCTACGTGGCGTTACCAATAAAAAAATCTGAACAGCCTACTTTCAGTATGGAGTTTTGTAATAAGGCTACTCTTTTTGCATATATTGCTCAGTTACAAAGCAATACAGGACTGAATTTTGATTAGTGAGAATAATTGATGATGTGTGGTGCGGATTTAATAGATGTACATCGTAGAAGTTAATTTGTTAGTCGCTCTGACGAAAAGTACTTGTAATAAAAAAAAGCTGGAATTCGTATCAACAGCTGACTCATTATTTATATCCTGACACGAGTCGTGGAGAAGTGAACTCAACGTTTAACCGATTACAGTGACAACATACACAACAGCAAAAGACAACTGGAAACGTGTGTTGACTGACTGGCTTCGAAGGATGGAGAAAGTTTGTGTGCGGGCGCTATAGAGTGGAAGTATAAGTTTGGAACGAGTTGCGCAAGCGGCAGCGGCGGTGGGAGCGTGGCTGGAGAGCTGCGTGCTGTGCAGTGATAAGGTATGCACAGCCTCCTCTCCTCTCTTCCGCTCGCACCACCCACCACTCAGGAGAGCAGGAAGGAAGGGGGGGCGGGAGGGTGAGGGGGGATGTGCTCACAAAACCCTGAGCCGTTGGCCCGGGGCGCAACACGTCACGTGACGTCACTGCACCTTATACTCAGCCGCGACTGCCTCAGAGGCGATTCCTCTCACGCGCTTCTTTTGGTTCCCGTTATCCACGTCGTTCGACAAATAGCGGCACAGTTCTGGTTGAAAATACTTTTTTTTTACAGATTACATAATATTTAAAAATATCAATGGATTGCTCCATCGTTGCATGTTGGGACAATTGCGTATTTAGTACTTTCTACAGATCAAGAACGAAGTACTCCGATTAGAAAGGGTGTAAGACAGGGACGCAATCTTTCGCCCCTACCGTTTAATC
The DNA here is from genome assembly GCF_021461395.2 of Schistocerca americana. Taxonomy (NCBI): domain Eukaryota; kingdom Metazoa; phylum Arthropoda; class Insecta; order Orthoptera; family Acrididae; genus Schistocerca; species Schistocerca americana. The sequence goes on from NC_060121.1 coordinate 40,804,466, forward strand.
TGTAAAACGAAGCAGCGTTGATGAAAATCAGACAATGGTTAAATAACTGGAGTATTATTCACGATGAAAGGGTATAAGTGGTAACATTTGTTGATGACCTTGCTATTCCCAGCGAATGTAAAGAAGAATTAGAAAGTCTGTTGACAGTCTAGTACAGAATATGAATTAAGAGTAAACCGAGGAGACACGAAAATAATGAGGAGTAGCAGAAATTATATTACCGATAAACTTCACGGCAAATCTGGTGACCACGAAGTAGACGGAGTTAAGGAACTCTGCTGCTTTGGAAGCAAAATAACACGTGACGGAGGAAGCAAGGAAAAGACAAAAAGCAGACAGCAGAGGCAAAGGGAGCATCTCTGACCGAGAGAAGTCGGCTGGTATCAAACCTCAGCCTCAATCTGAGGAAGAAATTTCTGAGAAAGTACGTTTTGAGCGCAGCACAGTATGAAAGTTCAGCGGGAAAACGGGAACGGAACAGAAACAAAGCATTGGAGATGTTGTGCTACAGAGGAATTATGTGGACTGATAAGGTAAGGAATGAGGAGGTTCTCCACAGGATAGACAGGGAAAGGAATATATGGAAAACAGTGACAAGAAGAAGAGACAGGAGGCACGGATATTTGTTAAGGTATTAGGCAATAGCTTCTTCCATGGTGCTAGATGGAGCTGTAGAGTGTGAAAACTGTAGGGGAAGACACGGTTTGGAATAGATACAATAAATAAAAAAGAGAGAGAGAATAAGAAATTTGTGTGAAATTTTTCATCTTGATTAATCAGGTTTTTGCCAGTTATTCGCGTCTTTGCTGCACGATATTTCAACTGCGTGACTCGCAGTCTTCTTCAGGTGCTGTCTGATTCTGATTCCTGTGTGGAACGAGTCCGGTATCCAAGCCTACGTTGTGCTAGGCGTTCCCTTTGCGGTCCGCTCCGCGTCTGGCGCTCTGTCCGTGGTGTGCTCCGACCAATACCAGCGGCTGTGGCGTTTTCTTCTAGCCGCGGCTGTTCCGGACGCAGTGCGCGTACTTCGTGGTTATTATCCGCTGTCAGTACAAGTGAATTAAGTTGTGGACGGCGTCCAAGCTGTGCTAGAAGTTTAGTCTTCCGATTGTAGTCATTTGAGTCCTTCCGTGAATTAGGACGTTCTGTTACCGTGCTGTGTCGTGTTACGCATTCCATCCGAAGTTCTTCCCCCCCCCCCCCCCCCCCTCCTCCCCAGGAGCGGCTGCAGTGTTATTTTCAGTTCGATTGTGTTGAAACTGTCGCTCGAGACTCGGAAGAGCGTCTTCAGATACTGTGTATGTCGTCTGAGGTGCCATTATACTTCCGTCCTTTGTTACGTGTACTGGGCTGTTGGATTCCATCCTTATACTTGTGTCCCTTGGGGTTTGGATGTTGCCTGCGTTGCATCTTCAGAAGATCGAGTGCTGGGTTCAAAGTTGAGCTCAGCTGGAAACCGGTGTCCCAGTTAAAGAGATTCTCCGCAACGTTAATCTCAATAGAATCTTTGATGACGCTGTCCCAGTATCTCCATTTTTGTGTTAAAATCTTGACATCATTGTACTTCATAGAATGGTTGAGTTCTACAAAATTCTCGGCAATCGCTGAATTGGTTGCCTGTCTCCGTCTAGTGCGCCTTTGGTGCTCTTTGCACCTGATGTCAATGGCCCTGGTCGTGTGGCCGATGTATGCCATACGATATTCACATGGTACGTGGTACGTCGTAAACGCCCGGTTTCTGTAGACGCAGGTCATCCTTCGCACTGCCTAGCAGAGCCTTAATCTTGGCGGGTGGATGGACACGCTTTTATTGTTATGTTTGCGGAAAATACTGCTGATTTTGGTGGGCCATACGACAAACGTGTCATCCACGTATCTAAAAAAGCATTTCAGTTGATCTGGGGCCGATGTCTTTCCATAAAGAGATTGCCCACCACAGGTGAGAGCGGGCTGTCCATTGTCACCCCTTCCGTTTGCTCGTACAACTGACTCCCGTACAGGAAGTACGAAGAAGTCAGTATGTGTCTGAATAAGTCCAGGAGCGCACCGTCGAACTTTTCTCCTATGAGCTCAAGTGAATCATTTAGTGGTACGCGGGTGAACAGGGAGACCACGTCGAAACTGACCACAGAGTCCGAGATCTGTAGCTGCCTGAGGCGTTGTAGGAAATCCTCTGAGTTGCGAATCTGATGGGTGCACTTGCCCACATATGGCGAAAGCATTTTCTTAAGGTGTTGAGCAGTGAGGTGGGTGACTGCGCCAATATTGCTGACTATTGGACGTAGAGGAACCCCTTCCTTGTGCACCTTAGGGAGGCCATAAAATCTGGGTGGTGCTGGTGTTTAGCCCTTAGCTACCTAACCGTCTTTTCCGGAAGGCCGGTTTCCTTTAGAAGAGCTCTGGTCTTCTTATCCACCTTGTATTTGGGGTCCCTTTCTATTGGTCTGTACGCTCGGGTCGTCTAGAAGTTGTCGCTCGTTACCGTGATAATCTGCCTTCTGTAGGACGACGGCCACATTCCCCCTATCTGCTGGTAACACCACAATGTTGTCTGTCATCTGCCAACCTCTCGTCACCGGAGATACTTGATTTGGGCAGCCTGGTTTTAGTGAGCGCCCTACAAGTCTCTCGTCGGACTTCTTCAGCCTCACTGGCAGGAAGTTTCAGGGCCACCTGCTCCACTGCACTGACGAAGGCCGCAACAGGAATATTTCTGTGGGTAACTGCAAAACTGAGACCCTTGCTCAATACTAACAACGGATAATAACCACAAAGTACGCGCACAGCGTTCTGAACAGCCGCGGCTAGAAGAAAACACTATAGCCGTTTCTATCGGTCGGAGCACACCGAGGACAGAGCGCCAACGCGGACCGCAGAGAGAACGCCTAGCACAAAAATGGTTCAAATGGCTCTGAGCACTATGGGACTTAACTGCTGAGGTCATCAGTCCCCTAGAACTTAGAACTACTTAAACCTAACTAACCTAAGGACATCACACACATCCATGCCCGAGGCAGGATTCGAACCTGCGACCGTAACGGTCGCGCGGTTCCAGACTGTTCACAAAACAAATTAATATCGCACAACGTACTCGTTTTCTGTTTATCACTGATAAATGTTAGAAGCCGGGGTGCTACACACTGGAAATTCGAGGTATCGTTTGATGTTAAATTTGTTACCATGTGTCACCCAGTATGCTCGTTATCCTATGTCATGAATTCTTTCGAATGGATTATCCAACACTCTGAGATAACTTTAAAATGACAGTGCGTTAACACGACTTTATCAAATGCTATGTTACCACACGCACAAGTTTTGCAGTACGCTGTTTTGTGAAAATAATTATAATAATAAGGCAGACAGAAAGCGAAATCCATGCATCTGGGTTTCATCGACATAGTAAAAGCATCCCACGGTGCTCTGGGATTACGGCGTTCCAGAGATACGTGGTGACCTGGTGTCAGTCTTACGACAGGTAGCGGCCGGGCAGTCTCCTTTTACCTCTCTCTCCTCTCCGCCTCTTCCTTAATCTCTGTCCAGTTTGAATGTCATCTAGCGCTCTCAGTCTTCCATCAAATCTTCCTTTCGATGACTCTTCGTTGGAGGCAGTCTCTTCTCTACGCACCATCTAACGCAGCCAATACGTTGCTGTCACTACATCCACTAGTTTTCTTTCCTGTCCCATTCTCAGAAGTACTTCTCGATTCGTCATTCTGTCGATTGATTCCTTTTTTAGCATTTGTATCCAAAAACGACATTTCAAAACGACCCACGTATTTTTCCTCTTTATTTTTGATTGTTGACGACTCGCAACAATGTAATACTGCCGACAGTACTCTGTCTTGTGTTTACGGAAATTATACCTGCTGTTAACAAACATATCACCATTTGAGGAGCTGTTTTACTAAAAGATATACTGCTTATTTTTTGCACTCAGCTTCCATTATGTCACGTAACTTCTCAAGCACCTAAAAGATTGTTCTTGCTAAGAGCTATTTCCTTCCAACGACATTTTTACTGCACCTTCATTTTCTCTGTGTGAAATGCTGCGCAGAACTGATAGAAAGCATCCCTACGGATGTAGGTGCGCGTTACGAATCTGCTTTGCCAGCTGCGCCGGTTATTCTTATCGTGTTCCTTCATTACCTATAAAGAACGGCTCCCCGCGTCGGAGGTTCGAGTCCTCTCTCGGGCATGGGTATTTGTGTTTTTGTGCTGTTCTTAGCGTAAATTAGCTGAAGTTAGATTAAATAGTGCGTAAGCTTAGGGACCGATGACCTAAGCAGTTTGGTCCCATAAGACCTTACCACAAATTTCCAATTTAAAGTCTCACGCAGTGTACTGTGATGACGTCTTGCTTGCTGCCACAACCGGACAAAGCCTGCTCAAACAAACTGAAAACAGGGATGATGGACTCCAACACAACGGTCTGCGTCTCAACGCGCACAAAAGCAAATACGTGGGACTCGTACAAATCTCTGGTGCCATTACGTTAAAGGAAGCAAGATTACGATTTAACATCCCGTCGACGACGATGTGATGAGGGGCTAGCACAAGCACGACTAGGCAAAGGAACATATGCCTGGAACGGTATAGGGAAATCACGGAAAACTTAGATCTGGATGACCGAACAGGACTTCAGTCGCCGTCCACCCGAATACGAATCCACTGGCTGCCTCACCACTGCCTTACATACCTCGCTCGTTGCCATGACACTGCATGGCGTCGCACTAGACAAGGTGGAAAGTACGCGCTTCCCGGGTGAGGGTGAAACCACGGTGCCGTAAATAACGCGGCACGGATGCGACAGCGCAACGACACAGGATCTCCGTGAGAAATTGCACACCAGGTTAAACTCAAAAGTCCAGCGCGCGCGCGCCGCTCCGGACTGGACCTCCATTAGTAACTGGTGCCGACGTCGGAGTGACGTTAAATAAAGAAGCTTGTAATTAATTTCAAAGTATGTCTTCTACAGCATAGAAGGTTAGCCACCTACAAATTTCGGGATGAAAGTTCAATTTCGTTGTGAAATGTGCTCTTGATGACGTCTCAGTCCAGTAAGAATGACCGGCGAGTACCACATGTTTTCCGCTTCCGCTCTTCAAGAAATTCGTCGCAATTGATGAACTAACTGACAAAATTGGTAGATGAGACGTTGTATTAATATGTGTGCTGTATTTCTAAGAACTCTTGAATTGTATCAACTTTGATTTATTTGTTTTTATGCTACATGTTTTTATGAGAAAATATGTAGAAATTCTGTAATTTTTCAGGATGTCGAGTTTAAAAGAAAACCTTTAACAAGAAATGTGGTATCACGTAGACAAGTAATGGCACGGAGAACTTACTTACGTTTAGAGCGAGTTGCAGTCCGGATGTGTATGGTATTGCACGGGAGTTCGAACAAAATGGAGGTGTTTGCGAATTTGAATGTTAATTTACACTCACAGCTGCTTCATCATTCCGAACAACTGCTTCATCATTCCGATATTTTAATAGCAACAGGGTCCACAATTTGATTAAATTATAGCATTCAGCCACAATGGCTGCCGTTGGTTGGACGAATATGTCTCTTTATTTTGTAGTTATTACAACGCAGATTCGGATCTGAGGCTATTTACAAACGACTGTCTCAAAAATGGCGGTTGCAACGACAGTAACCACATCACAGTACTCTTGCATCTAGAAGTTGCAGTATTACTCTGTGATTCATGTTGTCAGGGTTATTTCAAACGTTCTTCATACCGCAAGACAGAATTGAAGAAAATAATTTATTTTACAAAATACCTTTACTGGCTTTCAATATAGTCTGCTTTCTTGCTTATGATATCGTCGCAAAGTTTTGGCAACTTCTGCATTCTGGATAAGTCACCTTCATTGCTGAGGTGTATGACTACTCGGGGCACCTAACTGGAAGCTTCATCACTTATATCAAAACGTTTTCCGCGGAGTTGTTCCTTCAATTTGAAAAACAGATCAAAGTCTGACGGGCTCATATCGGGGAAGAATTTCCCATCCGTATTTGTCGAGCGTTTCTCTCACCGATAGGGAAATATACGATCTTGCCGTATCGTGCAAAATGAGGGCATCAGCTACATGCGTCTCGGGCGTTCTCTGACGTGTTTTTGAGAGCGAAACATTTTTCAGAAACAGTTTGTAGTAGATACCTGTGACAGATGTCCCATGGGGCACTATTTGTAGCTATATTTCCATACATGTCATACAGAAAGATCGTAATCAGTTTCATCTTTGCTTGTTGCGGGCAAATGTTTTCGGGCGTGGAGTCGGAACTTTTTTACTGCGACGACTGCGACTTCAGTTCTGGCTCACGATCAAGTGTCCAGGTTTCATTAAGTGCAAAAGTCCTTATCAGAAACTGTTTTCTTTCTGTTCGATAACGTTGAAGAAATTCTTCTGCGATTCTTTTGCGACATGTTTTCTACTCTACACTCGGATCGTGTGGAACCCACCTCGCCGCAACTTTTCTCACCTTTTCCTTTGCAGCAATGATTCTGCAAACGGGAGTGATAGTCATTTTGGCCTTATATGCAACTTCCTCGCATGTCTTTCACCGATTCCATCTCAAAACGTCATTAACAATAACCTGAAGTATAATATGTTGCAGTTGACGGCCTTCCACTTCTCGGGTTGTCCTGGGTACTTACCGACCTTCACGGAAACGAGCAGACCACAGTGATGCTGTGCTACAATCGACTACACTATTATCACACGCCTCTATCAAAGCGTTGTAATTCCTGTTGGCTTCTTACCACTTGGGGATTCTATTTTGATGTGGGAACTTTGGTCACTACGTGTAATCTGACGTGACTCGATTTCAGCTTCCAGTTTAAAACCGAATTAGTCGTGGACAGCCACGGGAAACAGCAAACACACATACGACCGTCGAGACTAATGCCTCGCCCATGACTGACACGAATCTCAACTCGACCACGCCACCGTAACGGTCCCGCACGCGCAGTGTACAGCACTAAAGTGACCTCGTGTGTTTCGGCTGTTTCGCATTACAAGGTTTTGTCACTCTTGTGATTCTATTTACACAGACAAAAGTGAATGGGATGACAAACCAAATGCAACATAGATACATTATCAATTTGAATCGACTCACCGGACACCACCTGTCCCTGTTTGCGAAGTCTTTAGAAAATGACCCTGGACAAGCTCCGTGACCATTGTCTGTTGAATCCGATGGATGAACAGGGGACTCTCTTAGTATAATCCATCAAAATGGACATATTTGGCTTTTTGTTGTTTTGGTCTTCAGTCCAGAGACTGGTTTTGATGCAGCTCTCCACACTACCCTATGCTGTGCAACCTTCTTCATCTCCGAGTAACTACCGCAACCTACATCCTTCTGAATGATAGTATATGCATCTCTTGGTCTCCCTCTACGATATTTATCCTCCACGCTTCCCTCCAATACTAAATTACACTACTAGCCATTAAAATTGCTACACCAAGAAGAAATGCACATGATGAACGGGTATTCATTGGACAAGTATATTATACTAGAACTGGCCTTGATACGCCGGGGCATTGAGTCAAACAGAGCTTGGATGGCGTGTACAGGTACAGCTGCCCATGCAGCTTCAACGTGATAGCACAGTTCATCAAGAGTAGTGACTGGCATATGGTGACGAGCCAGTTGTTCGGCCACCATTGACCAGACGTTTTCAGTTGGTGAGAGACCTGGAGAATGTGCTGGCCAGTTGTGTATTAATCCCTTGATGCCTCAGAACATGTCCTACCAACCGATCCGTTCTTCTAGTCAAGTTGTGCCACAAATTCCTCTTCTCCTCAATTCTATTCAGTACCTCCTCGTTAGTTAAGTGATCTACCCATCTAAACTTCAGCATTTTTCTGTAACACCACAGTTGAAAAGCTTCCATTCTTTTCTAAACTATTTATCGTCTATGTTTCACTTCGATACAAGGCTACACTCCAAAAAATACTTTCAGAAACGACTTCCTAACACTTAAATCTATACTTGATGTTAACAAATTTCTCTTTCTCAGGAACGGTTTCTTTGTCATAGCCAGTCTACATTTTATATCCTGTCTACTTCGACCATCATCAGTTATTTTGCTCTCCAAATAGCAAAACTCATCTTCTGCATGAAGTGTCTCAATCCTTAATCGAATTCTCTCAACATCACTCATCAAACTACATAACGGAGAGAAACGTAGCGCGTTGGCTGAAAATGTAACACAAGTAGAACTGAGAAAGCAGAATATCGAACCACACAAGAGAAACATTTTACCGCGTATTTCCAAGAGATGTGGTGTTGCACAACAGTTAGGACAGCAAGGGCGCAGCAGACTACGGACAGTACACTCGATAAACGTGATCTACTTGTATTACGAAATTGTAATCTGAGATGCGCCTTCGTGTATAGCGCTGCACAACTGGTGGCGCGTCGCGGCTTGTCCTGTCCCGCGCCGACTCCAGGCGCCACTGCCCTCGGCATACACGCGGTGGGCGGGCCCTCGCGTGTCTCCCATGCTGCGCCGCGCACCCTCCTCTCGCTGTCTATCTGCGCGCCACAGCGCCATATTAAACAAGCCTCCCCCCCCCTCCCCCTCGACGTGACGATTTGTTCTCTCCACAGACGTCAGGGCGCGAACACTCCTGGAGCACACCTTGAGCGAGTGCGGAGATCATGCAGCCGCAGGCAGTGGGATCGGGCCTCCTCAGGGCACACCACTGGGACCACTGCCGGAATACTTCGTTCGTAACTTCTGTAACCTTTCTTCTCCTGTCATTCTCAGTTGTGCGTAATATTGTGCCGATAACTTTGACGCTGCGTACGTCTATAAGCCAATTCAATAAATCGTTTTTATTCCCGTACCGTGTGTGTTTTGCCTTTGTTTTTTGAAAGGTGTCATCAGTGTCAACATTTGTAGAGGCTGCACTACACTACTCGCTGCGGTTTCAGAGCTGTTTTTCTACTTCGTGTCATTCGACTTTTCATTAGCGCGGCGTCAACAAGAAGACAGGACGGCAGTCGGATATTTGCATTTTTTATACCTGATGACAGGTGAAGCTTAGAACTCACGTATGAGTCACTCAAAGCAGCCCATGCAACTCCCAAAAACACTGAGGAAACCGGCTCTGATGGTTCCTGATGGACTTGAATACCCTACAGCGAGGTGGTCCTTCGCACTGGCTGTGTGGTTCCGTTGTAGAATGTTCGCCCGCCAGCTGGGTGGCGTGAGTTCCACTCTCAGCCACGATAAACGTTTAAACGATGATGCGTGTTCTGACGAAAAAAAATCGCAACACCAAGAAGGAGCTGTGCGATACACATGAAAGCTGACAGCCGTCTTCCTACGTCTGAAAGATAATGTCAACTCAGTTTCGCGCCCGTCACGTAACAGTAGATGATAAAGAAATTAATGAAATGTATGATGAGATAAAAGAAATTATTCAGGTAGTGAAGGGAGACGAAAATTTAAGTCTTGGGTGACTCGAATTCGAGAGTAGGAAAAGGGAGAGAAAGAAACGTAGTCGGTGAATATGGATTGGGGGTGAGGAATGAAAGAAAAAGCCGTCTGGTAGAATTTTGCACAGAGCATAACTTAATCATAGCTAACACTTGGTTCAAGAATCATGGAAGAAGGTCGTATACATGGAAGAACCCTGGAGATACTAGAAGGTATCAGATAGATTATATAATGGTAAGACAGATATTTTGGAACCAGATTTTAAATTGTAAGACATTTCCAGGGGCAGATGTGGACTCTGACCACAATCTGTTGGTTATGTACTGTAGATCAAAACTGAAGAAACTGCAAAAAGGTGGGAATTTAAGGAGATGGGACCTGGATAAACTAAAAGAACCAGAGGTTGTAGAGAGTTTCAGGGAGAGCATAAGGGAGCAATTGACAGGAATTGGGGAAAGAAATACAGCAGAAGAAGAATGGGTAACTCTAAGGGATGAAGTACTTACGGCAGCAGAGGTTCATGTGGGTATAAAGACGAGGGCTAGTAATCCTTGGGTAACAGAAGAAACATTGAATTTAATTGATGAAAGGAGAAGATATAAAAATGCAGTAAATGAAGCAGGCAAAAAGGAATACAAACGTCTCAAAAATGATATCGACAGCAAATGCAAAATGGCTAAGCAGGGGTGGCTAGAGGACAAATGCAGGGATGTAGAGGCTAATCTCCCTAGGGGTAAGATAGATACTGCCTACAGGAAAATTAAAGAGACCTTTGGAGAAAAGAGAACCACTTGTATGAATATCAAGAGCTCAGATGGAAACCCAGTTCTAAGCAAAGAAGGGAAAGCAGAAAGGTGGAAGGAGTATGTAGATGGTCTATACAAGGGCGATGTACTTGAGGACAATATTATGGAAATGGAAGAGGATGTAGATGTAGATGAAGATATGATACTGCGTGAAGAGTTTGACAGAGCACTGAAAGACCTAAGTCGAAACAAGGCCCCGGGAGTAGACAACATTCCATTACAACTACTGACAGCCTTGGGAGAGCCAGTCCTGACAATACCGGTGAGCAAGATGTATGAGACAGGCGAAATACCCTCAGACTTCAAGAAGAGTATAATAATTCCAATCCCAAAAAAAGGCAGGTGTTGACAGATGTGAAAATTACTGAACTATCAGTTTAATAAGTCACAGCTGCAAAATACTAACGCGAATTCTTTACAGACGACTGGAAAAACTGATAGAAGCCGGCCTCGGGGAAGATCAGTTTGGATTCCGTAGAAATGTTGGAACACGTGAGGCAATACTGACCCTACGACTTATTTTAGAAAATAGATTAAGGAAAGGCAAACCTACGTTTCTAGCATTTGTAGACTTAGAGAAAGCTTTTGATAATGTTGACTGGAATACTCTCTTTCATATTCTAAAGGTGGCAGGGGTAAAATACAGGGAGCGAAAGGCTATTTACAATTTTTACAGAAACCAGATGGTGGTTATTAGAGTCGAGGGTCATGAAAGGGAAGCAGCAGTTGGGAAGGGAGTGAGACAGGGTTTTAGCCTCTCCCCGATGTTGTTCAATCTGTATATTGAGCAAGCAGTAAAGGAAACAAAAGTAAAATACGGAGTAGGTATTAAAATCCAGGGAGAAGTATTAAAAACCTTAAGGTTCGCCGATGACATTGTAATTCTGTCAGAGACACCAAAGGACTTGTAAGGGCAGTTGAACGGAATGGACAGTGTCTTGAAAGGAGGATATATGATGAGCATCAACAAAAGCAAGACGAGGATAATCGAATGTAGTCGAATTAAGACGGGTGATGCTGAGGGAATTAGATTAGGAAATGAGACACTTAAAGTAGTAAAGGAGTTTTGCTATTTGGGGAGCAAAATAACTGATGATGGTCGGAGAGGATATAAAATGTAGACTGGCAATGGTAAGGAAAGCGTTTCTGAAGAAGAGAAATTTGTTAACATCGAGTATAGATTTAAGTGTCAGGAAGTCGTTTCTGAAAGTATTTGTATGGAGTGTAGCCATGTATGGAAGTGAAACATGGAGGATAAATAGTTTGGACAACAAGAAAAAAATGGCTCTGAGCACTATGGGACTTATCATCTGTGGTCATCAGTCCCCTAGAACTTAGAATAACTTAAACCTAACTAACCTAAGGACATCACCACATCCATGCCCGAGGCAGGATTCGAACCTGCGACCGTAGCAGTCGCGCGGTTCCGGACTGAGCGCCTAGAACCGCTCGGCCACATCGGCCGGCGGACAAGAAGGGAATAGAAGCTTCCGAAATATAGTGCTACAGAAGAATGATGAAGATTAGATGGGTAGATCGCATAACTGATGAGAAGGTATTGAATAGAAATGGGGAGAAGCGGAATTTGTGGCACAACTTGACAAGAAGAAGGCAGCGGTTGGTGGGACATGTTGTGAGGCATCAAGGGATAACAAATTTAGCAATGGAGGGAAGCGTGGAGGGTAAAAATCGTGGAGACCAAGAGATGAATACACTAAGCAGATTCAGAAGGATGTAAGTTGCAGTAAGTATTGGGAGATGAAGCTCGCACAGGATAGAGTAGCATGGAGAGCTGCATCAAACCAGTCTCTGGACTGAAGACCACAACAACAACAACAAAAACAACAACGACGACGACGACGACAACAACAACAACACGTAAGAGTGGCGCTAGTGGCATCACTATGAGGACGCAAATCAGGTTTGCTTTAAATACGCGCTCTAATGATCGTGACCGTTAGTCACGTTTGAGATTGGACGTGGTGAGCTAATATTAGTCGGAATGCCTTTAAGAAGACAAAGATTTTGTTATCAACACCTCAGTGAGTTCGTGTGATAGGACCACGACAAGCTGGACGTTCCTTCTACGATATTGCAGAAAGACTTGGCGCGAATGTAGCCACTGCACGTGACTGCCGGCGGCGGTGTGACGGGAATGTACAGTCGCTGGGAGACCGGTCTCTGTACGAGGGGGGAGACCGTCCTGTCCGGCGTACGGCTCTGACGCATCGTTCTGCATCTGAGTGGCGGTTGGCACCACACTGGCACAACGTACTGTGAGCTGCCGGTTACTTGGAGAACAGCTCCGAGTCAGACGCCATGTAGAGTGCATTCCACTGATCCCAGAGCACCGCCTTTTGCGATTTCAGTGGAGTCAAGCGAAAACTCATTGGAGGGCAGGCTGGAGGTCTGCTGTGTTTTCTGATGAAAGTTGTCTGTGCCTCGGTAGGAGGAGGATCGTGGGTGCGATTTTATACGACAGCAAATGAGCTCTCGTGATTGCCCCACACACCCTGTCTGCTAATTTCTAAGTCAGTCTGGTGATCGACCTGTTGTGACTCCATGCAAGAACAGCTTTCCAGGTTTTTTTTTCTAACAGGGTAACACTCATGCACATACCGCTGTTGTAGCCCAACATGCTCTGCAGAGTGCTGAAATGTTGGTGGGCCTATTCGATCACCAGATGTACCTCCATTCGAGCACATATGCAGCATCATCGGACTACAACTGCAGCGTCATCCACAAACAGCAGAAAACGTCCCTGTAATAATTGACCATGTGCAGTATGCATGTGGAACTCCATCGCACAAACTGACACCTTAAGTTACCTGCGATCTTGTAATTTTAGTGATTGAAATATCTTACCGAGATAAATATATTCCCGAAATTTCATTACTCCACATTAATAATTTTTTACGTTATAACAGTGTCTAATAACAATTTTTTCAATAAAAGATCGGTAATTAAGATTTTATATTTCCAATAAAAACTGAATTTTTGTGTAAGACATGAAATTAGAAATGAGAAGAGTTGCAATTGTACAAAAATGATAATTACATACATTGATCAGTCAGAACAATGTGACCATGGATCTACTATCGATATAGCGACAGCAGCGCCACGCAGCACGGAGTGGCAGTCACACGCACGGTGCGTGTCGTGCCAGTGTGTGGAACTGAGAAGAGGCGCGGTCTGTCTAAATTTGACCGAGGGTAGGTTGTGACGGCCCGGAGGCTCGGCACGAGCATTTTCCAATCTGCACCACTTGTAAGGTGTTGGAGGCGTTCTGTGGTAAGTGTCTTCAACACATGGAGACACCAAGGTGAAACGGCGTCGTGACTACATAAGGTACACGCAATACCCGGTGTGCCCATAGAGACGATATGCCACCTTAAAAGTTGGCGTTTGGATACATGGTAAGGTGAGTGGGACGTAAGTGATAAGGGACGTAGACTGCGCAACTTCCTCCCTGACATAAGGGAGCGGTTGAGAATGAGACATATCGATCCCAGCCGCGGTATGGTACATTTCTTAACCGGACACTGACCTTATCCCACGCACTTAAACCGCGTGAGTCTGAGGCAGACACCAACATGCACATGCGGGGATGAAGGTTCCCCAGAACACACTGTCTTTTTCTGCGGGCAATACGCGAACAATAGATATACACTACACTTAGACTACACAGATACAGACATAGATATATACTCAGCAATAAGAGACGAAGAACAATGGGCACAATTAAACGCACTGACAAACAGTATTTCAAAAACAACACAAGAAGAGTACATGCGGACACGACATTACAGACATGCCTATGTGCAGCGTAACAGCAATCTCCAGAGGGTGGACAGCGATACCCACAGTGACAACGAAAATAGTGACATTGATAAGGAACAGGAGGAGGAAGCTGAGATGTGACAGTAAATAAGTATAAGGCGCTGGCGATCTAGCCAAGAAATCACCAAATGCTGTACATGGATGGGCACCTAAAGTAGTTAATGCATAGGATTAGTAATAAATAGGATAAGCAACATTATTTCTCTACTAATAACCATTTGTGTGTGTGTGTGTGTGTGTGTGTGTGTGTGTGTGTGTGTGTGTGTGTGTGTGTGTGTGCGTGCGTGCGACTGGCGGTCAACGGCTGAAGAAACCATTCCGAGGTATTCACCGTGAGTCGCATTCGGTGATGATACAAACAAATCTCTCATCTATCCTATCTTCTTTTTATATTCTTCCTAAAAAAAATAATTTATTTATATTTTAATCTTAGATTATTGTTACTTTGAAAAGTATGACTTTTTGTAAATGTTGTAGATAAAACAAAAGGAAAGAAAACTGTAACAAGATGAAAAACGAAAATTGTAAAATGTGTGACCTGTTTTAGACATCAGTTAACAGGTCTATAATTTGGCAATAAATAAATAAATAAATAAAAACGGCGTCGTGGGTTTGGACGGGCACCCCTCTTTACAGGTGTGGGACGTGGCAGGCTGGGCAGACTGGTAAAACGGGGCAGGCGGGAAACTGTAGCAGAACTAGCACCCGACTTTAATTCTGGGCAGAGTTCAAGTGTGCCTGAATACACAGTACACCTAACACTCCTAACGAAGAGCCCTTGCAGCCGACGACCGACCCACGTGCCAACGTTAACGCCACGTCATCCGCAGCTACGACTGAATTGGCCACTGGACGTTGGCGCAGTGGCAGAGCGTTGCACGGTCTGGTGAATCCCGATGTCTTCTTCATCGTGGGAGGGCACGAATCCGTCGCATTCCAGGGAAGCAGCTCCTTGACACCTGTACTTACGAACGGGACAAGCTGGCGACTACTCCGTTATGTTTTGAGGAACAGTCACGTGGTCATCCATGGGTCCCGTGCATTTGGTGCGAGGCGCCGTGTCGGGCAAGCGGTCGTCCAACGGTTGCAGACGACGTACACCCCTTCATGACGATCACGTTTCCCGACGGCAGTGGCATTTTCCAGCAAGATAACGCGGCATGTCACAAGGCCAGGAGTGTGACGGAGTGGTTCAGGGAGCACACAGTGGTGACTTACAACAGATGTGCTGGCTCCCCAACCCTCCAGATCTGAACCCGATGGAGCAGGTCCACTCGCGAATAGAGCGAGGGAAGGACGACTCTGTGTACGGGCCCTAATCTCTCTAGCCTCATCTCCGTGCTCCTTACGCGAAATGTACGTTGGCAGCAGTAGAATCGCTCTGCAGCCAGCCTCAAATGTCGATTCTCTGAATTTCTTCAACAGTGCTCCTCGAAGAGGACGTCGCCTTTTCTCCAGTGATTCCCATTTCAGTTCCCGGACCATCTCCGTAGTACTTCTGTGCTGTTCGGACCTACCAGTAACAAATCTAGCAGCCCGCCTCTGAATTACTTTTAAAAGGACAAACAGGACGTGCCTTCACTACCACTTATAAAGAATACTTGCTGAGAAAAAATGGCACTAACCCCCAAAATTCGTCTTTTGCCGACCATCTTCCAATTACAGGTCATTCACCTCGAGCCATTTGCGATAGCAACATTTTGCACACCTAAAAGAAAGGGCGTAGACTAGATATTCTAGAAGAATTAGAGATTTTCAAGCATTTTGCTCGAAAGGACAGCCTCATCCTTAACGAACAGCTACAGCTACGTAACAAAAAATTTTTCAACGGTATAAATCCGTTACTCGATACCTGACACCGGGTCTCCATGTGCAGATTGACGAAATATTTTTTTTTCCATCTAAGGTAGTCCTATGTTTTTCAATTATCAAATGTTTCTTGGCTGCATTTCACGCCAATATTGCTTTCCACAAGTTATCATTCAGTCCTATCTACATTTTCATAATCATGTTTTCTTACTGTTATAAGCTTTGACGTAGACAAAATGTTCTGTTGTATGCCACTATCAAAGAAACATTGCTCTCCATTATATACCAAATACTGTTTATTTATAATCGTTTCGGACTATATTTCAATGTGAAGTAGCCTAATTGTATCTACGGCTACTAGATGGCGCGCTCGTAGCAGTGCCATGTTCACCTGGCCGCATTTGTTAACGCGGGCACCTCAGTCCGTTTTGCAACCTGCACCACGCAAGTAACGAGCAGCCCTTAGTGGCTCGCCATCACAGTTTTCTTCTAATATTTTTGTGGCTAATGCCCTTTTGACATATTCATTATTTTATAAATGACATCTAAGTACTGCCAGTCTTTCACGACGATTCCATGCTTATACTCTATCATACGTTTTTAGTCATAATTCTGTGACCATGTTATAGAATATAAACCATTCTTTGATTTAAATTCTGAGGAAGACACTCCTAGCAGTGTCGAAACCAAGTTAATTTTTAAAAACAGTGACCGAGGACTGATTTTCTTTCAATTGTAATTACTTTTATAGCTTCCTTTGATTCGACATGTTGTGTGTTAGAAACACTCGAAAGGTACTCAGCAAGGGTCACTCCATTACAGATGAGCCACAATTTCCTAAAATTCTTCTAATAAACCGACCATTTGCCTTCCCTGTTACAATCGTTACAAGCGCATTCCATTTCGTACCACTTCGCAACGTTACGCGTACATATTTAATCGACATGACTGTCTCAAGGAGCACCCCACTGATGTTGAATTTGAAAATTACGGGTTTGTTTTTCCTACTCATTTGCATTAAGTTACATTTTTCTACATTTAGAGCTAGCTGGCACTCATTACACCAACTAAAAACTTTTACCTAAGTCGTCTCCCACCCTCCTAGAGTCACTCAACCACGACACCTTATCGTGCATCCCAGCATCATCGGCAGACATCCGCTGGCTGCTGCCCACCCTGCCCGCCAGATCATTTATGTATATAGAGAGTAACAGCGGTCCTACCGCACTTCCCAGGGACATTTCTGACGACCAACACATGCTGTCGAGGACAACATGCTGGTTTCTGTTACTTACGAGGTTTTCTAACCTCTCACATATCTGGAAACTTATTCCTTATGCTCGTACCTTCGGTAACAGTCGGCAGTGTGGCCTCGTGTCAAATGCTTTACGGAAATCTATTAATATGTAATCTGCCTGTTGGTCTTCGTCAATAGTTCGCTGCATATCATGTGAGGAAAGGGCAAACTGAGTTTCACACTGGCAATGCTTTCTAAAAGCGCGCAGATTTGTGGCCGAAAGCTTTTCCTTCTGAAGAAGATTTATTGTATTCGAAATGAGAATATGTCCAATGATTATGTAGCAAACTGATATTAAGGATATTGGTCTGGAATTTTGCGGGTCCGTTCTTTTAGCCTTTTTATGTGCACGGGTCACCTGCGTCTTTTCCCAGTCGTTTGGGACTTTCCACTGGATGAGAGATTCGCGATATACAAAGTAAGAGAACTGGGATTCCATCAGGGCCTGGCAACTCTTCCAGTTGTTTTTCCACACCAAGGATGGTTATTGCTCTGTCCTGCACACGGGTGTTTGTGCGGTGGTCAAACGAAGGTCCAGAAATCTGCAGCCGAGGACGTCACAGAGTCGACGAAGCCTTTGGTTGAGACCTTCCACTCGGCTCCAGACCAAAGGACCCCGATGGACTCTGTGAACAATGCTGCAAACTGCGAGCTCTGCTTGCATCCCGGATGTAAGGCCAGCTGCCTCCGTCACCTCAGTCAGCCGCCTGTATGAGCCTAGGATGGCCTCAGAACCCAAGCGACAGACATTGTTGGTGCCAACATGTGCTACAACTTGCGGATGACTGCACCCCGCACACTCAATAGTCGCAGGCAAGGCCTCTTCCACATTTGGGGTACTGCCAGCAGGCATACCGTGTGCACATTGGCTTTCTTTCCAGCTTCTATCGCTATCTACGTAAGGGGCCCATAACGCTTTTAACGTTGGAGCTCCCGATAACCAGTAAACCATTCCCCCCATGTGCATGCTTGGACCTTGCTGAAAGAGTGGCCACTTGTCCACGCACAGGGTGAATGGGCGAGGACAGACTACCAGCCTCTTCCTCGAGGCCGGCCGGTGTGGCCGAGCGGTTCTAGGCGCTTCAGTCTGGAACCGCGCGACCGCTACGGTCGCAGGTTCGAATCCTGCCTCGGGCATGGATGTGTGTGATGTCCTTAGGTTAGTTAGTTTTAAGTAGTTCTAAGTTCTAGGGGACTGATGACCTCAGATGTCAAGTCCCATAGTGCTCAGAGCCATTTGAACCATTTTTTTTTCTCCCTCGAGTGACGCGATTGCGTTACCACTTGCCACGACTCATCCTCCCGCGAGAGCGGATCCACCGTGTCGGGTACACTGAGAGGTGCCTCGGCAGCAGAGCCCGTGGGCAAAATAGTGATACCTGAGGTATTTCATGCAATGCGCCACACTCTCCTCCACCACTACACCCTGAGTCGGCAGCCTGAATACGACAGACGCAGCTGTTCGCGAACTGCGAACATCTCCTCCTGCGTCCGCACACAACCGTCATGCACACAGTTTACGGATCTTAGTATTACATGGTTAAGGACTGGCTATAAAAGCACAGAAAGAAACCTAGACATGCAGCTTGCTAATCTCCTGACTTGTCACCAATGGAGACTGGCCCTGACCTCCAGCAGAAGTGAAAAGTGCGCTATAGACGGCACGATAACACTTTACATTCAGAAAAACGCTAGATTACACTTTTTAAATATAAAAAAACGGTCACAAGACTTAGGGAATATACCACTAAGAAATCACAGGAGAAGCTAAATACCTAATGAGCCGCTCTCCAGGTGTGTACCAGACGGTGGTGGCAACGTGACGTCAATGTTGGCGAGCACTGTTTGAATAAAATAAACAAATAACATGAGCATGACTAAAGGGACACAATTGAAACAACTGGCAGTTACTAAGCAACATGTGTTGTAAAATATTACAGTACTAACATACTACTGAAGTATTTGTATGATTCCCAGATTAGACTTATCGCATTTTTTACAACTGTATATTATTCACCATGCTAATATTTGTACTTCCATATTGTCCCTTTGATAAAGTTGACGTTAGTAACTTACGAAACACATGCACTCACAAGTCACAACGTCCAACGTGCTTACATAGAAAAACAGAAGCTATAATCAAAGTCAAAAATTACAACCTTATATAGTTTGCCAGCAACCATTTTATATATTATAAATGACAGTGTGGTTCCATAACCATGTAACAATTTTGTTTTGTTACGCTCTGTATGTGTTCTTCTCTTTACTTCTTCGGTCTGCACTCTTAACCATAACCTCTGTTTTCCTGTATAAATACGTAGAATGTAGTGGGCAGAAGTGCTTCTGAAGTTACTAAAGTCTACTGTATCGAAGGTATAATGTGGAAGTGTCAATAATTACCATGGTGAATAATAAATACTTAACGTGTAAAAAATTGAGATTTTTTGCAAAAAAATATTACAGATGTAATTCGGATACCTCATGGATACTCCAACTGTATGTAAATATTGTAATGTTTTATAACACGTGTCGCTTAGCAACTTCCTGCTGTTTCAGTAGTGTCTATTTAGTCATCATCACATTATTAGTTTTTCGATTTAAACAGTGGTCTCCATCACAGAACATGGATACATGTAGTTAAAAATAAACCCTCTGACGATGGTCAAAAGTCCGTAAACGATCAGGCATTAAATGAAATCATTCTCTGGTGTGGCTGGCAGCGTTTATTATTCTACACCCTACAAACATAAAGGAACACTCACGGAGTTCAATTGCATCCATTATGCATAACGTTCACTTAATATTTAAGGAAATGATAGTGATGTATGTCTATTTTCAAAGTACATAATCTGCAATCAAATATAATATTCGAAGAATAACATGTCAACAACGGACCAATTCATTTCTTTGCTTGAAAAATACAGAAAATGAGTGGCAGGCACGAGTTTGTCGGATTCACACAATCGTCTTCGACGCGCACAGTGTTATCAGCAGTCATTTTTGCCACCCACATCGGTGAAATATGCGTACTGTAATCTCTTGGTTGTGTAGTTTCGAGCCTAAGTGAAGGACTGCGCTCGATTCGTCAGTCGGTTTCAGATATTTTTTTCTGTATATTTATACACCAGATTTGGCGGATTGCACCTGTAGTGTTATATATTATTATTATTATTATTATTATTTTCGATTATTTCCTTTCAAGAGAGCGATTGAATTTGAGTAGTCATGATATCTTCTTCTTCCTTCGTTCTTCCCAAATTCATTTCATACGTTCACTGTGTTCTCTCTTGCGTTCTTCCGACCATCTTTTTCTTTTCTCCGTATGTTCTTGTTTAACTGTGTGTTTCTTTATGATGTTTCAAAACTATTCTCTATTTTTTATGTTGTCTTGTGCGATCCCCAGTTCTTTAATGTCTTGTTCTGTTCCAGTGATCCACTTTCTCTTGTTTTTGCTATTGTTTACTCTCTCAAAGATTTGCCTGGTGAGCCTGCTTTTATTCATCCTGCTGATATGTCCATAAAATTTCATCCTTCTCCTTCTAATGGTGTGTGTTATTGTTTCCATGTCTTTGTAAATCTGTCTAGTTGGCCTCTTCATCCAAATTCCTTCCCGAAACATTGGTCCATATATTTTCCTCAGAATTTTAATTTCCTGCTTTTCAATCTCTCTGATCCTCATACACTACTGGCTATTAAAATAGCTACACCAAGAAGAAATGCAGATGATAAACTGGTATTCATTAGACAATTATATCATACTAGAACTGACATGTGATTACATTTTCACGCAGTTTGGGTGCATAGATGCTGAGAAATCAGCACCTAGAATAAACACCTCTGGGCGTAATAACGGCCTTGATACGCCTTGGCATTGAGTCAAACAGAGCTTGGATGGCATGTACAGGTACGGCAGCCGATGCAGCTTCAACACGATAACACAGTTCATCAAGAATACTGACTCGCGTATTGCGACGAGCCAGTTGCTCGCCCACCATTGACTGACGTTTTCATTTGGTGAGAGATCTGGAGAATGTGCTGGCCAGGGCAGCAGTCGAACATTTTCTGTGTCCAGAAAGGCTAGTACAGGACCTACAACATGCGGTCGTGCATTATCCTGCTGAAATGTAGGGTTTCGCAGGGATCGAATGAAGGGTAGAGCCACGGGTCGTAAGACATCTGAAATGTAACGTCCACTGTTCAAAGTGCCGTCAATGAGAACAAAAGGTGACCGAGATGTGTAACCAATGGTATCCCATACCATCACGCTGAGTGATACGCCAGTATGGCGGCGAAGAATACACGCTTCCAACGAGCGTTCACCGCGATTCGCCAAACACGGATGCGACCGTGATGATACCGTAAACAGAACCTAGATTCATCCAAAAAAATGACGTTTTGCCATTCGTGCAACCAGGTTCGTCGTCGAGTACACCATCGCAGGAGCTCTTGTCTGTGATGCAGCGTCAAGGGTAGCCGCAGCCGTGATCTCCGAGCTGATAGTCCGTGCTGCTGCAAATGTCGTCGAACTGTTCGTGCAGATGGTTGTTGTCTTGCAAACGTCCCCATCTGTTGACTCAGGGATCGAGACGTGACTGCACGATCCCTTACAGCCATGCGGATAAGATGCCTGTCATCTCGACTGCTAGTGATACGAGGCCGCTGGGATCCAGCACGGCGTTCCGTATGACCCTCCTGAAACCACCGATTCCATATTCTGCAAACAGTCATAGGATCTCGACCAACGCAAGCAGCAATGTCGCGATACGATAAACAGCAATCGCGATAGGCTACAATCCGACCTTTATCAAAGTCGGAAACGTGATGGTACGCATTTCTCCTCCCTACAGGAGGCATCACAACAACGTTTCATCAGGCAACGCCGGTCAACTGCTGTTTGTGAATGAGAAATGGGTAGGAAACTTTCCTCATGTCAGCACGTTGTAAGTGTCGCCACCGGCCCCAACCTTGTGTGAATGCTCTGAAAAGCTTATCATTTGCATACCACAGCATCTTCTTCCTGTCGGTTAAATTTCGCGTCTGTAGCACGTCATATTCGTGGTGTAGCAATTTTAACGGCCAATAGTGTATGATAATGGATCACTGTAGTTTCTGCAGCATGAAGTGCTTCTGGTAGGACTGTTGTGTTGTAATGCCTTAGTTTCCCATTTGTTATATATATATATATATATATATATATATATATATATATTCCTGGAAATGGAAAAAAGAACACATTGACACCGGTGTGTCAGACCCACCATACTTGCTCCGGACACTGCGAGAGGGCTGTACAGGCAATGATCACACGCACGGCGCAGCGGACACACCAGGAACCGCGGTGTTGGCTGTCGAATGGCGCTAGCTGCGCAGCATTTGTGCACCGCCGCCGTCAGTGTCAGCCAGTTTGCCGTGGCATACGGAGCTCCATCGCAGTCTTTAACACTGGTAGCATGCCGCGACAGCGTGGACGTGAACCGTATGTGCAGTTGACGGACTTTGAGCGAGGGCGTATAGTGGGCATGCGGGAGGCCTGGTGGACGTACCGCCGAATTGCTCAACACGTGGGGCGTGAGGTCTCCACAGTACATCGATGTTGTCGCCAGTGGTCGGCGGAAGGTGCACGTGCCCGTCGACCTGGGACAGGGTCGCAGCGACGCACGGATGCACGCCAAGACCGTAGGATACTACGCAGTGCCGTAGGGGACCGCACCGCCACATCCCAGCAAATTAGGGACACTGTTGCTCCTGGGGTATCGGCGAGGACCATTCGCAACCGTCTCCATCAAGCTGGGCTACGGTCCCGCACATCGTTAGGCCGTCTTCCGCTCACGCTCCAACATCGTGCAGCCCGCCTCCAGTGGTGTCGCGACAGGCGTGAATGGAGGGACGAATGGAGACGTGTCGTCTTCAGCGATGAGAGTCGTTTCTGCCTTGGTGCCAATGATGGTCGTATGCGTGTTTGGCGCCGTGCAGGTGAGCGCCACAATCAGGACTGCATACGACCGAGGCACACAGGGCCAACACCCGGCATCATGGTGCGGGGAGCGATCTCCTACACTGGCCGTACACCACTGGTGATCGTCGAGAGGACACTGAATAGTGCACGGTACATCCAAACCGTCATCGAACCCATCGTTCTACCATTCCTAGACCGGCAAGGGAACTTGCTGTTCCAACAGGACAATGCACGTCCGCATATATCCCGTGCCACCCAACATGCTCTAGAAGGTGTAAGTCAACTACCCTGGCCAGCAAGATCTCCAGATGTGTCCCCCATTGAGCATGTTTGGGACTGGATGAAGCGTCGTCTCACGCGGTCTGCACGTCCAGCACGAACGCTGGTCCAACTGAGGCGCCAGGTGGAAATGGCATGGCAAGCCGTTCCACAGGACTACATCCAGCATCTCTACGATCGTCTCCATGGGAGAATAGCAGCCTGCATTGCTGCGAAAGGTGGATATACACTGTACTAGTGCCGACATTGTGCATGCTCTGTTGCCTGTGTCTATGTGCCTGTGGTTCTGTCAGTGTGATCATGTGATGTATCTGACCCCAGGAATGTGTTAATAAAGTTTCCCCTTCCTGGGACAATGAATTCACGGTGTTCTTATTTCAATTTCCAGGAGTGTATATATATATATATATATATAAAGACAATATTAAAACACAAAGCAATTAGAAATGCCCCCATAATTTGTACATTTGTAGCTTTTAAGAAAGCCTATGACTCAATTGACCGGCAATCTTTGTTTAACATTTTAGAGGAACTTGGACTTGACTCCAAAACACTAAGGCTTATCAAAGAATCACTGACAGACACTGTATCTAAAGTTAAATTCAGGGGAGAAATCTCTGAACCTTGTCTCATAAAAACTGGAGTACGTCAAGGTGACGGGCTATCTCCACTTCTGTTTAATATAGTCCTGGATAAAGTCATTAAGGAATGGGAAAAAGAATTAAAAAATCAATCCTACTGGAAACCAATCCATCTTGGTAGAACCAAAGACAACGTGGAGATATCTTGTTTAGCATTCGCGGACGACTTGGCCATACTTGCAGATGATGAAGAAATCGCCACCAAACAAATAGAGATCCTTAAGGAATGCGGGGATAAAGTAGGTTTACAAATTTCGTTTCAAAAGACAGAATTTTTCTGTATGAAATTCCATATACACAGTTTGAGCACAAAATATGGAAAAATAAATAGAGTAAAACATTTTAAATATCTAGGTGAAATTTTGGAGCCAACCGGAGGAGAGAAAGTTGCACAGAAGATCAGACAACAGAAAATGAAGAGAGCATATGGTATGACACATGAAATATACAATAAAAAATGCATCTCCTCGAACACAAAAATCAGACACTACTGCGCAGTAATTAAGCCAGCAGCACTATATGCTAGTGAAACGCTCACACTCCACACAAAATGTGATTTAGAAAAAATACTAAAAGAAGAACGCAAAATTATGAGAAAGATTTTAGGTCCAAAATTAACAGAAGAAGAATACCGGATACAATCAAGAAGAACCACAGAAACTATATCAAACCTGGCAGCAGACATAAGAAGGCGAAGATTAACATTTTATGGACATGTCACTAGACTTCCCCCCACACGACTCACCAACAGAATTCTCACTTACATAGAAAAAGTCAAATCAACAACACCATGAATTAGCCAAGTAAAATTAGATTTAAAAAAAGCAAATATTGAACTTAAAGATGTCAAAGATAGAAAAACTTTTAGAAATAAGGCGGAAAAGTGGATTGTATTGTCGGAGAAGGAAGCACTAAAGAGACCAGGAACAAAATGGACAGAAGAAAGAAAAAGAAAACATGGAGAACGAATGAAAGAAGTATGGAAGAAACGACGTCAGAAAGCTTTGCGTGATCCTTCTGGGTCCATTCGCGATAAGTAAGTGTATATATATATATATATATATATATATATATATATATATATATATATATATATATATATATATATATAATGATTGTGTGTAACTTGGCGACAGAAACAGAGACTAATTGAAATATCTAATAGTAACAAGTCACTAAATACCTGACATTCTTTGGACATGGAACAGCAGATTAATTTATTTGAGATTGGTAGGAAGCAACATTATCATTTCCGCCCATTTTCATGACTGCGATGCAATCATACACGGATCGAGACTAAGGGACAAAAAGATGTACTGACTTTAAAAGAAATCAAAACTACACATTTGGAAAGGATTATTTCAGAAATGAGAGAAAGACGATAACGTTCCCCCTGCGTCAGTGCTGCGTTCGGTCCATCCGGGTGGTCGTAATTTCTGGAGATAAACTGATGCAGAATGAGGAGATGGAGATACTTGAGGATAATTCGTCTGAATAAGACAATTCAGAGGCTTCCTTTACCAGGATACAGGTTGGCTGGCAGCTTTTCTAGGAGCTCTTTGCGGTGTGGGGGAGTAGCCATGTATGTGAAAAATGGTATCCCATTTGAGTCAATTGATGTTTCAAAGTACTGCACTGAAAAGGTGTTTGAATGTTGTGCAGGTGTGGTTAAATTTAGTGGAGTTAAACTTCTAACTGTTGTTATTTATAGATCCCCAGACTCCGACGTCGCAACATATTTGCTAAAGCTAGAGGAGGTTCTTGGTTCACTTTATAGGAAATACAAAAAGTTAGTTATATGTGGTGGCTTCAATATTAATGTATAAGTGATTGTGCAAGGGAAAATGATGCTGGTAGACCTCCTTAAGTCATATAATCTTATGCAAACCGTATTCTTTCCAACGAGAGTGCGAGGGAACAGTAGAACAATCATAGACAACATTTTTGTTCATTCCTCATTACTAGAAGGGCATTCTGTTAGCAAAAAAGTGAATGGCCTTTCAGATCATGATGCACAAGTTTTAACTCTAAACGATTTTTGTGCTGCAACTCATGTTAAATATAGTTATCAACTTTTTAGAAAAGCTGATCCAGTTGCTGTAGAGGCCTTTGTAAACCTTATCAAGGAACAAGAGTGGCAAGACGTTTATAGTGCTGATACAGTAGACAATAAATATAATGCTTTTCTCAAGACTTTTCTCGTGCTCTTTGAAAGTTGCTTTTCGTTATAACGTTCAAAACAGGGTACTAGCACAAACAGGCAGTCTGGGTGGCTGACTAGAGGGATAAGAAATCCTGTAGAACAAAGTGGCAATTATATCAAAACCTTAGAAACAGTCAAAATCTAAATGCAGCAGCCCATTACAAACAGTATTGTAAGGTGCTTAAAAAAGTTATTAGGAAGGCAAAAAGTATGTGGTATGCAAATAGAATAGCTAAGTCTCAGGATAAAATTAAAACCATATGGTCAGTCGTAAAGGAAGTGGCTGGTCTGCAGAGACAGGTCGAGGATATAGAATCAGTGCGTAGTGGGAATTTCAGTGTTACTGATAAGTCGCATATATGTACAGTATTTAATAATCACTTTCTGAATATAGCAGGTGAACTAAATAGAAACCTAGTCCCAACAGGGAATCATAAAGCGCTCGCAGAAAAAAGTGTTCCGAGACTGTTACCTGAAATGCTCCTCCATGATACTGACAAGAGGGAGATTGAGTTAATAATTAAATCACTAAAGACCAAGAACTGTCATGTATATGACGGGGTATCTAGCAGAATACTGAAGTATTGTTGTATGTATGTTAGCCCAGTACCTAGCCATATCTGTAACTTTTCCTTTAGGAGTGGTCGGTTTCATGACCGATTAAAGTACTCGGTAGTGAAGCCACTTTATAAAAAGGGAGACAGGCATAATGTTGACAATTATAGACCTATTTCTATGCCATCGGTGTTTGCTAAAGTTATCGAGAAGGTTGTATATACAAGGTTACTGGAGCATTTAAATTCACATAATTTCCTGTCAAATGCACAGTTTGGTTTTAGAAATGGTTTAACAAATGAAAATGCTATATTCCCTTTTCTCTGTGAGGTTTTGGACGGATTAAATAAAAGGTTGCGTACGCTAGGTGTTGTTTTTGATTTAACGAAGGCTTTTGACTGTGTTGACCACAAAATATTACTGCAGAAGTTGGACCATTATGGAGTAAGGGGAGTAACATATAATTGGTCCGCCTCTTACTTTAAGAACAGAAAGCAGAGGGTAATTCTCCGCAATATTGAGAGTGGTAGTGATGTTCAGTCCCAATGGGTCACTGTTAAGTGTGGCGTTCCCCAAGGGTCGGTGCTGGGGCCACTGCTGTTTCTTATTTATACAAATGATATGCCTTCTAGTATTACAGGTGATTCAAAAATATTTCTGTTTGCTGATGACACCAGCTTGGTAGTGAAGGATCTTGTGTGTAATATTGAAACATTATCAAATAATGTATTTCATGAAATAAGTTCATGGCTTGCGGAAAATAATTTGATGCTAAATCACAGTAAGACTCAGTTTTTACAGTTTCTAACTCACAATTCAACAAGAACCGTTATTTTGATCACACAGAATGGGCATATTATAAGCGAGACGGAACAGTTCCAGTTCCTAGGCGTTTGGATAGATAGTAAGCTGTTGTGGAAAGCCCATGTTCAGGATCTTGTTCAGAAACTAAATGCTGCTTTATTTACCATTAGAACAGTATCTGAAATAAGTGACAGTTCACCACGAAAAGTAGTCTACTTCGCATATTTTCATACGCTTATGTCATATGGTATTATTTTGTAGGGTAATTCTTCTGATTCAAAAAGGGTATTTTTGGCTCAAAAACGGGCTGTGTGGTGTAAGTTCGAGAGCCTCTTGTCGACCCCTATTCAATAGTCTGGGAATTCTGACATTGCCCTCAGAGTACATATTTTCTTTAATGTCGTTTGTTGTTAGCAATATTAGCTTATTCCCAAGAGTTAGCAGCTTTCACTCAGTTAATACTAGGCAGAAATCAAATCTGCATCTGGAATGCACTTCCTTGACTCTTGTGCAGAAAGGAGTGCGCTCTTCTGCTGCATCCATTTTCAATAAGCTACCACAAGAACTCAAAAATCTTAGCAGTAGCCCAAACACTTTTAAGTCTAAACTGAAGAGTTTCCTCATGGCTCACTCCTTCTATTCTGTCGAGGAGCTCCTGGAAGAGCTGAAAAATTAATCGAATTCCAGTGTTACATTGTTGATTTTCTTTATTTAAACTTACGAATTGTCGCCTGAATACGTTTCTTGTATTTCATTTTATCTGTTTCTACTATCGTGTTATAATTTCATGTATTGAGTCGTTCCATGACCATGGAGACTTCTCCTTAGTTTGGTCCCACGGAACAATAAATAAATAAATAATAAATAAATAAGTACACTTCATATATAACACAGGTGTTTTAATGCTACGTACCTTTTTATATTAGAGTTACAATGGCGTATTAACAAAAGCTTTGCGCATCACAGGCAATACTTGAAATTAATGTTCTCTTGATGGTGCCTGCTCGTAATTAATTACATAAAACTATATGTTTTCTGATTGAGTAGACAATTAGCACATTCACGGACTTTTTTGCACAAATGATAAAATACAGATTGCGGAACGCAGCAAGTCCGCGTCCGTCTTTCATGGAATAGAAACAGTAAAATTTGAAGCGCTGAAGACCTCATTTGTCTCGACAAAACAGAATTCTTTTTGTATCATTAATCGATACGTGTTCATAGAGATTTACAACCGCCGCGCAGGAGCGGCAATGATAGAGAATACTAGATTCTGTCGCTGCTATGCGACGGTTAACTGTTTACATTACAATTGTTTGATAACTTCAGGCAATCAGGGGTTTACTATTGAGCGTATGCTAATGTTTGTGGGGCGAAAATGACCAATATTACACACCGTGGTTCGGAGTCTATCTTCGGCTGCAGCTCCCGCTATTGCTGGCTGGATAAGGCGGCTCAGAGGTTGGAGGGTATGCAAGGGCGTCAAACATTCAGCGGGACCGTGTCTTCAGTGAAGCACTGTGGCCTTAAAACCGACCTTCGCGACGAGAGCACCTTTTCTAAATCAGTGTTCTGAATGGTTTGATGCGGCCCACCACGACTTCCTCTCCGGCGCCAACCTCTTTACCTCAGAGCAGAGCCCGTCCCCCAGATCCGCAGTTACTTGTTAGGTCTGTTCAAATCCTAGTCTTTTCCTACAGTTCTTACTCTCGTCTACCGCTGAACTTATTCATTGTGTCTCAGCGCGTGACCTATCATCGACTCGCTTTGTATTCTCAGCTCAATGTTTTCCGCACATACCTTCCTTCCACGATTTTGCAGAGAACCTGCTCCTGTGACAGTCAACCTAATTTTCACACTTCTCCTGTAACACCACATCTCAAATAGATCGATTCTCTTCTTTCCCTGTTTACCCACGTAACGCAATTTAGTTCCACACAGTGCTATGCCCCCACAGAAATGTTTCCTCAAGCTAAACCCTCAGCTGCCAATGGCAGACTTCTGTTACCGAGGTGTACTCCCTTTGCCTGTCCTAATGTTCTCCTTATAACCAACTCGCTTCTTCTGTCGCAACTTATTTTGATTCCGATGTAGCGGGATTCACTCACTTCGCCTACTATTTACTGCTGGGTATATCTGAAACTTGACTTTCATATTGAAAGTGGAACACAGCTATAAAACTCTTTGACTATCTACTCATCGAAATAAAATATATGACTGACAGAGGAAGTACCTACAAGAACTGGGATGTTTTATGCTTATACTATGTTGTTTTATGGCGGTTTGCTGCTTGCTTACTGATTTCCACATCTGTACAATTGTCCAGAGACCTTTTATAGATTAGAAGTTCCTGAAACATTGGGATAGGACCGCCTACACAGGATTCATATTTCTTGCTTTTGGCCGCCTTTTCAAAGACCGGACACACATCCAATCTCAGTTTAGACATATATAAAATATATTTATTTTCCAGTTAGAAACGAGGCAGTAGTCTCATGTAAAGCACCTTCACAACAAGAATCAAGAAATGTATATGAACGTCTTCGTACCTACGTCTCTGAGTCACAGACAAAATATATCGGGATAGGTAGTCTCAACATCTATATTGTATCTTCTCTAAAACGACCACTTCGTCCGTTTCCTCGTCATCTCCTCTGAGTTAATCAGTTACTTGTTCCATACATAACGTCATCATGTGGAACGCAGCTATAAAACTCTTTGACTATCTACCCATCGAAATAAAATATATGACTGACAGAGGAAGTGCCTTCAAATGCAGATTATAGATCTTTCGTTTCTCCATAGCAACTCCTTTCATACCATAGAGGAATTCTTGAACATAAATAACTACTCATTTTTACAAAAAGCTGTAAAAAAGCAGGACATATGCCGTTTATAAACATACAGCACAGATAATTCGGAATGGAAAAATGCAATTGCCGGCCAGTGTGGACGAGCCGTTCTAGGCGCTTCAGTCTGGAAACGCGCGACCGCTAAGGTCGCAGGTTCGAATCCCGCCTTGGGCATGGATGTGTGTGATGCCCTTAGGTTAGTTAGGTTTAAGTAGTTCTAAGTTCTAGGGGACTAATGACCTCAGATGTTAAATCCCATAGTGCTCAGAGCCATTTGAATCATTTTGAACCTTGTACGGAAGTCAACACGATTCCCATAATTGTTTCGATGCAGCTCTTTATGGAGAGAGATTTGATAAGCAGGGCACCTATGTCGCTGGAGAAGGCTTAGGACACTGGTCTGACTGATGCCACTTCCTCGTGCGATTGCGTGGGAGGTAATGTGCAGATCAAATTCAACAGCTTCATGAACATTAATTTCCCACTCTTCCGTCGTCACTTTTTTCGTTCTGTTACGTTGTCTGGATGTTACACTACCACGTGCACGTAACTGGTTGAAGAGGTTGATAAGTAATTGCCGAGGTGGATGAAGTCTAATGAGATAGCTTGCCGCATACGCAGTACAATAAAGATCTGCATTCTTCCAATTCTCTCCATACAGCATGAGCATGTTGGCCCTTCCCGCGTTGGTAAATCCCACTGCTTGGGCTGTGACAGAATAACTGTCCAACGAGTCGCAATGCATTCAAGAAACACACAAGCACAGTGTAAGCGAGGATAACAATATCGCACCAGAAAATTACGCTGGTTGAATGGCACAAAAAAGTACCGGTGTGGGAACTTTTCAAAGTAGGATGCAACAAAGAGCACTGACATTTTAATTTACCCTACTTTTAGTCTGTTAATGTCAATAGGCACTGTTCCATTTTTTAAAAAAAGGTGTGCGTTTGTAGATTTCCTAAGTATTACTACAATTTGTTTACTGGCTAACAGTAGGAGCCCTTGACTACCAATCCATTCTGTGCCCGCAAATTTGCAGTGCAAGTTCTACGTGATTAACACACACACACACACGCACACACACACACACACACACACACACACACACACACACACATTCAACAAACCGACTTACCTGCCTGTTCCTCTGACTTAAATCCCAAGGGACACCTGTGGCAGGCGTACTGCAGCACGCTCAGCCACGCAGCAGTTGCCACCCCTACGCTAGACCTGAAGAATTCCTTACCAGTACTGTGGCCAGCTTGGTAGTGCGTTGCAGAGAATGCACTGCCGTCTATGGTGATCATACACTTTATTAACAACCGTGTCCCAGTTTTTGTAATCTCCAGGGAGCCATCATAAATTGCGCTGACCTCAGGGTAGTTACTGGCTTTAGTCATTTCTGTTCGTCTCATTGCGTTTTACTTTCAGTTGTCTGTACTACACTGTAGCATTTTTTTCATTATATACCCCAAGTTTTGTCGAGTTGTGTTACTTGCCATTGAGACAGCGTGTGAAAATTACTCTCGCCCTTACGTTTCTGCATGTTCAGAGGATATAGATATAAGTAGCCAGCTCCGACGTTCCCACGGTTAACCGGGCGCAAGTGTTTTTGGGGTAGGAAACCGAAGACTGCGGCGCAGCTTACCTCACACCACTTGCACCCAGGAGGAGCGAGTGCGCTCGCAGTACGTGATAAACGTAACTGGACCATTGAGGGCTCTCTCTGTGCAATGCCACGAAATCGGTATAAAATTCCTCTTACAGCTGAAAGACCGGAGACGAAAGGAAAGGAGCTGATATGTTATCGCTTTGTTTTGCTTCGGTCAACTACGCTCCACATTATTTCAACCGTAGAGTTTCGTTTGACCTTTAACATTAGCACAGTCAGCAGTATTCTTGCAAAGGCATCGATAGCGTCAATAGCTCAGTAATGTGGTAACAAATCAATAGTATTGTTGAAAGAGGAGGTGTACGAAGTAATATACAGTATTCGACAATGCTGTCTTGTTTAGTCTCCATGAGCACACAAAGATATTGGACGTAACTTCATACTTCACTATCAGTTTCCCGATCAATCTTCATCGACAGAGCGTATTTCATGGCCCTTCTCACCGCCTACAACGTCCTATGGTTAAGTTTACATACTCACTCGCCGTCATTGACCCCAGTGCTTTTATCGACCCTCATGACAAACTGCTGCCTACTTCAGTAATCTTGTATCCAAGTTGCCGGCTGCTCCTTGCACCACACCAGCAAACAACCCGAAGCCTCCTCTCACAGCACCTTGCAGGTCCAGCTGTGGAGAACTGCGGTCGTAACACACTGCCTTGGGACTTCCCCAACGTTGGCTTCATTTCTGTTAAGTCTCGACAACCATTCGAGCGTTTTCGTAGCTGAAAAGAAGTTTCTGAATTGGTCTTCTTTCGACGCTCATATATTATAAATATACTTTCCTCATTTACAGTATCATTGAAACCTTACATTGACACGGATAATTTACTTAAGAATTTCAAAATACAGTAGAAGTCGTCATCGGGGTAGATTATTTTGGGTTCCGGAGAAATGTGGGAACCTGCGAGGCCATAGCTGTTCTACGACTTATCTTATGAGACAGATAAAAAAAAAGTTAAGTCTATAGGATTTGTAGATTTAGAGAAAGCTTTTGACAATCCTGACTGGAAATTCTGGGCGTAATAGGAGTAAAATACATATACAAAATGGTTCAAATGGTTCTAAGCACTATGGGACTTAACATTTGAGGTCATCAGTCCCCTAGACTTACAACTACTTAAACCTAACTAACCTAAGGACATCACACATATCCATGCCCGAGGCAGGATTCGAACCTGCGACCGCAGCAGCAGTGCGGTTCCACACTGAAGCGCCTAGAACCGCTCGGCCACAGCAGCCGGCTTCATATACAACTTGTACAGAAAGCAGACTGCAATTAGGAGAGTCGAAATACGTTAAACGGAAGCAGTAATGTAGGAGGGAGTGAGACAGATTTGTAGCGTACCCCCGACGATATTCAAGGTATACATTGAGCAAGCAGTAATGAAAAGAAACAAAAAACATGGAAAGGGGATTAAGGTTCAGGGAGAAGAAACAAAAACTTAATTTGTCCATATTGGATATGTGAACTCCGGGATCGTTCCACACGAACAAGAAATATAGAATTATTGTATATAAGGTCCACCTGTTATGCAAAACGCTCTTTTTTCATGTGACGCAGACGTTTCAGCATTCTATCATCACTGGCTTATCTTTATTAAAAATCTTTGAAATGTGAAGAAGTACTGAGTGATAAGTAATATACGAAAATTAGGCCTACAGAGCAGTTTTGTTTGTTTTCTTTTTCATTATCTAAATTTTACATCATTATATGCTTCTGCGGAACTATTTCGACATTATCATCACATACAGAAGGCAACAATAGAAGAAAAACAAGCTTTAAGTGAATACACTACACTATGCAAAGAAGACACACTACTTAACACGTTAAAGGAACATTGCAGAAAAGTCAACACAGACACTCCTCCCCCCCCCCCCCCCCCCCACACACACACACACACAGGGTGTGTTGGCGGAGTGAACAGCATCCGTTACAAATAAAATTCTGCCGAAAATGAGCACAGTTTGTGTGTTTCACAATAACTCACGGGAATGCTAAAGAAAACGGATAAGTCGAAGCAAAACGTAAGTAACTGCAAATATGGGCCACAACGAAATTGCGTTATAACATAGAGATGTGTTAACTCGCCCACCAAATCCAGTTAACATCGTTTGGTTGGAGACGAAACGCTGACAGTACATGACAATGTGCAAACGGTCCTGCAGAAACGTATAGTGTAAAATTTAGGTAATGACGAAACTAGACACAAACTGTTCTTTAGGCATAGTCTTCGTAGATTACGTGCCACTCAAAATATGCTCACACTTCATACATTCTGTTAAAGAAAATACATTGAGGTGCTGCAACATGTTTGGGTCACATGGAAAAAATAGCGTTTGGCACAACAATCAGACCTTATATCCAATAATTTCAACTGCAAATACGGCAAATAGAAGACCAGCGGTTTTCCTACGACATTGTAATTGTGTCAGAAACATTGAATGACTTGCTAGAGTAGTTAATGGGATTGGATGGCGTCTTGAACAGAGGCTATACCGTGAATATCAACGAAACTCGGATAAAATCAGTTTATGCTTAAAGGATTAAGTTGCGAAATGAGACACTGAAAGTACTTGGACAGCTTATAACTGACGCTGATCGAAGTAGAGAGGATGTAAAATGAAGAGTGGCAAGTGCAAGGAAAGCGTTTCCGAGAGAGGAATTTGTTAACATTTGATGTAAATATAAACGTTAGTAAGTTCTTTTTGAAGGTATTTGCCCTGGTGTGTAGGCCTGAAGGGAAGGGAGACGTGGACGATAAAGAGTTGACATGTGAAGACAATAGAAACTTTTGGTATGTGGGTGCTGCTGAAGACAGCTGAAGATTTGTTGGGCAGAGCGAATAACTAATGACGGGGTACTGAACTGAAATATGGAAAAAATAAATTTGTGTGACAACTTGGCTAAGACAAGGTATTGGTTGATAGTACAGTTAGCAAGACAGTCGTTAGTTTGGTATTGGAATGAAGTGCGGAGGTAAAAGTAACACAGGGAGAGCAAGGCATAAGTAGAGAAGGCAAGTTCTAATGAACGTACGAGCGAGTTGCTGTCGCTGTTGGGAGATGAAGAAGCTTGCACGGGGTAGAGTAGCGTGGAGAGCTACATCAAACCAGTGTCGGGACTGAAGACAGCAACAGCAAGAGCATCACGGTATGAAACTAACTTTTTTAGCACCCTGTAGTTTATTGAAACATCGGTACTGGTTTTGTCGATTAACGGAGAAATAAAGCCTCGATATACACCCCTGTGAGATACTCGTGGTGACATCTGTGGTGCAGACATAAAAAGATCTGTGCGAATTTTTTGTTGGCGCTGTCCATACAGTTACGTAGGTTAAAAGGAAGACCAATGTAAAAATTTAAATAGTAACCAGAAGGACGTTGTGGCGGTGCGCCTGCAACGGTTCTCACTCTGCGTGTGGAGTTGGGAGGAGTAGTGGGGCTGAGTGGTCTAGGGGGTGGGGTCGGGGAGGGGAGGGGCGGGGAGGGGAGGGCAGAGATAAGGCCGCGCCACGTCAGTGTTGCCGGGGAGGGATCCAGCCGCTACACTACACCAACGGCAGCTGCGGTCGCTCGCCGATTCTCCGCCGCTGTTGTTCGGAGCCGCGTGTCATGGAGCAGTATTGCTGTAGCTGAACTACTAAAATATACCCAAACCCTGTAAATGTTGCCAACGCATGCCCGCATATTAGTCTTTGTCCCAGTCTAATACCAACAGCGTCGCAGGTAAATTCACGGTACTCCTTCGACATCTACATCTACACATGACTACTCTCCAATACACACTCAACTGCCTGGCGGAGGGTTCGTCGAACCACTTTCACTCTATTTTTCTAACGCTCCTTTCTCGAACAGGGTGCGGGAAAAGCGAACACTTAAATCTTTCCTCGCGACCTCTGATTACTCGGGTTGATCATTTCTCCCTATGGAGCTGGGTGTCGACGGAATATGTTTTCATTCGGAGGAGAAAGTTTATTATTGAAATTTCGTGAAAAGATCTCACTGTAACTAAAAATGCCTTTGTTTTAATAACTGCCGGCCCAGCTCATGTATTATATTTGTGACACTCTCCCCCATATTTCGCCATGATACAAAACGAGCTGCCCTTCTTTTAACTTTTTCGATGTCCACCGTCAGTCTTATCTCCACCTCACAGCAATATTCTAGCAGAAGATGGAAAAGATAGTGTTGGCAGTCTGTTTAGTACAGGTAGACCTGTTGCATCTTCCAAGTATTCTGCCGATAAAACGTACTGTTTGGTTCCCTTCCCCACAACATTATCTATGTGATCGTTCCAATTTAAGTTGTTCGTAATTGTAATTCCTAGGTATTTAGTTGAACTGACAGCCTTCAGATTTTTGTCATTTATCGTGTAACCGAAACTTAACAGATTCCATGTGTTTTTATCCATAATGGATGCAGCTGTGCTTTGTGACTGTTGCTTTATACCGTGTAGAATAATATCCGCTATCAGTCATAACAGAAGGTGATTTTATCTGACACACTAACAGTTTCGGGTTTGTGTCCATCTTCAGGTGGTTTACATTCATGTTCATGTTTCCATACTCAGTGTAGATATAACTAAAATCAAGAACAAATGTGATGATGAGTGAACAGACACAAATGAAACATTTGGAAGTGGCTAAGCGCCATGTGCTATAAAATGTGGTAGTACGTAAGTATTTACAACACATGTCCAATACCCAATTCCATTTCTGACTATTTAGTCGTTATCACATTTTTGAGAGTCGAAACATATAGACAAGCCCGAAACCGGTCGTGTGTTAAATAAAATTGCCTTCTACTGTGACTCGTAGCGGATATTATTCTCCACCCTTTAATGGATTCCTTTTAGTAGTCATGTGGATGACCTCACGCTTTTCATTATTTAGGGTCAACTGCCACATTTCGCTCAATGCACACATCTCTAACTCATTTTGCAGCTGGTTTTGTAAGCAATTTTGTTTGCGCACAAACTGTATTTTCGCGATATCCTACCAGTGAAGTGAATCCTGCTACCAGCTTTACTTGCGCCTGAGCTCCTGTGATCCTTCCATCTCTTATCCCCAAACATTGTTGCGTCTGGGTATTTCTATTTCAGATCCTGTGGCTACGACTGTGTACATTAGCTGTACCGTGTCTTCATCTACCTACATCTACATGGATACTCCGCAAACCACAGTTTAGTGCCTGGCAGAGGATTCATCGAACCACCTTCACAGTAATTCTCTATTATTCCACTCTCGAACAGCGCGCGATAAAAACGAAGATCTATATCTTTCCGTGCGGCCTCCCTTATTTTATTATTACCACCGTTTCTTCCTTTGTAGGTCGGCGTCAACAAAATATTTTCGCCTTCGGAGGAAAAAGTTGGTGATTGAAATTTCGTGAGAAGATTCGGTCGCAACGGAAAATGCCTTTGTTTTAGTGTTGTGCATCGCAAATCCAGTTTCGTGTCCGTGACAGTCTCTCCCCTATTTCTCGATAGTATAAAACGTGCTGCCTTTCTTCGAACTTTCTCCATGTAGTCCGTTAATCCTATCTGGTAAGGATCCCGGACCGCGCAGCACTATTCTAGAAGAGGACCTACAAGCGTAGTGTAGGCAGTCTCTTTAGTAGATCTGTTACATTTTCTGTGTGTTCTGCCAATAAAACGCAGTCTTTGGTTTGACTTCCCCACAACATGTTCTATGTATTCTTTCCAATTTAAATTATTCGTAATTGTAATTCGTAAGTATGTAGCTGAATTTACGACCTTTAAATTAGACTGATTTATCGTGTTACCGAAGTTTAACGGATTCCTTTTAGCACTCGTGTGGATGGCCTCACACTTCTCGTTATTTAGGGTCAATCGCCAACTGTGCACCATACAGATATTCCTAAATCGTTTTGAAATTTCCTTCCGTCTTCTGACGACGTGACTAGTCCATAAACGACAGCATCAGCTGCAACAACCTAAGACCGCTGCTCAGATTGTCTCCCAAATCATTTATACAGAACAGCAGAGGGTCTACAACACAACCTTGGGTCACACCAGAAATCACTTCTGTTTCCATCGATGACTTTCAGTCAATTACTACGAACTGTGACCTCTCTGACAGGAAATCACGAATCCAGTAACATAAATGAAACGATATTCCAAAGCACGCAATTCCACTGCAAGTCACTTGTATGGTACAGTGTCAAAAGCCTTTTGGAAATCTAAAGATACGTAATCAATTTGAAATCCCTTGTCAGTAGCACTCACCACTTCGTGTGAGTAAAGGGCTAGTTGCGTTTCACAAGAACGATGTTTGCTAAATCCGTGTTGAGTATGTGTCCATAAATGGTTCAAATGGGTCTGAGCACTATGGGACTTAATTTCTCAGGTCATCATTCCCCTAGAACTTAGAACTACTTAAACCTAACTAACCTAAGGACATCACACACATCCATGCCCGAGGCAGGATTCGAACCTGCGACCGTAGCGGTCGCGCGGTTCCAGACTGTAGCGCCTAGAACCGCTCGGCCACTCCGGCCGGCGTATGTGTCCATAGACCGTTCTCTTCGAGGTAATTCAAAATCCTCGAACGCAATACATGTTCCAAAGTCCTGCTGCACATCGACATTAATGACACGGGGCTATAATTTAGTGGATTACTACTACTACCTTTCTTGAATATTGGTGTGACCTGTGCAACTTTCCAGTCTTTGGGTATGGGTCATTCGGCGAGCGAGCGATTGTATATGATTGTTAGTACGGACTTACTGCATCAGCATACACTGAGAGGAACCTAATTGGTATACAGTGTGGACCAGAAGATTTGCTTTTATTAAGTGATTTAAGTTCCTTCACTACTCCGACGATATCTACTTCTAAGATACTCATGTTGGCTGCTGTTCTTGATTCGATTTCTAGAATACTTACTTCATCTTCTTTTGTGAAGGTATTTCGAAACGTTGTATTTAGTAATCCTGGGGGATCAGCTCCGTCGTTTGTTAATTTTTTTGTATAAATCTCTCTATTGCTGCCAATACTATTTCTCTGAATTCAAGCCACATCTAGTCTGTATCTACAGTGTTAATCTGGAAGGAGTGAAGATTCTCTCTCAGAAAGGCGTCAAGTGAATTTTTATCTGCTTTTTTGCATAGTTATATTTTTTGTTTGTTTTTGGAGGATTTGCAGTTACAATATTCAGCCTCGTTACGATAATTCTGTGTTTACTAATCCATGTATCCGTTTTCATGCTCGCTATTAGATCAGGATTATTTGTTGCCAAGAAGTCAAGTTTGTTTTCATAACCATTTACTATTCGCGTGTGCTCATTAACTAACTGCTCGAAATAATTTTCAGAGAATGCGTTTAGCAGAATTTTGGATTATGTTTTATGCGTACCTCCGGATTTAAACATGCATTTCCGCCAACATATCGAGGGTAAATTAAAGTCACTACCAACTAAAATTGTATGAGTCGGCTAAGTGTTTTAACTGCAATAGAAATATTTTTGCGCAGTGGAAACATGAGGTACACATTTGGTAATGTTAAACCTTTGATCGTGCTACCAACTGTT
This sequence comes from Schistocerca americana, assembly GCF_021461395.2. Classification (NCBI taxonomy): domain Eukaryota; kingdom Metazoa; phylum Arthropoda; class Insecta; order Orthoptera; family Acrididae; genus Schistocerca; species Schistocerca americana. Next base: position 40,844,193 of record NC_060121.1, read on the forward strand.
GGGCATCTCTGTGAAAATATCAGCAGGTGAATGTAGCAGCGCGCAGCATCTCGTGACCACCAGAATACGCGGTTGTGGTCCGTTCGGTATATTCCAGTGTAAAGTTGAATGCCGTTAGTTTTATTTTGCACAGTAATTATTGACTTTATTTATCACAACACAGATTATTTCATAATTAGTTATTTTAGCCCATAAACTGAATCCAAGTGTACAGAGCACATTCCGAAAAGCGGGTAAATACTTTTGTATAAAAATGTTTCAAATGGCTCTGAGCACTATGGGACTTAACTTCTGAGGTCATCAGTCGTCTAGAACTTAGAACTAATTAAACTTAACTAACCTAAGGACGTCACACACATCCATGCCCGAGGCAGGATTCGAACCTGCGACCGTAGCGGTCGCTCGGTTTCAGACTATAGCGCCTAGAACCGCACGGCCACTCCGGACGGCACTTTTGTATAAATCTTGCATCTACAATCATTAACAAATTAGCTGAGAGCAGTACCACGCAAAGAAAATCTTTCCTTCCTCCAAAAAAAATTCAGGTCTGGAAAGGTTGGTTGGGTAATTCGTGGGAGCGGACGAAACAGCGAGGTCAATGGTTTCATTGGATTAGGGAAGGATGGGGAAGGAATTCGGATGTGCCCTTTTCAAAGGAACCATAGCGGCATTGGCCTGAAGCGATTTAGGGAAATCGCGGTAAACCTAAATCAGGATGGCCGGACGCGTGTTTGAACCGTCACCCTTCCGAATTCGAGTCCAGTGTGCTAGCCACTGCGCCACCTCGCTTGGTGTCTGAAAGTGTTAACTGCTTCTGTTGCTAATGACCTTACCCAATAGACCCTTCTACGAATAATAAACGGTTACCTGGCCTCATACGCCTCCTTGAAGTCTTCCTATGTGAGGCATATGACATCGCGCATCACACACACACACACACACACACACACACACAACTCGGAAATGTATACAGTTTAGCACGGTCCAGCGTAAACGAACAGGCTTGTCAACAGGAAAGGTCGGGCGACTCCAAGAGTACAACCCTTCTTCAGGCGCCCAGAATGACAGCTGGGAAGCAGAGTGAATTATTTTGTCATTATGCAGCTCCCGCCATTATTTTCTATTTTTCTTTCGTGAATTTCTTGTGAAACCTTTGCCTGTAACAAAACCGACAGGACAGTAAGCTGTGGAACAGTGCGAGACTCGTTGCTCCAGCGGCCAGTTCGCCAAGCCACTGGGTCCCCTCTGGCACGTGAGAGCCTCTCAAGAATCTGGCAGCTCCTTCATCCAGATCTGCATCTACATCGTACACCACAAGACGCTAACGGTGTATGGCGGAGGGTACTTCTCGTACCACTCACTGATGCCCCCTCAGCCGGCCGGAGTGGCCGTGCGGTTCTGGGCGCGGTCGCAGGTTCGAATCCCGCCTCGGGCATGGATGTGTGTGACGTCCTTAGGTTAGTTAGGTTTAATTAGTTCTAAGTTCCAGGCGACTGATGACCTCAGAAGTTGAGTCGCATAGTGCTCAGAGCCATTTGAAACATTTGATGCCCCTCCCCTGTTCCACTCGCGAATGGCGTGTGAGAAGAATGATTGTTTTTAAGCGTCTGTATTACTTGTAATTTCTCGTCGCGGTCATTTCGCGAGATGTATGTGGAAGGAAGCAACACGTCGTCCGGCTCCACCCCGAAAGTACTCTCCTGAAATCTGAACAGTAAACATTTCTGTGAGGCACAGCGCCTCTTTTGTAACGTCAGTCAGTGGAGTTTGTCTCTGTAGCGGTCTCGCACCGACTAAACGATCTCGTGACGAAATGCGCCGCTCTTCGTTGGAGTTTCTCCATCACTTATATCAGTCCTACCTCGTAATTATCATAGACTGATGGATAATACTTAAGAGCCGGTCGAACAGGCGCCTGTAAGCCAGTCCCTTCGCGGAGTTACAGTTTCTTAATATTCTGCCTATGAATCTCAGTCTGATGTCTGGTTTTCCTACTAATTTGTTTTATGTGGTCATTCTACTTAAGGTGGCTCTCGATAGTTACTCCAGGATATTTTACGGTATACTAGATTTCTGATCAATAGTGTAGTTGTACAGCAGTGGATTTATGCGCCCCCAATATGGTACTTTCATTTACTTTCAGGGTCAACTGGCCGTACCATTAATCAATCCTCTGTGGGTGATTCTGCAAATCAGCACTGTGTTCTGGCGTTGCTACTTTATTGTAAATAACTGCATCGTCCGCAAACAGTCTTACAGAACTCCCGACGCTCTCTATTAGCTCATTTATACATATTTATTAACATCGGCGGCCCAGGGCAGTGGACTCTCATTCTAGAATAAGAAGGTTCGAGCAGCCGTTTAGATATCCACGTACAGATTCCTCACATTGTTTACTCAAGTCTTTTAAAGCAAATCTAGGAGACGTTCCTTTGATAGGACTATGGTCGGTTGTGTCCTCGTAGTGTCTGTAAATCAACTCACCGCCGCCAGCAACGCAAACCCTAACCTTTCTTCCTTTTTATTTTGTCGCACTCGTTGATAGACGTCTCCTTCCGCCCTCCCCCTCCACCTACATAAAGGGACTCCATATGCGTTCAAATCTGAGTGCAGGGTGTCTACACCGAGACAGCCATTGGTACTCTGCAAAGGCAGTGTTCCTCTCTAGCATAGCACGCCTTCACCGTTTCCTCTGGTCACAAGATATACCGGAAACATTCTCACCCTCTCCTCGCCTCCCCTTGATCCCTTCCAGGTGGTGCTTGCGAATAAAGACTACTATTAGTCCTCTATACACTGCTGAATAGCACCAATTTTAGTCTTTCAGTCCGTATTCGACGTATAAGTTGTAACACGTTTTGTGATTTGTATTGAAACACGGACGATGGTCGAAACAGAGAGAATATAAAATACAAACTGCCGATGCCATGAAAAGCTTCTTTGAGAAAGAGAAACATGAATTTAGCTACCAGTAAATCGTTTCTGATCTGTTTGTCTGGGGTGCAGCCGTGTACGGGAGTGAATCGTAGACGATCAGCTTCGCAGTCGAGAAGCAGCTATTGAAATGCGGTGCTACAGAAGAATGCTGAAAGTCTGGGTGGCTTATGAAGAGGCACTGGATAGAACTGCCGAGGAAGTAAATTTATGGTACTACCTCGGTAAATGAAGGGATCGGTATATACAATAAACACTCAGGCATCAAGGACTACTCACTATGGTATTGGAGGCCAGAAGGTGGAGACGACGGGTATGGGGAATGACTAAACTTAATAAGATGCCGAAAGCTGACTGCAGTAAGCAGGTTCAGGTCGATACATTGTAGGTTGCGGTAGTGATGCATAGACTTGCACAGGTCTCAGCATAGTGACAAGCCGCACCAGACCAGTCTTCGGAATGAAAACAACAGCCGGCCGGAGTGGCCGTGCGGTTCTAGGCGCTACAGTCTGGAGCCGAGCGACCGCTACTGTCGCAGGTTCGAATCCTTCCTCGGGCATGGATGTATGTGATGTCCTTAGGTTAGTTAGGTTTAATTAGTTCTAAGTTCTAGGCGACTGATGACCTCAGAAGTTAAGTCGCATAGTACTCAGAGCCATTTGAAACATTTTTGAAAACAATAACAACAACGAAATTGAGTCCTTATCTTAATTTGGTGACAAAGATGCTGAACGCTCTTCTCGTATCTTCCTGAAGAAATTACAGCGCAAGTTGTCTTTGAATCGTCGCTATCACGACTGTTAGTGTAACTTGGTAAGCATGTCAGGCCGAAGGACAGTACTCACTAATTGTTCGGACTAGGGTTCGCAATTGGCGTCGCCTTCTTCGTGGGTGGAGTCTGCTTCCTTACGATTCTCGCGCTATTCGTCCACGAAACTCAGAGGGCCATAGACACGGGTTCCCAGGTAGATGCCGTGATTCTCGACTTCCGCAAGGCGTTCGATACAGTTCCCCACAGTCGTTTAATGAACAAAGTAAGAGCATATGGACTATCAGACCAATTGTATGATTGGATTGAAGAGTTCCTAGACAACAGAACGCAGCATGTCATTCTCAATGGAGAGAAGTCTTCCGAAGTAAGAGTGATTTCAGGTGTGCCGCAGGGGAGTGTCTAGGACCGTTGCTGTTCACAGTATACATAAATGACCTTGTGGATGACATCGGAAGTTCACTGAGGCTTTTTGCGGATGATGCTGTGGTATATCGAGAGGTTGTAACAATGGAACATTGTACTGAAATGCAGGAGGATCTGCAGCGAATTGACGCATGGTGCAGGAAATGGCAATTGAATCTCAATGTAGACAAGTGTAATATGCTGCGAATACAAAGAAAGAAAGATCCCTTATCATTTAGCTACAATATAGCAGGTCAGCAACTGCAAGCAGTTAATTCCATAAATTATCTGGGAGTACGCATTAGGAGTGATTTAAAATGGAATGATCATATAAAGTTGATCGTCGGTAAAGCAGATGCCAGACTGAGATTCATTGGAAGAATCCTAAGGAAATGCAATCCGAAAACAAAGGAAGTAGGTTACAGTACGCTTGTGCGCCCACTGCTTGAATACTGCTCGGCAGTGTGGGATCCGTACGAGATAGGGTTGATAGAAGAGAGAGAGAAGATCCAACGGAGAGCAGCGCGCTTCGTTACAGGATCATTTAGTAATCGCGAAAGCGTTACGGAGATGATAGATAAACTCCAGTGGAAGACTCTGCAGGAGAGACGCTCAGTAGCTCGGTACGGGCTTTTGTTGAAGTTTCAAGAACATACCTTCAGCGAAGAGTCCAGCAGTATATTGCTGCCTCCTACTTATACCTCGCGAAGAGACCATGAGGATAAAATCAGAGAGATTAGAGCCCACACAGAGGCATACCGACAATCCTTCTTTCCACGAATTATACGAGACTGCAATAGAAGGGAGAACCGATAGAGGTACTCAAGGTACCCTCCGCCACACACTGTCAGGTGGCTTGCGGAGTATGGATGTAGATTCTTTTAATAAATCGTAGTGTTTCATCTCTCCCCTCCTTTCCCCCCTACCCCACCACCCCACATTTCTACTTACCGATACGTTTGTGAGTTCACTCCACGCTAGATTGCTCTGACAGATGCTCGTTGTGGTATACCAGTGTGTGGTCGCCGATCGTCGAGTAGATATCGAGGTTTGTTTTCTCTGTTTACTCGCCTCGCGTTACAGTTACGGTCACCTGCCATTGACTGTATCATCCGCTGGTCATCTTCGCGTCCCGGTGTACTGTGTGGAAACGTAGTGGACGATGCGGCCTCTCTGTGCCCCGGCGCGTCCTCTCCGAGCAGCTTCCGAGTGTGCTTGAAGTGGGCGACAGGCGACTGACATTTCTGTCAGTGAGTGCAGACACGCGTCAAGCCCGAGCGGCGTCCAGTGCGGAAGACGCGCGCCAGCTGCGCGCGCTGAGGCTGGCGGGGTTGGGTTCGGTGCCAGTGGCTGCCGCCTGTTTGTCCGTCACTGCGAGCCGACCGGTCTTTGTTGGGAGAGCCGAAATAGCTGGGCGACTCTCTCAGCCGCGGCGCGGCTCACAGCGGCGGCTCTGTGCGAGCCGCTCTCCGGAGTGCGAAAATATTTGCGTCGCCTTCCCGCCCCGCCCCGCCCCCTTGCAGAGTGCGCGGCTGTTTGGACGGCCGGGTCTTCAGTAAGCAAACAGCCTCAGTCTGGTGCGGCCAAGGTCTCCCACCAGAGGGCACACGTACCGATTGTCGGCCATTCGTCACCGCAATCGTAACTGTCGAGAGAAAGATGATTCTGGAAGTTACGTGTACGTGAAGATGTCCGCACTTTTGAAACTTAGGGATCGGACAAAAAACTGACATTCTAGCAGGTGATGCTGCCCTTGTATGTATTGTATGTTAACCGGGGACCTAGAAACGACGGAGAGGCTCCGTCCCCGCCGCAGCCGCAGTGGTCCACAACCCCACGACGACTACCGCAGTCCACTTCACCCCTCCGCCGCCCCACACCGAACCCAGGGTTATTGTGCGGTTCGGCCCCCGGTGGACCACCCAGGGAACGTCTCACATCAGACGTGTGTAACCCCTATGTTTGCGTGGGAGAGTAATGGTGGTGTACGCGTACGTGGAGAACTTCCTTGCGCACCAATAGTGTAACTGAAGCGGAATTAGGGGAACCACCCCGCATTCGCCGAGGCAGATGGAAAACCGCCTAAAAACCATCCACAGACTGGCCGGCTCACCGGACCTCGACGCAAATCCGCCGGGCGGACAGGTGCCGGGGACCAGGCGCTCCTTCCCGCCCGGAAAGCCGTGCGTTAGACCCTCACGGCAACCGCGCGGGCCGATGCTGCCACAATGTAACTAAATTTTATTTGCCGCTTTCGATCAGAAGCAGTTTTCCAGTATACATTTTTGTTAATAGCAGGTATTACATAAACAAATGTTCCATATATAACGTACGGCCAAACTTACAGGAAACATTTCTCACACACAAATAAAGAAAAGATGTTACGTGGACATGTGTCCGGAAACGATTAATTTCCATGTTAGAGCTCATTTTAGTTTCGTCAGTGGGTACTGTACTTCCTCGATTCACCGCCAGTTGGCCCAATTAAAAGAAGGTAATGTTGACTTCGGTGCTTGTGTTGACATGCGACTCATTGCTCTACAGTACTAGCATCAAGCAAAGTTTGGGCAGGCATTGTTGGTGATGTCTTGATTGGGCCCCGTGTTCTTCCACCTACGCTCAATGGAGCACGTTATCATGATTTCATACGGGATACTCTATCTGTGCTGCTAGAACATGTGCCTTTACAAGTGCGACACAACATGTGGTTCATGCACGATGGAGCTCCTGCACATTTCGGTCGAAGTGTTCGTACACTTCTCAACAACAGATTCGGTGACCGATGGATTGGTAGAGGCGAACCAATTCCATGGCCTCCACGCTATCCTGACCTCAACCCTCTTGACTTTCATTTATGGGGGCATTTGAAAGCTCTTGTCTACGCAACCCCGTTACTAAATGTAGAGACTCTTCGTGCTCGTATTGTGGACGGCTGTGATACAATACGCCATTGTCCAGGGCTGCATCAGGGATTGTATGCGACGGAGGGTGGATGCATGTATCCTCGCTAACGGAGGACATTTTGAACATTTCCTGTAACAAAGTGTTTGAAGTCACGCTGGTACGTTCTGTCGCTGTGTGTTTCCATTCTATGATTAATGTGATTTGAAGAGAAGTAATAAAATGAGCTCTAACATGGAAAGTAAGCGTTTACGGACACATGTCCACATAACATATTTTCTTTCTTTGTGTGTGAGGAATGTTTCCTGAAAGTTTGGCCGTACCTTTTTGTAACACCCTGTATATTAATGTGACCACCGCCTGTGTTCGATTCCAACGTTCAGCAACCACTCAGACGGCAGTCGGAAGCACGATCAGTGGACGGAATATAAAGTGTTTGGTGCGGACGCGGGAATCAGTGCCTTCGTTGTACTAATGGTGGAACGGAGCGATCTAGCGTCCAAATGGGCATTTCCATTGGCTTTCGGGCCAAGGGAGGAAGTACCGGGTGATCAAAAGGTCAGTATAAATTCGAAAACTGAATAAATCACGGAATGATGTAGATAGAGAGGTAAAAATTGACACACATGCTTGGAATCACATGGGGTTTTATTAGAACCTAAAAAAATACAAACTTTCAAAAAAGTACGACAGATGGCACTTCATCTGATCAGAATAGCAATAATTAGCATAACAAAGTAAGACAAAGCAAAGATGATGTTCTTTACAGGAAATGCTCAATATGTCCACCATCATTCCTCAACAATAGCACCGAGTGAGGTGGCGCAGTGGTTAGACACTGGACTCGCATTCCGGAGGACGACGGTTCAATCTCGCGTCCGGCCATCCTGATTTAGGTTTTCCGTGATTTCCCTAAATCGCTTCAGGCAAATGCCAGGATGGTTCCTTTGAAAGGGCACGGCCGGCTTCCTTCCCCGTCCTTTCCTAATCCGTTGAGACCGATGACCTCGCTGTCTGGTCTCCTTCCCCAAACAACCCAACCCAACCCTCAACAATAGCTGCACTCGAGGAATAATGTTGTGAACAGCACTGTAAAGCACGTCCGGAGTTATGGTGAGGCAGTGGCGTCGGATGTTGTCTTTCAGCATCTCTAGAGATGTCGGTCGATCACGATACACTTGCGACTTCTTGTAACCCCAAAACCAATAATCGCACGGACTGAGGTCTGGGGACCTGGGAGGTCAAGCATGACGAAAGTGGCGGCTGAGCACACGATCATCACCAAACGACGAGCGCAAGAGATTTTTCACGCGTCTAGCAATATGGGGTGCTGTTTCTTTGTTCTAAAAAAAGCCCCATGTCATTCCAAGGATGTGTGTCAATTTGTACCTCTCTATCTACATTATTCTGCGGTTTATTAAGTTTTCAAATTTATACTGACTTTTTGATCACCTGGTATTTCCAAAACAGCGAAGTTTGCAAATTGGTTAAAGTATACCGTGGATGGCAAAATGGCGCTAACCATAACCGGCGCCCATGCAACTGTGGTGCACCTCAGCCATGAAGGACGGCTGCGAGCGAGCGGGCGCGCACTTGTCGAGCAGCTGATCGCCTGCAACAGTCGTGGGTGATCTCGTCAGTCTGGAATGGATCAACACAATCGCGTATTTATCCTTGGGGGACCATGTCCACCCCTCAGTGCAGCCTGTTTTTGCTCGGCACGATGCCATCTACCACCGGGACAACGTAATGCGTCGCACAATTCGCATCGTACGGGCACTGTTTGAAGAGCATGGGGATGAGTTTCCCTTACTCCGCTGCCCACCAAACTTCTCGGGATTAAATCCAATCTAGAATCTGTAGGGTCACCTCGGTCGGGCACTTCGCACCACGTTTTCTCAACCGAGAAACACAGCCCAGCTGGCCACAGCCCTGGCTCTGCACCCCTGTCGATACGTTCTAGAACCCCCCACCCCCCCCCCCCCAGGGGGTCCTCAACTCTTTTTGTGGATACGTGCCTAGTGAGCATGGGACCCCGAGCTAATGTGGCCCTCCTTCCTTTCCGGGCTGCATACCTTCCTTTTCCGCATCCTTCCCTATCCTCCATCTTCGCCCCCCTCCCCTCACCTCTGGCTCTTTCCTTCCCTTTCTCCCCCTCTGGGAGTATGGTTTGTGCCTACGTCCGGAGATGGACGCTCGTAAATGTAACGCATTCTTTGCCTTCTCTGCTTGTATGTCTTCATCCTTCCTTTGTCCTTCTCTTTTCCTTACCTCTTCTCTTTACCCTTTTCTCCGCTGCGGCGTTTGAGACCTCTCTTTTTTCCTTTCCCTTTCTTTGTTTTTCCCTTTCTCTTTCTTCCTCCCTGTGCGTGTCTGAAGGCTGACCCACGCATTTTCGTGCGTAGCCGGTGACGGGGTAACGCGTAATTCCCCACCCCGGGTAGACAGGTAGGACACGTATGTACCCCCTGGTAATGGCCAGGCCCAGGGAGGGGTGATTACCCGAGCTGATACCTTCCTAACGTGCCGATTGGTCCCTCCGTCCGTTTGTCGGGAGGTGTGACCTGAGGTGTGAACAATCACCTAAGGCGGGAGTGCCCTCAGAGAGGCCCCCCACAAGGGAGAAGCGCGCCATCGGAGACGCCGGTAATCATGGGGGATTCTTTCGCAATGGTTTCCTCATCTTCCACTTTGTTAGCTCACAAGCGTAAGTTCACTGAGTCCAAGCCACAGACAGTTCCTCCATCGTTGCCACAGTTCCTTGTTGTTTCTCGGTCTGACGAAGGCCACGACTTCTCCACGGTCAACCCTTTCATTATTCAGAGAGATGTCGACGCAATTGCAGGTCCTATAAAGTCTTGTTCCAGATTACGGAATGGCACCTTGTTGTTAGAAACAGTCGGTGCCCTCCAGGCACAAAAATTGCTGCGTACTTCACTGTTCCACACCTTCCCTGTCTGGGTTGAAGCACACCACACTTTAAATTCCTCATGTGGAGTCGTTTATACACGCTCCCTCGACGGATTGCCTGACGACGAAATTCAGCACTACCTGCCTGACCAGGGCGTAACGGCTGTTCATAGAGTTATGAAAAGGGTTGACACGAACATCGTTCCAACTCGTACTGTCTTCTCGACATTTGACAGAGTTCAACTCCCATCGAAAATAAAAGCGGGCTATGAGATAATTTCCGTTCGCCCCTTCGTCCCAAACCCTACGCGTTGCTATCAGTGCCAGCGGTTCAATCACACCAGCGAGTCCTGTTCCAACCCGGCCAAATGTGTTACGTGTGGCAAGGATGCCCATGAGGGTGCTTGTCCCCCTCCATCCCCTCGTTGCATCAACTGTATGGGTGACCACGCTGCTTCCTCTCGAGATTGCCCCATTTTTAAAGACGAAAAGCTCATTCAGGAAATCAGAGTGAAGGAAAAGGTGTCGACCTTTGCTGCTCGAAAATTATTCGCAAATCGAAAGCCCACTGTGCCTCAGACAGGAAAATACAGCACTGTCCATGCCTCTCCTCGGCCAACAAAGGAGGCGGCCACGCAGACTTGTGATTTCACCTTTAGTGACACGGTCGTCAGATCGGCCAGCGCAAAGATCGCCCATTCAACCTCCCCACTTTCGCCTGCTCAATCAATGGCTCACCCTTCATCGGGTTCTGCTAAATCTGGATCCCAAAAGTCAGACACCCGGACTTCCAAAAAAGAGCATACTCATGAAGATTTTTTATGTACCCCAACTTCACAACCATCGGTTCCTCCTTCTAGATGAAGAACGCCAATAAGAAACCCAGTTCCTCTCCTTCTCCGCCACGGCGTGTCTCATCTACAGCACCACCTGGCGGTAACCGCCCTCGGCCGTCTTCTGTGTCGCCGAGGCGCACTGCTAGCGGCCGATCAACCGGCCGATCGCTGGTGGCAGGAGCTGCTCCTGAACAACTTATGGATCAGGATCTCTTGCTTTCTGCTGAGTGCTGTTCCACGCTGTCGGTCGCAAGCTCTGAGCAGTCGTTGAGTTGATGGCAACCTGGTCACATTCTTCCATTTTCTGTCCACCCAATGTCCATTATCCATTGGAATATCCGCGGCATTCCAGCCAATCGGGATGAATTGACGATCCTTCTCCGATCCTACTCGCCGGTCATCTTCCGTCTTCAGGAAACAAAGCTGCGTCCCCACGACCGCTTTGTCTTCCCCCATTTTCAGTCATTCCAATTTGATCTCCCCTCTGTTGAAGGCACTCCAGCACATGGAGGACTGATTCTTCTCCATAATACTTTCCATTATCACCCAATCCCCTTAAACACTCCCTTCCAAGCAGTCGCTGTCCGTCTTTCCCTTTCTGGATACACCTTCTCTCTTTGTACCGTATACATTCCATTGTCCATATCAATGGCGCGAGCTGATCTCCTTCATCTTCTTGGTCAGCTTCCACCCCCCTGTTTGCTGGTTGGGGACTTCAGTGCCCACCACCCGCTTTAGGGATCTCCACATCCATGTCCGCGTGGCTCACTACTGCTAGACGTCTTCTAGCAAGCGGATCTTGTTTGCCTCAACACTGGGGACCCTACATTTTTGTCTGCCTCCACGACAAATTTCTCTCATGTCGACCTTTCGGCCGGTACTGTTCCGCTAGCTCGGCGATTCGAATGGTTCGCCCTTGCTGTTACACACTCGAGTGACCTCTTTCCATGTGTCCCTCGATTGCAGCCACAACTGCCATATATGCTCCCGAGACGCTGGAAGTTTACCCAAGCCGATTGGACACTTTTTTTCGTCTCTAGCGACAGTCGATGACCGTCACTTTCCTAGCGTCGACGATGAGGTCACTCATATTACAGACGTTATTCTTACAGCTGCGGAACGTTCAATACTACGCACCTCCGAATTGCCCCGGCGCCCCCCCCCCCCCCCCCCCAGTTCTTTGATGGAACGAGGCATGCCGTGTCGCAATATGTGAGCGGCGACGTGCTCTTCGCGTTTTCCGCCACCATCCTACTTTGGCCAACTGTATCCGCTATAAGCAGTCGCGTGCGCGATGCCGTCGCGTCCGCGATGCCGTCGCGTCATCCGCTGTAGCAAGAAGGCAAGCTGGAAATTCTTTACTAGCTCATTTAACACCTTAACTCCCTCCTCGGAAGTTTGGAGTCGGATTCGACGGTTATCTGGCGCGCCTAGTTTCTCCCCGGTCTCTGGGCTCACTGTCGCGCATGATAAGTTAGTGGACCCCGTCGCAATTTCTAACTCATTGTGTCAACACTTTGCTGAGATTTCGAGGTCTTCAAATTACTCGCCAGCGTTTCTCCCGAAGAAACGTGCAGCGGAAGTGCAACCTCTTGCTTTCTCCTCTCAAAATCGCGAAAGCTATAATACTGTTTTCTCCATGCGGGAACTCCAACATGCACTCTCTTCTTCTCGCTCCTCCGCCCCAGGACCGGATGGTATCCACATCCATATGTTGCTGCTTTTATCAACCCATAGTCTGCGTTAACTCCTTCGCCTTTTTAATCGAATTTGGACCGACAGTGCTTTTCCCAGACGATGGCGGGAAGCTATCGTCGTTCCTGTTCCGAATCCTGGAAAGTACAAACATCTCCCCTCTAGCTATCGCCCCATTTCTCTCACCAATAATGTATGTAAGGTTTTGGAGCGTATGGTTAATTGCCATTTATCTTGGTGGCTGGAGTCCCACAGTCTTTTAACACCTGCTCAATGCGGTTTCCGAAAGCATCGTTCTGCAGTTGACCATCTTGTTGCTCTCTCCACTTATATCATGAACAATTTTCTCCGGAAAGGCCAAACAGCAGCAATATTTTTTGATCTGGAGAGAGCATACGATACCTGTTGGAGGACAGGCGTCCTCCGCACACTGTTCTCTTGGGGATTTCGGGGTCGGCTGCCACTATTTCTTCGCGAATTTATGGCAGAGCGCACATTTAGAGTGCGGGTGAACACTACTCTCTCCCGTACTTTCTGCCAAGAAAACGGGGTACCCCAGGGCTCTGTGCTAAGTGTTGTACTGTTTGCCATTGCCATAAATCTAATTATGGAGTGTCTCCTTCCCGACGTCTCAGGCTCCATCTTTGTGGACGATTTTGCGATCTACTACAGCTCTCAACGAACCAGCCTTCTTGAACGACGTCTTCAAGGCTGTCTCGATCGCCTCCACTCTTGGAGCCTCGAAACAGGCTTCCGCTTTACTTCCAGTAAGACCGTTTGTGTTAATTTTTGGCGTCATACGGAGTTTATTCCATCCTCCTTACATCTAGGACCTGTCAACCTTCCGTTTTCGGACGTCGCTAAATTCTTGGATGTTTGACTGAAAACTGTGCTGGTCCTCCCACGTTTCCTATCTTTCGGCTCGCTGTCTGCGATCCCTCAACACTCTCCGTGTCCTGAATGGTACCTCCTGGGGAACGGACCGAGTGGTCCTTCTCCGCCTCTATCGCACCTTAGTGTGCTCGAAATTGGACTATGGAAGCATAGTTTACTCCTCTGCTCGGCCGTCTATTCTTCGGCGTCTCGATTCTATCCACCACCGTGGATTACGTTTAGTGTCTGGAGCTTTTTACACCAGCCCTGTGGAAAGCCTTTATGCTGAGACTGCTGAACCTCCGCTGTCCAATCGGCGAGCAGTCCTACTGCCTGCTAATCCGGCCCATGACATTTTTTTCGACGCCTCCTTGGATGTAGGGTATGCAGGCCGCCCTTCCTCCCTACTACCACCGGGAGTCCGCTTCCGTCAACTGCTCCATTCTCTTTCCTTCCGCTTTCCTAAAACCTTCTTGACAACTTGAGGTACAGCACCGCCTTGGCTCCGTCCCCGGATCTGCCTGCTTCGTGACCTTTGTCAATTTCCAAAGGATGGTACCCCTTCACTTGTTTATCGTCGGGCATTTGCTGCTCTATGTGCACAAATGAAGGAAGCCACATTTATTTACACCGATGGCTCGAAAACATCGGTTAGGAGTAGGGAGTGCCTATATTGTTGGCGACACCCCAAATCGATTTCGGCTTCCCGACCAGTGTTCAGTTTATACTGCGGAGCTTTACGCTGTTCTCCAGGCTGTCCAATACATCCACCGCCATCAACGGATACAGTATGTTATCTGTTCAGATTCTCTCAGCTCTCTCCTCAGCCTCCAAGCTCTCTACCCTGTCCACCCTCTGGTCCACCGGATTCAGGACTGCCTGCCCTTGCTCCACTTGGGGGGCGTCTCGGTGGCGTTCCTCTGGCTCCCAGGACACGTTGGTATCTGCGGAAATGAGGCGGCCGATATAACGGCCAAGGCTGCAGTCTCTCTTCTTCGGCCAGCTATTCGATCGATTCCCTTCGCCGATCTACGGAGCGTTTTATGTCGTCGTGTTGTTCTTTTATGGCACGCACATTGGTCCACACTTCCCCATAATAAATTACGGGACGTGAAAGCTCTTCCCTGTGCTTGGACCTCTTCCTCCCGAACGCGTCGTCGGGAGGAGGTAATTTTAACTAGACTCCGGATAGGGCACTGTCTTTTTAGCCATCGACATCCTTTAAGCGGCGATCCTCCCCCACTCTGTCCCCACTGCTCTCAGCTGTGGACGGTAAGACACCTTTTAATTGAGTGCCCCTATTTTACTCCGTTACGCGCCCGTCTACAGCTGTCGCCTGATATATCGTACATTTTAGCAGATGACACGCGCTCGGCCGATCGCGTTCTCGATTTTATTAGTGCCAGTGAGATGACGTCAGTCATTTGAAGCTCTTTTTGGGGACAGCCAACCCCTTTCTGTAGTGGATTTTTAAGCTTTCCTTCTGCTTTTAGTTTCTCCAATTTTTTGAGTTTCGTACCCATTGCTGCTGGTTTCCATTTTCGTTTTTACCGTTTCCTAAGTCACAGACCGAGCGCTAATGACCATTGCAGTTGCGCCCCAAAACCAAAACAAAACAAAAAAAAGTTCTAGAACGTCACTGACTCGACTTCTGCACATCTTGCGCTCCGCGCTACAGAAATCTGTTACTTACGCTTTTGGTAGGTGGTCGCATAATTATGATTGGACAGCTCCTGCTGTTGACAAACATTTGTACTGGATGATGGCCTCTCGTCAAAACGGGCCGCACAATTATGTTCATGGATGTGACATGAACGAACACTAGGAACTAAAAAAGTTTTATAAACATGGATTCTAAAATGCATACCTTACTGGCTACGAGAACTACTTCACCTTCGAACTGTGAAAAAAATGTCTTTTGGTGCAATCTTTTAGTTTTCCATACTTTCGGATGAGGTAGTATGGACCAAAACAAGAAAAAAATGTTTATTAAAAATAGGGTGTAAAGTACATATCTTAAGAGCTATGAGCACTTTATATCAATTTACAGAAAGTTATACGCAGGAAGCAACATCGTCCATAAGATACTAGAGCGTGTTCGAGAAAGTCCAAAACTGTATCCACATGAGACAACGTAGAATCCGGAATGGATTATTGACTCCCATTTAAGTTGCCTCGGCAACCGCACGGCTACTACCGACTTGTTACGATCCTCGCAATACTCCGTCCACCAAACGGAAATACGAAAATTCTCTGCGTTTCCTCACATTCGTCAGGTTTTAATGCTCAAATTATAGAGATATTTGCTTCCTGGAGACCTTTTATAAAATCAGTAAAAGATTGGTTCTTACTAGAGTGCCAGGACGCTAATATCAACTGTACGTGAATATTAGGTTAAGAATTCGTAATTTTAGAAGTGGAAGAGCCTCGTTAAAGTGGCTCTAAATATTCAAATATTCTTGTGGTGTGCAGGAGCACACGACATACTGTTGGTCAAAACATCAATGTAAGTGGAGATGTTAGCCATCTGATGATGGGTATGGCAACCCGGAACCGGTTTTGGCATTGAAATAAAACAATTTAAAAGCATTTGTGGCTGGGTGCGTTATCCACCAACGACTAATTCGATCTGGATGTTCACTTTCAGCCACGGTTTTCATTATTTACGTTGACATTATGGTAACAAGTATCGAAAGCAATACATTACACCAAATTTCACAACTTCATTATTTTCTCACGATATCTGCAAGAGATGAACGTAAGGTCCATGTTGTGTTATATAAATTCAGTTTGCTGCTAAATACGGAATGGCAGTTTGAATAAGTACATGTAAATGGCTGGTTGGATGCTATAAGAGTGTCGTTATAAACGTACAAAAACATTTAAATACGTACATTATAATTTTCAGCATTGGAAGTAGAAGGATGTGGAAATAAATCCCAAAGATTTCAACGTTTCTGTTGTACAATATGACGAACGTTGAAAGACGGCATAAAAACGAAACTGCATAAATCGTACGAAGTTAATGCCCTGTATGACTGGAGATGCGATAGCTAGGCTCCAGTGTCTGGAACGCTCCGCTCTATTGCAGAATACTGTAAGGATACGATCTTCTAGCGCAGCTATTAAAATACTTTATAGAAGCCAGGCAGATGAAGTATGTGCGCGGGGTTTGCTGCACTGAGCGGGTCGAGCGCCCAAATGCCGAGCTGTGCCACTGGCAGATCAAAGGCGCGGCGTTTTCTGGGCAGTGACCACCCAAAAGGACACAGCACTGCCGCAGCTGGGTCTCCGCGAGCAGCAAGGACACACAACGGCCCTTAAGAGGGTTGGTTAGCAAAGGCCGGGTGCTAAGTGCAAATCACAAAATTTGAGTAACAGACCGATAATTGAAACTAGCGTTTAGAAGAGAGAAGAAGTAGCAGTGGACGGAGACGAGTGTGTCAGAAATCCGCAAAAATAAAGTTGATTAATCAAATTTAGAACGATAATAGCAAAAGTTGGAGTGGGGGGAAGGGAGAAATGGTCGCCCTGTGATCGGCTGGCAGAACGTGCCAGCTGTCCAGAATTCCCACTCACTTCGTAGGCAGGCGGCACGAATTTCCACTCTGGCCGAAAGTTGGCGTCCATGACTTTTCACGTACGCTTGGCGGACTAGACAAAGCGGAATGGTATGCCGTCTTGGTGGTTTGTAGCGGTGTCCAAGCTCATTTCTGCCCGCAAACCTTCAGACACGTATATGTTTCTGTTGAAACGGTTAGATTTTTGTTGACTCGTGTGTTAAACCCAGCAGCGTATTACAAAGTTAGCAGTGTAGGTGTAATAAGGTTTAATTAAGTAGTTACATATTTCACTGGAGTACTCATACCCTTGGCGACCCGGTCATAATGCGAACTGTAACGTAATTGTCACTTTTCAGCCGCCTTCCCCGTCCGCTGTGTACAGGCACAGACCTTGGTATAAGTAAATGCACCAAGGCTTTCCTCGTCCAAGCCACGTAAGTTTATAATATTTACTCGTCAGTTCAGGCAAACCGATTTACTGATATAGTGGAAAAGTATAGAATAAACTGGTGGTGTCCACCAAATAATAGATCAAATGAAACTCTGTGGTTCCAGAGACCTTTCCAATACTCAAACGTCTATGATGTTTGCTACTAATGGAAATTTACGAATGGAAATTTGTACCGCGGAGGATCCTCCATTTCTTTAGATGTGAGATGCAATTCCAATACTGTTGGAGAGCGTGAGCAATGGTGTTAGAGTTTAGGAGGAATACCAAGTGGTATGAGGCCTGAATGGGAATTTGAATTGGGGAGGGAGGCGTCCGTGCTGTAGAGCAAAACCACTGTGCCAGGGTGGCGTCTGCCTGCTGAGCGGAAGACACGCGGGTTCGAACCGCGGTCTCCGTACAAATTTTCATTCGTCGCTTCAGCTTGCATATACGCATCATAAATAATAGACGGCAGAATTCCTAAATCAGTCTAGCTGTATAATAGCAAATCAAATGGAAATGTAAAACATCCTTCAGGAAGGAAACGTGAGAAATTTTGAGGCGGAACAGGGTAATCCGTCTTACCCACGTTATTGCTGCTGTGTCCCTCGATTTCCGTAAGACATTTGATACTGTTCTACAGAGACGTTCAGCGAACAAAATACGAGCTTGCCGGCTATAGGACAAGATCTGTGACTGGATACAGCACTTCCTAGCAGTTGAAATGCAACACGTCGTTGTTAAGGGACCAAAACCAAAAACAATTTCGGGAGTGGGTGCGCTATGTTTCCCTCCTCTCGTCCCATGAGGGTACAACCGGCATTGTCGAACACTATCGTTCTGATGGTGCAGGTGTTAAGGTGTGGGGAGGCATTACGTTCCACGGACCTACTGACCTCTCGGTACACTCGCCGTTCGACATTACTGTCACACTGTCCTCCTTCCCCACATGCTTCTTTCCAGAGGACCACTCCGCCCTCAATTCATTCCTAAGGACGACAATGCGCAACCGCATCGAACTGGAGCAGTTCTCGGAAAGAGAGGATAATCGGAGAATGGACTGGAGTGCCTGTCCACCCAACTTAAACCCCGTCGAGCTCGTGTGAGATACCTTGGGCTGGCTTACCGCAGCACGTCCACATGCAACGACGACCACCTGGCAGTCTCCACCCGTGACTGTGGAGGGATGGAACGCACTACCTCAAGAACGCCTTGCCAACCTTGTCCCCAGCATGGAGGCACGTAGCACAGCACACATTGGCTTCCGTGGTGATCACACATCCTATTAAGCGTCGTGTCCCTCTGTTTGTAATGTCCACTGTGAGCCGTGGTAAAAATTGCTGTTTTGAAGAGTGTGAAGCAGTCGCCCTCCGTTTCTGGCGGTGGCGCCGCTTTGGCAATCGCAGCTTTGGTGTCTCTCTCTGGTGGGAAAGGTTGCCTGTTCACGTGCATTTAAGGGGCGCTATGAGCTCGCCAGTCAGTCAGTCAGTCTCTCGTCCCCAGCTTGCTAGTCTATCTCTCTTCCGTATTTGTTAGGCAGTAAGAGAACTCAGCGAGTTGTCGCCCGGTTGGGGCTTAGTTCCTGCATCTGCGCGTTAGGCCGCCAGTCTGCTCGAGTTTGCTCAGGCAATGGTCATTGGCGGTTGGATCGATCGGTTGGTCGGTCGCGCACTGTGACACAAGATGACTTGTCCGTCTTGAGCGTCGGCGCATGTGAAGTCGCCACGTGAGTCCAGTGGGCCGCGGCGTATAGCGAGGGGTAGTGGCTTAGTGGTCGACACGGGAGCAACAGGAGTCAACCCACGACATCAGTCTGGCCGGTGCGGGCTGCGACGCCGTGAGACGGGAGATCGGCGCGCCTTGCTGCGTCCGTTGACGCCGCTGGCAGCGGACCATTCGGGAGAGCGATTTGGGGTGCTGCGCCAGGTCTTCTCGAGAAATCGCAGTTTATTAGCAGTTGATTGGTAATATGTTGTTTGATTTACTCTTGTTAAATTTTACTTATTTTCTTGGTGAGGTCACCAGCCGTTTTTCTTTGGGTTCGTCCCACCATTCTTCTCCGTTTGCCCACCTGCGGGAAGGTGGTTGTTTATAAATTGGGTGGTCCGTTTTTCCCTTGTGGAGTAGGGGCGGGGCGGGTTAGAGCAACCTGCGGTTCGGGTTGTTCGGTAATCTCCCTATCAATCTACCGTACGTTAGCAGCTGCCTCTGTCATGTTTGTCGGATTTGGTGTGTTAACGAATTTATTGCTTGGAGTGTAACGGCGTAATACCCGATATATGTTTTGATCTTTGGAAACTTTGGTATTATTGCCTATGATCTTGAGAGGCGGTATCTGTGTACTGTAGAGCATCTTAACTATTGTTTGGCCAACCTTGTAGAATTTTATATAAGGTTGAATTTCATGGACTTTTATTTATATGATCATTTTAGTATATAACGTTGCCACCATTTCACCGTAAGACTTTTCTTAGAAGTTAAAATCAAGTTGCACCTTCGGTGGCAACGTTAATATTTTTATTGTTAGTGGTTTGTACCATTTCCATCCCTCCTACAGGGGGAGCATAGTTTGTGTGCTTGTGTAAATTGTTAAAACTTTTAGTTTAAAGTTATCTGGCGTGTTGCAGATTTCCACCAGTGTAGTGTTTCAGAGGCTGTTGTGAGCGGTCGTAACTACGGCCGTGTCAAAAGGGAGCGGCAAGGTTCTCTGCCCGAAGGCTCATACAGTCAAAAGTTTCACCGAGCTATGTTATTTGGCAGCGACAAGTTTGCGAAAGTAACTTTCGTCCTTAAGTTTTGCACGCCGTTCTTCCGGAACACCTTCTTCAGATATCCGATCTCGGAATCCAAATGGCTCACCTCAGAAACAGCACTTTTAAAACAGCTCCGTTTTCGGTTGATGACGAACCGTTTGCGCACTGACACATAGGTCAGTACGTGCTGGCGTCCCGTCAGCAGTCACCCAGCTACCCACTTTACTCTGGTTCAAGCAAAACGTCTAAAAATTTGAAACGTTTTTATCTTTTTATCGAAGCTACTATATTATTAAATGATAAGAGTAGAGGTAACAGATGTTTGAATATATTCCACGGTTCCTCTGCCACCTGTCACTTGCTGAAAACCTTTTGTTTTTGTATTTGTTCTGTCTACACCACACAAGGCAGCGTATAAAAGCGAGATCTGCTCGGGAAACACCCGCTTTTTCCGTTCAGCATAGCGACGCCGTGTAAGGGAGGGGGTGGGAGTTGGGGTGGAGGCGTAGGGGGTGGGGGGTGGGTTGGTACTGACTGCCCACAGTGCGCTTACAGCTGCAGCGGAGAGGAAGTCACACTGCTTCTCGGTCGTCTGTAGTAGCCGAAGAAACAAATTAGCATTTCAGTCGAAAATGCCTCCAAATGTAAAATAAATTCTGAAATACGGCTTTTACTGGCAAAAATCTCGAAGAACACATTACTCGCTATATTTGTGCTGTAAACGGACCAAAATTGACGAATGAAAGTGTTTTTGTGTCAGTCGTATCGTTTGTTAAGAGTCGATGGTCGGATGTTCTCTGTGATGCCAGAAGGCACCGTCGCTATGTGGTTAACATCGAACTGGGGCAGCAAATTGACGAAGGAACATTGAAAGCACTTATTTCGCGGTACCAACAGTAGTACAACTTTCCGATGACTTCTCGAAGTGTGTGGCTTGAGATGCTGACTAAAAAATTAGATTGTGACAAGTAGTGTGCCCGCTGGAGTGGTTGCAGGTCTTCTTTAACTATTCCAGCTGTAAGCGCACTGTGGCCAGTCAGTACCAACCCACCCCCCACCCCCTACGCCACCGCCCCAACTCCCACCCCCTCCCTTACACGGCGTCGCTATGCTGAACGGAAAAAGCGGGTGTTTCCCGAGCAGATCTCGCTTTTATACGCTGCCTTGTGTGGTGTAGACAGAACAAATACAAAAACAAAAGCAGAAGAGCCTACTCTGCTAGTAGTCGTCGGGGGAATGTCCCGCTTGCTGCTAGAAAAGTTGAACTACATTTCAGATTAAAACACTTATACGCAATAAAATCACTATTTCTTGTAACTCGTTTGTTGTGCACCTGCCTCTTACTTCGTCGCTGGCTGATTTCGAGCCGTCGCTAGGCAACGAAACGACACTACCCACCTGTCGTTACCGTCCACTTAGTTTTCTCAAGGATCTACGCTGTTTATCTTTCTTCGGAAACTAAAGTGGTGCAACAACTTTGTGTGCGCGACAGCAAATTATGGAGTTAGAGCGCAATTAAATTTTACATTTACTTGTTGTTACAATCGAGGACCGCTGATATAGAGCGAAACAACAGCAACAAGCAGGTTGTAACTTATGTGTAAATACAGTTTTAATACGTAAACTGGAAAAAATTGCGAGGAATATAGAACGCTAGAGTATATTTAAGTTCCAATGAAATGAACACCCTTAGGTGCTTACAGGCGTTGACATACGTCAACGGGGACAGATGAAAATGTGTGCCCCGACCGGAACTCGAACCCAGGATCTCCTGCTTACATGGCAGACGCTCTATCCACCTGATCCATCGAGGACACAGAGGATAGCGTGACTGCAGGGCTGGCACGCCTCCCGCGAAACTCACATTCTCAACGTATTGTCCCGCACTACATTCGTAGTGCCCCCGCCCATTATACTCATTACTGGCGGCGCTTGCCGATTCCCGTAAGAGTTCGGGCACTGTTTGTGCATTCGCACAAGAGAAGATGGTCAAGTGGCCGGTGAGCCTAAACTATATATATATATATATATATATATATATATATATATATATATATATATATACACTAAGATGGTATCTGTTCTTTCGGACATGTCCTCAGTGTTAAATATTTACATTATTAACCACCTACGAGCGACAGAAGAATCTATCAGAAGATTACAATTATAATGTAGTAAAAGTGCTGACAGAGTGATGATTCATCGGTAAAAGGCTGTTCTAATTAATTTGTGGCTGCATTGCATTTATCATTAATCATTACTGTAGAAATTCCAGGCGCATCGGCGACAGCATTTGACTCAGTATAGTCGCCTTCTGCGCGGTTCGAACAGTCACCGCCTTCCCCCCCCCCCCCCCCCCCCCAATCCCCCTTTGTGCCTTTAAAATGTAGCGTCGCGAGCAGGTCGGAACGTGTCGGATATTTCTTTTTCCCACAACAGCTGTTCACCCTTCGTGGAGGGGGGGCGCCCAGAAGAGTCACGGGCATGCTGCTGACCACAGCTTACGTTACTTAGTTACGCCAGTCGCTCCGCAACCTACACTTTAGTGTCCTTTCCCTCTTGTTGCAACAGTGCCTTTGCTCGATTTCAGCGTTGCTACAGTCTCCTTCACAAGTGCAGCAGAAGGATGTAAAGGCGCCCGGTCTTGGTCCTGTTCTCTCTCAATCACTGAACGCACGAGTCCGCCAGCCTGGTCGCTTTTGTTTCACCTCGTTCCTCCACGGGTTGCGTCGAAGTAGCCGTAGTCTGGGTTGAAACAGCAGTTATCAAACGCTGATATCGAAAATGTAATACGTTACAAACTAGATTTCAGTTTAAAACAGTTAATCGCAATAACATCACGGTTTCTTGTGACGCGTCTGTTTTGCAGCGTGAAGGATGGCACCTGCTTCCTTGCTCGAGCGCTGTCAGTGGCAGGTTGGTTGCCACGCTTCTCAGCTGTAGGTACCGAGGACACGCCTCCAACACTATAGAGAGCAAAGTGCACCACTGGGGTTTTGTCCAATCATTCCATGATGTGTGTGACACCGACATGAGACGCGATTTAACCCATTCACCAGTCACGCAATGAAGGCAACTAAAAGCCCTATGCTTAGACATTTTTTTAACCGAATAAATTTGGAATACTGACGCTATGTCCGATGCTGTTATCAGGTGGTGTGGCCTGGGTGCGTGTAGTGCGTACCGAGAGCGACGGCGGCGGCGCTTCTCAACTTTCAGCCGGTGATGTCTTTTTAACGACGCTGGCTCCATCGATCGGCTGCGGATCTCTCCCACCGATGGCTGCGCATCCGTAACCCGCCACGTCAGACTCAAACAGTTACGGAGTCTCGGCAGAAATACGTCTGAAAACAACAATCATTGTAGTCTTGGCAAGTTTATCGTCTTGGCTGTATCCTATTTAAGTGGCGCAGAGAGACCATTGGGTTTATGTTTGTACTGAGCCCACTCAGCCTCACGTAGTCGTCAGGGATTTGGAGGAGAAGTGGCATCCCCGCCTAGGCAAGACGACGCGCTAAAGCATGGCGTACAAAAGGTCGTTATCTACACTCCGTCGAGCCCACGGCAGAGAGAACTTCCCACTGTAATTGTAATTAACTCTTCTTCGCCTTCCGTTCGCGTATGTAGTGTGGGAAGAATGATTTCTTAAACTGCACTGTGCATGCTGGAGCTAGTCTAGTCTAGTCTTGTCGCGATCCACACGGGAGCTAAGCGTAGGGATTTGTAGCACATCCACATTTAAAGCTGCTGCTTGAAAGTTTGTAATTTCCCTGTCAATCAAACGAAGGCTGCCACCTGTTTCACCTTACGACTGAGTGGATGTGATCGTTTCATTTTATATCCCCATAAACAGTTTCGCCCAGGTGTACACATATTGTTTGCATGGGGTAGTACGTTTTTTTCATTTTATCAAGCGCACAGTTTTACATCTGTGAGCATCTAAGCAAGTTGCCAATCTTTCCGACGTTTTCAAATGTTATCAAGCTCTGACTGAACATTTCCGTCCATAGTTTCAACACTTATGTAAGAAAGATTGCAGTGAGCTGCCAGTATATACAATTATAAAATATTTTTACTATTAGAAAGAAATTTCAATCCCTATGTTATTATTTATTCGACTCGAATTCATATGTTCCTTTTTACGATTCACAAAATTGCATTGCAGGCTTATAGTGTGACATGTTAGCGATAGGAAGAAGGTTATACGAACTATATTGCAGCATCCAAAGCTGCGGGCGCATCATTTTAATATACCTCACAACAGGAATCATTCTCTGCTTCTAGACACGTAATATACTTTACTTTTAGATTTCTGAGCAACTGTCGATTCAGCGAGTTCTCATTCAAAGAGCATCCGAGTTGATACTGGAGCAAACCACTGACAATTGGAAATATTTGCGAGGGAACCTTGAGTTTCGGCATCTGCGTTTAGGGGCAGCCTTTTCATTTACCTTCCACAGATGTTCAACGTATCCTCGACACTACGCACTAGGACAGTTAAATCCGTTGCACAGTTTTTGGAGCCAGCCGCGGTGGTCTAGCGGTTCTAGGCGCGCAGTCCGGAACCGCGCGACTGCTACGGTCGCAGGTTCGAATCCTGCCTCGGGCATGGATGTGTGTGATGTCCTTAGGTTAGTTAGGTTTAAGTAGTTCTAAGTTCTAGGGACTGATGACCACAGATGTTAAGTCCCATAGTGCTCAGAACCATTTGAACCACAGTTTTTGGAGCGTGGCGCTGGAGTGTCTGCGTTCGCTGCTGTTGCCACGTGCTGTCGGCAGCGGACACCGCACAGCGATAACGCAGCGGTACCGGTCGGAACGGAGACCGCAGATCACCTTTTGATGCCGTGTCAGCGCCAGCTGGTCTCGACGCACAAGGGAGAAAGACAGGGCGATGTGGCTGCCGGCTGCCTCACTAGAGAGAGTCAAGATAAGCTTCTGGTTCTAACGCGCTAGATAACATTCATCACTCATTCCTATCTTTATTCACGGAGAAACACCACGTATTGTATCACTTTTATAATTATCAGTCTGGATCCGTCTAGTTAAAAATGAACAAAACGTATTTTTCGTCCCGTACGTGTTTCGCCTTTGTTATTTGAAAGGCAATTTCAGATTCCATTGGTGCTGCTCTACGCGTGTTCCGTTTCCAATTTTTGAAATGAGTGTTAATTTCCTAGTGCTCTGCAAATGAAACTTAGAATGGCAATAAGCATGACGTCAGCCAAATAACCGGAAGCAGAACACTTACAGGGCAGCTTCTGTGAAATTTTACACTGAAAATACCACTCAAATAATAAAGGCGAAACACGTAGGTCACGAAAAATTAGTTTTGTTCAGTTGTAATCAGATGGACTCAGAGTGATAACTGCAATATAATATTACTAGTGGGGCAGAGAGAGTTCTGATGCGCTTTTTGATATTAAATTAATATGCTAATTAATTAAATTGATCAATTAAACCACCCCTCCCCCTCCCTCTCATCTTAACCTCTTGTTATGCTAAATGGTTTGCGACCTCCTGGGATTGATTTATGACCCCCCCCCCCTGTGGATAATCCATCCTTCTAAGAACCCCCACAACTCCCCCTCCCCCTCCTCCACCCGTCTGGGAAAGGGGATTCTCACCCTTCCCCAGTTCAGTTCTGTGTCACACTCCCCCACCTTGGAAATCCCACAGCCCTCCTCTCCCTCCCCCACTTCGCCACTCCACTCCCCTAATGGAAATTGACAGAAAAAGCTCAGTCTGTGCTGAGCTCCTAGAGAGGAAGGATTTCAAGACACGAAATTCAAATCAATGTCAATTTACATGACAACATGTTATTCGATTCAGTGGGCATGATCTTTATTTAATCAGTTTGTGGGAGACAGGGTTCCTGCACTCCTCTCCCTCACTTCCCATGATGTAATAACTGTAAGAACCAAGAAATAAAATTAAGTGCAATATATTAACCACCATTTTGGGTCGTCTGCACATGTGTCTACCAGCTGGGTCGCGCAGTGCTAACAAGGGAACCTCCCCATCGCACCCCCTCAGATTTAGTTATAAGTTGGCACAGTGGATAGGCCTTCAAAAACTGAACACAGATCGATCGAGAAAACAGGAAGAAGTTGTGTGGAACTATGAAAAAATAAGCAAAATATACAGACAGAGTAGTCCACGTGCAACATAGGAAACATCTAGGATAATGTGAGCTCAGCAGCGCCGTGGTCACGTGGTTAGCGTGAGCAGCTGCGGAACGAGAGGTTGTTGGTTCAAGTCTTCCCTCGAGTGAAAAGTTTAATTTTTTATTTTCAGTTTATGTGACAAACTCTTATGTTTTGATCACTTTTTTGAGAGTGATTATCACATCCACAAGAAAACCTAAATCGGACAAGGTAGAAGAATCTTTTTACCCATTCGCCAAGTGTACAAGTTAGGTATGTCGACAACATATTCCTGTCATGTGACGCCCATGCTGTCACCAGTGTCGTATAGAATATATCAGACGTGTTTTCCTGTGGAGGAATCGGTTGACCTGTGACCTTGCGATCAAATGTTTTCGGTTCCCATTGGAGAGGCACGTCCTTTCGTCTACTAATCGCACGGTTTTGCGGTGCGGTCGCAAAACACAGACATTAAACTTATTACAGTGAACAGAGATGTCAATGAACGAACGATCATGATTTTGCGAAAATAAAATTTTACTCGAGGGAAGACTTGAACCAAGGACCTCTCGTTCCAGAAGTGCTCACGCTAACCACAGGACCACGGCGCTCTTATACTCATATTATCTTGATGTTTCATATCTTGCCCATGGACTACTCAGTTTGTATATTTTGCTTATTTTTTCATAGTTCCACACAACTTCTTCCTGTTTTCTCCATTGATGTGTGTTCAGTTTTTCAAGGCCTATCCACTGTGCCAATTTATAACTAAATCTGAGGGGGGTACGATGGGGAGGTTCCCTTGTAAGCGCAGGCATGTGCACACCCTGGAGAATGGGCTGGTACTGTCGCTTTAGTTCCATGTGACACAAACAGGTGGCAGCAGCATTCTAGTTGGCTCCTACCCCTAAATCCCAAAATACCTCAGCTATCAGACAGGAAGGATATCACTTTCGACTGCTCATGTGATGGTGAAAAAAAATTAAAGATATTGTGATATAGTATGCATTTTTCCGTATATGTTAACTCTGTTCGGAATTATGTTCCTGCAGTGTCTCCTCTTTGAAAGGTACTGTCATAATGCGTTCAATTGACGAGATGTTGGTATTGTAAACAGAGGAGTTTAAGTAATGTATTACCTGTAAGCAAACAGCTGAGAGCTGCATCCATAGCCTGCTACATGAGGAATGGAAGGACGGCGTAGTGGAGGAGTGTAGGGGGAATACGTTTCAGCAAATAATGGTGATGCAATGGGATGCATTTCACAACTCATAGAGACTGCTGCCTGTGCTGGAGCTGTTATGGCCAGTCAATGCACAGTGCAGGAGACAACTTCATCCTATTCCACTACCCTACACAAATTGAACCAGAGGTATTTACCAGGGTACATGGGAGTTGACTGAGCTAGTTCACAAAACTGCCATAGAAGATTCTTGAAATGGGTTTTTCCTACACCACTTCCCTTGAGAACCAACAAGATTGGCGGGAGTCAATAGGACTCCAGGAATGTTACATATGGTCATGTGATCATATCTTCAGGGGCATATAAGATGGATACATTATTAGTCACAGTCAGTCAGTGGAAGAACCGCGAAGCATCAACAGCAGCGAAGATCCTCAACCAGCTTTGTCTTGCAGTGAAGCATAAAATTAAGCACGTGTGTTCTAGTCCCATGTCTTTGTTTGACTCTTTGTCTTTGTCTGTGGATTCTTATTGATTCTTTTTCTTTGTTCAGTGACATTCCAGCATGTCCAGACCAGCAGCAACTCCCATATAACCGGACCAGCAGCAGCCACTGCTAGCTCATCAGGACCTGCAGTGACCTCCAGCCTGTCAGGGCCAGCGGTGGCAGCAACACCGTCAGATCCTGCAGTGCACTTGACCAGGATGTCAGAGCAGCACAATGAGCTGCTATTATCCATCTCACTCACTGATTTGTGTAATGAAGCCACACAGCGAGTCCCTGACTCTCAGAAGAAATCTGAGCACACCACATGGCACAGGTCAATACTTCTCTCCGTCATAGGCACCATTTCTGAACATTCACGTGTTACTGCAACGACAGAGTGTTGATGTGGTGCATGAAAAGCTGCCAATTCCTCCAAGTGCTCTACTGCTTTGCACTTCAAGTTCTAATTTAACAGCTACCTGTTCAAAAGCCTTAAATATTGGTATGGAAGCATCAGTGAACAGTGACTGGCGTGCTGTGTTGGAGACTGAAGATGCATCAAGAAGTGTTAAAGTGTAGTGTATGGAGTTGGAATGTGATGAACTGTATTGTGCAGAACTCTAGATAAATCAACAGGTGACCTCCAAGTATTGTCCTTCTCGTCCACCCCGAGTCATTTACTGTGCTGGCCTAATAGTACCTATCACATTACTGTACGGTGGTGCAGAACTCATGGTGAAATCTGGAGGGCCATCCATTAATTTGCAGCACTCCACTATTACAAACTTGTTCGGCCTGTGGATGGTGCTGTACCTTGTGTTGGAAAGACTGAACTGTGGGCTGCTGTGTGTTCAAAATGTGTATAAAGACGTGAACTGTTTCTGTGTGTATAGCTTGCGTACAGACTATTTAGAATACTACTAAATACAGTGCCAAAAGAAGCAGCTAAAGGGATACGCATTAGTCGACGAGTGTACACGATGAATTCTCTGCATAGAAGACAGCTAATTTATTAAATACTGTACAGGTCTCGAGATAAAGAATTTGTATAGTGTGCCTAATGCATGGCTGTTGAATAAGAACATGTGTATTAGTGCAAACTGTGTTTTATTTTGTCCATATTACTGCTACTAGTATCCTCACTGCAATGTCTAGAATACTGCAGCAGCACCAAGCTGTCTGAATCACCTCATCTTCACAGTCAACGTCTTCAGCAGTGTTAAACTCATTGATAGACCATACTTTCATGTCTATATATACCCTGCAGCTCAGTTGGTGACGTATGTATTTCTATAAAACCCCACTGCATACCAAACCCTGATGTAGTTGGCATCATGACAGGGTGGATGAAACAAAAATACATATCTTGAGCAACTGGTCTTGTGATGATGTGGGAGAGACCAGAAGAAGAAGACGAAGAAGAAGAATGGAATATTCCTACCTCATAGCATTCAACCGATAGTAGTAGGTCCATCCAATTATGGCAAGGCAATTCTCATGTCACAGCTCAGCCATCCGGATGATGTCCGCTTTGAGCAAATATGTGTGTTTTAAAAAACGCTGATTCAGTCCAAGTACCATTTATTGGAAAAGAATTTTCAAGGTGTCGATGGTGTAACATACATGACATTCAGTCAAAGCAGTCAAATCCCGCCACCAGAAAAAGTAAAACCAAACACCATGTTCATATTTGAAGATGTTGTGGAAAACCAGGATCAAATTCTACAATGTTGTGGTTTTGATTGTCATATGGGTGTAGAAATATCTTTTTTTTTATCCATATGCCGGTATCCTGCACGTCAAATTTAGGTATGTCCTGGATCTTGATGGGGAACTCTGTGCCATCAAAGTTACAATACCACGAATATTATACGCCCTGGCAACTACTTCCACGATCACATAGTGTGATTAAATGTGTTAATGTTCTTGACGAATCGCTAGTAAGTTAAATAAATTTTGAAGAATATTCTTTGAAATTAAATCCACGATTCACTACCCCTCGCTACACGCCGCGGCCCACTGGACTCACGTGGTGACCTCACATGCGCCGACGCTCAAGACGGACAAGTCATCTTGTGTCTCAGTGCGCGACCGACCAACCGATCGATCCAACCGCCAATGACCATTGCCTGAGAAACTCGAGCAGACTGGCGTCCTAACGTGCAGACTCGGGTGCAGGAACTAAGCCCCGACCAGGCGACCACTCGCTGAGTTCTCTTACTGGCGGAGTGGAAAGACTTCCGTTTTGCCGGCTTTAAAGATTGATCCGAACGACAGACATACTAGCACTTCGAACGACACACACACCGTCTAACAAATGCGGACGAGAGACAGACTAGCAAGCTGGCGACGAGAGACTGACCCAAACTGACCGACTGGAGAGCTCATAGCGCCCCTTAAATGCACGTGAACAGGCAACCTTTGCCCTTTCCCACCAGAGAGAGACACCAAAGCTGCGATTGCCACAGCGGCGCCACCGCCAGAAACGGAGGGCGACTGCTTCACACTACGCGCTGTGGCGCGCTCTTCAAAACAGCTATTTTTTACCACAGCTCAACCTCCTCCCCTCAAACTAGAACCCGGGGGTGATATGCCGAAATAAACTAAGTAACAGCTTCTAAAAAGGCGCAAGACAGTGGCCGCGAAAGGCCGCAAGCGATGCAGTCGGTCGGACCCAGCCCTGCAGAGGAAACACGGCCACTGGCTACCCGACATCCCTGCCCCGGGAAGAGACCGACCTACGTCCTACAAGACGACCACTTCACAGCAATTGCTAAGCCAGCAGCGAAAATAGCGAGATACCTGCTCGGACTTCAACAATGCAGAGGAAACATGCCCCAGGCAATCCGACGTCCCTACACAGTAGAAGCACCGAGCTAAGCCTCACAAGATGCCCAAAGTTGAAGGGACTATTCGAAGCTGACAACGAGAGAGCTGCCAGAACTGTAAGACCAGAACGTGATGTCTGAACATAACGGATTATTACTGCCCGCACTCAATCCAGCTGACTGTCACCTCTTCAAGGCATTTAAAGGAAACCGAATTGCCACTCCTGTCTGTGCGACCACCACCGACGTAACGTCAACCGGCTGCAGCATGGCAGCGCGCGAACGTGCTACCAATTCTGGAGCACTGCCCTCAGTCGGTTGACGCCTTACTGCCAACTCCTAAGCGAGATGGTCTCCTCTCAGCAGACCACTGTCTGACTGCCGTTATCTTCACACTGGCCGCCCGAAATCCCGACCCGAACTAGCGACCGGAACTCCCAGAGACCCGGTTAAACACGTGCACCAAATGTGCGCGTAGTCTAGCTAACTGCTTGCGACTCGGTTGGAACTCACCGACCTCTCCTGCCGACGCTGCCATGGCTGTCGGAAAGGAACCAATAACTTCCGGTGAAATTTGGACCGGATCGAGCAAGGCATCTTTTAAGTCCGCGAGCAACTCAGGAACAGCGCCTTGTTCGTTTATATTACGAATACACAACTCATATAAGAGTTGACTACTGTGCAAAAGGCCTAATCCTTGACTTCTCTGGCCGCCATGACAACCTGAAACATGCAGCTTAACAGTGATTTGGCCAAAACGAAATATTACAAAATTATTAAATAAATACAACTACAATTCCATCAATTACTCAAAGAGTAGTAGCAAGAACGCTAACCACGCTCTGCTACCATTAATGAACCCGTGATTTATTTTCAAAGAATATTCTTAAGAATTTATTTCATTTACTAGCGATTCATCAAGAACATTAACACATTTAATCACACTATGTAAGCATGGAAGTAGTTGCCAGGGAGTAACTGATGAAATCATAAGCAAATTCCTCTTAACAAATGGCAATTTTATTCACTTTAATAGTGCCTGAAAGCATTTTTTTAAAGAAACTGTTTTAAAATTATTATCAGGAAACACCCTCTAAATATCAAAGTTAAAATTATTCCGAGGCAGAAAGAAACTAGTTTTGACTGTATGAGCTTTCGGGCAGAGAACCTTGCCGCTCCCTTTTGACACGGCCGTGGTTACGACCGCTCACAACAGCCTCTGAAAGACTACACTGGCGCAAATCTGCAACACACCAGATACCTTGAAACTAAGAGTTTTAACAATTTACACAAGCACACAAACTATGCACCCCCCGTAGGAGGGATGGAAATGATACAAAACACTAACAATTAAAATATTAACGTTGCCACCGAAGCTGCAACTTAATTTTAACTTCTAAGAAAAGTCTTACGGTGAAAGGGTGGCAACTTTGTATACTAAAATGATCATTTAAATAAAAGTCCATGAAATGCAATCTTATATAAAATTCTACAAGGTTGGCCAAACAATATTTAAGATGCTCTACAGTACACAGATATCGCCTCTAAAGATCATAGGCAATAATATCAACGTTTCCAAAGATCAAAACATATTTCAGGTATTAAGCCGTTACACTCCAAGCAATAAATTCGTTAACACACCAAATCCGACAAACATGTCAGAGGCAGCTCCGAACAACAGACACAGACAGACACTAATTGCCTAACGAATGCGGACGAGAGACAGACGAGCAAGCTGAGGACGAGAGACTGACCAAGAAAACAAGTAGAATTTAACAAGAGTAAATCACACAACATATCACCAATCACTTAACTTCTAATCAACTGCGATTTCTCGAGAAGACCTGGCGCAGCACCCCCAATCGCTCTCCCGAACCGTCCGCTGCCAGCCGCTTCAACGGACGCAGGAAGGCGCGCCAATCTCCCGTCTCACGGCGTCGCAGCTCGCACCGGGCAGACCGATGTCGTGGGTTGACTCCTGTTGCTCTCGTGTCGACCGCGAAGTCACTACCCCTCGCTATACGCCGCGGCCCACTGGACTCACGTGGCGACTTCACATGCGCCGACGCTCAAAACGGTCAAGTCATCTTGTGTCTCGGTGCGCGACCGACCAACCGATCGATCCAACCGCCAATGACCATTGCCTGAGCACACTCGAGCAGAGTGGCGGCCTAACGCGCAGACTCAGATGCAGGAACTAAGCTGTATGTTAGCTACTAACATTAAAAGGATTTCAGTTACCCCTTTTCCTTTTCAATATCTACGCTGTTTTTTCGGAAATAGTTTCTTGTTTGGACACCACCATTCTAAACTTCGGTTAATAATCCTTTGCCTTACTTTCGCCAAACATGATAGCAAACTGATAGACTAATATAACTCGGATTTATCACATCTTTTTCCAGATTTGTAAATAGGGACGAGACGAAACGTTTTTAGTCTGCGAATTTGATGTTTTGTGTCCATATACTATTGTAAATTTTGAACAACAGGAGTTTCTCCTTGTGAGGCATGTGTCGCAGCATTGGGCAGTCAGTATAATCCGGGCCTGGTGCAGTGCCCTTCCCTCGGGAGACCGCAATCTAGAGTTGTCCCAGCGAAAAGGGTTATCTAACGACGCTGTTGTCTTCTTCCTATTATACCTTTCCTTCTCATCCATTACGTCAGGTGAAACTATCGTATACAATAACGATTCTGAAAGTTCCTCAGATCGTAGAGGTGTGTATATATATCCATAGTCAGACCGGTTTAAATGTTCCGTATTACATTCCAAATCTTAGTTAATGAAGCTTCTTTGCTAAATTGCAGAAACTGTGCCACGATTTTCCGTTTTTGTGTCTGAACATTTTCATGCTTTCTTAAGGGCAAGGAAGTTTGTAATTTCTTAACGCCTGCCTTCAAGCCATGAGGACTGCGCCATATTCTGTATCCCACCAACAGGCGGATGGCCTATGAGTGTTCCGCTTATGCCCTATTTGAGGCACTGAGACTTCCCCTGCTTCATTGATAAACGATACCAAGACCCCTACAGTCCCTTTCGGGATTCTCAGTTTCCAGTATTGTTTTTTGTAGGTTCCAATTGCCTTTGGTTGTGTTCCATTTCCGGCTGATTGCTTATTTAATGGTCTCCCCAGGTTGTGCGTGTATTATAATTTGAATTGGCAAGTGGTACCAACATTAAATATCCTGCATCAATTCGCATATTGTTTCGGCAGGCAGTGCAAGGGACGATATGCTCACGTCCACTGTTGTCGGGGCTTCGTTTCATCTAACTATCTTGTGGCTGAGCCATCATTTGGTAGTATGATGTATTCCGAATCTAGTACAAACACAAGCATTTTTTCCCTTGCATTAGCGTTTCTGCAGCCCCACATATGAAGGTGGCTGTTAAGGTCGGCTAGTAGCAGAAGGGGTTTTCCCAGGGAGACAACGATTGTTTTTAACTGCCATGTGAAAAGTCTGTCTTGAGGTACTTTGTATGCTCAGATCGAAGTCAGATGGAGGTCTAAATTAGAACAAATAAGCCCTCGGTAACAAATATTAAGTCAAAATTGACCAGGTTTCGACGCTACTACGAGCTTCGTATTCAGAATTAAGCTAACTGTTCTAAAAACATATTAGGTATATAATACATTAATAAAATTAAAGTTTGTACTGACTGGAAAGAGAGTCTTGTTGCAACCCTTGTTCACTCAAGTACGAGCAGCCCTTAGCGGCTCGCCATCTTACTTACAACTATTCAGGACGTCGCCTTTCCGGCTTAGATCTTTTTTAAAATGTGACTTTTAAGTACTGCATCTCCTTCCATCAGTACAAACTTTAATTTTATTAATGTTTTATATACCTAATATGTTTTAGAACAGTTAGCTTAATTCCGAAGACGACGCTCATAGTAGCGTCGAAACCTGGTCAATTTTGACTTAATATTTGTGACCGTGGGCTTATTTGTTCAAATATAATTCTGACACGGTCACTGAACCTTAGCAGCTATGTTCAAAGTTTCAGATAGAGGTTTTTGATTTGCAGATGGATACCCACCGTTTGCAATGGTCCATGCTGCACTGCCGTAGCCATCATCTGTATCTTCTCTAATGACAGAGAAGCCAGAGAGTACGAACGGTTCGCAGAAAATGTTGAAAGCTATCTTTGTTTGGCTTGAGCGATCTTGCGTTCCATTAGATGATTTTAGAGGCCATTTTGGGCTGTAGGGAGTGGGGTCAACATATTTTGGATTGACATCCGAATCGATTCTGTTTGTAGTACTGCAGTGGTCCCATTAACATATATTCACCCCCGACATAATTATACTTAAAATATTGTTAATGAGGTAGTTTCCAACTTCACTGTTTTGGTTGAGTCTGTGAAATTGTGGTGGGTATGGGTTGGGACCCACTGGGGCATCAGGAAAGCAGAGTCCTGGTTGGTACAGCTGGTCCCTCAGGATCACGTTACGATGGGATCCTCTGTGTTCTACATAATTTACGCGTTGCTGGTAGGATAGTTGGTCATTCCGTGGTAGGGGAGGGGGCGGTGCTACTGGCGTTGAATCCAGTGGGGTCGCCGCTGCTGTGTCGTCAGGACACGCAGATCGTTGCTGCGGATCATAGACGGCGGGACTGGTGGCTGCATTGAGCCGCCAATGAGTCGGGAGGGGCAGGAATTCTGCACCCTGTCTCGTAATGTTTGGCGGAGAAGTAACTGCCTTCGGATAAGGCCTGTTTTCAAACACAACTGCAACATGTCGGAAGGTAATATTATTGACAGATATTATTTTATTAATTTCCTTGTTTTTAAGATACACGGGGCGGGTTCGAGATAGGGCAGTGCGACCGCCGGCATGATGAACGCAGCTTGGTTGATTGACCCCCACGGGCACTACTTCTGCGTGGTCCTGCACAGTACGCACATGTTGTGTTACTTCTGTACTGTTTCCTGCTGTGTACATATCGAAAATAATAACAGCATTAATATAAAGCAACTGTAGGAGCCACTGCGATCTAAAAATCACGATACAAACTGGAGACGGCTTTGTTACCTTTCCCCGTTCAGAATTACAATCTTCTTAAATCTCGTGATGGCAGTAACTTCGTAGCAGCAGGTCATTTCAGTGAGTAATTCGTCCTCGGTAATGGAGGTTTCAGCATTATTGATGATGCCTTATTTAGTAGCGAAGAACTTCGGAATTTATGGCTCCGGCTTTGCTCTGTCTAAAAAGGAGTATTGAACTAAGGCACCTGTCATCCTGACAGAGTCTTAGTTTTCACGCGGCTTTTCCTTGCCGCCGAGGTATTGATTGTGTGCTCGAATAACGACTCGCAGCCCCGCCTAATTAGTCTGCCTAGTGTCACGGAGCGTGACTCTGTTTCTGTCTCTGCTTTCAACAAATAAGAGGAAAGGCCACTTTCCTGTAGTCGCGTACAGATTAGCAGTGCAGCTTAAATGTTGGCGGGTGATGGTACGTTGTTGGGTAGCGTCGACACGCAGGGCTTGCTCCATTTTGCCTCGCTGCGCGTCGCCTCCCCCCTCCTCCGAGCCATCCCGCTGGGATTACTGCGAGGGCTGCAGGCCTCTTGCTGCGGTTTCATCGACAGGCGGAACGTGTGTGTGTGTGTGGGGGGGGGGGGGGGGGGGGGGCGGGTTGCGTTGTGTGGGACGCAATAATTGCACCGCTAATCAG
Organism: Schistocerca americana; assembly: GCF_021461395.2. Classification (NCBI taxonomy): domain Eukaryota; kingdom Metazoa; phylum Arthropoda; class Insecta; order Orthoptera; family Acrididae; genus Schistocerca; species Schistocerca americana. The sequence continues at coordinate 40,880,580 of NC_060121.1, forward strand.
TGCGTGAACTGATTCAGTATCCATTGCGACACTGTGCGGCTGGTTTGTGAGCTTCGTGGAAGGAGGGCTGCAATCGCCACCGTACGTAGCGGTGTTCTCAGCGGAACAAAAGTTTTAACGATTCGGCAGAGGCTGTGGGAGCAGGACAGACACCGAAATGAAGTATCACCGTGTACACTGCTCGAGCACTAGCCGGGTAGGAAGTGTTTACACCGTAGCGAGCCGATATTGTTTGTTCTCTCTTTCACTACTCCGAGTGAACTGAACTTTAATACTTGTTGCGTTACACCTTTAACTTCTGATGATTTCATTAAGACAGCATTTTAAATTCGGCCAATAATTGTATGAAAAATACACAATAAAACTTTTGTTGGGCCTGGAAACCGGTAGATACTAACCCTGCTACTGGGGCCGGGTTAGAGGGTGTTTTGTGTCATCTCGTGACACAGTAAAGCATTTCGGGATCCAGGAGCACGTATCACATTTTCCTCTCGTGTGTCCTGAAAGTGTTACCGTATCTTTCTGTCAGACCACGTGCGAGACATCGTGTAACACAGCAGTTGCTGCATTCCTGGTGAATTTTGTTTCACGATCCTCGAACCAAGGCGCAGTTCCGCGTGTAACGTTCCGTCTGTTAATGCTGCAGACGTCATCAGAGGCTATAAAGACTCAGACAGCAGTTTCAGACTTGAACAATCCCGGTAAGCCCAGCTGTTTGTAATCATCCAAGCAAAGGTCGGTTCGTGACGTCACCGCTGCCTGAGACCGCAGAGTCGTGTCACCGTGTGCTGCGGAGCTTTGTTCGGTGCTGACGCCCGCGTCTTGTCTAATTACAGCCCTCCTTTTTCTTTTCTGTTGCAGTTGTTTTTATACTTTTGAATTTCTATGGCCTCTCTGTACATCCTACCATAACAATGCTTCGATCATGACTGAAGCGAGATATTGGAGAACGTTTTGGTCGTTCCCTGGTACCAGTGGATGAATTGGTAACGCCGATTTGTTAGTATTTACCATATGACGATTGCTTTGGTCTCCCTTAAACCTGTTACTATGTAACTTACATACGCTTGACTGCCTGTGCAACAGATTGTGTGCTCTACTGGTTGGGTAAACCGGAGGAGCAGGTCCTTCGCCGTGTTAAAATATTCACGCAGTTTTCATCTTGGTTTAAACGCTGCTTGATACCTGTCTTCTCACCAATCTGCTGATGTGGTCTGTGACTGTTGTTACGAATGAGAGGAAAACTTTCCCTTTGGGGTGATCTTTTTCACTAGAACCGTCTCCATTCCGTGCTCATTTCTTTATCAGTGTAGTCGGTTCTTCTGAAAGTAGATCTTAAATTTTCGACCTGTTCTTCCAAGTATTGCGGTTGACAGATTCCTGAAGGTTGATCCACCGATACTTCGGTCACTCCTATTTGTCCTTCTGAACTGGTAATTGGAACTTCCGTAAAGGTGTTTAATTCGTGTGAGTTGCCTTTCTGTAAACTTTTTATCTCAAAAGATCCGTCAGGTTTTATAAGTACCTGTATACCCAAAAATGAAATCTTGACCTTCTTTCTGTTTTCCTATAGTGAACTTTATATTATAATTAATGTGATTCATAAAGTTTAGAAATTATGAAAGTTTTTATTCTACATGTAAGGAAGGATACTCTATCATGAACGTATCCAAACCAACAAAGCCTTTTTTTAAAAATGAGGTCACGTTGCTTCTAGGTGTTACTTTTTTTGTTTTACAATGGAATGTCAGCATTTGTGCCATTCTAGGCAACTACGAACCACAGCACAACGTACTGAGGAAATGTGGGATTAACAGTACGTACAAGCAGTTTTAGTCTGTTGACGTCTATAGACTTGCTAGATTTTTGACATGACGTTGGGCGGAGACTTATCGATTACGACATTCATTTTGTGTACTGTAATACCGAGTGCATTATGTGCATCGAGAGTTTTTGATACATCTATAATAGTTTAGAGTATATGTCTAAAAGAATCGAGAAGCATGTGGGCGGGCAAAAGAGTGAATGTTGCCAAGGTTGATAAGAGTAGGCTGCAAAAGTTTCACTGGGAAGCCCTTACACAACCTCCTTACAGTCCTCATCTCCTCTCCTCTCCTCTCCTCTCCCGCACTCTCATGTGGTTTCCATATGTTTGGAGCCCTGAAGAAAGTCGTTCGTGGCCGTCCATTTGCTTCGGGCGAAGAGATGCGCGCCTGTGTACAATCGTGGTTCCGCAGCCAACCACATACATTTTGCCACGAAGCCACTGACCGCATTGTCTTCCAGTAGGATAAATGTGTTATTAGTTGCCGGCCCGTGTGGCCGAGCGGTTCTAGGCGCTACAGTCTGGAACCGCGCGACTGCTACTGTCGCAGGTTCGAATCCTGCCTCGGGCATGGATGTGTGTGATGTCCTTAGGTTAGTTAGGTTTAAGTAGTTCTAAGTTCTGGGGGACTGATGACCTCAGAAGTTAAGTCACATAGTGCTCAGAGCCATTTTTGTTACTAGGCCGCGTCATGTTTCTTCTAAATTGTTCGACGTTTCGACCCCTCTGCTGGGATCTTCCTCAGGATCTTTTGGTGTCCACTACTGCTCTAGCAGTAGTGGACACCAAAAGATCCTGAGGAAGATCCCAGCAGAGGGGTCGAAACGTCGAACAATTTAGAAGAAACATGACGCGCCCTAATAACCCAGAAGATTTTAACTTCACGTTGTATTATGTTTTGTAGATGCTTGAAAACGGCACACATGGCGAAATTGCAATATTAAAATTGTAAACATTCACAGTTAAAAGCAACATGAAATCAATTTAAAAATTTCAGAAATTGTGGGCCCATATTATAAGAAAGTAAGAGGATTCGCTTCTGGCCATGCGAAGGGCACTTTGATCAAAGTTTGCCATACATAAATTCGTAACATGTGCTCGAATGTCTTCCCCACGGTCGCGCCGTCAGTTTGCGGTTGTCACATAGTATAAAGCCCTCGAATCAAAATTCATCGAGGACGCAAATACTAGCCTCGAAAAGTTAGTCTGTGGCAGCTGTCCCACAGTGTTCCTTAGAGGCGGAATAAGCGGGCAGCAGGCGTGGGACGTTATCGCGGCTAGGGCCGGCCTGGGGTCACGCCCCGGAAGCCCCGCCTGTCCTGTGCACCCCCCGGCACGCCGGGACACGCCCACGCCGGGTATCGACACCCCGCAGGCCGACAAACGCTAACAGAAGGCGGCGCGCAACCTGCCCGAGACCGCGCTAGCTGCCAGCGGCTCCGGTAGCAGCACAGCTCGAGCAGCCGCTGCCGTCGCGAGCTCCGGGCTCACTCCCATGGCGCAGCCTCCTCCTCCCCCGTCTTTCCACACCAGCCGGTCCATTCTCGTTCCGCCAGAACTTCGCCTACCTCATGTTGTTGTTGTTCTGGTCTTCAGTCCAGAGACTGGTTTGATGCATCTCTCTATGCTACTCTATACTATGCAAGCTTCTTCATCTCCCAGTACCTACTGCAGCCTACATCCTTCTGAATCTGCTTAGTGTATTCATCTCTTGGTCTCCCTCTACGATTTTTACCCTCCACGCTGCCCTCTAATAATAAATTGGTGATCTCTCGATGCCTCAGAACATGTCCTACCAACCGATCCCTTCTTCTAGTCAAGTTTTGCCACAAACTCCTCTTCTCCCCAATCCTATTCAATACCTCCTCATTAGTTATGTGATCTACCCATCTAATCTTCATCATTCTTCTGTAGCACCACATTTCGAAAGCTTCTATTCTCTTCTTGTCTAAACTAATTATCGTCCACGTTTCACTTCCATACATGGCTACACTCCATACAAATACTTTCAGAAACGACTTCCTGACATTTAAAGCTATACTCCACGTTAACAAATTTTTCTTCTTCAGAAACGTTTTCCTTGCCATTGCCAGTCTACATATTATATCCTCTCTACTTCGACCATCATCAGTTATTTTGCTCCCCAAATAGCAAAACTGCTTTACTACTTCAAGTGTCTCATTTCCTAATCTAATTCCCTCAGCATTACCCGACTTAATTCGACTACATTCCATTATCCTCGTTTTGCTTTTGTTGATGTTCATGTTATACCCTCCTTTCAAGACACTGTCCATTCCGTTCAACTGCTCTTCCAAGTCCTTTGCTGTCTCTGACAGAATTACAATGTCATCGGCGAACCTCAAAGATTTTATTTCTTCTCCATGGATTTTAATAGCTACTCCGAACTTTTCTTTTGTTTCCTTTACTGCTTCCTCTATATGCAGATTGAATAACATCGGGGAGAAGCTACAACCCTGTCTCACTACCTTCCCAACCACTGCTTCCCTTTCATGCCCCTCGACTCTTATAACTGCCATCTGATTTCTGTACAAATTGTAAATAGCCTTCCGCTCCCTGTATTTTACCCCTGCCACCTTCATAATTTGAAAGAGTGTATTCCAGTCAACATTGTCAAAAGCTTTCTCTAAGTCTACAAATGCTACAAACGTAGGTTTGCCTTTCCTTAATCTTTCTTCTAAGATAAGTCGTAGGTCAGTATTGCCTCATGTGTTCCAACATTTCTACGGAATCCAAACTGATCTTCCCCGAGGTCGGCTTCTATCAGTTTTTCCATTCGTCTGTAAAGAAGTCGCGTTAGTATTTTGCAGCTGTGACTTATTAAACTGATAGTTCGGTAATTTTCACATCTCTCAACACCTGCTTTCTTTGGGATTGGAATCATTACATTCTGAAGTCTGAGGGTATTTCACCTCTCTCATACATCTTGTTCACCAGATGGTAGAGTTTTGCCAGGGCTGGCTCTCCCAAGGTTGTCAGTAGTTCTAATGGAATGTTGTCTACTCCGGGCCTTGTTTCTACTCAGGTCTTTCAGTGCTCTGTCAAACTCTTCACGCAGTATCGTATCTCCCATTTCATCTTCATCTACATCCTCTTCCGTTTTGCATAATATTGTCCTCAAGTATATCGCTCTTGTATAGACCCTCTATGTACTCCTTCCACCTTTCCACTTTCCCTTCTTTGCTTAGAACTGGAATTCCATCAAAGCCTACGTCATAGCTACCCTGAAACGCGTCCACCAACACTTGGCTGATTGGTTTCATATTTTACAAACCTCCAGCTTCCTTAAAAGAGAGTAAAAGTACGGAAAATAATACAGAGAAGAGTCAAAGAAACGGGTTCACCTGCCTATCATCGTGTAAGTCCCCCGTGAGTACGCAGAAGTGCCGCAATACGACGTGGCATGGGCCCGACTAATGTCTTAAGTAGTGCTGAAGGCAATTGACACCATGAATTCTGCAGGGCTGTCCGTAAATCCGTAAGAGCACAAGGGGGTGGAGATCTCTTCTGACCAGCACGTTGATAAGCATGCCAGATATGCTCAATAATGTTCATGTCTGGGGAGTTTGGTGGCCAGCGGAAGTGTTTAAACTTAGAAGAGTGTTCCTGGAGCCACTCTGTAACAATTCTGGACATGTGGGGTGTCGCACTGCCCTGCTGGAATTGCCCAAGTCCGCCGGAATACACAATGGACATGAATGGATGCAGGTGATCAGACAGGATGCCTACATACTTTTCACCTCTCACAGTCGTATCTAGACCCATTGGGGCCCATATCACTCTAACAGCACACGCCCCACACCATTACAGAGCCTCCACCAGCTTCGACAATCCCCTGCTGACATGCAGGGTCCATACATTCATTAGCTTGTCTCCATACCCGTACACGTCCATCCGCTCGATACAATTTGAAATGAGCGTCGTCAGACCGGCAACATGTTTCCAGTCATCAACAGTCCAATATGTTGACGGGCCCAAGCGAGGTGTCAAGCTCTGTGTCGTGCAGTCATCAAGGGTACAGGAGTGGGCCTTCGGCTCCAAAAACCCATATCGATGATGTTTCTTTGAATGTTTCGCACTCCGACACTTGTTCATGGCACGTCACGTTGAACAATTATCTTCAGTTGTCGTTGCTCTCGTTCTTGCAGGATGTCCTTCCGACCGCAGCGATGTCGGAGATTTGATGTTTTAACGGATTCCTGATATACACGGTACGTTCGTAAAATGGTCGAACTTCATCACTTGCACTCCAACTATAGCACCACGTCCAAACTCGCTTAAATCTTGATAATCTGCCATTGTAGCAGCAGTAACCGATCTAGCAACTGCGTCAGACACTTGTATCTTATAGGTGTAGCCAGCCGCAGAGTTGTAATCTGCCTGTTTACGTATCTCTGTGTTTGAATACACATGTCTATACCACTTTCTCTGGCTGTTCGGTATATAACTGACTGACAGAGCCTGGCAGATACCATCTGCCTCTAGCCCCTTTCTTTCAATTTCGAATGGTAATAGTTACGCTAACGAGCGGGCAGCTTTCAAAATCCCGCTGCCAGAGAAGTAAATGATCAGAGGGACCGCAACCTTTTTTGTTTTTTCTCCGAAGAGCGCAGGTTAGCAGGGGTCACGTACGTTCCGGATGACCGTCGATGAATTGGTGCGCTTTGGTACCGAGCAGCGAGCGGTTAGGAAAAAGAATAGGCACTCCTGCTATTCAGATCTTTTCGACCAAACGGATAAGTTACTGCTCCGCTGCGAACATTCGCCGGAGTCGAAAATGTTAAAATGTGACGTCGTACGACTTTGTGTGTGTTCGCGTCATTTTTCGATATTTCGTGATTTTCAGTTCTCAGTATTTTTCAGTGAGTCTATTTGATTTCGACCACGACTGACCAGATGGGCTTCATGGTTTCTGGTAGTGTGAAATGGGTTTTCGGAGTGCTTCACGCTCGACATATTCATTCAACCAATGTTTGTAAAATATTTTCGATATTTGATGGTCTGAATTGTTTGCATTTAAAGGACGTTTTCTTGGTTGTGTAACTGATAGTAACGCTAGCCAGAGTTTCACATAGTTCAGGTAAGTTAAATCATCCCCCCACTGCTCTTTCGATGGTGCTTCCCACCACGCCCAGTGATATCCGGACGTGAATTCTTGTAATGAGATGTACGTTTCTCTGTGACAATTTGCACGCGGTCGCTTAAGATACCACGTACAGCTCCCCTGTGATTAAAACTTCAGTCCGAAATTCTTTCTAAAGATGTTTTCGGCCATTACTTAAATTTTCTTAGAATTAATCTGTCAACCGACACACGTGACACTAGGTGGATTTGTACGTCGTGTGAGTTGAAGAAACCGAGCCGTTGTGTTCTATAACTTTGTTCACCTTGTGGGGTTGTGAGACATCTTTCGCGGTCGGTCACTGCTAGAAGTAATGTAAGCTGAATGGCATTTTCGTCGTCTGGACGCACGAGCGGGTCAGCTTACGTGAATTTCTCCTTTACTTAACACGCTGTACCTTAACATAGTGTATATCACGGAGCAGCAACAAGTTGGCGTCCTCTCCTTTCTTGGCGTCCTAGCGAAGTGGAAGCCAGATGGCAAACCAGGACACGATGTGCGCAGACAGCCCACACACACTTACCTGTGTCTACTTGAAACTTCCTGGCAGATTAAAACTGTGTGCCCGAACGAGACTTGAAATCGGGACCTTTGCCTTTCGCGGGCAAGTGCTCTACCATCTGAGCTACCGAAGCACGACACACGCCCGGTCCTCACAGCTTTACTTCTGCCAGTATCTCGTCTCCTACCTTCCAAACTTTCGCAGGAGAGCTTCTGTAAAGTTTGAATCTGCCAGGAAGTTTCATATCGGCGCACACTCCGCTGCAGAGTGAAAATCTCATTCTGTGTCTACTTGTTTTCCTCCAGTAGTCGCCACAGCGCCGGCGTGAAGGCGTTTTACGCATACCTGCTGACAGCGCAAGATCCGCCTGCGACATAGACAGCTTTCTAACTGACATGGAGACGACATTCCGAGGCCGTGCGGTTCTAGGCGCTGCAGTCTGGAACCGTGAGACCGCTACGGTCGCAGGTTCGAATCCTGCCTCGGGCATGGATGTGTGTGATGTCCTTAGGTTAGTTAGGTTTAACTAGTTCTAAGTTCTAGGGGACTAATGACCTCAGAAGTTGAGTCCCATAGTGCTCAGAGCCACGACATTCCGATAGAGTGCGTACAGCAGCAAGCAGGTAAGGCGTGCTTTCAGACAGACTGGACACAGACAACACCAGGAATAAAAAGAACAGCAGATATCTCTAGCGTGCTTCACGCTTCTCGGCAATATCTCCAGAAAAGTCGGCAAATTCTTAGAACGACATATCATTAAATGCATTTTTGGCGTACCTTTTAACACCATTACACTACTAATGAATGGTGTATGTTGTCGCATACCAGAGATCTACCTAATCACCTGCCAATGCGGCAGAGCGCAGAAGAGGTATTAGTACGCACGGTAGAAGAGAGACGCCACATTGAATTACACCAATCATCAAATGAGCTGTGGTCGACCGTACTGGAAAAATTAACCACTTTATACATTACAACAAAACTGAGACGCTTAGGCACCGTTCCTCCCGCGATGGCGTGATCGAAGAAGTCATTGAAATTAGAATTCTAGATGCTCTAATTAAGGTAGTGGCTTACAACTGAGTCTGGCGTGGAACCCTGCAGTCAGTCTAGAAAAAGCAAAGCGTTGCAGTACAGTGAAGTCCACGCCAGGTGGAGACGGCGCGCAGACGCGACCACAGTCGGCAGCTGGTCGGCAGCTGGTCGTCGCCACCGCCCACCGCTGTGGCTGCACGGCCTGCGGCAGCAGCGAGCGGCGGAGGGGCAAACGGACGCCGACCTGAGCAAAGCAGCAGTTACCAGGAGCCGCCTGAAGCTGGCAACGAGTCTGTTTGCCGATGTATCGTGGAGCAATTACTACGCGACCCGGACAGAAAACTGACCCTTCTGCAATTTATAAATACGCCAGGAAAATATAAGATCACAATATTACCAAATACATTCTAAGGACAAAAATTAAAAAAAATAGAGATCAATACCAGAGAAGGAAAGTTGCTACTCACCATATAGCGGAGATGCTGAGACGCGATAGGCACAATAAAAAGATTCACACAATTAAAGCTTTCGGCCATGAAGGCCTTTGTCAGCAGTATACACACGCACACACACACACACACACACACACACACACACACACTCACACTCACATAAACCCAACTTGCACACACATCTGCAGTCTCAGAGAGCTGAGACCACACTGCAAACAGCAGCACAAGTGCATGACGGGAGTGGCGACTGGGTGGGGGTAAGGAGGAGGCTGGGGTGGGGAGGGGGTGTTGCAGTTTAGACGGAGAGCAGGAGAGAAGGTAGAAGGGGGGAGGGGGTAGGTAGTGGAAAGGAGAGAAATAAAGGAAATTAAAAGACTGGGTGTGGCGGTGAAATGACGGCTGTGTAGTGCTGGAATGGGAACAGAGAGGGGGCTGGATGTGTCAGGACAGTGACTAACGAAGGTTGAGGCCAGGAGGGTTACGGGATCGTAGGATGTATTGCAGGGAAAGTTCCTACCTGCGCAATTCAGAAAAGCTGGTGTTTGTGGGAAGCAGCCATATGGCACAAGCTGTGAAGCAGTCATTAAGATGAGGGATGTCATATTTGGCAGTGTGTTCAGCAACAGGGTGGTCCACTTGTTTCTTGGCCACAGTTTGCCAGTTGTCATGCCGGCATAGAACGCAGCACAGAGGTTGCAGCTTAACTTGTATATCACATGACTGGCTTCACAGGTAGCCCTGCCTTTGATCGGATATGTGAGGTTAGTGACCGGACTGGAGTAGGTGGTGGTAGGAGTATGTATGGGACAGGTCTTGCATCTAGGTCTATTACAGGGGTATGAGTCATGGGGTAAGGGATTGGGAGCAGGGGTTGTGTAAGGATGGACGAGTATATTGTGTAGGTTCGGTGGACGGCGGAATACCACAGTAGGAGGGGTGGGAAGTATAGTTGGCAGGAGATTTCTCGTTTGAGGGCATAGTACCCTTCGCCACACACCGTCAGGTGGCTTGCGGAGTATGGATGTAGATGTAGAGGGGTTATCGATACCCTGGCGGAGAATGTAATTCAGATGCACCAGTCCTGGATGGTACTGATTTATGAGGGGAATGCTCCTCTGTGGCCAGACTGTGGGACTTTGGGAGGTGATGGGAGATTGGAAAGATAAGGCACGGGAGATTTGTTTTTGTACATGGATGGGAGGATAATTACGGTCAGTGAAGGCTTCAGTGAGACCCTCGCTATATTTTGAGAGGGACTGCTCATCACTGCAGATGCGCGACCACAATGCCTACGCTGTAGTGAGGAGACTTCTTGATATGGAATGGGTGTCAGCTGTCGAAGTGGAGGTATTGCTGGTGGTGAGTATGTTTGATATGGATGGAGGTACTGATGTAGCCATCTCTGACGTGAAGGTAAACATCTAGGTAGGTGGCTTGTTGGGTTGAGTAGGACCAGGTGAAGCAAATGGGGGAGAAGTTGTTGAGGTTCTGGAGAAATGTGAATAAGGTGTCCTCACCTTCAATCCAGATAGCAAAGATGTCATCAATGAATCTGAACCAGGTGAGGGGTTTAGGATGCTGGGTTTTTAGGAAGGATTGCTCTAGATGGCTCATAAATAGGTTAGCATGGGATGATGCCATGCGGGTGCCCATAGCTGTAACACGGATTTGTTTGTAGGTAATGCCCTCAAACAAGTAATTGTGGGTGAGGATATAGTTGGTCATGGAGACTAGGAAGGAGGTTGTTGGTTTGGAATCCATAGGGTATCTGGAAAGGCAGTGTTCGACATCAGTAAGGCCATGGGCATTAGGAATGTTAGTGTACAGGGAGGTGGCGTCAATAGTGACGAGCAGGGCACCGTGTGGTAAAGGGACAGGAACTGTGGAGAGTCGGTCGAGGAAATGGTTGGTATATTTTATATAGGAGGATAGGTTCCGGGTAATAGGTTGAAGGTGTTGGTCTACGAGAGCAGAGACTCTCTCAGTGGGGGCGCAGTAACCATCCACAATGGGGTGTCCTGGGTGGTTGGGTTTATGGACTTTAGGAAGCATGTAGAAGGTGGGAGTGCGGGGAGTGGTAGGGCTAAGTAGAGAGATGGACTCTGGGGAGAGGTTCTGTGATTGGCCTAAGGATCTGCGTAGTGACTGGAGATCCTGCTGGGTTACTGGAATGGGATCACTGTGGCATGGTTTGTAGGTGGAAGTATCTGACAGCTGAATCCTTCTGGCACGTAATCCTTGCGGCTCAAAACAATGGTGGTGGAGCCTTTTTCAGCATGTAGGATTATAAGGTCGGGATCAGTTTTTAGATGGTGGACTGCAGTGTAAGGTTAGTTCGCATGTTGAGGGATTTGGGAATGATGTTGAGGCAACGCTCGAGGTTCAGAAATTCTGGAAAGTTAACAGGGTGTGGTTGGGAGGCAGTGGAGGAGGATCACGGTTGGATGGAGGAGTGAACGGAGTTAGGTAAGGTTCAATATTGGTCTTTGGTTGAATCTGATTGGCCAGGTTGGTAGCGAAAAAGTGTTTACACTATAGGTACCGGGAGAAGTAGGGAAGGTCTTTAACTATTCCAGCATTGTTGAATTTGGGAGTGGGGCAAAAGGTGAGGCCTTTGGAAAGGACTGATGTTTCTGTGGGACTAAGGCTTCTGGAGGAAAGATTCATAACTGTGTTGCGGGTATGTTTAGGTTCTGGGTTGTGTGTGGTGGTGAGAGGGAGTTTTGGAGGCTGGGGTAAATGTAGTAGGTTTGCGAGACAGGGTTTGTAAGCTATGAGGGAACATGAGGGAGGTTTGGAGGTGGTTGTAGAAGTGGTGGACAGTGGTGCTCCGAGGCGGGAGTTGGAAGTAAGTAGGATGGAGAGCTTTTTGAGGTGGCGTGGTGCATGTTGCTCGAGTTCCTGCAGGGCAAGGGTTTGAATGTGTGTTATGGGTTCCACAAATTTGAGATTGCATAGCAGGAGAATTTTGCGGATGGAGAGAAGGTACTGCAAGGAGTATTGGGCTTGGTTGATATGATTTTGCAGGACTATGTTGGTGATGGCTAAGGATTGGCGGAATCTGAACAGGTGGAGGTCATTGTGGTAGGAGGGGTGGCTACCAAAAATGGGTAATTTGATGGTAAGGCCATTAGGTGGGATTTCATGAGCCAAGCAACAACGCTGGAACAGTCTGTGGGACTGGGATCTGGCTAGCGATAAGGAAATGGAAGGAGCATGGATCCATGGTGGTGCAAAAATGCGAAAAATAACGCAAGAATGTAGAATTACGTCCAAAAAATTACGTAAGAAAGTAGAATTACGTCCGAAAAGTTACGTAAGAAAGTAGAATTACGTCCGAAAAGTTACGCAAAAATACACCCAAACACGTGTGAAAAGGATGAAGTGGATGCACAAGGGGAAAAAAAACGAGAAATGTCCTGCTCACTATCCTTCCCACCCCTCCTACCGTGGTATTCCGCCGTCCACCGAACCCACACAATATACTCGTCCATCCTTACACAACCCCTGCTCGCAATTCCTTACCTCATTGAGCATACCCTGTAATAGACCTAGATGCAAGGCCTGTCCCATACATCCTCCTACCAACACTTACTCCAGTCTGGTCACTAACATCATCTATCCCATCAATGGCAGGGCTACCTGTGAAACCAGTCACGTGATATACAAGCTAAGCTGCTACCACTGTGCTCCATTCTACGTAGGCATGACAACCAACAAGTTGTCTGTCCACACGAACGACCACCGACAAACTGTGGCCAAGAAACAAGTGGACCACCCTGTTGCAGAACACGCTGCCAAACATGATATCCCTCATCTTAATGACTGCTTCACAGCCTGTGCCATACGGATGCTTCCCACCAACACCAGCTTTTCTGAATTGCGCAGGTGGGAACTTTTGCTGCAATACATCCTACGTTCCCGTAACCCTCCTGGCCTCAACCTTGGTTAGTCACTGTCCTCACCCATCCACCCCCTCCATGTTCCCATTCCAGCACTACACAACCTTCATTTCACCGCCACACCCAGTCTTCTCATTTCTTTTATTTCTCTCCTTTCCGCTACTTACCCCTCCCACCTCTGCACCTTCTCTCCTGCCCTCCACCTAAACTGCAACACTTGACTGTCTGCCACTCCCACCATACTATCCCTCCCCACCCCAGCCTCCTCTTTACCCCCACCCAGTCGCCACTCTCATCATGCACTGGTGCTGCTGTTCGCAGTGTGGTCTGAGCTCTCTGAGACTGCAGATGTGTGTGGAAATTGCGTTTATGTGTGTGTGTGCGTGTGTGTATGTGTGTCTACTGCTGACAAAGGCCTTAATGGCCGAAAGCTTTAATTGTGTGAATCTTTTTATTGTGCCCATTGCGACTCAGCATATCTGCTATATGGTGAGTAGCAACTTTCCTTCTCTGGTATTGTTACATTCCATCCTGGATTTTCCATTGTTTGATTAAAAAAGAGAACAGCAGCACGATGGAGTTATCCGAATGGAATGGAAATCGGTAGATGTGATCTGCCTGTAGAGACAAAGAAATGATTACGATTTCAGAAAAACTGTATGATTTTTTTTTCAAGAGAGAGAGATTCATGTACTGAGCTAGTCAATAACGTGCTGATGCATTTCTGGCCGCTATGTAGGCAATTATTTGGTGTGGCGTAGACTAATAGCGTTGTTGGACGCCCTTCTGGAGGATGTCACGCCACCTTCTGTTCAATTGGTGGGTTAGACCGTCCAACTCCCGAGATTGTTGGGTGGTGGTGGTGGTGGTTAGTGTTTAACGTCCCGTCGACAACGAGGTCATTAGAGACGGAGCGCAAGCACGGGTTAGGGAAGGATTGGGAAGGAAATCGGCCGTGCCCGTTCAAAGGAACCATCCCGGCATTTGCCTGAAACGATTTAGGGAAATCACGGAAAACCTAAATCAGGATGGCCGGAGACGGGATTGAACCGTCGTCCTCCCGAATGCGAGTCCAGTGTGCTAACCACTGCGCCAGCCCGCTCGGTAGATTGTTGGGGGCCTAACACTTAACGCTCCAAACGTTATGAATTGATAGACGTCTGGCAACCTTGCCGAGCAAGACAAACAGTAGAAATTATCGCCGCACTCTCTTGCTGAAATGTAAGTACGGGATCGCTTGCCACGAATGGCAACAAAACGGGAGCGGAGGATATAGTCGACGTACCGCCGTGCTACGGATGACAACCCAGGGGGTCCTGCTATGAACAGAAGGCGGCACCCCAGACCAGCTGCCGGCCGCGGTGGTCTAGCGGTTCTAGGCACTCAGTCCGGAACCACGCGACTGCTACGGTCTCAGGTTCGAATCCTGCCTCGGGCATGGATGTGTGTGATGTCCTTAGGTAAGTTAGGCTTCAGTATTTCGAAGTTCTAGGGGACTGATGACCACAGATGTTAAGTCCCATAGTGCTCAGAGCCATTTGACCCAGACCAGCACTCCTGGTCGTCGGGAAGTATCGCGGGCGACAGTCAGACCGGTATCCCCCTGCTGTCTGTGCCGTCTCTAGATACATCGCCGCTGTTCACCGGGGCTCAGTTCAAAGCGGAACTCGTCACCGAAGACAATTCTACTCCAGTCAGTGAGATTACAGGCTGGTTCACCTCCCATTTGGATGAGTCCCTTGTGGCGCTTCTTGTTTTTTACTTAGACTTTTCTTACCAGATGACAGTATTCAGATTCAAAACTACCGTCCGAATTTTAGGGGAAATTTGGCGATGTTTTTATAAATAGGAACCCATGTTTGTAAATAAAGACTCAAGTTTTATCATCACTGATTCTCTGTATGGAACTATTCGAAAAACTGATGTGTTCAAATGGCTCTGAGCACTATGGGACTTAACATCTGAGTTCATCAGTCCCCTAGAACTTAGAACTACTTAAACCTAACTAACCCAAGGACATCACACACATCCATGCCCGAGGCAGGATTCGAACCTGCGACCGTGGCGGTCGCTCGCTTCCAGACTGTAGCGCCTAGAACCGCTAGGCCACACCGGCCGGCAAACTGATGTGTTTAATGTGACTAGTTAATCTAGTATCTTTCCCTTACTATATTATATAAAATGCGGCAGCCAGTCAGTGATCTCTGCGTGATTTATCCTGTGTGTACCTGAAATGATCGAGTGTAACATAGCGTAACGATGAAAAACGTATATTATGCAAAATGCTTATTGTGATTTTTAGAGGCCACCAAACCGGCCACATCACCCACCATTATTTTCAATGTACACTCTGTTATTTTTAAAAATGCATATTGTGTGAGGCTCCTTCAGCGGGTAGTGGTGACCGGCCTTGCTGCAGTGGTAACACCGGTTCCCGTCAGATCACCGAAGTTAAGCTCTGTCGGCCTCGGCTAGCTCCTGGATCTGTGAGCGTCCGGATTGGTGAGCGCTGTCGGCAAGCGGGGTGCACTCAGCCCTTGTGAGGCAAACTGAGGAGCTACTCGACTGAGAAGTAGCGGCTCCGGTCACGGAAACTGACGACGGCCTGGAGAGCGGTGTGCTGACCACATGCCCCTCCGTATCCGCATTCGGTGACGCCAGTAATCTGAGGATGACACGGCGGCCGGTCGGTACCGTTGGGTCATCAGAGGCCCGTTCGGACCAAGTTCAGTTTAGTTTAGTTCATTAGGCAGTGGAACACATCTTTTGTGTGAAACCTACTTAGTTTTATTCAGAATTCCAATACACCATATTATTCCTAACCTTCTGGCTACAAAACCCCATTTTTTGTGGTAACATTCCACTGTGGACTGCGTCGGAGCCGACGCCTTGCTACATCAGTAACCTCCCCTTAATGCATACCGCCGAGTGCATCCTTCATTGGACAAACACATGGAAGTCGGGAAATGCGAAATCTAGGCTGTCGTGTAGTTAGTCCAATGAAATTTTGTGAGCTGCTCTCGGGTGCAAAGACATCTGTGAGCCTCTTTGTTGTCAAGGAGAAGGAGAAGTTTGTTTGTATTTTTGGGGTGACGAACACGCTGAAGTCATTTCTTCAATTTCCTCATCGGAGCACAGTACACTTCAGTGTGCCCAACGACTCACCGTGCTTTTGTTCACTGCCAGGTCTCCGTAGACATTCTGCAAGCGCCTATGCATATCTGCGATGCTCTGGTCTTCCGCCAAAAGAAACTACATTACTAGTATCTACTTGGAACGCACTTATGTTCCACCCTCCCTTTTTAAGGCTCCGTATAGCGCCGCCGTCTATCAGAACTTCATGAAGCTACAGGGGCTGTAGCAAGAATATTCCACTATGACCCACAACTAACTCCGTATTTTTTCAACTGAAACTGGCAGGGGATAATTGTGTTACATTACTTATTGAAGCACCAATCCATTGTGTGGAAACCACACTTCAATATCAATTTCCATTTCCGCAATACTTGCGCTGCAAGATTTAGGAGATTCACCCAGCGTATTTCATATACAATTTCAATTTATAATATGAACTTCAAATGTCAGTGTTAGTTGTTACGCTGGTTAGTGCGTATCTTAAGTACTATGACAGGCTCTTTATTTACAGCTGTTCGTTTTGGAAAACAATAACCTCACTTTTCTACCTTCTCGTGCATGTATTTGGTTCATAGTGTTGTGATTGTACAAGCTGTCTTGGCAGATTTTGTTACAGTCGTGCTGAGTCTTTGACTAAGAAACATCTGGGAACAATACAGATTTTGCGAAGAGAGTATATTTCTGATACTTCGCAAACGAACATGGTAATTGAGATAAGTCGTGTGCGTCGCGTAAGGCGATACAAAAAAAGTGTTAACGCACCCAAAGCTTCCTTCTGACATTTGATCAGTTGGATAGTCCAAACTCCCTGTTCCTAAACCGCCAAGGGCTTTTTATGGTGATAACCTGTATCTTTGTGACGGTTTGAATTAGCTTCGAGACACTTCTGTACATGATATGGGAAAAAAACTAACGGCTTTTATAGATTCCGTGCCAAAGAACACCATGGGATGAAAAGGTCACCGAACAATAAGCATTGTACTTTTTCGTCGGACTGTGTAATTATTTATGTCTATATGGATGACCTAACCAAAAATGATTTAAACAAAATAACAATATGTGTTCCAGGTCCCTTCTAAGTTTCGTTTTATCTGTTTGATCCAGAAGTAGAATTTGCCAGCTACTAGTTTACTGTTTCAAAGTAACTCAAAATGAATCACAGAGAGAACCAGCCATAACTTTGCCAGCAGCTCAGACGCACCTGGCTCCCAGCAATTATTCTGACCACTGCTCTGTTCTGCTAGACACACGTCAGTCCCACGGTAACGAATATACACAGAAAATCAGTCACATGATTCGTTTAACGTTACTAGCAATATTGTGCTTCTCTTTGCATTTAGCCAGTACTCAACTACTGTGTGCATGCATCTTGAAACAACATTTCTCACTATTACTACTCAAGAGAAAATTAAACTTTTCCTCATCTGTGCCTCGGAGCTTCTGTGGCGTGGCGTGGAGCCAAACTCGTGGACGCATCCAGAATCCATTGTACTAAGCTGTTGCGCGGCGCACGAGACAGATTACACAACGTATTGCTCCACAGATTTAATCGGAAACGACTACTGGCAGTGTGGTATCATGCAGCAATTGAAATCCGCAGATATTTGCTGAAGGGTTGCGTTTCTGTAACGCTGAACGATTCTCTTCAGTTGTCTTTGGTCCCGTTGTTTCAGGAAATTTTTCTGGGCGCAGCCATGTCGGAGATTTGAAGTTTTACAGGATTCCTTATATTCACGGTACACTCGTGAAATGTACGAGAAAATTTCCACTACACCTCAACATCGGAGATGCTGTGTCCCTTCACTCGTGCGCCGCCTACAACACCACGTCGAAACTCACTTAAATCTTTATAACCTGCCATGTGGCAGGAGGTGTTGAATATGATTGGGGAGAAGAGAAGTTTGTTGGTTGGTTGGTTGGTTGTTTTGGGGAAGGAGACCAGACAGCGTGGTCTCATCGGTTTAGGGAAGGATGGGGAAGGAAGCCGGCCGTGCCCTTTCAGAGGAACCATCCCGGAATTTGCCTGGAGTGATTTAGGGAAATCACGGAAAACCTAAATCAGGATGGCCGGACGCGGGATTGAACCGTCGTCCTCCCGAATGCGAGTCCAGTGTCTAACCACTGCGCCACCTCGCTCGGTGAGAAGTTTGTGGCACAACTTGAATAGAAGAAGGGATCGGTTGGTAGAGGGTAAAAATCGTAGAGGGAAACCAAGAGATGAATACACCAAGCAGATTCAGAAGGATGTGGGCTGCAGTAGGTACTGGGAGAAGAAGAAGCTTGCAAAGGATAGAGTAGCATGGAGAGCTGCATCAAACCAGTCTCAGGACTGAAGACCACAACAACAACAACAACAACATGTGGCAGGAGTAACCCATCTAACAACTGCGCCAGACACTTGTTACTTTATCTCGTATAGGCGTTGCCGACTGTAGCACCGTATTCTACCTGTTTATGTATTTTTGTATTTGAATATACATGCCTGTACCAGTTTCTTTGGCACTTCAATGTATTTCTATGTATGGTACAAGTTTCATCGAGTACATTACGAGTATTTAGCAGTTAAAAGTCGTGCGTAAGTTACTTTAGTCCTTAAGTTTTGTACACGATAGTAGTTTGTGATTATAACCTGTAACGTAAACTCCTTGTTCTGAAATTTAGAGCGTTTGCACTCTAAATGCTGCGTGGGGAAAAAAAAGTTATTAGAAGTGCTTTCATCTGGGCATAAGCACACTACAGCCAATCGCCTGTCTCTACTCTACAGAATGTTGTCTCAGCAGTCTGTTACCCGCGCGCATGTGTCAATACGTCGGAAAGGATCGTTTCGTGAACCCTGTGTTCGGCGATTTTTGTCATCTTGAATAAAATGTACACTAGTGTCCAAAATTAAGGCAATTTTTCCCGTCCTGTGTCTAACTCGCGATATACACTACTGGCCATTAAAATTGCTACACCAAGAAGAAATGCAGATGATAAACGGGTATTCATTGGACAAATATATTAAACTAGAACTGACATGTGATTACATTTTGACGCAATTTGGGTGCTTAGATCCCACCACCTGTGGCCATAATAATGGCCTTGATACGCCTGGGCATTGAGTCAAACAGAGATTGGATGGCGTATACAGGTACAGCTGCCCATGCAGCTTCAACACGATACCACAGTTCATTAAGAGTAGTGACTGGCGTATTGTGACGAGCCAGTTGCTCGGCCGTCATTGACCAGACGTTTTCAGTTGGTGAGAGATCTGGAGAATGTGCTGGCCAGGGCATCAGTCGAAAATTTTATGTATCCAAAAAGGCTCGTACAGGACCTGCAGCATGTGGTCGTGCATTATGCTGCTGAAATGTGGGGTTTCACAGGGATCGAATGAAGGGTAGAGCCACGGGTCGTAACACATCTGAAATGTAACGTTCACTATTCAAAGTGCCGTCAGTGCGAACAAGAGGTGACCGAGACGTGTAACCAATGGCACCCCATATCATAACGCCGGGTGATACGCCAGTAAGGCGATGACGAATACACGCTCCCAATGTGCGTTCACTGCGATGTCGCCATACACGGATGTGACCATGATGATGTTGTAAATAGAACCTGGATTCATCCGAAAAAATGACGTTTTGGCATTCGTGCACCCAAGTTCGTCGTTGAGTACACCATCGCGGGCGCTCTGGTGCGTGATGCAGCGTCAAGTGTAACCACAGCCACGGTCTCCGAGCTGATAGCCCATGGTGCTGCAAACGTCGTCTAACTGTTCGTGCAGATGGTTGTTGTCTTGCCAACGTCCTGCTCTGTTGACTGAGGGATCGAGACGTGGCTGCACGATCCGTTACAGCCATGCGGATAAGATGCTTGTCATCTCGACTGCTAGTGATACGAGGCCGTTGGGATCCAGCACGGGGTTCCGTATTACCCTCCTGAACCCACCGATTCCATATTTTGCTAACAGTCATTGGATCTCGACCAACGCGACGGCCTTTATCAAAGTCGGAAACGTGATGGTACGCATTTCTCCTCCTTACATGAGGCATCAGAACAACGTTTCACGAGGCAACGCCGGTCAGCTGCTGTTTGTGTATGAGAAATCGGTTGGAAACTTTCCTGATGTCAGCACGTTGTAGGTGTCGCCACCGGCGCTAGCCTTGTGTGAATGCTGTGAAAAGCTAATCATTTGCGTATCACAGCATCTTCTTCCTGTCGGTTAAATTTCGCGTCTGTAGCAATTTTAATGGCCAGTAGTGTAATCATGCAAACTGTGAACAAATGTTCATACGAACGTGTTCTGCACGGAATATGACACCATTTGAACGTGTTCTACACGGAAGATGGCATTCCGGTCAGCGGACGACGAGGCCAATGCACCTATCTAACGGGGTAGCGTTTGCCTGGTAGTCCCATGTCCGCAGTCGCTGCATACTTTCACAGACGGTGCAGTATGGCACGTATGGTTCAAATGGCTCTAAGCACTGAGGTCATCAGTTCCCTAGTCTTGGAAATGCTTAAACCTAACTAACCTAAGGACATCACACACATCCACGACCGAGGCAGCAGCGTGGTTCGGGACGGAAGCGCCTAGAACCGCTCGACCACAGCGGCCGGCTATGACACGGGAAGTCCCTACCAGACCCTCTGCAGTGAAGAGGCGTAGGAGGAATTGGAGCAGGACAGTCGCAAACTGATGTGCCCCTGTAGCTTAACGTAAATTTTTCTGTTGTTTCTCGGATGTGGCGACAGCTTCTAGATACCGAAACAGCATCCCAAAGACCAGGGCAGGCCTGAACACATGTGACAGCAGAAAGAGAATAGTTTTATTTCGCTGTAAGCGCACGACACTACAGCTTTAGTTCTGCGCGGCAACTGGCATCTGACCTCGCAGCTTCCAATGGAAGTGTTGTGTCGTGGCAAAGGGCAGAGCGGCCTTTACTGTGGGAGATCTGCTGTATGTGTATCTCTGACGCGTCTTCACAGAAGGGAACGTCTGGAGAGGAGTTGTCAACATGTCGTCCGGACAGTGGGCCAGTGTTCTTTTCACAGAAGAGGCCTGATTTGGTCTGGAGAGAGATTCTCGACGGATTCACATCTGGAGGGAACGTGGGACACGATTTCGGGACCCAAACATTGTTAAAAGAGACCGATATCGAGAAGGAATCGTAATGGTGAGGGCAGAGATAATGTTGACCACTCCAACACCTCTTCATGAATTTGTAAGAGTGAATCGTTAAAGTTTAACTGCTGTCAGGTATAGTGACGAGATTTCAGGACCTCGTGTGAGGTTGTTACGAGCTGCTGTGGGCCCAGACTCTGTATTGGTGGACTATAATGCTCGACCTCATAGAACACAGCTTGCTGGTGTTTTCTTGGAAACGGAACATATTGCACGCTTGGCGTGGCCTGGTCGCGCTCCCGATTTCAATCCCGTGGAGCACGCCTGGGATGCACTGGGGAGACGGGCTGCATCACGTCAGCAGCCACCGACCACTCTCCAAGACTTACAAGCAGCCCGGCGAGAATAACGGGCGTTACTGCCTCATCATGAGATTGATGACAACATTCACAGCGTGCCCCGTCGTTGTAAGGCCTGTATCGCTGCCAGAGGTGGTCACAGCCCATACATACTGACCACATTAACCAGTTGTCGGAATGTGCGTGCAAGTCCGTAAAGTTGGAAGAAAACGAAGAATATTTGTCTACCGTTAAGCAGCTGCTTACGTTCTGTATTCTTACATTGTTTCTACTGTACGATCATCTGTTTATATTGTTTTGTGACAAAATAAACGCGACCTCGCAATATTGTTGCTTTAATTTTGGCACAATTTGGCTGTTACAAAACGAAAGCCCTCTGTAACATAGACGTTTCGACTGTCTTTGCATCGGTCCTCTTCAGGGTGACAAAATGATGTGATCTGGACATAGTCTTTCCTTTTCATATTTTTTATTTTAGATGTGACGATGAGGAATTATACCTGCATCTGAGAGGGCCCGCAATATCCCTTTATCTATTCCGGACCACAAAGGCTTTCTCAGTGCTTCAGGTGTTTACGAAAGTGGGTGTGAACGGAGCGACATCAACATTAGCGAAACTGGGAGATTGGTTAACACTGGCATGTCCGTAGATACCTTCGACTGGGGCAACGGTGTCTGTGCTGTGGTCGATAGCCGGTTCTGTAGACACTCGTCCGCCTCCACAGCTGAGAGTTCAGCGCAGCAGAATGCCAAGTGACGGGCGGTGATCGACTCCCGGCAGGGTTGGCGATATCTTCAGCTCAGGGATTCGGTGTCGCGATTCCATCCTCATCGACGTGATGGAGCGGCACAACAGCGTGAACAGGCAGGCTACGCTACAGCCTGGATGCCAGCTGTCCCAGTGCAGCAGGCCACGGGCTGCTCGCCAGCCACGGCCTTTCGAACAGGCTGCGCTCCACACACTTCTTGACTGACAGCTGTCCAATGATATATCAGCGTTTGTCACATGATAATCGAGGATATAGTATCCACCAAACTCAGCAGTTTGCTCACCCTGAAGCGCGCTGTTGCAAAAATATTCGAAACGTCTGTTTTGTAGTTGCTTTATTGTTCCATAATGAGCAGGTTCGTTGTGCTACTGGAGGAAACACTCCTGTCATTGCTTCACAAATTTTTCTGCAGTTGAACGTATTGATATTAATTGTGACTGTACAATCTGGGAGAACCCCTTAAAACCGATGAAAGCTAAACAACATTCATTTGAAACTTTCGAGTTGACGTAGACACCGTCAATGAAAGCCTTTTCTATTATCAAATCAAGATTGTCTCTACGTTGATTGTCTTCGGGTTTACTATCTTCGGTCGTGCTGCTGAAAGAATGTTCCATTGATTCGATTTTGTGCTTGGTTTCGGGGTCATACCAATACTAACATGTCAAATTGCCCGTAATTCTGTCTGACAAGAACCATGAGGTTATTGTTTTCGTTTCCATAAGTACAAACAGAGCTCGTCAAATAGCAATGCGAAAACACGGACTCCAAGTTGACTGAGGTGACCGCACTATTTCAGAACAGTACTAAATACTTTATGGTCTGCACTCATAAGTTGTATGCCCCCCCTTCAGCGAAAAGAAGAGCTGATCCACAAGCCTACGAAGCAGTGTGCGGCGACTAAACCATTGTGAGTGTTTCTAACAACCCTCTGTGCTACAGGGTCAATAATTCTAGGAGAAGACTTTCGTGTAATATACAACTTGTCAGTGACACCGCTTTCTAATATTGTAAGAGGTCCATGACTAAGGAATTTATTGCTAGCGCACTCGAGCAGATGTAATTTCGATGGATTGCTCACCCGCTGCCTGCGATATGTAAGCTATAAGAGAATCTCAGACCAAAGAGCAGCGTTGTATGCAGTAGGAACAGTGTGGCACTAGGAGTAAGTAGTAGCTAGCAGTCTGGTGTATGGAGTTGTCTGGGCCAGTCGTGGGGAGTGATGGCGGTGCCTGAGCGATGTAGTATAAGGTAAAAGCAGCCTCGCGCATATGTACTATTGTTATATCAAGTCCCATATAAATGTTTTTTAAAAAAAATCTCTTAATAATAATCTTTCGTATAAAAATTAACTTTTGACAGTCATTCATCTCGATTTAAAGAATTTACTAATTTCTCCAATCCATGGTCATCCCGATTATTGTAAAGAAAAAATCAATTGTTTCTTTTTATACATGACAAATCTATCGGCCAGCATTGCACTGGGCTGTGCCAGAAGAATGTCTTATAGGAGCAGATATATATATACGCGTTATCCGGCGACTTCATTGAGGTAACAATTTTCAGTTCATTCACTATGATCTTTGAGGGCCATAACGCAGCACTGCTGACGTCGAAATTTACCAGTTTAGATTCACAGTCAGTTAATTATTGGAAGGTTATATATGAGGCACATTTTTTATTAGGAGGTTAGCCACATTATATTATTCGTAGGTTACGGAATTTATCTGTTGGTAGGTCATACCTAATGTGAATGTTATCTTTTACTGTTGGAAGGTTA
This sequence comes from Schistocerca americana, assembly GCF_021461395.2. Classification (NCBI taxonomy): domain Eukaryota; kingdom Metazoa; phylum Arthropoda; class Insecta; order Orthoptera; family Acrididae; genus Schistocerca; species Schistocerca americana. The sequence continues at coordinate 40,904,587 of NC_060121.1, forward strand.
CGCTGAATGTGAATGATACATAATTATATTTTTTTCTGTTGGGAGGTTACAATATGTAGTGAGTGAAAATACCGTCCAGTGGATAACCCTGTTCCGTCAGACGGACGCAACTCAGCACGATTCTGTGCAATATTGTGCCAGTCCAGCGTGAATGACGTTCAGCTCATAGTGACGCGAGTTTTCGATACCAGTTTACCACATTTTTTTATTTTGGTCATCAGACTGGTGTGATGCGGCGCGCCACGAATTTCTCTCCTGTGCTAATTTCTCCATCTCAGAGTAGCACTTGCAATGTACGTCTATTTGCTGGATGTATTCCAATTTCTGTCTTCCTCTACAGTTTTTTCTCTCTGCTGCTCCCTCTAGTAGCATGGAAGTCATTCCCTCATGTCCTATCATTCTGTCCCTTCTCCTCATCAGCGTTTTCCACAAGTTCCTTTCCTCTCCGATTCCACGCAGAACCTCCTTATTCCTTACCTTATCAATCCACCTAATTTTCAACATTTGTCTATAGCACCACATCTCAAATGCTTCGATTCTCTTCTGCTCCGGTTTTCCCGCAGTCCATCTGTCACTATCGTACAATGCTGTACTCCAGACGTACATTTTCAGAAATTTCTTCCCCAAATTATGGCCGAAATTTGATATTAGTAGACTTCTCTTTGCCATGAATGCCTTTTTTGCCATTGCTAGTCTGCTTTTGATGTCCTCCTTGCGCCGTGCGTCATTTGTTATTTTACTGCCTAGGTAGCAGAATTCCTTAACTTCGTTGACTTCGTGACCATCAATCCTGATGTTAAGTTTCTCGCTGTTTTCAATTCCACTACTCTGCATTGCCTTCGTCTTTCTTCGATTTACTCTCAGTCCATACTGTGGATGGATTAGACTGTTCATTCCGTTCAGCAGATGATGTAATTCTTCTTCACTTTTACTCACGATAGCAATGTCATCAGCGAATCGTATCATTGATATCCTTTCACCTCGAATTTTAATTCCACTCCTGAACCATTCTTTTATTTCCATCATTGCTTCCTCGATGTACATATTGAACAGTGGGGGAGAAAGACTACATCCTTATCTTACACCCTTTTTTTCACGAGCACTTCTCTCCTGGTCGTCTACTCTTGCTGTACCCTCTTGGCTGCTGTACATATTGTATATGGTCCGTCTCTCCCTATAGCTTACCCCTACTTTTCTCAGAATTTGGAACATCTTGCACAATTTTACATTCTCGAACCCTTTTTCCAGGTCGACAAATGCTATGAACGTGTCTTGAGTTTTGTTTAGTCTTGCTTCCATTACTAACCGCAACTTCAGTATTGCCTCTCTCGTGCCTTTACCCTTCCTAAAGCGAAACTGATCGTCATCTAGCGCATCCACAATTTTCTTTTCCATCCTTCTGCCTATTATTCTTGTAAGCAACTTGGATGCATGAGCTGTTAAGCTGATTGTGCAGTAATTCTCGCACTTGTCAGCTCTTGCCGTCTTCGGAATTGTGTGGATGATGCTTTTCCGAAAGTCAGAAGGTATGTCGCCAGACTCACACATTCTACAGACGTTGTATCATTCGTAAAGGAATGGAATCCCGGATAATCTACATACGATACGTGGTCAGTAACGAGAGTGCACCATATAGAAAACTATCTGTATGACGTTAGAGAGTCTCAAACAGTGGCAATTTTTGTGTCGTCGTTGCCACTGTAGAGTCTTGTACCGTGGAACAAAACTGCACAAGTATATTAACAGAAGAGTGAGCTACTTATCTTTAAACTAGCCGATGTGTTGTGGTACAAGATCTTCCGTAATAGTCCGCGTCAGCCTCACTGCTTTTGAAATACAAGTCCCGGTATAGACACTGCACTCTCGTAGGTGCTGACGTGAACTGACAGACACGAATTAGAATAGTGCCTGAGCTAGTTACTGAGCTAGAAACTGAGACTAACTGAAACTACGATCGATAGGGCCCGCCAGTACTCGTCGGCGATCTAAATACTTGCGGTCGAGATGCCGATGGCGGCACGTTGCTTGCGAGTCTGTCTTTGGCCTCTCTCCCGATATGCGCGCTTGCTCCAGCGGCTACTGTCGATCTTCTCGCGACCCCTTTGCCGACCGGTGTGCCGTCGACAGCTTACGCCAGCACAGCAATAGTTGTCGCAGAATAGATAGCGGTGAAGTATCGTACTGGGTGTAGCCGATAGACAAAGGCCGCGTGAGACGTCGCCTAAGCTGCGCACGAATCAAAACAGGCAGCCGCGTCGGTTTCCTGCGTCCAGCGGTAGTGCCGCTGGCACGGTTCTGGACCGCAGACTGGACAACGGAGCCACTGGCTACGGTAGCTGCGGCGTCGCCGGCAGGCGGAAGCGTGTGTCCAAGCGGGGGGCGGCGGGAGGCGGGGGGCGGAAGCGTGTGTCCGAGTGGTGGGCGGCGGGAGGCGGGGGGCGGAAGCGTGAGTCCGAGCGGCGGGAGGCGGGGGGCGGGGGGCGGCCGCCGCTGCCTATTCTGGGCGCGGGGCGGCGGGTTTCCACGCTAGCTGGCGACTGGCGACCGGGGTGCCACCGCGGGACTAGGGCGCTGCCGACGCGCCCCGCGGATCGATTCCTCCGCCGCCCGCCCCCTGGACAGCCTGCCGCCGGCCTCACACCCCTCGCAGGGACACGCATACCTCCTCGTGATTGCGCGCCGACGTACGTGGCTTTCAAAGTCCCATTTTTGCCTGTCAGAGTGCGAGAGACCCACAGTATGTTTCCTGTTTACCTGGCAAACAGTGGCGTGCGTTCAGTGGCTGGTAAGCCGGCTTCGCTCATCTCGGTGTATCAAACGTGAAACTGTTACAGTTACAGTTTGTAATGGTACTTGAATTACGTAACCATTACGGCACCTCACCTCACCCTCTCGATACCAGCAGTATTCTACCGTGTTTCCGTAAAGTAGTTAACATATTTCTGAGACAACATTCAGATTTGATTTCATTAATGTAGAGGTAGTTTGATACATCGATATGTTTATATTGCAATGATATTATTCTTATGTGAATGCTCTCTTTTGTCACTATGATCTTTGATGTATTTGTAACTCTGATTTTTGGGCGCGTAAGCGGTTATTAGAGAGTCAAGTCTTGGTCGTCATGTTGAAAAGACGCAAATTGTAGTCAGTTTATGTAATGTGAACTTTAACAGTGAGGATGATGTTTTCAAGTATGTTTTGTATTATGAAGTGATGTTTTGGAATGACTTGCGTGAGATCGCAACAACAGCAATAAAAAAGAGGTGTAACTTAAATTCAGAGTGCTGATTACTTTTTTTTACACCACCATTGTGCTAACTTGCAAAAGTTTAATATTCAAGAATGGTTTATCAAACACATCTATAAAACTTTTGAATATCACAGAATAACACCTAGGCCTCTTTGCATCCGAGCTTGGAATCATCAGTACCTAGATTTTCGACGATTGAGCCATGAGTTCACAACGAGACGAGCGTGGGAACACGAAAAGATGAGTGCCTAGTTTATCCATTATTTCATGAAATGACTTTCTTAACTGTGCTCTAATGACACCTGCCACGTAATATAACTTTGTTGTTGCCCGAAAATGCAATATTTAGCAGCGTGAGCAACACTACAAATCATACTTAATTTTTGACCTCTATGGTGGTAGGATTGTTAGAAGTTCTTTCGCTTTCTCTGTGTGTCATTCGCTTAGCCCACTTCCTTCCACCACCAGCGCTTCGACGTGACTTTCCGCGGCGTGCATGCAGTGGCCTCCCACACCGCCCACTAACAAAATACTGTGGAAGATTGCACAGCTCACATTTCTCCAGAAATCTAGCAGAGATGATCCACAAAACTACCGTCCAGTGTCATTATTCATTAAATGGCAATCCGGGACGATGTCAAATGCCTTACTGCAATGGAGGAGCACGGCATCAGCCTGAGCGCCGTGGGCCACTGCGCTGTGGACAAATATGTAGTGCTACGTGAATAGGAGAAGGTTCCAGGTAGATTATATAATGGTAAGACAGAGATTTAGGAACCAGGTTTTAAATTGTAAGACATTTCCAGGCGCAGATGTGGACTCTGACCACAATCTATTGGTTATGAACTGTAGATTAAAACTGAAGAAACTGCATAAAGGTGGGCATTTAAGGAGATGGGACCTGGATAAACTGAACGAACCAGAGGTTGTACAGAGTTTCAGGGAGAGCATAAGGGAACAATCGACAGGAATGGGGGAAATAAATACAGTAGAAGAAGAATGGGTAGCTTTGAGAGATGAAGTAGTGAAGGCAGCAGAGGATCAAGTAAGAAAAAGACGAGGGCTGCTAGAAATCCTTGGGTAACAGAAGAAATATTGAACTTAATTGATGAAAGGAGAAAATATAAAAATGCAGTAAATGAAGCAGGCAAAAAGGAATACAAACATCTCAAAAATGAGATCGACAGGAAGTGGCTAAGCAGGGATGGCTAGAGGATAAATGTAAGAATGTAGAGGCTTGTCTCACCAGGGGTAAGATAGATACTGTCTACAGGAAAATTAAAGAGACCTTTGGAGAAAAAAGAACCACTTGTATGAATATCAAGAGCTCAGATGGAAACCCTGTCCTAAGCAAAGAAGGGAAAGCAGAAAGGTGGAAGGAGTATATACAGGGTCTATACAAGAGCGATGTATTTGAGGACAATATTATGCAAAATGGAAGAGGATGTAGATGGGGATGAAATGGGAGATACGATACTGCGTGAAGAGTTCGACAGAGCACTGAAAGACCTACGTCGAAACAAGGCCCCGAAAGTAGACAACATTCCATTAGAACTACTGATAGCATTGGGAGGGCCAGTCCTGAAAAAACTCTACCATTTGGTGAGTAAAATGTATGAGACAGACGAAATACCCTCAGACTTCAAGAAGAATATAATAATTCCAATCCCAAAGAAAGCAGATGTTGACAGATGTGAAAATTACCTAACTATCAGTTTAATAAGTCACAGCTGCAAAATACTAACACGAATTCTTTAAGGGAGGAATGGAAAAACTGGTAGAAGCCGACGTCGGGGAAGATCAGTTTGGATTCCGTAGAAATGTTGGAACACGTGAGGCAATACTGACCTTACGACTTATCTTAGAAGAAAGATTCAGGAAAGGCAAACCTACGTTTGTAGCATTTGTAGACTTAGAGAAAGCTTTTGACAATGTTGCCTGGAATACTCTGTTTCAAATTCTGGAGGTGGCAGGGGTAAAATACAGGGAGCGAAAGGCTATTTACAATTTGTACAAAAACCAGATGGCAGTTATAAGAGTCGAGGGGCATGAAATGGAAGCAGTGTTTGGGAAGGGAGTGAGACAGGGTTGTAGCCTCTCCCCGATGCTATTCAATCTGCATATTGAGGAAGCAGTAAAGGAAACGAAAGAAAAGTTCGGAGTAGGTATTAAAATCCATGGAGAAGAAATAAAAACTTTGAGGTTCGCCGATGACATAGTAATTCTGTCAGAGACAGCAAAGGACTTGGAAGAGCAGCTGAACGGAATGGACAGTGTCTTGAAGAGAGGGTATAAGATGAACATCAACAAAAGCAAAACGAGGATAATGGAATGTAGTCGAATTAAGTCGGGTGATGCTGAGGGAATTAGATTAGGAAATGAGACACTTAAAGTAGTAAAGGAGTATTGCTATTTGGGGAGCAAAATAACTGATGATGGTCGAAGTAGAGAGGATATAAAATGTAGACTGGCAATGACAAGGAAAGCGTTTCTGAAGAAGAGAAATTTGTTAACATCAAGTATAGATTTAAGTGTCAGGAAGTCGTTTCTGAAAGTATTTGTATGGAGTGTAGTCATGTACGGAAGTGAAACATGGACGATAACTAGTTTGGACAAGAAGAGAATAGAAGCTTCCGAAATGTGGTGCTAGAGAAGCATGCTGAAGATTAGATGGGTAGATCACATAAGTAAGAGGACGTATTGAATAGAATTGGAGAGGAGTTTGTGGCACAACTTGACAAGAAGAAGGGACCGGTTGGTAGGAGATGTTCTGAGGCATCAAGGGATCACAAATGTAGCATTGGAGGGCAGCGTGGAGGGTAAAAATCGTAGAGGGAGACCAAGAGACGAATACACCAAGCAGATTAAGAAGGATGTAGGCTGCAGTAGGTACTGGGAGATGAAGAAGCTTGCACAGGATGGAGTAGCATGGAGAGCTGCATCAAAGCAGTCTCAGGACTGAAGACCACAACAACAAACAACGTGAATCCCTTCTGCTGTGCAGTTCAGCATCGCTTGCGGAGGCAGGTGTAGGTGGAGGTGTTGTTGGGTTCACTATTAGTGGCCCAGTACAGCAGCTTAGAATACGACAGCCATGTTATAAGGGCTGGTGAGGACACCCGTCGGCCAGTGACGCCCCACCCCGTCAGTCAGTTGGGAAGGCGACGCGCGACGCGCGGGGCGGCGGCGGCGCTGCGACCGGCGGCGGCCGCGCCGTTTATTTTCCTGTCGCCGGCCGTCGTTGGCCGCACAAATACGAAAACACGCCCGCTAGGTAAATACACGCGCGGCGCCGACGGCCGGTAAACCGCAGCGGCAGAAAGAGCCGGACATTCACTAAACACTGGCCCGAAATTCTGTGATTAAGGTCCGCCGTAAACTTCCACCCGGGCACTAGATGATCTGCTTCAGGCGTTCTCTTAAGTTCTGGTGACGTCTTCCAACTGGTGTTCTCTTACAGCCAGTTGCAGATTACTTGTAATGCGGTGCCAGAGGAAAAAATAGTGATAGGCCCGTCAGTACGGTTGTGGGAGGAATATAAAATTTCTCTTACACGTTGTTGATAAACTACTAAAGTCTCAGACGGATATCTGTATCCGAGGGTTTCGTTCCACCTGATCTGCTTTTTTTAGCTTTGTATGTAAGCGTCAGAATACTAAGACAAAACATTTAGAGTTCTACACTCATTTGATACTAGGATTTTCCCCTAACACTTTCTGCTTCTTCCACTCCTGGTAATGATTTTCTCGAGTCAGTGACACGTAGCCCCGTTGCTTGGAGGTCACAGCCCTCCCCTCCCCCCGTCCCCCTGTGGTTGGAAGAGTCATTTCAGAAAAATGCGGAGGAAGGAGGAGCCGCAGGTCCGTGCCTAGTAAAGCACGCCTGTAGTTTCTCTAGCCTTTGCCTCAGCCAGATACTTCTCGCTCCCACCCCTCTCCCCGTTATTCCTAGACTCCTGAGCACTAGGACAGTTGCAAATCGTTGTCGTTCAGTGAGCATCTCAAATGTGATGACAATACTGCCGCCACGTTGCAAAGGGACTTTGGATTACCTCTAAGCTCGTCTGAAGTTTCGGAACATATTTTCAAAATTGTCGTCTTCTTCCCCACGATAGTCATGGTGGTAAATTAAAAAAACTGAAGATAATGGATGACGGTAAATGTAAAATGGTAATAAATTTAAGAATTGTAGAGCCAATCACAATGCGAGATGGCGGTATTCGATTACTCATCAATAAATCTTCGTAACGTGTGTGTGTGTGTGTGTGTGTGTGTGTGTACACTTTTACGGTTTACTCGTTTTCGTTCTTAATGTTTATATCAAATAATGTATTGTCTTGGCACAAATTCCATCTCTCTCTCTCTCTCTCTCTCTATATATATATATATATATATATATATATATATATATATATATATTCATACGTCACTAATGTTTATGTCAAACTACTGAACTACCTCATCATCAACATATTTCTTGTCTCTTTCCGTTTATGTCAAATACTGAACTGCCTAATCATCAGTAAGTTTCATCTCTGTCTTTCTAATGAATTGCAGAGAGTGTGGGAAAGGAAGAAAGAAACCTCACTCGGAAAGTGCTGCAGATATAAAATTTATTTTCAAAAACCATTACATTCCAAAGAAAGTTACATGCACATCTGATTGAGCACATTTACACACACTCTAATTATGACAAGGTTATTCAGAATGAAATTCTACGGTGTTCTTTTATTGTTAATTTTTTTACATTTTTTCACACATTTAATGTTTTTCACAGTTTTTTGCACTACAAAAATACTCCAGTATCTTTAATTGTAGTAAGCAACCAGTTTTTTATATTGAAAAAGAATCACTTCTCATGCTACCACACATAACCTAAATATACAAATTCAGTAAACATTGTACTTCATCGGCAACACTTTTTAGAACATCATCAATTTTAAACTGTAGGTTGTTACAGTTTGAGTAAATATTTGAGATATCTCCAGAAGCTAACCAGCTGCATCTGTCTTAATAAAATCGAAATGACATTGAATTACATTTTGTAGGCAAAATGTATACAGCATGAATAATATCCCATTAATGTGATAAGCTGTTAGTTTGCTATATCGTAGCGGAATCACTTCAGTGCAATAAGCACATTCGTCGACTGGAGTGGCCGAGCGGTTCTAGGCGCTACAGTCTGAAGCTGCGCGACCGCTACGGTCGTAGGTTCGCATCCTGCCTCGAGCATGGATATATATATATATATATATATATATATATATATATATATATATATATATATATATATAATGTGTGTGTGTGTGTCCTTAGGTTGGTTAGGTTTAAGTAGTTCTAAGTTCTAGGGGACTGATGAACTCAGAAGTTAAGTCCCATAGTGGTTCAAATGGTTAAAATGGCTCTGAGCACTATGGGACTCAACTGCTGTGGTCATCAGTCCCCTAGAACTTAGAAATACTTAAATTTAACTAACCTAAGGACGCCACACACAGCCATGCCCGGGGCAGGATTCGAACCTGCGACCGTAGCGGTCGCGCGGTTCCAGACTGTAGCGCCTAGAACCGCTCGGCCACTGCGGCCGGCAAGTCCCATAGTGCTCAGAGCCAATAAACACATTCATACTTCTCGTACATTTCAAAAGCAACCAAGTGTTCAGAAACCGTAAAGCACTCCTTTTACAGCATCTGTATTATTTTCTTCTTCACTTCTGACAAAGTGATTAGATCGTAACCATGACAAATGACTTTATATGTTGAAACTCAACACTGTCGCGAATTAAACGCAGAGCCAGAAAAGTCCTCTTTTAGAAAATGAACATTAACATCCCATGTATTTCTACTACATGATATCTTATGAAAAGAAACTGATACTTTTATATGTACTTTTTTCTGTTAGACACACATGAAAAAATACATTAGTTCGTATCATTATTTTCGAAATCAGGTATGTCCGTGAGGTTCAGTCATACACAGCATATAATGTACGTGGTGCTTTTGTTGAGAAAGTCTAGTTCAACTTCTCTGATAATCTTGACGGCAGACGCACTCTGAAGCCACCCAGACAGACCGGCATTGGCACTCCAGATCTGGAACCGACGCGTCTCGCTCCCAAGGCTGTGCGCCGCTCACCCGTCTCCGACGGTGAAAGTCTTGTGATGCGTATTGCGTTTCCGCCATTACCCAAATGTTTAAAGTTCTGTAACATGGGATCAGAAGAATCCGCCCTGCCTTCTCGAATTAGGGACCTTTTTATTCAAAACTCGCTTCCCGTAAAAATGGCCAAAATGAGCTTTTTACGGCACATATCGTGTAAGATAGCTGCTTTTCTTACTCAAAAAACAGCATTTTTCAAGACCCCACTACGTCGACGGTTACAAGGTATCTAATATCCTCGGTTATTCCAGAATTCGCTTTCTGCTACGAAACTGACATCAAAACTCGTATTCTGCTGCTGGCTTCTGTAGGGGGAGTAGCCTTTTGATTTTGATAATGCCATTATCATTGTTCGTATTGGTAACGTTTGGTGAAGTAACAATACAGCCTCGTGTTATTTGCTATTTGTTCATTTGCATTATGTTATATCAAAGTCGGTAGCAAAACTGCTTGTCTAAGTCGGCAAAGTTGTTGTATGTATTCTTAGTCTGTTTTAAATAAAATGACAATAACAGTATAAACCACTAATAGAAGTTTAAAGGGAAAGAAAGATAGAGGAGTGACGTATAAGAGAACCACTTATCAAAATTCCTGGAAAGGTAAAAACTCTTCACGACTTTGACTATTACTCTCCATTACAGAGGCACAGCAGTACGCTTTCTGGTCGGATGTTCGGTAATGTGAAAAAAATTACGCTGAGAAGGAATAAATTACATCACTGAAGCAGCATCATGACATCCTCAGAACCATGACGACATCAGTGTACTGCATTATGACTCGAATGTTTACAGTTTGAAACAGAAGTCTAGCAGTATTTTAAAGTTCAAATGCCCTTCATCACTGCCAAAGCATGAGGTATTCAGTAAAAAAGCACTGCAACTTCAGGGTCCAGACTTCTGTAAGGTATGCATATTGCGGGGAGTCAGCTGTAGTAGAGATACTCAAAAAGGACAGAAATCCTCGACAGCTATGGACACAGTATAAAAAATGAAAACGATGGAGCATGTCAGATAGCAAAGTTGTCGAAGATTTATGAAGATATATTGAAGGAAAATTGTGCTGCGGATAGTGAAAATATAAGTAAATAGATGGAAAATGTAAATATTGGGGAAACAGTGACAATACGGTATATAAACATGTTATTTGGATTGACTTAAACTAATAAAAATTTGTCTTAATGTAATTACTGAATTCTCCATCAGCAATATTTAAGAAAGTTTCATGTAATATGTTTCTTTATTGTGGTTACTTGGTAAACGGATGAAAAGAAAGAAAGTTGTACATCGATATGTAAAATTCTGTGTCGCATTTACTCTTTGTTATCATATTGAAAAGTTTCCTTGCTGTTCTGTAGTCTTCCATCCTGCAGATATGTGTATAAAATTTTGGCTCGGCGTTTTCTGATTTAGTCTGTTACTGTGTTGGTTTTTACATAGAGCTAGTTTTGTGGTCTCTTCGTCCAAATGCCGTTTTTGTTGATTGCCCCGTAAATCATCGAGAGAATTTTTCTTTCCTGATTTTCTATCTCCCTAATTTTTGAATGACCATCAATCACCATTGTTTCAGCTGCGCAGGTTGCTTCTGGAAGAATTACTGTTCTACAGTGCCTTAATTTTGTGTGTGCCGAAATGCACTTCTTGTTGTAATACGTCCATGTTAGCTCGTAGGTCTTCTGGAGCTTAGCGATTCGGTTTAATCCTGAGGACTGTATAGTTTCTCCAAGGTATTTAAAATTGCAGACTTGTGAAATTTTGCCATGTTTTGTGATTAAAGACGATTTCTGGCTGTCTTTCCGTATATTTGTTTTTTTTTCATAAGATATTTGTAGCCCGGTTTTTTGTGAAATTTCTTGTAGTTTTACCAGAGCGTGAATCGCTTGTATTCTGTTATTGGTGATAACTGCAGTATCGTCAGTGAAAGCAAGGCACTTGACTTTAATTCGGTTCTCTGTTTTGATACCAGTTGGGTGCCCTTTACGTGAGATTCCCATTCCCTAATGATCTTTTCTAGAAGAATATTGAGAAGAATTGGAAATATTCCGTCCCCCCTGTCGGACATCAGTTATGATTTCTAAGGGTTCTGATTTTTCGCCTATGAATTTCACTTTGGATGTTGTTCCTGTAAGTGTCTGTTCTGTGATTTTTCGTGTCTTTCGGTCGAGCCCAAATTCTTCCATGATTTTAAACAGGGTTTCACGGTTCGTTGAATCGTATGCTTTCCTGAAGTCTATGAATGTAATTACTGTGTTCCTGCATTTCCTCATTTGTAATATCGTCTTTAAGCACCAGGTCTGTTCCTCACATGATCATCCTTTTCTGAATCAGGCCTGGTATTCATTAATTAGTGGATCTGCTTGGGGTTATATCCGGTTTAAAAGTGCTTTGGAAAGGATTTTGTAAGCGGCTGGGAGCAGGAAAATCCCTCTGTAATTGTTGCTTGTCTTGTCGACCTTTTTGTGTAGCGAGTGAATTAAAGCGCATTTCCAGTGCACTGCTATTTGCTCCGTCATCCATATGTCTGATATTATATAATGTAGTTGCTGCATAAGTGTAGGATCGTTTAGTTTCCAGAATTCAACGTTGATCCCGTCTTGTCCTAATGCTTTGTTATTTTTCAACTGTTTGACAATCTCCATAACTTCTTCGAGATCCGAGGGATGTGAGTCTGGGTGTGTGAATACTGGAGAAGAGAAGACAAGTTTTTCTTGGGATGGTTCGCAGTTCAGGAGGGAACTGAATTATTGGGCTAAGATTTTGCAGTTATTTTTCGTGTTAGTTTCCAAAGAGCGATCGGGGTTTTTGAAGCACGAGCTAGGCGCTTGGTATTCCTGTAAGTTTTCTATGAAAGTCTTACAGAAATTTCTTGTATTATTTTTGATGAAATCTTGCTGGATTTCGCAGAGTCCGTTGTTGTCACATCCCCGTTTTCCCTTTCTAGTTATTTTTGAGACCTCTTTTGGGGTTTTAAGAAAGTTATCTCATTTTTCTTCAGTTTTGTGACTGCTAATTTTTTTTCCACGCAGTTATTCGGTTGTCGGCTGCCTGGTCGCAGGTTGCGTTCCACCAGCGATGTTTCCTGGTGCGAGGAGGTTGTCCTGCTTTCATGGATTCCTGAATTTTCTCTTTCAGTTTATGCCAGTCTGTTGATTTTTCCTGATTGATTTGCGTGATGATTTCTTCTTTGTTGAGTTTGAGGTATTCCTGATCTGGTTTTGTACTTTGGGGTTGCGTTTTTACCAATCTGTTGGGTCGGAATTTTGTTTTTATGTGGAGAAGATGATGATCTGATGCAAAGATACCTTTGCGTGTTTAGAATTTCTTTTACGTTTCCCTTGGAAACTGCGACATGGTCAATTTGGTATTCACCCATCTAAGAGTGGGTGATCTCCATGTGGTTAATTTCTGAGTAGGTTTTTGAAATTGGGTACTCATGATTTTAAGTCCGAAGTTTCTGCATTTACAGGAGGTATCCGAAGTGATGACAATTGGTATAAATGCAGTGCTGCAATATTCTTATCATGTATTGAGTGGTATTACTTATCACATCGGCACTTATCGAAGCACATGCTCTGACAATTCTCCCTCGCCTATCTTCAGGTGTAGTTGGAACGTCTTTATAAACAATGTATTTTACGAATTCCCCCGAGAAAAATCCAGAGCCGTCAAGTCTGGCGAACGAGCCGGCCACGTCACATCTCCTCCGTGTTCAATCCAACGATTTGGGAATTGTCTCTGCAACTCATTTCTAGCCATCAGCGAAAAATGTGCCAGACAACCATCGTGTTGATACCACATTCTGTTCCTTGTCCTAAAGGTATTTCTTCCACTAATAGACCTAATGTTTCTTGCAGGAATGTTGTGTATTTCCTGCCATTAAGATTTCCTTCGAAGAAATAGGGGCTTATAATTCTGTCCTCCAGAATCCCACACCATGCATTCACCGACCACGGTTTTTGGTGTGCAACTTGACGCAGCCAACAGTGATTTTCAGTTGCCCAATAACACATGTTATGCAAATTAACGTTTCCATGGTTCGTGAATGTAGCCTCGTCAGTAAATAAAATCAAATAATAAATGTTTCGTCCCTCTGAATCTGAAGTTGAGCCCATCGGCAGAATTCAATGCGACGCATACAATCCGTAGCAGTTAATTCTTTGTGGACGTTGATGTGGTAAGGGTGATATTTACGGCAATGCAGAACACGAACGAAACTATTCCGGCTTATGCCAGATTCCCTTGAGATTTCACGCGAACTAACAGAAGGATCTAGAACCGCAGTGGCAAGAGTACCAGTTTCCGTTTCCTCGTTAGTAACTTTCCTTCGCCAGATATGTTTCCTATGCGTTAAAGATCCAGTTGTTCTGAATTCATCATACACATATTTAAATGTACGACGTGTAGGGTGAGACCGTTGAGGATATCTTTCAGCGTATAAGTCTATAGCTCTGACTGAATTTCGTTGGCATTCTCCGTAAATTAGAAGCATATCTACTTGTTCTCCGAAGGAATACATCATTCACATTCGCTTGATTCGACGATACTACTCTTACCGTTCCTATTAGTGTTGTATTGCGAAACAATCGAATGGTGTTTACATGTCAATGGCACGTTAGATGGATACGCCGAATTCGGCGAATATTTACTATTTGCACGATATACGAGAGAGAATTGTCAGATCGTGTGCTTCAGTAAGTGCCGATGTGATAAGGAATGCCACTCAATCCATGATAAGAAGATTGCAGCACTGCACTGATACCAGCGGTCATCACTTCGAATACCTTCTGTAAATGGACGTTCATGGCACCTTTGTGACCTCCTTTACCTTCAAAGACCTTACTGTCACATATTATTCGATTCGTCTCGATAGCCGCTATCAGAAAATAAGTACCAAACTATAGCATCCCATATCTCTTACGCGACCCACCAAGCAACATTAACCAACGTTATATTATGGCCCCCGGTGTCGCATGCAACATTTCTCCCACAAGCTTTTCAGTTACTATCAGTCTTTCGGAGTTGTTCTAGGTGGCAACAGTTAGTAACTCACCCTGTATATGCAGATTCTCATTTTGATTTATGAGTGTATTAATTCCTGTTTCGATATTAATACACTACATTTGAAGTTCGCAAAATTTTCATACGTGTCCATATCCATAAACAGTCGTTTACATTTCATAAAAAATTACGATTTTGTAGAAAGTAGGGCTCAATAGTATAACAAGTTAATTATAAGCAAATACAAATTTTATTAGTAGTAGCGTATAATATATTCATATTTCTTTCTAATTGAGGGCAGCGGTAGTAACAATATCAACGGCATATTCCACCAGTAGTTGTCCCTCGTTTACACACATTCTGCTGCTGAGACGGCAACTGCTGACTTCTTGTGACTAGTAAAAGTCATATTTCACTGACACAACTCAGGAGAAGATGGGGCTTGCAAAATGTATAGTCAACGAGTTCACTCTTAGTGATGTCTATTCGACAAGTTTGTCCAATCCGAGAGTCAAATCCAATGGCAGGATCATCGGCCATGTAATGAAATCTCTGTATGTCCTTCTTTTTAGAAATAGTTGTGGGACTAGGCAGTTCGATAGAGGATGTCAAATTAAATACCTTTAAGCCGTCAAGTTTCAACCATATTTTATTTGGCAACCACTTTCAGCGTTTTACTCCGCCATCTTCAGGCGGCTGACCGACGTGCAGCAAATATCTTCCTCCGTTGTGCTCAAAACAGGGGCCAGACACCCTGCTATTAGTAGATATCTACAGTCATGTAGAGTCATCATCTGCTGACTCATCACTGAAGGGATCACTGTAGCAAGTAGATATCTACTAATAGCAGGGTTTCTGGTCCCTGTTTTGAACACAACCGAGGTAGATTTTTCCTGCCCGTCGGTCTGCCCCTGAAGATGACGGAGTAAAAAGCTGAAACTGGTTGCCAAATAAAATAAGGTTGAAAACTGACGGCTGAAAGGTATTTTAATTTGACATCATGTAATGAAATGGTTTATAGATACATCGAGCATTATTTCACCAAGCATTAGTTATAAAATTAACCTATATTAATCGTATGATTGTTGATTATGATAAGTAATGGAGTGTTATTGAAACTTCCAACAAATCATTTGGAAAACTGTTGTATGTAACTCCAATTCACGCAAAATTAAGAATATTTGCTTATTTTTGGACTTAACTGTAATTTATGCAAATGTTTACTGAAACGTAAGACGTAGTCAGCATTTGCAAAAACGAGGTGTGTGCAAATAATGTAAAACACGAAATACTTCCTACAACATCAGAAGATTATAGTGAAACGCATTGGACACTGAGTATAAAATCTCTGAAGAGGCTAACACAAGGACATTTCGATTGTTTGTGGTGGCACAGCTCAGATGTCGCTACTTTCATCTTATAGGACAAGAAAGGAGACTTTTCTGGTGTTCTACCAGACTTTATTGTATTCTTGGGTCTTCGTGCCAACAAATTTTGCAGTAGCGAGATTGAGGAATGGCTGTCTACTACGTGAAAGTAAAAGTAACCTCGAAAATGAAGTTTATTTCAGAGGTGAAGTCGAGTAAGATGTATAGCCTTTGACATAAAACACATCTTTGTATCAAATGGCTGTGAGCACTATCGGACTCAACAGCTATGGTCATAAGTCCCCTAGAACTTGGAACTACTTAAACCTAACTAACCTAAGGACATCACACAACACCCAGTCATCTTTGTATCACCATGTTAATTAACAACCATTGCGTACACTGTTTATGTTGGTTTTAACTATTTTTGACGTAAGACCATTTCGCTTCTCTATAACCGGTTTCATCACGCATTCGGTAGATGATATAGGCTGTCGGTAAATTAAGCATAGAGTGAAAAATAAGTAGTCATTTGCATACTGTAAATTTGAGATATTCGCACAGTTGTCTTGGCCGCCAAATTCTCCTGATCTGAACCGATGGAACACACCCGGGGCGCTATGGGGCTCGAGCTCACAAAACACAGGCCCGCAATTTACGGGAACTGCGTGACTTGTGAGTAGGCGTCTGGTTCCACAGTCCACAGGAAACCTGCCAAGGACTTGCCGAATCCATACCCCACAGAATCGCTGCTACAGGAAACATGCCGAGGACTTGCCGAACCCATGCCACTCAGAATCGCTGCTAGAGCGAACCTACCGACGGCCTGCCGAATCCATGCCACGCAGAATCGCTGCTACACTGTGTTCCAAAGGTGGAAGAGCACGGTGTGATGAGCGTGGTCACAATATTTTGGCTCGTCAGTGTATAGGGCATCCTCTATGAGCCCTAAAAGCTCGAGTCATGGTCGCAGGAACAACCTTCACAGCTGCGACGGCACTGTCCTGGTGAATGACATCGAATGTGGAATGTAAGAAAATTATTACAATAAATTCGTAGAGAGTGAAGTAAAATCAGTCATCTCATACACATAAATAAGTCAATATAAGGACGTATTTGTGTTTTAACCTTGTAACAGCGGAAAATGAATTTCCTGTATAGTAACACAAGCCGCAATCGTTTGATAAGTTCAGACACAGGGAGAGTGCTGTACTGAAATCAGATATGCTGGATTTTACTAACAACATCACGTAACTTCGTCCTGTTATGTGCGGCAGTCCACCAGCCTCCAAGTAACAAAAGATACGAGTCCAATGCACAGCTTGATGTCCATTCTGAAGCCTCTGAGCTTCACTTGTTTGATAAGGCACTGCGCCGATAAAGCATTCTTCTGTATTCAAAGAAAAATCGTATCATCTTCATACAGGGCGCTGTCGCTATTGAATAATACAAAAGAGAACTCTGCCGACAGCCTCACGAGAACAAAGCGCTCCTTATTCAAACATACCACCTCGCGGCTTCCTACACTATGCAGGCTTCTGCTTCGACGGTATGGTAATGAAAGGGAAGCAAGAAGACTTGCATCGTTTGTCATAAATTTCGTGGGAAGAGAGAAATATTTACTTCACAAAAATAGCTACGGTGTTCCTCGGGGAGAGAACGCGCCGAGAGCCCGCCGCCACGGACTGCCTAAAACGTCACGCAACAGCCGAAGACTGGCAGGCAGTACAAAAAATACACAAACGAGACTCCGGAAACAACGAGCAGAAAGTCGGTAACACAAACTCTGTAGCGTGACGTTCAACGAAATGGAGAAGAAACTTATTCTATCGAGAGCCACAACAGAGTGATTTTTGTACCATAAACTTAATAACAAGTCAGTATGTTCTGGAGAGTGAAATACGACGTGTCCCCTTTACTGTGACCATTCTAAATAACGTTTCGTCCAGAAGTAAACAAATGGAAACACAAGCAAAATGCAAAGTGGTCTTTCGGTCAGCTGTCTCGAGTTGAATGTTTGTGCGAATAAAATGTGAGGAAGAGGAGGCGGAAATGCTGCTCGATTAACAGCCAGAGCGCGTGTCGGTGTGTTTCTGTTGATTCGCCATGTATAGCAAACCTTCGTAGCCAATCGAGTCGCCAACCCCTTGCCTGCTTCTGGTTTAATGACGATAGCTACCGCCACGGCACCCTATTCGCCTTCTTCCACAGCCTCCGAACCTCCTCAGTGTTCCCTGTTCCTTTTAAGCACAGCGAGTCATCTTCCAGGATGTCAACTTCCACATCTTCAACGGCTCAAGAAAGACCGCTGTTAATGCAAAGTCCACCAATCTCCAACAAAGCCTGCAGTTCAATAGCTGCCTTTTCTTCCACGCACTAAACATCTCTTCCCTACACTCTCGTATGCAATAACGAACGAGCCCTCTCCCTGTGTGCTACGGTCTTAACTAACAACCTCTACAGTCCAACATGCAAAGAAAAACCTGCATTATTAATGAGTATGAAACAGATCTGGAACTACTACCTATACACTTCACCAGGATTTTACTACCTGTCATTGTAATCAAAAGTGAAGAAAACCCTTACCTAAATCAACTCCCTCTTCCTCCACGTGATACTTCAACTCCCATCCTGTTTGACAGATCCTAGTCCAACCTTGTGCCATGCTTAGCCCCCGACACCTTGAGACTTGGTCATATCTCTGTGAAAGACCTGTCCTATGCACTCACTCAGAACATCCATTTCAGTACGATCGTGGTATTATTTACACCATTAGAAGCGCCGATCACCAGTGAAAAACATCAATTTCTCTGCAAATTGCCGGCCGGAGTGGCCGTGCGGTTCTAGGCCCTACAGTCTGGAGCCGAGCTACCGCTACGGTCGCAGGTTCGAATCCTGCCTCGGGCATGGATGTGTGTGATGTCCTTAGATTAGTTAGGTTTAATTAGTTCTAAGTTCTAGGCGACTGATGACCTCAGAAGTTAAGTCGCATAGTACTCAGAGCTATTTGAACCATTTGAATCTCTGCAAATTCTGCTCAGGTGTGCAACCGAAGGAACAGTCACTGCAGAAATGCCCGGAACTAAATTGAGCAGCCAATGGGAGAACGTGCCTATGAGCCCAGTAGTTTAACTTCAGCGGCCGCTGCACAACCAGAGCCATTTGGACTGTTAAGAATGTTGTCCCAGTTACAAGTACGACTGTTTGCGTACATACATCTGGTAGCAGACTCGACACTTTATAAAAAATATTCTGCAGCTCACGGGACACTTGTTCTAAGTGATTAATGGCTTCTCACGACGATGATGTGGATAGTACTGACGATATTTCATCAAGTGAAAGTAGGTCCGAATTTATCGGCTGCGAGATTCAGCGCACTTCAGGCAACCATTCGACGGACGAGGCTTCAGAACAATGAGGTCGGCTTAGCGATTAACCCTCTGACTGCTCGACTGGTCGTATGCCACAACATGACACCTACGAAGTGACACTGTGTGGCAAAAGAAAATAGTTCCAGATTCTGCGATAACATGATATTATTACAGTGGGTGTTCTAGATTCCTGGAGAACAAAAGTGCTGTTTTAATACAGGTGCAAAAAAAAAAAAAAAAAATTGTGATAGTTGTGCTGTATCATTTCAAGACTCTAGTGTTATCCGTAAACTGGCAAGATGACCAGAAAACTGAGTCTGTCTTATTCCTGTTACGCTTTGCGCGCACATTCACTTGTCACGGAGAAAACGCGCCGTGGGGTGTGCTGCTCTTTTACCGCCCACCGAGCTTTGAACCGAGTGACCCACCCAGCTATACGGGGATCTACAGTTTCACACGGACTCCGAAACACATTCTCATTAAGTGTAAACTGATATTAAAATGTGGAAGGACACCTTATCCTTATAAAACGAAACTTATTTTAACATAGTTCGCAGATAAAGTGATGCGTTCTTTACTGTTATATACACCACCACTCATTCTCATAAAGAAACGGAATGCAAGTAGGAAAATGTCTTTCTCTCAAAAGGATACGAAATACTCAGTTTTGGAAACATTTTCGTGCACTTAGTGCACCATGTAGTCGATTTTGACAAGACAGATGCAAGTGCAATGTGACACTCGATGAATTTCGAGAATAATATTACAGACACATGTCGGTTTCATCTGGGATGAATACAGTCGAACTAAAAATTACACGACATACTTCTACAGCACAGAAGTTTCTGTTACCGTCAGTAACAAAGGCATAAGAGAATTCAAAAGTTCGTAGCTTACGTAAAGCGACCAATTATTCGGGTTACGTGATTGCGCTGCAATTACGTATGCAGTGCAACACTGTGGTGATATAATAGTTTCCTCCTTTGTACAATATTAGAGTAAATAAGATACGGATCATAACCAGAAATACGCAAATAATACTTGACGGATATACAGGGTGTCCGAAGAGTCTTTCCCTGATTACGTAAATTGATAACTCAGGCTACAAGTAAGATACAAATATGAAACTGGTGTCAAATTGTTTACAAACTTTCATAGTTTTTTTCACACATCAGTAAACTTCCACATGAGCACCCTCGGTAGCACGTAGCACATCTAGGCAATATTCAATTTCCGTCCACACATTAGCCAACATGACTGGAGGGATCGATTCAACGACTGTGGTTATCCGTTGCCGCAGGGTTTCAAGATCTGCTACACATGTTCGGAAGACCTCGTCCTTGTCATAACCCCATAAAAATCAGTCTAATAGTGCTTTGTCAGGAGAGCGTGGAGGCCAAACCGTTGGCCCATCACGACCTATCCATCGCCCAGGAAAGGTCATATTGAGATAGGCACGGACGTCCAAACCCCAATGAGGCGGTGCACCGTCTTGCTGAAACAAGACATAGGGGTGATACTTAAGCAGCTGAGGAACAGCATACAGTTGCAACATGTCCAGATACACTGCAGATGTGATGGTAGCCTCAGCGAAGAAGAATGGCCCAATAATTCGATCGTGCAATAGCGCGCACCAAACATTCACCTTTGGACTGCCTCTGGTGCACTCCACGATCTCGCCTAAATCAGAAAAAAAACTTTGATAGTTGTAAACAATTCGACCTAAGTTTCATATTTGTATCTTACTTCTAGCCTGAATTATCAATTTATGTAATAAGGGGAAGACTTTTCGGACACCCTGTACTTTCCTGCCTGAGTGCGACACGGCGGATGCTGCAGCGCACGGGAATGCGCGGGTCGCCCACGCAGGGGGTCTGCGCCCAGAGGCCCGAGTTCTACTCGCAGGTGGCGCAGTCTGGAACCGTCCCGAAAGAGGTGGCAGATATCCCGCCAGCACGAGGGTGCAGTCGTCGCTCTACGACGTAGCTGCTGTGTACAGCGGACCACCGCGTGTGCGCCAGGAGCATAAACGCTCGAGCGCCGTTGGCGGCGACTTTCCAACGCCGAGGCACGGAATCCTGTCAACACGAATATTGTGCTACAAGTTCCGTCGGATCCACGGCAACAGGCTCAGAACCTGGTGTAGCATCGTGTGACATCTACATTGTAAAAAAAATTACCGACATTCAACTGTAATAAATTCTGTTAGACTGACGTCCTAAGAACGAAAATTATTCATTTTCTAACCAAGATAACTGTTAAACGCAGTAAAGAGTGCTATGTCTCATACAATTGGTAATGAAGAGTGATTTTTGAAGACTATGTACTGTAGGCGGAATGTTAACGCCATCGTTCTAGCGTTAAAGACACTCTTACAAATGCGGCGCCGAACAAGTACACTTATTACTAATAATTTTATATTATTCGTCGATAGCTTCCCACACATGTATGAGACGCCTCCTTTCTTTGTGGTTAGCCAGATCACTGAAAGCAACGAATCTGGCTCCTGCCAGTAAATGTTTTGTTTTAAGTACAGATAGTGTGGAGGATCAGTGGACAAAGTTCAAAACCATCGTACAACACGCGTTAGATGAGTATGTGCCAAGCAAGATCGTAAGAGATGGAAAAGAGCCACCGTGGTACAACAACCGAGTTAGAGGACTGCTGCGGAAGCAAAGGGAACTTCACAGCAAACAGAAACATAGCCAAAGCTTTGCATACAAACAAAAATTACGCGAAGAGAAATGTTATGCGAGGAGGGCCATGCGAGGGGCGTTAAATGAATTCGAAAATAAAGTTCTATGTACTGACTTGGCAGAAAATCCTAAGAAATTTTGGTCTTACTTCGGAAGATTTCTCTCCATTGAGAATGACATGCTGCGTTCTGTTATCTAGGAACTCTTCAATCCAATCACACAATTGGTCTGGTAGTCCATACGCTCTTACTTTGTTCATTAAACGACTGTGGGGAACTGCATCGACCGCCTTGTGAAAGTCAAGAAACACGGTATCTGCCTGGGAACCCGCGTCTATGGCTCTCCGAGTCTCGTGGACGAATAGCGCGAGCTGGGTTTCACACGATCGTCTTTTTCGAAAGACGAGTAGATTTCTAGTTTCCAGAAAAGTCATTATACTCGAACATAATAAGTGTTCCAAAATTCTACAACTGATCGACGTTAGAGATATAGGTCTATAGTTCTGCACATTTGTTCGACGTCCCTTCTTGAAAACGGGGATGACCTGTGAACATAGTGTGTCCCATGTGTATTGGCCAGAAGCAAAATAGAAAAAATGTTGTTGTTATTGTTGTGGTCTTCAGTCCTGAGAATGGTTTGATGCAGCTCTCCATGCTACTCAATCCTGCGCAAGCTTCTTCATCTCCCAGTACCTACTGCAACCTACGTCCTTCTCTCCATCCATCTCTTGGTCTCCCCCTACCATTTTTACCCTCCACGCTGCCCTCCAGTACTAAATTGGTGATCCCTTGATGCCTCAGAACATGTCCTACCAACCGGTCCCTTCTTCTAGTTAAGTTGTGCCACAAGCTCCTCTTCTCCCCAATTCTATTCAATACCTCCTCATTAGTTATGTGATCTATCCATCTAATCTTCATCATTCTTCTGTAGCACCACATTTCGAAAGCTTCTATTCTCTTCTTGTCCAAACTATTTATCGTCCATGTTTCACTTCCATACATGGCTAACTCCATACAAATACTTTCAGAAACGACTTCCTGACATTTAAATCTATACTCGATGCTAACAAATTTTTCTTCTTCAGAAACGCTTTCCTTGCCATTGCCAGTCTACATTTTATATCCTCCCTACTTCGACCATCGTCAGATATTTTGCTCCCCAAATAGCAAAACTCCTTTACTACTTTAAGTGTCTCATTTCCTAATCTAATTCCCTCAGCATCACCCGCCTTAATTCGACAACATTCCATTATCCTCGTTTTGCTTTTGTTGATGTTCATCTTATACCCTCCTTTCAAGACACTGTCCATTCCGTTCAATTGCTCTTCGAAGTCCTTTGCTGTCTCTGACAGAATGAGAATGTCGTCGGCGAACCTCAAAGTTTTTATTTCTTCTCCATGGATTTTAATAGCTACTACGAACTTTTCTTTTGTTTTCTTTACTGCTTGCTCAATATACAGATTGAATAACATCGGAGATAGGCTACAACCCTGTCTCACTCCCTTCAGAACCACTGCTTCCCTTTCATACCCCTCGACTCTTATAACTGCCATCTGCTTTCTGTACAAATTGTAAATAGCCTGTCTCTCACTGTATTTTACCTCTGCCACACCTGCTTTCTTTGGGATTGGAATTTGTCTCATACATCTTGCTCACCAGATGGTAGAGTTTTGTTAGGACTGGCTCTCCCAAGGCTGTCAGTAGTTCTAATGGAATGTTGTCTACTCCGGGGGCCTTGTTTCGACTCAGGTCTTTCAGTGCTCTGTCAAACTCTTCACGCAGTATCATATCTCCCATTTCATCTTCATCTACATCCTCTTCCATTTCCATAATATTGTCTTGTATAGACCCTCTATATACTCCTTCCACCTTTCATGCTTTCTCTTCTTTGCTTAGAACTGGGTTCCCATCTGAGCTCTTGATATTCATGCAAGTGGTTCTCTTTTCACCAAAGGTCTCTTTAATTTTCCTCTAGGCACTATCTATCTTACTCCTAGTAAGCCTCTACATCCTTACATTTGTCCTCTAGCCATCCCTGCTTAGCCATTTTGCACTTCTTGTCGATCTCATTTGTGAGACCTTTGTATTCCTTTTTGCCTGCTTCATTTACTGCATTTTTATATTTTCTTCTTTCATCAATTAAATTCAATATTTCTTCTGTTACCCAAGGATTTCTACTAGCCCTTGTCTTTTTACCTACTTGGTCCTCTGGTGCCTTCACTATTTCATCCCTCAAAGCTACCCATTCTTCTTCTACTGTATTTCTTTCCCCCATTCCTGTCAATTGTTCCCTTATGCTCTTCTTGAAACTCTGTACAACCTCTGGTTATTCAGTTTATCCAGGTCGCACCTCCTTCAATTCCCACCTTTTTGCAGTTTCTTCAGTTTTAATCTACAGTTCATAACCAATAGATTGTGGTCAGAGTTCACATCTGCCCTGGAAATGTCTTACAATTCAAAACCTGGTTCCTAAATCACTGTCTTACCATTATGTAATCTATCTGATATTATCTAGTATCTTCAGGCTTATTCCATGTATACAACCTTCTTTCATGATTCTTGAACCAAGTGTTAGCTATGATTAAGTTATGCT
Organism: Schistocerca americana; assembly: GCF_021461395.2. Classification (NCBI taxonomy): domain Eukaryota; kingdom Metazoa; phylum Arthropoda; class Insecta; order Orthoptera; family Acrididae; genus Schistocerca; species Schistocerca americana. Next base: position 40,929,014 of record NC_060121.1, read on the forward strand.
CTGCGCAAAATTCTACCAGGCGGCTTCCTCTTTCATTTCTTAGCCCCAATCCATATTCACCTACTATGTTTCCATCTCTCCCTTTTCCTACTCTTGAATTCCAGCCACCCATGGCTATTAAATTTTCGTCTCCCTTCATTACCTGAATAATTTCATTTATTTCATCATACATTTCACCAATTTCCTCGTCATCTGCAGAACTAGTTGTGATATAAACTTGTACTACTGTAGTAGGCGTGGGCTTCGTGTTTATCTTGGCCACAATAATGCTTTCACTATGCTTTTGGTAGTAGCTTACCCACACTCCTATTTTTTATTCATTATTAAACGTACTCCTACGTTACACCTATTTGATTTTGTATTTATAACCGTGTATTCACCTGACCAAAAGTCTTGATCCTCCTGCCACCGAAATTCACTAATTCCCACTATATCTAACTTTAACCTATCCATTTCCCTTTTTAAATTTTCTAACCTACCTGCCCGATTAAGGGATCTGACATTCCACTCGCCGATCTCCTGATAACGACGTCCTCTTGAGTAGTCCCCGCCCGGAGATCCGAATGGGGGAGTATTTTACCTCCGGAATATTGTACCCAAGAGGATGCCGTCATCATTTAACCACACAGTAAAGCTGCAGGCCCTCGGGAAAAATTACGGCTATAGTGTCCCCTTGCTTTCAGCCGTTCGCAGTACCAGAACAGCAAGGCCATTTTGGTTAGTGTTACAAAGCCAGATCAGTCAATCATCCAGACTGTTGCCTCGGCAACTACTGAAAAGGCTGCTGCCTCTCTTCAGGAACCACACGTTTGTCTGGCCTCTCAACAGATACCCCTCCGTTGTGGTTGCACCTACGGTACGGATATCTGTATCGCTGAGGCACGCAAGCCTCCCCACCAACGGCAAGGTCCATGGTTCATGGGGGGGGGGGGGGCGGAAAAATATGATGGTGTAAGAAACCACTACCAGCGCAAGGGGTGAAGTGGGGTTTTAAAACTGGCGCTATGCAAGGATATTCGAAAGCGGAGTGCGTTGGTGACGAGTCCACAGTTTTCAGTGTCTCTAGCCTGTCTGGAGGCAGTCGCGTTGGCCCTTAACCCTTAATGATGACGGATAATGCCTAACTCTGAAAAATTTGAACAATGCAATAAAAATTCATCGTGTAAGTTGGGGAGAACAGCTGCCTCGCATTTCTGGACGCCCACATACAGGTGAAACGTGATGGCACTCTGGGACATGGGGTATGCAGGAAAGCCAGCCACACGAACCCGTATCTTCTAGGATCTAGGAAGGAGCTGGCACCATACATGGCAGTAGAACTGCATCCTGGCAGAGCGAACGCCATATGCGACGATAACGACTTACGGACGGAAATGGACTGTCTAAAAGAGTATTTCGCTTTCAACGGCTACAGAAGGAACTGAGGAGAAGGAAAAGCTAATGCGTGTGCAGCTTCCCCAAGAATCGGCCGCATTCTGCCTGTGAAATGCATGCAGCCCGTATTTCTAGCACCTGCAAAAATAAGGAGCTTTCCGGGCGGCGCGAAAGGTAACCTCGTCCTTCGTACAGTTAGCACCCATCACACTCCGTCAGATGTGGAAAATCGTACGTATGTCTCTAACTAAGATATTGCTTGCTGTAATGCAGTAGACATATAGGAATAAAGTCTTCTTGTAACAACGCCAGTTTGTACCTTAGCTTAATGTTTTCTGTTGTGTTATGAACTTCAGTCCCGCCCTAGCGAATTTATAATCCTATCTTCGATCTCATTAGGCAGTGATCTAACGATAATGAAGTTCGTCTTAAAAAATGTGTTTCGTTCACTAGTGGTGATATTTTCTTGCTAGCAATGTATAGTCGGCAACAGATCTTGTTGATTTGTAGTTGTCGATGTGTATTTATTAACGTCCTCCCTCCTGAAGAAAATGCTATATATTTTTCAGTTTGGTAAAGTTGCATAATTCCCTTTCGAATGTATGTGGTATTCGAAACTGTCCCACTGCATTTGGAATTTTGTTTGTTTTCCACTAATGTATTCATATCTCCTGAAACCAGAATATAGCTTGCTGTCAGCAATTCCCTTCTTAGTTGCGCATACAGTAACTGTTCGAAGATGTCTACTAGAAACCGGACAGTTGACGTTGTTCACTGATACAATAATATAGGACAAGCACGTCCTCCCGTTTGCTACCAGTTTGCTGCTCCTATAGCTTGCCCTCGTTTTGTTTTTTGTTTCAGCTATCGTTACTAAATTTATCTACGTGTCTCATAATTCTGTTTCTAGGCCTGATTTTTTATCGCTTATTCCACGAACATTCCTGGTCGCAGTTCATTTGAAATCCCAACTGTGACATGCTGTACCTTGGATAGATGCTCAATTGTGATTTCCGCCCTGTCCCGACGGCGCTCAGGCACGTGTTTGTTTAAGTAGGCTGCCAACCTCTGATAGCGTAGCTGCGTGGAATGGCTGTCACCTGCCGGCCTCTCATCATGTCTCATCTTCTGTCAGGACTGTCTGTCTCAGCCGAAGACTTCCATCTTTACATCGCCCCCCCCCCTCCCCCCTTGCCCCGGCCACCACACTTTGTTACCCCTTCCACTTTACAGCCTCTCCGATCTATGTGGTACGTGCGAGACGAGGGCATAGCCCAGGGGTTGCAACTTGGGAGGAGGATTTTCTGGCGGAGCTGGTAAGTGCTAGCAGAGCCGTCGGTCAGGTGCTTGCTATCCTCGCCTACTCGGCACCAATCCGGGCGTTTAGACCATTTCAGCACAACGACGAGTGATGAGCTCGTACATAATTAAAGCTAATTTTGTTTCCACGGAGGTCATGCGGTCTGTATGCCATGTCGTGATGTAAAATGATGTACGACGTTTCAACTGCTATTGAAAGTGACGATCACCAGGTTAGGTCTACAACCCAAAAAAAATTTGTGCAAATGACACCGGTAGCGAGAGTCCGCTGGATTGTGCGACTGGAGAAGAGCAGCCCCTGCTGTGTAGGCTACCGCGGTTCACACAGGCTGCGTGGCCGCATTTGCATCGCCTTATGGAATCTGTCACCGCGTTTGAGAGACTCCGCACGATAAATCAGTGTTTTGGGAACGAATTTGCCGCTAGACTTTACGTGAAAATAAGCGCAGCGTATTTGTGTTTCGATCTGTGCAAAAAGTTCCCCTCGCTTTCCCTTTAATTAACGCTCAGTACAAAACGTGTGACCACGGTCCAGAGGACAGCCGCACCTCCCGTGTACAGCAGCTGCCCGCACTCTCTGCCCGTCCGTATCACTCTCGCCTACCCCACTGTGTCACCGTTACGTTTCGGCTCATCTAGCGCCTTGCTGCAGCACTACGGCACGGGGATTTTGTTGTACCGGGACCGCAAAAATGTACCTGCGAAACAAACAAAATATTATTTGTTTGGCCTTATTTTTTCGGCGTTATAATTAAAAGTTTATGACTACCCTCGTACGTGTGGCTACGAAGTGGAGATTCGCTTCTAAGCTTGTAGCTTTCCGACCGTTAAATAGAGTACAAACTTGGTAAGGTTTAGGATTGGTAAGCGGGGCACATGGGCTGCTGGAGTGGGATGTCGACCCCATTTGAAGACACAAAAATTTATTTTCACCACGTTAATTAAAACAGAGCACTCGTAACAACACAATGATTAATTAGTATTTGCAAATTGCGGTGATCTACACCGATTATTCAACTGTATAAAAGCAATGAGAATAATTCAAAAAATTTTAAAAGAAAAACAGCCTTATGTCCCTAACTTTAAGGTAAGTCAAGGAATATATTGCTCCCTCCTACGTATATCTCGCGAAGAGACCATGAGGACAAAATCAAAGAGATTAGAGCCCACACAGAGGCATACCGACAATCCTTCTTTCCACGAACAATACGAGACTGGAATAGAAGGGAGAACCGATAGAGGTACACAGGGTACTCTCCGCCACACACCGTCAGGTGGCTTGCGGAGGATGGATGTAGCTGTAATAAAAAATTACTTCACACAAACATAACTTTAACGTAACTACAGATCTGAGCTCATTAGTCTGTTATCAGGCCTTGTCAATATGAAAAATAACGATTTTTAAAGGTACAAGGTTCAAAAAGAATACTCAAATAGCAATATCTCATAAATACGTGAATTAAATATTATGGAAAACATCCGGAAACATGATGTTATGATAGCCTGAAAGATCTATACACAAATTTGCACATTCTCGACATTTGGCGTCGACATCAGCCGCGCTTCTGAATTCCGTGCTCGAGAGCTCAAGTGACAACAACAGGCAGGAGGGCCTGCGCACACCAGTAACGGCTTCAAGAACACGCAAACCCAGTATTAATACACAGTTCACTGAAATGCTGGAACCAACAGCCAAGCACTGGCTAGCGCCAAATGCAGGAGGAGATGTTACAGTGTGACAACCGCAGTTACTATTAAAGCAATAGGTCATTACACAATCTCCAATGACGTGAAATTTCACTTGATAAATAGTTCAAGGTGTTAATGACAAGACAATCCGCACACAACTTTAAATACCAAAGCACTGTTTGACGGTGCAAAATTGTTACTATTATAGTTGCCAATAAAAAGAAAGTCGGCAGTTCCAATTTAAATTTCTGGCTGAAGTTTTATACAGAGAATAAACTTTGATTCATACAATTGAGCACTCAACATATTAACAATAATAATAATAATAATAATAATAATAATAATAAAAGGTTTCGCCTAATATCGGCTACACTTTTAATTCAAAACAAATGCAACGGAACCAGGGCACAGTGCAAAAAATGGTTCAAATGGCTCCGAGCACTATGGGACTTAACATCTGAGGTCATCAGTCCCCTAGAACTTAGAACTACTTAAACCTAACTAACCTAAGGACATCACACACGTCCACGCCCGAGGCAGGATTCGAACCTGCGACCGTAGCGGTAGCGCTGTGCCAGACTGAAGCGCCTAGAACCAGTCGGCCACTGCGGCCGGCGGGGCACAGTGCAGTCACATGGACTTGCAATACCTATTATGCCGGACCCACGTCCAAGTGGTTTAAGGAATGACTGGCGAAAATCAAAGTGGCTACACGGAGTAATGACATGTATTTATTTATTTATTTATTGCCAAATTATAGACCTGTTACCAAATATTTAAAACAGGTCGTACATCTTACAAATTTCGTATTTCATCTTTTTAGAGTTTTCTTTTCTTTTGTTTTATCTACAACATTTACAAAGAATGATACTTTTCAAAGTAACAATAATTTAAGGTTGAAATATAAGTAAAATTTTGTTGTTTTTTCGGGAGAATATAAAAAGGTGATAGGATAGAGGAGACATTCGTTAGTACCATCAGCGAATGTGACTGCCCATGAATATCTCGGAATGCTTTCTTCGAGCAGTTGACCGCTAGTCACACACACACACACACACACACACACACACACACACACACACACACACACACACAGCCGGCCGGTGTGGCCGTGCGGTTAAAGGCGCTTCAGTCTGGAACCGCGTGACAGCTACGATCGCAGGTTCGAATCCTGCCTCGGGCATGGATGTGTGTGATGTCCTTAGGTTAGTTAGGTTTAATTAGTTCTAAGTTCTAGGTGACTGATGACCTCAGAAGTTAAGTCGCATAGTGCTCAGAGCCATTTTGAATACACACACACACACAAATGGTTATTAGTTGAGAAATAATATTGCTTATCCTATTTATTACTAATCCTATGTATTAACTACTTTAGGTGCCCATCCATGTACAGCATTTTGTGATTTCTTGGCTAGATCGCCAGCACCTTATACTTATTTACTGTCACATCTCAGCTTCCTCCTCCTGTTCCTTATCAATGTCACTATTTTCGCTGTCACTGTGGGTATCGCTGTCCAACATCTGGAGATTGTTGTTACCCTGCACATAGGCATGAGTGTAATGTCGTGTCCGCATATACTCTTCTTGTGTTGTTTCTGAAATACTGTTTGTCATTGCGTTTAATTGTGCCCATTGTTCTTCGTCTCTTATTGCTAAGTATATATCTATTTCTGTATCTGTGTAGTCTAAGTGTAGTGTATATCTATTGTTCGCGTATTGCCCACAGAAAAAGACAGTGTGTTCTGGGGAACCTTCATCCCCGCATGTGCTTGCAGATGTCAGCCTCAGACCGACGCGGTTTAAGTGCGTGGGATAAGGTCAGTGTCCGGTTAAGAAATGTACCATACCGTTGGTGGGATCGATATGTCTCATTCTCAACCGCTCCCTTATGTCAGGGAGGAAGTCGTGCAGTCTACGTCCCTTATCACTTACATCGCACTCGCCTTGCCATGTATCCAAACGCCAACTTTTAAGGTGACGTATCATCTCTATCGGCACACCGGTCATTGTGTGTACCTTATCTACTCTCCCCACCTTTAGCCAGTAACTTGGAGATCTGAATTTGATCGTGATATTTATGAGGCATATTCCGAGCACCACACATAGTGCATCCGCTGAAGTGGTGCCGAAGGCTCCAGATAAACTAAGTAGGACACTTCTCTGCCCTCGTTTGACGGATGCTTTGTTGGTGACCACGTTCAGTCTATGTGCCCACGTGCTAGCTGCGAAGCTGAGTACTGATTCGAAGAGCGCACAGTGGTATGTCCGTATGACTGGTAGAGGTAGTCTGTACTGTTTTGAATTTAGCCTCACCAGTTTGTGTAGTATTTTTTCTGCTCTGTCTGTTATTAGTCTTATGTGTTCGTGGAAATTCAATTTTTCATCTATGTGTGCCCCAAGATAGTGCGTAACGTGTGCTCGTTTGATGTTTGTGTCCCCAATTTTAAGCGAAGGATTCCTTTGGAGTGATCCTTTCAGTAAAATGTATGTTGGTTTGTTTTCGGCTATCCTGAGTTTGTTGTTGTGACACCACTGAGTAATTGTTTGTGGTATTCCACTGGCTTTCTCTTGTAACTGGGCTCCGTTGTTTGCAGTGACTACAACTAATAGGACAATTGCATAGGCGACAATCCCGTCTGACCTGTCATCCCCATTCAGAAGTTGTAGGAGGGGTTCAATTTTTATGTCCCAGAAGATCGTGCAGCAGATCGACCCTTGAGGACAGCCTTTGGTAATTCTTTTAATTGTTTTCCAGCTGTCCATCTGCTATTCGACCACTTGGTCTTTACAGTAGTTTAGAAAACTGTTGTACAGTGACTGCGCTACCTCCAGATGTCTTAGCCTCTGAAAGTCTCGGCATAAGAAGTCAGCCTCATTCTGCCAACGGCCTTGTCAAAGAGGGCGGAGGAGCGGATAGAGGTTCAGGGCACTCTCTTGTCCTAGGGGTGGGAAATTGCCCCTAAAGGCGGAAGAATCAGCAATGATCAACGACATGAGGATGCAGAAGGCAATGGAAACCACTGCATTAAAGACACGTAACGTGTATCCACAGGACATGTGGCCTGTAATTGAAGAAGTGTCATGATGATCTCTCCATTGGCAAAAGATTCCGGAATAGCCCCTCATTCAGGGGCTGCCAGGGGGAGGCTACCATGAGAGAGAGAGAGAGAGAGATTGAATAATCAACGAAAGGATAACGTTCTACGAGTCGGGGCGTGGAATGTCAGAAGCTTGAACGTGGTAGGGAAACTAGAAAATCTGAAAAGGGAAATGCAAAGGCTCAATCTAGATATAGTAGGGGTCAGTGAAGTGAAGTGGAAGAAAGACAAGGATTTCTGGTCAGATGAGTATCGGGTAATATCAACAGCAGCAGAAAATGGTATAACAGGTGTAGGATTCATTATGAATAGGAAGGTAGGGCAGAGGGTGTGTTACTGTGAACAGTTCAGTGACCGGGTTGTTCTAACAGAATCGACAGCAGACCAACACCGACAACGATAGTTCAGGTATACATGCCGACGTCGCAAGCTGAAGATGAACAGATAGAGAAAGTGTATGAGGATATTGAAAGGGTAATGCAGTATGTAAAGGGGGACGAAAATCTAATAGTCATGGGCGACTGGAAGGAGTAGAAGAAAAGGTTGCAGGAGAATATGGGCTTGGGACAAGGAATGAAGGAGGAGAAAGACTAATTGAGTTCTGTAACAAGTTTCAGCTAGTAATAGCGAATACCCTGTTCAAGAATCACAAGAGGAGGAGGTATACTTGGAAAAGGCCAGGAGATACGGGAAGATTTCAAGTAGGTTACATCATGGTCAGACAGAGATTTCGAAATCAGATACTGGATTGTAAGGCGTACCCAGGAGCAGATATAGACTCAGATCACAATATAGTAGTGATGAAGAGTAGGCTGAAGTTCAAGACATTAATCAGGAGGAATCAATACGCAAAGAAGTGGGATACGGAAGTACTAAGGAATGACGAGATACGTTTGAAGTTCTCTAACGCTATAGATACAGCAATAACGAATAGCTCAGTAGGCAGTACAGTTGAAGACGAATGGACATCTCTAAAAAGGGCCATCACAGAAGTTGGGAAGGAAAACGTAGGTACAAAGAAGGTAGCTGCGAAGAAACCATGGATAACAGAAGAAATACTTCAGTTGATTGACGAAAGGAGGAAGTAGAAACATGTTCCGGGAAAATCAGGAATACAGAAATACAAGTCGCTGAGGAATGAAATAAATAGGAAGTGCAGGGGAGCTAAGACGAAATGGCCGCAGGAAAAATGTGAAGACATCGAAAAAGATATGATTGTCGGAAGGACAGACTCAGCATACAGGAAAGTCAAAACAACCTTTGGTGACATTAAAAGCAACGGTGGTAACATTAAGAGTGCAACGGGAATTCCACTGTTAAATGCAGAGGAGAGAGCAGATAGCTGGAAAGAATACATTGAAAGCCTCTATAAGGTTGAAGGTTTGTCTGATGTGATAGAAGAAGAAACAGGAGTCGATTTAGAAGAGATAGGGGATCTAGTATTAGAATCGGAATTTAAAAGAGCTTTGGAGGACTTACGGTCAAATAAGGCAGAAGGGATAGATAACATTCCATCAGAATTTCTAAAATCATTTTGGGAAGTGGCAACTAAACGACTATTCACGTTGGTGTGTAGAATATATGAGTCTGGCGATATACCATCTGACTTTCGGAAAAGAATCATCCACACAATTCCGAAGACGGCAAGAGCTGACAAGTACGAGAATTATCGCACAATCAGCTTAACAGCTCATGCATCGAAGCTGCTTACAAGAATAATATACAGGAGAATGGAAAAGAAAATTGAGAATGCGCTAGGTGACGATCAGTTCGGCTTTAGGAAAAGTAAAGGGACGAGAGAGGCAATTCTGACGTTACGGCTAATAATGGAAGCAAGGCTAAAGAAAAATCAAGACACTTTCGTAGGATCTGTCGACCTGGAAAAAGCGTTCGACAATATAAAATGGTGCAAGCTGTTCGAGATTCTGAAAAAAGTAGGGGTAAGCTATAGGGAGGGACGGGTCATATACAATATGTACAACAACCAAGAGGGAATAATAAGAGTGGACGATCAAGAACGAAGTGCTCGTATTAAGAAGGGTGTAAGACAAGGCTGTATCCTTTCGCCCCTACTCTTCAATCTGTGCATCGAGGAAGCAATGATGGAAATAAATGAAAGGTTCAGGAGTGGAATTAAAATACAAGGTGAAAGGATAACAATGATACGATTCGTTGATGACATTGCTATCCTGAATGAAAGTGAAGAGGAATTAATGATCTGCTGAACGGAATGAACAGTCTAATGAGTACACAATATGGTTTGAGAGTAAATCGGAGAAAGACGAAGGTAATGAGAAGTAGTAGAAATGAGAACAGCGAGAAACTTAACATCAGGATTGATGGTCACGAAGTCAATGAAGTTAAGGAATTCTGCTACCTAGGCAGTAAAATAACCAATGGCGGACGGAGCAAGGAGGACATCAACAGCAGACTCGCTATGGCAAAAAAGGCATTTCTGGCCAAGAGAAGTCTACTAATATCAAATACCGGCCTTAATTTGAGGAAGAAATTTCTGAGGATGTACGTCTGGAGTACAGCATTGTATGGTAGTGAAACAAGGACTGTGGGAAAACCGGAACAGAAGAGAATCGAAGCATTTGAGATGTGGTGCTACAGACGAATGTTGAAAATTAGGTGGACTGATGAGGTTAGGAATGAGGAGATTCTACGCAGAATCAGAGAGGAAAGGAATATGTGGAAAACACTGATAAGGAGAAGGGACAGGATGATAGGACATCTGCTAAGACACGAGGGAATGACTTCCATGGTACTAGAGGGAGCTGTAGAGGGCAAAAACTGTAGAGGAAGACAGAGACTGGAATACGTCAAGCAAATAATTGAGGACTAGGTTGCAAGTGCTACTCTGAGATGAAGAGGTTAGCACAGAAAAGGAATTCGTGGCGGGCCGCATCAAACCAGTCAGTAGACTGATGACCAAAAAAAAAAAAAAAAAGTTTACTATAAGCAGGGCCTGGTTGATGGCATCATCTATTGATCTGCAAGTTCTGAAGCCGAACTGGTGTTGGCTCACACCCCTGAGAGCTCTGTGTATTTGCAGGCGCTTACACAGTAGCTTCTCCTGAATCTTTGCTAGGGTGTTTATTAGGCATATTGGCCTGTAAGTCTTTGGACCTGAAGGATCCCTGTCCGCTGATTTCTTAATAATGACTGATTTGGAGGTTTTCCATACTGTAGGTACCCTGCCCAGCAGTAAGGCATCGTTCGGTAACGTCGTTAGGAACTGGTTGATGTGCAGTGCTAGTTTTTTCAGTGTTTCCGAGTGGATACCATCTGGTCCAGGTGCTTGCTTGTTTTTGAGCTCTGAGGTTGCTAGCGCTACCTCTTCTTCCGCAAAAGGACAGGTGACAGTTGCAGTGTTGTATGGTGTGTGTAGGATTTCTCTTAGTGTTGCATGATATTGTATGTCTATCGATAACGTCGTCATAGAGTAGTTTATACAGCAGAAACTCCCCTGTGTTCCTCCGTGCCCTCGTCATCGTACCGTCATCCTGCCTTAGCGTTCCCAGAACTAGTGGGGTTTTTATCTTCTCTGTCAGTTTTTTGTATGGTTCCCCCCATATATTTTGCTCTGTTTGTGTTGCTACAAATAGCTCCCATTGTTGTCTACGCGTGTTGTATAGGGTCTGTCTGTATAAGTCTTGTGCATGCCTATATGCTTCAAGTCTTACTCGTCTGTCCCTATCTGCTATCGCCCCTTGATATAATTTTCGTTTGCGTCTTGCGTCTTGTTTGAGTCTCGTGAGTTCGTTGGTCGATGGTACTGGTGATCATTTTGTGTTCTTTTCTGTCGGTATTGAAGTGTTTTCTGCATGCTGTCTTACCTGTGTTAAATTTGTTGCTCTATAGTCGATACTTTCATTGATGTTTTCTAGATCGTGTTGTTGGATAATTTCCGTTAATTTGCTCCAGTCTGCTTTGTGTAACAACAAGTGTTTGGTGTGTGATTTGGTAATTGTGTTCTGAGTGTGAGTTAGTGTGTATGTTGTGATATTATGATCAATACTGGTTATGTTATCGTGTACAATGCAGTTTGTTACGTGTGCCATTGCTGCATTATTTGCTAGCGTGAAGTCGATATTACTGCGCGTACCATCGAACCTTGCATATGTTGGTATAGGTCCTTCCGTATTCATTACCTGTAATTGTGTTTCTTGTATTAGCTCGATGATTGTGCGTCCACTGTCATCTGTTCTGTCTGAGTTCCAGAGGATCGATCTGGAATTAATGTCAGCACTTATCACTAATTTTTTGCCTCTGGCATACATTACTAGATCTTTGATGTAGTCTGCGTACGGCTGTATTTGATGGTTGTATTCGGCATACTTGGATGCAATAACCCATGTGACGTTCCCTTTAGTTATCTCTATGGTAACCAAGTGTTGATTGCATTACTGTGTTACCTTACTTATGTTAGAAGTTCTGTTTAGAATTACTATTGCAGGCTTACAGCCATTGCTGCCTGTTATTATGGTAGCATGTTTTGGTAGACACATCAGTTGCCTATTTCTATTACAAGGTTTTTGTAAGCGCATGATGTCTCCCTGCAAGTCTTGTGCTATTTTAGAGATTTCCACACTAGCTGCCGTACTGTTTTTTTGTATTACGTTGTAAGATATTCATTTTTTGTCAATGTGTTCTGGGTGTGTTACGTGTACGAAACATTTACGGCCAGTCTGTGAGTAATCGAAATATGTTCGTCCGTGTGCTCTTACACGATCTATATATATTTTGTCCAAGTGGAACGCTTCTGACCTGCGCAGGCAGACCTGGACCATGAGGTCGAGCAGCGGCTCTGCTGAGGCAGGAATATTTTCTGTCCTTAGGATGTTTCTGTCTGTTTGCTTAGCTACTGGAAAACAGAGAGAACCTCCCTTTGGATGGCACAATCTACGTAGCATCCGCTGCGCTGTGACATCCAAAAATTCCACCACAAAATGGCTCACCATTTAAAGTTAGTCCAGGAGCTCGCCGTTAACATGGACGCTAGGGTAAAGTCCCGCGCTCTCCTCAGGATCCGAGACAGACACGACTCCTGACCGGTGACTGCTTCCGCACTCCAGTTCCGCTCGCCACCAGACCCAGGCAGTACACGCAGCGCCGACTGACCACTCGCGATGCTCCGTGCGCAGTCTTCCGTCTGTCGCTGGCGCTGACCGAGTCCCTCCGCCTTGCGAGCGGCGGCCGGCCTAAATGGAGGGCGCTAAGCAACCGGGACGCCGCAATGCGCGTAACTTCGACAGAGAAACTATCCTGCCGAGGGCATCGCAGGAAGTCACGGCTCAAAGCTCTGAAAGTCAAATGAAACAAAACCAGCAACAACAAGGTCATAGCGACTCGGTCGTTGCACTGTGGGCAGAAACGGGGCCGCAGCCGTATGGAGCTTCACGTAATGCCACGAGGGACTGTGCAATCTATGCCAAGACAACGTGGTACCTGTCTGGTACACCTGTGATCAAACATGACCAGGCGGCGAACAGCTGCTTTATTAAAGTAGTTGACAACTTAGCTTTCCAATGCTACAAGCTACTAAGTAAACAACGAACTCCCACAAACATTAGTATTCTAATGTTCAGCACCTCATCCATAATTCAGCTGCTACTGTTAATGTGCAGCACTAACTGTGAAACACGTGAGCGACAGCCTCCACTGGCTACCGAAGCGTTGTATATGAGCAGTCAAACAAAACGAGACAGATGGAATAAAAACTGATTATTATTTCAAAACTTATCACCATAACACATTTATCCGACTGTGAGACAAGACGGTCAGTAGCCTCGCGGTTGCTTACGAAACCGTGTTTGCACCCGGGAGTGCATCTCTTCTTCGGAAGCAAACAGACGGCCACGGGTGTCTCTCTTCCGGGCTCTGGAAACGTTGAAGTGACGTGGAGAGAGATCGAGACTGTATGAAGAATGTGTGAAAGGGCTTCCCAGCGACACCTGTGCAACGTACAGGAGACAGCCTTTGCAAGACGTGGTATCCTGCAGCGTGCCTGGACGCTTGGACACGGTGGCGCTCCTCAGGTTTTGCAAAATGTCCTCGGCATCAGCTGTGGCGCCGTGACTCAGGTCGGCATTATTCTGTTGCACGGTAATTCCTCACATCTTGTCAGGATTATTTCTTTGGGAAGCCCTTACAAATCCCCCAATCAGTACCGATCTCTGATCGTGCGGTTTACACATTTTTGGAGCCCTGAAGAAATAACTTCGTTGCCCTCGATTTGCTCCGGATTACGGGGTACAGTCACTGTTCCGTAGGCAGCCGCAAACGTGTTTCCGTCAGTTGGATAACTGTATTAATAATTATGGCCATTACATTTGAAACTTTACTTTTTTCCATCAGTGTCCTTTTCAGTTGACTACCGCTTATATGTGAGCGCGGGGACAGGAGCGCGACTAATAGATCCTTGTACACTGGCGGCTCTAAATCGGATTAACTGACTGCAACAAACTTGAACTTTTCGTCAACCAAACTTCGGCCGGCACCGGCAGTAGCGACAGCAGAGACGGTGCGTTGACGGTGGACCGTCCATCACCCTAATTCCTGCTTAAAAACTCGTGGGACAGTAGGTGATATTTTTGTAAATGTAGTCGTGTAGCTACGATCTAGGTAGTAAGAAGGCAGACCAACTGACGAAACGAATAGCTTGTAAATGGCACTTACTCGCACTTAACACTAAAACACAGAAAAGACGCAATCTAGTAGGATGGTAGAAACATAATCCAGGTAAAGGAATCACTGTGGACATTTATAAGCAGAAATCATGTGACGGTAGTACTACTTAACAGTTAAATGAATTTGGTCACGGATTCCATAACAAACATTTAAACGCAAAATTCATCCAGCGGACAGCAAGAAAATTTAAGTCACGTCTTTGTTCGACGTAAAAGGTTTTCAACGAGACCAATAAATCCAAAAGGAAGCAAGCAAGCTTCAATATTGTTAAGTGACACCCTGCCCGAGGACTCTGATGTTAACAAATCTAAATATTTGCACATTAAAATAAACTGAAGAGCCGCAGAATCTGGTGCACCTGCCTAATATCGTGTAGGCCCCTCACGAGCACCCAAAACTGATGCAGTACGACGTGGCATGAATTCGACTAACGTCTGAAATAGTGCGGGAGGGAACTGACACAATGAATCCTGCACGGCTGTCCATAAATGCGTAACAGTACGAAGGGCTGGAGATCTCTTCCGAACAGCACGTTGCAAGGCATCCCAGATACGCTCAATAATGTTCATGTCTGGGGAGTTTGGTGGCCAGCGGAAGTGTTTAAACTTAGAAGAGTGTTCCTGGAGACACTGTAGCAGTTCGGGACGTGGGAGGGGGGGGGGGGGGTGTCGCATTGTCCTACTGGAATTGCCCAAGTCCTTCGGAATGCACAATGGACATGAATGGATGCAGGTGATCAGACAGGGCGCTTACGTACGTGTCAGCTGTCAGAGTCATATCAAGACAAATCAGGGGTCCCATATCACTCCAAAGCACACGATCCACACCATTACAGATCCTCCACCAGCTTGAGCAGTCCCCTGCTTATATGCAGGGTCCATGGATTCATGAGATTGCGTCCATACCCGTACACGTCCATCCGCTCGATAAGATTTGAAACCATACTCGTTCGACCAGACAACGTGTTTGCGGTCATCGACAGCCCAATGTCCGTGTTGACGGGCCCAGGCGAGGTGTAAAGCTTTGCGTCGTGCAGTCATCAAGGGTACACGAGTGGGCGTTCGCTTCCGATAGTCCATATCGATGATGTTTCGTTGAATGGTTCGCGCACTGACCCTTGCTGATGGCCCAGCATTGAAATCTGCAGCAGTTTGCGGAAGGGTTGCCCTTCTGTCACGATGAACGATTCCCTTCAGTCGTCGTTGGTCCCGTTCTTGCAGGACCTTTTTCCAGCCGCAGCGATGTTGGAGATCTGATATTTTACTGGGTTCCTGCTATTCACGGTACACTCGTGAAATGGTCGAACGGGAAAATCTTCACTTGGTCGCTAACTCGGAGATGCTGTGTCCTACCGCTCGTGCGCCGACTACAACACCACGTTCAAACTCCGTTAAATCTTGGTAATCTGCCATTGTGGCAGCAGTAACCTACCTAACATTTGCGTCAGACACTTGTCTTATATACGCACTGCCGACCGCAACGCTGTATTTTATCTGTTTACATATCTCTGCATCTGAATATGCATGCCTATACCCGTTTCTTTGGCGCTTCAGTGTGAAATACTTTAAGTAACATTGCAACTCCTGTATCATGCAGAACATTATGTGTATTACGTTATAAAAAAGTAATGTGTCCGAAATCCACAACAGAATGCTATACGATGCACTGTGGTAGACAGTTGAAATCGGCAAGCATCCGAGTGGTTGTATGGACTTGGTCACCAGTCTCCTTTAAATATAGTGGAAATAAAATTAAGTCAGCAGTATGGCGCCTTCTGTAAATTGTTTCGAACAGCTGGTCTCGTGGAAGAAACTTTGGTGCAGGTTTGCGTGTCTCTTGGCTGTAAACGCTTTGTATATACAGGTGGCCATTTTATGTCATTGAATGTTTCTTTCGAACGCCGTCCTTCCCAGAAACGGCTGTGTAATAATAATTTTCCTTTCTTTATATCAATTTAAGAGTGTTTCCCAACGGATGATATCCGATTCTATTGCTAAAATATCATGACTAGTCAGTCTGGAAATATTTAACCTTCATAATACTGCTTTTCTCATTTTATCCTTATAGAGGTAAAAGCCGTTCTGCTTAGGGATGTGTTGTACAAATCGCTTACGGCTTCTATTGCTTCTTTATACATGTCTTACAGGCAACTAATTTTTTCTCTCGCTGTCAGAATATTTGGCGGTCGAAATATGTTTGCTTACACCCTCACTATTCGCTTATTTTGGTTTTTAGAAACTCGCTTTTCCTATTGCTGCGTTCAATTTTAATGCGCACAGTTTCCTCCCGTAAAACTTCACACGTGTTGTCCACGTAGTTCTTTTAAAGAACTCTTATTAGTTACTAACATTGTTTGTAACTTTATTGAGCGAAAAATGTATTATTCAGTGAAGTTTCGGGATTCAGCTGGAATCACGAAAAATTGATTGCATTCATTAGCCAGACCTTCGCAATGTGTTGACCTAAGCTGTTCAACACCGGAGATAGGAATGTGTCCACGTCCTTC
Source organism: Schistocerca americana (assembly GCF_021461395.2). Taxonomy (NCBI): domain Eukaryota; kingdom Metazoa; phylum Arthropoda; class Insecta; order Orthoptera; family Acrididae; genus Schistocerca; species Schistocerca americana. The sequence goes on from NC_060121.1 coordinate 40,945,697, forward strand.
TGTCTGGACGCACGTCTTTTCCCTTCACAGTGACGGCTGAAAGTCGAGACAGCAGCAGAAATACTTTCCACAAACGATGTGGCTCCTCCGGTCGAAGCGAACACAACACTTACTGTATTCCAGAGGAACGCTAATCATCCCACGAACGAGTCGTGTCGCCACAGTGAGACCCAGACTTCATTCTCGGATGGTCGGAGCTCAGCTTGTTTGGATTTCAGATTGGTTCTCGTCGCGGTCTCTGCTGGGAGGGAGCGCAGGACGTTGAGAGCGACGCGCACTCCCTTCCAGAGGTTCCGTTCTTGCTCAGCATGTGCGCCACTTTCGCCGTGGATTCCCTAAGTCCAGAGGTACTGCCTCGCTCGGTCCCTTCCCCACAAAAATATAGCCAGCTCTCGCCCCCTAGTTGCAGACCCTTGCATATCGATGTAGAATGGGCGACCAAAAAGTTTCCGTTCTAAGACCTTACAGTCAGCCGCGGGGGATTAGGCGAGAGGTCTAGGGCGCTGCAGTCATGGACTGTGCGGCTGGTCCTAGCGGAGGTTCGAGTCGTCCCTCGGGCATGGGTGTGTGTGTTTGTCCTTAGGATAATTTAGGTTAAGTAGTGTGTAAGCTTAGGGACTGATGACCTTAGCAGTTAAGTCCCATAAGATTTCACACACACACCTTACAGTCAGAATCGATCCGCCAATCAGGCAGAATCGCCGTGATCAGATCACTGAGGCAGTCGACGCACCGGCGCAGCAGATCCAAGGTACTCGTGTGCTAGAACACCGTGTCCTGCTGCGTGGAGAAACAGGGCGGAAATTGCGGAACGTTCGAGGCCTTTCCAAAGGGGCCCGAAGTCTGATGAACACTTTGGGTGAGATCTGACCTAGGACTGTAAGTCCTACTTCAACTGGAGTGACTTATGCGTTACGACATTCGCGGTATGAGGACGTGCTGTGTTGTCGTGAAGCGACACAGGTACTTGGCGTACCACTCCGCGACGGTGGTTTTCGACAGACGTGCTGCCGCATACACGTCCTTCGATGGATATGTACCGGTGTTTGTGTTTCGGCAGCCGACAAATGAATAACAGCACTTCGGTCCAGATTGGACGCATTTGCTACTAACGTCGCCACAGCTCACGTTTGTTCATTTACTGCGCTCACGTCGAAATGACAGGAATGCCACACTAATGCCTCGACTGCATGTCGGTGCTTATATATCCGCATCAGAGTCGGCCTATGTTGCATATACGCTGCAGCAACGGCATCAGATAGAAAATTTTCGACCGCTCACTTATAATATAACAATTAATATAATTTTTTTACGTTGGTGCTTAGTTTATCGGTTTTGCGTAAATTCCTAAAAACTGAAATTCAGGGGTGCACATCGTTTGTGTTTATTTCTAAATGGATCATGGGTCACGCAACTGATTTACGAACTACAGTTACAACGAACTTTCACAACTTTGTCATCATCATAATTTACACCATCTAAAATGTAAGTGTGTGCACACGATTATTAGTATTTCACTTAGGAATACAGTCTTGAACAGGTTAGTACAGTATGGCTGTGCGAGACTTGAAAGTTGGGAATGCCGTTTCTTTCATGTCTTCTTCCTGCATTCGTCAAAGGTCAATCATTGTGGCCAGCTATAAAATTTTATTAAAAAATGTTGGCGTTTTTCAGCCACGCCTCACCTCGCCTCGCTTCCGACGGTTTGCCGATTGTTGCCGCGCACTCACGACCGGACTGTGTGGGATGATTTTCCGTGGGTGTGCAGCAGGTGCTGTCAGCACGCGACCGACTGGGCGCCCCTTCCCGGCTCGTATGTCTTCTTTTGTGGCCGGCCGGGACGCGAGCTCGAAACGTCGTAGAGCCCTGTATCAAACGTAGCCTGCAATTAGTGTGGCACTCCTTGCAATTTTCGGCAACCTTTTGTTGTCACTCCCCTTCATTACGAGCTTTGGCAAAAAAAAAAAAAAAAAAGACTTGGAATAAAATTATAAACAGCTGACGAGTTGCAATAGATAAAGAAATTCTTTACCTAGGTTTCGACAAAGATAAATTTGTCTTCTTCAGAAGGTAACCTAACGACAATGAACATCATAACTTACATTAGAAAAGTATGAAACTTATAAGCCAAGAAAAAATTTTTGCATAAATTAGAGACCTCTTGCATTACAGAAGTATGATAACGACGAGTGGTACTTACAATTTTACATTATTTCCTCAGGAAGCTATGATGCACCTTCAGTGCTTTAAGCTCACTACACCTTATGTAACGGTGGTTTTGTCACGATGTATGTTTGCTACTACATCGGCCATTATGTGATTTTGCCTGGCTCTAAAATTTTGTTTTTAGTGTGTATGTGTATTAACATGATCGTGTACCACTGTTCGTAATTCTTTCTTGACAAGAGCCATTATTGTCAATTTTAAAGTTCTGACATGTATACCGTTTGTGGGCTTCACTAATATAGTAATGTAATTTTTTTATATTTTGGCGGTATATGCCACTGGGGGTAAGTTTCTCGGCGTAAGCGCCACCTGCCTTTATTTATGTATGACTGCATTATTTGCACCAATGCTCCCATACTGCTATAACGGAAGTGTTAATTCCCTTTCTTTTTTATTGTTACTCTACCTAAGGACGTTATTAATTCTGATAATTTAGACGTTGCCTTTGTACGCCGATTGGCACATGTTTCTCGGCACGAGCGCCCCCTGCCCTGCTTTCAGAGTAACTACGCTCGCCGATTACACTCAGTCGGTTGTGAGCTCTGCAAGATCCACGAGCTACTGTATATTAATGTGACAAACCCTAATTCTAGGGCTATATTTTATTTTTGACACATGGATGTATGCCGACAATTGTAAAAACGGCGATGGTACATTAGTCCTTACTAATGTAAAATTGTAAGTACCAGTCGTCGTTACCATACTTCTGTAATGCAAGAGTTCTCTAATTTCTGTTAAAATTTTGTCTTGGCTTATAAATTTCATACTTTTCTATTGTAAGCTATGATGTGCATTGTCCTTAGGTTACCTTCTGAAGAAGACAAATTTATATTAGTCGAAACCTAGGTAAAGAATGTCTTTATCCATTGCAACTGGTCGGCTGTTTATAATTTTATTACGTGAAACCGTTGCTGTTGAGTAGCTATGTTTAAAATATTAAAGACTTGGAAATTGCAACTGTAAAAAATAAACAGGACGCCCCTGAAGGTTCTAGCGTAGGCTATCATTCCCTGCTGAGGAATGATGGCGGTTACACAGAGTCTGTTACCGGGACTCGTTTACAGTCATGGGCTGGCAGCGTGACGGCGTTTCTCCGCCAGCGGGCTGCCCGTTCTGCTGGCACGCCGGCGTGACGGTGTGGTTGTGGCCGTCGCTGCGAGGGCGCCGGGCTGGGTCCCGCCCCAGTGGTCACCTGATGGCACCTCGGAGGGGGCACGGGCGATTCCACGGTCTCGTCGTACTCTCGTGGCGGCGGCCGAGTGCGCGGCTGCCCCTGGCTCCCAGATGCTTACGTAACAGGCAGTGGTTCGTGTCTCGGCTGAGGCAGAAGCGTCTGCAGAGCAGCACGGGCTCGACGTCACATTAGTGCCCAGGTGTTCGACGGTGACGAGTCGTTCCGCTCGTCGTTAGGTATTGCTTGTCCGTGTTGATGTGAGGATAAGGTCGGGGTTAGTCGGTCGCTTAGAAAGTCCTGGCCTGGGTATGAAGACCTGGGCTGCAGTACCACCCTGAAGAGTCGCGGCACGTACAGGCTGTCAGCAAAGAGGAGGTCGCGAAGCTGCCGAATGCGCAGTCCACTCGCCAGCACCGGCCGTCCTGGCCCTCATTTGCTGCTTCCCAGTCCTCTTTAAGGGGGGTAGGACGTGAAACGGGCCGACTTGGAGCAGGAGAGGCACCACAGGACATTTTAATTTACACTGTCCATACTTTTACAAATAAATTTATAAAACTTTGTCGGCATGACCAAGAAGGATTCAGCATTCACACTCGTAGCAGCGGAAGTTCAAAAACATAGCAAAATAATTTTTTCTAACATGTGAAATTTCATAATTTTTTCACTTACTATAGGCTGCATTTGTTGCTATAGGTACAATTTTCTTCATATGTTAGAGAGACTGTTGGATGAATTTTGCGCAGCATACAAACCATACTTACAGGGGTGTCTGATACCCTACAATCTATTTAATTTATGAAAAAATGAATGAGCTGTTACGTTTTAAACTTTATGTTTAGAAAAAAATCAAATTTTGTAGTTAATTTTTACCACAGTTTTTAATAGATTTGGAAAATTCTAGAGTTTCATACACCTGTAAGTATGGTTTCTATCCGGTGCAAAATTCATCAAAGAATCTCTCTTACTTGTGAAGAAAAATGTACCTATAACAACAAATGCAGCCAACACTAAGTGAAAAATGATGAAATTTCATACCTAAAAAAATTTGTGTTATGTTTTTGCAATTCCACTGCTATGAGTGTGAATCCTGGATCCTTCCTGGTCATGCTGACAAAGTTTTATGAATTTACTTGTGAAAGTATAGACAGTAGAAAATAAAATGTCCTGTGGTGCCCCTCCTGCTCCAAGTCGGCCCGTTTGACGTCCTACCCCCCCCACCCCCCCCCCCACCCCTCCCCCCTTAACATGTTCCCTTTACAATACGGCACCACACAGGCAGGAGTTACGCGATACACAGACAGATGGTCAGAATTTTAATGTTAACTAACGGCTGCGGAGACAAGAAGGGCATCGGGCCACAAAGCTAAAATAAAAATGAAAAAAAGTTGCCAAATCGCGAATACAGCGGACCCCGTAGGACAGGATGAACATTAGCAGATTAGCAGAGAGGGCGTTAGCTCCATCTCAGACCACGATCCATCCAGTCCGCACGTCGGAGCCGTTGTTGTCGTTGACGAAACATTACGACTCTTCATTTCCTCTCAGGGTGTGTGCATGTGGTAGTGACTTTTTTACGCTTGAATTACAGCGACAAGTGTCGTAGCTTCCCGCTTCAGGCTGGCTAGTGCCACTCTCAAGTCCTGATCCTCTTGCGTACAGTGTGACAGAGTGCGGCGTGACGCGCAGGCTGTCTCTTGCAGCGGCTGCGACAGTGGCTGCCTGGGGACGGCGGGCCGCCGAGACGTCAGAGTGGGTTTCCCGGCTTGTTAGCCGCCGCCCTCCTAATGAGGCGCGCCGTTCATTAGCCGCGGCCGCGGTTCGACGCCTGGGGCGGCCCGAACCTACAGCGCCTCTGGCCGGCACACCAGTGTCAAAGGAAACGCCTCAGTCACAAGTGGTGCCGACGCACACACCCACTTCTGAAGACGGTGTCATCAGCACATTGCGTGTTAAGGGTGCAACAGCCAGTACATCTTAGTTACAAAAAAAAGGAGGAATGAACGTCCCGTCCACAGCGTGATCTTTTCAGACTGACCACAAGCTCGCATTACTAAAGGATAGCGAAGGAAATCGCTCGTGCCCTTTTTGAAGGCAACATCTCGCAGTTTTTCTATACTGACTTACGGAAGTCACAAAGAACTTAAATCTGCGTGGCTAGGCGGGGTTTTAAACTGTTTTCCTCCCGAATGTGACTTGTTTTAGTTACATACTATACATTGGCCACGATGCCCCAGTGGAGACTCTTGACACAGGTCTGTTCCAAGACAAGCGAGTGGGTCGAAGACTTCTAAAGTAATAGAGCCCAGCACGTCATCCTCGACGGCGAGTGTTCATCGGAGACAAGGTTATCGTCACGTGTGCCCCAGGGAGCAGTCATAGGACATCTATTATTCGCTGTATATATTGAAACTTCTTAAAATGATTTTACTTACTTAGACTGAAATAACTGTGATGATGAAACTTCTTAATAAAAATTTTCTGCTTATATAATTGTGTGAAATAGACTATATACTGTCTCTTTACTATTCTTTATCGTTTCAACACTGACCTACAGAATGTGACCTGACAAACAGGACTAAAACTTTTCCTATTCATTAATTACAGCATTCAAGGATGACGCGATCTGACTGCTTTAAAATTGATAACGTGACTTCAAATAATTAATACAAAAGAATGGCCCTAAATTAGAAGAAATCCTGACAATAACCTATACACTTCACAAGCCACTTACCTCACAAAAATCATCATTACACGAACTACAGCAATGTCACAAGCACCAATACTGCCAGCTAAATAAAAGATTCTAGCTACTGAAGGCTTTAACTACTAATAGGCATGTGGTTAACAAAGGAAACATTTTGTTGCAGAGCAAACAATGTATTTACCTTAAGAATGTAACAACCAGTTCAAAAATTATATAATCGTGCATGACATCCAGTTGCAAAAATTATATAATCGTCGACAAATTACACTTCCATGACGGACACACGTCCAGATCGCCCGCTCGCGCTAATACTGCAAACCTCCAACAGTGCTAATCATTGACCTCCAACCTCCATCACAGCAGACTATTCACTCCCAAGTTCCACCACTGCTGGCTGTTCACCTCCAACTGCGAGTCCGACCAGCCACAGAGAGCCTCCTACAGAGTGCGCACAGCGCTGTCAGAGTTATTAATGCAGAGCGCAACATAACGCTGCCAACATACAAACACATTAACAGCCTACTTACAATATGTTGCTGCAAAAGTGGAAGATTAGGGAACGTAAGCCTTCCCTAGCGGATTTACACCATCATTAAAATGATAAGTGAGAGCTCACCATCAACTGAAACAAACACATCCACTAGTGAAGGTGGATCGTCACTGTACTCGGATAGGGAAAGTGTACAGTAGCATATTAGCCATTAGTGAAGGTGTACCATAGCTGACCCGGGTTATTAACGGTGCGTCCAGCAATGCGACCATGCATTAGCATGAATGTAACTGTCGTCAACTCGTTATTGTTATGTTATACAGCAATGCCCTTATGGTTGACAGCAGTCCAGTTACGGTTCACTTCAGTACAGCTATGGTTCAGTCAGTGAAGTTCTACGAACGTCTCAGAGTGGAACGGGGAAGTCTCAGTTATAATTCTGTCTTCATGGACAAAAGTACGAGTCACTTGTCAGCAAGGCTAAATCTCTAAAATCTGGACGAAAGAGGTACGGCAACGAGAGCATGTTTTTGAAGAGATATGATATGATGGAAGTCAATGGAATAACCAAATTAATAGTATGTTTATGATGCAGATCTGTATGATATTCTGCTGGGGCTCATATAATTACTAAATGCTGAAATGCTTAAAGTCAAAGTTCTGTATGTCCAAATTTATCTTAGTTTGTGTGAGCCTTGTTTACAAAAGCAAAGAGGTCACAAAAAAGAAATATAGTGAAGCCAATGCTGTTAAAGGAGCTAAATCCTGACTTCCAGTCGCAACCAGATGGAGTTCTTTCTTTTTCTTCTTCTTCTTCTTCTTCTTCTTCTTCTTCTTCTGACTGGTTTGATGCGGCCCGCCACGAAATCCTCTCCTGTGCTAACCTCTCCATCTCAGAGTAGCACTTGCAACCTAGGTCCTCAATTATCTCCTGGATATATTCCAATATCTCTCTTCTTCTACAGTTTTTGCCCTCTACAGCTCCCCCTAGTACCATGGAAGTCATTCCCTCATGTTGGCACACTGGACTCGCATTCGGGAGGACGACGGTTCAATCCTGCGTCCGGCCATCCTGATTTAGGTTTTCCGTGATTTCCCTTAATCGCTCCAGGCAAATGCCGGGATGGCTTCTTTGAAAGGACACGGCCGACTTCCTTCCCCGTCCATCCCTAATCCGATGAGACCGATGACCTCGATTTTTGGCCTCTTCCTCCAAACAACCCAACCCCATTCCCTCATGTCTTAACAGATGTCCTATCATCCTGTCCCTTCTCCTTATCAGTGTTTTCCACAAGTTCCTTTCCTCTCCGATTCCGCGAGGAACCTCATCATTCCTTACCTTATCACTCCACCTAATTTTCAACATTCGTCTATAGCACCACATCTCAAATGCTTCGATTCTCTTCTGTTCCGGTTTTCCCACAATCCATCATTCACTATCATACAATGCTGTACTCCATACGTACATTCTCTGGAATTCCTCCTCAAATTAAGGCCGATATTTGACGTTAATAGACTTCTCCTTGCCAGGAATGCCCTTTTTTCCCATTGCAAGTCTGCTTTTGATATCCTTGCTCCCCCGTTATTGGTTATTTTACTGCCCAGGTAGCAGAAATCCTTAACTTCATCTACTTCGTGACCATCAATCCTGATGTTAAGTTTCTCGCTGTTCTCATTTCTACCATTTCTCATTACCTTCGTAGTTTTACTCTCAATCCATACACTGTACACATTCCGTTCAGCAGATCATGTAATTCTTCTTCACTTTCACTCAGAATAGCAATGTCATCAGCGAATCTTGATATCCTTTCACCTTGAATTTTAATTCCACTCCTGAACCTTTCTTTTATTTGCATCATTGCTTCCTCGATGAACAAATTGAACAGTAGGGGCGAAGGGTTACATCCTTGTCTTAAACCCTTCTTAATTCAAGCACATCGTTCTTGGTCGTCCACTTTTATTATTTCCTCATGGCTGTTGTACATATTGCAATCGACTTGTCTCTACCTATAGCTTACCCCAACTTTTTTCAGACTTTCGAACATCTTGCACCATTTTACATTGTCGAACTCTTTTTTTCAGTTCGACAAATACTATGAACGTGTCTTTATTTCTCTTTAGTCTTGCTTTCAGAATTGCCTCACTCGTGCCTTTACCTTTCTTAAAGCCAAACTGATTGTCATCTAGCGAATCCTCAATTTTCTTTTCCGTTCTTCTGTGTATTATTCTTGTAAGCAACTTCGATGTATGAGCTGTTACGCTGATTGTGCAATAATTCTCGCACTTGTCAGCTCTTGCCGTCCTCGGAATTGTGTGGATGATGCTTTTCCGAAAGTCAGATGATATGTCGCCAGACTCATACATTCTAGGCACCAACGCAAACAGTCGTTTTGTTGCCACTTCCATCAACGATTTTAGAAATTCTGATGGAATGTTATCTATCCCTTCTTCCTTACTTGATCTTAAGTCCTCCAAAGCTCTTTTGATTCTGATTCTAATATTGGATTCGTCATCCCTTGTAAATCAACGCCTGTTTCTTCTTCTATCACATCAGTCAAATCTTCACCCTCATAGAGACTTTCAATGTATTCTTTCCACCTATCTGATCTCTCCTCCGCAGTTAACAGTGGAATTCCCGTTGCACTCTTAATTTTATCACCCTTGCTTTTAATGTCACCGAAGTTTGTTTTGACTTTCCTGTATGCCGAATCTGTCCTTCCGACAATCATTTCTTTTTCTATGTCTTCACATTTTTCCTGCGGCCATTTCGTCTTAGCTTCCCGGCACCTCCTATTTATTTCATTCCTCAGCGACTTGTATTTATGTATTCCTGAGTTTCGCGGAAAATTATGGTACTTCCTCCTTTCATCGATCAATTGAAATATTTCTTCTGTTACCCATGGTTTCTCCGCAGTTACCTTCGTTGTACTTATATTTCCTTCCCAACTTCTGTGATGGCCCTTTTTAGAGATGTTCATTCCGCTTCAACTGTACTGCCTACTGCGCTATTCCTTATTGCTGTATCTATAGCGTTAGAGAACTTCAAACGTATCTCGTCATTCCTTAGTACTTCGGTATCCCACTTCTTTGCGTATTGATTCTTCCTGACTAATGTCTTGAACTTCAGCCTACTCTTCATCACTACTATATTGTGATCTGAGTCTATATCTACTCCTGGGTACACCTTACAATCCAGTATCTGATTTCGGAATCTCTGTCTGACTATGATGTCATGTAACTGAAATCTTTCCGTATCATCCGACCTTTTCCAAGTATACCTCCTCCTCCTGTGGTTCTTGAACAGAGTATTCGCTATAACTAGTTGAAACTTATACCTGAACTATCGTTGTCGCTGTGGGTATGCTGTCGATTCTGATTAGAACAACCCTGTCACTGAACTGTTCACAGTAACACACTCTCAGCCCTACCTTCCTTTTCATAACGAATGCTACTCCCGTTATACCATTTTCTGTTGTTTTTGATATTACCCTGTACTCATCTGACCAGAAATCCTTGTCTTATTTCCACTTCACTTCACTGACCCCTCCTATATCTATATTGAGCCTTTGCATTTTCCTTTTCAGATTTTCTAGTTCCCCTACCACATTCAAGATTCTGACATTCCACGCCCCGACTCGTAGAACGTTATCCTTTCGTTGATTATTCAATCTCTCTCTCTCTCTCTCTCTCTCATGGTAGCCTCCCCCTGGCAGCCCCCGAATGAGGGGCTATTCCGGAATCTTTTGCCAATGGAGAGATCATCATGACACTTCTTCAATTACAGGCCACATGTCCTGTGGATACACGTTACGTGTCTTTAATGCAGTGGTTTCCATTGCCTTCTGCATCCTCATGTCGTTGATCATTGCTGATTCTTCCGCCTTTAGGGGCAATTTCCCACCCATAGGACAAGAGAGTGCCCTGAACCTCTATCCACTCCTCCGCCCTCTTTGACAAGGCCGTTGGTAGAATGAGGGTGACTTCTTATGCCGGAAGTCTTCGGCCACCAACGCTGTTTATTAGTCCAAATTTAAGCAGCGGCAGGATACGAACCTGGGGCCGAAAACGTTTTGATTATGAATGAAAGAAGCCACCTCCCCTTTTTTTAGTATCGTTCGTTGCATTTGGTCTGGGCGGACGTCACAGGAAATCCGTTCAAGTTGATCGTTGTTTCTTTTAGTTTTTTTTTTTTTATATTACAGAGGGCTAGGCCCTCTCTGACCGAAGACTCTGAGCTACCGTGCCGGCTGCCACTAGACCACGCGCTCATTACAAATTCGTAATGGTTTATCTGGACCACCTCGCTAAACTGTTTTTCTCAGGCCACTGAAATCCAAAACAACTGAAGAGGTGTGCGCTAACATTACTGACATTTTTGCGTTGTTGGGCGCTCCCTCAGTATTGCAGTCTGACAATGTAGAGTGTTCGTTAACAAAATAATGAGCAGTTTAACTGAACTATGGCCCAATTTTAAGATCGTCCACGGTAAACTTAGACAGAATCAGAGCCAAGGCAGCGTAGAGCGAGCAAATCAAGACATAGAAAACACGCTAACTACATGGATGCAAAAAAATGGCTCTGAGCACTATGGGACTTAACATCTATGGTCATCAGTCCCCCAGAACTTAGAACTACTTAAACCTAACTAACCTAAGGACATCACACAACACCCAGCCATCACGAGGCAGAGAAAATCCCTAACCCCGCCGGGAATCGAACCCGGGAACCCGGGCGTGGGAAGCGAGAACGCTACCGCACGACCACGAGATGCGGGCTACATGGATGCAGGAGTAGAACACCGCAGAGTAGAGCCGTGCATTAAGATTTTTGCAGCTAATGAAGAATACCGCTGTACGTTTTGGACTTAATAGATCTCCATACGAAACGATGTTCGGCTGCCCTGCTAAACACGGTTTGTCTTCAACAAGTTTACCTCCTGAAGCCTCGATGAGCATTCACTCTGAGGATGACCTTTAAAATATGATCCAGTGAGTGTTAGCAGTGATACAGGGACTGAAACTGCAGGATAATGATGACAGTAAATCTCCATTGCAAGAGGATAATATACCAACCGAAACGAGGTCGATAACATAAAGAAAGTATTCCTGACAGCAGTGACTACTGCCTGACTGATTTAGACGAATCAAATCGTTCTATTGAAAAAACACAGAACTGAAATTTACAAGTTCTTATAATAACAAGCGCAAAAGATGCGGTAGTGTTCAGATCGCTGCTTTCCAACAGTGGAAAAAGGCTGTACTGTGAGAGTTCCAGTTGCCGACTTCGATAGAGGAAGAGGAGATGTTAGGTCGATCTTGGCTGTCGTCCTAGGGACAACGGCCGATGACTTTTGCCGAATCGGGACGGAGATGACGTGCTGAGCCAACTATACGTACGGCAATAAATTGTTCGCTTTTAAATAATTATTGAAGAGTCGATACTGTATGCCACTGCGGCATTTTGTTTCAGGTGCCAGTTCAGTACTTGCGCTCTAAGAATAATCTCAGAGGAGGAACTTTCAGCAGAGGAAACTGCTGCCGTGAGCACAGTTGCGACGACTCAGTCGCTGGGAAGCGGCCAGGGATTCTTCGAATGCAGCTGCCAGCAAAAATGTCAGCTTCTGAGATGTTTTTGCAAAAACAAAAATGTGTTGTGTTACTCAAAGTACCATGCTGCACGCCCTTGCTGCAATAAATGAATTTTACATAATATGACTATGTTTTCAATATATACGTGATAAATGCAACTTTCGAAGTACGACTGTTTAGTTATTACACCCATGGATCACATTTCTTACTTTTTGGCAGTGAAGGTGTACGTTTACAAGTAATAGTGCAACACCCCTACTCTATGTGTATTATTTAACGGATCTGGAATCAGTAATCCACTTTAACTAAATGGGCCAGTGAAGGTGGACTATCACCAGTGATGGTATACTTTCCCTGAAACTTCCACTTCCACTGTAAAATATATAAATGATCTGACGGAGAGGGTAGCCAGCAATCCATGGTTGTTTGGTGACGACGCTGTGATGTAAGGGAATATGTCCTCATTGAGTGACTGTAGGAGTTCCAAGATGACTTCACAGAATTTCTGTGATGAATGGCATCTTACTGTAAATTACTGCAACTGCGTAGGAAAAACGATCCTGTAATGTTGGAATACAGCATCGGTAGGGTGCAGCTTGACACAATCTCATCGATTGTCAAGGTATAGCATTGGAAAGCGATATCAAATGAAATGAGCACGTCAGATTAGTAGTAGGGAAGGCGAATGCTCGACTTCGTATCAGTGGGAGAATTTTGGCAACATGTAGCTCATCTATGAAGAAGATGACGTACAGAACACTGATTCGACGTGTTATTGAATACTGTTCGAGTATTTGGGATTCCTACCAGATCGTGTTAAAGAAACATAGTGAAGCAGTTCAGAGGCATGCTGCTATATTTGTTACAGGTAGGTCTCAACGGCTCGTAAGTATTACAGAGATACTTCGTGAGCTTAGATTGGACTCTCAACAGGGAAGTTGACGCTCTTTTCACGAGTGCACAACTGGCGGAAATTTACAGAACCGGTTTTTGAGGCTGACCGGAAGAACGATTTTATTGCCACCAACGTACGTTTCGTGTAAGAACCACGAACATAAGATGCGACAAATTATGCTCTTACGGAGGCTTTTCGACAGTCGTTACTCCCGCACTCTATTTGAGAGTAGAGATGCACTGTGTGGTCCACCAAAGTCTAATAGGGGCAGCACATAGCGCTTTTTTTGTCTTGGATTTTTCACAGATGACGTAGTTACTGCACAGGAGATGTACCTGGTAAAAATTGGAGTAATATGCAGTTAACGTAAGGCAATGTGGTGAAATGTAAAGATATTTCTACAACGAACCGTGAAAAGTCTTTGTATCGCACAAGTCACAACCTGACTCGTTCATGTAATTCAGGTACCTGAGACCAGAACGTGTAGAGATGTGTAATAAACCATCACATTAGCAGTGTGGTAAGGTGAAGTAGTGAAGATTTAGATTAATTGGGAGGGTAATGAAAACCCGCATTTTCTCCGAGGAAGCGATTGCTTACACAACACTCGATAATAGAATACCACTCGGTTGTGTGGAACCGACATCAAGTCGAAGGATGCAGAGGAGAGTTGTGTATACAACAGAAATACTGCAAAAGTTTAACTGGCAAGCTCTCCTTCGTAATTTCTAGAGTGAAATTACAAATATTTTTGAGTCACCAACCTATAGGTGGCGTAGAGATCGTGAAGATAATTTTAATCTCTCGAACACCGACCCACAAACGGGTATTCTCTCTAACTGCCACCCACGGATGGAACGGGACGAAATTTAAACCCACAATATAACAAGAAGTGTACTGCGCGACACACATAGTTCGAATGAAAACTTTTCCAATAAAGTTAGTAAATCCATTCCCTTATATGTACGATTGACCAAAGTCGACGTTTGTATCATTCTCAACCAAACAATGCGCAGTATGTAGTCATGCCGTACGTCTAGGAAACCATGGTAGGGGCACAGTGAACAGTCCCCTCATAAACCACAGCACCGCGGAACAGACGACACGAGTGAGGTCACATACCGACTGAAGTACGTTATGGTCTCCATGGTTTGGCTATTGCACTGTGCATTCAATATTCGTTTGAGAAACGCGCCAATTGCACATAAAATTACATAAATTCGTAGCCTGCATATAAAATATGCTTTTGCAACTATTTCACAGGGACTCTGTGATCATCTGGGAAGGAAATGCACTTCATACCGATGTCGCAGTTGACCCGTACGTACAGATCTACAGTCGATCACATAGCCCTGTTACATTTGCAGCCGCTGCCGAAGGATAAATGTAAACTCACTTCATATGCTGCGCATAGAAACCATTATTAGTAGCATCACAGATTGCTAAATTTACTGTATTGTTACTCGAAGATGCAAAACTTTCCTGCCCAAACTACCTTCGGTGTTATTTTCGTCATCATCAGAAAGTGTTTACCCAGATATCAGTTGCAATGTGTAGTGACTAGCTGGGTATGCCATGGTATATATTTATTCTAATTTCTGTTTGCCCATCTGCTCCTTCCCCCTCTGCCTGTACATCACCACCTGCCCTCTCTCCGTCCATCTGCTCCTCGTCCACCCCTCTGCCAACCTTCGCCTTCCCTCTCTATCCCCTATCTAATTACATCTCCTCTTCCGCCTGCTCTTTGTCCACCTCCTTGACCCCGCCGTGTGCCCTCCTCCCTTCTCATTCTGCCTATCAGTTCCGCCCCCTCGTTCATTTTAACGTCATATCTGACGTGTAAGTAACATTGAACTCACTTTCATTAGGGTACTTGAAAAATATTAACTTGTAACAAAATGCTGACGTGTTGAAACAAAATATGCTCTCTCGTCCACAAAATCGAGACAAAATCTTTTAAAGATATCTCAAAACGACTAAGTACACTGATAGAGAACTCAGTTTAGACTGCCGGTATCAAATTGTGATCAAAATCTGTGTATAGTTCGCCGGCCAGTGTGGCCGAGCGGTTCTAGGCGCTACAGTCTGAAACCGCGCGACCGCTACTGTCCAAGTTCGAATCCTGCCCCGGGCATGGATGTGTGTGATGTCCTTAGTTAGGTTTAAGTAGTTCTAAGTTGTAGGCGACTGATGACCTCAGCAGTTAAGTCCCATAGTGCTCAGAGCCATTTGAACAATTTCTTTTTTTTTTTTTTTGTATAAAGTTCTCAAGTTATTGTTGCCGTCGATCTGAGGAATACAGTCTCGAGAACAAGCCGTTTAAGGTTTTGGGGTCCTTTTTTTGTAGTTGAGTTGAACATAAACCAAATTATGGGTCCCTCTGCCATACGGAAACCCTTCCTGATCGAAAGGGGGTCTTTCTCTACCTTCTTCGTAGCCTCCTTCTGCGGGCCTTTTGGAAGCCTCTGTCGTCTGCTGCTCTGCTCTAGTCAACACGCTACTCGTCCGCTTTTGGGCAGAAGCTGTAACAGGCTGGCCCGATCTTCATGTCGGAACGTGTTCGTAAATCGACTGCTTTTTCCCCCTGTGAATGGATTTCGAAGATACTTTCCCACAAATCGCCTGGTAATTCGAAAAAAAGAGTTTCTTGCGAAGTTGAGGTGAACAATACAGTAAAGTAGATATCCCAGAAAACATTTTAAGCAACAAAAGAAATCGATTACTTGAAATACACTCCTGGAAATTGAAATAAGAACACCGTGAATTCATTGTCCCAGGAAGGGGAAACTTTATTGACACATTCCTGGGGTCAGATACATCACATGATCACACTGACAGAACCACAGGCACATAGACACAGGCAACAGAGCATGCACAATGTCGGCACTAGTACAGTGTATATCCACCTTTCGCAGCAATGCAGGCTGCTATTCTCCCATGGAGACGATCGTAGAGATGCTGGATGTAGTCCTGTGGAACGGCTTGCCATGCCATTTCCACCTGGCGCCTCAGTTGGACCAGCGTTCGTGCTGGACGTGCAGACCGCGTGAGACGACGCTTCATCCAGTCCCAAACATGCTCAATGGGGGACAGATCCGGAGATCTTGCTGGCCAGGGTACTTGACTTACACCTTCTAGAGCACGTTGGGTGGCACGGGATACATGCGGACGTGCATTGTCCTGTTGGAACAGCAAGTTCCCTTGTCGGTCTAGGAATGGTAGAACGATGGGTTCGATGACGGTTTGGATGTACCGTGCAGTATTCAGTGTCCCCTCGACGATCACCAGTGGTGTACGGCCAGTGTAGGAGATCGCTCCCCACGCCATGATGCCGGGTGTTGGCCCTGTGTGCCTCGGTCGTATGCAGCCCTGATTGTGGCGCTCACCTGCACGGCGCCAAACACGCATACGACCATCATTGGCACCAAGGCAGAAGCGACTCTCATCGCTGAAGACGACACGTCTCCATTCGTCCCTCCATTCACGCCTGTCGCGACACCACTGGAGGCGGGCTGCACGATGTTGGGGCGTGAGCGGAAGACGGCCTAACGGTGTGCGGGACCGTAGCCCAGCTTCATGGAGACGGTTGCAAATGGTCCTCGCCGATACCCCAGGAGCAACAGTGTCCCTAATTTGCTGGGAAGTGGCGGTGCGGTCCCCTACGGCACTGCGTAGGATCCTACGGTCTTGGCGTGCATCCGTGCGTCGCTGCGGTCCGGTCCCAGGTCGACGGGCACGTGCACCTTCCGCCGACCACTGGCGACAACATCGATGTGCTGTGGAGACCTCACGCGCCACGTGTTGAGCAATTCGGCGGTACGTCCACCCGGCCTCCCGCATGCCCACTATACGCCCTCGCTCAAAGTCCGTCAACTGCACATACGGTTCACGTCCACGCTGTCGCGGCATGCTACCAGTGTTAAAGACTGCGATGGAGCTCCGTATGCCACGGCAAACTGGCTGACACTGACGGCGGCGGTGCACAAATGCTGCGCAGCTAGCGCCATTCGACGGCCAACACCGCGGTTCCTGGTGTGTCCGCTGTGCCGTGCGTGTGATCATTGCTTGTACAGCCCTCTCGCAGTGTCCGGAGCAAGTATGGTGGGTCTGACACACCGGTGTCAATGTGTTCTTTTTTCCATTTCCAGGAGTGTATTTCCTAGAGGACTGCCTCCCCTTCAGTCAGTACGTAGTTATTAAACAGTTTGTAACTTTAAAACTTGTCTTATTGTGTCAAGCCTTTAACATAAGATAATACTTCTTAATGAGTAGATTACGACAGTATTTTAAATTTTTAAAGTCGGTCGAGAATCATACAAAACTCTAAAAATCCAATTAATGTTACCCCTGGAGGCCGTGAGGTAGACTTCCTGCTAATGGGACCGCATGACTGGCGTATTATCCTTGTCGCCATTGTAGAGTCTTGTACCATAAGGAAGCAAGGGAGAGGATATTGTTATGGTTATCCTGTATCGTCTTTCAACAACACAAATGCACACGTGAATTAATACTTTTCACTATTTACACGAACAGCTAGCTGCTACTTAACTTGAATAGAGTCCACGTGTTGTGGTACAAGCTCATCAGTAGTAGTCCGGCCGCGCGGGATTAGCCGAGCGGCCTCAGGCGCTGCAGTCACGGACTGTGCGGCTGGTCCCGGCGGAGGTTAGAGTCCTCCCTCGGGCATGGGTGTGTGTGTTTGTCCTTAGGATAATTTAAGATTAGTAGTGTGTAAGCTTAGGGACTGATGACCTTAGCAGTTAAGTCCCATAAGATTTCACACACATTTGAACACATCAGTAGTAGTCTTACTGCAGACAATATCCGTAATCTTGCTAGTACAAATTTTAGTCTCACGTCTAGTCCCGCTATGATCGCCATGGACTATCGCAGCCTGGATGTGAGCTGAGTCCGCACTGCAATTAACTGACAGACGCCAACCGAAGAGTGAGACAGTGAGTCCCTCCGGTCAGCGGCGGCGGCGGCCTAAATACCTGTTGTCCAGAGGACATTGGCGGCGTGTTGCTTGTCGGTGTGTCTCTGGCCTCTCTCGCACTTCATCTTTGCAGACCGGTGTGCTGGCGACAGCTTACGGCAGCGCAACCAGGTGTAGAGATGAGTGGATCGCGCTGTAGAGGCTGGGACAGTGCACAACTGGGCGCTCATCTCGCACGCCAGGCACAGAATCTCGAGTCTGAGTGGGAGGCAGCCCCGTGTCGAGCAGGCTGCCTGCCGGCCCGGCGGACTAATTGCGTTGCAGTCACTCGATCGGGATGAGGGGCGGGAGGGAGCCTGCGAGGCCCCAAATGTCAGGGGGTCGGCCGGCCTCCACAAATGCCAGCTATCCCGTAACCCCGTAACCAGGGTCTGCTCGTCTGTGTCACTGGCTGCGCCCCGTCCCGTTACTCGCATTTCTAACTGTGTACTGGCGCCGAGTGACGTTTCTCTAGACAAACATACGTACTCCTCATTCCACTGCTCAGTGCCGGTGGAGGGATGCCTCCGACCAGTATTGTCGATGTATTTACTGCGAAGGCAGCATACCGGTCACACCCTACTTCTTCCGAGGACTCTCGTTTAATCTCCCCGAACACTTCTGATACAGCTGCATAAGAGCTACACTTACTGCTCTAGCAGCCCGTCACCGAATTCGTACCAACATCTATATTGACAGGCACATCTAGCGCTGGAACTACTGTCCCTAGCCGGCCGGTGTGCCCGAGTGGTTCTAGTGGCTACAGTCTGGAACCGCGCGACCGCTACAGTCGCAGGTTCGAATCCTGCCTCGGGCATGGATGTGTGTGATGTCCTTACGTTAGTTAGGTTTAAGCAGTTCTAAGTTCTAGGCGACTGATGACCTCAGTAATTAAGTCCCACAGTGCTCAGAATCATTTGAACCATTTGAACTAATGTCCCTAATTTGTCACACTACTGTCTTCTACGAGATTTTCTTCCCAGAATCTTTCCAACAAATCTAAATCTTTCATACGCTTTCTCTAATACAGATTTTACACGATGGTTTCATTACATATTGCTACTTATTTTTATCCCCAAATACACTCTAATAGAAAAAAAAGTTGCACTACGAAGGAATTACAGGCATGGAACGGAAATCGGTGGATGTGATGTACCGGGTGATCAAAAAGTCACTATAAATTTGAAAACTGAATAAATTATAGAATAATGTAGATAGAGAGGTACAAATTGACACACGTGCTTGGAATGACATGGGGTTTTATTAGAACCAAAAAATACAAACGTTCAAAAAATGTCCGACAGATGGCGCTTCATCTGATCAGAATAGCAATAATTAGCATAACAAAGTAAGACAAAGCAATGATGATGTCCTTTACAGCAAATGCTCAATATGTTCACCATCATTCCTCAACAATAGCTGTAGTCGAGGAATAATGTTGTGAAAAGCACTGCAAAGCATGTCCGGAGTTATGGTGAGGCATTGGCGTCGGATGTTGTCTTTCAGCATCCCTAGAGAAGTCTGTCGGTCACGGTACACTTGCGACTTCAGGTAAGTACAGCCAATAATCGCACGGACTGAGGTCTGGGGACCTGGCAGGCCAAGCATGACGAAAGTGGCGGCTAAGCACACGATCATCACCAAACGACGCGCGCAAGAGATCTTTCACGCGTCTAGCAACATGGGGTGTTTTTTTTGTTTTTTTTTTTTGTTTCTAATAAAACCCCATGTCATTCCAAGCATGTGTGTCAATTTTTAGCTCACTATCTACATTATTCCGTGGTTTATTAAGTTTTCAAATTTATACTGACTTTTTGATCACCCCGTACACATAAAGACAAACAATTTGTTTTCTTGGAGTGTACTTGCACGATATGACGTGCTCCGGGTGTAATCTAATAGTTTCTGATTCTTTCTTTTTTACCCTGCGTTAATCTACGTTATAGCAAGCGGAACGTCTGTCCAGGTCTTCCTCCACTTCCTTTCGGCCGTCCAACGACGCTGACGACTCTTCTCTGTAGACAACACGTCGCTCACTGGACAGTATTGTCGTAGATTTTGTGTAATGAATCGTTTATGCATAACGTCAGTTGCGTACGAAACGCCCTGCGACAGTCCTGCTTCATAGTTTCTGCGACTTAACCTAAAACACTCTAGACAGAAACAGAAAATTGGACCCATTTCTGGTAGCTTCCATCTCCAAACTAATACCCTGTCAGTCAGTCAAGTGGCACACTTCCACTTTCCTAGTGCATGTAATTAAATGATCGAAACAACTACTCCACTTTCAATTGATTTACTTGTTGACAAATTACGACTTTTTCGACCTCATGGATGGTCAGGATAAAGTGCACGCATGGTACTGGACAACAAGTGTACAGTCACCGTGTGGGCATCTAATACTGATATGAGAAGTCTTTTTATACATTACAAGAATAAAAGTAAAAAATACATATGTTTTGCAATACACGTGCACCTGTGTTCACGCGGGTAACCTCGGTGCCAGCTGAGAATGCAGAACTCCAGTCTCAGCCCGACGTCATCAGACGTCAAATGTCCATCGTTGCAGAGTGACCTGTAGATTTGTGCACGGATTACAATCTTTATCTTCCGTTTCGATGGCGTGTCGCTGGTTTCTTCTCTCTTGGAATCCAGCGTAGAACTTTTATAATCCAACCGTCATTCACACGCCTGCCTAAACGTCCCGCACACCTCCAGCCGATTTCCATCGCATTCCTAACTTCCTCTCCCACTCCAGTCTCTTCCCCGGGCTTTTCGTCCCTTACTCACCCTTCCTCACGTAGCAACTCGCAACACGCATTTCCGCAGTTGTTGTATGGTTTCTACTGAATTTTCATACCTAACAATCAATACACACACTAGTTGTGAACCCTCCTTTCCACGCACATGGCAAACTTAGTCTTGAAAATCAAATTCCGATTAACAAAAGCACTCGTTGTCATTCTTACTCTTCTATCGATCCCTTACCTCATCTATCCAATTGCCTTTAAACAGCCTACACAAAAAATCCGGCAACTGTTTGCTGAGGTCTTCAGTCTAAACACTGATCTGATGCAGTTATCCACGCTACTCATTCCCATGCAAGCCTCTACATTTCCGTATAGCTTCTTCAGCCTCTATACGTTTGAACCTGTTTACTGTGTGTACCTCTACGTCTCTCACATCAAATTCCCCCCCCCCCCCCCCCCCACACACACACACTTCCATCCAATACTTTTCACAATTCCTTGATGTCTCAGAAATTGTCCTATCAACCTACCCCTTCTTTTTAGTCTAATTATACCACAAATTTGTTTTCTTCCCAATTCTCTTCAACACCTCCTCATTATTCCTAATCTTCAGCATACGTCTTGGCACCACATTTCAAAAGTTTCTCTTATCCTCCCGTCTGAACTGATTCTCCTCCATGTTTTAGTTCTGTACAAGGCAATACTCCAGACAAATGCCTTCAGATAAGACTTCCTAGCATTTAAATTTATGTTGGATGTTAACAAATTTCTCTTCTATAGAAACGCTTTTCTTGACATTTCCGCTCTACATTTTATATCCTCTCTACCTCGTACACCATTACTGCCAGATACCGAAAACAATCTGCTGTTTCTAATGTCTCCTTTGCTAATCTAATTATCTCAGCATTGCCTAATTTAATTTGACTACATTGCATTACCCATGTATTGCTTTTGTTAATGTTCATCTTATATCCTTCTTTGAAGACACTTTCCATTCCGTTCAGTTGCGTTTCCAAGTCCTTTTCTGTCTCTGATCTCAAAGTTTTCATTTCGTCTCCCTCAACTTTAATTCCTTTTCTATTTATCTCACTCCCTTCTCAAACACTACTTCCTCTTCATCCCCCGCGACTCTTATAACTGACGTCTGGTTGCTGTACAAGTTGTCAATAACTTCTCTTTCCCTTTATTTTATCCCTATCTTCAGATTTTAATGAGTGCATTCCAGTCAACGTTGTGAATAGTTTCTCTAAGTCTAAAAAGGGTGTGAACATACGTTTATCTCTCATTAATCTACCTTCTAAGATATCTGGTAGGGTCAAGTGTTCCTAAATTTATCCGGATTTCAAACTGAACTTCCCCGAGATCGCCTTCTACCAGTTTTTCCGTTCTCCCGCGAATAATTCGAGTTAACATTTTGCAGTCATGAGTTTTCAAACTGATAGATCTATAACATTCACCTCCACCGGTATCTGCTTTCTTTGCAATTCTAATTATTATGCTCTCCTTCTACAAGTCTGAGGGAATTTCCCTTGTCTCATACATCTTGCAGACCAGATGGAGTACTTTAGCAATGGCTGTCTCTCCCGAGCGTATCAGCAGTTTTCAGAGAATATTGTCTACTCCAGAGGGCTTATTTCGACACAGGCCTGTCAGATGCTTCTCGCAATATCTTATCTCCCATCTCATCTTCATTTACTTTCTTTTCCCATTCTACAATATTGCCTTCAAGATCATTTCCTCTGAGTAGTCCCTGCGTACAGGGTGGTTCATCTGCCCCTAACTAGCCGGCACGGTAGCTCAGAGGGGTAGCTGCCCTCTGTAATAAAAAAAAACTGAGTTAATCGATCAATAACGAACTTAAAAGGGTGTCTAAAGAAGTCCGCCCCGAGCAGATGCGACGAACAAAAGCGAACAAAATGAGATTTAAAAAAAATCCTATAGGTCTTATGCAACCCACAACACCTTCAAATACCACACACAGAATTTCCACTTTCTGTCGTTCGTGACATTTATACTACTAGTCTTCCAGAAGATATGAAAGGGCCTTTTTGAGGAAAAATTTAATGTAGTTAGATTCTGCTCTGGGACACATTTCCGATGGAGGCCACCGTTTTCATGTTATTAAAAAATGTGTTTCAAGGTCACTTTTGTACGTTTTTCTTGAAAAATTTGTATGCTACGACCACTAGCGATAACGTATCCCAGCTTCTTATTTCAGTTTTCTTTATATTCTTCCATCTTTCATATCATCCAGATGTTCAGTTCTTCTTCCTCGTCCAGTAGTTCCTTTGATCTTCCCTTCGATGACATCGTGTATGAGCCCCTTGTGCCTAAGTATGTGTCCGATCCAGCTGGCCTTTCCCTGAAAAATAGTATTCAGGACAGTCTTCTCCTCTCCTACGATTCTCAGTACATCATCGTTTACCACCCGATCTGTTCATTTGATCTTCTCTATTCTTCTTCAGAATCATATTTCAGAACTTTGCAGGTATTCTCTCTCATTTTTCTCATATACCAGAGACGTCTCTGGTCCGTACAGTGCAATGCTCCAGATATAGCACTTCACTAGTTTCTTCCTTAATTCCAAGCTCAACTTGCTGGTCAGTGGAGTCCCTTTCTTGTCGAATGAGTCTTTAGCCATGGCGATTCTTGCTTGAATTTCGTTTGTGCAGTGGGCATTTTTTGTTAGCTAGCTTGTCATGTACTTGAACTGGATAACATTCTCCAGTTCTTGACTGTCGACAGTTGTCCTGAAAGGTTTCTTCCGTTTTGATGTACTCAGCACTTCTCATTTCTCGATGTTAGTTTCCGTGCCATATTTACTTCTAATTTCCACCATCTGTTTCATCATGTACAATGTTGTAGTTGTCTTTGATTTATTGCGAACACTACCATGACATCTGCATACTTGATAGTCGCAATCCTATCCTGAAGTTTCAGCATCCTTTGAAAGCTTCTCTCGCCAACCATTCTCCACACAGACTGATGATACTCGGCGACAGACAACACCCTTGTCTTACTCCTCTTATTTCCTTTCTGTTTGTTTCTCTGTAGATCAGTCGCACCTTTACTCTTTGTCCCAGGTACAAGTTAAGTCTCTCCTGTTGAATCCTATCTCCTTAAGGATTTTCATAATTTTTGTGCAGTTGACTCTGTCGAAAGTCTTCTGCTTATCTATAAAACAAGCAAAAACTTCTTCGTTAACGGCCAAAACTATGACAAAATCCTCACCAGGCTGATGGCGGCTCTGGTTCCGTTTCCTTTCCTAAATCCAATCTGGTCTTCTCCCATTACTCTTCAATTTTATGTTCCAGACGTCTGTTTAATTATCATATGACAAAGTTCAAAATCTGGTTTGGAAATGTGTGTCTTAAAGTTATATAATCGACTGAAGTCTTGCAGTATCTATAGGTCTGTTGCACATATACAATCTTTCTTCATGATTCTTGTAGCAAGTGTAAGGATTGATTTAATTATGCTCTGTCGAAACATCTACCACGCGGCTCCCAGTTTCATTCCTTTCTCCCAGTCCATACTCTCCTACAACGAGCATAATCTTCTTTGACGTAATTGTTAATTATCTCAATTACATCTTGTTAATCTGTTGAGTTAGATTTTAATCTTAGTAAAGTTAATTTGCAAACCTACTTTCAAACATACTATATTAAGTTTGTTGTTCATTGCGGACCTTTATCTGAGTTAGACGCAAGGAAAAGAAGATTTTCTGTAATTCTTCTTCGTTTTCTCAGTTTGAGAACCTGAAAATTTTCTCTGACGAGAGAATAACTGTGTCGTTATGGAATCACCTTGAAATAATCGGTTTTTAAATTTAAACTCCTTACTATCCCGAAGAATTCTAATAGGTGTCAAAAATGGTTCAAATGGCTCTGAGCACTATGGGACTCAACTGCTGAGGTCATTAGTCCCCTAGAACTTAGAACTAGTTAAACCTAACTAACCTAAGGACATCACAAACATCCATGCCCGAGGCAGGATTCGAACCTGCGACCGTAGCAGTCTTGCGGTTCCAGACTGCAGCGCCTTTAACCGCACGGCCACTTCGGCCGGCTAATAGGTGTCAAACCTTCTTGTTCAGTAGTATATACTGACGTACTGTAGGTTGAACAAGTGCCTCGTTCTTCAAGGACCTTTAGTTCAAATTTTGGTGGAACGAAGTCGAAAGCTTCCTTTCATTCTATCAATCCCAGGCAATGCCGTAATTGATTTACATTTATTGTTTATTTCGGATATTTGCCGTCCTGTTTTTATGTAAATATTGTCAACTTTGGTCTGCCGTCTTGTTTCATTCTCTGTGTCCAGTATATCAACCGTACTTCCTCTCTCCCCCTCCCTCTTTCTCTCCCTCCCTCCCTCCCTCTCTCTCTCTCTCTCTCTCTCTCTCTCTCTCTCTCTCTCTCTCTCTCTCTCTCTCTCTCTCCCTCCCGAGCTCGAGCTGAATACTAGACTCTGCAGGCTTCTCCTCCAATCGTTAAGGACTCGAACTATACGCATCCACGTTAGTATTGTATGTTTTCCAGCAGCGCCCGCCACATTCCATTAGGTCTCCAATTCACTCTTTTCTTCTCTCTTAGAATTTAGCAAGCAACTTTCTTGGTTCCTGAAACATTCACTCGCATTGCTACATTTTCGTCCCGACTTCACTTCACTTGCACTAACGTGAAATTAGGCTTACATTCCCATCGGTTTGTCTGCTTTCCTCTCTCTCGTGGTGATTCCAGACACGCCCTTATCCACTGCGCGCTCTCTCATTAGAAGTCTACGGCTCGCTGGCCAATAACAACACAAGTAAGGACAGGGTGGACCGTGATCTTACCCTTCAGCAATACGGCACATACAATAATATTTATTGTCGTTAGCCACAGTCTCCATTAGCTCCACTGGAGGCGAAGGTGACTGTACCTACAAAAGCTGAGGGTTAGCAGAGGAGTAAATCCTCACTCACCTGCTCCACGGGTCCCCAGCGGCTGTCCTCCACACGACCACCGACTGCCGCGGACAGTACGTGGAACCGTACACCTTTGTGCACGGCGGCTCCTCGCCGCCTGTCGCGTTTACGCGGCGGTCAGTTTTCCACGCTGGACAACAAGCAACAGCTTCGTGCCTCACACTTACACGGCGGCGGCAGACACCGCCTACCGCCTAGTAGGCTAGCCGGTGGTGGCAGTGGACCCTATGTGCAATCGAACCGACTCATCTGCTCCACAGCGAACAAACGAATTAAACCACGGGACTCCCGGAGAGGGCATTTACAAAAACTATTGCCATTCCTACTAAGAAATCGTAATAGTGTATACTCGATGAGACTGGGAAAGTTACAGCAGATTCTCAAAAGACACTCGTAAAGATAACAGGTAGCTCAGTTGGTAGAGCACTTGTCCGCGAAAGACAAAGGTCCAGAGTTCGAGTCTCGGTCCGGCACACAGTTTTAATCTGCCAGGAAGTTTCATATCAGCGCACGCTCCGCTGTAGAGTGAAAATTTAATTCTAGAAACATCCCCCAGGCTGTGGCTAAGCCATGTCTCCGCTATATCCTTTCTTTCAGGAGTGCTAGTTCTGCAAGGTTCGCAGGAGAGCTTCTGTAAAGTTTGGAAGGTAGGAGACGAGGTACTGGCAGAAGTAAAGCTGTGAGGACGGGGCGTGAGTCGTGCTGGGGTAACTCAGCTGGTAGAGCAGTTGCCCGCGAAAGGCAAAAGTCCCGAGTTCGAGTCTCGCTCCGGCACACAGTTTTAATCTGCCAGGAAGTTTCAAATAGGAAAATTACTGCACAGTGAGTCTAGTATCACATGAGTCAAACATTTTCATGGTTATTAGCACGGAGAATGGAACAGAAAATTTCGAAGTAAGTTAGGAAAAGACCAGTTTTAATTTAGGAGAAGTAATGACACGTCAGAAACAATTTAGTAGTGCGGCTGATAATACAAGGTAAATTTAAGAAAAACGAGGATACATGAGCTGCGTGCGTAGAACTAGAGAAGGCTTTTGGTAACGTAGAATCGAATAAAATGTTTCCCGTTCTTAGACACTATTAACTACGTACGTAAAATGGTAATTCTCTATGAGCATTGACGGTACAGGAGACTAATATTGGGAAGAGTCTATGGTGGGTTTGCCCTTTCTCACCAAGGAAAGTAAAATGTGTATGGCAGAGAGAAGTCAAGCACCGTTTCAGCGGCACAGCTGTTTTCGTCTAGGCCAAAGATCAGCACGATGCGGTTCGTTGATCACACAGCAGTGGTCGCCGAAACTGAGCACGCGTTTACGCTTTATTGTGGTCTCTTATTGATGGTATTTGTACCGAGTTGAGCCGTTTATTGATGTGAAACGTGGACAATGAACAGATCACACAAGACGAGAATAGAAGGTTTTGAAATGTGGTGCTACAGAAGAATAGGGAAGATTAGATGGGTGGATCGAATAATTAATGAAAAGCTACTGAATCCAATTGAAGAGCCCACGGAAAAGCGAGGTAAGTCACGTTTAGTACGTTATTCGGGAGAGCAAATTTCAAGTCTCGAGATTACAAAAAAATACTTAACCATTCTAATCGAGTGTAAAGAATATAATTCCGTTTTCAAGTTTAATGATTGTAGAGGAATTGCTTAAGAAAAAAATAACTGTTGTAATTATATGATAAAAAAGAAATTACAAGCAAAGAAAGTAAATCTTTGGCACGAAAAGAACGTAGTAAGCATGTCACTTTTTGGTAGGCTTTTATCCCATCTTTGTCTTGTTTAGCTTCGGACATTTCGTTTTGTTGGTCTTGAATTTTGGTTCGTTGCAGTGTAGACAGAAACAGAGATTTCTTGCCTCTTGGTCAAAAACCTGTTTAAGTTCTTGAAGATCTGCACTTTTTTTAAGATATTGGCAGCAATTGTGAAAGTATACCCCTAGAATTAGTTGCCTGCAAAACAGTCTTCCTTTACCTTACTAAAAGTTTAATATTACGAAACATGTATCATTATATCCTCGGTGAGACCATAATAATTCGTCGGGTCGCTACAATTGATACTCAGGCTACACGTGTAAGCGTAGACCACCAGAACATTCCAACTGCTATAACTTATCTCTTTTTAGCTGATTGATAACACATAGTTTCTTATCGTCTTTTGACGATCCACACATTTTAAAATCCTAAGAGGACCACACCATTAACACACTTCAAACTAAACACTTCTGCTGTAAGGAGACAACACAGTTTAAGAAACTCAATCGATCATGTTTGCTGTCGCAATGTAATTGACCTAACAGGTGTAAGGTGAACAGTGGAAATCCTTTGTATCTCGGTGGCTTGCTACTTTATTACAACGTCACTTTGACTGCCTTATAGTGCCGACGACTAGCTTTCAGAATGGGCCACTGGTTACTGGGGTGAATGTGGGGAGATGAAACTGTAGAGGGAGACAAGTGTATGACCACAGTAAGCAGGTGCAGACGCATGAAGGTCGGAGTAGTTACGCTGAGATGAAGACACTTGCCCAGGACAGACTAGCGTGGAGGACTGAGTGAAGACAACAACAACAATATCAACAACTCATTTGACAAATTATAGTGTAATTAATTATTTTTATGATTTCGTACTCAGGCTGTAAGAGATCTTTAACATCGACAGTGGGCTGAGTTCTCGAAACTGATTGTGAAATTAACTCAATATATAGATTGTATTACAGCTGAGGCGGTTTCAGTGATACAGTGGCCAACTTACACAAAATTAATGTTGCGTGGTTCACAATACGCTATCAGCCTCTTCAATCAAAAAAATGTTCAAATGTGTGTGAAATCTTATGGGAATTAACTGCTGAGGTCATCAGTCCCTAAGCGTACACACTACTTAACCTAAATTATCCTAAGGACAAACATACACACCCATGCCCGAGGGAGGACTCGAACCTCCGCCGGGATTAGCCGCACATTCCATGCGTGCAGCGCCATAGACCGCTCGGCTAATCCCACGCGGCCTCTTCAATCGAATTGCCCAGATCGCTACTTGTTTAGCCATCCTGTCTTGGATTTATTTAAGCTCGTCAACGACACTTACTACGTCCCAACATTTTAATTCGCAAATGACATTTTCCTGTAGTTCTTGCCTCGATAGGGTGCTGCCTCATTCTGCGTAAAACTTTGGTCGCATTCAGTGAGGTTCTTGTATCAGTGAGTGTCCTCACGTCCGCCATATTGCCTACGTCTAGGAACAACTTGACTTCAAGGGCCATCGATAGCTGGTGAAACGAGAAATGCTATGGGTTCGAACAATGAATAAGGCCAAATACACTAAATGTAATCTTGCAATTTACAGTTATGGTTCTGCAGACATTCTTAGTTATATAGAGCAAACATATGGTAGCATTTTGTTTAATATCTGTAATACTTTAGTACCACCTTTTGGTTAACCATCCCACGACTGAATCCGACTTGAGTCCATCAAATAACATTTAATATTTGCCTAATAAGCAAGACAGATACCCATATAAGTATGAAGTTGTTATATTTCGCTGACATGACCTTGCAGCACCACATGTTACAAACACAGTAAATAAAATGTAGAGTAGCCACCGTCTCGAAACTCTCGAAGTAACTCTGTGATCCGAGAATGATTTATTAATGCAAAAAGTGGTTCTTTGTGAATTCTACCACGAGCAGCAATGGTTTTAACTGAAGCAGCTAATTTGAACAAGGTAAGAGAATATTTAGTTTAATTATTCCCACACTGACGTTTTGCTGTGCCTCAAGCTTACTCTCTTCTAATATCTCACAAAATGGTACTTCGGTTCATCAAATTTATGAAGAGTGCGAATCTGAAAGATATGAGATTTGCGTTAATTTTTTAAATATTATTGTCTTCAGAATTACAAAAGTCGTGTGTAGTTCAAATGCACTGCAGTTTCTCACACACCTATTGGTCTTACAGTTAGCGGAAGACCAGTTCGATGACGTACATTTCAAGAGGCATAGAATTTTGTAAAACCTATTTGATATCGGGTTGCTACACTCGATCACGAATCAGAAACAACACGTAAACAGAACAGGGGTTTGTTCCACTGTTCCAACATAGCTAGGTAGGCCATAAAATAAAGGAAGAGATTACCTTGCGTTGCAAAATATCCACATAAAAAGGAGCTATATATGGTTTTTACCGTCACTGCCTCAATTTAAACCTGTTGCCGTCTTGATACATAGTTCCCTCTCTTTCAGTGTATGTTAATAGAGCCACACTTGTTAACAGACCGTATCACGAGAAAAACATAAGTTCACCACAGAGCAATTCATAGGAAATAGCTTGAAGCAGAACGCCCTGTTTCC
The DNA here is from genome assembly GCF_021461395.2 of Schistocerca americana. Taxonomy (NCBI): domain Eukaryota; kingdom Metazoa; phylum Arthropoda; class Insecta; order Orthoptera; family Acrididae; genus Schistocerca; species Schistocerca americana. The sequence goes on from NC_060121.1 coordinate 40,975,817, forward strand.
CTTCGAAAGAGGCAAGCCGCCTGTCTGCGACCGGGTCCTCGCCGGACACCGGTCTGACTGTAAGCCGCTCTCAGCCACATACACCGCGCAGCCGATGCAGCAGTGAATGTGCGCAAGTCGATCGGTGTCCACTAATATAACAGCAAAGGTAGAACGGGGGTACACGGAGTGCGGGCGGTTATAATTACTATGTGCGCTATGCCGTAGGCCATGCTGGCATTCCTCCCAGGTAATTTATTTATTTTTCCTCTCCAGTCACTGGGACTTCGTAATGAAGAATAGTCATGACGTACTGTTGTTTTGTTAGTAATTATACTGCTGGTGACTTACTGGAGAAATCTTTTACCTTCAAGTAAACTGAAGAATAACTCCAGCTTAAAGAAACGTTACACCAAACGAATTTCCTTAAAAGCAAACAACACCTCTCGTACATGGTATGTTTTGGTGGTGGTAAGTTCCTATGGGACCAAACTGCTTAGGTCATCGGTCCCTAGACTTACATACTACTTAATCTAACTTAAACTAACTTACGGTAAGGACAACACACACACACACACACACACACACACACACACACACACACACACACACACAAGATTGAATTGAAGACTCGAACCTTCCGGGGAGGGAGGGGGGGGAGTCGCGCGAACGGGAGCAAGGTGCCGCAGACCGCGAGGCACTGTGTGTTTGGAGCAAAGACTCTAGATAGAGTTGTAGGATTGGCTACTGTCGTCTTACCTAATATTTAGATAAGTCAAAATAAATAAAAATCTGTAAAGAATACATGCACTCCTTGGTGCTTGTAGTCACTTCCTCGCACAACTGTGGTGCAACGAAATGCTGCGGTGTTACTGTTGCTGCTCTTTGCAGTTTTCGACACCGTATCAGAATGAGTATGCGAACTGCTCTTGTCCTTCGTTTCTTCTGATAATAAATTTTCTGTTAACTTACGGAGTACTGATACTTTTTTCTGGCACTGGTGACTGTACGTTGTGCAAAGACTGCGTGACGTCTACAGTCATCTGACGATGACTTAGTAATGAGAAGTCGAAACAGGTTATGATACCACTGTGTGGCTTGAGGCTGAAATACATGATTAAAAATGTTGTGTGGGTGTTGGGCGTAGGTGACGGCGAGCTTAAAATTTTTATCCACAAGTGTTTTAATATCAGCAAAGCGGACCGTCAGCGGGTAAAAAAAAATATTCTTGAGAACTGGAGGTATAAGGGACTCTGTATCAGTTATCACAAAAACAATGGAAGGAATAGTTTTTGGTAGAAATCGTTTATTGTTTCGCATGCCTCCGAAAGAATTCTGGGAACTTTTTTGCACTATCTTGTTAATACCTAAAAAAACACGCTTTTGGCGCAATTCGACAGATTCCTGAGGAGATGAAAATTACTGTCTACAAAAAAGTTGTTTCACGTATGCGAAGAAAAAGAACTCGTTAGGCGATAAATGAGGTGAGTGCGGGGAATAAGACACCGCAATTATTCTTTGTTTTTCTCCGTCAATTTCATCCACGACTCCTCGCATACATTCTGTTGTATACCATCCAGAATTAACTGCTCTTGCATCCTCTATGCCAATAATCACAACTGCTCCGGCGCAAACAAAATAAAAAGACGATCCCTTTCCCGGAACTACTTTCGGTTCATCTTGTGAGACGGAAAAAAGTTAACAGATGTTTAGTTTCCGGCTACTACGATGTCAAAATTTCGTCTATATTAAGGTTTTCTAAAGCGGATTTAGCATTTCCTGTGTCCAGTTTTTTGAGAGTTTCCTCACACCAACAGACACGAGGCTGCTTCTGTGCTTGGGCCGAACTGTGCGGCACCCATCGAGGACAGATATTATTCAGCGCGAAACTTTGGTGCAGGATCGAATATGTGAGAGCATGCTCAAACATGGTTCAAATGGTTCATAAAATGGTTCCAATGGCTCTGAGCACTATGGGACTCAACTTCTGAGGTCATCAGCCGCCTAGAACTTGGAACTACTTAAACCTAACTAACCTGAGGACATCACACACATCCATGCCGAGGCAGGATTCGAAACTGCGACCGTAGCGGTCGCTCGGCTCCAGACTGTACCGCCTTGAACCGCATGGCCACACCGGCCTGCGAGAGGATGCTCCTGCGGTCACAGTAAGTCACGTACCGAATCTCTTCGAACATGTTGTGCCCAACTTTTTTTTTTTTTAGTAGAACAACCGACTTTTGTCGACTAACACGTAATTCATGGCTAGCGGAACCACGACTGTGACAAAATCCGATGTCGTAAACAGTCTTTTCTGAAGATGACTGATTAGCAGAAACTGAATGAAGTGATCCTAAATGTTGTTTTCGAATGGGCCGTTAATGAAATCGTAAGAAAACCGTGTCTCCAAAAGCCTTCGCGTGAAATTCGATTTTTTCCACAACATGCTCACTTTATAAACCATTTCTCTAACGGAAATAATATATACTGGTACGGCCCTATATGTACATGTTTCGATATGAAGAGCATCTAGTTTACAGCCTAGCCACAAAACCCTCATCACTTTAACCAACCACTCATTTACACGTACTGCATTAAAGAATAAGGAAATGATGCCGGAAAGGCACAGGTGTACAAATATACATATAAATGTAAATATTGAGAATAAAATGAAAGACTACATTGTGAGAGGCATGCTTCCATTACAAACAGTTAGTATGCGTTTATCGAGAACACAACAGGCCTACAACAACGGGAACAAATATCACGCGAATCTGACGGATCCATCTCAAGTGCGAACGAAGAGCTCGGCTAGTTTTCGAGCTGCCATTGTTTTACCAATAACAATCGACAGATATTAAAACAAGGGTATTCTTAGATATCAATAGCGCCACTTAGAAGTCGTTTCTAAAGACGTACAATTTTGATCCCCGAAAATTTGAGCCGGATCAGGACTCGAACCTTGCCTTCCCAGTCGTCGCCAGCAGCAGCCTTCACCATTTCCGGTATCCGTGCTGCCTGCTCTCCAACAGTGTCCAGACCTCCACAACAAGTACGTGCACGGATTGCCGAAATGATCAATGTGGCCGCTCGCAATAAGAAAGAAATCTATGTTCGAGTCCCAGACCGGAACGAATTTTCATGTGTCACAGTTGGGTAACACATTCGTACCTAATGCAACTGATGTCATGAAATTCGCATTCAGCGAATAATTTACAATAATATTTTCTTCAGCTGCTGATCGTCAAATCGTTATTAAAGTATCATTTCAACACTTTCGCTTTAATTAATTCCGAATTGAACTTAATCGCCCAGCTAATCTGATTTGTACTTAATAATGCTATCTTTATAAAAATTTCATTTCTGTTCATTTATCGTAAGGTCAGGGTATCTTGCCTAACTTTATTCGTAGGACATCTATCTTATTCTCTCTTAATGATTAGGATGAGTTGGCACATATAAGTATTCAGTTTATTTTAGATATTCCATGTGAATGATTTATTCTCAAAGTACAAAATGGCTCTGAGCACTATGGGACTTAACTGCTGAGGTCAGCAATCCCCTAGAACTTAGAACTACTTAAACCTAACTAACCTAAGGACATCACACACATCCATGCCTGAGGCAGGATTCGAACCTGCGGTCGCAGACTGTAGCGCCTAGAACCGCTCGGCCACTCCGGCCGGCTTCTCCAAGTACATTTCAGTTGACATGAATACTTACAGGAACTAGATTTGTTCACATAATGCGTAGCTATTGTCCCTATATTACGAGTACATAAAAAAATTGAATTTGTCGGCATTTCTACATTAAACAGAGACGTAGGCGGGCCGGTATAAGTTCACGAAAAACACCTTGTTTAGGAGACGATTTTCATAACTACACGCTTGTTCACACATGAATGGACGGTAACGGAAGTAATTCTTCACCTAGAAGCCGTCTGCATACTTACTTGGCAGAGAAGTCTTAGCTCAACACAGAGCAAGTGCCAAACCGAGAAAAATCCATTGAATGACACAATATAAAAATGAAGAAATATAATCCACCCACGTAAGAATTCGTTCTGTTCCGCAATATTGTATTACATTGTATTGAACTGAGGATCTAGAAACGACGGAGAGGCTTCCCCGCCGTAGCACTCAGTGGTACACAACCCCACAACAGGCTACAGCAGTCCACTCACACCACCGCCGCCCCACACCGAACCCAGGGTTATTGTGCGGTTCGGCCCCGGGAACGTCTCACACCAGACGAGTGTAACCCCAAATGTCTGCGTGGTAGAGTACTGATGGTGTACGCGTACGTGGAGACAGTAGTCACCGACGTAGTGTAACTGAGGCGGAATAAGGGGAACCAGCCCGCATTCGCCGAGGTAGATGGAAAAGCTCTTTAAAAACCATCCACAGACTGGCCGACACACCGGACCTCGACACTAAGCCGGCAGGCTTCCCTCCCGCAAAGCAGTCCGTTTAACCGCACGGCTAACCGGGTCAGGCTTCCGCAATATTATTTATGTTCAAGGCCGAGAAAGAAATAATTTTTTGTGCGGTCTGAGTGGCAAGTGATTGGACACACTAGTGTGTGTACAAAGAAACTCCATCTCTTTTACAAGAGAAATTACATGAAGCTAGAAAAACAGTGTTAGCAGCGAAGTGTGCAGCTGGAAACCACCCGTACTAGAGGTAGCCACCACGCCCACTTTCCAACCAAACCGCGAGCACCTGCCCTGAAGGTCAACTTAAACCTCTCTCCGTTTCTGCATAAGCCACAGCTGTTGGCAAAACTGCGCCAACATACAACAGGCAGCAGCCATCCTCAGGAAACTCGTATTTGCTCATCTCATTTACAAGAGCTGCATTAAAGAGTAAGGAAATGATGCCGGAAGGACACAGGTGCACAAATATAAATACAAATGTAAATATTGAGAATAAAGTGAAAGAGTACATTGTGAGAGTCATGCTTCCATCACAAACAGTTAGTATGCGTTAATGGAGAACACAACAGGCCTACAACAGCAGGAACAAATATCACGCGAATCTGACGGATCCGTCTCAAGAGTGAACGAAGAGCTCGGCTAGTGTCTGAGCTGCCATTGTTTTACCAATGACAAACGACAGATATTAAAACAAGGGTGTTCTTAGATGTCAATAGCGCCACTTAGAAGTCGTTTCTAAAGACGTACAATTTTGATCTCCGATATCTGCTTCAAGTGCACTTCGTTCGAATATAAGATTTGTGTTAGTTCCGTACTTGGATCTACATCTACATCTACATCTACATCCATACTCCGCAAGCCACCTAACGGTGTGTGGCGGAGGGTACCCTGAGTAACTCTATCGGTGCTCCCTTCTATTCCTTCTATTCCAGTCTCTAGATCGGTGTTCATGTATTGCCAAACTCAGGGAGCAAGGTGTTGTAACGAGGGCTTGTTGAAAAGTAATACCTCTGATTTTTTATGTGAAAACTCTTTAAAGCTTTCTGAGCAAAACAGGCGTTTTTAACGTTCCACATTTTCATTCTTCATGTCTGCGTATTTATTTCTGAACATAGTCACCCTGGCGACAAACACTTTTCTCCCAACGAGAGACCAGTCTGTTGATGCCGTCCCTGTAGAATGTTTGATTCGGTTCAGCTCTGCTTGCACCACTTCATCACAACCACTCGAAGTCGTCCCTTAAGTTTCGGAAAGGGATGAAAATCGGACGGGACAGAGCCGGAGGATAATCGATGACAGTGAAAAATTCGAAATTCGATCACAGCACGCTGTTCCCCAGGCAACGTCATAGTTGCGTCGCACACCGCCATGTTTTGCGCTGCAATACGGAGCCCTCTATTTGCAGAGGGCTGCAAATATGTAGGAGAGAGTTTTCATGTTTTCATGTAATAAATTCGGAGGATTACCTTTGAGCACGGTTCGCACTATTGTACGATGCTTAGATTACTTCCCCCGCTCTGTTGTGACAATGTAGCCAGCAGCTCGACATGCGAACAACGTGCACGGGATCATCGCGTTTGTGCCGAGTTGGGCGAGAAGCATTAGTTTACGCACAGTCTAGGGCTCTGTGCGCTATCCCACGACGAAATAATTGCTACTGCCACGAATATTCGGACGCCAAAATAACACGGAGGAGCCTGTTAATGGAAGTGGGTGGAGCGGCACAGAGTATGCTATTCGTATGCAATCCGTGCAAGCTAACAGCTTAAGCGTGCTGTGGACCGCGGAGCGTACAATACGTGCGTGTGTCCTGGGAGGGTTGGGGGGGGGGGGGGGGGGGGGGTTCGGGGCTGGTGTTGGCATGCAGCGTGAGCCAGCTACTATACAAGCTACCAGCTGCCACCTGCCAGACCAGCGATACCGGGCCTGTAGCGCGGCGCGCCCCCAGCAGTGTCCAGCGGCCCATCAATCAGCGAAACGTGCGAACGGCGACACGGATCAGCGGCCACAGAGCCGCAGCGGAAACGGGGAACCGCGCCGCGCTCGCAGCTGTTCAGAAATAAATACGCAGACACGAAGAATAAACATGTGGAATGTTAAAAACGTCTTTTGCTTAGAAAGCTTTTAAGAGTTTTCACATAAAAAATCAGAGGTACTACTTTTCAGCAAGCCCTCGTTATAACACCTTGCTTCCCGAGTTTGGCAGTACATGAACACCGATCCAAGTACAGAACTAACACAGATCTTATAGTCGACCGAAATGCACTTGAAGCAGATATCGGGGATCAAAATTGTAAGTCTTTAGAAACGACTTCTAAGTGGCGCTATTGATATCTAAGAATACCCTTGTTTTAATATCTGTCGTTTGTTATTGGTAAAACAATGGCAGCTCGAAAACTAGCCGAGCTCTTCGTTCGCACTTGAGATGGATCCGTCAGATTCGCGTGATATTTGTTCCCGTTGTTGTAGGCCTGTTGTGTTCTCGATAAACGCATACTAACTGTTTGTAATGGAAGCATGCCTCTCACAATGTAGTCTTTCATTTTATTCTCAATATTTACATTTATATGTATATTTGTGCACCTGTGTCCTTCCGGCATCATTTCCTTATTCTTTAATGCAGTACGTGTAAATGAGATGAGCAAATATTAGTTTCCTGAGGATGGGCGCTGCCTGTTGTATGCTGGCGCAGTTTAACCAACAGCTGTGGCTGATGCAGAAACGTAGAGAGGTTTAAGTTGACCTTCAGGTCAGGTGCTCGCGGTTTGGTTGGAAAGTGGGTGTCGTGGCTACCTCTACTACGGGTCGTTTCCAGCTGCACACTTCGCTGCTAACACTGACTGTTTTCATCCTTTGAATAGAAGTATTTTAATTTCCTTAATGTGTGATGCTCCTATTCAACAATCTTCTGCCTTTACACGGCAGCGCGCTGCCACACTTCCTGCTCCCTAACCGTGCATAACGCATCCACTTCATCTTCATCCTCCTACGACAGGCGTGACTCCATCTCGTCTTCACAGTTACGGTGGAGTAAGTGAGGCTCGACGATAAAGCTCAGAATAAGATACCACGACTATACTTAAACAAACATTGACAAGAGATTCAATTAACACCCACAGACACATTAGTAAGAAAGCTCACACGCTTGAACAAAGTGAAAGGGCATTGAGATGAGTGACAAAGTACCTGGATAGGAGGTAGAAATTACGAACCAGGCGGCAACGCTCGCTCAATCGAGAAAAACAACACACACAAGTAATCAGAGCTCACATACTGTAACTAACCTGTTTCTACGGGTTATTACGTTATTATTGGGAATGGAAATACTTATTGCTTGTGAAATTAACGTGAGAATATTAGAGTCGCCACCGACTCTAACCACACAACTAATGAAAGGTGTGGACTCGTCGGAAAATAAATTAATTTGATCACAGACCAAAAACTCATAAAAATGCATACGTTGTGATGTCGCTCATAGGGGATGCGATGTAATTAATAATACTGCCCATGCACTCTTCACGAGAATCAGACATTTAAAATAAAATAGAAAATGCATGGACACTGTGCATAAGATCAGCTCCCAGCAACACACCTGAAAATAAAACAATCTAAAGCATTTGTTTTAAAATAAAAGGGGAAACTAATCACTGGACCTGTGCGTAAGGAAACGCGTTGGATGTGCTAACGGAAAAGCTATGAGGTGAGTGGCGTAGGTGCAAAAACGTAACCTCGGAATACAAGAGAAAATTATGGGTAAAATCATTTATTCCTAAGACATGGATGAGAGGCATGTACACAATTCCTGATATGATTAATTCCTAAAACATTAAAGAAAAGGATCGATACATTCACCGTTACAATCTACACCTAAAATCATTAGTGTGAATCATTCATTCAACTGCTGTTGCCTGATAACTGGTTGTAATAACTCGTAAAGTGGTACACGTTTCGCAGTACACCCGCGTGCCCACGTGGTTTGTGGAGACGCAATTTCTAGGTACCGTGGCCAAGTTGCAACAATATCACATCACGCAATCATGAACAGTTAACATTCCTTAAAACAAACATGCGATTGGACAGTTAGTGATGACGGTAGCCCAACAAACTCTAATGTTCAACCACGTGGCCGGCGCCCCACGGACGAAACATACATAAAGCAAGGAAAATTTACGAGAAGGCAATGGTACTAATATTTAGAAAAATGAAATCTTATACAGGCACAGCTGAAGGCAAACAGACATTCATACAGGAGCGAGTGCTCACTTCTTACCGACACCTTTGTGTGGCGCTCTGCAGGCGGATCCAAGTCTGCTACAGAAATTTACTAAAAGAAAAATCTGCCAAAGTTTTGCATTCCTTGCTGCGACAAGGCAAAGCAATCTCTCAAAGCTGAACAGCGAGACCAAAAGCTAACAGCTCTCCTCTCGCCAACTAACAACGCGCCACGCTGTCAGTCTAACTCACCATTCTTCGACTGGAACACAGCTGTGGACGCTTCCCGTAATGGCGGCAGACTGCCTCCCTTTTTCTTCTCCAGCCTCTTCCACGCTCCACGTGGCCCGGAAAACCCAAAGATGCCATTTCCGCCACCAACCTAACGCAGGTGGATTTCTCACAAGTAGCTCAAACCTCTTTGCCTACATGACCACTACGAGAGTTGGCTATTCTGTACAACCGCAGCTGAATCTGTAGGACTATCGCAGACTTTCTGCAGCAGACTACGCCACCGTCTAGCAACGTGACACACAACCACATTCATTCAATCACACCACTATGAGAATTATGGGAAAAGAGAAACAAGGAAAAGAAAGAGAAATGCTAGTGAAAATGGGCTGTTGGACTACTGGCTACAGGACCCTCTCAATACAAAAGAAATAAATAAATAAACCACACATTTGGTTCCTCAAAAGAGGAAAAGCCGCTGGACCTGATGGGATACCAGTTCGATTTTACACAGAGTACGCGAAGGAACTTGCCCCCCTTCTTGCAGTGGTGTACCGTAGGTCTCTAGAAGATCGTAGCGTTCCTAAGGATTGGAAAAGGGCACAGGTCATCCCCGTTTTCAAGAAGAGACATCAAACAGATGTGCAGAACTATAGACCTATATCTCTATCGTCGATCAGTTGTAGAATTTTGGAACACGTATTATGTTCGAGTATAATGACTTTTCTGGAGACTAGAAATTTACTCTGTAGGAATCAGCATGGGTTTCGAAGAAGACGGTCGTGTGAAACCCAGCTCGCGCTATTCGTCCACGAGACTCAGAGGGCCATAGACGCGGGTCACAGGTAGATGCCGTGTTTCTTGACTTCCGCAAGGCGGTCTATACAGTTCCCCGCAGTCGTTTAATGAACAAAGTAAGAGCATATGGACTATCAGACCAATTGTGTGATTGGATTGAAGAGTTCCTAGATAACAGAACGCAGCATGTCATTCTCAATGGAGAGAAGTCTTCCGAAGTAAGAGTGATTTCAGGTGTGCCGCTGGGGAGTGTCGTAGGGCCATTGCTATTCACAATATACATAAATGATCTTGTGGATGACATCGGAAGTTCACTGAGGCTTTTTGCCGATGATGCTGTGGTATATCGAGAGGTTGTAACAATGGAAAATTGTACTGAAATGCAGGAGGTCTGCAGCGAATTGACGCATGGTGCAAGGAATGGCAATTGAATCTCAATGTAGACAAGTGTAATGTGCTGCGAATACATAGAAAGATAGATCCATTATCATTTAGCTACAAAATAGCAGGTCAGCAACTGGAAGCAGTTAATTCCATAAATTATCTGGGAGTACGCATTACGAGTGATTTAAAATGGAATGATCACATAAAGTTGATCGTCGGTAAAGCAGATGCCAGACTGAGATTCATCGGAAGAATCCTAAGGAAATGCAACCCGAAAACAAAGGAAGTAGGTTACAGTCCGCTTGTTCGCCCACTGCTTGATTACTGCTCAGCAGTGTGGGACCCGTACCAGATAGGGTTGATAGAAGAGATAGAGAAGATCCAACGGAGAGCAGCGCGCTTATTTACAGGATCATTTAGCAATCGCGAAAGCGTTACGGAGATGATAGATAAACTCCAGTGGAAGACTCTACAGGAGAGACGCTCAGTAGCTCGGTACGGGCTATTGTTGAAGTTTCGAGAACATACCTTCACCGAAGAGTCAAGCAGTATATTGCTCCCTCCTACGTATATCTCGCGAAGAGACCATGAGGATAAAATCAGAGAGATTAGAGCCCACACACAAGCATACCGACAATCCTTCTTTCCTCGAAAATACGAGACTGGAATAGAAGGGAGAACCGATAGAGGTACTCAAGGTACCCTCCGCCACACACCGTCAGGTGGCTTGCGGAGTATGGATGTAGATGTAGATGTAGATGTACATTTGAGGGCAAGCGAGAGAGATAATGTATAAACGTGGCACGTGGCAGTAGAGCTTAGAAAACCGCCCTGTTTGCAGCGTGCAGGCGGCGGTGGTCGGGATGTGGTCGTAATTATGAGTTTCCATCGTAATTGCGGATGATCTGACTGTCGCAGCTAGAGCGCCACATGTTCATCAGCGTTTAGTATGTCCATCCTTCTGACTGAAAGTTTGAGGGACTTGGACCGTTCAGTTGTGTAATAAAATGCAACATCTACAGACATCATTTCCATGTTATTTATTACATGGCTACCAGTTTCCGTGATTCAGTACACACGATTCCATCAGTACCCACTGGTTTCTGTAGACCGTAACGACGATGTTGTATCTCTAACTTAGTTGATGGTTGGAGACACAACACTGTTGTTAGAGTCTACAGAAACCAATTCATAGATGTTGGCTACTGATGGAAGCATGTATACGATTGGAATTAACCACGTCAGAATAAGATAGCACGATAGCCTGAAGATGGTGTACTGAATCACCGAAACTGATAGCAGTATAACAAATGTCATCGAAATAACGTCTCTATGTGTTCCATTTTATTACATACGGCTCATAACTGTTTCTTCTGCTAAATGGCAATCTTTTATCGACCTTCTGGTGCCTGTTTCACTGAGTTAAACTGTCTGAATGTGGCTCCTAAAAGTTAGGACGGTACATTCTGGAGCAGACGCACGACACAGCAAAACAACTCGAATTGCAGTGAGGCAGAGGCCGTGCTGTGCGCTTACTTAAAATCTCCTCTTACTGCCCAGAGAACTCACGTTTCCTCAGCCAACTCGACTGCGCTCATCCCGACGGTTTTGGGCAGGATGCTTACTCGAATTACGTTGCCAGACACTAGCTTCTTCTCACGAACCGAGCGAGGTGGCGCAGTGGTTAGCACACTGGACTCGCGTTCGGGAGGACGACGGTTCAATCCCGTCTCCGGCCATCCTGATTTAGGTTTTCCGTGATTTCCCTAAATCGCTTCAGGCAAATGCCGGGATGGTTCCTTTGAAAGGGCACGGCCGATTTCCTTCCCCATCCTTCCCTCACCCGAGCTTGCGCTCCGTCTCTAATGACCTCGTTGTCGACGGGACGTTAAACACTAATCTCCCAATCTCCTCCTCCTCTTCTCACGACCAAGACTGCTTCTCTGTCGCCTCTCTGATATATTCGTGCGTGAAGCACCTTCCAAATTTAGCATAAAGTGCTCCCTTACAAAAAGAAACGCGAAAGCTACAAACTGCTGAAGTCGTAGCGATTACGACCAACAAAGGTTCTGGACAATCTCAGGCCCTGACGTGGCGATAATAGTTTGCCACAGCTGGAGAGCGTCACAGGACAACGTTCGTGCAAAACTGAAGAGCAGGCGGCTCCTTTGATCCAAACCACTTATTCGAGCACCCTCACGTGTCCGTAACCTCATTGGACAAAGCACCAGTCCCCCCCCCTCACACCCTAAAACAGAAAACTAGTCATTTTGAAGCCCTGCAAATACTGGATTACTGTTACCGAGCAGACATGCGAGCCTCCACCGACAATTACCTGCCACTCTGATTTAGATTCTCCACAGTTTCCCTCGGCTGCTTAAGACAAATGATGGGATAGCGCCTTTCGAAAGGACACGGCCGGTATCCTTCTCCATACCGAGCTTATGGTCAGTTCCTAATGACCTGGTTGTCGACGGTGCGTTAAGTACATGGGCAGGAGGATAGCTGTGCGTCGGACGGTATATATCTTAATTTGACAATGAAATACACATTAGATGAATGCGCGGTGCCTGTTCTTTCGGACATATCTGAAGACAATGACCACGTCTTCGTATAACCGATTCGCCTTGATGGGCAATGGATCCGCCTTGTTCAGTGCGGACGCACAAGTGCATCCGATCACTAGGGGGAATGTAAAGAGCAGCGAACATAAAGGAAATGGACAGGGACTGCAGGCGGACAGGTGCCGGGGTAGTCCGCGCAATTGTGATGTCACCGTGTCCCAGAGGGCGCAGTGGGTAACGTACCTGCCTAGTAAGCAGAAGATCCCAGGTTCGAATCCCGGTCTGGTGCACAGTTTCACCCGTCGCTGCAGATTCTGCGTAATGTCCCGATGCAAGAGATACTCATCTCTTTCCTTTCGCTTCTCCCCCTTTCACCTTCAATTTACGTATGAAATACAAATTTACCAACGAGATTAAAAAAATACGTAACACAGTGGCATTCTGATACTACTTGGATTTACTCCATGTAACACACACGATTAGATAAATCAGCATATAGGAACAATTATTTCAAAGTATTTTTAAAAAAATTCAGAGAGTGCTGCTGACTCACATAAAATTTCTTGAAAACAAGAAAGTAAACAAATTCTAGAAAAATTTCTAAGAGTTAAAAACATGGCTTGAAATAACGTAGATTTTAAATTACGGGGTGTATGAATACATGTCAGAAGCATTAAGGATTTTTCCTTGACATCAAAACATTACAAAATGTTCATATCAACATGGGTCCGAAAATCCTTACACGAGAATGTGCATAAGCATTTATTATTCGTGGCACAAAAATAATGCACTTACCAAACACATTTACATTTATAAAATCAAAGTGATCACCTTCTGCTTCCATGCATACCCTGAGTCTGCACTCCATTCTTTGTCGTTCATTGTGAAAAACACCTGATGGGTTAAGTGACTGTGTAAGTAGGCTGTTTAGGTTTTTATGTTGGTAACGCCACGTAGCGCTCTGTATGAAAATCACTGGCTGTGCTGTGTGCAGTCTGTGGCTGCTTGGCATTGTTGGAATATTCGCTATTGTAGTGTTGGGCAGCTGGATGTGAACAGCGCGTAGCGTTGCGCAGTTGGAGGTGAACCGCCAGCAGTGGTGGATGTGGGGAGAGAGAGGCAGAATTTTAAGAGCGGACGATCTGGACGTGTGTCCGCCAGAAAGAGTAAATTTGTAATACTGGATATCATGAACTGATATATATATATATATATATATATATATATATATATATATATATATATATATATATATATATATATATATACTCCTGGAAATTGAAATAAGAACACCGTGAATTCATTGTCCCAGGAAGGGGAAACTTTATTGACACATTCCTGGGGTCAGATACATCACATGATCACACTGACAGAACCACAGGCACATAGACACAGGCAACAGAGCATGCACAATGTCGGCACTAGTACAGTGTATATCCACCTTTCGCAGCAATGCGGGCTGCTATTCTCCCATGGAGACGATCGTAGAGATGCTGGATGTAGTCCTGTGGAACGCCTTGCCATGCCATTTCCACCTGGCGCCTCAGTTGGACCAGCGTTCGTGCTGGACGTGCAGACCGCGTGAGACGACGCTTCATCCAGTCCCAAACATGCTCAATGGGGGACAGATCCGGAGATCTTGCTGGCCAGGGTAGTTGACTTACACCTTCTAGAGCACGTTGGGTGGCACGGGATACATGCGGACGTGCATTGTCCTGTTGGAACAGCAAGTTTCCTTGCCGGTCTAGGAATGGTAGAACGATGGGTTCGATGACGGTTTGGATGTACCGTGCACTATTCAGTGTCCCCTCGACGATCACCAGTGGTGTACGGCCAGTGTAGGAGATCGCTCCCCACACCATGATGCCGGGTGTTGGCCCTGAGTGCCTCGGTCGTATGCAGTCCTGATTGTGGCGCTCACCTGCACGGCGCCAAACACGCATACGACCATCATTGGCACCAAGGCAGAAGCGACTCTCATCGCTGAAGACAACACGTCTCCATTCGTCCCTCCATTCACGCCTGTCGCGACACCACTGGGGGCGGGCTGCACGATGTTGGGGCGTGAGCGGAAGACGGTCTAACGGTGTGCGGGACCGTAGCCCAGCTTCATGGAGACGGTTGCGAATGGTCCTCGCCGATACCCCAGGAGCAACAGTGTCCCTAATTTGCTGGGAAGTGGCGGTGCGGTCCCCTACGGCACTGCGTAGGATCCTACGGTCTTGGCGTGCATCCGTGCGTCGCTGCGGTCCGGTCCCAGATCGACGGGCACGTGCACCTTCCGCCGACCACTGGCGACAACATCGATGTACTGTGGCGACCTCACGCCCCACGTGTTGAGCAATTCGGCGGTACGTCCACCCGGCCTCCCGCATGCCCACTATACGCCCTCGCTCAAAGTCCGTCAACTGCACATACGGTTCACGTCCACGCTGTCGCGGCATGCTACCAGTGTTAAAGACTGCGATGGAGCTCCGTATGCCATGGCAAACTGGCTGACACTGACGGCGGCGGTGCACAAATGCTGCGCAGCTAGCGCCATTCGACGGCCAACACCGCGGTTCCTGGTGTGTCCGCTGTGCCGTGCGTGTGATCATTGCTTGTACAGCCCTCTCGCAGTGTCCGGAGCAAGTATGGTGGGTCTGACACACCGGTGTCAATGTGTTCTTTTTTCCATTTCCAGGAGTGTGTATATATATATATATATATATATATATATATATATATATATATATATATATATATATGCCTATCAGTAGTTAGTGCCTTCAGTAGTTAGAATCCTTTATTTAGCTGGCAGTAGTGGCGCTCGCTATATTGCAGTAGTTCGAGAAACGAAGATTTTTGTGAGGTAAGTGATTCATGGAAGGTATAGGTTATTGTTAAATGGTTCAAATGGCTGACGTCATCAGTCCCCTAGAACCTAGAACTACTTAAATCTAACCAACCTAAGGACATCACACACATCCATTCCCAAGGCAGGATTCGAACCTGCGACCGTAGCAGTCGCGCGGTTCCAGACTGTAGTGCCTAGAACCGCTCGGCCACTCCGGCCGGCTGGTTATTGTTAGTCAGGGCCATTCTTTTGTAGGGATTTTTGAAAGTCAGATTGCGTTGCGCTAAAAATATTGTGTGTCAGTTTAGTGTTGATAAGAATAATTAAAGAGAGTAATGTCTGAGTACGTTCAGTTTTGCTCAGCTGTTTGAAAATCAAATAACGTAGAGGTTTATCAGCACAGTAATTCATTAATTTTTCTAAGGGACGTTTCAACTGGTCAAATCCATTTCGATTACGTTCCCTCATAACATCAACATCAGGTTCGAGAGTTCGGTACGCCAAGGATACCAAGTGTCCGCAAGCGAAAAAAAAGCCGTATAACTGTGAGTAGGAGAGGCGCACTGTGGGACCCGTACAAACGTACTTATCCGTGTACATAGATGTCCGCCTCCTTGACTGAGTGGCGCGCGCACGGTAGCCGTGTGATACGAAAAAAAAAAAAAACTGAGCCAACTACACAATGATTACCGTGAAGGACCAGATGAGTAGGCCAGTAACGAACAAAATGGGAAAAAAGTGGTCAGCGTGTCTGACTGCCATGCAGCGGGCACGGGTTGGATTCCCGGCCGGGTTGGGGATTTTCTCTGCTCGGGGACTGGGTGTCGTGTTGTCCTCATCATCAGGTCGTCATCATGGATACGCAAGTCGCCCAATGAGGCATCAGCTGAAAAGACGTGCAGCTCACTGGTCCAATCTCTCCGCGTACGGACTTCCGGCCACCCAGTGCTATCCGATCATTTCATTTCAGTAAAATTGAGCGGAGTTCGGTTAGTAGTGACGAATCTCCCCGTGTCAGCGGCAACTAGCGGAGCCGAGTGATTCCCGTCGAGATTCATCATTAAAAGGAAGGACAACGCTATCCATCTTGTCTCCGTCCTCTTGCCGTCGTTATCGAAAAACAGCGAAATCAACCGCGGTGTCCGTGCAGCAGAGTAAGCGATGCGACAGTGTGTAGCGGTTCAGCCTGGAGGAACGTCTGCAGCAATCTGCCCGTCCTGCGCCGCTGAGGTGATCCACTTTGACGAAACGTGTCACAGTGTAAGGACAGAGTTCAGGACTGCGTAGTTAAGCTCGTTGAAATAATTCTTCAGGAAAGCTGTAAATAGTTCCCCAGGGATGCAAACACCTTTGGTTTATTTGTGTAATGGTATCCGCCAGTTCTCAGTTCAGTAACGATTACTATCAAAATATACTCCAACATATACAGGGCTTAACGGGTATGAGAGCAGATATCTGTATTGGTTACTGAGGACTGTGTACTGAGCAACATTACATCACAGTTTACTATCACATTCACATCACTTTTAGCAGACTAATAATCATCAATGTTGAACAGGGCACATACATTACCTTTAAAACCAAAAGCACTAAAACAAGAAATAGATGCTATCAAAACAATTGCAGTAAATAATGGTTACTCTGAAAAATCAATTGACAAACTATCTAGAAAAATTCAGACCAACATCACTCACAAAAACACTGAAAAGAAAACTACCGACACAAAACTAATCTTCACAAGCATTCCATACTTAGGCACAGTATCACAAAAAATAGCTAAGTTACTAAAAAAAACTATATTAAAATATCTCCATAAACAGCAAACTTGGATACCACTTACCTCACACAGTGAACACAAACAAGCCAATAACACAACGCAGTGGAATATATAAATTACAATGTAACAGTTGCCCTGATTTTACGTAGGAAGAACCTTCCACACGCGGTGTAAAGAACTCACCGACGCCTTTCGACTAAACCGTTTTGAAAAATCTACAATAGCTAACCACATGTATACTAATAAACACAGACTTGACGACATCCACAACAGCCTAACTGTACTTCACACAGAACCCAACAGTAAAAAACTTAATCTACTTGAACAGTTAGAAATAATGCTACACAAAGAAAAATATTCCGAAAACTTGTTGAATGAACAAACAGAGCTCAACAGCCACAATTTTTTCTACATCTTTAAAGGTTTATTTTTTTCCTGAGCAATCAAATTTATAGAAGTACAAACAGCTACAACCTACAACATGGTGCCAAATAATTATTTCAATAATACCTGTTTACTAATAATACTATATTATCTTCTGTGAAACAAGAAAATCTATTATATTTAGAAGTAGAACATCTGTATGAACGAGAATCTTTGGCATGTTTACGTTCTGCTACTACAATGTGCGAAAAAGTGTGTGACTATGTATATATTCCAGTATGTACTGCAAAATTAAAGATGTGTATTGTGCATACCAACTGCACAACAGAAGCAGACATCATACAATGTTAAACTGTAAGTTAGTTTCATATTATTAACGCTGTCAAACTTATATCTACAATATACTATGTTGTAACACAAAAATGTAATATCAACAGGCAAACAACTAAAAAAACCTGATGTAAATCACTAAAAAGCACCTGAAGATGAGCCTCCAGGGCTCTAAATGCATAGTGCAGTAAATAAACGCAACTTGTGACTGAAGGTGGTTTGTTATTCATTTGACGAAAGAAAAACAGTCGCGGACGAAACACTGAAAAACAATGAATAAAATTAAGTAATAATTATAGCCATTGCAAGTCTTATGTTCTTAGATTGGTTATTACATAGACGTACATGTAGCAAGAGCAAGCTATTTTCCCCTGGACAGCAGGTCTGGTGTCGAAGTGTGGAAGCGTGAACGCAAAATGGTTAATCTATACGAACAGCGCATTTCACTTGGTGTAGTATGTGCAGAAAACGGGTCGTAAAATTTCTGACATGTTCGTGGGAAGACTGTACGACGTGGCGAGTAAACAGCCAACACACTGATGAGTGTAATATATCACACATAAAATTATCTGCACTCACACTCGTTGCACCTTGTGTAGCTGAAAACCATCAGTATCTCTGCGATAAAAAAATTCGACGTATTTTGCGGCATTTTTACAGTAAACATAAAGAGAAGTCTTCACAAACAAACATAATGGTTCTCTGTATCCTTTGTTTTTGCGCATGTAGATTGCGTTGGAGACTGTTAGATTATTTAGGAGTAACAGAAGATTTTCTTCGTTCAAAAACATTTGTTCATTAAAAGTATACACATTAACGCTTACTAAGTATTTCCTTTGCGACAAAGAGCGTAAAACAATCAGTGCCTGGTAATATAAACATATTTAAAACCATTCGAGTTATTAAATAAGTATCTTCACAACACAAACATTTAATGCTCTCGAAACTTCCTGGCAGATTAAAACTGTGTGCCCGACCGAGACTCGAACTCGGGACCTTTGCCCGCGAAAGGCAAAGGTCCCGAGTTCGAATCTCGGTCGGGCACACAGTTTTAATCTGCCAGGAAGTTTCATATCAGCGCACAGTCCACTGCAGAGTGAAAATCTCATTCTGGATTTAATGCGCTCCGATATTTCATAAGTTACACACGCTCACATTATTGCACAACTGTCTTAGTCGGACACACACTATGTTTTTGTTAATAATTCCACCTGGTGATTGTCTGTATTTACTCATGAAATAGTAACTATCTCTCGAACAAAGAAGTGTCTGAGACGAATATGTTTTGTCCGCCTGTAAGATTCATGACTCCGTGCGAGTTCAACAGTAGCCTCATTGTCTACTCGTAGGCAAGGTTTCGAAATACGACACCGGGTTTGATTTTATTTTCACTTCTCTTTCAAGATGTTCAGTAAAATTCATAAGTTCACTATCATTCTTCCCAGCAATCAACATGGAGTACGAAGAAAAATCTTGAAAGAACCTTTCTGTCATAAAGAGGCAGGAATCAGCTTCATTTATCTGAAATCGTAATTCCATGAATTAATCAGTGAATCTCTCATTCCAGGAAAGGGCAAGCTGTTTCAGGCAACATAAGCAGTAGTCATGTCTATATATCCAATGTTCATTTTCTTGGCTGCAGCGCTGAGTGATGTTGGAATAGTCGATATCTTCGCCACAGCGTTGAAATTTTGTTGATAATCAATCCCTTACTTTTGAGAATATCCTTTGATAACCAATCTTGTTTTGAACATGTCAACCAATCCATCATCACTCTTCTTCAGTTTTTAGATCCACTTGCAGGGAATTGCCCTTCTTCCAGAAGGTAAATCTTCCTAAGTGCACGTTCCATTTTCTTGATGTGCTCCCATTTCTAGAACCATTGCTGCTCTCCAATCGTATCGCTGATTACGTCACAGAAGATTCTGGTTCTCAGAGGTGATTAACTGTATTAAGTAGTCTCCAAGTTTTTTTGGACGTTCGCACAGTTGTGGCCTAAGCCTTTCATCGTCAGACTGTTCTCTTCAGTTTCATCCCGTAAATCATCATAACTGTAGGACTCATTTTCTTCTGGAAAACCTGATTTCAGTTTGCTCTCAGTTTAGTCTGACACCTCTTGAGACTTTCGATAAGAGAGATCAAGATTCGCAGGAGCTACTGGACTCGTCTTTTGCATAATTTTCGCTTCAAAACTAACATACCATGATCTCATTAGCTGACGACTTTCTTCACACCACATCCGATAACCATCATCACACTCATAGCTGATCATAACCCCTTTTACTGCTTTTCGACCCATTTTATGTAGATGGTTCATGCGAGGCTTCTACCGATAGCGTATTTCGTGTGGAGAAGTCCCTCGAGCACTGGAAGGTCCCGTTCCATTCAAGGCGTACGCTGCAGAATTTCTCATTTCAGCCCAAAATGACTGAGCAATGTTCCCGAGAACACGCATCATAGACCTTGCTGTTTAAACAGGAGTACGATTTTCTCTTTCACTCTATCAGTTTTACTGCGCAGTATGTGGCATATTGGAACATTGGATTATGCCCTCATTCTGTAGAATGTCCCTTGTCTGTTTATTGTTGAACTGTCCTCCATTGTCACTTAGGAGATTTTTAAGTATGTGCGCATCAGTCATTGTTTCGCTTATAAATTGTCTTATTTTATTAGGACATTCTGATTTTTCCTTGACAAAGTAAAGAGCTCGAGCTTTACTGCAGTCATCTTTGAATAAAATAAAGAAACAAAACCGAGACCTGGAATTTTGAAAAGGACGACAAACATCCGTGTGAATCAGCTCGCCCAGTTCAGAATGCCAAATGAAATCCAATGTGCGTCACGGCAAACACAGCCTTCACAGAGCTTAGAGTCCAATCCCACGTTTATGCCTAAGATCTTGGACATTCACATCTTGACATGTCGCTTATTTTGATGTCCAAATCTTTCACGGTACATTTGTAGTACTTTTTATCGACTGATTTCATTTACTTCTCCAGGAAGAGCAGGTTTAATGTTTCTCATCATTAATTTAAATTGTCCTCCACAGCGATCGTGATTGCCAACTAGTTTTGTGACTTCACCAATTTTGAAATAACACCATTTTGCTGTGGATGAAAGTCATTTTTGGATTTTTACCTTATACCGCTAAGACCGAAAATACATTCTTTATACTTTTTGGTACATCACATCACATAAAAAATAGTAAGCAGTGGTCGTATACAGTATCTTCAGAAAGACCGTCAAATCATTTATGTAATTCAGCCCGTTCTTGTCGAGATGTATTAAGACGCATTATTTTCTGCAGCGTGTCCGCTGTCATACTCGTAGTCATCAGTCATTGCTATCTGCCATGAGACAAACATTTAATGCGTTCTTATATGTCTCTTTTACTTGAGGAACACTGTCTTCCGTAGGTTCCACAGGTTTAACTAGCCTACCTTCAATAACGTCAGGCGCTCCAGGAATACCACATACACACGATTCCTTGTACTGCAGTTAAATTGCCCTTCCAGTAAACCAATGCTTATCACTGTTTTCGACTGCGTAGTCGAATTCAAAAACTGATTCCAAAAGTTACTCCGACATACGAAAGTCGCAATAAGCTAATTCCAAAATTAACGCAACTTTCAACTTACGAAACTTTGAAGTCGTGTTTCTTCAATTCGCTCTAAACTGCACATTAGCGCACCTGGGCCCATAACCTATTCGATTATTTAGGAATAACACAAGTTTTTCTGCGTTCAAAAACGTTGGTTAGTTAAAAGTCTTCACATCAACTTTCAACAACCCTAATAAGCACTTCTATTGCTGCAAAAAGTGTAAAAAACAATCTGTGTCTGGCAAAACAGAGATACTTAAATGTTGTTGTTGTTATTGTTGTTGTGGTCTTCAGTTCTGAGACTGGTTTGATGCAGGTCTCCATGCTACTCTATCCTGTGCAAGCTTCTTCATCTCCCAGTACGTACTGCAGCCTATATTCTTCTGAATCTGCTTACTGTATTCATCTCTTGGTCTCCGTCTACGATTTTTACCCTCCACGCTGCCCTCCAATACTAAATTGGTGATCCCTTGATGCCTCAGAACATGTCCTGCCAAGTGATCCCTTCTTCTAGTCTAGTTGTGCCACAGACTCCTCCCCAATCCTATTCAGTAGCTTCTCATTAGTTATGTGATCTACCCATCTAATCTGCAGTATTCTTCTGTAGCACCACATTTCGAAAGCTTCTATTCTCTTCTTGTCCAAACTATTTATCGTCCATGTTTCACTTCCATACATGGCTACACTCCATACAAATACTTTCAGAAATGACTTCCTGACACTTAAATCTATACTCGATGTTAACAAATTTCTCTTCTTCAGAAACGCTTCCCTTGCCATTGCCAGTCTACATTTTATATCCTCTCTACTTCGACTATCATCAGTTATTTTGTCCCCAAATAGCAAAACTCCTTTACTACTTTAAGTCTCTCATTTCCTAATCTAATCCAATCAGCATCACCCAACTTAATTCGACTGCATTCCATTATCCTCGTTTTGCTTTTATTTATGTTCATCTTATATCCTCCTTTCAAGACACTGTCCAATCCGTTCAACTGCTCTTCCGAGTCGTTTGCTGTCTCTGACAGAATTACAATGTCCTCGGCGAACATCAAAGTTTTTATTTCTTCTCCATTAATTTTAATACCTATTCCGAATTTTTCTTTTGTTTCCTTTACTGCTTGGTCAATATACAGATTGAATAACATCGGGGAGAGACTACAACCCTGTCTCACTCCCTTCCCAACCACTGCTTCCCTTTCGTTTCCCTCGACTCTTATAACTGCCATCTGGTTTCTGTAAAAATTGTAAATAGCCTTTCGCCCCCTGTATTTTACCCCTGCCACCTTCAGAATTTGAAAGAGAGTATTCCAGTCAACATTGTCAAAAGCTTTCTCTAAGTCTTTCGTTAATCTAGTTTCTAAGATAAGTTGTAGGGACAGTATTGCCTCACGTGTTCCAACATTTCTACGGAATCCAAACTGATCTTCCCCGAGGTTCGAATCCTGCCTCGGGCATGGATGTGTGTGATGTCCTTAGGTTAGTTAGGTTTAAGTAGTTCTAAGTTCTAGGGGACTGATGACCACAGATGTTAAGTCCCATAGTGCTCAGAGCCATTTGAACCATTCCCCCCCCCCCCCCCCCCGCGAGGTCGGCTTCTACTAGTTTTTCCATTCGTCTGTAAAGAATTCGCATTAGTATTTTGCAGCCGTGACTTATTAAACTGATAGTTCGGTAATTTTCATATCTGTCAACACCTGCTCTCTTTGGGATTGGAATTATTATATTCTTCTTGAAGTCTGACGGTATTTCGCCTGTCTCATACATCTTGCTCACCAGATGGTAGAGTTTTGTCAGGACTGGCTCTCCCAAGACAGTCAGTTGTTGTAATGGAATGTTGTCCACTCCCGGGGCCTTGTTTCGACTCAGGTCTTTCAGTGCTCTATCAAACTCTTCACGCAGTATCGTATCTCCCATTTCATCTTCATCTACATCCTCTTCCATTTATACAACATTGCCCTCAAGTACATCGCCCCTCTATATAGTCCTTCCACCTTTGTGCTTTCCCTTCTTTGCTTAGAACTGGGTTTCCATCTGAGCTCTTGATATTCGTACAAGTGGTTCACTTTTCTCCAAAGGTTTCTTTAATTTCTTAAATGTCATTCAAGTTATTTAATAAACCTGTTCCCAACACAAAAGTTTAAGAGAGGCAGTGTTGTAAATCACTGCAGTTCGTAAAGTGTAATAAGTGTCAGCAATATTTTTTAACCCTCTGCACTGGCTGATGGGAATCAAGGACATCCTCCACATGAACTTCGGAGCAAGGCCGAGCGGCGTGGGGCGGCGATCAGGCCCTTCTACTTGGCTGGCTGCCTACCTGCTCAGAGCACAGGCGCTCCGCGTGGCGGCCTCGCGGCCAGTGGCTGCTGGCGCCTCTCATCCCTGCTGGCGTCGCAGTCGTTCTCGGAGAACGATGCTGCTACTTCCCGACGCTCTTCTCCATATAAACATCCATATCGACACATGTTACCAGTTCTAGTGTCCCACATTAGTGTCAGTGAGCTTCGTATATATATATATATATATATATATATATATATATATATATATATATTCAAAATACTAATTAGGCTGTCTAGTTACAACATTCCTCTTCATTTAATCCTGTCTCTGTTTTTGCTAACGCAGTACTTTGTAAAAGACCAGATTTTTTTTTTCTAGAAACCTCTTCAAACGTTTACTGGCGTCACCCGCATCAGAAGTGAGTGTATGTCGCGAATAACATTGGCGTTAACATATTACCCAGAGCTACGCTCATAGTTTTAAATAAGGAAATACCGCACCAGCTATGTCTATTCAAGACTAGCACAATATCTTTAATAGGATGATCTGTCTTCAGTAGTGGCATGGGCGAAAAACCTGGGGCTTAAACTAAATACAAAAAAGACGCAAGTAATCTTAATAGCCCATCAGAAATTAATAAGTTCAGATTTCTGCGATCGGCTGCCTCCTGTACTCCAATACCCTATCAGAAAACAGTTAAGAACTTGGGTGTAGCTTTGGATGAGCATCTCAACTGGGCGGAGAATACAGTCACAGTGTGCCGGAAGACGTCTGCTTGTCTCTATGCTCTCAAAAAGTTTCGGAACGTATTTCCACAGGACTTGAAACGCCAGCTCGTGCAAGCACTCGTTCTACCGAACCTCCACTATTGTGATGTAATTCAACAAGGCGTGAGTAGTGAAAACAAAAGACGGCTAGAACTAACCATGAATGCCTGTGTGCGTTACACCTGCAACATTCACCGATATGATCATGTTAGTGCTTCATACTCTCAGCTAGGGTGGCTGCGGCCGGACAAATTGCGTGACTACCACACTCTATGTCTACTTCACCGACTCCTCGTCGCGCAAGCACCCCAGTACCTTGCTTCAGAGATTAAAAACCTGTCATGCCATCATAATCGAAACACGAGGTCACTCTTATTTGGTATCCTAACTGTGCCCACTCACAAAACAAAAACTTTTGCAAACTCCTTCTCAGTTGCCGCTGTCCGCCTCTGGAACAAACTGCCCCTTACCTTGCGCAAAATTCAATCCCCTGCTGCTTTTAAGAAGAAGTTGAAGCATTTCCTACTATCAGCCTCATAACGTTCTCCACAAAATTAACGTACAAGGCCAATCCTCTCATCTGCCAAATAGCAAAGCTAGCGTCTCCTTTCTTGCTCCTGAGATGCCTTCCTCTTCATCTATCTCTATTCTTCTCCTCCCTTCAGCATCAGTCTCCCTCATACTCCCTGCTGCTAGCACTCCTATTTAAAATCGGTCTCGTCAATAATGTCTAATTATAACAGTACTTATGATCTACGAATATAAACTCTATATGTATGTATTTTTACAGGTGTGCCTTTGTTTCTTTCACTTTTTGTACTACATGTAGTTTAGCACGCCTACTAAAACATTGAATGTAAAATAAGTAGAATGCCTGGTTAGATGTAAGAGAGGGTGTGATGGCCCTAATCTTGCCACTTTAAATAAATAAACAAATATATCCCGCCACAGTCAATCCCGCCACAGTTTACTCCCATTCTCAAGAACTGTGGGAGTTTCCACCAGTACAGTATGCGACGTGTGGGTGTGTGTGTTGTTTTGCTTCTCTGCCCTTGAAGTCCCCTTTTTGTGATTTTAGTGCGACTGCAAAATCGAAACACGCAACCTTTAAAATTTTTATGCCTCCGTGAGAAAAATGTATTTCTTGTGTAACTACTGCAGGTACCGCACCTCCGTCCTCACGCAGAAATTACGACACACGCAAAACATCGCTCCCATCCCTTGCTTTCCTTACGTAAAATCGTGAGATGCTATAAAGGTTTTCCAAGTTGCAACACAAAAAAAGCAAGTAAAAAAAATTGATGTAGAGTAACGAAATTTCGGTAACACATTTGTCTAGGGAACATATTTAAGCGATTAACATTGCAAGATCACAGGTTAATGTATAAAATATTCTCGGTATTCTTGCCACGTCAGTTCTGGATAAAATCTCGAGCTTTCGACGATTACCTCCATCGTCATCGTCAGGAGCTGACTGTCTCTACTGCTGCTATGGTAGCCTCTATATAGCCCGAAGACGGCTTCTGATTGGTCGGATTCTGATTGGTCGGCGATTACGTGCTGCTGTCTCAGACGGTGTCACTGTGTGCGCCGGTGGCGCCACCGCTTCCGTTTAAACGTAACCCTTGGAAGGAACGTCTCTGCTGCTTCTCTGCATCAAGCGCTCGTTTCCACGCACAGCTCAGATGGTATCCGCTATCGCGGTTAAAGTTCTTTTGGCTCATTCTGATTTCAACAGCCTCCTTAATAACGGAATCCCAGTACGTGGAGGCATGGGACAGAATTTTAGTTTCATCGAACAATATTTTGTGTTTGTTCGTGAGGCTGTGCTCCGCAATTGCCGATTTCTCAGAACTGACGTGGCAAGAATACCGAGAATATTTTATACATAAGTGCCGCCGCGAAAAACTTCGTTCTCATCACAGGTTAATGTAAGAGCGATATAAGCCATTGTAAATGTGAAACGCTGGTACGTTAACAACAGAGGTAACCGCCAGATTGTTGAATGCAAGGATGCAAACGTGCATACATTGTGTTGTACAGGTGCCGGATGTCAGTTTGTGTGATGAAGTTCCACGCCTGTTCCACTTGGCGATCATTGCAGGGATAGCTAATGCTGGCTCGCCCGCTCAATGGTTAAAGGCGTTGTCGACTACACGTCAACTCAGCACCGCGTCCAGTATCAAAGGTAACTGACGCTCGGGACCGTCGCAGTGTGTGTGTAACGCAAACCTGACTTGCATGCTCGCAGTGGCCCTACCAGCCCTACTCCTATGCGACTGGTCCCGAATCATTGTTCAGATGAAGGAACACGGCTACCAGCTTTAGTTGATGTCGCACAATTCCTTCTTGGTGTCGCGACTCTTTTTCCGTCATAGCATGTAAGAGACTTTGTATTTGTGTCACGTGTATACCACACCATAAGCAAATAAATAAACTACCGAGAAATCACCATTTAACGCAGGGAAAACGATCTAGGACATTTCCAATGTGTCATCAGAATTCAGTGTCGTGAAGAGACGACACCGCAGACTCGATGAACCGAAGCGTCGCCGCCTCCCCACACGTGGTGTATTGTTACGTCGACGTGACGGCACGCTACACCGCTACCAGCCCGGACAACGGCCGGCTCCGCGCCGCGTCCTTAGCGGCCATTGTTCGCCGCTGCTCGAGACGCGATGTGACGTGAGGTGACGTCCACTGTCCCGCCGCCGTAACGGTCGAGCCACTGTCTCCGCTTCTGCCGCAGGTGGTGATAAAATCACACGCGTCGCTGTGAATTACCTTTGTGGCTAGATCTGTGCCAAATCACTGAGCCAAATTCACAGAGCTGAGTTCGTCATACTCTTGCGTCAGTTGTTAGCCGCAATGCGACAGTTTACCCAAAAATGTGTGCAGAGCGTCGAAGCCGTGTGTGTGTGTGTGTGTGTGTGTGTGTGTGTGTGTGTGTATGAGAGAGAGAGAGAGAGAGAGAGAGAGAGAGAAAAGGAGGGGATGGAAGGGGCGGGGGGGGGGGGGGGAGCTGATGGAGAGTGATGCATTATCGAACTACTGGCAGGGCAATGTGCCCATAGAGTTTTCGTTAGTGAGTTTTCGTTACTTATTCGTCCACATTACATTTAAAAAAATGGTTCAAATGGCTCTGTGCCATCTGAGGTCTTCAGTCCCCTAGAACTTAGAACTGACTGACCTAAGGACGTCACACACATCCATGCCCGAGGCAGGATTCGAACCTGCGACCGTAGCGGTCGCGCGATTCCAGGCTGAAGCGCCTAGAACCGCTCGGCCACACCGGCCGGCCACATTTCATCATCAGACAAGTAAATAATAGGGTCTGCAAAACCTTATTCATTGCTGAAAGCTACTAGGACACCAGACAAGTCATCAGGCATTATGCAAAGATAATACAATAGGAGAGTAACTGAATAAGAATGCACCCTGCCTAGTACCGTGCGGTTCAAATGGCTCTGAGCACTATGGGACTTAACTTCTAAGGTCATCAGTCCCCTAGAACTTAAAACTACGTAAACCTAACTAACCTAAGGACATCACACACATCCATGCCCGAGGCAGGATTCGAACCTGCGACCGTAGCGGTCACGTAGTTCCAGACTGTAGCGCCTAGAACCGCACGGCCAACCCGGCCGGCTCCGTGCGGTTCACCGTCATCCTGACTACAATGGCGACACGGATTCCACAACACGAGCAGTGTTCAAAAACTAACGGGAAGTTTGTAAGTTCGGGTGCTGTACTGGCCCATTTCGCGTGATAGACACTCTTTGGTACTATCGGCGATCATTTACATAGAATAAAAATGCATCTGACAGTATGTATTACATTTTGCTATAACAATGAGATAAAGTACTGCATAGTTTTTTTTGAAAAAAGTTAAATAATGTTATTGGTGAGTTTGTCCTTGCTGTAAGCGCACACTAGTGATACAAACTTTTCGAAGAGGGCCGTAAAGACCTTATTTATGACGACCGTCGCAAACCTTCCGTCACATCAACTGACTAAATTGTCAAAACAGTGGAGGAAATATTTATTAACTATCGCCGAACCAGAATCACAGAAGTCGCTGATGACTGGGTCATGACATGAAACTTTTTCTAATATTTGAGTATGAAACGTGACATCAAAATTTGTTCAAAAATTTTTGAATTTCTGGCAAGAACTGCGGCGAATGCAAGTAAGTCGGGATTCGCTAGATGAAGCCAACAACGGTGCAGAAGTACTGAAATGTGTCATAAGGGGAGATGAAGCATGGCTTTAGGGATATGACAACGAATATAAGGTTGCATCGTCCCTGTGGAAGTATTCTGGGTCGCCAAGATAGAGAATACTCGACGTTTTCTGCGGTCAGATGTAAAGGTTCACTGTGTTCTTCGATTTTGACAGAGTCACACGCCATGATTTCTTACCACATGGCAGAACTATCAGTAAAGTTCTTCTCACATCTGCAACGCTGTTTGCGTGAACCACCCGAGCCGCGCGGGATTAGCCGAGCGGTCTCAGGCGCTGCAGGTATGGACAGTGCGGCTGATCCCGGCGGAGGTTCGAGTCCTCCCTCGGGCACGGGCGTGTGTGTTTGTCCTTAGGATAATTTAGGTTAAGTAGTGTGTAAGCTTAGGGACTGATGACCTTAGCAGTTAAGTCCCATAAGATTTCACACACATTTGAACATTTTTTTGAACCACCCGAGAAAAGCCTGTATTTGTGGTGAAACAATTTATGGCTTTTGCCCCAGAATGATGCAGCTGCTCAAACTTCGTTTCTTGTACGGGAATTTTTGACCGAAAACAATAAATCTCAATAACTGCCCTGTGAGTTTTCCTGTTCCCAAAAATAAAGAAAACCTCAAAGTGCCCTCGTTTTATACGCATAGCTGTGATTATAAACGCACGACTGAACGAGCTGAAAGCTGTCGGCGTAAGTGTATGGAAACTAACGGCGATCATCGGCAATTGTTTTTAATGTGGTAAAATTGTTGCTGACGATGAAATAATATTGTTTCGAAAGAAACAAAAACTCTCTTTAGTTTCTGTGCACACATCGCACATATAGCATAGCCTTCCTGACCCATGACTGCAGAACTCAAGGAGGTGTGCATCGCACATCTCGCTCGATGAGGAAGAAAGGTTAGGATTTAATGTCCCGTTGGTTGAGGTAAGCAACTGGAAGCGAAGAGGGCAAATGTCATGTGTGTCTGTTGTAACAACAACATGTTCTGTCTGAACTCTAAATGTACGAGGCGACTTCAAAAGGTAAGTCACGAACATATAAGATTCATAACAATTTAAGCAGCTTGCAGCCGCAAGTATGGTTAGAAAAGTTTATTTAAGTCAAACCATCACCGATTTAGGATTTATTACTACTGTGTCGTCCGAACAAGACACAGCCAGGGCAAAAGCACCACAGGCGCAAAGATGCGAGCTGGTGTCGGTGGCGTAGAGATTCCAGCAGCGCCACGGGCGGTGCCGAGCACGAAGATACCGACTTCTCGTCGGCCAGTTGCCGGCCGAGTACAATACGCCAATGATGCGACGACAACGGACAGAGGCCTGCTCTCGCCGAGTTGGCTGTAGGTCTTCGTCCAGGGCTGACTTAGACGGGAAAGGTCGTTTAGCGAACTCTTAGAAGCGTATAGACAGTTGTTGTAAATTGCATTCGCGATGTACTGTGAAATTTACCTACGATTATTTGCACTTAGCCATTGAGAGCCTTTTTTGTTTTATAATACAAGCAGTGTTGCGGACTTCATTAATCGACAAGACACAAAGACAAGTATTTGCGTGATTTTGTACTAATTTGTTGGAGTGTTGTAGAACCTTTGTTCTCGTATCCTGTTATCTGACCTTGCGGCAGGTAGAAATTGTCTTAACGGTGTACTGCACCAGAAGCCGTTTCACGAACTCACAAACTCGACCTACCGTAACAACAGCAGCAACTCGGCCTCCACAACAGTAGCGACGATGCCTTTACAAAACCGGCGACGAGCGTTTACAGAGCTTACAAATCCATCTTACAGATTTTCTTGCTTCCCTACCACGACCTCATTTCGTTCACGTCACTGGTTTCGTGCAGTGATGTAGATTTCTGTGCGACGAATTCATCAAATTTTTACTGTTGTTGTTGTTGTTGTTGTTCTGGTCTTCAGTCCTGAGACTGGTTCGATGCAGCTCTCCATGCTACTCTATCCTGTGCAAGCTTCTTCATCTCCCAATACGTACTGCAGCCTACATCCTTCTGAATCTGTTTAGTGTATTCATCTCTTGGTCTCCTTCTACGATTTTTACCCTCCACGCTGCCCTCCAGTACTAAATTGGCCATCCCTTGATGCCTCAGAACATGTCCTACCAACCGGTCCCTTCTTCTTGTCAAGTTGTGCCACAAACTCCTCCTCTCCCCAATCCTGTTCAATACTTCCTCATTAGTTACGTGATCCACCCATCTAATATTCAGCATTATTCTGTAGCACCACATTTCAAAGGCTTCTATTCTCTTCTTGTCCAAAGTATTTATCGTCCATGTTTCACTTCCATACATGGCTACATTCCATACAAATACTTTCAGAAACGACTTCCTGACATCTAAATCTATACTCGACGTTAACAAATTTCTCTTCTTCAGAAACGCTTTCCTTGCTATTGCCAGTCTACGTTTTATATCCTCTCTACTTTGACGATCGTCAGTTACTTTGCTCCCCAAAGAGCAAAACTCCTTTACTGCTTTAAGTGTCTCATTTCCTAATTTAATTCCCTCAGCATCGCCCCATTTAATTCGACTACATTCCATTATCCTCGTTTTGCTTTTGTTGATGTTCATCTTATATCCTCCCTTCAAGACACTATCCATTCCGTTCAGCTGCTCCAATTTGTAGTACGCATTTTAAACTTAACATTAACAGTTTTGCACACGTGTTGTGAATGTGATTTCATTCCGTGGAAACGGCTTTAACACATACCATTCTATGTTTCATGATAGCGACACGCTCAAGCACTTACAAAACGTTGTCCAACTTCACACGAGCAACAGAAACAATAGTTCCAAAGATATCCTATTTTGCTGGCGACACAGCCACGCTGCGGTTCGGTCAGGCGTGCCACAGGGTGCGTCTGAAGTGTCGTGGCAACCGAAAACGCACTCCAGAGCTCAAGTTCGACTGTTGAGGGCGAAACGCCTAAACTGGTGCATACCGTGCTTTCACCGAGAGATTCAGTAGGCGAATCGAGCGAATGCTTCGCCGTGCCCAGCCGTGGTGAAATGGCGCCAGCAACGTGACCGAGGCCGCACAGGCGTGGTCAGTGCTGATCCAGAGTGAATGCCACAGGCGACCGTTTGCAGGCAGTCGAGTAACCGATTAGCAGCAATCGTAGGTTTTCTGACGCTGAGGATTGTTACTCAGCGGTTTTCGGGTGACTCCGTGACCAAAGCACGGATTTCTGTCGTCGAAGAATTCAACGATTGGTAGAACGTTCCGACAGTTATCTATAGAGACTTGATGACCGTGTAGGAAAAATAAAGTAGGGTCTGTATCTCTTTCGCTTTTAAGTGTTGGGCAGCGTTCAGTAAAAGTTACTTCGACTCCATAGTAATATATAATTCACTTTTAGACGTCTCCTCGCATTTGCTCATTCTCGGGATAGTGTATACAGGGTGGTCCACTGATCGTGACCGGGCCAAATATCTCACGAAATAAGCGTCAAACGAAAAAACTACAAAGTACGAAACTAGTCTAGCTTGAAGGGGGAAACCAGATGGCGCTATGGTTGGCCCGCTAGTGGCATTGCCGTAGATGAAACGGATATCAACTGTGTTTTTTAAAATAGAAATCCCCATTGTTTATTACATATGCGTGTAGTACGTAAAGAAATATGAATGTCTTTGTTGGACCTCTTTTTTCGCTTTGTGATAGATGGCGCTGTAATAGTCACAAACACATAGCTCACAATTTTAGACGAACAGTTGTTAACAGGTAGCTTTTTTAAATTAAAATACAGAACGTAGGTACGTTTGAACATTTTATTTCGGTTGTTCCAATGTGATACATGTATCTTTGTGAACTTATCGTTTCTAAGAATGCATGCTGTTGCAGTGTGATTATCAGTAAATACCACATTAATGCAATAAATGCTCAAAATGATGTCCGTCAGCCTCAATGCATTTGGCAATACGTGTAACGACATTCCTCTCAACAGCGAGTAGTTCGCCTTCGCACATGCATTGACAATGCGCTGACGTATGTTGTCAGGCGTTGTCGGTGGATCACGATGGCAAATATCCTTCGACTTTCCCCACAGAAAGAAATCCGCGGACGTCAGATCCGGTGCACGTGCGGGTCATGGTATGGTGTTTCGACGATCAATCCACCTGTCATGAAATATGCTATTCAATACCGCTTCAACCGCACGTGAGCTACGTGCCGGACATCCATCATGTTGGAAGTACATCGCCATTCGGTCATGCAGTGAAACATCTTGTAGTAAAATCGGTAGAAAATTACATAGAAAATCAGCATACATTGCACCATTTAGATTGCCATCGATAAAATGGGGGCCAATTGTCTTTCCTCCCATAATACTGCACCGTACATTAACCCACCAAGGTCGCTGATGTTCCATTTTTCACAGCCATCGTGGCTTTTCCGTTGTCCAATAGTGCATATTATGCCGGTTTACGTTACCGCTGTTGGTGAATGACCCTTCGTCGCTGAATAGAACACATGCAAAAAAATCTGTCATCATCCCATAATTTCTCTTGTGCCCAGTGGGGGAACTGTACACGACGTTCAAAGTCGTAGCCACGCATACAAATATGGTACGGGTGCAATTGATGTTGATGTAGCATTCTCAACACCGACGTTTTTGAGATTCCCGATTCTCGCGCAATTTGTCTGCTACTGATGTGCGGATTAGCCGCGACAGCAGCTGAAACACCTACTCGGGCATCATCATTTGTTGCAGGTCGTGCTTGGCGTTTCAGATGTGGCTGATCTCTTCCTGTTTCCTTAAATAACGTAACTATCCGGCGAAGGATCCGGACACTTGGATGATGTCGGGCAGGATACGGAGCAGCATACAGAGTAGACACCCGTTGGGCATTTCGATCGCAATAGCCATACATCAACACGATATCAACCTTTCCCGCAATTGGTAAACGGTCTATTTTAACACGGGTAATGTATCACAAAGCAAATACCGTCCACACTGACGGAATGTTACATCATACCACGTACTTATACGATTTTGACTGTTACAGCGCCATGTACCACTAAGCAAAAACAGTGGTCCAGCTACAACATTCATATATCTTTACGTACTACACGAATATGTAATAAAAATGGGGGCTCCTATTTAAAAAAAAAACGCAGTTGATATGCGTTTGACCTATGGCAGCGCCATCTAGCGGGCCAACCATAGCGCCATCTGGTTTCCCCCTTCAAGCTAGACAAGTTTCGTTCTTTGTAGTATTTTCGTTTGACGCTTATTTCGTGAGATATTTGGCCCGGTTACTATATGGGCCACCCTGTATATGTAATGCCTGTCCAGGCGGAAAAATGTTTTCTTTTGTAGAACACTGTCGGACTGTGGTTGCAAGTAAACGCTAAAAAATTGTCTTGTAACTGTTCTCAGATATATGCCGAAAATTTGTGGTAAGGTTCTGTGGCATCAAACTGTTGGAGCCATTGGTCCCTAGACTTACTTAATCTATCTTAAACGAAATTAAACTAAGGACAAAACACGCACACACACACACACACCTGCCCGAGGGAGGACTCGAACCTCCGACGGTGGGCGGCCGCGCGGACCGTGACAAGGCGCCGGCGACCTCGCGGTTGATTGCAGTGATCTGCCCAAGTGGCCGCCACTGTCTTTCTGTGCTCCCCACTGCGAATAGATCTGACGAGGCACAAGTCTGCACTACACGCTACGCTCACTCACACGCCACCTGACTGTCGACTGATCCCACAAGTAGTTTTCTATCCCTTCTCGAACTTTCTGGGAAGCGCATAGTAGCCGACGGAGGTAACTTTCAGCACTAATCGAGGTGTCTTGTCACGTCTTCAAATTTGCCTTGTTTTGTAATAACAATTCACCCTACATCTTGTACGATGGCAGTATCTTCACTTCTAGCAGCACTCTCGGGGGACAAAGCAGCTCACAAGAGGCATATGGTGGCGCATGTTCGTGTGATGATGAAGACACATCTTCATGTATTACGAACAGGGGGTTCAGTATGAAATTCGAAGGACCACTCGGTCACAACATACCTGATAGACCGGGGCAAGTCATCAGAGAGAAAGGCAATTACACTTTACTCGTACTAGGGGACACTACTTTGGTTTATTTTGTTATGATCCCGCGAATCCTTTCCTGCAAGATCAGTTTCGCTGCTGTTGTGCTCTTTTTTTACATACATAATTTTCATGGCTGCGCTAAAGATCGTCCCTGATTAACCTTTTCAAAAAATTACTTCTGTGCAAAGGATATTATACTTCAACATTCCATAAGTAGCTTACTAAATGACGAGACAACACACTGACAAAAATTGAGCAAAACGTTGGCATGT
Organism: Schistocerca americana; assembly: GCF_021461395.2. Classification (NCBI taxonomy): domain Eukaryota; kingdom Metazoa; phylum Arthropoda; class Insecta; order Orthoptera; family Acrididae; genus Schistocerca; species Schistocerca americana. Next base: position 41,010,967 of record NC_060121.1, read on the forward strand.
CAACTTTTTTATATGATGATCTCACCAAACTGGTACTGAGCATTTAGGCAAAAAATCTCTTTAACGTAATCACTTCTGTATTCAGTTGACACACACGGATAGCCGCTTGCTTTAGCATGCTGCTTAAGAGTTTTGGAGAAACGCACCATCCTTGCCAGTCTGAAGATCGTCTTTAGACGGTTTTCCACATCTGATTAGGTGAATACTGGGCTGGTCCCCACGTCCCCCCTCAGCTACATGATTCACGAACATTTCGAAAATGTTCTCAAATTTGCACATACTGTAACACTAGACGGAAATGGACGGGAAAGACAAACATGTAAGCAGTGTGAGTAAAGGGTCGCTATGTGTAAGGTGCGTGAAGCGCACTTTGAGTAAGAAAATGCTATCTTACACTGAAGTCAATGTAAAAGATTGGGTCGCCACCAACTTTAGCCACATGACAAATAAGAGGTTGCGCTGAGTCGGAAAATTACTTAATTTATTCATAACAAAAACTCATAAAAGATCGTTCATTATAAAGTCACTCATAAAGAATGGGATGTAATTATTAATATGATCCCGGCACTGTTCACGTGAATCAAATATTAAAGTAAAGCAAAGAGTGCGTGGACACTTTGCATAACTTAATTTCTCCAAAATCCTCAATATTAATGCGACAATCGTCGGTTTTACATTTGGTCACGTGAATGGGTAAGAGACAGTTTGAAACTTTGTACTTACGTTCCATTCTTTTTAGAGATGACAGAATCACAGTTCTTCTGTGAATTGCAGTTTTAGTTGTACTATTAGTTTACCATTTCCACAGGAGTAGAAGGCGAAATGTCAGTTCGGCAGGAAGCATTTAGTTTTGTAACAATTTCTGATCGAAACGCGTGACATGCTTTTTTTATGCTCTTATAAGAAATGGCGCTCGTTTCTATCCGTAACGTTCTGTTTTTAAAAATAAGCGTTCATGTTTGATCAGTTTTGTTTAATCAACTACAGATACCAAACCAGTATCAAGCTAAGAAGCATAATGTATTATAAAACGTTGCTTAAAGAGAAAACTCTCAAAATCTTCATCATTTATATCGAAAGTTTCAGAAGATATGTTGACAGTTTACTTTTATTTATTTATATATTTATTTAATTTTACCCTATTTTTTATTTTTATTTTTAAAAGAACTATACACACAACTTTGGTTGCAGCCAAACGCCGCACAACATTTCACTTTAGCGCTACAGAAACCTTTACTGAAAGCACTACAGTTCGGATAAAGATAAAGTGTAAAGTAAACATTATTCCAGAAGTCGCCTACAAAAATATACTGCCACTAGTCAGCTGATAGAAATGCGTGTTTCAGTATGATGACGCCAGGTGTGATTGCGTCCTCTACGTTCTTAAGTGGCCCATAAAATATCAACAGTACTGGGTAATAATATTGCACAATATAACCAAGGTAGCGACCAGACAGCGAACTAACACTGCACGAACTTTGGTCACATCTCGGAGGTGCAAACCTGGCAGATGCGGATGCCAGCTGTTATTTACTACTTGGGCTGACTTTGCGCTGCGGAGAGAAAAGTGGAAGCTTAGATGAATGAAGGAATCGTGTAAGAAAGCAAGAATTTGATACATGTAACTTTACTTCGCGGCTTGAGGATAAGCGACCCAAATAACTGTCAGAACTGAAAGAGAATGGACTCTCGATCATTTTACGTACTTTCGGAAATGATTGCAGCTGTAATTAAGGAAAATGTTTGGAAGCCAACGCGTTCTTATAACTAGTTCGCAATGAACTGAACTTCCTTACTGACTGAAGCGTATCTGCTCCTGGTTACGTTTATCGATATTTTTACGACGACTGATGGAACTGCTAGGATTTCTTCTGATGTTTATTACACTCGTTTAATTTTACACAGCGTAAGGCTGGCAAGCCTGCATAAGCTTCCAACAATTTATTCGAAAATGAATGTGTGTTCCGCTAACTACGAAACCATTTCAACAGTTTACTTTAAGGGGCGTACGCTCGAGGCCAACGAAGGGCAGCAAACGACGAAGACTGGATTGGGCCGAACTTTGGTCGGCAGTGCATTGTGTTGGACTTCTCATCGACACCAAACGACGGGTTCGGGCCAGGGCACTCGGCCGTGTGGAGCTGCACGTCGCTCTGATAACTTTCCGATGATGCTCTCGTTTTGTCTTTGTTATAAAGTACCATTTAAGTTGCAATTTCACCAGGCGATATTTATGAGGGAAGGGGAGTATTTAGCACTCGTCGCATGCGCAGCGCTTACTTTACTGCAAGAAGCTGATCAGTAGGAAAAGAAGAAGAAGAAGAAGAAACGACGCTAGTAGACGACCTCTCTTTAAAAAAGAAGGGAGCGGTGTGGTGGGACAAAATTAATGTCTGACCTTAAAGCAGAGTTGGAATATAGGCTATTTCATACTTTTTTCCCTAATGAAAGCCAAAGATTTCGAATTTTTCTTGAATTGTGTAAGCCCCAAAATATCCGAAGGTAACATCTCTTTCAGGAGAGCTGAACCTGCAGGAGAACTTAATGGTCGCTCTCACTTTTGTTTGTTTTTCTTTGTCGTTCACGGTTAAAAAATTTCAATCAATACACCATTTTCTTTTCCACATCCTGAATATCATTTTCTAGTAGTCATTTCCTTCCACCCATGTAATTGTTTCAGTTTATTTCTATAATAGCAGTTCATAGAGGTCCATAAACATTCCCGTTCACGATAAAACCCTATCGGCTGTAATGTCCTGTCCATATTCCATATTTTGAAACATAATAAATACGCACCCCCAGCATTGTCTGCTGGGTAATCAGCGACTTTTGAAATTATGTTGTTCAGGACGTCCACAAATCGCTCTCAGTATGTTTTATTGACTGGTTTCGCTCTTTAATTTAACAGTCGACTACTGTACGTAAAACAGTAAATTCCAAAGTTTCTGATTATGCCCTTGATAAGTCAAATACGAAACCAGTCAATAAAACATTCTAACAAAGGGACGAAGGGTGTCAGTACATGGAAGTCTTGAAGCACACATCATAGGTAGCAGCAGGCAGCAGGTGAGTGAAGTAGTTCGGCCCGTAGTGCGCTGGGCTGCCGTACGACCGCCCTGTGTTTGTTTCTACCTACATGCCGGTGCGGATACTTTGTTTTAATTGTTTTAAAAAATTTAAGAACTGTTAAATAAAGTTAATGACCGAAAGTCACCGCTAGCACACCGAACAGCAACCAAGGCCAACCGCTCCGTTGGCTCCTATTTGCCGCCCGTCCACATAGCAAATCTCGGACAACGAAGTCGTTGGTTCTCGTTCGTTGGCCTTCGTTGGCCTTCGTTGGCCTAGTGTGTACGCGCATTTACACAGCACAACAAATCACGCATTGAGCCGACGGTGATGTACAACAGCAGTGTGAGACTATGCAGTCCAACCAGTTTGCGAAATTAAATCTCAATTTCAGTAGATCCAATACTGTGCAATAAACTGCATTAACTTCAGCCTCGTCCATGGACAGTGAATAATACAGATACTGCACAACAAGAGGCAACGTACGTTGGCGACAAAAATTCTGTTCTGCGCATCTGAGTGCTCAGTCCACAGATATTACGACTGGTTATGAAGCCTTTCTCTTGTGAAGCGCAGTGACGCATTGCTGGACTGTGGCCTATGGCAGGGAGCGCGGGCGCCTCAGTTGGCGACCCTGAGAACAACTGCCGGCGATCGGCACGCAGCTGTTCGCAGCCGCGCAGGCCTGCTCGCCTCGCGCGTAAACAAGCCGTGTCTGTGTGGAAGCCGAGGCGCCGCCTTATCCTCGTCACACTCACCTAGCGGCAAACAAACGAACTAAATCTACCCCACCCTAAATGTACACTGCGGCGCGGATTTCTCTTTGAAGTCGAGGCGAAAGAAAACATCAAAGGGCACTTCTATCTATATCAGTGTTCACGCCACGCTCCTAGTGAACGGAGAGCCTCCCAGGTTATTAAAGGGCGGCTACTGTTAAAAAAAGAACAGAACTGCAGCGTTATGGAATGGAAGCAGTCTTTACCGATGAGCTTTCGGGTATTGACTGGGTATGAACGCTGTGTATTTGTAACGTCATTACAACGTAATTTGTCGATGCTTTGTTGGCAGTGACAGTGTGTCCTGTCTGGGTGTGGCGACCGGAGATCATCATCATCCGTATCCTTCCTTAATTGGTGGACGCAAAGTGTCACTAAAGCGCAAAAGGAAGTATTTCCGATTCTGCGCCCACATGAGCCGGTTCCATCGGACTTTGAAAATTTCTGGAGAAAAATAAACTGAACTGTTTCAATGTCAGTGAAAAAACTGTGACCGTTACGCCGTATCATTTAAAAGTCTAGTGTGATTTGTACTACGACAGTCTGAATGATAAACTGACTTTTTCCTACTCCACTTCCGTTTCATTCATATATTCTGTTGACGTCCAAAACAGTGCTGTGAAATATAGGGGAAACCAATGAATTAGTGATATATAAGCCGAACCTGTTAGTACGCGTAATTCGTGATGTCTACTGTTGGAAATAATGGTGACGACTCTCAAATAAAGTTGACGTTGTTCGCTCTGGCACGCCACTGTTGCTGGGGAAAACTATGCAAGTACTTAATGAAGTACCGTCGCCACCGGCAGATGCTTCGGGATCGGAACGTTTGCACGGAGTGACACTTGCACGCCGTCTGGGGCACTTGCCGGGCTAACTGGCTTATCACAGGCACACCCACACTAAGAAGTCTCGCAGTTGAGCACAGGTCACACCACATCAGTGAGCAACCATGTACCGCTTCGTGGTGGCTCACTAACGCATTTCGTGGCAAATTTACAAAAGGCTGTTGTATTAATGAGAACTGACAATGAAATTCAACATCTAATATTTTGACGATGCAAAGAACGGGGGCAGTTAAGGAACGTGGTATTTCTTTCTTACAACTGTTGCAGCCTTATGATGACTGTCATTTTAGGATGAAACTGAATTTATATTCCTTTACCGTGTTATTTGATCGTTAAGCACAAGAACAGAGAATTTAGATGAATATTACTTATTCTGCTTTTGGCTAAAGAATATCTGGGACCACTTTTCGAGTAATGCTAATTCGAAGACAAGCTCTTAAGCTGAAGTTTGGCAGTGAGCTTCTGTGGGTGTACTTCGTTCTCTTCATTTCATATAAAAGCGGCATGTGCATGTAAGTCTAAACATCGGCATAATCGTAGTTGCAGACTTGTAAAGCCGTAAAAATTTACGTCGAGGAAACAGAACTCTATGAGACTAATTTTGCTATGAAACGAGTCAAACAAACGTCACATCGTAGGTGTATAAGTTCTAACTCAAGCCAAGTTTGCACACTATCAACCTAACCCTAAAATCAGTGAAACTCCGTAACGCTTTGCAAACTTGAAAGCAATATGGTAACTTGATGTAACTGCAGATTCAATTGTTGAATGTTCGCGCTGAAAATAAAAATATATTTCCATAATGAAAATGTTGGGAAAATTATCGAGACGTTTACTTCTCTGCCTCCATGAGATGAATACTTTCTTCAGTCATAGCGCTTAAAAGCGTTTTTTTTCCTCGTTGTGTTGAAAGTTTTGAAGCACATTAAAAGAATACTGAGCCTACCAAGACACAATCGCGTACAATAAACACACAGACTGGGCATCGTGCACTGATACGCTGATGTTGACGTGTCTGACATCTCTGAAGTTCCTGATCCGACCATCCTACTACTTTTCATCCCTTTTAAAACAGCTATTCTCCATTTTAAGGGGAGACACTATCCTAAAACTGCAATTTCTTAAAGAGAATTTGACAGCTGTTTCACAACTTTACAGTGTTTACTCTTATATCCCAAAAAGATTTGGCTGTATTCGAATTACAAGTACGTCTAAGAAATGTTTGAAATATACATTGTGTAAGGGGCTGTAACACACCGAAAGATGCCAAAGATAATTTTTGATTTCTATCACCATGAAACACAACCATCTTTACTCAACTTGGTGTAAACCCAAACTGGGAAAAGCAAGTTCCAAGATTTCCAGGAAAACTGAAGCGGAACAATTGGCAGCCAGTCATTGTAAATCGATTACTTTGCCTGATTCTGATGTTTTCTTCGTCATTGTGACTTCTGTGCGTAGGCCACACAAGTCACAAATGATTTTGAGTTCCCATTAGTTTGGAGATTCCTTCAATCCTTTGCAGTCGTTTCGTCATTCTTCATTGCTGACCTTGTCCTAGAAACTTCTTGATTCAATAATTTACGAACAGCCGTATGTATTGTAGAAATTTATTTTATTTTATGAACTTCTATGTGCTATCAATTTCGGCATTACATTGATGCCATCTTCAGACCCCTGTACAATGAGTAGAAGAAATGTACTATTATAAAAATTGATAAGATTCATAGTAAAGTTCTCAAAAAGAAATCCAATTTACTGCACGAAATTATTCTATCCCGGAATGAAAGCAATAAAAAGATACATTCTAATATGGAATTCTTAGGTCCTATCTCTTACAGAGTCGCCCAAACGTTCCGTAAAAACAATATAGAATTACGCTTTACCAGTAAAAACACATTAGCAAACACACTCACTCATTCTATAGAAAAACACGACCCCCTTATGAGATCTGGAGTCTACAAAATTAAGTGTAGTGACTGCGACGGAATATATGTTGGTCAGACTGAAAGGACATTTAAAGAAAGGTTCCGTGAACATACAGCTTTGCATACTATAAAGCTCGCCACCTTTAAAGAACATTTGCGAAAAACGAAACATACGATCACAAATATTCATGATAATTTAGAAATACTACATATTGTCGATAAAGGAGGGACGATGGATATACTTGAAGAGTTAGAAATTTACGTCCATGCACAGCAAGAGGATAAAAATCTGTTGAATGAGCAAACTGAGTATAAAAATAATTTCTTTTTCGAAATTTTTCATAACCTATTACCCTGATATCAAGAACATTTAATAGTCCCTGGATACGTTTGCTCCCTATATCTTGATTTGTAATGCGTCGTCCTCACTAGAGTTCCACTAGAGACGACTATACTACTATCGATTCTTACTAGCAACGTTTCCTATAACCTTTGACTCTGTGGTTTCATCTTTGACCACACATCGATCTTTGCAAACCGCCTCAGTCTGTGTCGCCTGGCCACCAAGAGCTGTTGCAGAACGGTATGTAGAGCATAAAACGTAGTGAGTCGACATTTTCTTGAAACTCTCTTATAAACACCCCCCCCCGTTTCGTATTTTAGATTTGATTCACGTGTTCAGTTATTCAGTTATATGGCTCCTTCCGTATATAGCGATTTTACGAATATGACGAATGATCTATATTTTACTCTATAACACGCTAATTACAAACTTCTTTGATTATGCATCATAATATTGGAGTAGGTATTAGACGAGGTGCTTGAATGGTTATAAGTAGCGTGTGAGATAGGTTGTTTTGTATAAATATCTCACCCGATAAAAATATTTTAGGTGTTGATTTTTCATACAGCTTTTTCGAGGTCAAGGGAAGTGTCGGATTACAGATGATATTGTGTTTAGTGGTATTTGGGGAGTTTTGTGATGTTAGTTTTTTTCGTCGTTTTGCGTGGTTTTGTATGTGGGTGGGTGTCTAAATTTGTTTAAATTTAGTTTGTCCCCACCCAAAAACCCCATATTTCCCGCGCTTGTCCCGTTAGTGTCATTAGGCTTTTTATGGAACGCGTGTTTTCATTTTTTTTCTCTCTCTCGATGTATTTTCGTCCTCACAATGTGTACGTAACGACTTCATATGCGCCGTATTGGAATCGTGGTTTATGGTCATTTCCGCCATATTTGTGACGTCATGGGTCAAAGCAGACGGGCGGGATCGGACGATTCCGTATTTCTCTTTTTCTTAATGTTTACTGTGTCCATTTACTTCAGACACCTCTCTGGTACATTGGGCAATGGGGTTACGCAATATTTGTATTTCGTTTGTCAGCCTCTTCCTGCATGAATCGTAGTAATTGGGTATATTAAATTTTAATACCACGGCAACGCCGATGTAGGTATAGGTATAAGTGACAGGATGGAGAAAAAAATTTTTTGTAGTTTAGACTAAGGTGTAGATAGCCATCGACACCTAAGATAAGGGGTTTTTATCCGAAGTTCACATATTTTATATTTTTTTCACTCATATATGTTGAGTGTTTGTGCTTGATTCACATCAGATTTGTATTACTTGAACTTAATCGAACCACTGCGTCCCTATCGAATTACGTGGTTTCTGATACATTTGAAGCTAGTGTGTTTTTACACCTATTTGGTAACGTTGAGATGTTTCAGACTTACATCTGGTAACATTCCCCGGTTGGGTATTCGTATAACCTTACCACAATTTAGTTATGAGGGAGGGTTTACCACGGTGAATATATGGTTAGCTGGTACCGAGGATGGATGAACAGTTTTACAGACACAGCGTTACAGGTGTTACCCCCTCAAGATTTAATGATATCGTTACGCATAAATAGGCAGTGATTTATATTTTAACTTTGTATAGGTCATCAGTGATATACCAGCAAAATTACTTATATTCTCATAGATAGTGGTAGGTCAATGTTGCCACACATCTTCAAATGATATACTTACAATTCTTGTAGTGATGATCATGGGGATTGTGGTATAATACTCTGGAATTTCGTTCACTATACTTAGATGCTATTTTGATATTTGCCAATATAAGGCACTTATAGTCAATACTAAAATTTTTCCCTCCCATGGAACTTGTCTACTGCCATAAGTTACTAACATGTCCAACATCATTTTCTAACCTTTTTGGATTACTGTACTGTTCACCTATAATACCTATAATTGCACTCTTGGGTTGCCACTTAACCGATTTTATGCTTGATACAACATTGCATTACCTGACATTCAGCTAATGGGTATAAGTCCGTTTTTGTTTGACTTTAACAAGTATTTTTACCAGTTTTTAGGTACCATGACATTTTGACCCATGCAGATAGTTTTCTACTCATTAAGGTCATTAGACAGAATATGACACTGGATGATGTACTTACGATCCAGATAGTCATCTCATACGCTACTACACCCGGCCTTAGTGCAACCAGAGAATGATTTGACATGGTTGTGATACCTTTCGTCTTAGGGATGATATACATTTGAGATTTATGTACAGACATATAGGCGGCCTCTTATATTTCTCTTTTTCTTCCGTTCCTTTTTATGCTATCGATTCCACTTGCTATAATTCTGCATAGTTGTATAGGACTTATATATAGGGAGATAAACATTTTTTGATATACGGAGATTGAGAATCTTCCTTGTAACCATGACTATATGAGACAGTTACTGGCGTGGCATTAATCCACTCAGCGCAATGTCGGGTTGTCCTACATAAGGGTCCTAATGAAGTGTTACGATGACCAGATGTTTGATGATTTTATAGTACGATTGTATTGGTTTACTTTGTGAATGCAATTGGGTTTTAAGACACTCTTTTACGCTTTTTATCATTAATATTGCGGCAGCTATTTGTCGTACCACACATAATACGACCTAGACCACACATAAGTAACTATGTATTCTGGCATGGTTGTCATTTTCTTGTATTTTAATGTATCTTATTGTTATTTATATTAGTTAATTATTATTAAAAATAAAATTCTTCCACTGTTCCATTGGACATACGGATGTATGCAGTACATCCAATATGTTGCATCGCCTATTATAACTGTGTTACGGTTTTATGAATAATAGCGTATACATATGTTCATATATCATGGTTTGAGTAAAACAATGAAAACTATTAACAGCATGACGTAGGCAGATCTGTCCAAACTGCTTGCTCGAACTCTTGAACGTTCCATTCACAAGGAATGATTCGCAGTTTGATAAACACGGTTTTCCCTTTTCGCAGGCAAACACCAGTATTCTGTGGTTCAGTCTCCTGTTATCATCAGAAAGTTCAAATGGTTCAAATGGCTCTGAGCACTATGGGACTTAACATCTGAGGTCATCAGTCCCCTAGAACTTACAACTACTTAAACCTAACTAACCTAAGGACAGCACACACATCCATGCCCGTGGCAGGATTCGAACCTGCGACCGTAGTGGTCACGCGGTTCGACTGAAGCGCCTAGAACCGCACGGCCACACCGGCCGGCTATCATCAGAAAGTATAAAAATTGCTGCCATTACTCATCAGTAAATTATTTTCTTAGGAGAATATTACTCTAGAATCGGTGGGATGTTGTGTAGTTCCCATACATTTTCGCCTAATGCGATGAAACTATCATTTCGCATTTCTGTGTGATAGTAACGATGTTACCAAGTCGTAGTCTCGATTCAAGAGCTGCCCTACGTCTTCGACGTAAACTGATGAAACTGTAGCGTTTTTTCCTTTTGCCCGCTTCTTTCCGCTGAGAAAATGTTTTCACGCTTTATTTGCTGCTTCATCTGGAATACAAACATGGCTACCTTCCCCTAAAACTATGTTATTTCTGGTGGATAGTCTGTATTAATTCTTTTTAAAATTTACACAACGCTAGTAAGTCATTTCTTGTTTGTTCACTATATGCTGATGCCCTTTGTAAATCCGTAAAGAGTTCCCTTTCGCGGCGGTCTCCGTAAACTGCATTATCTCGGTGCTAAGACGCGAAACACTAATTGCCTCGACAGTCACGGTAGACTCTACAGCAGCACACCATCGACCGTCTCGCACTCTCAGGTATCCCAACAGTTTTGTTGCACTGCCGACCGGTGTGGCCGAGCGGTTCTAGTCGCTGCAGTCTGGATCCGCGCGACCGTAACGGTCGCAGGTTCGAATCCTGCTTCGGGCATGGATGTGTGTGATGTCCTTAGGTTAGTTAGGTTTAAGTAGTTCTAAGCTCTAGTGGGCTGATGACCTCAGAAGTTGGGTCCCATAGTGCTCAGCCATTTTTTGTTGCACTGCTTCCGCGGCTGGCTGGTCCTTGTCACTATCGCCTGGTAACTAGGTTGTTCACGTGCTCCCCCCCCCCCCCCCCCCCCCCCTTTTCCCTTCCAGAACAAGTCCATCAGTGCCGTGCGTAATGGCCGAGCTGCTGACGGAACACCGTGTACAAAGAGTGCCGGTGACCGTCGTGTAGGAACCTTACATCGTGTATAATTTGTGGGAGGACGTATTTCAAGAAATGTGTTGTACAGTTCAGTTCATCGGGAAGTAAGAAAGACCCAGCCGCCTAATCCATGACAGTACCACCCGTACATTCACAGAAACTTTTTCCGAAAGTCTTTACACTTTTCAGATTGGTACAACACTGGTAATTGCTTCATAATATGAGGTGTGACTAAAATAATGGGATTGCCGCTGTAAAATATTTTACTTAAATATACATATTTAGTTATTGTCATTCTCAATGTATTTCCCTCCTCCATCCCTGCAATGCCCCATGCGAATTTTCCATTTGTGGAAACAGTGCAGGAAGTCTTATCTCTTTGAGCTCCATGATGTTCCTTTTAATGCAGATGTCACCTTGCTAGGCCAGGCGAATATGGTGAGCGCTCTAACACTGGGATGCTGTACCTTGCGAACTTCGTGCTGCACACTTCCGATAATTTGTTCCTTACACTGAAGAGCCAAAGAAATTGGTATAGGCATGCGTATATAAATACAGAGATTTGTAAACAGACAGAATACGGCGCTGCGGTCGGCAACGCCTACGTAAGACAAGTGTCCGGCGCAGTTGTTTGATCGGTTACAGCTGCTACAATGGCAAGGTATCAAGATACAAGTGAGTTTGAACGTAGTGTTGTAATCATCGCATGAGCGATGGACACAGCATCTCCAAGGTAGAGATGATTTTCCCTTACGACCATTTCACGAGCGTACCGTGAATATCAGGAATCCGGTAAAACATCAAATCTCCGACGTCGCTGCGGCCGGAGGAAAGCTCCTGCAAGAACGGGAACGACGACGACTAAAGAGAATCGTTCAACATGATAGAAGCGCAACACTTCCGCAGATTGCTGCAGATTTCAGTGCTGGGCCATCAACAAGTGTCAGCGTCCGAACCATTCAACGAAAAACCATCGATATCGGCTTTCGGAGCCGAAGGACCAATCGTTTACCCTTGATGACCACACGACACAAAGCTTTACGCCTCGCCTGGGCCCATCAACATCGACACTGGTCTGTTCATGACTGGAAACATGTTGCCTGGTCGGACGAGTCTCGTTTCAAATTGTATCGAGCGGATGGACGTGTACGAGTATGGGGGACCCGTCAGCAAGGGACTGTTCAAGCTAGTCTAGGCTCTGTAATGATGTGGGGCGTGCGTAGCTGGGGTGATACGGGACCTGTGATACGTCTGGATACGACTCTGACGGTTGCCACGTACGTAAGCATCCTGCCTGATCCCCTGCATCCATTCATGAGCATTGTGCATTCTGACGGACTTGGGCGATTCCAGCAGGACTATGCGACACCACACATGCCCAGAATTCATACAGAGTGGCTCCAGGAACACTTCTATGAGTTTAAACACTTCCGCTGGCCAACCAAACTCCCCACACATGAACATTATTCAGCATATCTGGGATGCCTTGCAACATTCTGTTCAGAAGATATCTCCACCCCCTCATACTCTTACAGATTTATGGACAGCCCTGCAGGATTCATGGTGTCAATTCCCTATAGAACTAGTTCAGACATTAGTCGAATCCATGCCAGGTCCTGTTGCGGCACATTAGCGTGCTCTCGGGGGGCCCCACGATATTAGGCTGTGTACCAGATTCTTTGGCTCTTTAGTGTATTTTCTCACTGAGCTGAGCAACCACCTCAACGTAGTAATGTTGATCAGTAACTTGACCTTCAGGAGCCCAGTCAAGATACAAAGACCATGAATATCTCCAAAAACAATCATCGCTTTGAATTTTTATTTGCTCATTCGGATTTTTTCTCTGTCGTGCAGTTGGGCCCTTCCAGTGCATGGGCTGTCGCGTAATTTCTGGATCGTAAATGATAAACTAATTTTTCGTCACGTGTTATCACTCTCTACAAAAAATTAGGATCATTTTGAATGGTTTTCAAAATATTAGTACAAACAATATCATGAGCTTCTTTTTGTTCGATAGTGAGAATTTTCGGCTCCAGTTTCAAAACACTTTCCTCACGCGAAATTGGTTATGCACTATTTGTCAAGTACTGCAGTTTCAGCAATCGATCGAATGCTCAACTGACAGTCAGATCGAATCAGATTATCCACTTTTTCGACATTTTCACCCGTTTTTGATGTTAAATGACGTCAACACATTGTCGATCATCTTGGAAACGCTTGAATCCCTCACAGCCTAGCATACGTAAAAAACGATCTTCACCTTACACCACTTTTAGAAAAAAATAAGTTTCAGCATCAGTTTCTCCAAGTTTCACGTGATACTTCATGACAATTGATTGTTCCATTGTTACAGTTACCATTACCATTTTTCCGGCAAAACAGATTAACAGCTCTTACACAAACGAAGGCCGTCGTGGCACTGATTTGTCTGCTGGCAGCAGAGATGCCGCGTTCCTGTTATTTTATAGGCACAACTCGTACATGCGTTTCATGTAATTAAAAATCGTAGTCGTCGTCATCTTATCCGCAGGAATTTGACGTATGCCTGTTTCGTCTTCAGAAAGTTTATATCCGCTGATTCCTTGGCCGACCTGTGTCCCCGTCCTTTTCAGTTCCATTTTACTGTCGTCTTTCTTCTTGGTTTTCTAATTCTCACTTCCGCACAACAGTAACTGTATCGCCATAGTTTCACAAAATTTAGGTTTCGTGTTTCTTCGAGTTTTTTGGTTAAATGTTTTGTTTATTGTTGGCTATACAGCTTGAAATATGACGCTTTTCACCTGTATCATTATCGAAACGTGTCGCAGCGCTAATATACCTTGTTGTTGTGAAACTATATACTCCCGTTGGATAAAATGTACAAAGACTTCTCGGAAATGCAGTATGGTGACGTCTTAGACAACCGCCGGTATTTCGAGAGATGCACAACCTGTTATTTTCAAGGCACACATGCAACGAGCGAGACTGTGCAAGGAGATTTAAAACCTCGGTATGGCGGGCGTATTTCCGTGCACAGCTCTCGCGCGTTGCATTTGTTCCCTGAAAATGATTGGATGTACAGCTCTCAAAATATTGGCCGTTGTCGAAGATATCACCATACTGCCTTCCCGTGATGTTTTTTGCACTTAGTTGTTGATTACTAGTTTCGAGCATATTATTTGGTACATTTAATGACCATAACGTCCGTCTTATCTAATGATATTTGAAGATTGTGATGTGTGAAGATGTATGAAGACACGGTTTAGCCAGTATATTGCTAACTGGAGGTCGTTTTTAGTTTTTTGTATTTTATGATGTGCGAATAGTAATATACACATATTAGTGTGTTCATCTAATTTAATTCCTTTTTTAAGGACATAGTCATTACAAATGTTGCAAAGACTGGATGAAGCGAAATTGTCCTGTCCAACTCCTTGCTCAATTTGTCTCATCTATGGTCGGTAATGAATGATGATAGTTGCCAACCACACCTCATAAGAGCAAACATAAACTTACATAGTGAAAGAAAGTTAGTAATAAGTACGGCAGAGCAATGAAAAAATGAAATATAGTAACAGTTCAATAAATTTATAGGTTTGAGCTTCAGTCCTAGTTTCTGGCCTTTGCTTAGCTTTTTTCACCAACTCCTGAGTGGTTTGATGCGACCCGCACGAATTCCTCGCTTGTACCAACATTCTTGTCCCAGAGTAGCTCTTTCCTCAGCGTCCTAAGCTACTTGTGGTACTTACTCCAATCTCTGTCTGGTCGTGTCCCGGCACAGCCGCACTATACCAGAATGAAGTAAGTGCGAACTGCGTAACGCAATCGGGACGTTAACGACAGTGGTTTAGTTATAAATTGCTGTCATCTTTATATCGGAGACGAGAGGGAGAGAATCTCCTTGGTTTGAAGCAAATAAGTTTCCGGAAAATAGGTTACAGAATTGCAATAGGCAGAAAAGATTGGTTAGTTTCTATCAAGTTTATTCTCACATACACTTACGTGAGGTGTTGGACCATAAACCCCTTAGTAAGATTCAGTCTATTTATTCGGAATTGCTACTTCAAAGCTAATTGCCGGTACATATAAGAAACAAGTACAAAGCAATCACTTGTTCTTGGTTAGCACTGAAATCTCTCTAAGTAACTGAGACAAAGACTGAGAGCCTCTGTTCAACGTCGTTCCAATGAAACTCTAAAAATCCTACTTGACCTGCAGTTCCTGAGTGTCCACCAGAGTCTGTCACCGTCTTCTCGTAGTTGAAGTCTTCATCAGCTGTATCGGCTGCTATGGGCCTACTCGGCCCCGCTGGAGTCTCGCTGTGGAATCTCAAAACTGCCAGCACTGGCTCTGAATCTGCACCTGTATCTCTGCTTCTAGCAATTCCGCGGCCTGGCCTTTTATTTTGTTTCTCATGTACTTGAGTTCACACGAGTTAATTTGTTTCACACGACCCTTTCGTTTCTAAGTGATCGGATTGCACAAGAATGCCTTCGGTCCCACAGGACACATTCGTTTCTAGCTGCACGCAACCTAATTTGGTTCCAGACGAATCTTTTCCGCACGTGACTGACACTCTCTCCTGCTGTATTATCGCCCTGGTGTTAGCGTCTTCCATTGCGCAAGTTTGATTCGTGCTGCTTCCTCTGACAGGAAGTCAGACACTAAGTTATTTGATCAGGGCAAGCCATACTTGGCAGCCTCCGCCGCTTATCTTGTCCCTACGTCCTGGTGGACTATTTCTTAATGTCGGCTGGCTGTTTGCCTACGGAGCCTGGACTCTTATTATGGTCACAAAAGCAAGAATAAAAATTAAAGCATTCTACGGTCAAAACAGTCTTCCCCTACAGCTTTTACTCTCTACAGCTCCCTCAATTTCCATTATACTAATTGGTTCGTTGGTTGGTTCTTGGGGTTGAAGGGACCAGACTACAAAGGCCATCGGTCCCCATGATAGTTGTTACTTGATGTGTTAACCTTGTTATGTGTCCTGATATCCTGTCCATTCTCGGCGTCAATCTTTGCCGCGTCTTCCTTTGCTTCCTGATTCTGTAGCAGAGAACCCAGTACAATTAATACCCACGTTAGTACGCGTTTTAGCTACTTCTGTAAAGTGCACGCAGACTCCTACGCTTTTATGTAATTAAGTGCATTTGTTATTGTGGTGAACGTAGTGACAATTAAAAAGGAAAGGGAAAATGAAATTTGTGTTCATTAATGGTAGACAGTGGAAATACAGTGAATATGGAAATCATTATAAAAATAAATGATTCACTTCAGAAGCAAAACAAGGTCACGTAGAAACAGGAGAGGCGACTTGCGTCCAACCTCACACATCCCTCGTGATCTAGAGGCTAGCGACGTTCGAGGTACGTGCTCTGATTCCCGACGACCACATCCAATGTCCATTATGCGGGTCGGGTCTCGACTGAAGGTGACCCAGCCTCGTGAGGTCAGGTGAGATACTATTTTAATAAATAAGCAGCAAAATCGATGCACGAGCTGAACAAGCGAGGCTAAACTGTAGTGTTTACAGCTGCATTGGGTTTCCATATTTAATGAACGAGCCAAGCCTGTCGCGGGAGGACTAGCGAGAACTAGAAGAGGAGGAAACTGTGGTATACGTTGAGTTGTAAAAAATCACAGGAGAGTGATGTCCACATACACAGACCATGGTAGTAACGCGTAAATAGTAGGACAAAGTTCGTATCAGAGCATTTTGTTACTGTTGGTTTCCTACATCAGTGGCAGATATGCACTCAGGGGCAAACCTATTGTTCTCCTTTGACTGACAGGTCCTTAACCAATTGTTCTGCTAAAAGCATCCTTCCCTTTGATTGACAGGTCCTTAAACTATTGTTTCCCCGTCCCCTCCCCCCACCCCACATGAAACCACCAACCACCCCCTCCCCCTCGCTGCTGCAGGTACACATTCAGATCTGAGTTACTGGAATAGCCCCCCTCACACTTATCAATTTGATTGACTGCTCGATTAAATTGATCAATTATTTAACTTCTCCCCCTCTGGTAAACTCTCCTCTGCTCTCACCCTCCCTCTGGGAAATTGGTGGTAAAAAGACTCAGTTGTTTGGTCATTTGGAGGGAATTTGATTGCAGTGTGTGGAATATTAAACAATTTTGACAATGTATAGAATACTGTATATTTATGGCAGTATATGAAATATGGTTTATTTATTTAGTTAAATTATTTATCTGGAAATCGAATGAAGAGTATGGAATATTGTTTAAACAATTTAGGCAATGTGTAGAATATTGCTTACTTAAATAATTTATAGGATTCAAGGGAGTGTATGGAATATAGTTTATTTGTTTAAAAAATTTTTCCAGAGAATCGATCCCCCTCCTCGCCACACCACACCAACCTCCCTCCCTCACCCCCTGAGCACTCACCCTCCAGTTCTCTGCCTGGAAATGACGACTCCGAGGTGGAGAGGAAGGGTCTCTTGCTCATCATTCTCTGCTGTTTGGAAAGATGCAGGTCTTGTAAGAAGTAATTAAATCGATCGCATTTCTTTTCATTCCAACAGTGCAAGGAATACTGTCCCGAAATACACACCACACATAATGACGCAGTAAAAACCCTTTCGACCATGTTGCGCGCACCGACTGCCAACCCCTCTCCACTGGACCGCACATAATGCCACCGCACACGCTCCCAGGAGTCGGGTTGCACCAGCATCCCTGCAAAGCTATGATGCAGCTGTCAGCTGCCGAACCGTGCTCAGGTGTCAGTTCGGGTCACGTGAACACGGGGCAGTGGCATCCTTCCATACTTGACACCTGAGAAATATCTGTCAAAACACGTGTCAACCTACACACCGTTGCTGGTGCGATGACGCATAGCCTTTGTCCCTGCAGTCCAGCGAGATGTTCGCATAGTGGATCACAACCCTCAGCAAGATGTTTGCATAGCGGCTCACCTTCGCAGGCACAGCTAAAAAGTTCTCAATGTTATACTGACGTCACATGTCTATGTAAATAAGAGCCAAGTCTACTATAGTGCCACAGAAATAGTTAACAGTTGCTTTTGTAGGAGCTTTCGTGATTTCTCAGCTCGTCTGCATGGGAATTCTTGCCCTTACAGAATTTGTTTACGAAAATACTCCTGAATAACACAGAATGCATTCTTTCTGATGATCCTAATGGGACAGCACATCTGTCACTGAGTTTACCCTCCAAACTGCTGCTGCTGCTATTGTGGGAGCACCGTCCGCCATTGTTTTCTGCAGACAAGACTTTCAGTGGCAAAACTATTTAGATCCTGCAAAAGTGGTCTACACATCATCAAATACATCCCATGCACTCACTGTGCAGCAGTGCAGCGGCGACGGAGGAAACTGCCGCCGTAAGTGCGACTCGTGACCGCAGCTGCAGAAGTGTGCGTCGACCAGAGAGAGGCCAGCCGGCCATGGACGACACCCTCACCCCAGGAGGACTTGAGTGGTAGGAATTCGAATGCTATCAATATGCAAACACTCATACTGAATCTCCTCAAATTTCCACAGAGTATACACACGACACACGACTCAGCGCAAACTGGGTATTAGTTCACTACTTACCCGTTCACGGGAAGCCACGAGCCAAATATTCATAAGTACGAAGCTTTCTCGGACTCTCTGAAATGGTGCACAAGGGATGGGCAAGACCCAGCTCGGAACAAAGGTGTTACTGTTTCTGGCCCCAACCTGCTTCCTTGCCGCTGTGCTTTCTATGGCCATCTCTCAAGAATATTGGGGCCAGGCAAATATTTATCAGTGTAACTACAATTAAGTGTTAGAATTGCTACTGCATTCTGACACCGAGCTATGTATTGGAAATGTCTCCTCTTGACAGCCATCGTTCTGGAACGAATGTCAATATCTATAGTGCACATAATTTTCCACGTAAAAAAAAAAAAAATCTTTCATTCCCCTTAAGGCTGAATCTATGCCTCCCTCACGAAAGGACACACAGTAGGACGAGGCGCTAGTACATATACCGCGAAGACTGTTGCACAAAGGCTGGCTCCGTTCCCTTTTGCACAAAGGTGTCACTTTTACGGGCCCTGGCCTGTTTGCTTGCTTGCTTGTTTTCTACACCTATCTCCAGACTGGAATTGCAAGAACACATGTATTTTCACGTGGTTTGCCAGAATATTCTATAGTTACGCGATACTTCTCGATATCAAGCACATAGTAGTATGCTACTGATCGCTCGTGCAACATAATTCCGCAGATATAGACTGGAATGTATTTCTCTAGAAACCAGAAACTTTAGCGAAGTAGAGCATGCTGTAAACTACTGAGTAATTGGAAACTTTTCCCATCTGTGAAGATCTTTATGTGAAAACTCGAAAAAAAATAGAGGAAACTAATATTTCCACCCGCGAATACTGATGTCGGTGATGTAATAGATTCCAAATCATCCCTGTAATTTTCAAAGTCAACTAAGGTGTTCCTCACGTCTAGAGAACCAGCAATCGTGTATTCCACCCGTCTTTCACCTGCTACATGCACAAAGCACAATCAATGTTCTCTCAACTAAATAAAGGTGCGAAATGTGCAGAAGCAGTCAACCAGACAATTTACGTAGGCGGGAATAATGGTCCAGCGCAAATACACGTCCATATTGAATCCTGCATCTTTCCCAAAGCAGAGAATGACGAGCGAGAAAAATCGAACCCCCGCAAACTGATTTTTATATAAATAAACCATATACGCTTGAAGTTCCCTTTGTGAGTTCATTCCTCTCCATTGTGGAGTCGTAATTTCGAGGTAGAGGGGACGGTGGAGTGAGGTGGCGAGGAGGGGGATCGATTCCCTGACAAAATTTTAAATAAATAAACTATATTCCATACACTGTCTTGAATCGCATAATTATGTTTAAATAAACAACATTCTACACTTTGCCTAAATTATTTAAACAATATCCCATACTCTGTATTCGATTTCTGGAAAGTTCTTTCACTAAATAAATAAACCATATTCCATACACTGCCATAAATAATTAAACAGTATTCTATACATTGTCTAAATTGTTTAAACAATATTCCATACACTGCAATCAAATTCTCTCCAAATGACCAAACACCTCTTTCCCACCAATTTCTGGGAGAGAGGGTGGGAGGGGAGAAGGGTATACCAGAGGTGGAAAGGTTAAGCAATTGATCAATTTGAGTAGTCAATCAAATTGATAAGAGTGAGAGGGGCTATTCCAGTTACTCAGACCTGAAAGTGTAGCTGCAGCAGCGAGGGGGAGGGAATGAGTTTGAGATTTCCTGGAGAGTGGGGGGAGGGAGAGGGGGAGAACAAGATTTTAAGGACCTGTAAATCAAAAGGAAGGATCCTTTTAGCAGAACAGTAGGTTAAGGAACTGTCAATTAAAGGAGAACAATAGGTTAATGACCTGTCAATCAAAGGAGATCAATAGGGTTGTGCCTGAGTGCATACCTGCTCCTGATGTAGGCGACCTGCACAAACAAAATGCGCTGGGTCGAACTTTGTCTTACTACTCATGAACACAGGGTATTAAACGGCAGCGAATTGGCGGAGTTGTTCGCAATTACTCCTGGGAAAATATGCCTGATGTGGTTACGACCGCTCGATGAGAACTTAACAGAATGCAGAAAGGTAGTGCTAAACTCACGGTACAATCCATTTCGGAATTCAGTATTCCGAAATCGACAGTGTCAAGACTGTACTGAGAATACCAATATTCAGGCATTACCTGTCACCACGGACAACGGAGTGGTCGTCGGCCTCCACTTAACGACGGAGAGCAGCAGCGTTTGTGTAGAGCTATCAGTGCTAACAGACAAGCAACACTGCGTGAAATAGCCGCAGAAATCAATTCGGCACGTGCAACAAACGTGTCCGTTAGGAGCGCGTGGCAAAATTTGGCGTTAATGGGTGTTAATAGGCAGTAGACGACCGACGCGAGTGTCTTCGGTAACAGGATCACGATGCCTGCAGCGACTGCCTTGGACTCGTCGCCGTATCGGGTGGACACTGGAAAATCGTGGGCTCGTAAGATAAGTCCCGATTGTAGTTGTTAAGAGCTGATGGTAGGGTTCATCTGTGGCGCAGACACAACGAAGCGACAGACCCAGCTTTGCAAGAAGGAACTATGGACGCTGGTGTTGGTTCCATAATGGTGTGGGCGGTGTTGACATGGAAAGGACGGAGACCTCGGGTGCATCTGAACTGATCTGTGACTGGAAGTGGTTATGTTCTGCCACTTAGAGACCATTTGCATGCATTTACGGACTTCAAGTGTCATGTCACTGGGGCACAACCGTTCGCGATTGGTTTTAGGAAGGTTCTGGAGAGTTCAGGCGAATGATTTTACCACCCAGATCGCACGAACGAATCCCATTGAACATCTACGGGACACAGTCGAGAGGTCAGTTCGTGCACAAAATCCTGCACAGGCAACACCTTAGCAATTACAGACGGCTACAGACGAGGCACGGCTCAGCATTCCTGCAGGGGATTTCTAACGTCTTGTGGAGTCCATGGCACGTTGAACTGCTGCAAAGGATGTAACAGCACTTGCTAGATGTTTCCAGAGAGGCATACGTAAGGTCAAAAAGCAAAGATGTTGTTAGATCAGAGAGATGTGACTGTCACTTTCTTTTAAGTCGGCAGAAAGAGTGGAGCCTGCGGTGCGTCTTTAGGAATGGAGTATGGGAACGTTTTTATCGCTCTTACTGTTGTAACAGTTATCTGAATATGATTTATTTTGAGTTAATATAAAGTGAAACACAGTGCCTGTCTATTTGTTTGACAAACAGTTCGTCTCACCGCATCGAAATCCAAGTTTCTTTTATTAGGCGACAGGATCAACAATTAGCAACTTTTATGGCGGCTGTATTCGAGACGACCATCGCAGCAGAAAGACAGGTATAGTTTTCCACCGAGAAGAAAATACAGCTAAGAACATATCCTATTAAATTTGCTATAAAGTTTCAGTTTAATTTCATGGTGTCCGATCGGCAGCCGGCTGTAAAAGCATTTCATTAACTTCCATTTATGACTCATCATTAAGTCATAAAACTTCCAATTACAAGGAGGTGTGACAGGATATCCCGTGACGTTTGTGTGTAAGAAGCTGTTAAGAGGCCACCGAGTGTGTTATGACATGAGGATAAAGACGTACGTGCGATGCGGGGTGGGAGGGGGGGGGGGGGGGGGGGGCAGAAGGGAAACGCGTGTTAGAGGCAGATACAAAGAAGAGCAACTTCTCGTGAGAAGAACAGTACAGTTAGTAAAGCCGTAGCGGGAAACGTGGCGCAAGCCAATTTGTCAGACTTTATGAATTGGTCGGTGTTTAAGTCTTCAGCGAGAGCCCCGAACTGCTCAAGAATCTGGCCACGAAAACAAAACTTCCCTCGTCTCCGCGCAAGAGGAGCAGCACGTGTATCAGCCGCTCGTCAGCCCTGTGGCGGACACAATGGCCATTGTCGCCGCACGCCGGCAAAACTTCCGGCGGGCCGTGGTGCGGCTTTTGAGGGCGGGCCCTCACGTCCCTTCCAACTTGCACCGGCGGAGCCCGCGTCAGCGCTCCCCTCCGAACGCCAGCCGTTGCAGCCACCAGAGCGTACAGACGCAAAGGCGGCGGGGAGGAGCCTTCTCAGCGACAATCCTATTTCTCAGCACGTAAACGTAATGGCTTCAGCTTCAAAATCGTGTTAGGCGGACTTTATGCGCTTCTTCCAACAATTCATCCTCTAACGGAAACAGTTTTCAAGATCGTCCAAATTCTTGTAACATGAGACTCTC
The DNA here is from genome assembly GCF_021461395.2 of Schistocerca americana. NCBI lineage: Eukaryota > Metazoa > Arthropoda > Insecta > Orthoptera > Acrididae > Schistocerca > Schistocerca americana. The sequence continues at coordinate 41,033,847 of NC_060121.1, forward strand.
AGGTGCGTCTTATGGAAAGCAATCTACGTGGCAGGATTAAGCCGTCTCCGCTTACTTATATCTATACGTAAAGACTGGCACGTACAACGATTCTATTCGTTCCCCAGGAACTAGTACATCGCATGCAAGTTTGGTAAATGCATGCGCATGCAGCACCCAAAACGGTGAGATGTCTTTCCTGCGGGGAGGAACAGCTGAGGTCGTCTTCTCGCAGTTGAACCCCTTACGTCTCGTTATTAATCCTAGTAGCAAAAGCATAAGCATTTGGAGCGCTCCCCACTCACGTGTGGACTGCTATTAACACTTTGTAGCTTTGTAGCTTTGACCAAGTTTGTAAGCTCGTGTGGCCGCCAGATGTGTTGTTGGACTGGCGGCTATTGTGTTACATACCAGTAAATAACGGTATTTTATGAAGAGTAGGGACGTTGTGTCGACAGAATCACCCCAAAGAGATAACATAGCTTCCGGTAGAACAGTATCTATGATTCCAGAATGAGATTTTCACTCTGCAGCGGAGTGTGCGCTGATAAGAAACTTCTTGGCAGGTTAAAACTGTGTGCCGGACCGAGACTCGAACTCGGGACCTTTGCCTTTCACGGGCAAGTGCTCTACCAACTGAGCTACCCAAGCACGACTCACGCCCCGTCCTCACAGCTTTTCTTCTGCCAGTACCTCGTCTCCTTCCTTCCAAACTTAACAGAAGCTCTCCTGCGAAGCACTTGCCCACGAAAGGCAAAGGTCCCGAGTTCGAGTCTCGGCCCGGCAGACAGTTTTAATCTGCCAGGAAGTTTCAGTATCTATGATGTCTATCTGCAGCACTAGCAGCAATTTCCTCATCATTCTCCATATTAACGATAACTTTTAAAGCCGTATTGACTGTTAATCGACCGTGATTGTTCAGAAAATCCGGAAAAGTCTCTCAAACGTTAGTAAAGTATTTTCACAAATGATAACTCTTAACATCCTGCGTGGTGTCTGTTGTTCTATATCGTGTCTCCCTACCTCTTCCGCGCAACGACGCTCTGAGCTTGTTTTTTAGGGAATTGACTAGTTTGAACCTGGGACCTGTTGCTGGTAAGGAGACACCAGACCACACATGACATGTAGAGTTCAGAAGAGTTCAGTGAGACTAGCGATGATATAACCAAATACTTAATGATTTCAGCGTCAGCTCCACTGCACTCCCTGTAAAAGAATCTTAATACTAACTAAATTTAGTGGAAGGGGTTCAAGGCTTTCCTATTTTTAAGTTAGCTGATAAAATAACGTCAAAAAAGCAGTTAAGTTTACCATTGGAAATTTTATTCTACTCACAAAACATTCTTTATAAATTGCACTATTGATAATCCGACCTGATAGGGATCCCAAACGCTCGAGCAGTACTCAAGAATAGGTCGTATTAGTGTTTTATAAGCGGTCTCCTTTACAGATGAACCACGTCTTCCCAAAATTCTACCAATGAACCGAAGACGATTACCCGCCTTCCCTACAACTGCCATTACATGCTTGTCCCACTTCATATCGCTCTGCAATGTTACACCCAAATATTTAATCGACGTGACTGTGTCAAGCGCTAAACTACTAATGCAGTATTCAAACATTACGGGATTCTTTTTGCTATGCATTTGCATTAATTTACATTTATCTGTATTTACAGTTAGCTGCCATTCTTTACACCAATCACAAATCCTGTCCAAGTCATCTTGTATCCTCCTACAGTCACTCAACGACGACACCTTCCCGTATACCACAGCATCATCCGCAAACAGCCGCACATTGCTATCCACCCTATCCAAAAGATCATTTATGTAGATAGAAAACAACAGCGGACCTACCACACTTCCCTGGAGCACTCCAGGTGATACCCTCACCTCCGATGAACACTCACCATCGAGGACAACGTACTGGGTTCTATTACTTAAGAAGTCTTCCAGCCACTTACATACTTGGGAACCAAACCCATATGCTCGTACCTTAGCTAGGAGTCTGCAGTGGGGCACCGAGTCAAACGCTTTCCGAAAGTCAAGGAATATGGCATCTGTCTGATACCCTTCATCCATGGTTCGCAAGATATGTGAAAAAAGGGCGAGTTTTCGGAGGAGCGATGCTTTCTAAAGCCGTGTCTTAATCACGGCTCTGTAATATTTGATTTTTTAAAAAATGATCTGCAAGTAGCATGGAAAAAACATATTAAAGTACACAAAAAGAGCCCACAAGATGCTGCCTAAGAGCACCCTAATCTTAGAAACCCATAACCATACGTTTCTGTTTAGAAAATACTAGTTCTCCGGTTAAAAACATAGAACTTATACATTCAGAGTAATTTGCTACCGATGCACATGACACCATCAGACCTGTGGAGGTACGAAAAGATTCTCATGAAAATTCACTACTAGAAAGATAATTTCAGTGGCTCAAAATAACAATGCTGCAGAAAGTCACTTTTCAGAAATCGCGTCACGCTTGCAATTCTTGCAATACTGCAAACTTGCTGTCTCCATTCTCTGGAAGAGTGGAAAAGAACCCCACCGACACCTGAAGTTTTCTGGACCTCCTGGCACAACATACGTCGCCGCTGGCACGGAAAGCTGTCTCCAAACTAACAGAGCGCTCCACTAATTCGGGCTGAGACACCCTTCCTTGCTCTGGGACAAGTGCATGACCTGCCAGAGCCGTACGGAGGCGCGCTTGTGCAGTTCTTTACCAAATAGGCGCGCCCTCACCCACGGAACACTTCCTGTCGATCTGCACACTGTAGGGCCCTCATCATGCAAGGCAGTTCTTTTTATCTCATTTTGTTCGTGATTGTTCGTTCTATGTGTTGGGGCGGACGTGCCATCACGCTTGTTGAACTTCATCGTCGTTCCGTTAACTCAGTTTTCTATTACAGTGGGCGGCTATCCCTCTGACCGAACACGCTGAGCTGCCGTGCTGGTGGTTCCAACCAGCGTCTCGTGCTGCAAAGTCATTGAAACCTCTAATATATGTTACGAGTCCATGTTCAAAACTATGTTTCAGAAAATTTCTCTGGTCCCTCTGTCTGGTTCCCGGGAGGTGTGACCTGAGGTGTAAACATTCACCTAAGGCGGGAGTGCCCTCTGTGAGGGTCCCCACAAGGAAGGAGCGCGCCATCGGAGACGCTGGCAATCATGGAGGATTCCTCCGCAATGGATTTCACTCCATCTGTCTCGACTTCTGCCCAAAAACGGAAACGTGACCAGCCATCAGTGACAAAAGTACTACCGCCTGCCCCACAGTTCCTCGTCGTTTCTCGATCTGAGGACGGAAAGGATTTTTCCTCTGTCAACCCTTTTGTTATCCAGAAGGGTGTCGATGCCATAGCCGGATCTGTCAAATCTTGTACCAGGTTGCGTAATGGTACCTTGTTACTAGAAACTGAGAGCGCCTTTCAGGCACAAAAACTGCTTCGGGCCACACTCCTGTACACGTTCCCTGTGCGGGTGGAGGCTCACCGAACCTTGAATTCGTCTCGTGGTGTGGTCTATACTAGCTCCCTCGACGGACTGACTGACGAGGAGATTCAATCTTTCCTCGCTGAGCAAGGCGTGACGGCTGTCCATAGGGTCATGAAAAAGGTCAACAATGACCTTGTACCGACCCGGACACTTTTCTTGACCTTCGATAGTGTTAAGCTGCCATCGCGCATCAAGGCGGGCTACGAGGTTATTTCTGTTCGCCCCTATGTCCCGACACCTACGCGCTGTTACCAGTGTCAGCGTTTCAATCACACTCGACAGTCTTGTTCCAATGCGGCTAAATGTGTCACTTGTGGCAGGGATGCCCATGAGGGTGACTGTCCACCTCCGTCTCCTCGTTGTGTGAACTGTCAGGGTGACCATGCCGCGTCCTCCCGTGACTGTCCTGTCTATAAGGAAGAACGCTGTATCCAAGAAATTCGGGTCAAAGAGAAAGTGTCCACCTCGGCTGCTCGCAAGCTATTGGCTAGTAGGAAGCCCACGCTGCTCCCAGAGGGGAAATACAGTACTGTCCTCGCCTCTCCTCGGACTACCAGGGAGGTGGCAACCCAGACATGCGATCTGACCTTCAGCACCACGGTCGTCCGTTCGGCCAGTGCTAAGATCGCCCGGTCGATGTCTCCTCTTCCTCCCGTCACCCCTCAGACACAAGCACCTTCATCAGCTTCTGCCAAGACGAAGAGAGAGAAGTCAGATGCACGGGCCTTTAAGAAGGAACCGTCCCGTGCAGACTTCCTACGTACCACGACCTCCCAGCCTTCGACCGGTACTTTCACCAAACGACCTTCCAAGAAGGCTCCTAGGAAGCACAGTTCTCCTTCTCCGCCACGGCGCATTTCTTCTCCTGCGCCACCCAGCGGTTGCCGCCCCAGGCCGTCATCCGTTTCGCCTGGCCGCACCGCTGGTAGCCGAACATCTGGCCGTTCACCGGCGGAGGAAGCCCCCCCTCCCGGCCATCTTCCCAAGATGGCCGATGAACCTATAGACCCAATGTACGAAGACTGTCCGCCTACTGATAGCGGCGGCAGTGCTCGCTCGAAGCCAGGCCCTCCGCGGCCTTCGAGGTGACCCCTTCTTTTATCTTCCTTTTCTTACGATAGCACTTATTCACTGGAATATTCGCAGCATTCGCTCCAATCGAGAGGACTTGAAGTTGCTGCTCCGCTTGCACCGTCCGCTCGTCGTAGCCCTCCAGGAAACGAAGCTACGCCCATGCGATCAAATTGCCTTGGCACACTACACCTCTGTGCGTTTTGACCTACCCCCTGTGGTGGGTATCCCGGCTCATGGAGGGGTTATGTTGCTGGTCTGGGATGATATTTACTATGATCCCATCACGTTGCACACCGCCCTGCAGGCAGTTGCCATCCGCATTACTCTCCCCACTTCTACGTTTTCCATTTGTACCGTTTACACTCCATCGTCATCTGCCGTTACCAGGGCAGACATGATGCAACTTATTGCTCAGCTACCTGCACCATTTTTGTTAACTGGAGACTTCAATGCCCACCATCCCCTTTGGGGCTCTCCAGCATCCTGCCCGAGGGGCTCCTCGTTAGCAGACCTTTTCAACCAGCTCAACCTTGTCTGCCTCAATACTGGCGCCCCTACTTTTCTTTCGGACACATCTCACACCTATTCCCATTTAGACCTCTCTATATGTACTCCCCAACTTGCACGCCGGTTTGAATGGTATGCACTTTCTGATACATATTCGAGCGACCACTTCCCGTGTGTTATCCATCTCCTGCAGCATACCCCCTCTCCATGCTCCTCTAGTTGGACCATCTCCAAGGCAGACTGGGGGCTCTTCTCTTCCAGGGCGACCTTTCAGGATCAAACCTTCACAAGCTGCGATCGTCAGGTCACACACCTCACGGAAGTCATTCTCGCTGCTGCTGAATATTCCATCCCTCACCTTACTTCTTCTCCACGTCGCGTACCGGTCCCCTGGTGGACTGCAGCATGTAGAGACGCTTTACGTGCTCGTCGACGTGCTTTACGCACTTTTAAACGCCACCCTACAGTGGCGAATTGTATCAATTATAAACGATTACGTGCTCAGTGTCGTCGTGTTATTAAAGAAAGCAAGAAAGCCAGCTGGGCTGCTTTCACAAGCACCTTCAACAGTTTTACTCCTTCTTCTGTTGTCTGGGGTAGCCTGCGCCGGCTATCTGGCACTAAGGTTCACTCACCAGTTTCTGGCTTGACGGTCGCGAATGACGTCCTTGTGGCCCCTGAGGATGTCTCCAATGCCTTCGGCCGCTTTTTCGCCGAGGTTTAGAGCTCCGCTCATTACCACCCTGCCTTCCTCCCCCGCAAACAGGCAGAGGAGGCTAGGCCACCTAACTTCCGCTCCTCGAATCGTGAAAGTTATAATGCTCCATTCACCATGCGGGAACTCGAAACCGCACTTGGCCGATCACGGTCCTCCGCTCCAGGGCCTGATTCTATTCATATTCAGATGTTAAAGAACCTTTCTCCTGCGGGTAAAGGTTTTCTTCTTCGTACTTACAATCGCATCTGGATTGAGGGACATGTTCCCGCATGCTGGCGCGAGTCTATTGTTGTCCCGATTCCTAAGCCGGGGAAGGACAAGCACTTGCCTTCCAGTTACCAACCCATCTCGCTTACCAGCTGTGTCTGTAAAGTGATGGAGCGAATGGTTAACTCTCGATTGGTTTGGCTGCTCGAGTCTCGACGCCTACTTACCAATGTACAATGTGGATTTCGTAGGCGCCGCTCTGCTGTCGACCATCTGGTTACCTTGTCGACCTTCATTATGAATAACTTCTTGCGGAAGCGCCCGACCGCGGCTGTGTTCTTTGATTTGGAGAAGGCTTACGACATCTGTTGGAGGGCGGGCATTCTCCGCACCATGCATACATGGGGCCTTCGCGGTCGCCTCCCTCTTTTTATTCGTTCTTTTTTAATGGATCGACGGTTCAGGGTACGTGTGGGTTCTGTCCTGTCCGACACCTTTCGCCAGGAGAATGGTGTGCCACAGGGCTCAGTTTTGAGCGTCGCTCTCTTCGCCATCGCGATCAATCCAATAATGGATTGCCTCCCAGCTGATGTATCAGGCTCCCTTTTCGTGGACGATTTTACCATCTATTGCAGCGCGCAGTGTACACGTGTCCTGGAGCGCTGTCTTCAGCGTTCTCTTGACCGTCTTTACTCCTGGAGTGTCGCCAATGGCTTCCGTTTTTCTGCCGAGAAAACGGTCTGTATTAACTTCTGGCGCTACAAAGAGTTTCTCCCACCGTCCTTACGACTCGGTCCCGTTGCTCTCCCATTCGTGGAGACAACAAAATTTTTAGGTCTTACATTTGACAGGAAACTTAGTTGGTCTCCACATGTGTCATATTTGGCTGCCCGTTGTACCCGTTCTCTAAATGTCCTCCGTGTTCTCAGTGGTATGTCGTGGGGAGCGGATCGAACCGTCCTGCTTCGTCTATATCGGTCGATCGTCCGCTCCAAGCTGGATTATGGGAGCTTCGTATACTCCTCTGCACGGCCATCCATCTTACGCCGCCTCAACTCCATACAACATCGGGGTTTACGACTTGCGATCGGAGCGTTTTATACTAGTCCCGTCGAGAGTCTTCATGCTGACGCTGGTGAGTTGCCACTCACCTACCGGCGCGATATACTGCTTTGTCGGTATGCCTGTCGGCTACTGGCAATGCCCGACCACCCGTCTTATCGTTCCTTTTTTGATGACGCTCTCGACAGTCAATACGGGTTGTATGTCTCTGCCCTGCTACCCCGTGGAGTTCGCTTTCGTCGCCTCCTTCAACACCTTGATTTTTCACTCCCTGCAACCTTTCGAGTGGGCGAGAGCCACACGCCACCTTGGCTCCAGGATCAGGTTCGCGTCCACCTTGACCTCTGCTCGCTCCCGAAGGAGGTTACCCCGGTTCAGTCTACCACTCCCGTTTTATCGCACTTCGTTCGAAGTTCATTAATATGACCTTCATTTATACAGACGGCTCTAAGACCAATGACGGGGTTGGGTGTTCCTTTATTGTCGGGGCACAAAGTTTCAAATACCGGCTCCATGGCCTTTGTTCGGTCTTCACAGCTGAGCTCTTTGCCCTCTACCAGGCTGTCCTTTACATCTGCCGCCACCGACATTCTGCATATGTCATCCGCTCCGATTCCCTGAGCGCTATCCAGAGCCTCCGTGATCCGTACCCGGTTCACCCTTTCGTGCACCGGATCCAACGCTCTCTTCAGCAGCTGGTGGACGTCGGTTCTCCGGTTAGCTTTATGTGGGTTCCTGGCCATGTCGGTCTCCCTGGGAACGAAGCTGCAGATGCCGCGGCCAAGGCTGCGGTCCTCCAGCCTCGGACAGCATCTTGTTGTGTCCCTTCGTCAGATTGTAGCAGGGTCATTTGTCGGCGCATTTTATCGCAGTGGCATGCCGATTGGGCTGCACTTCCAGACAACAAACTTCGGGCCCTGAAACCTCTTCCCGTGGCTTGGACGTCCTCCTCACGCCCTTCTCGGCGGGAGGAGGTCGTTTTGGCCCGGTTACGAATTGGCCACTGCCGGTTCAGCCATCGCCATCTGGTGACGGATGCGCCGGCGCCGTTCTGCCCATGTGGGCATTTGCTGACGGTCTGCCATATTTTAACGGTCTGTCCAGATTTTAACACCCTGCGTCTTGATCTTGGCCTGCCATGTACTCTAGATGCCATTTTAGCGGATGACCCACGAGCAGCTGCTCGCGTTCTTCATTTTATCAGTTTGACAACCCTCTCAAAGGACATTTGATTCTACTGTCTTCCTTTTTAATCCTATGCCTGTTAGTCTGTCCTTTATCGTGTTTTTGGTTTCGTTGCTGTTTTAAACTTGTGACTCGCGGTGCATTCCTCACGTAGTCTGGGCGCTAATGACCGTTGAAGTTGTGCGCCCTAAAACCACAAAAAAAAAAAAAAAAAAAAAAAAAACAACAACTTCTTCAGAAACGCTTTCCTTCCCATTCCCAGTCTACATTTTATATCCTCTCTACTTCGACCATCATCAGTTATTTTGCTCCCCAAATAGCAAAACTCCTTTACTAATTTAAGCGTCTTATTTCCTAATCTAATTCCTGCAGCATCACCCGACTTAATTCGACTACATTCCAATATCCTCGTTTTGCTTTTGTTGATCATCTTATATCCTCCTTTCAAGACACTGTCCATTCCGTTCAACTGCTCTTCCGAGTCCTTTGCTGCCTCTGACAGAATTACAATGTCATCGGCGAACCTTAAAGTTTTTATTTCTTCTCCCTGGATTTTAATACCCACTCCAAATTTTTCTTTTGTTTCCTTTACTGCTTGGTCAATATAAAGATTGAATAACATCGGGGAGAGGCTACAACCCTGTATCACTCCTTTCCCAACCACTGCTTCCCTTTCATGCCCCTCGACTCTTATAACTGCCATCTGCTTTCTGCACAAATTGTTAATAGTCTTTCACTCCATTTTTTTTTTACCCCTGCCACCTCTAGAACTCGAAAGAGAGTATTCCAGTCAACATTGTCAAAAGCTTTCTCTAGGTCTACAAATGCTAGAAACGTAGGTTTGCCTTTCCTTAATCTTTCTTCTAAGATTATTCGTAGGGTCATAATTGCCTCACGTGTTCCAACATTTCTACAGAATCCAAACTGATCTTCCTCGAGGTCGGCTTCTACCAGTTTTTCCATTCGCCTATAAGGAATTCGCGTTAGTAATTTGCAGCCGTGACTTATTAAACTGATAGTACGGTAATTTTCACATCTGTCAACAACTGCTTTCTTTGGGACTGGAATTATTACATTCTTCTTGAAGTCTGAGGTTATTTCGCCTGTCTCATACATCTTGCTCACCAGATGGTACAGTTTTGTGAGGACTGGCTCTCCCAAGGCTGTCAGTAGTTCTAATGGAATGTTGTCTACTCCCGGGGTCTTGTTTCGACTCAGGTCTTCCAGTGCTTTGTCTAACTCTTCACGCAGTATCATATCTCCCATTTCATCTTCATCCTTTTCCATTTCCATAATAATGTCCTCAAGAACATCGCCCCTGTATAGATCCTCTATATACTCCTTCCACCTTTCTGCTTTCCCTTCTTTGCTTAGAACTGGGTTTCCATCTGAGCTCTTGATATTCATGCAAGTGGTTCTCTTTTCTCCAAAGGTCTCTTTAATTTTCCTGTAGGCATATCTATCTTACCCTCGTGAGATAAGCCTCTACATCCTTACATTTGTCCTCTAGCCATCCTTGCTCAGCCATTTTGCACTTCCTGTCGATCTCATTTTTGAGACGTTTGTATTCCTTTTTGCCTGCTTAACTTACTGCATTTTTGTATTTTCTCCTTCCATCAATTAAATTCAATATTTCTTCTGTTACCCAAGGATTTCTACTAGCCCTGGTTTTTTACCTACTTGATCCTCTGCTGCCTTCACTATTTCATTCCTCAGAGCTAGCCATTCTTCTTCTACTGTATATCTTTCCCCCATTCCTGTCAATTGTTCCCTTATGTTCTCGCTGAAACTCTGTACAACCTCCTTATTCTTTGTAAAACAGAGAAAACCGTAACAGCACAGTAAGAAGTAATTTTCGCATTAAACTGAAGAAAGATATCGATTGAACGCTATACACTTCAATAAAAGTGAGCCGGCACCACTGAGACCAGGCCTGGCCAGCGCTTCTAGCGCCGCGGTGAGTGGTGCTGGCGTCGCGGGGTGGAAGGGAGCGGGGGAGGGAAGAGCGAGGCCGCAGCCGGCCTGTCGCAGTTTGCCGTCAGTACCAACTGTGTTACATCGGGTTTATGTTCTGAATTAGGAACACCACTGTGTCTGCGCACTTGTGGAAAAAAAAAAAGAAAATGTGCACAAGTGATATAATTTCAGTGCTCAAGGGAAACTGCTTTTTGAACACCATGCAAAGTGCTTCAGACATCAGCGCAATATTATGAGCTGGGAAACCATTCACTGGCATATCGTTACACCAGGCATGAAGACTTTGTGATTAGGAAAAAAACTAAGTTTAGGTATAACAGAGCAGCGACAAAATCTTTTATGGGTGACATCATCAATTATTTGATTTTATCTACTCTTTTGATGCAATGATTTGCTAACAGATATGGCGCACAAGATTGACGCTGTAAAACAAAAAAATCAGCTTCAAGTTCGTGACATGGAACATTTCTCATAACTGAAGGCAGTCATTCCTCGACCACACAGGACTACCCCATGTTCAGTAACTGAAAAATTTCGACACGAGTTCTCAGAGAGATTTCAAGACACTGCAGTATGTTTTGTTTTTCGGTAATCAAATTTATATGTTATTCACAAATTGCTTCACCTTCTAAACGTTCACGCTGATTAAGCCCATGAAAACATTGTCTTTTCCGAATATGCTTCTGACCAAATCACTGTAACGTGCTATTTTTTAAAATTTGTAACTGAGAAGTCAAATACTAATTTTCATAGACGACGCTTTAAAAATACTTCAGTAGTTCCTGAACAATAATTTATTTTCAAAATAACTTTCACCCATTATTTCACCCCCATAGCAGCTAAATTTCCAAAAATGCTGAGACACGTTTTTTTTTTATTTCTGACCGAGAAACTAAATGCCAGTTTTTGTGGAACAGGCTCAAAAAGTGCCTTGAGAGTGTCATATTTTCAAGAAACATTTATCCCTATTTCACTCCCTTAGGGGTGAATTTCTAGAAGTCTCTTCTCCTGATATCCTCCAAATTTCAAGTTTCTGTCCATAATGATTTGGGCTGGGCGATGATGAGACAGTGAGTGAGTCGGGATATTGCCTTCTGCACAAGGTGTTTAACAATTCATGTTAGACATTTCTGGTGGTTGTTGAGGGGACCTAGTAGATCAAGTTTTACATGGGAACCCGTGTCCAGAAACGTCATCCAACGACCGGGAACGTCATCCATGGACGCAACGAAGCTCAAAGTTATAGGCGTCGGAGCCTGTAAATGCTTGTCTACACGAGGTGATTTGGTGACGACGGTTACAAACGTTTTAGGATGATTGAAATGTAGGAGTTTGAAGTAAGGTTCCTGTGCCGGAAACGAACAAATCCAAAGTTATAAACGAAAACGGTTGTCATACCTCTGACGGTGGTATACGTGTACTAGTACTTTTATTGCTAAACCTATAGGTTAGGCAACTTTCAGAGATGGTTGTATGGGCCGAAACAAGGAAAAATGTGCGTACTTGAGAGATACGCGCACTTGTTCAGTTCAAGATATGTGTTTCACAGTAGCGAAGAAGAACAAGTTCTGATTACTCTTTTCGTACACATTTTAGAGCCCATGTTTACTCCACATTTTTGCCTTGTTTCGGTCCATACTATTATCTGTGAAAGTTGCCAAACCTACAGTCTTAGCAATAACGGTGCGAGTACATGTATTCCACTGTCAGAGATACAAGAACGGTTTTCATTTATAGCTTTCGATTTGTTCGTTTCCGGTACAGGAACTTTACTTCTTATTGATACATTTGCCTTTCTGCATCATCCTAGAAACTTTGTAACGTCGTCGTGGAATCACCCTGTATATACACACATTTACAGGCGCCGGCGTCTATAATTCTGACGTTCTGTACCGTCGTTGGATGTGTTCCCGGACATGGGCTCCTATGTAAAACTTAATCTACTACACTGAAGCGCCAAAGAAACAGGTATGGGCATCCGTATTCAAATACAGAAATATGTAAACAGACGGAATACGGCGCTGCGGTCGGAAACGCCTGTATAAGACATCAAGTGTCTGGCGCGGTTGTTGGATCCGTTACTGCTGCTACAATGGCATATTATCAAGATTTAAATGTGTCTGAACGTGCTGTTACAGTCTGCGCACTAGCAATGAGACACAGCAACTCGGAGATAGCTATGAAGTGGGGATTTTCCCGTACGACCATTTCACGAGTGTACCGTGAATATCGGGAATCTGGTAAAACATCAAATCTCCGACATCGCTGCGGCCGGAAAAAGATCTTGCGAGAACGAGAGCAACGACCACTGAAGAGAAGCGTTCAACGTGACAGAAGTGCAACCCTTCCGCAAACTGTTGCACATTTCAGTGCTCCATCGTCAACAAGTGTCAGCGTGCGAAACATTCAACGAAACATCATCGATATGGGCTTTCGGAGCCAAAGGCCCACTCGTGTACCCTTGATGACTACACGACACAAAGCTTTACGCCTCGCCTGGGCCCGTGGACACCGACATTGGACTGTTGTTGACTGCAAACATGTTGCCTGGTCGCCGGCCGCGATGGCCGATCGGTTCAAGGCGCTTCAGTGCGGAACCGCGTGACTGCTACGGTCGCAGGTTCGAATCCTGCCTCGGGCATGGATGGGTGTGTTAAAACCTTAGGTTAGTTAGGTTTAACTAGTTCTAGGGGACTGATGACCTCAGATGTTAAGTCCCATAGTGCTCAGAGCCATTTGAACCATTTATTGCCTCGTCGGACGAGTCTCGTTTTAAATTGTATCGAGCGGATGGACGTGTACAGGTATGGAGACAACCTTACGTCAGCATGGGACTGTTCACGCTGGTGGAGGCTATGTAACGGTGTGGGGAATGTGCAGTTGGAGTGATCCGGGATACCTGATACGTCTAGATAAGACACTGACAGGTGACACGAACGTAAGCGTGCGTAAGCATCCTGTCTGATCATCTGCGTCCATTCATGTCCATTGTGCATTAGACGAACTAGGACAATTCTAGCAGGACAATGCGACACCCCCATACGTCCACAATTGCTACAGAATGGCTACAAGAACACTCTTCTGAGTTGAAACACTTCCTGTGATCACCAAACTCCCCAGACAGGAACATTATTGAGCATATTTGGGATGCCTTGCAACATGCTGTTCAGAAGAGATCTCCACTCACTCGTACTCTTACCGGATCCACGGACAGCCCTGCAGGATTCATGGTGTCAATTCGCTCCAACACTGTCGTCTTGCGCCCCCCTGTGGGTTCGGGGGTAAGAATAGGCCCACGGTATTCCTGCCTGTCGTAAGAGGCGACTAAAAGGAGTCTCAAACGTTTCGGCCTTAATGTGATGGTCCCCTAAGGGGTTTGACCACTACCTTTCAAAATTTTCTGTTAGTGCGTACCATTTGGGGAAGGTTGCCTTACGTGGTGTATTATATATCCATCTTGCCCTAACATCAGGCAGCTTCGTTATTGTCATGGAGTTGGACTTACACTAAGCTTCCGGCCACATCGGCTGCAGTGTGTTCCGGGTAGCATACATTCCCTCCATTGTGCACTTCCATCTTTGCCCTCGTGATGTACATGGATATGATGACATCCAGCACAGTAGCCAGTCCGTTGTGGTGGGGTCGTCATGTACCCTCTTGGTGGTAGCTCCCTGACTACACAGGGATCGCACTACTGATGCCTGAGCTGCTACCTCCCCACATATGCCGAGGAGTAGATGCCTATCCCTCTGGGGCATCGGGACTCCCGGCAAAGGCCATCCTGCCAGGTGGTCTTTGCTGTGGCTGGTGGCGCCCGTGGGGAGAGCCCCTGGGTGGCATCAGAGCGGATGACCCGCAATGAAGCGTGGTACATCATCTCTCGCTGGTGGGCCTCCACCAGCAGTCTCTAAGCGATCGAGGTCTAACCTCAACGGCAAGCAATACGATACAAGATCATTTCCCTCTCTGGCCACTCCATGGGAGGAAAGTATCGCTAAAGAAGGCAGTGGAGATTATTCACCCCGTTACCTCACGTGTACACGAGTTTATGGTGAACCGTTTATGTCGACCAAGCCTCAGTTTTTTGTGGAGCATTTAGAGGACAAGTTCGGGGAGGTGGAGGGCTTTTCCAAAATGCGCTCTGGTTCAGTTCACATCAAAACAGCATCCTCTGCCCAGTCACGGAGGTTGCTCGCTTGTGACAAGTTGGGGGATGTTTCAGTTAGCATCACGCCCCATAAGAGTCTAAACATGGTCTAGGGTATTGTCTTCCACAGGGATATTCTTCTGCAGTCCGACAATGAACTACGCGCCAACCTAGCTACTGTCGCCAGGAAGGGGTCCCTTGGGGCCCTCCCATCCCAGGCTTTGCCCAGTGCCAAAGCGGACACCCGCAAATTTCTCAAGCAACCACCAGTCGCTGGTCGCGACCTCACGGTCGTTATCCATCCCTGAGGCTGACCCAGTGTGGCCCTCCCAGACAGGCCCACCAAAGGCACAGCCTTCACCCTTTCCTGTGTATTGCTCTACAAGAAACTAGGTTTCCGGCAATGCGAACCCCCGCCCTCCGTGGCTATCGGGGTTATTATAGGAACTGGGCCACTTATTAAAGGGTATCTGGTGGCGTCTGCATCTATGTTCTTCACTCCCTTCACATCGAGTCTGTCCCGCTGCAAACACCTTCAGAGGCTGTCGCTGTTCGGGTGTGGACTCCACAGGCTGTTACCGTCTGCAGTCTTTATCTTCCACATGATGGTGATGTCCCGCAGCATGACCTGGCTGCGCTGATAGCCCAATTACCGCCACCTTTCCTGTTACTGGACGACTTCAACGCGACTTCTGGGTCCCCTCGGCGGAGGACTGTGCCTGAGATCGCTGAAGCGATTAAAGATCGCCGGCGGGCGCTCCAGCATCACAAGCGACATCCCTCCATAGAATACCTCATCGCCTTCAAACGGCTGCGTGCGCGGGCCCGCCGCCTTATCTGCCAACGCAAGCAGGAGTGCTAGGAGCGGTATGTGTCCACCATTGGCCTCCATATCTCTCCATCGCAGGTCTGGGCCAAGATTAGACGCCTCTATGGCTATCGGACCTCTGTCAGCGTCCCTGCGCTCTCACTGAAGGGAGCAGTTTGTACTGACTCCGACGTAACTGCAAACCGCTTGGCAGAGCATTTTGCTCTGTTCCGCTTCCGCGAAGTAACCACTGGCCTTCCCCTCCATTAAAGAGCGGATGGAACGTCAGAGCCTTTCATTTTGCACCCACCATGCTGAATCCTACAATGTTCCATTCAGTGAGTGGGAATTTGACAGTGCCCTAGCTGCTTGCCCTGATACAGCTACTGGGCCAGATCGCATCCACTGCCAGATCCTGGAACACCTTTCAGTGGACTGCCAGCGACGCCTCCTCGACCTTTACAACCGTATTTGGGTCGAGGGTGAGATTCCGTTGCAATGGCGGTAAAGCATTGTTATCCCCGTTTTGAAACCTGGCGAGAACCCTTTGGAGGTGGACAGCTACCGCCCCATTAGCCTCACCAACGTTCTTAGCAAGTTGCTCGAACAGATGGTGAACCGGCGGTTGAGTTGGGTACTCCAGTCTCGGGGCCTTCTGGCTCCGTCTCAGGGTGGATTCCGTAAAGGCCGCTCTGCCGCCGACAGTCTGGTGAGCCTGGAGTCAGCCATCCGTACAGCCTTTGCCCGCCTTCAGCACTTGGGCGCTGTCTTTTTTCGACATGCGGAAGGCGTACGATACGACATGGCGTAATTACATCCTCTCTACACTTCATGGTTGGGGTCTTCGGGGTCCACTGCCGATTTTCATCCGAAATTTTCTGTCGCATCGAACCTTCCGCGTGCAAGTCGCGGCCTCCCATAGTTCCTCCAAGTCCAGGAGAACGGTGTGACCCAGGCTTCTGTTTTAAGTGTCTGCCTGTTTCTAATAGCCATTAACGGGCTCGCTGCGGCGGTGGGAACGTCCGTCTCAACGTCCTTGTATGCTGAAGGCTTCTGCCTTTGTTACAGCTCTATTGGCATTGCAGATGCTGAATGTCAGTTACAGGGCGCTATCCGTAAGGCGCAGTCTTGGGCAGTAGCTCATGGGTTCCAGTTTTCGGCAGCCAAGCCCTTCGTTATGCATTTCTGCCAGCGACGATCTGTTCACCCGGAGCCGCGGCTTTATCTTGATGGCGAACTTCTTGCTGTGGTGGAGACACATAAGTTTTTGGGTGTGGTTTTTGATGCCCACATCCGGCAGCTTAAACAGATGTGTTGGCGGCATCTAAATGCTCTGCGATGCTTGAGCCACACCAGCTGGGGCGCCGACCGATCTACATTCTTACGGCTCTATCAGGTGTTAATCCAGTCCCGTCTGGATTATGGGAGCCTGGCTTATGGTTCACCATTCCCTTCTGCGTTGCGGGTGCTGGATCCAATCCTTCACAGCGGGATCCGACTTGCCACTGGTGCTTTCCGGACCAGCCCTGTGGACAGCATACTTGTAGAGGCAGGTGTCCCTCCACTGCGGTTACGGCGCGAACGTTTATTGGCCGCTTATGCTACGCATGTTTGTAGCTTCCCTGGGGATCATAGTTATCGTCTCCTGTTCCCGACGTCGGTCGTCCGTCTCCCAGATCGTCGGCCCCGGTCGGGTTGTACGATCGCGGTCCGCGTCAGAGCTTCTCTCTGGGCTTGGGGTTTTCACTCTTCCGAGTCCTTTCCGGGCCCCTCTGCGTACACCCCCGTGGCGTGTACCCCGCCCTTCGGCTCGAATTGGCACAGGGCCCGAAGGACTCAGTCCCTCCGGAGGCCTTCCGCCGCCGCTTTTATTCCATCCTAGCCACATATCAGCGCTCGGGCGTTGTTTACACTGACGGTTCGATGGTTGCTGGTCGTGTCGGTTATGCTCTAACTCTAGGGGACCACTACGAACAACGGTCATTGCCGGCTGGCTGCAGCGTTTTCACTGCTGAGCTGGTCGCCATCTTTCGTGCCCTAGAGTATATCTGCTCCTGCTCAGGTAAGTCTTTCGTTATCTGTAGCGACTCCCTGAGCGGTTTACGAGCTATTGTCCAGTGTTTCCCTCGTCCTCGTCTGGTAACGGGTATCCAGGAGTCCATTCTTGCCCGTTGCAGCCGCTCTGTGGTCTTTGTGTGGACCGCAGGCCGTGTTCGGGTACCCGGCAATGAAAATGTTGACCGGATGGCCAAAGAGGCCATCTCTGGACATTGGCCTCCGGGCAACTGATCTGCGAGCGATATTCCGCCGCAAAATTTTCGAGCTTTGGGACACTGAATGGCGCAACCTGACCACGCCAAACAAACTCCGTCCTATCAAGGAGACGACGACTGTGTGGCGGTCATACATGCGAGCCACTCGCAGAGACTCAGTAGTCCTTTGTCGGCTCCGCATTGGCAACACCCGTCTCACGCATAGTTATCTACTGCGTCGTGAGGACCCGCCTCTTTGTCGCTGTGGGGCGGCCTTGACGGTCGTCCACATTTTGTTGGCCTGTCCACTTTTAGCTGTGGTCAGGCAGACATTTGCGCTGCCTGATACGCTCCCTGCCCTTTTAACAGATGACACTGTCATGACAGGCTTAGTTTTGCGTTTTATTCGGGCAGGGTTTTTTTATCATTTAATCTGAGTGTTTGTTTTTTTTGGTGTTGATTCTGGCCGTTGGCCTACGATTTTAACCTGAGTTTTTAATGTGTGTCTCGGTGGTTGGCTTCTCCTTTTTTGTCTCTGGTCGGCCAACCACTGTCACACACTGTGTGATTTTAATTCGTTTTGTCTGGTCTCTGTCTGAGTCTTTCTTGTCCTGTGTCGTCTGCCGTCTTTTCTGTTCTTCGTTTTTTATTCTCTGAGGGTGATTTTAGTTTGTTGGAAAAAGGGACCGATGACCATAGCAGTCTGGTCCCTTTAACCCCACAAACCAACCAACCAAGCAACCAACTAACCAACCTGTCGTGTTGCGGCACTTCTGCGTGCTCGATGGGACGCTACAGGATTTTAGACAGGTGTACCAGTTTCTTTCGTTGTTCAGTGTATGTCCGTTATACAAACTGTAGAAGTGTGTAACACGAATTGTGAAACACCCTGTGTATAAAGATGAATTTATAAGAGAAAATTGCGAACGATGAACAGACGGTTCGTCCATCCTGTTGGCAGTTCTAAACAGTGAAAAGCATAAGGAACAGCCCTGAGACGAAGTGGTGGATATTACTGAGCCTAAGAGAATGAAATGTTAATGGAAAGGGCGGCATGTACGGCAACTCTTACCAAGCAGCACCGTCGGGTCGGAGGGCAGACTGCGTGCGCGTCTAATTCCAGGGATCGCGGTGGCGGTGCGCGACCGCCCACGACGTGACCGACCGTGGACCTGCCGGCGCGATTCTGAGCACGTCCGACTCCAGGTAGTGGAGGGCGGTGCTAGCTGATACGGCGGCAGTCTGTTACCAAACAGCGCCGGCCAGAACCCGCGACACAGTGGCGTGGCGCTGGGGGTGCAGTTCTCGTTAGTGTTACTGCATCGGTGGTATGTCTGCACCAGTAGGGAGGTAACTCCTGCAGCCACGCCTACTGGGAAGGCTGTGCTGACATCTACTACGGCTTTCACGCCGTTGGGGGGGGGGGGGGGGGGGGAGGGAGGGGAGATCTACGTGCTGGCTCTTAGCTTGGCCACTCTACAGCGCCACCACTTGGACACTTTGCGGTAAAAGGATCTAGCTCCATGACAGAGTGGCCACCGATCCAATCTGAGGTATACGACTCGTTTCCTCCAATCAGTCACGCCATAGTGGCGTTTTGTTTTGTTATCAATATGCTAGGCATATTTTAAAGTTTCTTTGACTTTACCTCTCATGGTCCTGTACTTTGGCAACACATTGATGGGTGATACTGAGCAAAACTGATTTTTTTGATTTCTTAAATACTGCGAGCTAGCATGCCATAGATGTTCGGGCTCACATGCGGTTCCTCTTCGTCGTAATGTCTTGCCTCCAACTCGTCTAGGGACTGAACCGTACGTGTGGCATTACACTCCCTAAATTAGGCACATGTGACCCTTTGGTTAAATTGTCTGGCTGATGGCAAGTCTGCAAAATACAAAGTTAACATAACATATAATAACTGTAGTAATAATACTGGGAACTAAATTAACGGCCCATAAATTTTCTAAGTCGTTTCACTTCGTAGCTGCCTAAGGACAGACCGTCCGCTGTCGCGTCTGCGTCCGAACTGTCCACTTTGGCGTCTCTGGCCGAACTGTCGGCTTTCCGTCTGCCCCCAGCACTGACTGACGCTGCCCGTCCCCGGCCGAATGTCCTCGCTCAACTGACTAGGGCAGGTCCCTTTCCTGATAGGCTACAGCTTATTCTACATTATTTTATATTTTAACATATATAAATAATCAAAGCTTGACCACTTTCACGTTCTTAATGAAGTAACTACAATATCCATTACAAAATAACCGTTAAATTCTTTTACACAAAACCAGTACATTTTCCTTCTTAACTTTGAATGGCACGGTCAGTAGCCTTGCACCAATGTGCTTACTGATAAATAAATAAGAACGAAAGTAACTACTATGCACTAAACTTTACAACAAACTTCGTATTACCTAATGATTCAATAAGGTGTTATGCTGTAATCGTTCAATGTGTTTTGTGTGGAGGAGATCATGATCTGATGCTTAACTGAAAATTTATCATATCTTTTAAACAAATCAAGTTACAGTGTTGATATTTACGACATTTGTCATTTTAATGATGCGCTTCTATACGAAATGTCTATCGTTAGCCGAAGTGGCCGTGCGGTTCTAGGCGCTACAGTCTGGAACCGAGCGACCGCTACGGTCGCAGGTTCGAATCCTGCCTCGGGCATGGATGTGTGTGATGCCCTTAGGTTAGTTAGGTTTAATTAGTTCTAAGTTCTAGGCTACTAATCACCTCAGAAGTTAAGTCGCATAATGGTCAGAGCCATTTGAACCATGTTTTTTTCTATCGTTAAGATCGACCAGAGCGTTCAGATTTTAACTTTCAGCGCTTTGTTACAAAACTTGTTGATTTCACTTTAACAGTAAATCCTAAACTATTATAGATAAGATAAATATTCATTTTTTATTGGGATCACCATGAAAATTTATGGATGATGTCAGATTAAATTTACTGTGGCTTGATTCCCTGCATTCCTACAGAATTAAATAGTTTTCATAAATGTTTCCCTTTATTGCCGACCTTAGGTCCGACATATTTAACACTGCTACGTCTCCTTGGCCACAAAGTGCTTCTACTGGGTTTCCCTATGACGTAGGTTTATCTCACTCGCACACTACAGCGCTTAGACCTCAATAGACAATAGACGCCTGTGAATTTCCCCACTTCGTGGTGAAACTGCGCCCTTTGTGGCACGCGGTCCTGTATGAGAGGGTTCCTGTAGGCTGACTCTTTCGGCCCTATATTTAAATGAGAGTGCAATGCTCGTTAACTCAAAATACCCACGCAGTCGTGATTGTGTCCATTCCCCCTCCTGTATGAATCTCTGAATCTATTAACTGAATAATTCGGTACTCTTTCTTTGTAAGGGGATGGACGAAACAGTTGCTAAGGCCTCTCCAAGCGTGTGGGAAATGTTGCACACGTGCTCTATGCACTGATATGTGTCTCTTCTCCGTATGTCCTGTAATTTTCACGCCCTCATTTTTTGGATCCCCGGATGCACTTGTCAGGAACCCAGCAAGCGCTTGTGTGTGTGTGTGTGTGTGTGTGTGTGTGTGTGTGTGTGTACCTATCTACATGGTGTGCCGAAACTATTAGTTCGAATAAATACAAATTAATCAAAATATATATATTTAGTTAAGGTACATACGGTCCTTGATGATAGTTTCTGATGCTGGGACGATTTTCACGGAATGTAGGTTACCATGCTCGTTACAGCAGTGATGTTGAGAGGACCTGCTCGAATGGCGGCCACTGGTCTGTATGCTCGCAGTACATCGTCGGGCTACTGACTCCTGTCCGCTAGAGTATTCCCCACATGTCTGCAGTGGTACCACCGGCGACGGCAGCTCTAGCGACGAGGCCTTCTCTTGTTTCACACACCAGCTGCTTCACACCACATGCCCGCAGAGGGAGAAATGCAGACACGTGAGGTGAGATGACCTGAGTGGCCAGGACACGGGCCACGTCGTCTATTCGCGACGGTGGCTCCCGGACGATTTCTCACAGCAATGCTGAAATAGGCTGGCGTCCCGTCGTGCTGCAGCTACATCCTCTGTCTGACACTCAGAGGTACGCCCGAAGCAATTCTGGGAACACATTTTCCACAAAGATGCGGTATCTACGTCCGCTGATGCGGAATGGAAGAATGTATGGTCCGATTAACCTATCACTGAGAAGCCTGCACAACATTAACATGTGTGCACTGACAAGAAACTGAAATGGAAGAAACACGCGGATGATCGGCTGAATCAGTTAGGTTGAGCTACTTATACTATGAGAGTTATTGCAAATTTGACAAAAGTACCGGTAAATTAGCCTGCGATGCCTATTTTCATTCACTGCTTCCATATGGCATGTTTTGGGGTAGTTCATAATTCAGAGAAAAAGTATTCATTGCACAAAAGCGTGTAATCAGAATAATAGCTGAAGCCCACCCGAGATCACCTTGCAGACGTTTATTTAACGAATTCGTCTTATTCACAGCACCTTCGGAAGACATATTCGCTTATTAAATCTGTTTTTAATAACCCATCCCAATTCAAAAATAATAACGAAGTGCGTAGCTGTAAGACTAGAAGACAGGATGATATTCACTATTCTGGGTTAAATCTGACATTGGCAAAGGAGGAGGTGAATTACGCTGCCACAAAAGTCTTTGGTCATTTGCCAAATAACATGAAAAGGCTGACCGATAGCGAACCAGCATTTAAAAACAAATTAAAAGAATTCCTGAACGAGGATTCTTTCTACACAGTAGATAAATTTGTAGATGTGAAGTAGTAACTGTGAAAACAAAAATGTCGTATTCATGATCAGGTTTTCTGAAATTCCACAATTTGTTAATTTCTCCTTCTTCCGCCCCCACCCCTCCTCCCTCCAAATATAATTTGCTGTAACTCACATTTTTAACGTACCACAATTCGCTAGGATTTAATAACAATAGCATATATAAAATGTTACAATAGAATAAGAACTAATTGCTTGCATTAAAATTTAATACACCGCTTCGGCATTGTTTACCAGGATAATAATTTACACTGTGTAAAACAAAAGAGGGCGGTCACCATTATGAGTTTTTCACTCAGAACCACTACTGTGATTAAATGTCCGCTGACGAGGACTGTGTGGCCGTCAGGGTGGCGGTGACGCCGTGTGTGTCAGTCGTTTCCCCATACGGTCGCGGAAGCCGGTGTTCCTGTTTTTACCCCCTGTCTGTCTTTCCTCACCGATTTCGTGTGATTTTGCGGTTCCACCAGTGCAGTGAGAACCTTGTCAGATTTTTTGTTGACGGGAGGCGTGTCGTGCATGTGCCGAAGTTCCTTCGATTTGTGCTGCTTGTAAAATATTTAGTAACGTACCGGCATTGTTTTGAAGATGTTAATGAATTAGCTGACAGTATGGAAAACTCGCCCAAAATGACTATTCAGGAAACAAAATTAGTATCTTTAGCGTGTGAAAAAGTATCTTCATGAAACAGATGCCGCAACCTATGTGTAGGATTCGAGAAAGCAACGGTTTTACCAGGCCACCGACGTCAGCTGTGCAATTCCCTCCCCTCTTATGCAGTTTGGTACCCCGAAAGGAATGGTGTGAAAATCCACCACCTGCATAACCGCCCAGTGATCGCCACTAAAATGTGAGGCAAATTTTGGCCGAAAGATGAGGAAGATTCTCCAATGGCCACCTTTGATGGTTGCCTGTTCCCTGCAATGAAAAGAGAGGTAAGAAGTAAAACAAAGCGTTTGTGAGGCGACAAACATCAGTAGGTGCGTGCGGCTGCTACGGGTCGCTGCAGCTGACTGCCAAAGGGGAACACTGCTAGCGGACCGCCCTGGAAGTGTCTTCACTGGCTGATCAGTCTGCAGGCGCCAACTGTGTTGAAGCAGCACTATGGAACTGGTGATTTTTGTACGTGTTCTGACAGGCCTATCCCCTCGTAACGAGCTCTGGAACCACGTCACGGCGTGTATTAAGACACGAAACGTGGAGAAATTCTCTATTAACTGATTATGCCAAGTCGAAGTTTTCAATCCCCGGAAGTACTTATTAATAACGTGTACGTGTGTACACATGCTCAATGCTTCCGTTGGATATTTCGGTCCATTTCTACACAACTATCCTCAAAAATCATCATGTGTACGCCTCCTTCGTCGTACTCTAATACTTCCTCATTATCTGGCCTCTTGTCATTATGATAACCTTCGTAGCATAACTTCAAATCATTCCACGTAGCTCCCCCTGTGACATAGCACCACCTACACAAGTTCTGTAAGTTTTTTTGAGGAAGTTCACACGTCCCTTGGTCGTTTTAAGGAGTACAAGGACGCGAATAAAAGCGCAACAGCAAGATGGAGATGTGCTGCATAAAGAACTGAAATATGTTTTGAAAGTGTATAACGAGCTATACAGAGTCCGCTATAAAAGAGGAAAAATATTTCGTAAATGGCATTACACACTCAGCTACAAACGCACGACTGTTTTCCTCGTGTTTTCATGTCAGTAAATGGCAGTGCAACATTATTTTGTAAAATCGAGAAAATATGTGAAGGTAACTTTTGGACGATGGCGCACAGCTGCCTACGTCGTGATGACAGTCCGGCCCAACTGGTCAGAGTGTCACACTGGAAGCAGTCGGCTGCCCTGAGCCAGCGGCTACTGTTCCCGCTCTCAACCCCGACTTCAAGCTGCTCAAGCACAACCTCTGAGCCCGCACCCTACTACGAGGCGGTCTTCCCAACGCTGGCTGATGCGAACCCTGACTTTGGTGTGTCACGTAATACAACGTGATAGGATCTTGAAGCTCCTCCGTGTAACGGTAAATGGTGAAATGATATCTCGTATTTTGAGAATAATGACGCTGCGAGGGAAAATGAGAAGTAATAGTGCTGTGTACAATTTCGTACTCAACTGTAAGGAGAGTGGTGCGGCAGCTGCCTTAGTAGGAAAGGGGCACAGGAGCAGAATGTATTGTGTTGGCAGGAGAGCCAACACCGGGTTACTAGAGGAGGCCGAAAGGCACGCGTTTTAGCTCACGCAAGCTGGCGTGAGGTCTGGAACAGGACAAGGAAATTAGAATTTAGAAAAACGGACGTAGCTGGTGGAGTACTTAACTTCAATCCATTAATGGTGAACGTCGGTCTTTACGGTACATGATTCACAACATCAATAGTAACTGATAATGGCGCCTTGCTAGGTTGTAGCAAGTAACGTAGCTGAAGGCTATGTTAAACTATCGTCTCGGCAAATGAGAGCGTATCTTGTCAGTGAACCATCGCTTGCAAAGTCGGTTGTACAACTGGGGTGAGTGCTAGGAAGTCTCTCTAGACCTGCCGTGTCGCGGCGCTCGGTCTGCAATCACTGATAGTGGCGACACGCGGGTCCGACGTATACTAACGGACCGCGGCCGACTTAAAAGCTACCACCTAGCAAGCGTTGTGTCTGGCCGTGACACCACATTCCTCCCCCGCAAATCGGCGTACGGTAGTGGCATAAGGCTTCCGCCCGCCGTGGGGAGGACCCCATGTTGACGTATGCGGCGAGGTGGGGAGCCTAACAACAAGCGAGGCTGTGCCACCCGCACCGTGCCATTCGGACCGCGGGGAGCTAGGAAACGCCTCAAAACCTGCTCCAGGGTGCACGCCAACATGCTGTGTACGCGCCCGGAGAGAAACAGGAGGGGCCGAAGGGTCGACCTCCATCGGGTCGAAGCATTCGACGGGCGAAGACGACATATGGTCCGGAGCGGGCGAGAGTTCCATGTCGGAGGACAACTGATCACGGGAAGCGATCGGCGGCGCGTGACCCAGGAAGGCGCCCGGCGGTTGCAGCGACGCGTCCACTGCGGGCGTCGCCGGCGAGAGAACAGGCGGCGGCGGCGGCGGCGGCGGCGGCGGCGGCGGCGCGTTGCCATGGGGCAAAATGGAAGGCAGCGTCGGTAACACCTGGGGCTGAGGCGACCCAGTAGATGGGTCCCCAGGGCGCTGACCGGACGGCACCGTCGCTGAAAGCAGACGGGGAGCGGCAGATCCCGTGCGACGACAGAGGCGCAGCTGATTGAGATGCCGGCGTACCTCACCAGAGGCCCCCAAAACAAGATACATAGCGCGTCCGAGGCAGCGAAGAATGCGCCCTTCCAGCCAACGCCGTGAACCTCGATAGTGACGATAGTATACAACGTCGCCCGAAGCAAAAGCAGGTGTCTGCCGCTGCACAGGAACCTGATGCGGCGGATGTAGCAAAGACATCAAGGTTCGATGATGACGACCGTGGAGCAACTCAGCCGGCGAGCGACCATCTCGGGGCTGAGAGCGATACGAGGACAAAAAGAGCAATAACGTGTCCTCCCGAGAATGCGACTGTTTTAACTCCAACATCTATGACTTGAAAGTCCTGACCAATCGTTCGAAAACGGCGCGGACGTCAGATGTTGAATACCATTCGCCTGGCAGAATGACTGAAATTCTGCGGACATGAATTGTGGGCCATTGTTGGAAACAATAGTCTTTGGAAGACCTTCAATGCAAAAGATAGCAGATAACGCTTGGATGGTGGCAGATGACGTCGTGAAAGACATCCGGACAACAGAAGGAAAATTACTGAATGAATCTACCACAACCAACCATCGAGCATTCCAGAATGGACCAGCAAAATCGATGTGCAAGCGTTGCCAAGGGGAAGTGGCTTTTGGCCATGCAAAGAATTTCCGCGGTGGGGCTGATTGTTGTTCGGCACACACCATGCAAGAAGAGCACATATTCATAGTCGCGGCATCGATTCTGAACCAAGTACAGTGCTGACGAGCAATTTGTTTCGTTCTCACTATACCCCAATGTCCTTGGTGGAGAAGCTGTAAGACAGAGGACTGTAACGAACGTGGGACCACGACACTGGACTGATCATTATCAGAACGCAACAGCAAAACACCATGTCGAACAGAAAGTCTCTCCTTGTGAGCGAACCAACGGGTCCCCGATCCGTGACTTTGACAAGGGCCATTGCGTAGCAACAAATCGCAGAACGGTATCAAGGACAGAGTCGGCAGCTGTGGCTGTAGCTACACGACGAAAATCAATCGGAAACGATTCGACCACGTCATCCGTTTCCGAATTAATGAACATGCAAGCAAGTTCGTAGGAATCGAATGCTGTATCCTCAGTAACAGGCAAACGGGACAACGCATCGGCGTGTCCGTGCTTAGCAGTGGACCGATACAAAATATCGTAGCGGTACTGTGAGAAGAAAATAGACCAGCGAATGAATTTCTGCACTGTACGTGGAAGTACAGGCTTGTTCAGATGAAAAAGCGATGTCAAAGGTTTGTGGTCTGTGATGATGGTAAAGTGACGACCATACAAGAAATCATGAAACTTTGTAACACCAAATACGAGAACCAATGCTTCTTTCTCGATCTGTGAATAATTTCTTTGCGCAGACGAGAGTAATTTGGACGCAAAGGCAAGAGGGCGATCGTGCGATCCATCTTTGTGCGCAAGCACAGCACCGATCCCGAAATCCGATGCATCCACCATCAACAAAAGGGGCTTCTGGGGATCGAATGGCGTAAGGCAAGTATTTGAAAGCAACGCCGATTTCAACTGGCGAAAGGCGCGTACGCATTCCGTCGTCCAGACAAACGGAACACCTTTACGGCGTAAGCGATGAAGCGGAGCTGAAATGGAAGAGGCATTGCGCACAGAGCGATGGTAGTAATTTATTTTACCCAGCACACTCTGTAGCTGCTTCAAATTCTGCGGCGAAGGCAAGTCTTGCATGGCACGGAGGTGCTCGGGACTGGGATGTATGCCTTGGGCATTGAGTACATGTCCCAGGTAGGGCAAGTCACTAGCAAAAAACACACATTTGTCCTTCCGCAAGCGAAGACCATTTTGTCGCAAGACCTGAAATAATGTTCTGAGATTGGCTAAATGTTCTTCTTCCGTCTTTCCGGAGATCACAATATCGTCGAGATAGTTTGCTGCAGTAGGGACCGATGCACAAACAGTTTGGAGATATTGCTGAAACAATGCAGGAGCGGATGCACACCCGAATGGCAGTCGTTTGAATCGATACAAACCAAGATGCGTGTTAACCACCAAAACGCGCTGGGATTCTTCGTCCACCGGTATTTGCAAGTACGCATCTGCTAGGTCCAACTTCGAAAAATATTTACCCGGGCACAGTTTGTCAAAACGATCTTCCGGGCGGGGTAAAGGAAAAGTTGCAATCACTAGTTGTGGATTCACTATTGCCTTGAAGTCCACACAGTCTCAATTTTCCGGAAGGTTTTGGTAAAATTACTAAGGGTGACGCCCAGAGAGAAGCCTGCACACGTTCAATTACACCTTGTGATTCCAAATCGTGTAATGTTTTTGCGACCTCATCACGCAATGCGTGGGGAACATTGCGCGCTCTGAAAAATTTCGGTTGCGCGTTTACTTTCAGTTCCAAATGTGCTTTATAGTTCTTAGCGCAACCAAGGCCAGGTGCAAAAATGTCTGCAAATTCTTCACATAGACGAGAAACACTGTCTGAAGGCACAGTCTGGTTCACTGATAGGACCAGATCTACTATAGACAAGTTAAACAACTGAAATGAATCGAAACCAAACAAGTTCACTGCAGAAGAAGAACGAAGGACGTAATATGACACAAGTTTTGTTTGTCCTTAGTATGTTGCAAGAAGGCTGCACTGTCCTAATACAGGGATATCTTGACCTGAATAACTAAACATTTGCGGCACGCAACGGAGATGTGCCCAGCTGTTTGTACGTGTCTTGATTGATCAGTGAAACTGCAGCTCCGGCATCGAGCTGGAATGGTATCACTTTGCCGTTAATGTCCAAGTCTACAAAAAGTTTGTCCTGCTGACGACAAGAGCGACTGTCTCGTGCAACGTGAACTGACACTGGTACAGAATTACTTGCGACTTGACGGGATTTCCGGCGATGTCGACGCACAGTATTTGTGGGACGAACACAGTCACTGTTAGAGAGAGTGGCACTGAGCGGAGTGGAATGAACTCCATGAATTTCCATGGGCGAAGTTTCACGAGCCTGAGTATCCTTGGTTCGAATTCGGCGCGAAGCAAAGGGCCTGGAATGGTTGCGAGTTCGTGTCCTGCCGATGCAATATGTCCATCACTTGTTGAAGGGAGGGATTGACTAGCTTCAAAATCTGTTCCTGTATACGAACATCAGAAACGTTCTGTGCAATTGCATCACGTACCATAGTATCTGAGTAAGGGAGTCCACATTGACACTCTAAAGCACAATCCCTAGTAAGGCCTTGCAAGGTTGCAACACACTTCCGATTAGTCTGACCTGCCGTACGTTTTGTACGAAAGAAGGTATACTTTTTCGCAACTACATTGACTGATTGTTTGAAATATGCATCTAAGGCAGACAAAATTTCTTCGTAGGACAGAGTTGCGACGTCGCGTCGGGGAAATAATTTGACTATCACACGGTACGTGTTCACCCTGACTGATAACAAAAAAGGCTGCCGCTCATTACCTTGAATTCTGTAGGCGGCGATATGGAATCCAAATTGGCGTGACCACTCCGTCCAGCTTTCCAGTGCACCATCAAAAGGTCGAAAAGTTGGTGCAGCAGCGTGTTGTAACTGCGTTAGCGGTGGAGCATTTGGGCATTTATTTTAACATTGATCATTGTTCCGTTAAAATTTCAGCATATTAAACTTGATTCATAACTAAACTGGTGCCTTATTTGGGATTTTGAAAATATGAGTTTGTAATCTTATGGAACACATCAAATATGGAGCCAAGATTGGGACACTGCATTCATAAAATATCAGACGAAGAACGTTGAAACACATGGAAGAGGAAATTAACCACAACCAACTGATTCAATTTTCACCCAAAGAAGTTAGGTTCTTAGCGCAATCCTGTCTGTCGTGAAATTACCACACACTGGTATACTAAATTCATACTAACTCTCCGTGAAATATTCCCAAAAAGAATAGCTGAGGACTACTTTGATGATTACACTACATGCTCCACGTGGTCATCTTGGAGTACACAAAGAGTGTAACTCCACGATAATTGTGATAATTAAAATAAACTACATAGAAACACAAATTACAAAAGAAAAACCTGGAACCGGTTACTATCGTCTTACTATTAACCTGATGGGTCAAACAATTGTATAAGCACGTGGTACTGGTCTCACAAAGTACACCCCACGTGGGTTGAACATAAAGAAAAGTTTCTATGTTGAAAAATAATGTCAAGACGAGACGTTATAATCTCACACACATCGGAATTTAATATTGATCATCTTTAAGCTACGGATCATCAACACGTGGTTCCACTTTACTCGCAAAGTAGTGTCAAAGCAACTACCGGAAAGTGTTCTGAACTTCACTCGAATTACACTGCGTTGGAATTTAACATAACATTAGATATTTTAGATCTAAACCTGAAATAAAGGTGATTAAATTTTCAGTTAGGCTGAACTTAAGAAATCCATTGTCCTACGGACCTAGCTGAGACGCGCTTAGCCGGAGATCTTATCACTTCAGACGCTCGCCGCGGACAGACTGACCTGGGCCTGTACCGAGTGTGCTTCCAGATACAAAACGGAAGTGACCAGAGAGGCAGCTTCCTATACCAACATGACAAGGGACGGACAGGACCATACTAAGATTAGAAACCTCTTTGGTTTTAGAAAGCGTAGCTACCTGTTCCGACGTTGGTCCTACTGTTCTCTAGCAGGCAGGCTTGTCTGCTAACATCAAGCATGCAACTAGAAATACATTTGCTCATTCATCCTATCACACAGAAGGGAAGGAGGATGACAGTATCTTATCATATACAGTATATAAAAGAAAGCGGATGTAGGTTCCGTATGAGACTGTGTGACATGAATTACATATAAACTGCGTTTTAAAGTGTAGTAGTGTGACAGATTCTTGATTATGTGTAAAAGTAACACGTTCCACTGCTTAGTCTCCTCCCAGATAGAAACACCACAGCAAATTTAGAAAAGGAATTTATGCCGTAAATGACAATAGATTTAAGAAATTAACATGAAAGGAATCCCGTGGAGGCCCGGGAAAAGAATAGGCCTCTGGTATGTTCTGCCAGTCGTAAAAGGCGACGAAAAGAACAAACCACTAATAGGGCTAACCCCCCTTTTAGTGTGATTAGTTGGTTCAGGACAGAACTAAAGAAGCCTCGGACAAGCGCCGTCATGGTCGGGGACGACGCTTGAACCCTATGCTCGCCCACAATGGTAACGACACTGCTAGCCAACTGGAAAATGATTTAAATCCATATAGAGGTGTTTTGCAGGATATGCTACCTGCAACCACCCTAGAAGGAAAACAAAGACAGAGGATGAGATGGTCAGATGAAGTTAATCGCCACCTCATGTTCTGTTATTACCAAGCAACAAACCTAGGAACCAACACAGCTGGATACGGATCACAAGTATACACAACATTTATTACCAGATACCCAGAATTAAAATTTTTAACAGAACAACGAGTAGCTGATCAGATCCGTGTAATAATAAAAAATAACAGGATACCCCAGTCAGAATTAGAAAACATCAAACAACAAGTACAACAAATACTGGAACAAAATAATGTGCAATCAGAAGAAGAAGAAAATACAGTAATGGACTCAAACATCCCAGAGCAAACAAACAAAGAACAACACGCACCAATTAAACAATCAGAGGAAAACGAAATCTTAAGACAGCCACCAGAACAAGCACAAATAGAACACGAAGTGACACAGATGTTACATATAGAAGAAAAAATTCAGCCAACATATATAGAATACAAAGACACAAATACAGACATTAGACCACCAAATAACCCACAAGTCGAAACAACAATAAAAACTATCAACACAATCATACACAACAAAATAAATGAAAACACAACTATGGAAGAGTTACAACTACTGGTTTATATAGGAGCACTC
Organism: Schistocerca americana; assembly: GCF_021461395.2. Lineage (NCBI taxonomy): Eukaryota > Metazoa > Arthropoda > Insecta > Orthoptera > Acrididae > Schistocerca > Schistocerca americana. The sequence continues at coordinate 41,065,219 of NC_060121.1, forward strand.
ACTACACTAAATATACACACTAGGCAGAGATCAGATCCAACCAACACACAGAAGAAACCCACAAAACCAGCATGGCAACACAGGCTACAGATCAAAATAGAAAAACTGGGAAAAGACATCGGACAGCTAACACAATTTATAAGAAATGAAATCTCGGAAAAAAAACGAAAAAGGTTAGGTAAAATCTCACAACAAGAAGCGACAGAGCAATTAGACGAAAAGAAGCAGAAATTACAAGCATTAGCCAAACGACTCAGAAGATACAAAAAAAGTGAAAATAGAAGGAAACAAAACCAAACATTCAACACAAACCAAAAGAAATTTTACCAGACAATAGATAACACACACATTAAAATAGACAATCCACCAAACATAACAGACATGGAACACATCTGGAGCAACATATGGTCAAACCCGGTACAACATAACAGGAACATAACAGGCATGCACGGTGGATAGAAGCAGAAACAGACACATACAAGATGATACCACAAATGCATGAAGTGATAATTTTGCAACATGAAGTCACCCAAGCAATTAATTCTACTCACAATTGGAAAGCCCCTGGAAATGATAAAATAGCAAATTTCTGGTTAAAGAAGTTCACCTCAACACATTCACATCTAACTAAATTATTTAACAGTTACATTGCAGACCCATACACATTCCCTGATACACTTACACACGGAATAACATATCTGAAACCTAAAGATCAAGCAGACACAGCGAACCCAGCTAAATATCGCCCCATAACATGCCTACCAACAATATACAAAATATTAACTTCAGTCATTAAACAGAAATTAATGACACATACAACACAGAACAAAATTATAAATGAAGAACAAAAAGGCTGTTGCAAAGGAGCACGAGGATGTAAAGAGCAACTGATAATAGATGCAGAGGTGACATATCAAGCTAAAACTAAACAAAGATCGCTACACTACGCATACATTGATTACCAAAAAGCTTTTGATAGTGTACCCCACTCATGGTTACTACAAATATTGGAAATATACAAAGTAGATTCTAAATTGATACAGTTCCTAAAAATAGTAATGAAAAATTGGAAAACCACACTTAATATCCAAACAAATTCAAATATCACATCACAGCCAATACAGATTAAGCGTGGAATATACCAAGGAGACTCATTAAGTCCTTTCTGGTTCTGCCTTGCTCTGAACCCACTATCCAACATGCTAAATAATACAAATTATGGATACAATATTACTGGAACATACCCACACAAAATCACACATTTGCTATACATGGATGATCTAAAACTACTGGCAGCAACAAATCAACAACTCAACCAATTACTAAAGATAACAGAAGGATTCAGCAATGATATAAGTATGGCTTTTGGAACAGACAAATGTAAGAAAAATAGCATAGTCAAGGGAAAACACACTAAACAAGAAGATTACATATTGAATAACCACAGTGACTCCATAGAAGCGATGGAAAAAACAGATGCCTATAAATATCTAGGATACAGACAAAAAATAGGAATAGATAATACAAATATTAAAGAAGAACTAAAAGAAAAATATAGACAAAGACTAACAAAAATACTGAAAACAGAATTGACAGCAAGAAACAAGACAAAAGCTATAAATACTTATGCTATACCAATATTGACCTACTCATTTGGAGTAGTGAAATGGAGTAACACAGACCTAGAAGCACTCAATACACTTACACGTTCACAATGCCACATATATAGAATACATCATATACATTCAGCAACAGAAAGATTCACATTAAGCAGAAAGGAAGGAGGAAGGGGATTCATCGACATAAAAAAACGTACATTATGGACAGATAGACAATTTAAGAAAGTTCTTTCTAGAATGAGCAGAAACTAGCAAAATACACAAAGCAATCACTCATATAAATACATCGGCTACACCACTGCAATTTCATAACCACTTCTACAACCCTTTAGATCACATAACATCAACAGATACGAAGAAAGTAAATTGGAAGGGGAAGGCACTACATGGCGAGCACCCGTATCATCTAACACAGCCACACATCGATCAAGACGCATGCAACACATGGCTAAGAAAAGGCAATATATACAGTGAGATGGAAGGATTCATGATTGCAATACAGGATCAAACAATAAATACCAGATATTACAGCAAGCATATTATTAAAGATCCCAATACCACAACAGATAAATGCAGACTTTGCAAACAACAAATAGAAACAGTAGATCACATCACAAGTGGATGTACAATACTAGCAAATACAGAATACCCCAGAAGACATGACAATGTAGCAAAAATAATACATCAACAACTTGCCATAAGACATAAACTAATAAAACAACACGTTCCCACATACAAGTATGCACCACAAAATGTACTTGAGAATGATGAATACAAATTATACTGGAACAGAACCATTATAACAGATAAAACAACACCACATAACAAACCTGATATCATACTCACCAATAAAAAGAAGAAATTAACACAACTGATCGAAATATCCATACCCAATACAACAAATATACAGAAGAAAACAGGAGAAAAAATTGAAAAATACATCCAACTGGCTGAGGAAGTCAAGGACATATGGCATCAGGATAAAGTTGACATTATATCGATTATACTATCAACTACAGGAGTCATACCACACAATATCCACCAGTACATCAACGCAATACAGCTACATCCAAACGTATATATACAACTACAGAAATCCGTAATTATTGATACGTGTTCAATAACCCGAAAGTTCCTAAATACAATGTAACATATACCGTACAGTTAAAAGGAAGTCACGCTTGATGAAGGTCCGCGTCACTTTCCATTTTTAACCAGACCTAAGGTCTGAGAATAATAATAATAATAATAATAATAATAATAATAATATTAATAATAATACACATAGTAAAACTAATAGTAGTAACAATAAACAAAATAAGATCGGTAATAATTACATACAATGGTTGCATACGAAGAAGAGTGTCAACCAAATTACTTTCGTACACCACTTGAATCGCACATTTGCGCATCCACCCTGTAGACTGCAGAATGAAAGCTTGTGTCTGAAACAGAACTTTGTCGAAGTTTCAAAGGGTCTAGGTTCTTTAACGAGTTTAACCATTATCCACCCGTGGCGGTGAGAATTACAGAAACGTGGCGCACTCAACTGATTGTATGTGAGTGACTGCAGCTTAAAAAGATTTAACCTCATCCGAAGAATCTGGAGCAGTATCTAATATTTTACGAATCATATGCTTGTACATTCTGAAGAAATGAAGATCAAGGGGGTGACAAATGGAGGTTGTGTTTGCTCGAATTACGTGAATTGTGATTTTGTCTTCTGGTAGGTTATTTTGTATGAGCACGTTACGAAGAACACTAACGTCTTTGAGGAGACCGTAAGAATCCAGTACCAGCAGAAGTGTCTCTCCACTGATTTGTTCCACTACCTCCTGTTGCAGAAATGTCCTGAATAGTTGTTTCGTCATTTTGCCAGAGGAGTGAAAGTGGACAGTTAAATGTGAAACTGGGAACGTGGACCTACGTGTATGAGGCTCTCGAAAGACAGCAAACAGCTTTGTAGCAAGTTTGTCCATCTGTGAAAGCAATGGAATATTTCTGTACGTACAGGTTCTTGCGTGAAAACACTGTAAACCCCTACATTTTTTAGAACCTCTATTTGCGAGATTGTGGTTCACAGACATCTCCTTGTTGAATCCACTTTCTCTCGGAATGTCGTTTCTGTTGTGCTACTTTTTAACTGCAACAAAATACTTGACTTTATGGCTTACAATAACGGGCGGAGAAAAATTGTCACGAAATTTTAACCCTGGATAGCCGATGCCAGTAGGAACCAAAATTACTAATGTTGGGTAGGACGACAACGCACAATTTTTAAATTACGGAAACTGGGCGCCACGCGCTCCGATTGCCCGCAAGATTTCCCTGTTGCCGGATGCTCTGGACAACGCAAGACCGCGAATGCTTTGCCTGCCAGAGATCGCTATGTATCCAAGGCAGCCCGCACGCTCGGTGGTACCGCGCCAGCCTAACACTCTGGGGGCCTAGGGGCGAATCCGCCGGGATCCTGACTCATCCATTGTACTTTCATGTAAGACGTTCCGGGAACAAACGCGTCAACAGCTGCTACTTCCCGTGCAGGAAGTCTTTTACAAATTGTGTCGGCCATGGAAAGGGCCTTTTTTGTAGCGAGGACACTGTTCACTTAAAGCAGGTGCTCGAACTGGCGATCCTCTGACGCGACACGAGCCTGGTAACGTCGAACAGTGTTTTGCCGAACGTTTCAAAGATTCCTGGCATTTCCCTGATGTGACTGGCGGCATGTTGAATGCGATCCATTAATTCCTCTTCGTTTATAGGTTATTCGCGTCTGGGTGGGTGATCTAGAATCTTGGAGAATCCTCACAGGAAGAAGTCCAGTGGCGTGAGGTCTGGTCATCGCTGGGGCCATGTCCTACGAGCACCTCTACCAACTATCCGGCCGTCAAAGACTGTTATGTGCGGGCGGCCCACCATGCTGCAACTGCATGCGTAGCCGTATGTCGAAGGGAACACCTTCTAGCAGGCCGCGTAGAGTTTCTTGCAAAAAGTAAGTCGAGGAGGTAGACGGACCGTTCCAATAAGATGGTCACCCATAACGCCTGCCCAAATGTTGAGTGAAAATCGTTCCTGGTGTCCGCAATGAACGTTTCCAGTCTTGTAAAGGCCAACCCGATGGAAGGTGCACTAGTCGCTAAACAACACAATGGCGGGGACGTCGGTATCTCGTGCAGCACGTCGCAGAAACGACCGCCAAAACACTAGCCTGTGTTCATAGTCCGCCATAGGATTTAGGTCTTGGACAGGGTGAAAATTAAATGGATGGTGGCCATCATCCCTCAAAACCACCTAGACTAAGCGATGAGTCACCGCCATTTCTAATCCAGCCGCTCGAGTACTTGTCGTAGGTGCTTCCTCGAATCTCTCGAGAACAGTCTCTTCAAATGCAGCATCCCGTCGTGTTAGAGGTCTTCCAGCATGACCATGATATCCCCATAACGAACCTGTTTCGCCAAGTCGCTGGTGAACTGCTGTAAACGTTTGCGGGGGTGGGTAGCGTCTTGCTGGGTACCGTTCCTCATACAGACGTCGAGCTTCATGCACGTTACCGTGGTAGTCCATAAACAAAAACCATATCTCGTTGCTCTTTAAACGATTACTGTGCCGCCATGCTTACTGTGTGTGCTCCGAAGCGAAGCTTATGTGTGAATGCCGCTGACGTGGAGACAAACAGCAAGACTTATTCGACATGTGTGCATGTCACGTTGGGGCAGTGACAGGGCTAGGGACGTTTGTATGTGTGAACCGACAACCATGGCGCTGCCCGTCAACCGACGAAAAGGAAAAGGGCAATTCCATGGCCAATGGGTGCGCCAAGTTTCCGTAGTTTAAAAATGGTGCGTTGTAGACCTACACAACATGAGTAATTTTGGTTACTATTGGCGACAGCTATTGAGGTTAAAATTTCGTGAACCACCTAAGTGACCCTTTAAAAATGGATATTTTGGTGGGATGTTACTATTTGGGGATAAATACATCATTTATTGCAGAAACAGCCTGTGTTCCATATAAGGATTGCTATTACGCAGCTGTTAAATAACGTGTTTATTTCAGAAAGAACCCAAGCACCGTCACTTAGGTTCTTTCTGCGGGAAATTCATTCCTCCACTCGTGACGTTGGTGTCCCTGTTCGGATTAAATGTTTGATGACCCTTTGTTTTTACTGAGTCTGTTGTTGTTATTGTAATAAACACGAAGTGTCGTGTTTGTAGCGGAAACATAGGTGTATTTAGTGATTGATAGTGTGAAAGTTCAGAGGATGAACCTAATTCTAACCGTAAACGTGGAGTGAGACATGAAGAAAAATACAAGCGGAACGTTGTCCGGAAAGAGAGTGTACAACGACTGAGGTACGTGTCCCACAAACGAAGAGAGGTTGCCCAGAAACTCCCACCGAACATTGGAAACTGGTAAGTGTAGCTATAAATGTCAATCAAAACTTACTGAAGAATCTACACAGGCCCTCTGGAATAACTTTTATTCTTTGGAGAGTAAAAACAGGCAAGACAACCACTTGCGAATATTGGTTGAGGTTATTCCAGTAAAACGTAGGCGTAAAAGCACTAAGTTAGAGGAACAAGGCCAAGATGAGATTCAAGAAAACGCAGACATGCCTATTGATGAATTATGTAACAATAAAAAATCACACACTTATAAATACAATTTAAAACTGAATGGTGCTATAACTCCGGTACGTAGAAGTGTTTTGTTGCAAGTTTTTGGCATTTCAGACAACAGAATTAAGAGAATCAATAAAATGTTCTGTTCTTAATAATAGCCCAGTGGACAGGAGGGGGAAGTTAAGAAGTGGGAACTGCGTCCAAGGTGAAATTTGTGTACCCATTCATAGACAAATTGAGAAATTTGATGTGAAAGTAACCCATTCTGAAGGCAAACCCAAAAAATACCTTGATGTACGACTTGATGTTGTAAAAATGTTCAACATGTTCATTCTAGATAACCGCGACATATAAGACAGAGTTAAGTATAGTTTCTACTACAAATACTTCAAAGAGAACTTTCATATTCGTTTCGTCGGCCAAAAGTTGACGTTTGTTCAACGTGTGAAAGATTATCTGTAAAACTGAAAGACAAAGCTCTGAGTGTAAACGCTAAGCGGAATGTAGCAGCTGAAATGGTTTTGCATAACAGAAGACCCAAAAAATATTATTCAGCTGTGAAAGAAGCGTCTCTGAAAAAAGACGATGACACTGTGGCATTGGAATTTGACTTCATGGAAAACCTCCCTTTGCCTCATATGCCCGTACAGAAGGTATTTTGTATGAGACAGCTCTGGTTAAATGTTGTTCCAATACATGACTTAAAAACTAATCGTTCGAAGCTGAATGTGTACCACGGGGGAGAAGCGCACAAAGGTCCAGATGAAGTCCGTTTTATGCTCCTACATTACTTTGACACTGAAATTCCTTCCAATATCAAACGTATCATATTGTTTTGTGATGGGCCAACGCGCCAAAATAAGAATCACACAGTTGTACGATTCTTACTGAATCTCTGTGACAGAGGTCAGTTTGAGACGATTGGCAGTCCATGGAAACTCTTTTTGGACATATGACAGGGATTTTGGAAGTATTCAACGGCTCTTGAGGAAGGTGGGCAGAATTTATACTCCACATCAGTATTCTGAGCTCATGTTTAAGGCAAGCGCGCTCGGACGTTTTTCCGTTTATCATCTTACCTCGGACGATGTTTTAGGTTTTAAACATTGGTAGCCTACGTCGTACAAGAAAACCACAAACTTTGATGAAACATCAGGCAGGGATGTACCAAGAGAACGTAAGGAGTCATCCAAGGTATCTAACAGTTCCTGTACTCTAAAGATACTCAAGGAAAAGTTTCATCTACTTTCACTCTGTTGAAAACTGACTGCCCATCTGAACTGCCTTCTGAGAAGGCTTATCCTTTGGGAGAGGTACGTTGATTACTGTAATGTTATCAGTCGGATATCAAATTGGTACGCAAGTAAAAACAATATTTTGTAGGAACACAAACACTTGCTGCGTTTTGCACAACGTAATTTTTGCTTTTAGGTTCCAATCAACAAAAAGAAACTTGATGACCTGATAAAATTAATGGACTACACTGTTGGTTATGAAGAATTTTATGACAGCATCGTTCAATGGCCAACCACCGAGAAATAAACTATCAAGGACGTGCCAGAGGCCGAATGCAGCCACAAAGGCGTTTACTATACAAATTTCTATTTTGTGGTTCACTAATGTATGCCTGTTACATTTTTATAAATAGAACGGTGTTTACTTTTATCTTAATACATGCAAAGATTAATCAATTTACCTGTCTGTTTATGTATTATTGCTACAGAAATTAACAAGAAAAGTGATTTATTTCAGAAAAAAGTGCGATATTGTAAAAAATTGTTTATGGGATAGTAAATTTCTTTAAAATTATCTCGTGTTTCTTACACATTCCTAGCGCCTTAAAGTTTCGTTCAAAACTATTAGGAGATCAGACTTCAACTACCAACATCCTGGAAAAGCGTACTTGGGTGGTTTCTGCAATAAGCGATTCAACAGTTCTCCACCGTGTATTGTTTTTCCGCTCCCAGCGCAGGCCCAACTGTGACTCGTGTCAAATCTTGGGAAGTTTAACTGTCTCGCTTTTGTTTTCGCCCACAATCTGATGTTTACAACGTGAAGAAATCGACTTTCCTGGTGGTGGTGTTTGAAGGCCTCACGCATTGTAATATGCTTGTACTCCTTCTTCACACTTCTCCACTTTTCCACTGCCGTTTCCACTCATACAGCATACACCGTGCAGGACATCTAGTGCGAAGTCCGTTTTTCCAGACATCGTGCGATGTGCAAATGTTTGGGTTGGCTTCGGCTGCTTTTTGACATTAAGCCAATATTTGAGCCTTTCGATTTTCTCGTTTCTTGAGTAAAACACTACCCTTTACTTCCTCTGTGGTATTTCTTCATTTCCATCGCTTGAGGACCCTTTTGGCGACGATATCGAAGACGTCACCTCTAGTCCATTCACTTGGTCACAAAAGAACCACTCCGCTCCACCCGGTGCGCTCGTCGATATCGAGTGTTTCCTGTTGTGTGACGTTCGACGTGTTCCACTGATCGATTATGCTGCACACTTTCTCGCCTTCAGTTATTTTCGTTCTTGTACATACACAACAGTCGCTATGCAACATCGCGAATGCTGTCTGTTCTGTCGGACTTGTGCGACAGAACAGACAGAACGCACCTATCTGTACATATGTACTCTATGGGATTGCTACTTTCAGCTAAGGAAGCGAAAGTAGACTGCGAAAAGAACATTACTACAAATTCCGAAAAGTCTTTTATATGTCAGGAAAATGTCCTCCCAATAACAGTTTCACGCGACGCGCAGATGTATTTAGTGTGTTGCTGCCTTTAAGTGCGAGCAAGACATCATCGGCTAATCGTCAGATCGGTTGGAAAAATTGTACGTTTGAATTCTGCTTTCATTCTTCCCGTATGCTCTTTTGGGCCTCATTCAGCTTTTGTTCCTAAACTAAGAATTTCCTTTAATGAGTGATGTAGCTATCTGTGTTCGCGTAGCAACTTCCCTGCGCGTTAATGAAGCTCTTGAACCCCGGGATCTTTTGTACGCCGAACAAACGCTGTACCAACGCTCACGCAGGAAAGCCATTCGTATTACACATCTACAGATACGGTTTTCTTGTTCTCTGGTACTTCTGGTGTCACTTTTAAGTAACGTTTACGCCCGTCTGCTGGACGCCAGAACTCAGTCTGAGTTTTGGTTGGTACTGTCTCGCCATACCACGTCTGGTCCCGATCTGGGTGTGCGGCAGCAGGTTTGCGTGTGAGCTCCGGCAGGTCCCGCGCGACCGCTTTCAGCGTCAGCAGGAACTTGCGATTGCGCTGCCAGCCCAGATACGCCAGTAGCGTGGTTTCAGATTAGATTTACTTTTATTCCAATTGATCCGTAGTGAGGTGGTCCTCAAGGATGTAGAACATGTCAGAAAAATAACAACACATGACAAATATTTACAAGTGAAACAAATAAGTTAATGTACCATTCCACAGGTCCCAAGTGGCATGGTCGTCATTTTTTAATGAACGCTGTATGAAAGAATTATTTTACAAATACTAATGCACTGAGTTTAAAATAGAGTTATTTATTTATTTATTTATTTATAAGGTAATAAACGTGTAATACAACTACCAAATACTTATTTACAATGAACACATTACTGCACTGAAATTGTGCAGAAGTTATATTGTACTTATATACATATATACACACAAATCATTTGATTCTACTGAGAAATTCATCAATGGAGTAGACGGAGTTGGCCACCAATAAATCCTTTAGGCTTCTCTTAAACTGAATTTCATTGGTTGTTAAGCTTTTTATGGCTGCTGGCAAGTTATTGGAAATATGTGTTCCTGGATAATGCACACCTTTTTGTACAAGACTAAGTGACTTCAAATCCTTGTGAAGATTATTCTTATTTGTAGTATTGATTCGATGAATTGAGCTGTTGGTTTGAAAAAGTGATATATTTTTAATGACAAATTTCATTAAGAAATAAATATACTGAAAAGCAATAGTTAGTATCCCTAGTTCCCTAAACAGGCTTCTGCAGGATGTTCTTGAGTTCACACCACATATAACTCTTACTGCACGTTTTTGTGCCCGGAAAACTATAGCTTGGCTTGATGAATTGCCCCAGAAGATAATCCTATATGCCATTATGGAATGAAAGTGAGCACAGTATGCCAGCTTTTTCATTTTCATATCCCCTATGTCTGACACAATTCGCATTGCAAATAGAGATTTGCTAAGACGCTTCAGCAGTTCTGTGGTGTTCTCCTCCCTGTTGAATTTATTGTCAAGCTGCAATCCCCGGAATTCAACACTGTACACTTCTTCCATCTGCTTGTCGTCGTATGTTAGGCATATACTCGTGGGACACCCCTTACAAGTTCTGACCTGCATGTAGTGTGTTTTGTTTTTTCAAAGTTTAGTGACAAAGAATTGGCTAGGAACCAGTGATTAATGTCCACAAATATTTTATTAGCTGACCTTTCTAAGACTACACTTGATTTGCTATTTATTGCTATCTTTGTATCATTGGCAAACAAAACGAACTTGGCATCTGGTAATGTTACTGATGAAAGGTCATTGATATACACAAGAGAAAGTAAGGCCGAAAATGGAACCTTGTGGGACTCCACGTGTAATTAGTTCCCAGTTGGATGATGCCTGATAGCTCGATACATGTCTCTTTCCTAATAAACCCTTTGTTTGTCTAATGAATTAAGCACATTTTCACTGTAAGTGTAGATAGCCTTCTCAATATCAGAACCCTTTAGAAATCCGAACTGTGACTTTGACAGTATGTTATTTGAGATAAGATGGTTATAAATCCGATTGTACATTACTTTTCTAAAATTTTTGAGAATGCTGGCAAAAGTGGAATTGGACGGAAATTTGATGCTATTTCTTTATCTCCCTTCTTAAACAGTGACTTAACTTCAGCATATTTCAACCATCCAGGAAATATTCCACTGATAAATGACTGGTTACACAGATAGCTTAATATGTTACTTAAATCAGAATCACATTCTTTAATTTTGTTGATATTTCATCATACCCACTAGATGTTTTGATTTTAAAGATTTTATGATGGATATTATTTCTGTTGGGGTAGTGAGGGTCAAATTCATATTATGGAAATGTCTGGTCTGAGGTATTCCATAGCAACAGCTACAGAACCTGACAACCCCATGTTTTCAGTAACAGTTATAAAATGTTTGTTAAAAAGTTCTTCAACACTATACACGTCTGTCACCAATGTATCATTTACCCTGGTACCAATTTGTAATGCCACAAACAGCCTCCTCTTGACGTGCGGTCCTCGGAATACGTCTTGGCATTTATAGCTCACCCCACAAGTAGTTACACATGCAGATAGAGCAGGGAAGAAAACTGCTAATATTCGTGTAAAGCAATCTCCACCGCGCAGTGTGCAGGCAGATCCAGTAGAGATACGGCCGAGCTCGTAATTTTGGTCGACATCCATTAGCGAGAGAGTAAATTGTAATGTACGAAAAAGAGCTGGGGATACCAGTACACGACTCCCCTCGTCTCCGACGTATACGGTTTCACGGCGCCACTGAGACACTCGTAGAGACGAACAATTTGCGACTGTACAACTGGTAACGAACAGTAACCGGAATTTTGCAGTGGAATCTGCACAACCGTCTGCAACAGAAAATGATGTTCGATATATGCATATTTACACACAACTCACGTCTTTGTGGGTTCCTCTCTTTTTTTCTGCGCACCTGGCTCTCCCGAGGCTCGGAGCCGCTGCGGCCTGTCCCTACCTACACACGCTCTTCCGCTCTTCACTAAGGCGAGCCAGCCATCCTCCTGTCCTCCATAACCCCTCCCCCTCCCCCCTCAGAACCTCCCCCTCCTCCTCCTCCTCCTCCTCCTCCTCCTCCTCCTCCGAATCCTTCTACTAAGGAGCGCTCCCAGACTGTCGCAGCCTGAAGAATGGCGGCAATTTTAAGGATTTATGGAACCGCCTATTTCGCCGTAGTCGTGAAATGATATATACGCCCGTATTTGGAACAGAAAGAAGCCTTTTTTTAGTGAAATCGTTCTCCGCATGTCGTCCTCTACCAGAGCTTTTGGTTATTAGGGGTACACCACACATGGAGCACTGGAATAATTTATAACGTCAGATAGCTTAAAAATATCTAATATTCTTTCTGTCGCCAACAAGTTGCCATCTTCAGATAAGATTAATCCGCTTAAAAAGCATCGTTAAAATCTAAACTATCATAGTTATACAGTTAGGCACTTGAACATCGTTAACTCTAAAATACGTCAATGAATGCCATAATATCGACCCACGGTAAAAAAAAGAGACTCAGTTTTGTCTGTGCTTAACTGTTTTACATATTTTACGCTGAGTTTCAACGGGTTAATCACATCTGAGGATAGTAGCTCCCTGCTGACTCCGATAATGTGAATATTTCATATTTCTAAGCGATTGTTATGAAATAAATCATTATTTCATGTAGGTCCCTTACTTGCAACTACAATATACCAGGTTTTAAAAATTACTTGAAGCAGATCATGTGAATTCCTGGCAGATTAAAACTGTGTGACAGATCGAGACTCCAACTCGGGACTTTTGCCTTTCACGGGCAAGTGCTTCACCAACTGAGCTACCCAAGCACGACTCACGCCCCGTCCTCACAGCTTTACTTCTGCCATTTCCTCATATCAGCGCACACTCCGCTGCAAAATCTCATTCTGGAAACATCCCCTAGGCTGTGGCTAAGCCATGTCTCCGCAATATCCTTTCTTTCAGGAGTGCTAGTTCTGCAAGGTTCGCAGGAGAGCTTCTGTAAATTTGGAAGGTAGGAGACGAGGTACTGGCAGAAGTAAAGCTGTGAGGACTGGGCGTGAGTCGTGCTTGGGTAGCTCAGTTGGTAGAGGACTTGCCCGCGAAAGGCAAAGGTCCCGAGTTCGAGTCTCGGTCCGGCACACAGTTTTAATCTTCCAGGAAGTTTCATGTCAGCACACACTCCGCTGCAGAGTCAAAATCTCATTCTGGAGATCATGTGACATTTACAATTCCTGTGGCGACTCAGGCATCTTGATTCATTTCTTTCGCCATTTCTGACGCTGCACGGGTCATAAACTGTCATGGAATTCCTGAGCTCTCCCATAATGACTTTGCAACCAGAGTAAGCTGACCAGTATTCTCTAGATGTGCTGTATTCTGTAGTAGTGTTCCTGCCTCACACTTTCCATGTTTCCTACACCCTTACGCTACACAGTCCGCCCCCGGTACCCGAGTGTTCAGCGTGACAGAATGTCAATCCTAAGGGCCCAGGTTCGATTCCCGGCTGGGTCGGAGATTGTCTCCGCTCAGGGACTGGGTGTTTTGTTGTCCTAATCATCATCATTTCATCCCCATCGACGCGCAGGTCGCCGAAGTGGCGTCAGATAGAGAGACTTGCAACCGCTGAACCGTCTACCCGCCGGGAGGCCCTAGTTACACGACGTTTACATTTTACGCTATAAAACTTCCTGTACATAAATTGACGCTTTTATTTAGAAAGTTTGCTCCCTGTAAGGAAAATATTTGTAACGTAATTAAAATAAAGTACTATGAATCAGTTGGTACCAGCCTGATAAGATAAATAGCCCTACAGCGAATTTTTAAATTTTTTAATAACTTACGTTCGCCATGGACTATACTATCCACACTAATATTATAAATGCGAAAGTAAGTCTGTCTGTTACTTCTATGTAGACAGCTTGAGCGTTGAGGAAGAACACGGGATACTTTAGAAAGGGTGCCATACAAGATTTTTATTGTGAGACCTCAACTTTTCCTGGCGAATCGAATGTTCGAATAACTTACGGGTTTGCTGCCGGGTGACGTCGTCGAACACCGCCGATATTTCGACAGGAGCACACCCTGCCATTCTCAAGGCAATTTGAACAAGATTTTTATTGATATGAAGAATAGAACGCGAAATATGGAACAGTAATTGCTCTTTGGCAAAAATATTTATTCTTTAACTTTTGAACGCTATCATATTTGAGAAAGGCTTTTATTGCTTGATATGTTCTACATAATACGTCATGAATACAATGCTTATATAGTGTGTTCGAAGATTCCCGTTATAAGCTTCTAGGACTTTGTAGTGGGCTGTGGGTACATGTTATTTTGAACAGGAGCCCATCTCCGGAAGTGCATCGTTTCCGTTGGAAGCTGCAATATTTTTGGTTTACTTATTCTACGACTGAAGACAAATGTGTAAGTATAAATGACATGTTTAATGTCGCAATATTAACACACAAATACACGCTTTTACACAGTTTTCAATGTGACAACAAAAAACAGTTGTCAGAATAATGCATCTCGTCAACGTCAAAAAATGAAATAATCCTAAACACAACAATATTAAATATTAACTCTCAGAAGGTTAAATGATCCCAAAAACACGAAAATATTAAAGTTTAACTAGAAGTTTTTTTACAAAATTTTTCCTATACTTACGTTATGATGTTGATCAGTACTACGAAAATCGTCTGATTCCGGTCCGGTACTATTTTTAGGATGACACTCAAGTCTACAGTGGATGGTTAGTTATGTGAAAAATTGAGCGAAAGGTTACCCAAGGTCGCTCGAGTTTACAGTGGACGCAAGCTCGTGAACCAGCAAGTTTATTCCTCTGCACGTGATATTTATCTTAAGCTGCGATGATCTGTCGTCGGCTAGGCCTTCTTCTGCTGAAATTCCTATAAAGCTAATTACACCTTTGCTGAATTTTCCAGCAGAAAGATTCCCTATGTTTCTATGTCCCTATGTCGCTCGGCGACATAGCCATGCGTGGCATGTCATCGCACCTCGGAGGAGTTGTGGAGGGAGGTGACGTCACCAGCCGTGCTCATCCAGACAGACAGACACGTGAGGGCAGCTGCCATTATTGCACGTGCAGTAGCTTACTTGCTAACAGTCATAAATCGTAAGGTCCTGATACGTGAGCACACCTGTGGGAGACAACAAGTTTATTATGATTCCCACACTTTTAAATAATTTTGGAGTGATTAAGATCCCAAAAAAATAGCAGATATCAACATTAGTAAAATAAGTAAAAAGTTTGTCATCTTATCTCGCTCATGTTAGCATTTGTCACATACACACATCAAAAAAAGTTTTGCATTACCTCGGTTATGAGAGTTCTGGAACCTGTACAGAAAACTGAAATAGAGATCAACATAAACATCATTTCTGCCCTTTTTTATTGCTCATGAAAATAACATATTGCATGTTGTACCATCATACAGCGAGAGCTTCAGATGTGGTGGTCCAGATCGCTGTACACACTGGTACCTCTAACACGCAGTAGCACGTTCTCTTGCAGTGATGCGTGCCTGTATTCGTCGTGGCAAACTGTCTACAAGTTCATCAAGGCACTATTGGCCCAGATCATCCCACTCATCAACGTCGATTCGGCGTATACCCCTCAGAGTGGTTAGTTGGTCCCATCGTCCATAAACAGCCCTTTTCAATCTATCCCAGGCGTGTTCAATAGGGTTCATGTCTGGAGAGCATGCTGGCCACTCCAGTTAGGCGATGTCGTTATCCTGAACGAAGTCATTCACAAGATGTGCTCGATGGGGGCGCGAATAGTCGTCCATGAAAACGAATGCCTCGCCAGTATGCTGCCGATATGGATGCACTATCACTCTGAGAATGGCATTCACGTATCGTACAGCCGTTACAGCGCCTTCCATGACCACCAGCGGCGTACGTCGGCCGCACATAAATGCCACCCCAAAACAGCAGGGAACCTCCACCTTGCTGTACTCACTGGACAGTCGGTCTAAGGCGATCATTCTGACCGGGTTGTCTCCAAACACGTCTCTGACGATTGTCTGGTTGAAGGCTTATGCGACACTCATCGGTGAAGAGAACGTGATACCAATCCAGAGCGGTCCATTCGGCATGTTGTTAGGCCCATCTGTACCGTGCTGCATGGTGTCGTGGTTGCAAAGATGGACCTCGCCATGGACGTTGGGAGTGAAGTTGCACATCATGGAGCCTATTGTGCACAGTCTGAGTTGTAACACGACCTCCTGTGGCCGCATCAAAAGCATTATTCAACATGGTGGCGTCGCTGTCAGGGTTCCTCCGTGCCATGATCCATAGGTAGCGGTCTTCCATTGCAGTAGTAGCCCTTGAGCCGCGTGAGTGAGGCATTTCATCGACTTTTCCTGTCTCTCTGTATCTCCTCTATGTCCGAACAACATCGCTTTCGTTCAGTCTGAGACACCTGGACACTTCCCTCGTTGAGAGCCCTTCCTGGCACAGTGTAACAATGCGGATGCGATCGAACCGCGGTATTGACCGTCTAAGCATGGTTGAACTACAGACAACACGAGCCGTGTTCCTCATTCCTGGTGGAACGACTGGAACTGATCGGCTGTCGGAATCCCGTCTAATAGGCGTTGTTCGTGCATGGTTGTTTACATATTTGGCCAGGTTTAGTCAAAGGGACTGTATCTGTGATATAATGCCCACAGTCAATGTCAGTATTGGGCGAAGGCGGCTTCTGGGCCAAAATACCGTTATCCAAGACGGCGACAATGATGTCATCCAAGACGGCGGCCTTGACGTCATCGAAGATGGCGGCCTTGACGTCATCCAAAATGCGGGGGATTTTGGCGGGATGGTAGAATTTTGGCGGGACAATAGGTCAATTTGGCTACCTCCACTAACCCAACCCCCCCCCCCCCCTCCAGTCCCCTCCTCCAGAAAAAGGGCAGGAAGACCAAATTCCAACAGGATAATGCATCACACCAAGGTTATCTCTACTAACCTAAGTAAATCGCGGGAAGGTAGGTCACTTGGGATACCTCCACTAACCTAAGTCATCTGACCCTCACCTCTTCCTACGAACTGGCGCCAAGTTTGAATTTTGGCTGTGAAATAAGTCACTTGGGGTAACTCTACTAGCCTAAGAAAATGACAGGAACAAAACCTCACCTCCACTAACCTAAGTCACCCGACCGCCGCCGCCTCTTAGGGATTTGCGGGAAAAGGACTCGACCTGTGTTGGACACTTGTCTTTATTATTTTGAATGTGATATTTTATTTGTACAATTGGAGGCACTACCACCATGGAGTGTGGTCGCCATGGGGTCTGGACTCTACCTGAAGTAGTACACAGTACCACCGCCAGAGGGTGCCCTCATCCCTCCTGTGGGGTAATCCAAGATGGTGTGGGGAAATGGCGGGAAACAGTGTGGTCACCATGGAGTCCGGACTCCATCACTGAATATAGACAATTTTATTACGAGGGTGCACTGTCTGTGACGTGTAACCGCAATGCTGGTGTGATAATATACACTCCGGCAATCACCATCTATATTCAGTGTCATGGTATTTGTCTGGAAGAACCACGTCATTTGTAGGTAATGCCATACATGGATTTATAAAGCCATTATAGCTTTTAACATGGAAACTTGTGTGCACCTGAAGAACCAAGACCGCTTGGGACAGTAACATACAGTAGTTGTTGGGATTGGGTTTTTTAACATCTGGCGGTTTGTAAGATGATCACTGTCTAGGTATCTGTCTGGAAAACTCATGTAATTCGAATTTAACATCCATACACGGGTTTATAAAGCCAGTATAGCTTTCAACATGGATAATTGTGTGTACATGTAGAACGAAGACCCCTTGTGACAGTAACATACAGTAGTTGTGGGGATCGGGTTTTTAACATCTGGCGGTTTATAAAACGATTAAACATCCTTTTCTAAGACGTGGTGGTGGCACTCGCAAGAAAAACTCATGAGACATGTCCACCCATAGGCTGATTTTCGGTCAGTATTATTTCGTATCGCCAGTCATCAGTTACTGATGAAGTATTATACTTAGTAGTAGGGGGTGCGTGATAGGTTCGCCTTGAGCATCAGGCTTATAAAGTATGTGTTTGTGTTCCGACATATGCAAAGGAAATGACTATGTCCACTCGTAAGGACTGTATGGATTTGACATTGAGTACTGTGATAGCAAAGGGAAGTATGTCAAGTCATGAGAATGGTAGTGATATTTGTTTTTCAAGAGCCACAGCCGTCAATAGGGTGTATTTCCGATACTTCGCACATTGTCGAATGTCATTCAAGTGAGACTGCGACCGTAACATTTTGTTGCATGTACAGGGATAAAATATATATGTGACCGATTTCTTAGGGTGACTGATTCTAACTGAGCGTGCACGGCCTGCACAGTGACCTGTGCGGGAGTGATTCACGTTTCTCGTTAATGGAAGGAGCTGTCAGAAAGGAGAGGTCTGTTAGTGTAGGAATGTAGATGAATTAACCGTGTTGTCCTCTAGACGACCGAATAGCGAACTATTACTTAGTGGGTGAGAAGATTGAATATGGAGGTGCATTTGCTCTGGATCGTTATTCCCTCCCATGAAAATTGTTCAGTTTGCTTCTGCACATTTCGCGCCTTTATTTAGTTGATAGAAGATCGAGTGTGGCATATGCGTCTAGCTTTTGAAAGACACGTTTGCCAGTTCTCTAGACATGAAAAACGACTTAGTTGACCATGTAAATTATAGGGAGTGGAAATATCAGTTCCCACTATTTGTTAAGAGTTCTCACATAAAGGTCCTCTCAGACGTGGTAAGTGTTAAAGTTTTGGGTTTGTAGAGAAATAATTTCCAGTCTATATCTGCGGAATTATGTTGCACGAGCGATCGGTAGGCAACTGCTGTGTGCTTGATATCGAGAAGTACCGTGAAAATGGTATAATATTATGGCAAACCATGCGAAAATACATGTGTTCTTGTAATCCCAGAGTCTGGTGACGGGTGCAGAAACGCAAGCAAGCAAGCAGGTCTGTACCACAAACAGTAACGCCTTTATGCCGAAGGGAAGCAAGCCCGAATTTGTAGATCAATTGTGAGAGTGATTTCGGACTGCTGAGGGTTCTCTTGCCACCTGTCTGGCATGGATGCCAGCCCTACCTCACAGTAAATATCTAGTGCCACGAGTGTACATGCTGTGCTGTCTGTCTTCGCGGTATATGTACAAATGATGTAAAAGGGCTGACTTTGTATGGTGCAGGATACGAATTGTATGTTTACTACATCGACATAGTATGCGGTGATATAATGTTTGGTCAGAGATCAGTTTCACGTTCTAATGTTCAAGCTCCTTTCCTCGGTGGGAGAGCAGTGTAATTGAGTAAAAGTCTTTCTGTGTTTGACGATATGTAGGGGCACTTTGCAGGGTTTAATTGTCGATGCAATATGCCTATCTGTATAAAATAGTTTTCTTCCCGGTGAAAGTCTCATCTGTAGGAAGAAAGAAAAGGCGGATGGTGCTTCCACACCAGTCACATCAGTGATTCAGAGAGTAAATTCGATAAGAGTCAATCATAGTGCTCGATTCATTCACAAGACATTCTTTTATGATGGAACATGAGAGTCTCTACATAGCGGAGGGAACGTTTGTGTGTGTTGAAAGCAGGAAGGGTAACACGTGATGGAGAGGGTACCATGTCATGACCATGAGGAAGACAGCATTCCATGTTATTCTGCGCTATTTTCGTAAACAGGTTCTCTTAGGGAAGGAATTTCCATCTATACAAGCTGAGACATCAAGAAAGCTAGCGTTAACTATATCTGGGAGGGGAGGGGGTTTAGGTTAGTGGACGTAGCTGTGACAAGTTTGGAAGGAAGGAGACCAGATATTGTCGGAAGTGAAGCTTTGAAGACAAGTCGTGAGTGCGTTTGGGTAACAGAGCTGGTAGAGCATTTGTCCTAGAAAGGTGAAGATCCCGAGTTCGAGTCTCGGTATGGCACACAGTTTTAATCTGCCGCGAAGTTTCATAATGACATACATGTTTACTGCTAACTATGAAAGGGGTCTAACTGAATCCTTTCGATGTTTGTAAACCGGTACGACTGATGTTTCAATTTGGACGGTGGCTACGCAGAAAAATAGATGAGATTTCAAATACGTTGCAAAGTAAGTTTTCTTTCATTATCGTGAATAAAGAAACCAAGAGAAAAAACGTTGTTTACCCAGCTTTTCATGGATACAAGAACTTGCGGAACTAGTTTGTTGAAAGCAGTAATTCGAAACCAGTTTCGTGAACTGCTAGTCACTGTTCAGTTTCGACGTAAGTACCGAAACGTGATTTTAGTCTGAAGTGACAACTGGGCAGTTAAATTAGTAGTGGTGGAGATGATGCTCGTCTGCTTGAAATCAGTGCAAAGGAAAAGGAACGAACACATTTGCAGTCATGATCGGATAGAGATGAGACATCACCTCCGGTGTTCAGCTCCTTTGTTAAAAAAAGTTATTGTGCAAGACTCCAGAAGCTACTTTAACCACCTAAGGATTCACGGATCATCTTAACAGAGTTGAAAGGTCAGGGAAGGAGGCCAGTGTTCACTCCTGCTTGCCGGAGGGCCTCATCCGAGATGTGGAGGAGGCCCTGCCGGCGGCGATAGAGAGCACTGGGTGCACCCGACTGCAAATTGTTGCTCATGTCGGCACCAATGACTCCTGCCGTCTGGGTTCAGAGGTCATCCTCAGTTCATACAGGCAGTTGGCGGAGCTGGTGAAGGCGGAAAGCCTCGCTCGCGGGGTGGAATCTGAGCTAACTATTTGTAGTATCGTTCCCAGAACCGACCGCGGTCCTCTGGTTTGGAGCCGAGCGGAAGGCTTAAACCAGAGGCTCCGACGATTCTGCGGAGATCTGAGGTGCAAATTTCTCGACCTCCGCTATCGGTTGGAGAAATGTAGGGTCCCCCTGAATAGGTCAGGCGTGCACTACACGAAGGAAGCGGCTACAAGGGTAGCGTAGTACGTGTGGAGTGCACTGTGGGGTTTTTAGGTGGGCCCGACAAGATAGCAGCAGGCAAAACGCAACAGGAATGACAATATTAATGTGGTAATAGTAAACTGCATGACTGTGTATAGGAAGGTCCCAGAACTGCTCTCATTAATAAACGGTCACAATGCCCACGTAGTACTAGGGACGGAAAGTTCTACACTCAGACTGGAGTGTATACCGCAGAGACAGGCTGGACAGTGAAGGAGGAGGCGTGTTTATAGCGATTTATTGCTATAAACACCCCTCCTCCTTCACATTGCATTGGTGCAATAGTATCGAAGGAAATTGAGGGAGATGCGAAATGTGAAATAATTTGGCTGAAGGTCACGGTTAAAGCAGGCTCAAGCGTGGTAACAGGACGTCTCAATAGGTCCCCTTGCTCAGCAGCTGTTGTGGCAGAACACCTGAAGGAAAATTTGGAAAATATTTCGAGTATATTTCCCGGTCATGTTATATTTTTGGGTGGAGATTTTAATTTACCGGATATAGACTGGGAGACTCAAACGTTTATAACGGGTGGCAGGGACAAAGAATCCTGTAAATTTTTTTTAAAGTGCATTATCTGAAAACTACCTTGAGTAGTTAAACAGAGAACCGACTCGTGGCGATAAAATATTAGACCTTCTGGTGAGAGACCCGAACTATTTGAAACAATTAACGCAGAACAGGGAATCGACGATCATAGTTACAGCATCGATGATTTCAGCCGTAAATAGAAATATTTAAAAAGGTAGGAAGATTTTTCTGTTTAGCGGAAGTGACGAAAAGCAGATTTCAGAATACTTGACGGCTGAACAAAAAAGTTTTATCTCAAGTACATATAGTGTTGAGGATCAGTGGACGAAGTTCAAAACCATCGTACAATATGCATTAGATGATTGTGTGCCAAACAAGATCGTAAGAGATGGAAAAGAGCCACCGTCATACAACAACAGAGTTAGAAAACTGCTACGGAATCAAAGAAGCCTTGCAGACAAACAATAATTACACGAAGCGTAATGTAGTGTGAGGAGGATAGTGGAGAGGCGTTCAATGAATTCGAAATTAAAGTTCTGTGTACTGACTTGGCAGAAAATCCTAAGAAATTTTGGTCTTATGTCAAAGCGGTAGACACTCTGTCACCAAACTGGTACTCAAACGGAGGATGACAGACTAAAGGCCAAAATACTAAATGTCTTTTTCCAAAGCTGTTTCACAGAGGAAGACTGCACTGTAGTTTCTTCTCTAGATTGTCGCACAGATGACAAAATGGTATATATCGAAATAGATGACAGAGGGATAGAAAAACAATTAAAATCGCGCAAAAGAGGAAGGGCCGCTGGACCTGATGGGATACCAGTTCGATTTTACACAGAGTACGCGAAGTAACTTGCCCCCCTTCTTGCAGCGGTGTACCGTAGGTCTCTAGAAGAGAGTAGCGTCCCAAAGGATTGAGAAAGGGCACAGGTCATCGTCGTTTTCAAGAAGGGACGTCGAACAGATGTGCAGAACTATAGAAGAGATAGAGAAGATCCAACAGAAAGCAGTGCGCTTCGTTACAGGATCATTTAGTAATCGCGAAAGCGTTACGGAGGTGATAGATAGACTCCAGTGGAAGACTCTGCAAGAGAGACGCTCAGTAGCTCGGTACAGGCTTTTGTTGAAGTTTCGAGAACATACCTTCACCGAGGATCAAGCAGTATATTGCTCTCTCCTACGTATATCTCGCGAAGAGACCATGAAGATAAAATCAGAGAGATTGGAGCCCACACAGAGGCATACCGACAATCTTTCTTTCCATGAACAATACAAGACTGGAATAGAAGGCAGAACCAATGGAGGTACTCAAGGTACCCTCCGCCACACACCGTCAGGCGGCTTGCAGAGTATGGATGTAGATGTAGATATAAGGAGAAATCATGAAGTTTCCGTTCGAAGGCCGTACAGTACAGAATCGGTAAGCCAATCAGGCAAATTCGCCGTAAACATCAAGGATATCATCCCACGACGCACCAGGTAAAAGATGCTTTTTCTATAAAAGACCATGTCCTGCTCGTGAAGAAATCCGTAAATGTCTGCTACACAGCCTCGTCGACCACTGACCGCCTTTTTTAAGGGACCGAAGGCGTGGGAACTGCGTGGTGCGGGATGCTCCAGTGTCTCCAGTTGGCTCGCCAGATCGACAAGCGTCTTGTGTCGGATTGCGACTAACACGGAACTTGGTGCATCATTCCAGAGCGCTGTTTTTCGACAGACGTACTGCCCCTACATATTCTCCTTTCTCCGATCTTAGGTTACTGATGTTTGCTCTTCGGCAGCCAACAAAAAAAAAAAGCAGAACGTTGATCCTGGTTGCATGCGTTTTGTAACAACGTCGTTATAGTTAGTTTCCGCACATGCGTCGGAAGGACACGAACAGCACACTAGTCCACTGCCATGAGGTGCATATACGCTGCAACAACGCCCTCAAGTGGAAACAACTCCTTATACGTTAATAATTAGGGTACTGAGTGCGAGAAGCATTATCATCGAATTCAAACAGCAGATTACATAGTTTTTACTTTGACAAGTGAAGATTCTCATTTGTCTCTGTAGTATACATGTTGCATTCTAAACTACATAATTGTGAAATTTTCTCCAGGCATCTGAGATCTCTGATCTGTGATACGGAAAGTTTCTTTTCTCCGACTTTCGATTTCTACATTCACTGTGTGATCAGAAGTATCCGGACAGTCCCAAAACCTTTTTCATATTAGGTGCATTGTGCTGCCACGTACTCCATATCAGCGACCTCAGTAGTCATTAGACATCTTGAGAGGGGAGAATGGGGCGCTCCGCGGAACACAAGGTCTTCGAACGTGGTCAGATGATTGGGTGTCACTTGTATCATTCGTCTGTACGCGACATTTCCGCACTCCTAAACATCCTTAGATCCACTGTTTCCGATGTAATAGTGAAGTGGAAATGTGAAGGGACACGTACAGCACAAAAGCGTACAGGCCGACCTCGTCTGTTGACAGAGAACGCCGACATTTGAAGAGGGCAGTAATGTATAACAGGCAGGCATCTATCCAGATCATCACACAGGAATTCGAAACTGCATCAGGATTCACTGTAGGTACTATGACAGACGGGAGATGAGAAAACTTGGATTTAATGGTCGAGCGGCTGCTCATAAGCCACACATCACACCGGTTAAAGTAAAATTAGGAGGCGGTGGTGTTACGGTGTGGTCTTGTTTTACATCGAGGGGGCTTCCACCCCTTGTTGTTTTGCACGGAAATATCACAGCACAGGCATACATTGATGTTTTAAACACCTTTTTGCATCCTACTGTTGAAGAGCAATTCGGGGATGGCGATTGCATCTTTCAACACGATCGAGCACCTGTTCATAATGCACGGCCTGTGGCGGAGTGGTTACGCGGCAGTAACATCCCTATGATGGACTGGCCTGTCCAGAGTCCTGACCTGAATCCTGTAGAACACCTTTGCGATATTTTGGAACGCCGACTTCGTGCCAGGCCTCACCGACCGACATCGATATCTCTCCTCAGTGCAATACTCCGTGAAGAATGGGCTGCCATTCCCCAAGAAACCTTCCAGCACGTGCGTATGCCTGCGAGGGTGGAAGCTGTCCTGTCGTCAAGGTTAAG
This sequence comes from Schistocerca americana, assembly GCF_021461395.2. NCBI lineage: Eukaryota > Metazoa > Arthropoda > Insecta > Orthoptera > Acrididae > Schistocerca > Schistocerca americana. The sequence continues at coordinate 41,089,919 of NC_060121.1, forward strand.
GGTGGGCCGACACCATATTGAATTCCAGCATTACCGATGGAGGGAGCCACGCACTTGTAAGTCATTTTCAGCCAGGTGTCCGGATACTTTTGAACACATAGTGCATTAAACTTTTTATTTTCACCAGTTACGTCCACATGGTTTTCTTTGTATTATTTCCGCAGTTGCACAGCTGTCTCTTTACCAAAAAGTATATTTCAACAGTATCTTCACGATGACTTCAGAGCATTTACCAATTGTTAACCTTAGATGCCATACTATTTCTTCTAGCACGTACTTTGCACAGTAGGTTTGACAGTGTCAATACTCTGATTTTTATATTAGTGGCAGCACTGCGACGTACTTTATTCTGCTAATGATTTTAAAAAAAATGGTTCAAATGGCTCTGAGCACTATGGGACTTAACTGCAGGTGTCATCAGTCCCCTAGAACTTCGAACTACCTAAACCTAACTAAACTTAGGACATCACACACATCCATGGCCGAGGCAGGTAATGATTATCGTTAATGTCCCGCGAACACCGGTGCATAGCAAAACTGCCCATAACCCAACAATTTTCGTAGTTTCTCACTTTGTGTCCTACTTACTGAAACGCTACGTGACGTAAAAGCACACGGAACTCACAGTTTCGTGTCGAGAAAGTTGGAAGGCTGTGAAACTCAAGAGTTGCGCCATCGGCTTTCGTCACCGCGTGCCACACATGCGCAATGGCTCCAGAACAGTTTGGAACAATGAGTTCAAATTTTATAGAGTGGCTAAAAGTCCACCACATTTGAAGCGAACTCTATTCCTGTCCGCCGTTTTCTCTGTACGCAAGTGCTTCGTCTGCTTTGTCATGCCCCTCGTATTTCATTTTTGCTAAATTCAGATAGCTCACGTTAACTTTATTTTCTCTGAAAAAAAGGAACAAGAAAACATTCTCATTTTAGCTTTATTTTCTCTCAAAAAAAAAAGTAAACATTAAACTGTGTTCATTTCTGTGTGCACTGGCAGCGACAAGTGAAGTTTTGGTCGAAATATGAAACAACTTTTGGATGCAGATAAAACTGCAGATTTGTGTTCAACATAATGCATTTCTTCGCCAAATTCAGTTGCTGTAAAGAAACGGTCACTACTTATAAATAACGAACTCTTCAATAGTTGCAGTGAAGTGTGAGTGGGTGAGATAATTTCACAAACTTTCGTAAGTAGCTACGCTGAAGCGCCAAATAAACTGGTATAGGCATGTGTATTCAAAAACAGAGATATGTAAACAGGCAGAATACGGCGCTGCGGTCGGCAACGCCTACATAACACAAGTATCTGGCGCAGTTGTTAGATCGTTTACTGCTGCTTCAATGGCAGGTTACCAAGATTTAAGTGAGTTTGAACGTGCCGTTGCAGTCGGCTCACGGGCGATGGGACACGGCATATCCTAGGTAGTGATGAAGAAGGGATTTTCCCGTACGACTGTTTCACGAGTGTACCGTGAGTATCGTGAATCCGGTAAAACACGAAAGCTCCGACATCGCTGCGGCCGGAAAAAGATCCTGGAATGACGGGACCAACGACGACCGAAGAGAATAATTCAACGTGACACACGTACAACCTTACCGCAAATTCGTCCAGATTTCAATGCTGGGCCATCAAGAAGTGTCAACGTGCGAACCATTTAACGAAACATCATCGAGATGGGCTCTCGAAGCCGAAGGCCCACTCGGGCATCCTTGATGGGTTACGGCACAAAGCTTTACGCCTCGCCTGGGCCCGTCAATACTGACACTGGACTATTGACGTCTGGAAACATGTTGCCTGCTAGGATGAGTCTCGTATAAAATTGTATCGAGCGGATGGACGGATACGGAGACAACCTGACGAGTACATAGATGCTGCATGTCAGCAGGGGACTGTCCAACCTGGTGGAGGCTCTGTAATGGTGTGGAGTGCTATGTGCCCCCTGATACGTCTAGATACGACTCTGACATGTGAGACGTACGTAAACATCACGTCTGATCGCCTGCATCCATTCATGTTCATTGTGGATTCCGACGGACTTGGGCAATTCCAGCAGGACAATGCGACACCCTACATGTCCAGAGTTTCTACATAGTGGCTCCCGGAACACGCTTCTGAGTTTCAACACTTCCGTTCGGCACTAAACTCCCCAGACATGAACATTATTCAGCATGCAGTGGCGGAAAAAAGTATTCAGACACTGGAATTAATGAGAGAAATAAACCTTAAATGTGTTTTTAACTCAAAACCTGTATTCTGTTCTTTACAGACGTGTAATACATATGTGAGTCTGAACATATGCAGAACAATAAGTAACGTATCACGCCTTATGTAAAAAAATATCGAAATCTACAATGGGCGAAAGTACTCAGACCGCTAGCAGTCAGTGTTTGGTAATGCGTCCGTTCCTCTGTATTACAGCTCTCAGTCTTTGTGGCATGGAGTAAACAATCTTTCTCGCTATATCCGAACCGATATTTACCCATTCTTCTTCTATTAATGCAAACAATGTGCTTGTACTCGGTGGTATTGTGTTGTAAGTAGGCTGTTTAGGTTTTTATGTTGGTAACGCCACGTAGCGCTCTATATGAAAATCACTGGCTGTGCTATGTGAAGTCTATGGCTGGTTTGCATTGTTGGAGTATATGCTATTGTAGTGTTGGGCAGTTGGCTGTTAACAGCGCGTAGCGTTGCGCGGTTGGAGGTGAGCCACCAGCAGTGGTGGATGTGGGGAGAGAGATGGCGGAGTTTTGAGAGCGGATGATCTGGACGTGTGTCCATCAGAGACAGTAAATTTGTCAGACTGGATGCCATGAACTGCTATTTATGAGTTTTGAACACTGTTAAGGTAAATACATTGTTTGTTCTCTACCAAAATCTTTCATTTGCTAGCTATGCCTATCAGTAGTTAGTGCGTTCAGTAGTTAGAATCTTTTATTTAGCTGGCAGTAGTGGCGCTCGCTGTATTGCAGTAGTTCGAGTAACGAAGATTTTTGTGAGGTAAGTGAGTCATGAAAGGTATAGGTTATTGTTAGTCAGGGCCATTCTTTTGTAGAGATTATTAAGTCAGTTGCGTTGCGCTAAAAATATTGTGTGTCAGTTTAGTGATGATCAGAATAAGTAAAGAGAGAAATGTCTGAGTACGTTCAGTTCTGCTGAGCTGTTTGAAAATCAAATAACGTAAGGGGTTTACCAGCACAATCATTCATAAATTTTTCTAAGGGGACGTTTCAGTGTTTTCCGCTTTCTTTGCGCTTCGAAGACAGTAACTATGTTCGTGATAAATTTGTGTACTGGGCACTAAAAGAATCAAATTTCACTGTAAGATTATAATATAGATCTACATCAACATCCATACTCCGCAAGCCACCTGACGGTGTGTGGCGGAGGGTACCTTGAGTACCTCTATCGGTTCTCCCTTCTATTCCAGTCTCGTATTGTTCGTGGAAAGAAGGATTGTCGATATGCTTCTGTGTGGACTCTAATCTCTCTGATTTTATCCTCACGGTCTCTTCGCGAGATATACGTAGGAGGGAGCAATATACTGCTTGACTCCTCGGTGAAGGTATGTTCGCGAAACTTCAACAAAAGCCCGTACCGAGCTACTGATCGTCTTCCACTGGAGTTTATCTATCATCTCCGTAACGCTTTCGCGATTACTAAATGATCCTGTAACGAAGCGCGCTGCTCTCCGTTGGATCTTCTCCATCTCTTCATCAACCCTTTCTGGTACGGATCCCACATTGCTGAGGAGTATTCAAGCAGTGGGCGAACAAGCGTACTGTAACCTACTTCCATTGTTTTCGGATTGCATTTCCTTAGGATTCTTCCAATGAATCTCAGTCTGGCATCGATCAACTTTATATGATCATTCCATTTTAAATCACTCCTAATTCGTTCAAAAAATGGCTCTGAGCACTATGGGACGCAACTGCTGAGGTCATTAGTCCCCTAGAACTTAGAACTAGTTAAACCTAACTAACCTAAGGACATCACAAACATCCATGCCCGAGGCAGGATTCGAACCTGCGACCGTAGCGGTCTTGCGGTTCCAGACTGCAGCGCCTTTAACCGCACGGCCACTTCGGCCGGCCCTAATTCGTACTCCCAGATAATTTATGGATATAACTGCTTCCAGTTGCTGACCTGCTATATTGTAGCTAAATGATAAGGGATCTTTCTTTCTATGTATTCGCAGCATATTACACTTGTATACATTGTTCCCATTCCCTGCACCATGCGTCAATTCGCTGCAGATCCTCCTGCATTTGAGTACAATTTTCCATTGTTAAAACCTCTCTATATACCACAGCATCATCCGCAAAAAGCCTTAGTGAACTTCCGATGTCATCCACAAGTTCATTTATGTCTATTGTGAATAGCAACGGTCCTACGACACTCCCCTGCGGCACACCCGAAATCACTCTTACTTCGGAAGACTTCTCTCCATTGAGAATGACATGCTGCGTACTGTTATCTAGGAACTCTTCAATCTAATCACACAATTGGTCTGATAGTCCATATGCTCTTACTTTGTTCATTAAACGAGTGTCGGGGAACTGTATCGAACGCCTTGCGGAAGTCAAGAAACACGGTAACTACCTGGGAACCCGTGTCTATCGCCCTCTGAGTCTCGTGGACGAACAGCGCGAGCTGGGTTTCACACGATCGTCGTTTTCGGAACCCATGCTGATAATAACAATTTTAGTGCGTAAAAAACGTAAATTATCAGGATGTGTCACTGTCTCCAGTCTTAATCAAAGCCGGAAATTGACTAGCCTGATTTTAAGTGGTTGGACTTCTCTAAGTATTCTAACCAACGTGAAAATGGCGGCCAAGTTAATGTCCATTGCTGCAAGGAACGGTGTAACTCGTTTCAGCCACTCTGTCATATTTTAATTCGTCGATTTCGAAAAACGTTTCGCAACGTAGTGTCTCGGTGTAAACTACGATGACGCTCGTAGCTGCCACGCATAATGGGAACTCCCAGAAAGTCCAGAGATATAAATCGGGTGCCGTGTGAGAGCGTCGCGGAACGCCATTCACGAGTATTTGGGACGCGGGCGCCGCGCCGCCCACTTGGGCGGCTCGGAAGCTGGGCGGTCGCTCGGCGTCGCAGAGTTGTGCGGCGCGCGCCATTCAACTGTCGGCGGGGCGGTCGTGGCCCAGTTGGCGGCCGCTGACGTCAGAGCGCCGGCTGCCAGATAGCCGCCTGCGCTGCCCCTTCTTGACCTCGCCGCTCGCCGCTCGAGCAGCCGCAGCCGTCGCGCAATCTCGCCTCTCGACGGATTTGGAACCGCCGCGGCGGCTGGCGGTCGGCAGGCGTGCCAACCGGCTCCCAGCGGCCTCAGCCCAGGCGCTGTTGTTCTCGTGCCGAGGCTCACCTAACGCCGCTTTCACACTATACGGTTTTGACCGTACGGCAAAAAGCCGTACGGCTGTAGGTGTGAAGAAATGTATGGCGCCTTTCACATTATACGGCGACGGCAAAATGCCGCTGCCGTGCCGTGCTGCAGCCGTGTCTTGCCACTACAACAGACGGTCGCCGTACGGCAAGTTCGACAACAGTGGCCTACGTGACTAAGTGCATGCTTTCACACTGGACGGTTTTGAGCCGTACGGCGTCGACTAGTTCGTTGTAGTGTCGTTTTATTCATTTGTGTTTATTCTTGTTTACTGAAAAGTGTAGAAGAATGGATGAAATTGATACTGAACTTTTGATAACCTTGGTGGAAGTAAGACCTGTTCTGTGGGACAAAACTCTAGATGCGTATAGAGATCGTATTGCTACAAAGAATGCTTGGCGGGAAGTTTGCGTAGCACTGAAGCAAGATTTTGATGAGATGGAAGACAAAGATAAAAATGCGTTTGGTAAGTATTTATTTAATATATTAATATTACATTTAATACGTTTTAAACAGTTTTTATTTAACGTTATAAATTTTATTCTAAAAGTAAATCGTTTGTTTATAAGTAAATTACTGCTACCAGTCACGTTTTTTTTGTTTTGTTTATATTTTGCACGACGCGTTTCGGGAAATAATTCCCATCCTTAAGTGCGTTTTTCTCTAAGTTTTCATCATGTGTGGTGTCTTTTTATGTGTCAGGTCTTGCATTCTGTTTTCTTTACTGTAATTTATAAGAGAAACACGCACAAGACCTCACAAATAAAAAAACACTACACATAATGAAAACTTAGAGAAAAAAACGCACTTGAAGATCGGAATTATTTCCCGAAACGCGTCGTACAAAATATAAACAAAACGATTAAAAACGTGAGTGGTAGCAGTAATTTATTTATAAAGAAAACTATTTACTATACAGTCGCAGGCTTTCACAAACAATCTACAAAAAGGAAAAGGCTTGTTAATTTATATCTTTGACATCTGCCATGACACGCTTCCAGCATTTGTCATAAAATATTTACAAAGAGTGTTCCTTATGGCGTTGGCTGTCAGTCCTCCTCTTATGTTGGCATCTTGGGCTAAGTCTTCCAAACCAGTGAAGGATGTGGTGTCTTCAATTATAAATCCATCTCTCTGACGTACAAAATTGTGTAAAACAATGCAAGCTTTAACCATTTTTACTGCAAAATCTGGATGAACATTTAAAGGTCGGTGAAACAACCGCCACTTATTGGTGAGGATGCCAAAAGCACATTCCACATACCTCCTTGCTCTGCACAAACGGTAATTAAATACACGTTTCTCAACTGTCAAGTTTGTTCCCCCAAAAGGCCGGAGCAAATGCGTGTGTAGGCCAAATGCTGCGTCTCCCACGAAGAAGTAGGGTACTTTTGGACCTTCCGTACCAGGCAGACATTGGACGTCTGGAAATTCCAGGGAATTACTTTCTATTGACTTCCATAAACTGGACCGTCTGAACACTGAAGAGTCACAGTCTTTGCCATAACTTCCTACGTCGACATAAATGAACCTGTAGTTGGAATCCGCTACAGCCATCAGAACCACAGAAAAGTATTCTTTGTAATTGAAGTACATTGATCCGCTATTAAATGGGGCAGTAAGACGGATATGTTTTCCATCCACCGCTCCTAAGCAGTGGGGGAAATTAGCAGTACGTTCAAATCCAGCCGCTATTGATTCCCATACCTCTTTGGTCGGTCTTTGTATACATTCTTCCCGCAGTGATGACCAAATTGCTGTGCATACATCATTAACCACTTTACTTGCTGTAGAAATCCCAATTCTGTACTGGAAATGTAAGTCAGTGAAGGAACAACCGCTTGCCAGATACCTGAACAAAACGAAAAAAAATCAGTGACATTTAGTTTGCAGTGGACATTTTTTGTTACAGTTTTGCTTTTTTCTATACAAAATTAAAATGTTTTCATACAGTTTTGTTTTCTTTTGATGTAGGTATAGAAGTAATACGGAGGTGGACCAATCTACGAGACTCCTTTGTGAAGTCAAACATAAAAATTCAAGCTGCGAAAAAAAGTGGCTCAGCAGCAAAGAAAATGAAAAAGTATGTATATTCTGATCAGCTGCAGTTTCTAAAAAAGCTGTATGATGCTCGAGAGACGGAGGACAGTTTTCAATCGGAACGCACCGCCAGACTGGAAGAAGATATAGAAACGCAGGGCTCCGTCGAAAATACTGAGAATGTTTCTGGGCCATTTGATACAGCACCCACACAACAAACATCCAAAAGCGAGTGCCATACAAACAGAAAACATAGAAAACCTGATGCAATCGAAATGAAAATATTACGAGCTCTGGAAGAAGACAAACCTTGCAGCAAAATGTCATTTTTACTTAGTCTGAAGCCTCATCTGGAAAAATTTGATGAACAGGATTATCTTCAGTTTCAGATGGGAGTCCTCAAAGTTATAGAAAATATATATGAAAGGAGAAATATATTGACAGCTCAACCTCCTCCATTTACCCATTACACACCTCCCATGCCCTATAATAATAGATTTCAAGCTTATTCTTATTCACCTATGGAAAATGCTGCTCCAATATCCTCTTACCATACGCATCAGATTCGTCCTCCTCCAGCTGCACCAAACCCAACTACTTTTCTCGAACAACCATTACAGACTTCTCAAGGTCGCAGTTCTTATCAACGAATTAATAAAGTGCCACCACCATACCCTTCGCCTTCCACAAGTAGCCATGAAGGCCCACCATCAACAACGCAGTTCTACAACGTTTTTGCAGAGAGCCTGTCGCCACAAAGTGACAGTACAGTCAGTCCTGCTACAAACTCTTTGGTTTCAACTGCTGATATTGATATTGACTTTTCTACTTCATAATCTGAGCGTAATAAAAATGTAAAACACAAATAAATAAGTAAATAAACAGAACTAGTTTTTATGTATTAAATTACCTTAACGTGATAGCCAGCATTTGAACAGGTTGGATGCAATTGCGGAATTGTGTGTTTTGTCGTTGTAACACATCCTTTAGTTTTCTATGTAATTCGTCAAACGAGGTAATAGACATTCGGAAATAGTTAAAGAATTTATTTCCGTCGTTCCTCAAATCTTCAAAGAGTGTATAAAATAAACCCACTTCGTCTCTTCTCTGGTTAATGGGGTGTACCCACAAAAGACGACCTTTTCTTTTGCGGCGACGATGAAGCAACCACAAAGCAACAACTCGTTTACGGTTCATCTTGATACACACATTAAGCAAACTGAATAGACACCAACAACTGGTCACGTCAAAAAGCCGTGTAATGTGAAAGCAACACAGGCACGGCTAAAACTCGTACGGCTTTTTGCCGTACGGTCAAAACCGTATAGTGTGAAAGCGGCGTAACGCTGTGTGTGTGCGCGCTACAGCCTGGCGCTAATGCGGGCCTGTGAATAGTTCCGAAGCTGCAGCGCCACTTGGGGAGGCTGGCGCTCTCAGGGCGTGAGTCAGGAGCCGCTGACGAGACGCGGGTGTGGCAGCACGGCGCCTCGCCTGAGGCAGAGCAGACACAGGGGGCTGGCTAATTCAAATCCCCGCTCAGCCACGCCGACTTAGCTTTTCCACCGTTTCCGTAAAGCACTCGACAGAAATACCTGGACTGTTGCTTATCCAAGGCACATCCTTACCTGGGTGGACACATTTGCAGCCCTACTCAAGTTACGCAAGCTGCGATGCGGTCGCCAATAAAAACAGTGGGCCAGGAATTACGGGATTTGTTCCTCTAATTTCAGTCTATGATCACAAACCACTGTCGTCGGGCTATCGATTTCGGTCTAGAATGAGGTCTCGAGGTCTGATTGAAACATGACCAAGTTTTATAGTTAATTATCTCAATTTTCCACAGTTTTTCAATAGATTTGGAAAATTCTAGTTTCATACACCTGTAACTACTGTTTGTATGCTATGAAAAATTCATCGAAGAATCTCTCTTACTTAGGAAGAAAAGTGTGCCTATAGGAACAAATGCAGCCAGTAATAAGTGAAAAAATGATGAAATTTCACATGTAAAAAAAGGTATTTTGCTAAGTTTATGAACTTCCACTGCGATGAGTGTGAATCCTCAATCCTTCCTGGTCATGCTGACAAAGTTTTATGAATTTATTTGTAAAAGTATAGACAGTAGAAATCTCCTGTGGTGCCTCTCCTGCTCCAAGTCGGCCCGTTTGACGCCTTACCCCCCCTTAAAGAATCCAGCTCCCATTTATAAAAACAGCTTCAGCCGTCTGATTACCTTAGAAATCAGGTGAAGTATTAACCTTCCCATAGGCGCGCGTATGTGTCAGATATGCAGCGACAGTGTTTATCTTCTCTTGGAAAGCGAGAGGAGGGAATTCCCCGCCCCCCTTTGTTCTATCTAGCCGCCTCATTCGACCCGACCCTACCCTACTTCAGTCCTGAACGCTGCCCGCTACGTTAAAGAGCAACGTGTTTCGTATCTGAGGAATACGCGCTCCGTGTAAGTTTTTATCTTTACGTTTTCCATTATTTATTGTTAAATGTTTAATGATTATTAGTAATTTAAAGTAGTTACATCCTGTCTCGAGTCGACAATGAAATTGAACTAAATCTTATGTGTCAGATACACGCAACATTCAATGCTTGCATCATGTTATTTATTCAGTTTCGTTTCATTTTTATTTCTTAGCTACTATGCGCGACAGAGATGTATAATTTAAACAATCCTTTGGATGTTGAAGCTGTGATAAATGCAGTTCTGCGTGATACCGAAGGTGAGGATATCTAGGCAACAGTTTTATAGAGGACAGCGACATTGATGAAGAAGAGCACGTATCGGAAAGAGATGTAGATTCTGATACGGAAATGAGACGGGGACGACGAAGATGAGAGCACCAAACCGACATTTCAAGCTGTTCAAAGGAAAATAAAAAGTAACCGAGGTTTGGTCATGGCAAAAGAAGCCAAGGAACAGGCAACGGCGAGTTAAACAAAATATTTTATTTCATCTGCCCGGAGTAACCGGACCTGCGAAAAACGTGACTAACATTCTAGATTCATGCAAATGCCTCATCTCTGACACAATGATTCGACGTATTGCAGAAAATACGACCAAATTTATTCTTACTATACAAGATAACTATTCTGGTTCAAGGGACGCTCAACAGACACACACAGTGGAAGTGAAAGCCTTATTCGGGCTGCTTCATCTCGCTGGGGTGCACTCCGCGAATCGTCTGAATCTCGACGACGTATGGCGGTTGGATGACTTCCTAACCGTCATGAGTATAAAAGGATTTCAGTTCTTAATGTTTTGATGATGTGGAAACAAGAGAAGAACGAAGAAAAAATGACCGCCTATCTCTTATAAGAATTATTTTTGAAGAATTCGTTGTGAACTGCTAAAAATGATATTCACGTGGCGAAAATGTCACAATCGTCGAAAAACTCGAGGCTTTTCGAGGTAGATGCGGTTTCATACAATATATTCCAAAAAAAACGCAAATACGGCATAAAACTATACGCTTTAGTCCACTCTCGGCTATTTTATACGTATAATATGGAAAAATACGCTGGAACCCAACCGGAAGATCAGTTTATTGTAAGCAATAATCCTTCCGACCTTTTGAAAAGGCTAGCAGCACCCATTTTCTACAGTGGGAGAAACATCACGGCCGACAATTGGTTTACAGATTACGATTTAGTAAAGGAACTGGCATAAAAAATTTCATACGTTGGCACGTTACGTAAAAATAAGCCTCAGATTCCTCCAGAATTCACAGCGACCAGAAAGCGAGAGCCCACTCAAGTCTCTTTGGTTTCCGCAAAGAGGCAACACTTGTTTCATACGTGCCAAAAAAGTACGAGAATGTTTTGTTAATATCCAGCCTTCACAACGATGGAAAAATCTATGAAGGAACAGGTGAGCTCAAGATACCAGAAATAATAACTTTTTATAATCACACAAAAGGAGGCGTTGACACAGTCGACAAACTTTGTGAGCCTTTCAATGAAGCGAGAAAAACAAAGCGATGGCCTCTGGTGGTGTTTTTTTCGACGATGAACGTTGCTGCCATAAATTCATTTATAATCTTGAAAGGAAACATCAGCAATAATCTCAAGAGAAGAAAATATCTCAGTTATCTTTCGAACGAACGTGCGCAGGAACATGTAAAAAGGAAAAGTACTAAAGTAGCTGCAGACCTCCGTACAAAAGTTTTAAATATGTCGCACGCAGAAGATGAGCTCCAACAGCAACAAAGAAGAGAAGAAGATCAACCTCAGGAGCCTCTGACGAACAGATGTAGGTCATGTTTAGTCAGTACGAAAACGAGAATCAACCGTTTCAAATGTGAAATATGTGGACACTTTGTTTAGAGCATTCAAGAAATGTCTGAAATGACTATATTTCAACTTCTAAATAATCACCTGTTTCAAATGTGAGATATATATATACGGTATGTTCTGTTTACACCATTCAAGAAATGTTTGCATTGATCGTGTTTCAACTTCTAAATAACTTTAGTATCATGAGAAACCAAACTTTCAAGCATAATCCTGTATAAATAAGTATCAGTACCTGGAGAAGCTGTGAGAAGAAAATGTGTGTTTTGAAACACAACTTCATTTTTAAACAAATTTTTTACCTTGCTTTTGTTTGTATTATGAATAATACCTAATATTACTTTTATGATAAAAACTTAATGTTTAAAAAGACATAAAGGTTATTAACAACAAGTGGTATCTGCGAGGTACGCGCGACCGTCCTTGTCCGACTAGAAGGCGCGCCTTTCGGCATGTTAAATATTTGACGTTAAGCATGCGAAACGAATACGGTTGAAGACGCAAAAAGCCAATTATGTTGCATTTATTACATTCGGATTATTCACGAATAAACTACTGAGAGTCAAAACAAAATCTATCTCTCCGAAATGCCTAGCAACTAGAGTTATCAGTAAAGAAACAACGAATTAAAACGTCACGCTTCATGCTGAAGTTTTAAAGCAAGACAACGAATATTTATCAAGCAGTCAGATCGCCTCCTTTCACTACTTTGTGGAGTTGTCTGTGAGAAAAAGTTTACAAAATGATTCATATCGTGTGTAAAATTTGAAGTTTTAAATTCGGAAATATTATATGAAACACTGAAAATCAATTTTTTGCGGTCCACGGGAAGCCGTTACAGCCGACCCGCACCTGGGGACACTATTAGAGCCAATGCAAGCGCTCGCCACATTCGCTTCGCGTTTACGGAGTAAGGGTGTACGAGGCAGAGAGAGAGCGAGGACAAACTTGGCATACTCCGACGGCAGTTGCCGTAGATTGACGATGCTGCTTCGCCTACAGACAGCCGAGTGAACGCTTCTAAACGGCGAGGCGTGAGGTACTCGTAACTATAACCACTTCTAAATAATTCTTAAAATTACGGTAACAGTTTGTTGTAACTATTATCATTACTGTCGTTGTTAGTATTATTATGCTATTATTTAGGATTATCCAAGTAAAAGTATTGATGTTGTAATTATCATTGGCTCTGAGCACTATGGGACTTAACTTTTGAGGTCTTCAGTCCCCTAGAACTTAAAACTACTTAAACCTAACTAACCTAAGAACATCACACACATCCAGGCCCGAGGCAGGATTCGAACTTACGACCGTAGCGGTCGCGCGGCTCCAGACTGTAGCGCCTAGAACCGCTCGGCCACTTCGGCCGGCTGTAATTATCATTATTCTCATTGCTATTTTGTTTAGGATTATCCGCTATTGCGCAGCCTCAGGCCCTAGTATTACACTGAATAATATCGTAGGCCCAACCTCCTAAAGATTAAGCCTTTCGACACCGAAAATGATCGTTCTCCAGAAAAACTGGTTGCAGGAATGGTTAAAACTAGTTCCATTGAGATGACAGGAGTCAGATATTGACTTTGTCTAAATACTGATTGGTTCCGGGATTCGTCGGATATCACAGCTAATTCCGCCCTTAATCGAGGGATATCAAAATGTTCACTTTAGGATACCTTCGAGAAATTTAATGCAGCTTCAGGGGAGTTATTTGTATATTGGTTATACTTTTCACAGTTCATAAGCAAAAGAAACTCCACACTGGACTCGCATTCGGGAGGACGACGGTTCAATCCCGCGTCCGGCCATCCTGATTTAGGTTTTCCGTGATTTCCCAAAATCTCTCCAGGCAAATGCCGGGATGGTTCCTTTGAAAGGGCACGGCCGACTTCCTTCCCCGTCCTTCCCTTATCCGATGAGACCGATGACCTCGCTGTCTGGTCTCCTTCCCCAAACAACCCAACCCAAAAGAAACTCCAAATTACCCGAGCCACTACATCTGTCAGTGAACTGTCTCGAGACAGTATCAATAATTTCCCAAAACAAAGCCTAGTACGACGTTTCTCTGTCAATCACACCATTCCATTGCTTCTTTCTTGGAAACTTATTATCGCTTTCTTCTGGTTCGGTTTCAGACCACACTTTTTCAGATTTATCACGACGTTCTTGTCAGTCAGTCTCAAACTGGCCAACTTTCTTAAAATAATGTCGACATCAAAAAGTTTACAGTATTTTGAAAAGAGCTGCCTGCTTGGGAATTATATATAAAAAATAAAGAAATGGAAACTATACTGCTTAAATGTCAGATAAAAGCCTTTGGCGTACACTTATGTTTCACTGACCCACACACTGGTATAATCTTTCATAGACTTGAAAAGCTCTTAGAGTTCAGTCCTTGTTGTTATATATATAACCCTCTGGTGTTGGATACTGAAGGAAAATGTCGTTTGATCAATTCATCCAAAGCGTTGCATCTTTTACACTCTTTGGAGAAAAAAAAGAGGCAAAACCAGATGTCGTCTAAAAAAATATTTTGCACTCCCGTATATGATCAACAGACTGTTTCAGAACTGAATTCAGTTAATTATCTTGGCAGTGTACGAAGATAGCTGAGGGGTATTTGCCTCTCACAAGTTTTTGTACCCCATTCCGTTGCCCAGCCATGACGCAACAGTCGTCGTACGTCTGAGATACAAGTTTTCTACTGCAATGAGATTCACTCATGAAGCCAAACAGATACTCCGCTAAGCTACCAGCACATCAGTTACCACTGACGTAGCAAATACCAAAAGCAACAAATGGTGTTTCTTTTAGTTCTTTCTTATGGAGTTTATGAGGTCATTCTTTATATCACACGAAATACCTCGAAAAAGAGTTGAAGTCTGCAAGTGATTTGTGCTATTAAATGTAACAGTTCAACATAATTGCCCAGATTATCATTTGTCCTCAGTTTCATCGTGTCTCCAGAAACTGTCTTGTGCATCTGGAAAACATGTGACATAAGTTGAACAACTCACAAAGTGTCTCTTTTTCTTCATTTGTTCGCTATGCTCCTGAATGTTTAATGTTAAGGCATTGTTCAAACGAAAATCTATCCTTGAGCTGCCAAATTTAATGAGTGTCCATACAGATTTAAAATGGTCTTCGGAATTTTCGTGTCGTTTCCGTAAGCGGTTGAAATTGTTCATGTCACTCACACCATTTTGTGTCCACAAGAAAACAGAGCACGTCGCCATCAGTACAATTTTTATGGCTCTTTACAACCACGTAACCATTTGTAACAGGAGTATCAAGATTGCCGCGCGGGATTAGCCGAGCGATCTAGGGCGCTGCAGTCATGGACTATGCGGCTGGTCCCGGCGGAGGTTCGAGTACTCCCTCGGGCATGGGTGTGTGTGTGTTTGTCCTTAGGATAATTTAGGTTAAGTAGTGTGTAAGCTTAGGGACTGATGACCTTAGCAGCTAAGTCTCGTAAGATTAAAAAAAAAAAGCAAAAAAACAAAAATATCAAGATTCTTGAAAATGCCTGATATAATTTTTGGTGTAGGCCGTCTCTGCTTGGTCATGCCCATTTTCCCCTCAAAATTAAGTTCTCCAGATGGCTGTTTCCATTGACGTACCAGCACACATTTACAATCTCATATGTTTCTCTCTTTTGAGTAGTCTGCTACTTCGTCCATATTGCTTCAGCAAACCAAACTAGAATTTACGGAGAAACTAATTTAAAATCATTAATAAATATACATGCTCACCAAAATTATGGTGAATAAATAATAATACGTATTGGAAATGAGCGTTTGGCGTCGTTGGCCGGGAGGCCCCTTCCGGGGCAGGTGCGGCCGCCTCGGTGCAGGTCTTATTACATTCGACGCCACATTGGGTGACCTGCGCGCCGGATGGGGATGAAATGATGATGAAGACAACACAACACCCAGTCCCTGAGCGGGGAAAATCCCGGACCCAGCCGGGAATGGAAGCCGGGCCCGCAGGACGGCAATCCGTCACGCTGACCACTCAGCTATCGGGGAGGACGTATAATACGTATTAAAACACTACGACAAACTAAATTTGTTCCCTGATTTGTATCTGAACTCCTTTAACAGTGTAGCGCGTGAAAGAATAAGACTTTAGAATACTAGACAATAGGACTGTTGATATTATTAAAAAACAGGAATCCGGTATATGGATGTTTAAAAATATGGAAATAAGTATCGATACAGGATTTCCTCTCACACGTGTCTGCCGGCCGCAAGGATCAAGCCACCCATTTAGATTTTTGTTCATCATTTTCAGCAACTTGGCATTTATCTGGCAATAAATATGCAACCAGTTGCTTTTCTACGATTTATTCAAACATGTTTTTGAGCCACTACAGGCTCGTCATCAGATGTAGGTGTTACAAGAACATTATGCTGTGGACCAGGTGTAGCTATATGCAGTGCTGGTGCTGCTGGCGGAAATGACAGAAATTTAGCAATCGGCGACGAAACATTTACGAATCCGAAGGTTTTTTATGTTTGAGTTACTTACAGTGCACTGCCTTGTAGTATTAACATCAGGTTGCTTCTTGTAATGTGCATTAGTACGCTTTGTTCACAAATAAGCACAGTACGTAGCTACACTTGATTTACACTGGCTCACAGGATGTAAACATTCGATGTTTTTACAAAGAATATGGATATGACAGATACTGCACTTCACTACATAATAGTCTTTGGCAATAGATGTATTATGATACAGATAGTACTAGTGCAGATTTTACATTTCAGTAAATGTTGCTAGCTGCATACAAAAGGTAAACAGCTAGAGGTGAATATTTAATACATAATTAAAAAACTTTTTGTAAGTTACAGAATACCATAGTCATCACACACCAAGAAGAACAAGATTTATGCAGGAAGATGAATTATCAGTTTTGTTGTTTCGGTGCCAGGATATACTGGAAATTCTGGAAGAAAAGGTTTTTGCGTTGACTCAGTCTGTTGATTCAGGACTTTTTGGGGTGGTTGCATATTTCTTACTAGATAAACGCCAATTCAAATCACAGTCGCATTTCGTCATCCACAGTGGATATACTGAAATTTCCAGCAACTTTTTTGTGAAGAATGCCGATGTGAATAAATAGCACTCAAGTTGCGTTAAACAATTACGTATTTAACGCAACTGGTGTGCTATTTATTCACATCAAAAATCTTGTTATTCCATTCACACCGCCACCCTACCGGCCAGTTCAATCGGACTTCTTTGTGCCATCTATACTTGCTACCCAGAGAGAGAGAGAGAGAGAGAGAGAGAGAGAGAGAGAGAGAGAGAGAGAGAGAGAGAGAGAGAGAGACTGGACGTGATGAAAGCTCGAAAAGTTGTGAGACTTCTTCAAGACTGAAAGTAAAATTATTTTCTGCTATAATTTCAAATATTTACCAAAACTTATGAATTGCCATTTCGACGTCGACATATCGATAAGTCGGGCACAGAAATAATGTCGATACATATCTAAGTTTTTTGGAAAAGCTATCAATATATCGATATTTTATCAACAGCTCTATTAAGAGTTGTAGGCGCTAGACGATCACCAGCTGCCTTTAACAGCTGTACAGCCCTCTTTCTCTTTGTCTAGTGGAAGCACGCGCACCGTTAATCGCTGTTGCTGGGAAGTTGCAGGAGTGAGCTCGCAGCTCACCAGTCCCTGTTCAAACCTCCCCTTAGAAAAATTTATGAATGATTGTGCTGATAAGCCCCTTACGTTATTTGATTTTCAAACAGCTGAGGAAAACGGAACGTACTCAGACATTTCTCCCTTTACTTATTCTGATCATCACTAAACTGAAACACAATATTTTTTGCGCAACGCAATTTGACTTTCAATAATCCCTATGAAAAAATGGCCCTGACTAACAATAACCAACACCTTTCATGACTCAATTACCTCACAAAAATCTTCGTTACTCGAACTACTGCAATACAGCGAGCGCCAATACTGCCAGCTAAATAAAAGATCCTAACTACTGAAGGCACTAACTACTGATAGGCGTAGTTAGCAAATGAAAGATTTCGATAGAGAACAAACAATGTATTTACCTTAATAATGTTCAAAAGTCATAATATATATAGCAGTTCATGGCATCCAGTCTTACAAATTTACTCTCTCTGATAGACACACGTCCAGATCATCCGCTCTCAAAACTCCATCTCTCCCCCCACATCCACCACTGCTGTCGGCTCACCTCAAACTGCGCAACGCTACGCGCTGTTCACATCCAGCTGCCCAACACTACAATGGCGAATATTACAACAATGCCAACCAGCCAGAGACTGCACACAGCACAACCAGCGATTTTCATACAGAGCACTACGTGGCGTTACCAACATAAAAACCTAAACAGCCTACTTACACTGTGGCCTTCCAAATTGGCCCCTGTCACGCTGACAGCCGTTAATGTTTTAAATGCCCTCGGGCTAACACTGCGTTTTACAAGTATGCCCGCAACTGATATTGTAGAAAAAATATATACTAAGATTGTTTAAATGTAAAAAAAGTGCGATTACTGCAGTTACTAGTACGCCTCGCCCCTGGGCCAAGCGGATGGCATGCGCCTGCATTCACTTGCACACAGGCTGCGAACTTACAGTGTGCGCATGCGCGATGCACATTGCTTTCCATCACGGTTGGGCGAAATTAGTTCCAACGACAACATTCGAATGCAGATGAAGATTATTTTTCGTTATTAACAAATATTATTCGAAACATCATTCATTTACGCGAATAAAACATTTGTCATCCGTGAATAGAAAGTGTTACGAAGAATAGGTGAATTTGAAATCGAATGACATTTATTGTTTCAGTTTTTTGTCGCTTGTTTCGAATGTACGTTTTGTTTCTTTTAAATTAGTGTTCGGAAAAACTCTTTTTCTCAAATATCTCATCAGAAACTTTCTTCGGTTTTCGAAGATTTGCCATTGCGACACTAATGAACGTACAGTACGTTCCACACATGCAAAGAGGATAGTGGAGCGCGTTGTATCTCTTGTGTTTGTCTTTATTTCATCATACCATTACATGACTTTAAACTCATAATTTTCTCCAGCAAAAATGAAGAAATTATCAGTAACGGTTCAAATGGCTCTGAGCACTATGGGACTTAACATCTGAAGCCATCAGTCCCCTAGAACTTAGAACTACTTGAACCTAACTAACCTAAGGACATCATACACATCCATGCCCGAGGCAGAATTCGAACCTGCGACCGTAGCGGTCACGTGGTTCCAGACTGAAGCGCCTAGAACCTCTCGGCCGCACTGGCCGGCCTAAAATCATCAGTACTTTTGCAGATTTTTCCAGATGATTCCTTGTGATTCGACGTTACCTTCACAAATTACATTCAAAATAAAATATTCTTTTTACGCCATAACATCATTCGAAACTCATGACACAATTTCTTCGACAGTTATTTGCTTACTATATGTGTGTCGTTTGTTGCAAACCTCCCGTTGTCATGAAGAGTAATACGTATGAGCAAGTTACTTTTAAATTCTGGGTAAGACATTACTGCTATTATTGCAATTGTTGTAGAAAAGCGAAAAACCGCTTCCAAGCGCCTGTTGACACACTTCTCAATACAAATTTTCTCATGTGGTGCAATATTATGAAATCGCTTATGTCATGCCCAGTGTCTCCTCCAAAATATTTGATTTCATAGACGTATATCGGATAGAAAAACTATTCCACGTTCTAACGGAAAACTTACTAAGAGTTAACCGTAAATCACTTTCGTATGGCCTTTGACGTTAAGCAACATTCCAGAAGTGTTGTAGGAGACGTTAGATTTAAAATATATTGACGTTACTCATTAGCAATGACTGAATTCTTAAATTGAGCACTCATATTGTAGCAGTACAAACACGATCGAACTCTGCAATTACACCAACGACACACTCATTTCAGAAAGTGTTAGGAATCTCCTCGATACAATGGAGGACGATGCTGCAGATTGAGATATTCTTTTGGCTGCCTTCTCATATTCGGCTTTTGCTCACGTTATCAAGTGGAGTGTGCGAGCACTGGCGAGCCCACAGTCAGTTGAATTGGGCCGCGTCGGTAAAGCCTGAGAAGTACTTTCGTGTCGCGTTTGTTGCGCTGTAAAGCAAGAAGAGCTGTACCAACCGCAGGTTGCTTTCAACACTGCAATGCTTTACTAGGCACGGTGGTGTGCCGCTGGCTTCCTCCCGCTTCAGAAGCGACGTGTACAACTATTTAGGAGCAGACCTACGGTTCAATGTCTACTCCAAAACGCTGTACAATTTTACTTGGCACTTGTCTCGCTAGCGATGACAGAAGCGATAAGTATCACAAAAACTAGGGTATCGAATCCATTTTTAGTGTGGAGTTTAATGCAGTGAGCCACTGAGGCTCACAGTGAGCAATCCACTGATGATATCTTAATCAGATGGAGACTACATTAAGCTAAGTGAACAAACACGAGTCACAGAATAATTACGTTAATGCCTATGATGAACGTTTTCTGTATCGCAGCAAATTGTCTTCAGTCGAGATAATTACTTCTTGGATCGGAACATTAGTGTAAAGATTTGTCATACGATACGAACTTTCCGACTTACTGTGTTTTAATGTTTTTTTTATCTTTTTATGCCAAGAATCTTGAGTTTCGTATTTTGTATTTGCTATTATATGTATAGAATTTTTTTAGGAGGTTGTTCAGTTTTCTTCTGACTAGGTATGTAGGATTGTCTAAGCCATCTGCCACTGGCTGGATCTGAGATTGTGTTTCATGTGTTTTTAGTTCTCCACGTAGTCTTGGTGTTGGAGGATTCATTACTCTTCTATCATAATACGTTAGGATTGTGTGACATTGTTTGGCAATTTTCTTTGTTTGTGCCGCATATCTGTCTGTGGGGTCTCTCTGTTTATTTTTGTGCTGTTGTTTGCTGTAAAGAAGTCGCTAACGTTTTTGTATACAGCCGTTTCGTTTTAAATTGATTTAATTATTACGATGTTCTCCCTTTATTGCTACAGTATTGCTGGTTGTCAGTTTATGGTTGAGTTGTTTTGTTGTTAGGTTGTCTGTAAGTGCCTTACGCTGTTTTGCATTTGTATGTTTCGCTTTCTCTGCTCCACTGACTGCTCTATCGGTTACTTCGTTCTGTTGCTTTACTGGTAGTTTTGCTCGGTATATCGCCATCTTTGTTATTGCAGTCCTTTATCTAATAAACTGTGTTCCTGCTCTGTGAACATAATACCAGTTAAATTTTCGGATCTCTTATAAAATGGCAATGGGGAATTTTGGCTTTGTATCAGGTTTCTCGTGGGCTATTGTGCTTCCATAAGATGTTGAATTTTCTTTATATGTGTGACTCTGATTTGATGTCTAATATGTCTAAAAATTTGTATATGTGATCAAACATAAGTGGATTTGTACTATTGCTAAATTTAACTAAACGAGACAGATGTCTTGATATTTTGTGACCGATTGTGAGTTTGTCTCAGATTTCTTGCTGCAACGACAGTTTTGATCCATATATTGCTCGGTATCATGCACTAGTTTGGGTATTGCGACGATATTGATGTCGACGTATCCTGGAATAATTTTTTTCCTGACATGTAACTTGTTGACAATGATGTTTTCAATTAACTTTAGCGATTCGATTTTTAGGCGTATAAAATGTAATATATCCTTCATGATATTATAAGACGTAAGAGTCAGCAATATATTGCCTTTTGGGCCCGCTGCATTGTGTATGCCTTTTAAGGACATTATGTAATTGTGATTCCCAGAAACGCTGCTAGGTCAGATCGTTTTATTCGTTACAACAGGCCCATTTCGGCAAATAGCCATCGTCAGGTTGTCTACAAGTAAATAATACATAATCCTGGTGCAATGTTTCTAATATTATAGGTAGATATTAACTAGCAAACATTATTATAAAATTTGTTACGTGTTTTGTTAGATGGGCTTGTTAGATGGGTTTTATATCCAAACGTTATCGTGGTTCTGTCGCTGACTCCGCCTTTCCACGCTGCGTTCCTCTTCTTTAGAGCAATAATTATGTGACAGCTTATTTGACAGATGAACCAGCGACACTGTATGGTTACAGTCTGTTTTGTCTATCACTCTGTAATTAATTTTAAAAAATCGTGCTGTAATTTCGGTAGTTTTTCTAGTGGTGGTCTTGCGTTATCTCTAGTTCTTTCCTGATATTTTGTCTCTCTATCCGTTCTTCTGAGTGATAATTTCAGTAACGTTTTCGATGTATTTTTGTGTGTCCGATCGACTTGCTAATTAAGTAATTTTAGTGGGTAGCATGTGAAAAAAAAAGATTCCAGCTGTTCCAAAATGTTCGTTAGTGATTATTTGAATGTTACGTGTGGAATTTCGATAACTTGCTCTAAATTATATACTATGTGTTGTTCGGTTTTTAAGTGGCGGAAAAGAGGAGATGGATTCTCGTCGCTCTATCTAATGTGTTAGCGGTATCTAATACAGAAATTTCTACCTGTATGACCTACGTAGTCTTTTCATTGAATTCTGTATGTGCCTGATTTCGAGTAAAATGGTAAGTTCGTTTTACGTGGTTCAGTTTTGTGAACTAAGATTGTGTTGTGCTTGGTAAGTAGATCGTATATTGTTTTTTTTTTTTTTTTTAGCAGTTTAATTTAATTAGATACCTTTCCCACGTATGTAGTTGGTACGTATATGAATTTGTTTGATTGGTGATTTTCTTGAAAGTGTGGTTTCTTTTCGCGTAGGAGTTTTTACCGGTTAGGTATGTTTGCTGCACATTTCAGTGACTATTTGTGAATTATAATCATTTTGCTATGCAAAGTATTGTAGGATTGAAATCTATTTTTGTATAGAGTAGTGTTCTAATGGTAGGCTTACTATTCTGTTTATTATGGCGTGAAAGTAAACGTATTTGTCCGTTTTTGGATGACATCAATGTACATTATTAATACTGTTTGTTGTAGTAGGCTTTCGGTAGATTTCAAATCTACGTACGTTTTTAAAGTTTTATTGAGTAAGGTGTAGGAAATGTATTGCCATATTACCTTCCGGTTCTATTGTAAATTTCATTTTGGGATGCAGTGCATTTAATGTCGTGAGTATTTGCTGGATGTTTGAATTGTCTCAGTATACTAGCAAGCTTGTATCATGAACATACCTGTAGTAATATTTGTCTGTTTTTAGCCAAAGTATTTTTGCTGTCGAAAAACTTTTCTTGTAGCGTGTTTAGGAATATATCTGCTGTTGTGCCAGTTATACTGATCCCATAGCCACTCCATCTGTCTGTCCATAAATTGAAAATAGTTTTAACAGTGGTGTAATTTTTTTAGTGCCTGTGATGGACGTTTTTCTCTATCGGAGTAAGTTGTCTTCAGTTGTGTTAACTACATCTTGGATTAGTATAACGTATTTTAATGTCTTTTATTTTTTGAAGCAAAGATCTTGTGTTTGTTATTGTGTATTGTAATGTTTCCCACCGTTACTATGTACCCTCAACTCATAAAAAATTATTCTAATTCAAATGGTCAGGATGAACAGTATACTGAAATACCGTTCTTTTCTGATTTAGTTTATTATAGAGCCAGCACGTGAATTCCCAGGATTAACATTGAAATCTGGTTTGGAAGGATAGAGCAGATCAGGTTATGGTTATGTGTGTGGGGGGGGGGGGGGGGGGGAAGCCAGAAGGATGAAGGATAGCCAGTTCCACGATAAGCTCCTCCACAAACTGTTCCGCATTTGGTTGTGTGCCAACACATTCTGTCAGTTCTCACCACCCGATTACTTCAATGTGATTCTACATGCATTCATTAGGAGTGGATACGTAGGTGAGAGCCCTGCACAGTCTCTAACTCTCAAGGAGCTCGCCTTCTGTCTCGATAGTGCGAACCTTTGTGGTCGCTGTGGTGCGCCAGTTCTTCATGGTGCAAGTTGATGTTTGTTTCCTCAATGTCGACAGTGTCCAGTTGGTGAAGAGTAATACATCCATCTCTTCACTTCCCGCACGCTCATTTTCTGTCGCCATCCTGGTGCACATGGCGAGTCATTAGCAGCTGATGTTTTCCGTGTCATAATTGTAAACACAGGACTTTCAAACGAGTCTCACCAGAAACTGGAGTTGCGACCTCTTACTTCAGTGACTCGTTGTCGGCGAGTCCGGGAACTGCCGGCCGCGTGCTTCCGCAACGTGAGGGCGACCGCTGCCCACGCGGATGCAGCTACGTCACTGCTCTGCAACTCATACTTACGTCGTTCCTCGAACCACTTCCACACCATTTACCTACAGTAGCTCTCTCTAACATCGCGCAGGAAGAACGAACACTTAAATCTTTCCGTGCCAGATCTGATTTCTCTTATTCTATTACAACGATCGTTTCTCCTTGTATAGGAGCGTGTCAAGAAAATAGTTTCGCTTTCGGAGGAGAACGTTGGAGATCGAAATTCCTTGGAAAGGTCTGGCCTTTGTTTCAATGATTGCCACCCCAGCTCACATATCGTATCTGTTGACACCCTCTCCGCTATTTAGCGACAATACAAAACGAGCTGCCCTTCTTTGAACTTTCTCGATGTCGTCCGTCAATCCATTCTGGTAAAGACCCCATACTGCACAGCAGAACCCTGGCAGTGGACAGACGAGCGTAGAGCATGCAGTGTCTTTAGCAGACCTGTTGCATCTTGTAAGTGTTCCGCCAACAAATCGCAGTCTTTCTTTCGACTCCGTCACAACACTGTGTATGTGATCGTACTAATTTACGTTGTTCGTAATTGGCCGGCCGCTGTGGACGAGCGGTTCTAGGTGCTGCAGTCTGGAACCGCGAGACCACTACGGTCGCAAGTTCGAATCCTGCCTCGGGCATGGATGTGTGTGATGTCCTTAGCTTAGGTTTAAGTAGTAGTTAGGTTTAAGTAGTAGCAAAATGAAGGAAGATCTGCAGCGGATAGCCACTTGGTGCAGGGAGTAGCAACTGACCCGTAACGTAGACAAATGTAATGTATTGCGAATACACAGAAAGGATCCTTTATTCTATGACTATATGATAGCGGAACAAACACTGGTAGCAGTTACTTCTGTAAAATAACTGGGAGTATGCGTGCGGAACGATTTGAAGTGGAATGATCATATAAAATTAGTTGTTGGTAAGACGGGTACCAGGTTGAGATTCATTGGGAGAGTCCTTAGAAAATGTAGTCCATCAACAAATGAGATGGCTTACAAAACACTCGTTCGACCTATACTTGAGTACTGCTCATCAGTGTGGGATCCGTACTAGGTCTGGTTGACGGACGATCTACAGAAGATCCAAAGAAGAGCGGCGAGTTTCGTCACAGGGTTATTTGGTAAGCGTGATAGCGTTACTGAGATGTTTAGCAAACTTAAGTGGGAGACTCTTCAAGAGAGGCGCTCTGCATCGCGGTTTAGCTTCCTGTCCAGGTATCGAGAGGGTGCGTTTCTGGATGAGGTATCGAATATATTGCTTCCCCCTACTTATACCTCCCGCGGAGATCACGAATGCAAAATTAGAGAGACTCGAGCGCGCACGGAGGCTTTCCGGCAGTCGTTCTTCCCGCGAACCATACGCGACTGGAACAGAAAACGGAGGTAATGACAGTGGCACGTAAAGTGCCCTCCGCCACACACCGTCGGGTGGCTTGCGGAATATAAATGTAGTTCTTCTAAGTTCTAGGGGACTGATGACCTCAGATGTTAAGTCCCATAGTGCTCAGAGCTATTTGAGCCTAAAGCAGCAACGGCGGAAGCGATATATTCTCGTCTCTCATTAAGAAGAAAAAAATATACTATCCACAGGCACAACGTGCAATGTTGGCTGTAATACTTTGCAATGTACATGAAATTGTTTTGGCTGGTAAATGAAAACATTTAAGAAATATTCAATGTCTTTGAAAAACCTATGACGTGGACAGGTAGGCGGTATTGATTGCGGTGAATTACTAACGCTGACTTTTTTAGGAAATTGTATTCGAATTTAGGTCTGGCTTTCCAGAACATCTGACAACTGAAATTACATTACTCAGAAAAATTAAATCCTTTTTAGTAATTCATTCGCAGACGATGAGATTTGTACAGCAAGTGTTATCTAACCTCACTAAATACAAATCATCAAATTACATATGCGTGTCTTAATAAATCTTAGAAACATTACAAAAGGGAAATACCTAACTAGTCTTTCATAAAATCTGTTTATGTACATTCTTGGCATAACTGAACAATTGTAAATTATCAGCCAACTCCTCTGCACTTACGCGCTGGCAAAACGAGAGTCATAAATAATTAACATTTTACCTTGCTTGCCAGAAGACTTCTGCCTACTCCAACCTCTTTCGCTCACAGACAGCTACCCACTGCCGCGCGCCACGCGCTCTGTTACTCCAACACTACAGTCTCAGACCAGAAGCAGTATCTTTGGCTCTGCGGTCGTGCACAGTCAGTGATTCGTTTTATAAAGCCTAGCAGAGTCATACATCATTTATAATGTAATAGTTTCATTTGAGTTTACCGTAGTATAATTATATTCTGGTAACCCAGTAGACTCCTTCCAATATGAACTGTCTACACTCATCATTATAGAAAGTCTGAGTGTCTGCAATGATGTTCACACCTTGAGATGAATAATGAATAAAGAATAATAAAAATCCACAGCCGTTGTGAAATGCTCTGGGTATGGCTCAGCATCTGTTCATTTACACAGCTCATTGCACAGTACCAGTGAGTCATGCTGAACTGGAGCATATGCTGCAGTGGGTTCTGGGAAATTTGTCGAAAATCCGAATTCAATTTGTACATCTATAGATCCAGATTTAACTACCTTGTCCTGTTTCGAGCAGTCTATTATGTTGATAGGCGTCAGCTCCATGAATTTCTGTAGGCCGAGTGGAGATCCTTTCTTTTGATAGTATGAAGCACGAAACCTCACGTACGTATCATATGCTGGACAATATACATTTTCATTCTACTTCAGGTGTGAATTATCATGCGGGTAAGATTCGGAGTTCAGGTAGACTTTGGGATTATTTAACGTGTTATTGTCAAATTTTATGGAATCATTCGCTAAATTTCCTCTTCTATTGCTCTGAAACGCAAGCACGATGAACCTGGGCATCCCCAATTGAACGGGGCTGTTAATAGCCCAGATTTGTCTGCTTGCAGTCGGTAGCATTGGGTACTCTAAAACTTCCATGAATATAAAGATAACGATAGAAATACACTGGCTTCAGAACGCTGATCATCCTATACAGTGATGTGTGGCATTTTCCATATTTTATTGATAGTGATCTCATTCTCCTCTTGAGCTCCTTGAACATGAGAGTTGTTGTCCATTGCACTCTGTACCAGAATAAGTTCCTGTTTGGCGTTCAAACAGTTTGCCGCAAGTCCTCAAAGTATCCCATAAGCAGTGTTAGAAGTATACAGGCAGTAAATCGCTTGTACTCTTCCACTGTTTTATCCACTGTCTCACGTATGAACCATCCAGTATTTTCTAAATTGTTCAAAAACGAGGGAGAAGCAGAGACATATGTTTTAAGAGTTGATGCTACTCCTACATTGCGTGTATGGTCAGTCTCGTCCTTGTTAATTTCGTATTATATCTTATGAAACAGGAATGCTAAAGCATTACTTGTAAGGTTCAATGCCACTGTAGCATCACCATCCGTCTTCGTAAATGATCCACCAAGATGTGTGAAACTACTGCATGGGAGGTTTAAGGCGTGTTGGTGTTGGATGGCAGTCCTAATTTTATTGTTCTTGTTAATTGTGGTTGATACATAATGTTTATGTGAGAAGCATTCCTATCGTATAATACACTCATCATATTCCACCTGCCTAGTTCTATCGTACCATGTCATTACGAGTATACAGGCCTACTGATTTAAGAAACTCGTAGTTCGGACGTGTTAACACCTTGCTGTTCTGGTGTGAAGTTCCGTGCTGTGCGTTGTGCACATTGGTTTTATATTTTTATACCTGTCTTCGTTGACAATACGAATGTGCCGGAATCTGCTGTGACTCCCAGCTGGTTGAAGGTCGCCACTGCAGCTTCCAGACTCCCAGCAAGCTGGGGTCTTTTTTCTTGCTGAGATGTTCGGGTGGACCCACTGCGGATTGTGACAGGTTAAAGTCGCCGCCACTACAGAGCCTCTGCACATTTGAGGTCACTTATGGTTCTGCTTTAGATGTGGCCGTACAATGGTTTCCTCACCACGGAAGTTGATGAGGTCGTTGCCGGACGTTGTGACCGAGCGGTTCTAGGCGCTTCAGCCTGGAACCGCGTGACCGCTACGGTCGCATGTTCGAATCCTTCCTCGGGCATGGATGTCCATAGGCTAGTTAGGTTAAAGTAGTTCAAGTCTAGGGGACTGAGGACCTCAAATATTAAGTCCCATAGTGCTTGGAGCCATTTGAACCATTTTTTGTTGAGGTCGTTATCCTGGTACACAGTGCTTGGTTCTCGATGTCTGTGCTGTAACTGGAAGGCAAAAAGCACTGGCAGAGGTGTCAACGATCTTGTACGCTGTTCCAACCGATGGGAATAACCTGTAAATTGTGCAAATTAATCTGTTGATGAGATAAAAGTTTATTGCAATGTCACACTCGACACTGATTATGCTGACTGAAAATATATCCACTGTCTGGTGGGATCTGTAAAATTTATTAGTTACTTTTTCAAAACCTGTCCTTTTGTGAAACCCAGTAGCCGTCCTATTGAACCTTTCTGGTTGAAGTCGATCGCGGCTTTCTATGTCTTTACTCCGGGCTTAAGTGTATTGATGTTTTCACGTACCACAGTCCCTTTTCTAGAACATTTGAAAACGTCGTTTATCTCGTCAATATCATTCGCACCAGGTTATGTTTGCACAATTTCTTTATCCTTCATCGTAAACGTTAGGAGGGACATTGTAATGTTGTTGCACTAATTTAATCTGCCAGCGGTGCTGCTATTCAAGACCATAAAAGTGAGTTAAAAGCTGTGAGCTGTCTGGGGAAGTTAACCTCGCATTACTGAGCAACTGTTTCACCAGGTACCCAGTCTCGCTTACCAAATTACCAACCAGACTATCATTAATTATAATCTTTTATTATTCATCTTACGATAACCGGTGAATATAATATATATATATATATATATATATATATATATATATATATATATATATATAAAGACAATTTAAATAAAAAGAAATAAATCAGTTTATATTTGAACATTTATTTTAACATTGATCATTGAAATTTCAGCATATTAAACTTGATTCATAACTAAACTGGTGCCTTATTTAGGATTGTGAAAACGTAAGTTTGTAATCTTACAGAACACATCAAATATGGAGCCAAGATTGGGAGACTGCATACAACACTGCATTCATAAAATAACACACGAAGAACGTTGATACATATGCAAGAGGAAATTAACCACAACCAACCGATTCAATTTTCACCCAAAGAAGTTAAGTTCGTAGCGCAATCCTGTCCGTCATGAAATTACCACACACTGGTATACTAAATTCATACTAACTCTCTGTGTCTTCCCGAAAAGAATAGCTGAGGGCTACTTTGATGATTACACTACATGCTTCACGTGGTCAACTTGGTTTACACAAAGAGTGTAACTCCACAATAATTTTGATAATTAAAATATATTAGATCGAAAAGCAATTTACAAAAGAAAAACCTCGAACTGGTTACTATCGTCTTACTATTAACCTGATGGCTCAAACAATTGTATAAGCACGTGGTACTGGTCTCACAAAGTACATCCCACGTGGGTTGACCATAAAGAAAAGTTGCTATATTGAAAAATATTGTCAATACGAGACATTATAATCTCACGAACATTCGTATTTAAGATTGATGATCTTAGAGTTACTGATCAACACGTGGTTCCACTTTACTCACAAAGTAGTGACAAAGCAACTACTGGAAGATATTCTGAACTTCACACTCGAAATACACTGCGTTGCAATTTCAGATAACATTAGATATTTTAGAGCTAAACCTGAAATAAAAGTGATTAAATTTTCATAAATTTTCAGTTAGGCTGAACTTAAGAAATCCATTGTCCTACGGACTTAGCAGACACGCGCTTAGCCGGAGACCTTACCACTTCAGACGCTCGCCGCAGACTGACTGACCTGCGCTCCTACCGAGCGTGCTTCACAGATACAAACGGAAGTGACCAGAGAGGCAGCTTCCTATACCAACATGACAAGGGACGGACAGGAACATACTAAGAATGGAAACCTCTCTGCTTTTAGAAAGCGTAGCTACCTGCTCCGACGTTGGTCCTACTGTTCTGTAACAGACAGGCTTGTCTGTTACCCTCAAGCATGCAACTAGAAATACATTTGCTCATTCATCCTATCACACAGAAGGGAAGAGGGATGACAGTATCTTATCATATACAGTATATAAAAGAAAGCGGATGTAGGTTCCGTATGAGACTGTGTGACATGAATTACATATAAACTGTGTTTTAAAGTGTAGTAGTGTGACAGATCGTTCTTGTTTATGTGTAAAAGTAACACGTTTCACTGCTCAGTCTCCTCCCAGATAGTCAGAAACACCACAGTAAATTTAGAAGAGGAATTTATGCCGTAAATGACAACAGATTTAAGAAATTAACATGAAAGGAATCCAACAGAGAGCTTTCAACATGATACACAGGTATCCACACAAGTGTTAGTAGCGATGAAAATTGTAGGACAGCTTCCGTCTTCTGTCGGTGAAGTATCGTTGTAACTCTTATGGTTGCTGCAGGTCTCCAAATGAGTCGAAATAGTAGACGTTATTTGTATTTTTCTTAACATACGCCACAAAATGGTTTTCTGGTCCTCCAGCAACATCAATATTCACACTTCCACATTCTCCAAGTTTCCACAAAGTCTTCGGTAATAGATCGCGCATAAAGACACCAGGGAATCATGAAGGGCTGAATTTTTGGAAAATACTTGAGCAGATCTGTATTTGTAAGCGGTCTATCCAGTACGATAGCTATTAGGCCTTTTTTTGTTTATGAAGAGGCCTAGTCTTGGTTTTCCTGATCGCAGCTGCTTCTGTCATGCGGTTATGTCTTCTTGCTTCTTCTAGCTGCCCCTGGGAGTTGTGTGCGTTCTCGGCCTTCTTGGTACCACCAGCCAGTGGGAGACCTGCGAGGGCAGGAATTGGGAACGGGATGATCCTGCGTGACGTCTTGGGTACTGGCAGAGCCCCATGTGTTTTAATGGCTCCTTGATGCTTCAGAGCGCTTGCAGCTGCGGTCATCACTGTCAGTATACAGTTTTTTTAAACACCCCTGCGCTGTCTTCTTCTTCATCATCATCATCATCATCATCATCATCATTTTTGTCTTCTTTTCCATCTTCTTCTTCAGTGCATGAGATGGAGCGTTCGTAACTTGCTCCAAATTCATAACCAGGCCTAATTTAATTTTACCACACATGGTTTTATCAACTACAAATGCTACAGTGTGGTGCCCTAGACCAATATCCTTTCTTACATCTATTGCCTTGGCTTCGTCATCTAAAATTTGACACGCAGCGTGACGTTGTGGAAAGTCTGTATGTTTTGTGTATGCAATATCGTGTTCCAAATACGCCTTGTCAAATATATTAAACCCCTTATCACTGCGAGTCAAACACTTTTGAAACATTGTACCAGATCCGCATTACTTATACCCCAGAATGCACAATTCAACTGGAAGTTTGTCAAAGATGTCTCCTATCGTGCATGTTATGCTACTGTGCTGGTTGTGGTCTGTGCACCCCATTGTATAGCAAATTGTCAGTGTTAATCCAACTGTTTGTGTTACAGGAAAATCAAGCCATTTAACTAGTGCTCTAGTCCTCAACGCCTCACGACACACACTATGAGAAAGACATGAGGTTCTGAGCTCTACTGTATTAACTCTGTGTAAAAGCGTGCTGAAATTTCAGTGCCACTGCTATCCTGTAAGATGTAATTTTTGGAATGTGTTTTATGTACGCTGTAAAGTGTGAATATCTCACTCGATCAGTTTGAGCGTTTGGAAAGTATGACTTCTTAATCGCTGTCTTGTTTTGAGATGAGCACTAAATCACCCACATTAAATTTATGCTTAGTGGATCCAGCATTTTAATGCGATAGGATACTGTATCCATGAATCCATTATCGCGACAATCGATTGGTCTCATTTTTACGTATTGTTATTTGCTATTTTGGTTCGATTAAGTGTGCAATTATTTCTGGGCGGATATCCATCATTTGGATGAGCCATGAAGATTAAAATGCAACCACATTTGACCTGTTACTATTCAGATCTTCCACGATACTCGTTTTCAGATGCGTGAATGTTAAGTAGTGATGTATTCCCTACCGCTCCATCATGATCTTGAAATACCTATTGTAAAACTCCCAACAGTGATCAGTTTCGAAGTTGTCGGGCCATCGATTGTCCCTGCCTGCAACAAATGCTCGAACTCCTTTGCAACATCGACGTCTCTCCCCATTTTTGTTTTAACAGACAGATTTGGAGTATGCATCAATAACCGTTAAAATGTACTTGAATCCATTATTCGCATGTGAATGTTCCCACATATCTAAGAGATCAGCCTGTCATAAGTCATCCAAACCTTTAATCATAACAAGCCTACGAGGGCATGTTTTGCATGCTGGTCTGTGTAGTTCTCAGTCTACTGTCCACACACTTACTCAGTTACACTTGTGTCTCTAAGGTCAGATCTTACTGAAACAACCACATTCGAATGAGCAGTATTACTAGCAGCAACTGACGCCATGAGCAATCGCTGTCGATCTATTTGCTCTTTGGGATCGTCTTAGAATATATACTGTAGGGCACCGATTGCTGACTGTTTCATACTGGAAGTCAATACCATCACCAATGCTATATGAAGCATCTAGTATAGATTTTATAATGGTTTTGTATTTCGCACTGCGCTGGTTTCCCACTTTCCTATGTATAACAGCCGGTTGCTGTATTTCACCATACATCTCCAGGTCTTTGTGTGAAAATTTACAGGTTTTGTGGGTTTTAGAACAATGAGGGTCATTAGACCAGTTGCTTTTTGAAATTCCCTATCAGGTATCTGTATGGTCTTTCCTTTTAAACTAACAAGCTGCGTGCTCAACGTGTATGGTTTTTCACCACTGACACCGAATATTTTGTCTTTCCTAACATCGCTGTAACAGTTAATGAAAGCAGCAATACCGTCGTCATTGAGTAATTTCTCCGAGAGTTCATCGAGAAATTGAGTACCTAGTTTGAAGGTTTCTCTCAGTGTCTGCTCTCGATCCAAAGGTCCTAACCGTAGCAGTCGTAACTTCTGTTGAATAGCCTTCCGTGTCACTATGACCTGATGCTTAGTCAATGTTTTGTTATATACTAGGCATACTCCTTTGCACAGTACATCTTGTATACATTCCATCCAATTCTCCAATTCCAGAAACCTTTACAGTTAAGTTGTGTGCATTTATTTCAATTCCATCATCCTTTACAAGTAAGTCGTGTACTTTCTTTCTCAGAACGATGTAGGTGTACGTCTCTAGTTTCTTAAACCTAGCATCTGAGTCGTTGATCGGTCACAGAAGGGTCTGGGAATAGGTCTTTAGCTACTTAACTTTACGTTCCAGACGTTGAAATTTTCCATCTATGTATAGACGCAGTCTCTGTCCATGCCCACCTATCCTCTCAGGATGAGGGCCTGACATAAGTGTGAACTTGTTCATCGTGTAATGTAAGCTACTTTATTCATCACTTTTTTCATTGCTGTATGTAAAGAAACTCTGGTGAGTTCCGTCTGTACCTACTGTCATTCAGTTTCCTTGATTTATGAATAACAAGAAACCTGTAATGTATGTGATTGCAGCAATATGCACATATCTTTACAAAATCATTGAATGACATGTTCGTTCCTACATGCACACGATAAATGTGTTTTAAATTCAAATTGTATTGTTTGAAAGCTATAATGGGGTTTGTATTATCCTACAAATACTGGTTTTGGATACTGGGATATGTCTGACAAGTGTAGTACATCAGCACTCCTATAGCGACCAAAACAAAAATATCGTAGAATTTTATCCTGGTTTTCTACAGTAAAATTGTCAAATATAAACACATTATTTGGCTTCACTTTTTCTGGTGGAGGGATTTTGAATGCTTTGACTGAATCTCATGTACGTTACACCATCTACACCTTGAATTATCTTTTGCAGTAGCTTGTTCTTGGGCTGAAACAGCACTTTTGAAAACATACATACGTGTCCAAAGCAAACTCCATCTGCGTATTTTAGCAGTGAGATGAGAACATGTGCCTTGCCAAAGATGTTGTTTTTGTGGGAAGAGACCAAACTGCGAGATCATCGGTCTCATCGGATCAGGGAAGGACGGGGAAGGAAATCGGCCGAGCCCTTTCAAAGGAACCATCCCGGCATTTGCCTGGAGCGATTTAGGGAAATCACGGAAAACCTAAATCAGGATGGCCGGACGCGGGATTGAACCGTCGTCCTCCCGAATGCGAGTCCAGTGTGCTAACCACTGCGAAAGATCGGTGGACCTACAGCTATCATTTGTGTGTTATTGGATAGGAGTATCCCATTCTTCTTCTCCTCCTCCTCCTCCTGATTTTCTTCTGCACTATCACACGGCCAGTAGCTTACAACAAAAGTCTTGATGTTTCACCCACCCTGCCATGATACTGACTGCATCAGGTTTTGATGTGCAGTGGGCTTTTATAGAAAATATATACATAATCAACTAAGCTACACGGTATATATATATATATATATATATATATATATATATATATACAGGGTGAGTCACCTAACATGACACTACTTTGACTCAGTCCACCGGCTCTCGCAATGTCCCGTGTACTCATGTGTGGGTTCATGGCAACGGCAGCTAACACACCAACTGCACCCGCTTCTCCTGTGACGGGCCTGTTACGGACCCGTTTGCGTGCTACGACCATACCTGTTGCATACAGTTGGCGGTAGATGTTTTGCAATGTGCGGCACGTTGGATGCTTTCTGTCCGGGTACCGTTCTGCATACACCCTGCAGGCTTCAGCTGTATTTCGTCGACACTCGCCATAGATGAGTATCATTTCCGCCTTTTCAGAGTTCGAATACACCATGGTCCAGTTCCTACAACACTACACTATCACAGACGTCTGATAACACGGTGTACTACAGTTGGTCTGCGTGCGGAGACGAATGCAGAATAACAATAGCAGCAAGCGCTACATACGGACACTGCGACAGCTAGACCAAACCACAGCAGTGCACTACAGCCACACTCGTAAACACGGTCGTCATCGTAAACATGTCCCTGCAGATGCTGCTCGCCGACCGTGGCCCGTGTTTGTTACAACACGCAACTGAACGTCGGAGGTTTCAAGCGTCAACTTTAGGTTACAATATCTCCGGATGTAATTAACATTTTACAATGCAACAAACGGCACTGATTACGTATTTGTTTATATGTTCAGATGTGCTAACAAAACTAACGTAGTTCCATTTAAAAAAAAGTAGGTTTGTGTTAAAAAACATACTTTCGTGCATTTTTGTATCGTTTGTATTAAACAATTACACTAGCCCCTCTCCTCACGTTCGGTCTGTGGAATCGGTTCGTCAGTATTTGATGTGGTTTACGAAATATATCCAGCGGTAACGTTAGGTGACTCACCCTGTATATATATTTTACACATGAAAGTGTGATCTATATGTTGAATGGTGATGAGGTGATTCTGATTCAGACAGCTTGGTGCTGTTGCGGTGTTCTAGACATTGCAGTGAAAATACTGGTAGTAGTAACATTATTATGATAGGTGTGAACAAAAGAAAAACATAGTTTGCAGTAACACACACATTTTTATTCAACAGCGATGCACTGGGTGAATTATATTAAGAAAATCTGATTATTTCTTTGACTTCAGACCTGCACAGACTTTAGAAAATAAAGCTCACTTGTGTTTACAGAATTCGGCATGTATTTCTGTCAAACTGATGGTTGTTCCTTTAACTTCTTTTGACACCATATTGATGATGTGCTGCAAATCTTCTGCATGCACACTGTACCAACCGAGATAGCTCACAATGACTTTATACACAGTTCGAATACATGGGAGCCCACGTTCAGTCTTTCGAACACCATACATATGCCAACCAAGTTTATAATGGTGGTTTGTTGCAGATAAACTGATTGTCCTCCAGATATCACCATGAGTGCGTCGCCATTGTACAATGATGTTATAGATAGTGTCAGACCAGGACAGTAAATATCTGGGATTAGACGGGTGGAGAATATTTGGAGATCATCTGTTAATTGTGTAGGTTTCCGCACAACACAGTTCTTCCCATTCCAACTCTGTGTACTATACTTTAACACTTCTTGTTGCATTTTCAAACTCTGTCAACTTACACCAGTCGCAGTCCACTGATTCTTCTATATCAATATTTAAGCGATTCGAAGCTATTAAACTGTGACACTGAAAATTGGGAGGAATCGCCAGCTTCTCATCCATCACATCAACACTCTTTTGCAGTAACGCCAGAATGTTCCGGGATGATGCATATGTAGAAAACCAGTACTCATATGCGCTGTGCGTTGTAGGACTCCAGCACAGTTTTTCTGAGAGTCGGCACAAATCGATGAGCAGGATGTATAATAGCAGCTCATTGCCCTGTTCCAGCATGCTGGTCAGGTGTGCTACAGGATCCCACAGTGCTGCTGGCAGTCCTGACAGACCAGAGGTCAGTGCAGGCCCTGATGAGTCAGCTGCTGGTGCAGACATGCTGGAGATTGATGCGTCTGGACATGCTGGAGATCGTTAAATGAAGAAGAAAAAGAAACAATAAGAATCCACAGACACACACATGCAGTTGAACGAAGACATGGAGCTGAACCACCTGTAGTTATCTTTACACTTCTTCTGTGAGATAGAGACAGGTGAGGATCTCGGCTGCTGTTGACACATCACGGTTCTTCCACTGATTGACTGCGGCTCAGAGTGCATCCGTTTTATTTCCACCTGAGACGATTACCACATGACTGGATGTAGCATGCCTGCACTCCTATTGGTTCCCACTAATTTTCCGGTGGGGAAGGGGGTGAATGCTGCGTTGCTATTGGTTGCCAGGGAAAGTGGTGGAGGCAAACCGTGTTTCAAGTGGCCTCTGCGGCAGTTTTGTGAACTAGATAATAGAGGCCCATACACCAAGTGAACACCTCTTGTTCAGTCTCTCTGGGGTAGTGGATGGACGAAGTTGTTTCCTACGCTGTGGATTGATGAACATTGAAAAAAAAGCATGAATATCTCCAGCATAGGCAATAATCTTTGAGTTGTGAAATCTATCTTCAGCCCATCCTGCTGCATCGCTCTCATTTGCTGAATAGTACTAACCGTACTCTCATCCATTGTCCCCTCCTTCCATTCCTTGTGTAGGAGCCGATGGATGCACTCCTCTGTTGTATGTTTAGAGGTAATACATTTATTAAACTTCTCAACATTTTGTCAGTTGAACAACTTATTACAGGACGTTCTCGGGAGGACACTACATACTGAGATATGGCAGTAACATAGTTATGAACTGAGCTAAAATATCCACCAAAATGCGTACTGTGCCACATCTCTCAGACAAGTGCTCCACAGAGAGCACTTCACCCATTCCTTGGTGCTTACAGTTATTATATCATATGAAGCTGTGGCAGGAGGTGCAGATGTGAGCTGTACCTATTGGGGGCAAGCCTTGTCTCCCATAAACTGATTAAACAAAAATATTCAATATATTATTATGTTAATTGACATTGATTTGAATTTTAAATTGTGAGGTCCTTCCCCAGTAACAGCTCAGCATAGACTAAGTCTTTTTTCCTCAAATCTCCAAATGGGGAAGGGGAAGTGGGGGAGGGTAGTGGAAGACAGGGGAGAGCTGGGGAAAAGAGGAAAAGGGGCTCAGAAATGAGGATAGGGTGACAAAAAAAGCGTCCCTTTTCCCAGAGGTTTGGGGGAGGAGGGGAAGACGTGAGGGGGGAGGGGGAATTCCTGAGAAGGATGGTTTATCCGCAGTGGGTCATAAATTGCAGAAGACTAGGTTAAGGGGACTGGGAGGTGAAAGGGTGGTTTAATTGGTCAGTTTAGTCAGTACATCAATTTACTATCAAAACTTTTCCACAAGTGGCTTTGTCCCACTACCATCAGCATACTCCGAAAGGAGTGTAATTAGTATACAGTTTCGACCACGACACTTAGCTGATTTAAGCTGCTTTACTACACTGAGGATATATACTCCAAGTTAACTCGTGTAGGCATCATTTCTTGATTCGAATCGCTGGCCGGTGTAGCCGAGCGGTTCTATGCGCTTTAGTCTGGAACCGCGCGACCGCTACGGTCGCAGGTTCGAATCCTGCCTCGGGCATTGGTGTGTGTGATGTCCTTACGTTAGTTAGGTTTAAGTAGTTCTAAGTTCTAGGGTACTGATGACCTCAGATGTGAAGTCCCATAGCGCTGAGAGCCATTTGAAACATTTGATTCGAATTGTAGAATACTTACCTCAGCTTCTTTGCAGAAGAAATTTGGGAAAACTGTTTTTAGTAATTCAGCTTTAATAGGTCTGTCACCGGTAACTTTAACTTTGTTGTGGCGCAGTGAAGGTATCGATTGTGTCTCGACGCCGGTGCGCTTCGCATACGATCAGAATCTCTGCCAGATTTCGAGACACAGCTTCGTTGTGGAAAGTATTAGAAGCATCTCGCATCGAAGTTCGCGCTCAATTTCGAGCTCGTGTGAAAGTTCGCTAGTACAGTGCTCTAGTGACAGCAGTTCGACGGAGTGAGCCGAACGGGCAGAAAGTGGTGCGTTCACCCGCTGGCCGGCGGCTATCGACGACAGAGAAGGCGTCGCCGGTCGAGAGAAAGGCTCCGAGCAGGCGGTGTGTGACGCAGGGGGGGGGGGGGGGGGCGGACCGCGGAAGCTCCGGGCAGGCGTGGCGGGCCTTGGCCAGCGTCCAGCCACACTTGTTGCAGCCGAGGTGGCGGCGGCCTCCGTGACGGAGCGGCCGCTGCCAGCGCGCAGTCACTCCACACCTCCAGCCTCGTCCCGCTGGCCTGCCGACTGCCGACTAACGCCGCTTCCGCTCACTGTTTACGGCAGCGACTCGCAAGTCCGCCGGGTCACATCGCACTGACACAGCGGTAAAAAAGGGCGGAAGGGCGTGCGTTCTACATCTACATTTATACTCCGCAAGCCACCCAACGGTGTGTGGCGGAGGGCACTTTACGTGCCACTGTCATTACCTCCGTTTTCTGTTCCAGTCGCGTATGGTTCGCGGGAAGAACGACTGTCCGAAAGCCTCCGTGCGCGCTCGAATCTCTCTAATTTTACTTTCGTGATCTCCTCGGGAGGTATAAGTAGGGGGAAGCAATATATTCGATACCTCATCTAGAAACGCACCCTCTCGAAACGTGGCGAGCAAGCTACACCGCGATGCAGAGCGCCTGTCTTGCAGAGTCTGCTACTTGAGTTTGCTAAACATCTCCGTAACGCTGTCACGCTTACCAAATAACCCTGTGACGAAACTCGCCGCTCTTCTTTGGATCTTCTCTATCTCCTCTGTCAACCCGACCTGGTACGGATCCCACACTGATGAGCAATACTCAGGTATAGGTCAAACGAGTGTTTTGTAAGCCACCTCCTTTGTTGATGGACTACATTTTCTAAGGACTCTCCCAATGAATCTCAACCTGGCACCCGTCTTACCAACAATTAATTTTATATGATCATTCCACTTCAAATCGTTCCGCACGCATACTCCCAGATATTTTACGGAAGTAACTGCTACCAGTGTTTGTTCCGCTATTATATAACCATACAATAAAGGATCCTTCTTTCTATGTATTCGCAATACATTACATTTATCGATGTTAAAGGTCAGTTGCCACTCCTTGCACCAAGTGCCTATCCGCTGCAGATCTTCCTGCATTTCGCTGCAATTTTCTAATGCTGCAACTTCTCTGTATACCACAGAATCATCTGCGAAAAGCCGGATGGAACTTCCGGCACTATCTACTAGGTCATTTATATATATTGGGAAAGGCAATGGTCCCATAACACTCCCCTGTGGCACTCCAGAGGTTACTTTGTCTGTAGACGTCTCTCCATTTGGTCTGATATTCCGTAGGCTCTTACTTTATCAGGCGACAGTGCGGAACTTTATCGAACGTCTTTCGGAAGTCAAGGAAAATGGCATCTACCTGGGAGCCTGTATCAATTATTTTCTGGGTCTCATGAACAACTCGGAATTGCGGGA
The DNA here is from genome assembly GCF_021461395.2 of Schistocerca americana. NCBI lineage: Eukaryota > Metazoa > Arthropoda > Insecta > Orthoptera > Acrididae > Schistocerca > Schistocerca americana. The sequence goes on from NC_060121.1 coordinate 41,129,990, forward strand.
TAAATCGGTATCACTAGTATGTTTATACTGTAATCATGTTACAGCGTGTTGACATCAATCGAATTAGTCTTCTATGAGCTGGGAAGGCGTCTAGCAGAATAATCCCTGTCTGAGACCAGACATCACGGATGACAGTTTATTCCCCGTCGAGCAAGAAAATTTTGTATTGCGGAGATACTGGTGAGTACGTTGTTGTTATACGTTTGCTACAGCTTACGCCGCACTAGATCTGTGTATTACAAGGCAACTTCTGACGGTCCATTAAGTGAGATGTAGTTAAGCTCTCTACTGGTAATGGTTTAGTCCAGGGGTGGGCAAATAGCGGCCCGCGAGGCAGGTGTGGCCCACGGAAGGGTTTTGTGTGGCCCGCCAAGACATTTACAAAAATCATAGGAAAAACAAAATTTCCCTTCCCCGCGCGACTAAAAAAAATCTGCGAGCCTCTGCGCTACTTGGTAGTGCGTACTACCGCCAGATGTCTCTACAGTCACGCAACTAACCTTGCTGCATGTGGGCGCGATGGATAATGGGAGCACTACCACAGCCACCATGGGCACAAAAAAAAAAGCACTGTGCATCCTGCTATTGGCGCAAATTTATGCTCCACGCGGTGGCTGATGGGTGCGCTGTATTTCTCCCGCGCCGAATGAATAGTACGACGTTCACAGCAATTTTCCTCTTTTCCGGGTGGTTTACTTGTGTTTTGTCTGTGCAGCAGTACAACGTAATATATATATATATATATATATATATATATATATATATATATATATAATTTTACTTCAGTGCAATCATGACTCCTAACAAGAAGCGTAAAGTCGGTGATAAGCGCCGTCTGTTTAATGAAGACTGGAGGACCAAATATTTCTTTATTGATGCAGCAAATAAAGCCGCATGCATACTATGCCATGAAAACCAAATTTGAGAGCATTTCGTTGTCAAGGAGGACCATAGCGCGGTGCATTGATGTAATTAGTGACGAACTTGCAGACCAACTAAAACCTGTGAGAGTATCAAGAAATTTGCAGGCAAAATGTTCTCCATATTTGGATCGACGTATATTTGTGAAGAAAGTTTTTCTTGCTTGAAAATCAACAAGAGCAAATACCGAAGCTGTTTAACAGACAGTGATTTGCAGGCTGTGATGAGAATACCAACTAGCAGTCTGACTCCTTATTTCAAAAAAAAATTGTGCAAAATTGTGATAGGATGCATTTGTCCGATTAAGTTAGCAAAATAAATGAAATTGAACACAACTATCTTATTTGAGGATGTCAGAAGGAAAGAGGTACAAGTGACTTAAGTCTTATCAAAATTATAAGAAGTATGTTTATACCCCTTTGCTTCTGACTCTTTCATTTATATCTAATGATTTTTATGATACCTTTTATGAAATGTAAAGGCAACTAATCAATGCATTTTAACGCTTTCACTGCTACCCCCGAAATTGCAACTCTGTCTGTGATATGTGATTAGAAATAAAGAAAACTTGCATTTTCATAAAAATTTTGGGAATACTGCGCGCGAGCGCGCGCGCGCGCGCGCGCACACACACACACACACACACACACACACACACACACACACACACACACACACACACACACACACACCGAGGAGACAGATGAATAGCGCGACTGCAGGGACTTATCCCTTGCACGCTTCCCGTGAGACTCACATTCCCAGCTGCCCACAGTTCTACATATGTAATTTACCTTATTGACATCTGCAGTCGCGCTATTTATCTGTGTCCTCGGTGGCTCAGATGGATAGAGCGTCTGCCATGTAAGCAGGAGATCCCGGGTTCGAGTACCGGTCGGGGCACACATTTTCAGCTGTCCACATCGAGGTATATCAAAACCTGTCGGCAGCTCAGGGTAGAATTGTGGACAGCTGAGAACGTGAATCTCACGGGAAGCGTGCAAGGGATAAGTCCCTGCAGTCGCGCTTTTCACCTGTGTCCTCGGTGGCTCAGATGGATAGTGAGTCTGCCATGTAAGCATGAGATCCCGGGTTCGAGTCCCGTTCGGGGCACACATTTTCAGCTGTCCACATCGAGGTATATCAACAACACCTGTCGGCAGCTGAGGGTTTCAGTTAGTCATCACTTCTGAAAGTGGTGTTAGGATTTTATTTGTTTTACAATGAATAATGAAAAAATATGAGAAATGCTATCAATTATAGTTCTCAACACGGAGAAACGTATATATGAGGTTTCAAGGACTTTGCAGTAGCAGACGCTGATTGGAAGTATCTTGCACGATGGGAGGCGGTGCAGTGTGCAGGTTGACAGAACCCGCTCGCTGGATGGAGGCGCGCCAGTTTGGTAAAACATGTCGCACCCTCGCCTCCGTACGACTCATCGCCTGCCTCGGGCAGGTGTTGCAGCTGTCCTAGAGGAAGGAAGGAAGGGTGTCTGGGCCCCAATCGGTGGAGCGCTCTGTTAGTTCAGAGACAAGACTCTGTGCCGGCGGCGACGTATGTTGCGGTGGGAGGTCCAGAAAACGCCAGGCATTGGTGGGGTGCTTTGCACTTTTCCGGAGAATGGAGATTACAGTTTTGCAGTATTGCAAAAATTACCAGCGGGATGCGATTTCTGAAAAGTGAATGTGTGCAGCGTTCTTATTTCGAACCACTGAAATTATCATTCTAATACTGAATTTTCATGAGAATATTTTGGTACCTCCACAGATCTGATGTTTTCATGTGCATCGGTATCGGATTACTCTGAATGTATAAGTTTTATATTTTTACTCTGAAAACTCGAATTTTTCTTAAAATAAGTGTACAGTTACGGTTTTCCAGAATTAGGGTGCTCTTCCGCAGCATGTCGTTGGCTCATTTTTGTGTATTGTAATACGCTTTTTCACATGCTACTTGCAGATCACTTTTTAAAAATCAAGTATTTTAGAGTTGTGATTAATCCATAATGGAACCCATTTTGATTTTACTCCTCAAAGACCACTGGACTAATTTTACGGAAACGGAAAATGGATCGAGATACAGAAACAAGATGTCCGATAAGTGACAGTAGACTGTGGTGTTAAGTCTGGTTCTCTGGCTACTACACGTCACTAGTCTGTATTACTAATCAGATAAAAGATCACCAAATCCCTTTTGCTGGCTGACTTTCTAACGGCTGCCAGGGACCAAAAATTTTATCATCAGTACTTCACATTTATATTAGTGATCGAATTTAAAATTTCAAAATGCTACCATTAAGAGGTCTAAGAGATTTAACACAATAAGCCAAGTGGCAAAGTTAGAAACTGCGCCTCTGTCCTGAGGCAGTGTGAATCACCGCTCACACGTTACCCAAACCATTATCTGGCAGTGAGGGAACTCTGCAAGTAATTGCAAATAATTTCAAAACTCGCTCTCATGTCACTACCCCCCCGCGCCCGTCCCCCACAGACAAAATAATGAAGACCATTACTTTATTACCGCTGTTCATCTAGTAAAACTTCAACATCAAGCATAAACGTTTTAATTTATTACTTCTTTGTTACTAACTCTATTCGCAACACATTTTGCAGGCAGTATCACCATATGCTACCGACTCTACGTGAAAAATTGTATCATTGTATGATACACAGGTCAGGGGATATACCATAAACACTGATATGCGTGAAGAACTATATTTTCTTAAAATGGAACTCAAATTACCCTGACTATGGAACTCAAATTACCCTGACAATACTAATCCCGTGTATTATCCGAAACTGATTCATGCAACATAAATTGGGTTTTGCGCATTCAGCCATAAAGGTTTTACATCCTTATCGTCAAACATTCAATACAGTAACTCATTTGTAAAGTACTCAGACGTCTGAAGATTTTTTTACACGGGAGTGAGATGCTTCTAAAGAATCGAGTGTACTGGTGTTATCTGACAGAACACTAAAGAAATAGTTTTCATCTGTCTATATGTGTAAAAGGCAACGTCCAGACTGGAAAACTCGTCATCGCCCCGCCCATACCGCTTTGAACAGAAATTTTAAATTTGGAGAGGGTGTTGATTTTATAATGCAGGCATCATTTAAAAACGGATTTTTCAAAATTCCACCCCTTAGGGGGTGAAATGGCGGATGAGAGACTTTTTAAAATACGTCGCTCTTAATGCAAATTTGAATGTAGTCCTACAAAATTGATATTTAGTTTCTCGATCAGAAATAAAGAAATAGGTGTTTGATTAATTTTGGAAATTTAATCACTAAGAGAGTGAAATAGTGGGTCAAATTTTTTGAAAATAAATCATTATTAAAGATCTACAAACTATTTTGAAAGCTACATCTGCGAAAACTGGTACTTGACTTTTCGGTTAGAATTTAAAAAATGGGTTTCAGTGTTTCTTGAAATTTAGCCCTTAAGGGGGTGAAATAAGGAATGAATTGTATACTGAAATATTTCATTATGAAAGTATTTTTAAAGTTAAATCCATGAAAATTTGTATTTTGCTTCTCTGTATGAAATAAAAAGCTACGTGTTTCACTGTTTTTGAAAATTCTGTCCCTAAGGGGGTGAAATTGGGGATCAAAATTTTTAAGAAAATGTTTCGATGTATGAAAAAAAATTTATATCCAAGTCTGTGAAAACTCGTATTCCACTTCTCGGTTAGATATAAAGAAATATGTGTTAGGAGATTGAAATTTGTGTGGAAATATCACCACAAGAACGCGAGAGGCATGATTAACGAAAACATTGAAATCCATGTACCTCAATCGCTTTTTTGTCAGAAATACCTCCTGAAAAGACAATGCTTTAATTAGCGTGAAAAGTTTAGGCGTTGAGATTTGTGAAGAACATCAAAATTCGATTAAAAATACTATGCAGACGATACAGTTTACGGCGAGCGAAGTAGTGGGTAATAAGCTAGTATTTCTGTATGGACAAATACAGAAGATATAAACGTATGGTCCGTGTGCCAAGTCATCGGCTATAAAATCACGGAACACTCAGTTTTTTGATTTGGTCATGAATCAAAATTCCCTCTTCTCCTCTCATTATATGTAAGATTCCATCATCTGCAGTTTATTTTAGATAGTGTCTTCCTGACTGTGGAATTTCAAATTACTGTATCTTCCTTAAAAATTGCATTTAATAGAACAGTTTCAATGGATTTTTTGCAAAATATGCATTAACTTCACGTGTGTGTGTGTGTGTGTGTGTGTGTGTTTGTGTGTGTGTGTTTGTGTGTGTGTGTTTGTGTGTGTGTGTTTGTGTGTGCGTGCGTGCGTGCGCGCGCGCGCGCGCGCGCGCGCGCGCAAATAACTTTAATATTAGAACCTTCTATAGTATTTAAAATTACATTTTTGAGGTAATTGTCAACTTTTTCAATATTTAATGTTTTCATTTAATTATAGGGAAACTATAGAACAGATTGTTCAGAAATTTGATAAATGTTAGTCTCTAAACACTGTGAGCATGAAAGTAAAATAAAATTACCATCTTGTCATCCAGTCTAAAATCTACGTCACGTATACGGTAATTGCACGCTATGTTGTTTTTTAAATATTAATCGCATTATTACAGAAGTAAACATAGAGATTGTGTAGCTATAAATGAACTGGTTACAAAGTGTGACAAAAGTTAATTATTCATATATGCAGACTGAAGCGACAAGTAAAAATTTTTTTAACAAGGTCAGGATTCAAACCCACGCCTCTTGCTCACTAGGCAGATGCGCCGACCACTTCGCCACCCTGGAGCAGTGGCTTCGCACAACTGCACGGGATACCCAGCATGCCTCCCTCCTGTATCCAGACACTCATTCACGCCTCAGCCCACTTTGTATTCCCCGTAAACTCAAGCAGCAATCCAGCGGCTGTCCAACTGTATGGGAACAGCATCTCAGCATCGAATGGAACTGGGGATTCTGCCTGCAATGCAAGCATAGGTGCAACTACATATTTCCAGAGACGTTTTCGAGCCTCAAACATCTGTGATGAATATATGCAGACTGAAGCGACGACTGAAAGTTTGTACCGAGGCCGGGATTCGAATATGGGTCTCCTGCTTACTTAGGCAGACCCGCCAACCACTACGCCACTCGAGCACAGTGGCTCTGTGTAGCCGGCACGCCAACGCCTCAGCCCACGCGCTGTTCCCCCTAAAGTGAGGACGTCTGCGTAGTGAGCAGGAGGCGTGGGTTTGAATCCCGACGTTGGGAAAAGTTTTCATTCATCTCTTCAGTCTGCATATAGACATCATAGATGTTTAGGCTTGAAAACGTCTCTGGAACCATGTAGTTTCATCTGATAATAGTTAATTACACGCAAACACTGGTCGTATTAATTAATAAAGTGAAATATATGTTAATTGTGTGCGCTAGTTATAAATACAAGGTATTAATGTGAGGCATTTTGTGAGCCATCCGAGTTGAGAGATGAACATATCTTCAACTGTTTGTCTCTGAAGAACAGAACAGAAATCGCATTCGCTTGAGCGACAGGGATCTGCAGGATCGTGGCTGAAGTTTCACGATGTAACGTACAGGTAACAGATTCTCAGGTCATTGTCTAAACCGTAGAAGAGGTGCAACTCTATTGTCGAGATGTATCTAAAACTGTGAAAGTTGTTACTTATTCTTTCTGCGATAAATGTTGTGGAAGCGCCGGCGCTATAATAAATGCATTTAGTGAAGTTGAGAGTAGAGCCGGTCGCGATCCATCAGATTCACGTGGTAGCACCTAATGTGTGTCCGTGGAACAAACGACCGCGGCACCAGGCTGGAGAAACGTAACACTCCGCGACGGTGAGGGGCGCAGAGCGTTTCGCCTCGTGTGGTTCCTGGGCGCTGCAGCTGGTGGGGCGGGGGCGTCGCCACCTGTGGAGTCGAGTGGAGTGGAGTGCCCCACCACCGATGCCGGCTTCAGACCACGCCCAGCAGTATAGTCTCGTAGTTTCTCTGTGTAGCCGAGTGGGCGCTCTAGTAATTTATCTTTCTTGTAAATTTTGGCTTTTGCGCCAGGGCCATACAGCCATCACTCGGTGCTTTAGCAATTTTCTAAATGATTGGAGAATGACCCATGATTAAATCTCATGCAAATTATGGAGCTTATAAACTTTCTATTAGCGTTAATTGTGTAGACTCAGGATTACGAGGGAATGTTTGGCTGAATTTGTTCATAATATTTCACTTGACTGCTTATTGATGATTCGCATTGGCGTCTTGCTCTTTGCATGTGATGGCCGTAACAACATGTTTCTGAGTAGGCTGGTTTGAGCAGTGGTCTTCACTAAGTCATCGACCTGTTTCACTATATTTAATGTTAGCGCTTATCTAGATCCACATCAATTTTATCCTCTTTTCGACATATTGTTTTCGTTGCCGGTTTTCATAATGTCCTATACCCAGTGAATTAGTTATCTTGAGAAGCGTAGGTGTTTGCGTTAATTGGAGTAGGTTTCATTGCACCCTGGACTCGCATTTTGGAGGACGACGGTTCAATTCCGCGTCCGGCCACCCTGATTTAGGTTTTCCGTGATTTCCCTAAATCGCTCCAGACAAATGCCGGGATGGTTCCTTTGAAAGGGCACGGCCGACTTCCTTCCCCGTCCTTCCCTAATCCGTTGTTTGGTCTCCCCCGAAACAACCCAACCCCAACCCCCAGGTTTCAATATATTCCTTACTGTGAGGCTCTGCAAGTAATATGAAGTGGAAGTATAGCTGTGGGTTCGGCAGAGGATCCAGCAGTCTCAATGAAAACGGAAATCAGTTCCTCGTTACCTGTGCCGGATATAGCCGGCCGAAGTGGCCGTGCGGTTAAAGGCGTTGCAGTCTGGAACCACAAGACCGCTACGGTCGCAGGTTCGAATCCTGCCTCGGGCATGGATCTTTGTGATGTCCTTAGGTTAGTTAGGTTTAACTAGTTCTAAGTTCTAGGGGACTAATGACCTCAGCAGTTGAGTCCCATAGTGCTCAGAGCCATTTGAACCATTTTGAACCTGTGCCGGATACAGGAAATCGCAACCCACTCTATTTCCCGTGGTTGTTGGTTGGTTAATTTCATCTTCCATGAACCAGTTTTACGATATGGAACGAATTATTTTACATACATATCTCAAACTAATTTTTAAGTGTGGCTGTATGCTAAACATTATAAGGTTCTATTTTAAACACAAAAGTATTCAGATGTGAGTTAGTAATTCCTACCTATCACCTTTTACACAGTAGTATAAATTCTTCTACGTTATAAAAGGACGTTCGAGACGTCAGTATATATGTCCAAAAATTCCGGAAAATTATCAGGAATGCAGGTTTCACTAATTGCTTCTCTCCGGCGAATGTTTTGGTTGAATGCAGAGAACATCTGCTGCTGAAATTATACTTGTAATCGGAACTGAGATATGATCACGTTCTTCGGAACAGTGGAAATTGTCTTTACATCTGCAAAGCTTGTACATAATTCTACTTGTTGGGTGGTATTGTTTATCTGTCTATTTTATCTATTAAACAGTATTCCGAAATTCTGCGTCACTGGGTGGTCAGTTGCTGGTAGACGTTTCAGGAGGAATATGTCTCTCATTAACAGCCATCGTATGCCATCTGGCATCTCTGCCGCTCCCGCTAATAATCCATTTGTCGGTGTGGACGCATAGCCCCTATACGAGTCCTGATGCAACTGAATTGGATTTTTTTCAATTTTGTTTTTCTGTTTCCGGAACAAGCTGCTGTAGAGCATTTTGGATCTTATTAGACTGCTTACATTGACAACAGAATATTGTGATCCGCGCTCCACCATGCTACCGTAACGGAGCGCGCCACATTGGTACCAGGTACAAGCGTCCCCGCTACGAGATATGCTATATGCCCCGTCCCTGCAGCGCGTGAGTCCTTCGACGCTTCTAGCAATTTAGTTTGACTGTTTGGTGGGAGGAGCTAATTTCTCGCGTGTCAGTTTAGCATCCTTGCCGGACTCCGACATCCAGATCGAGATGGACGCACCAATTGTGGCCGTCCAGAGTTACTTGGCTGGACGACCGCACCGTGGGGTATGGGGAGGACCTTGGCGTCAACTGGCGAGGAGACGCTTTGGCGGCGTAAGACGGTAGCTTAGTTAGCACGTTTCGCTAGTACAGTTGTGTCCACGTTTTCGAAGCTTTTCTGTCGTCGAGGTTCCTATAGCACACAATTATTCCCTCTCTGGTTTTACTCCGGTTGTGGTTTTCCCGTACGCTGATGACGGTTTTCGGTTTACATTTTTTCGATTACTCTCTGTTTCTCTTATTGGATATGTATACGGTTTCTGCCGTCGACAGCTCGCAGTTTTCCCTGGCAGTACCACGCTGGTGTAGGCTAGGGCAGCGCTAAAATTAGTCCCCGTGGATTCCTTCGCCTGCCTAAGTTACCAGGTTTCCACCGAGCACGTCGCTCTACCCACTACCCTCCTCGTTTCTAGGCTACGTATCGTCAGCGTATCGAAGCGCCTGACCAGGTCTCGGCAGCTCGGCCACCTCCACCAGAGTAGTCTGTCTGTCTGTCTACTAAAGTGCGCGTCATTTATGACGGCCGCCGAGTTTAGGTTCGTTCTGCGCATCTGACGTCACAAAACACAGTCAGCCAATGAACGGAGAACGACGTTGCCAGAGCTCTACTGCAGTAAAGAGCACGGACGAGTGTCTTCAGTTTTAGAAACGTTCAGTCATAAATAAACTAAACGAAAGCAATGTCTTGATAGCAGAATTTCTTTTATATAAACTTTAGAAAGTATTCTTTGTACCAATTGCTTCATATTCTATTAATTAATTAAACCAAACAAGCAATAAGCCTCCTAATTCAGGCGATAACAAGGAAAGGTGTTTGTATCATTCTGACTAACCGCTTTTTCGCAATAAAGAACAGCGGTAATTGTTTATTTCCTATTGTACTTCGACGAAACGTGAGTAATTCATAGTCATAGCAACAGGGTTCGTCGGTATTTTGCGTCCTAGTTTAAAGTCCTCCAGGAACTATATTAAATCATGAGCTGCGTTAGCGTAATGGTTAAAGTGTTGCCGACATGGTAGCTCAGCGTGTTCGGTCAGAGAGCTGGTTGGCCTCTGTAATAAAAAAACTGAGTGGAAGGATCAATGAACGAAATTGAACGAATGTCATGTGACGTCCGCAACGATCAACAACGAACAAAATGAAAAAAAAAAAGTGTTTGGCTGCTAAGGGAAAGGTTCTAAGTTCAAACCTTGTGCTGTGCTTAATATTTTCTTTATTTAAAAACAATGTCGAAGTGTCTTGCTTCATGAAGTTTATTCGTTTCAATGTAATTTTTTGAAATTTCTAGTGGCAACTGAAATCAACCATACGGAAAGTATACGCTATGAACTTTTACCTTTGCAAACTCTTCAAAATTTCATGCAGTGGTTTAGTACATTTGATGCTGTACAATAACTGCGTTGAACATCGAAACAAAATTAAGTCATTTATGGGCGGAAGGTATCAGTCAAGAAGATGTGTGAAAATCAAATTTTTGGGCCAAATAGTTTTTGTGAAATCGAATGATAAGTGTGTCAAAGCAGTCGGAACACCACGTGTCTGCACAGGCGTGCAGTGCAGTGATGGCAAAATCGCGCACAGCGCGGATTGCGGGGAGCACGTCTCTGTAGCAGCGAAAGGGTTAATGCGGCCGTGGTGGCTTTACTTCATAAACTGCGCGCTCCCCCCCCTAAACGTAAGTCTGCGGCGCGTGCAACTGGCAACGCAGCAATCTCCCGCGTCTGGGCGGGCATGAGCGAACCGCCAAGATAAAAAAATTGAACTATAGTGTCGGCGCCCGAGTGACAGTGTGGGGGCGGCGCTGTTGCAGGCGTGGTGAACCGCGGCGACTCGTTCCGGAGGCGGCGCTCGCGCAGCAACAGCCTCGTGCCGCCCCCGTCGCCGTCGCCGGACGGCCAGAGCTCCGCCGCCGAGGCCGCCGCCGCCGTGGCCGCCGCCGCAGCCGCCCCCGCCGCCTCCGAGCGCGGGCCGCCGCCGGCCGTGTGCACGTACCGCGTCGCCATCCTGGGCGCGCAGGGCGTCGGCAAGTCGGCGCTCATCTCGCAGTTCATGACCTCCGAGTGCATCAACGCCTACGACAGGCAACGCGGTGAGTTACACCTACAGCTCGCATCCAATCTCGCCGCCACTGTGCAGTCGCACGCTGCTGAGCCGGATCGTCACGACCGCATAGAGACGAGACTACGGGCCGCAGACGCCGAAATCCACTGACGTAACGTCTTCTAAAAACTCGGGTAGTTTTGATTCGGTGCCTGCGAACGAGTGTTTCGGAAACGGCGAAGCTGGTCGGTTTCTGACGTGCTGCTGCAAACTGGATGGAGACCATAATTTTAATTAATTATTGTGTTTATACTGGTTGCTGGTGAAGAGGAAATTTAGTTATTAGTATTTTATTAATGATATCAATCATAAGCAGCCATATCACAGTCGATTAAGAAAGTTATAATTAAGCTTTACTTGCTTAACCAGAATCGGACGATGACTTTACTTGTCCGCAGTCTCGATGATTCGAAGCGATCTGCAATCCTGTGTAAATAAAATGTCTCGGTTTTCTTGCGTTGCGTAGTCAGTCGGGAAACCTCAGATCAATTGGAAAGTTAGCTTTGTTCGAGTTAAATCATCCGATGAAATAATGGAGCGCTTGGATCTAATAATTGCAGGTTCGTTTGCAATTCATCGGAAGTTCCCTTCTGATTATCAACGAAAAGACACCTCCGTGCAAATTTCCAATCGGAGAATACATATATAATACACACCTTTGATGTAAATGCTCAGTATATATTTCCTTGAGTAGCATACAATATATTTTCAATCTCTTTCTTCCAGTAATCTCGATAGAAAAATTACAACTATTCAATGCGGCTATTCGGCACGGAGAAAATTCTAGAAGTCCTCTCAACACACACCAGAGAGAATTTTACAAAGAGTAATTATGCGCTCATGGAATAGTAATAGTATTGTACTACTTTACGCATCGATTCTGCAGGTATATAGATGGTCAAGTAGGAAACGTAATTCATTTATAGAATTGTGCATGGACAATTAGTAGAATATAAAGAGATATTACAAGACTATTAAACCGTGACTCGGCGACGATATGTTGGACGTCCGTAGCTTGTTAAACAGGCTATTTCAGGAGCTTAGCGACAAACTTTGAGGGATGACAGATCAAACAAAGACGATCAATTTTTGTTGAGAAACACGCGCATTCTGGTCCCCCGTTGCTGAGGTACGGCCAAGCTCCGCAGCTCCTAGTGACGTTATTCTGTAGAGTCGTGCCGGTCCTGTCACTCGGCTTGTTTTGTTGTAATATTGTCTTTTAATTTGTTTTAAGTTACAATTATTACCTTTTTATGTAAATATTTTGTGTAGAGTTTTTTCCCTTATTACTAACAGATTTGAAATTGTGTGCCAACACATTAAGTATCAGATAGTTGTGTTCCGGTTTACCACTGTGGCCAGGTGCTGTGTGCTGTCTGACTTGCCTGCAGCCGTCTTGCAGGCACCTTGCGGTACCGTCACTTGTCTAACAGCATCTTTTAGGCTGGCTGTTGTGTTCTTGCGTCTACCCACAAACCAATTTACATCTCTTCAACCCTGTACTTTTTGTTTCACACTTTTAATGTTTGAATAGAAAACGTTTCACTGTATTACGAAAAAATTATTCTTAATGTATGCAGAAAATTACGATCTTAAACTATAATTTTGTAGTAATTGTAAACTTCGTGTAATATGGTGTCCATAATCCACCAGTCGGATGTCTTAGTGACCCCCTCCCGGACCGGACGATTTTAGAGTGTAATGACTTCTCCTTCTTTCTTCTTTCGCTTACACCTAAGTCCCACAGCGATCGCAGGGTCGGCGTGGTTACAACGGATTTGGCAATGTTGTTTCTAGGGGCGGCCGGATGTCCTTCCTGCCGCCACCCCGTACCCCAGGGACGGAATCAGTGTACCCCAACTGTCTGCGTGTCGTGTAAATCGTGATATAGTCGAAAGTGTTTCAGATGTCTGCGACTCGCGTAACTGAGGCGGAACGTGTGGACCAGCCCGGTATTCACCTAGCGGGATGTGGAAAACCCCCTAAAAACCACTTCCAGGGTGGTCTCCACTTCGGCTGTCGTCGTTAATCCGCCGGACGGATTCGATCCGGGGCCGGCGCGCCTACCCGAGTCCAGGAAGCAGCGCGTTAGCGCTCTCGGCTACCATAGCGGGTTCTTTAGAGTGTTATGACTATTCTGTTCTATTAACTGTCCATTTTACAGTCTTTATCAGGATTAATTACAGTTCCTTCACACCAGGCGTTGTAGTAGTTCTTCCGTGTGTGCTCCTTCTCGAAGCACACTCCATTGTGAAGTTTGCCTTGCAGAATGAGCACATGTAGAGTGTTTCCTTCATCAACTTTTGTGCGCTGCAGGGCTTGGAAGAGTATATCTTGGTCCCTGAGCCAACAATTAGCTCCAGTTTGTTTTTCCTCATACCCCATGATAATATTTGAGGATGATCCTCTTTAGATGTTCGAGATGTCTGAAGTCATCGCCTTCCCCTCCATCATCCCCTTGATTATTCACTTCTGGCTGCTGAGTTCATTCCCTGTATCTGGCGGCCTGCAACAGGAACGACTTGTACTTCTCCTTATTTTTAGGGTTCTGTGTTCTACAATTATGAAGGCATTGAACAGGACAAAAATGATCAACCAGAGGACTACCTTTGTGTTCCATATGACAGTTTCTTTTCAGGATTAGGTACTGCGACCAATACTAGTCTGGTCTATCTACACCCTTCATGTATTTATTGCACTGAAGGATATAGTCAGGCTTCTTCACGACACCTCGCTTGCTTTCTACACTCTTCATCGTAGGTGGATATGCAGTGCTAACAATTTACAACACCTGCTTGCCCTTCCAACCTTGTATAACCACATCTCCCTTCCGGCAGTATACGCCTTCCGTTCTCTTGGGATTCTTTTCAACGGTCCAAAACTAAGGTTGAGCAAGGAGGTTATCTACAGTTGTCACATTGTTGTAGTAGTTGTCCTGATAGACATGAGGCCAGATGTCTAACTGTTGTGTCAATACAGAAATAATGGTTTCATCTAGTCTTTTCCCTTCCCCACTACGTATTTCCAAGTTACGAAAATATCAGCTAATTCATCTCCAAAACAGCAAGCTGCATCCTCTGACATATTACATGCATAATCGGGAACAATTATAAAGCCTGGTTGGCTTTCGAAAGATTCCAAATGGATTGTCTTTAGTATACCCATTGCTTGTATCGACTGCACGTAAACATCTACCTCACCATCAATACAAGCACCACTGTCACACACCAAACACGTGGCTGTTCCCGCCGTTTAGGTGACGTACAGAGCCCAAACTCACTGCCACAATCACTACTATTATCACTGTTGTCATCCTCCGTATCACTTTGTACATCCTGTAATGAATGCGCATAAAAATCATGATACATTTCGTCTTCGCGTAAAGGACGTTGTCTGTGGCGCGCCATCTTGTGCGTTGGGTTCTGGCTCGTGAGATCACCTCTGTGCTCGTGCCGATGTGACGGCTATCATGATCGTGTAGGGGTTCAAACATAGCTACACTAACATCTACACTCCTGCTACTTCGTGCCTTGTCAGCAGACAGTTCAAACGTTACCCAGCAGAGAGGTCAACAGGGCGTAAAGCAGGAAATCGGAGCCGCCGCTAGCTACGGAGACCTCAGGGGGCCGTCATCAGTGTATTAAAACATTGTCTGTTATATTCGAGCCAATCCATATCGAACATTCTGTCCTTTTATATAGATAACAGACGAAAAGGAAATAGCGAATAAATAAATATCTTCAGAGACGTGCATTTTGCTAGTCTTGAATTCAGGTTTTATCGCTGTTAATACTCAGAGTTTGATTCTGACGATGAAGTGACAGTATCTGTGTTGCGACGAGGCGAGGGTAAATGGAAGAGCAGATATTACCTACGAAAATCGGTTTCCTAGCAGAAGATACGCACACAACAGTACTTTCGTTGCAATTCATGGACGCTTATGGGAAACGGGGAGGTTGTGTCCTCACCACGTTGGCGGTGGCGAACGCTACGTGGTGGGTGAAGTCATTCGTAGAGTCAGCAAAGAACCTTCAAGCAGCGGCGCAACACGTCACGTATCTATTTATACAGCAGTTCAGGAGCACGTAGTTCATCCTACACCCTACCATCTTGGAGGACCAGCTGATTACTCACATCGTATGCAGTTTATGCAGTGTATCTTACTCCAAAGAGTGAATGATGTTTCCATCAACACACCTGTTTTATTTACTGATTAGGCCACCTTCTGACGTGGCAGGTATTTTAACAGCAGTAACAGCCACATCTGGGACTGTGAGAACCTGCTCGCGGTTGCTGTTGCGAAGGTTCGCCGTCAACGTATGGACGGGAATTGTGGATAATCACCTTGCAGGGCCTGTAATACTGGCACTTGGCTTAAGTGGAGCATCTTACTTACAGTTCGTGCAGACCACACTTCCGGAACTGCTGGACAGTCCACTGCATGCTGTGCGCAGAGGCCTCTGCGTCCAGCAGGGCGGAGCAGCAGCACACTTAGAGTTGTTGCGCGACTGCCGCTGACTGTCGGTTTTGGCGAAAATTTGGTAGGAGGAGGACCCGCTGTGTGACCGGCGCGCTCGCCTGACTAGACGCACCTTCATTACTTCCTCTGGGGGCGTGTAAAGGAAGGATGTGGTTTCCGTTACTCCAATTGCCATTAAACCTGATTGTGTGGCCCAAATCACTGATGCATTCTGTACTGTCTGCCACCGGGTTCCCCTAAATGGCAGGCAGCACCGCATAACAGCCACGCTTTGAGGGGAAACAAACCAACAGCCAAACAGGCGAAGACATCAGGTAAACACGCCGAAGATTCCAGTCGATTAATAGGAACCTTTCCTTGCAGAGGTCGCCGCGACATCTCCGGCCACGGATTCCTACGCCGGGTTTCTATTGGCTCCAGCTCACTATATAGGCCCGGCCGGTCGAAGGCAGACCAGTCTTCGTCCGCTGCTAATGGCAACCGCTCCGAGAAGATACCACCGAAGCCGCTGTACTGCACCGCCGATCGAAGTACCAGCCGACCGAGAGGAACCACATCTCCGGCTAGATCGACGGACGTCTACATCTATTGTACAGCCAGCTATTGTATTGTAGAAGAAGTTACGTTCAATAAACTGTTGAAGAATACAACAGTGGTTGCCATTAGCAGTGGACGAAGACTGGTCTGCCTTCGACCGGCCGGGCCTATATAGTGAGCTGGAGCCAATAGAAACCCGGCGTAGGAATCCGTGGCTGGAGATGGCGCGGCGACCTCTGCAAGGAAAAGTTCCTATTAATCGACTGGAATCTTCGGCGTGTTTGCCTGATGTCTTCGCCTGTTTGGTTGTTGGTTTGTTTCCCTCATAGCGCGGCTGTTATGCGGTGCTGCCTGCCATTTAGGGGAACCCGATGGCAGACAATACACATTCGACCATGTCCGACAGAATTCAGACTTGTTCTGCTCAGCTGTACGTGCATTGATACGAAGGTCTGCAGCACGTACTGAGGCACAGCTGGACTGTTTGAACCGTTATATAAATTACTGTCAGAGTACGCGTAATAATAAGAAAGGGTAATCTTTGTGCAATGGTATTTACTATTATAACCTTAAGTATGGTGCAGATAGCCGTGCCGTAGTTGCAACCACAACGGAGGGGTATCTGTTGAGAGGCCAGAGAAACGTGTGGTTCCTGAAGAGAGGCAGCAGCCTTTTCAGTAGTTGCAGGGGCAACAGTCTGGATGATAGACTTATCTGGCTTTGTAACACTAACCAAAACGGCCTTCCTGTGCTGGTGCTGCGAACCGCTGAAAGCAAGGGGAAGCTGCAGCCGTGATTTTTCCAAAGAGATTGCAACTCTACTGTGCGATTAAGTTTTGCTTTTTGTGCAGCGAAATAACTGATAATGGTCGAAGCTGAGATGACGAAAAATGTAGACTTTCAATGGCAAGTAAGGGGTTTCTGAAGAAGAGCAATTTGTTAACATCTAATATAGATTTAAGTGTTAGGAAGCCTTTCCTTCAAGTATTTGTATGAAGTGTAGCCGTGTATAGAAGTGAAATGTGGACGATAAACACGGTGTAGGCACGTATGGAAGTGACGCACGGACGATAAGAAGAGAACAGAAGCTATTGAAATATGGTGCTACAGAAAAAAAAATGTTGAAGATTAGATGAGCAGATCACGTAACTAATGAGGTGGTACTCAATAGCGTTAGAGAAGAAAGAAATTTGTGGCACAACCTGAGTACAAGAAGGGATCCGTTTAGAGGAGACATTCTGAGACACCAAGCGATCACCAATTTAGTATTGGAGGATAGTGTATAAGGGTAGGGGGGGCGGGAATCGTACAGGGAGACCAAGAGAAAAATACAGTTATCAGGTTCAGAACGATGTAAGCAGCAGTAGTTATTCGGAGATAAAGAGGCTTGCATAGGATAGAGTAATATGGAGAGCTGCACCAAACAAGGTGGTTGGTTGGCTGGTTGACTGGGGGGAGGGGACCAAACGGCGACGTCATCGGTCTCTTAGGATTAGGGATGGATGGGGAAAGAAGTCGGCCGTGTCCTTTCAAAAGAACCATGCCGGCATTTGGCTCAAGCGATTTATGGAAATCACGGAAAACCTATATCAGGATGGCGAGATGCTGGTTTGAACCGACGTCGTCCCGAATGGGAACCAAAGAAGTCTTCGAACTAAATACTACAACAACAACAACAACAACAACAACAACAATCTTAAGGACGCATTTAAGACTGTATATCCATTAATAAAAAATGTCATCCTTGTGTGACCTATGAGTAATCGAAGTTTGCTGGTATGGTCCTGTAATACCCCACTGAGTGTAGTCCGTGGAGGTTTTTCCTCTCTGCAAAGCAATTAGGACACCAGTAGATGAAGGAAAGGTGCGGGCCGCTCGGCCGGCTGACTGACGCTCCTCGCAGCACTGGGTCGACGGTCGCGTCCAGACGCGCGCCCAACCTGGAGAACGGCTGCACGTCGCCACGGACCGTCAGAGATGTTTCTGACTAACATAAACCCGTCAAATAAATGCAAGACTTCGTAATTTCGGTTACATTTAATTCATTTCCACAGCCGATTTACAGCTACTATCAGATCTATGAGAGCAAAATAGAAATGAAAGTTAGTATATCAAAATTTGTAAAATATGAACATGATTGTATTACATTTGAGGAAGATAATTATTAATTTACGAAGGCAGCGACAATGGTTGCAGTTCGTGGCAAGAGGCAGGAACACGCAAAGCACCCACACAACTGTGCAGTGCGGCCGTTCCAACGGAACACACGTCGTGGTCTGGGCTGAGCTGAGCAGGCCCGCCCACCGATCAGCAGCGTCTTTGTGACTCTGCACTCCTCCCCACTGTCACTCGGCATGGACTTCAGTTTCGCGGATGGCAATGCGCGACGGCAGCAAACAGCACAGTTGGAGGGGCTCTTGGAACGAGAGGGTGTTGGTCGAGCGGACGGGCAGGCCAGTCCGCTCACCCACGTGGGGGCTGCGTGGGGGCAGGGGGGCGCGGGGGGGGGGGGGGGGCGGGCGGGCGTACTGCAGCATACACTGACGAACGTGCAGCGGGTGTCAGCCGCGCCGTCCCACAGCAGCAGCTCCTTGCCACTCCTGTAGCCAGCGCGATCACACATCGTGGCAAAGTTACTCTTCTTCTTAAGTTTTGCACACCTCTATGTTTGACTTGTTACTATACATTCACGTAGATTGCAAGTGTGCCAGGGATAATGTGTACCTTATGTGGTTAGCGAATTGTGATACAGATGGAAACTGTTTACCAAATTTAAGGATACACCACATAAAATTGTAAGTACCATATATATGTTTAACTTCTTACCATAGGTAGAAAATTTCTTTGTATGTCGCATTTTCTCGCTTACTGGACGAAAAGAAAATAAATAAATAAAAAAGGAAGAAGGAACGTAGTGAACAGATGAAGGTATACTGGAAGAAACAAAAGAACAAAGAACGAAGAATTGAAATTGGTTCAAATGGTGGTTCAAATGGCTCTGAGCACTATGGGACTCAACTGCCGAGGTCATTAGTCCCCTAGAACTTAGAACTAGTTAAACCTAACTAACCTAATGACATCACAAACATCCATGCCCGAGGCAGGATTCGAACCTGCGACCGTAGCGGTCTCGCGGTTCCAGACTGCAGCGCCTTTAACCGCACGGCCACTTCGGCCGGCTTGAAATTGGTATGTGGTCCTCAAATTCGCAACAAAAGAGAGAGAGAGAGAGAGAGAGAGAGAGAGAGAGAGAGAGAGAGAGAGAGAGAGAGAGAGAGATATTGTGAGCTAACCGTCTCGTCCTTTCGCAGAAGAAACATGTGACTTACTTCAAAATCTACTGGATCACGGAACCAAAGGCTTACAAATACATTTTGCAAGTACTCTTAAATACTACGTTAAACTGACTTACAAATAAACAAAATATTCATTGTCTCATGTAAATATTGACTTCACTCCAGCGTATCTTCTTATTCCCACTAATAGACAACTTATCACTAAAAAAACGACATAAAAAATACCAGAGCTCCATGCGCTAATAGAAAGCACTGATGCTCAAATCGTTAAAGGCGCTGAAAGCTGGCTAAAGCCGGATATGGCTCAGCCGAAATTTTTGCGAAGAATATAACGGTATTCCGAAAGGATTGCTGTTAGAAGTAGTTTATCCTGTCGCGGAATTGAAGTACGTACTTCCTCTGCGTCAGTATGGGCAGAGGTCATTGTTGGCAACCGAAATAAAATAATTGGATCCTTTTACCGACCTCCCATTTCAGATGATGCAGTTGCTGAAAGGTTCGAAGAAAACTTGTGTTTAATTTCAAACACTAACCCGACTCATACGATTATAGTTATCCTCGATATGTTGGCGAAAATACATGTTCAGTTCCGGAGGTACGCGTAAAACATCATACGAAATTGTGCTAAACGCATTCTCTGAAAATTAGTTCATGAGCCCACGCGAATACTAAACGATCCTGAAAACACACTTCACCTCTTAGCAACAAGTAATACTGAGTTAATAACGAGCAGCAAAACTGATAAAGGGATTAGTCAACACATCGTTGTCGTAGCGAGATTGAATGTTGTAACGCCCAAATCCTCCAAAAATAAACGAAAAAGATACCTATTCAAAAAAAGCAGATAAAAATTCACCTGACGCCTTCCTTAGAAACAAACTCCACTCTTTCCAAATTTAATACTATCAGTGTATCCCAAAGAAAGCAGGTGTTGACAGATGTGAAAATTACCGAACTATCAGTTTAATAAGCCACAGCTGCAAAATACTAACACGAATTCTTTACAGAAGAATGGAAAAACTAGTAGAAGCCGACCTCGGGGAAGATCAGTTTGGATTCCGTAGAAATACTGGAACACGTGAGGCAATACTGACCTTACGACTTATCTTAGAAGAAAGATTAAGGAAAGGCAAACCTACGTTTCTAGCATTTGTAGACTTACAGAAAGCTTTTGACAATGTTGAATGGAATACTCTCTTTCAAATTCTAAAGGTGGCAGGGGTAAAATACAGGGAGCGAAAGGCTATTTACAATTTGTACAGAAACCAGATGGCAGTTATGAAGGTCGAGGGGTATGAAAGGGAAGCAGTGGTTGGGAAGGGAGTGAGACAGGGTTGTAGCCTCTCCCCGATGGTATTCAATCTGTATATTGAGCAAGCAGTAAAGGAAACAAACAAAAATACGGAGTAGGTATTAAAGTCCACGGAGAAGAAATAAAAACGTTGAGGTTCGCCGATGACATTGTAATTCTGTCAGAGACAACAAAGGACTTAGGAGAGCAGTTGAATGGAATGGACAGCGTCTTGAAAGGAGGATATAAAATGAACATCAACAAAAGCAAAACGAGGATAATGGAATGTAGTCGAATTAAATCGAGTGATACTGAGGGAATTAGATTAGAAAATGAGACACTTAACGTAGTAAAGGAGTTTTGCTATTTGGGGAGCAAAATAACTGATGATGGTCGGAGTAGAGAGGATATAAAATGTACACTAGCAATTGCAAGGAAAGCATTTCTGAAGAAGAGAAATTTGTTAACATCGAGTATAGATTTTGTTGTGACAGTGCCACGACATTCAAAAGTGCCGCTACGTTAGTACGCGAACACGGCGATAGAGGCGCTCCGCAGCTCGGCCGAGCGCGGGAGCGCCACCTGGTTATGAACGGCGCCGGCCGCATGTCACGGCCCGGCAGTCGAGTGACAGATACGGAGTTAGTAACATGTAACCCGCGAGTGTTTCTACTTTTGTATCTCCACGCACTTTATTGGTGATTAAAGGTTATAACACTTTTTGGCGACGAGGTCGGATATTTTTTTTTTCCCCTGCGTTGTGGACTTGTGTGTTCGTGTCGGGGCAGACATGGAACAGCTTATGCAAGCGCTTATTGAACAACACACACAGCTGACGGCTGCTATTCAGGCGCAACAAACACAGCTGACGGCTGCTATTCAGGCGTTGTCGACGTCGCTTACTCATCGTCTGTCTTCCTCTTCTCCGCCTCCGTTTCCTCCTTATGACGAGGCCGCTGAAGACTGGGAGGATTATGAGAAGCGTTTGCGGCAACACTTCTTGGCTTTCGGTGTTGTCGACGCTCCTATGTGTAAGTCGTTATTTCTATCTTGGATTTCCCCACGGATCTATCAGCTGTTATCTCAGTTATCCCCTCTGCGGGAACCTGCCTCTCTGTCCTTCCAAGAAATGTGTGACTTATTGTCTAACTATTACCGAAAAAACACCCACGTCGTTGCCGCCCGCGTGGCTTTCTACCGGTGCCGTAAACAGCCCCATCAATCTTACCGGGCTTGGGCGGCGGAACTACACGGTCAGGGTCGGAAAGGTCAGTTTGTCACGGACACTCATCATGAGTCTTACGCTGATTCCATGGTTCGGGACGCTATTTTACGGCTTGCTCCTGATAAAGAAGTTCGGCAACGTGCCTTACAATTGCCAAACCCGTCGTTGTCGGAAGTTCTCAGCATCGCTCAATCGTTTGAAGTGTCTCACGCTGCTGGTGCGCAAATAGACGCGTGGTGTGATGTAGGCGCTGTACACACCACTTTCGACGCAGACAATGTGCCTGTTTCACAGGAAAACGACGATGTGGCGGCGGTGCACTCGCGTCAACAACGTCGCGTTGGGCCGCCACGCTCGCAGCGAAAACAGCAACCACAGAAGCAGGCTCGTTCCGCCCTTCCTTCTTGTCCACGTTGTTTCGTACAGCATGACAGAGCCGCGTGTCCAAAACGTTGGGCCACGTGTAATTCATGTAGGAAAAAAGGCCACATTGCTTCTGTGTGTCAGTCCCTAAAGTTCCTGTCGACGAGGACGAGGCATCGGACATGGATGTTAACTGTGTGCTTTCTCAAACGAATAAGTTGTTTGTTACTGTTCGTGTTCTGGATAAAGACATTCGCATGCAAGTGGACACTGGCTCTGCAGTAACTCTCATTAATTCTCGCACGTATTTGGAGTTAGGCTCCCCTTCCTTGTCTCCAGTTACGCGAAATCTACGAACTTATAATAAGCAGAAAATTCCTATCGTTGGCCAGTTTGATGCTTCCACTGCCTACAAGTCTGTTGTTCGGCCCCTCACGTTTTATGTGGTGGATCATGCGGGCACTGAAAACCTGTTCGGTTATGATGCTTTCCAGTTGTTCGGGTTTTCCATTGATGATGATGTGCACCTCATATCTGAGGACATTCCGTATCAACAGCTGGATGGCTTGTGTTCTGAATTCTCGTCCGTGTTCTCTGCGGGTCTGGGTCGGGCCAAGGATTTTGAAGCCCACATTACTCTTAAACCTACGGCTCGCCCTAAGTTTTTCCGGGCACGCCCTATTCCGATGGCGTTGCGTGCGCCTGTCAAAGCTGAGATAGACAGGTTAACAGCTTCGGGGATTCTCCTTCCTGTTACCTCCAGCGAATGGGCATCGCCCGTCGTGGTGGTTTCTAAACCAAACGGGAGTCTGCGATTGTGTGGTGATTTTAAAGCCACTGTCAATGCTCAAAGCCTCATTGACACTTATCCTCTTCCCCGTCCTGAGGAGTTATTTACCAAGCTCGCTGGGGACCAGTTCTTTTCCAAACTTGACTTATCGGAGGCGTACCATCAGTTGCCGCTGGATGCATCTTCCAAGGAATTTCTCGTCATCAACACTCCTTGTGGGTTGTATCAGTACCAGCGGTTACCATTTGGCGTCGCTAGCGCGCCGGCCATTTTTCAGCGGTTTTTGGAACAGCTCACGGCTTCCGTTCCCGGCTGCATCAACTACCTGGATGACATTGTTGTCACGGGGGCCTCCACTGAGGAGCACCTTCGCAATTTGCGTTCACTGTTTCGGGTTCTCCATTCAGCAGGGTTGAAGTGCAATCTGGACAAGTCTCAGTTCTTCCAACCCTCCATTGTGTATCTTGGTTTCCACTTGTCCCGTGAGGGTATACGTCCTCTACGACAGCACGTTGCGGCCATTACCGCTCTACCCCGGCCGTCTACGGTCAAAGAACTTCAGGCGTTTCTAGGCAAGGTTGCTTATTATCACAAATTCATTCCCTCCGCGGCGGCGGTGGCTCATCCTCTGCATCAGCTGTTACGCAAAAACGTTCCTTTCTGTTGGTCCGCCGAGTGTGAGCAGGCTTTTGTCCGCCTGAAGGCTCATTTGCAGTCGGCGCCTTGTCTTGCCACATTCCGTCCGGGTCAGCACTTGGTTCTGGCGACTGACGCGTCACAGTATGGCCTAGGGGCTGTTCTCGCCCATCGGTATGAGGATGGGTCGGAACGACCCATCGCCTACGCTTCCAAGACCCTCAACGATGCCCAACGGCGTTACTCTCAAATGGAAAAGGAGGCGCTCGCTATCGTTTATGCTCTGAAAAAGTTCAGCGTTTTTTTGTATGGTTCTAAGTTTCACCTCATCACCGACCACAAGCCGCTGGTCTCTCTGTTCAGCCCCTCGGCGTCGCTTCCGGATAAGGCAGCTCACCGCCTGCAACGGTGGGCCTTATACTTGTCTCGTTTTCACTATGAGATTCACTATCGCCCCACGGCCCAGCACGCCAACGCTGACGCGTTGTCGCGTTTGCCGATGGGCCCCGACCCGGTTTTCGATCGCGATGAACTCCTCTGTTTCCACATTGATGAGGAACAACGTCGTGCGGTCGAGGGTTTTCCACTTACAGGTTCGCAGGTCGCGTCAGCTACTGCGCGGGATCCGGTCCTGCGTCAGGTGATTGGTTTTGTTCAGCGGGGTTGGCCGGACAGGACCAAGGGCCGGGCGTCGGATCCCCTTCGCAACTACCATGCCTTGCGCCTTCGTCTGTCTGTTCGTGAGGGTGTTGTTCTTCTGGCCACGGATGGCGCATCTCCACGGGTTGTGGTGCCCGCCTCTCTTCGCAAAGCTGTTCTCAAACTATTGCATGAGGGCCATTGGGGGATTTCTCGGACTAAGTCCCTGGCCCGCAGGCACGTTTATTGGCCCGGTATCGATTCGGACATCGCCCACATGGTCGCTGCGTGTGCTCAGTGTGTTCAACAACTGGCTGCGCCTCGTACTCTGCCCTCTCCGTGGCCTGATCCGGCGCAGCCGTGGGAACGGGTGCACGCTGACTTTGCCGGCCCCTTCCTCTGCACTTATTGGCTTCTGTTGATTGACGCCTTCTCGAAGTTTCCGTTTGTTGTTCGCTGTCCGTCGCCCACCACTGCGGCGACGACGCTGGCTTTGTCAAAAATCTTTGCGCTAGAAGGTCTTCCATCCACGATTGTCACGGACAATGGCCCTCAGTTCTCTTCGCAGGCCTTCCGTGATTTTTGTACTGGACAAGGGATTCATCATGTTACAGCACCGCCCTTCCATCCGCAATCGAATGGGGAGGTCGAGCGCCTTGTCCGCACTTTCAAAAGCCAAATGAAAAAATTCCTTAGTGATTTTTCCACAGATGACGCTCTGTTGCAATTTCTGAGTTCTTATCGCTTCACGCCTCTGGGTGATCGCAGCCCTGCTGAACTCTTGCATGGCCGCCAACCGCGCACCCTACTGCATCTGCTTCACCCTGTCAGGCCTTGTACTGTGTCCCCTAGTGCGGGAAAATACCCGGTGGGCGCCGACGTGTGGGCACGGGGGTATGGATCTCGCCCTAAATCGATTCCAGGGGTGGTCCAGGCTCTTCGCGGCCGCCGGCTTTGTGAAATACGTACGGACGACGGCATGGTTGTTCGCCATTACGACCAGATGCGCCCACGAGTGGTGGCCACGCCGGTACCACCGCCCCTTCTTTCGTCTCCACCAGTCCGAGAAGCCAGTCCTGTCGCTGCTGCCGATCTTCCGGGCGTGTTGTTGCCGCCGCCGTCGCTACCGCTTCCGAGTACGCCGGAACCGGCCCCAGTCGCGACGCCGCCTTCTCCGGGACCCATCTCGCTGGAGCACACCCCCAGGTCCACGACACCTATGGATGCTGCTCCGGAGTTTTCACCCATCATCTCGTCCAGGAGGCACGTTCCACGCGCCAGCTTCCGTCCTGGACATTTTCGACCATACTCTCGTGTTTCTCCGCGGGATCTTCTCGGGACCTCCCAAGAGGCCATGGATGTCTCCGCACTGTCCGTGTCTCCACGAAAGTGAGCGTTTTTTTTTCAAGGGGGGAAAAGTGTTGTGACAGTGCCACGACATTCAAAAGTGCCGCTACGTTAGTACGCGAACACGGCGATAGAGGCGCTCCGCAGCTCGGCCGAGCGCGGGAGCGCCACCTGGTTATGAACGGCGCCGGCCGCATGTCACGGCCCGGCAGTCGAGTGACAGATACGGAGTTAGTAACATGTAACCCGCGAGTGTTTCTACTTTTGTATCTCCACGCACTTTATTAGTGATTAAAGGTTATAACAGATTTAAGTGTCAGGAAGTCATTTCTGAAAGTATTTGTATGGAGTGTAGGCATGTATGGAAGTGAAACATGGACGATAACTAGTTTGGACAGGAAGAGAATAGAAGCTTTCGAAATGTGGTGCTACAGAAGAATGCTGAAGAATAGATGGGTAGATCACATAACTAATGAGGAAGTATTGAATAGGATTGGGGAGAAGAGAAGTTTGTGGCACAACTTGACCAGAAGAAGGGATCGGTTGGTAGGACTGTTCTGAGACATCGAGGGATCACCAATTTAGTATTGGAGGGCAGCGTGGAGGGTAAAACTCGTAGAGGGAGACCAAGAGATGAATACACTAAGCAGATTCAGAAGGATGTAGGCTGCAGCAGGTACTGGGAGATGAAGAAGCTTGCACAGGATAGAGTATCATGGAGAGCTGCATCAAACCAGTCTCAGGACTGAAGACCACAACAACAACAACTGATTACTTACAGTGATTCGAGTTTTTGGCGGACATATACGTTTCGCCTCATCTGGTCACATGCTGGAGGTTGAACTAAAACTTAGATTATGGAACATATGCACATTTTCATGTTCGCTCTTTTTTCTTCTGTCACTAGCTGTAGACATTTTACCGAAAACACTGATTTGAAGTCATAACTACAGTGTGTTCACCTCATGTCCCTTCCTGTTTGGTTTGTTTATGTGCATGTTGCCAATCTAGAGAATTATATGCTGAAAATTGTTTGTTTATTTCTGTCCTCATATCTTTATGTGTGTGTGGCTAGCCAGTGATAGTTATAGAAAGCTGAAAGAGAATGCAGTAGTTGTCAGAGAGTGGTTGAAAGATTTGATGTTCAGCTGATTTCAGTTCTGGTTTAAATGTTTCGTGGAGAAGTGCATGGAATAGTAAATTCACTGCTTACATTAATCGATAAAATAGCAGAATAGCATTTCAACAGATGATTATTATCAGAATACTATCACCCAACCCCTTTGTCCTCACTCTTTGACGCCTCATAATATGTCCTGTCAACTTACCCCTTTTGTAGTCAAAGTTGTGCCGTAATTTCCTCTTCCTGCTCTAATTCCGTTCCTCTTCTTTAGTTACACGATCCTCATATCTAATCTTCAGCATTCTTATTGATCACTACGTTTTGAAAGCGTCCATTGTCTTCTTGACAGAACTGTTCATAGCCCACGTTTCACTTACATACAAGGCTGCACTCCACACAAATACCTTTGTAAAATTGTACCCAATCATTAGAATTTATATTCGATGTGAACAAAGTTTCTTTTTCAGAACACTTTTGTTGCTATTCACAGTCTTCATTTTATATCCTCTCTACTTCTGCCTTCTCAATTACTGCTTCCCTTGCAAGTCATTAAAGTCTTAGAAATGCAGTTTGGTTTCTGTACAAGTTGTAGATAATCTTGTGGCCCTATGTTTTAGAGCTTCAAAGAATGTTTTAATTAAAATTGTCAATCTTTCTCTAAACATGCAAAAGCTATAAACACAGTTTCGCAGTTCTTCAGTGGGTCTACTTAACTAAGTGGTAGGATCAGTATTGCCTTGCGTGTTCAGACATTTCACAGGAATCTAACATTGTGCTTATGTTAGTTTGTACAACCCCTCCCCCTCTCCTCTCTACATATTCCTTCCACTTTCTAGCCTTCTCTTATTTGCTTAGTTCTGGCTTGCCAGATGAGTCCTTGGCGGTTGCTTCTCCTTTGAGCAAAGTTTTCTTTGCTCTTTCTCATTTTCATTCCCTTGTTTTCCAAGTGCAAAATCGCGTTGCAATTTTGGACTTTCTGTCAACGTCATGTTTAGACATTTCTATTTCCCATGGTCTACTTTATTTGCTGCTTTTTTATATATTTCCCTCGTGTCAAATTTAATATATCACGTTTTATCTAACGATTTCTACTGTACCTTCTTCCCGTTCACATACTCTGCTGCATTCACCACTTTTTCTCTCAAAGATATCCATTCGTATTCTAGCGGATTCCTTTCTCTGCTTCAGTCAGTTGTTGCATTACGGTAACTATAAGATTATCGAAAAACTGTGGGTCGTGACTTATTCAAGTTCCATTTCCTTAATTTGCTACCGTTTACTGTCTCTTTAGTTGTAAACCGCAGCTCGTAACCAATAAATTATTGTAGGTTTGCGTCTGCACCAGGAAATATCTTATAATTTAAAATCTGGTTTCGAAAACTTTGTTCCAAGTATGTATTATTCTTTCATGATTCTTAAGCAAGGTGCTGGCGATGATTACATTGTGCTCTGTGCTAAATTCTATCAGGTGGCTTCCACTTTCATCCCTTCCCCCAAGCCTTTGTGTTTTTAGTGTTTTCCTGTACCTGCTACCGTATCACACTTTAAATTTTTGTCTCGCTTAACTATCTGAATAATCTCTTTTATTGTACATTGTTTCAATGTGTAAGGAGATAGTGAACAATCATGAACGGTAGTCATGAAATCAGTTTATGTTTAAATGAGAAAACATGAATAATGAAATACGTAAAAGAGTACATTGTACAGAAAATGAAAAATTTGTATGTCTTCACCCAACTTCGTCTTTCCTTCATGTAGGTATAAGATATAGTTATTCAAACACACCGTTCGTTTCGGTGGGCCCCACCCCGTACTTCAGTGGCTGTTCGTCATTGGCTACCGCTAGCGTCTGCCGCTTCCAGATGGGAACGCCAATTCCGCGAGCCGCCGCGTCAAAGCGGAAAACGCTTGCCGCTGCTGTTGCCGCACGACGCGCTGCCGCGCTCTAGTGGGAACCGGCCTTTAGCTGGCAGGCGAGATGGCGCCGCAGAGCGATCGCCGGCAAATGAACTCCGCCTCTTAACAGTGTTTGGCCAGCCTCTCAGGCGAGTGTTTGCCGAAGCAGACTCAGACCGGGCCCACAGTATCGGCGGAGAGCCGCCTGCGTTTCCTCGGGAAGTTCCTTCCGGAAAACGAGCCCACGGCACGCGCCGCCCCCGGCCAGGCCCTCGGTACGAACTATTTCAGGGCGGCTCCAGTGCGCTGCGAGGGAACGACTCCGTTTCCGCCAATGGGTACGGATCGACCTCGGCGCGGATGGCATTCAGATACGACACACAGCGGCGACTGTTTGTCGTGATGCGTCAGACGAGGAACACTGAATCTGATCGCCCAGTGTGACTTACAGGTTCTCTATCTAACAGGTTATAAGGGCAAAAAAAAACCATTTTTGGTATTTCCTATACACTGAAGAGCCAAAGAAACTGCCTAATGTCGTGTAGTGCCACCGGGAGCATGCAGAAGTGCCGCAAAACGACGTGGCATGGACTCGACTAATGTCTGAATCAGTGCTGGAGGGAACTGAGCATGAATCCTGCACGGCTGTCCATAAATCCTTAAGGGGTGAATATCTCTTCTGAACAGCACGTTGCATGGCATCTCACATATGCCCAATAACCTTGATATCTGGAGAGGTTAGCTGGCAGCGGAACTGTTCAAACTCAGAAGAGTATTCCTGGAGTAACTCCGTAGCAATTCTGAACGTATGGGCTGTCGCATTGTCCTGCTGGAATTGCCCAAGTCCGTCGGAATGCACACTGGACATGAATGGATGCAGGTGATCAGAAAGAATGGTGGCGTACGTGTTACCTGTCAGAGTCGTATCTAGACGTATCAGGGGGCACGTAGCACTCCATTGCACACATTACAGAGCCTCCACCAGCTTGGACAGTGCCCTGCTGACATACATGGTCCATGGATTTATGAGGTTGGCTCCATAGCCGTACACGTCCATCTGCTCGATACAATTTGAAAAGATACTCGTCCGACTAGGCACCATGTTTCCAGTCATCAAGAAGTCGGTATTGACGGGCCCCGGCGAGGCGTAAGGCAGTGTGTCGTGCAGTCATAAAGGGTGCACGAATGAGCCTTTGGCTCCGAAAGCCCATACCGTTGATGTTTCGTTGAACGGTTCGCACGCTGACACTTTTTGACGGTCCAGTATTGAGATCTGCAGAAATTTGCGAAAAGGTTGTACTTCTGTCACGTTAAACGATTCTCTTCAGTCGTCGTTAGTCCCGTTCTACCACGTACATGATGTGTCCCTTCGCTCGTCCGCGGAGTATAACTCCAGGTTCAAACTCAGTTAAATATTGACAAACCAACCATTGTAGCAGCAGTAACCGATCTAACAACTGCTCCAGACACTTGTCTTATATAGGCGTCGCCAACCGCAGCGCCGTATTCTGGCTGTTTACATATTTCTGTATTTCAGTATTCCAATTTCTTTGATGCTTCAGTGTACGAAAGAAATTTAATTTTCGGTATTTCATAAAATTACCAACTCAATTAGAAAATTTAAAGCGCTGTTATAATCTGGCCATTAAGATGTGTTCTGGCAGAAGCGGGGATCGAACCCGGGACAGCCGCGTGGCCGGCAGCGGCGCCGGATTTCGCGTTTGAGGTTCGACTCAGTAGGTGAGCTGTGTACTCGCCTCGATGCAGCGTAATGGACGCCGCTCAAATAGCCACAGCTGTATTCGTCCAGCATTTGAGAATAGGAGCGTACAGCGCCTTCCGTCGAACATTACACACAATTTCGAACCTTTACGAAACTTTCTCTCTAGCATCCCCCACAAAGTAATGAAAGGAAAAAGATTTACCGCTGTTCGTTGACAAAAACGTCAGCATCACGCACGGTGTTTAAGGGTCCGTATCTCAGGCGCTGAAATCGAAACCATTATAGGATCACATTGTCGTCTGTCAGTCTGTCCGCCTCTTAAAAATCCTTCGCCTCAGGAACGATAGATGTCTCGAGCTGAAATTTTTATGACTTATTAAGGTCCACGGCCCATTGTCGAGGTAAAAAATTGAAGCGTCTAAGTCAATGCAGTCAAAGGATGCGGCCATTTGATAACCGCAAACTCGCTCATCAAAACCAAGAGAGCAATTCCCACTGATATAAAATAATAGTTTTCACAGTACTAATAAAGCCAAATTTAATATGAAAGTAAATCATACGATAAAAATATTTTTTTGTCATTCGTCATCCGATTTCAAACTTGAAATTGAAGCATTCCCGAAAGCCTTGGAATTCCTGGGACGGATACTTTGTCAGTATCAATGTCTATAACAGGCAAAAATCGCAGTATCCTCGATTCCGAGAATGTATGGACTCCCTATATACTTCTGTACGGAGTCCTCACTGCGAGAGTTCTACTCGCACCTGGCCAATTTTTCTCTTAGTTCCTTACTGCTAACTCTACTACCAACACAAATTTTAGACACTACCCACATATTCCACTTAATGGACCGGTAAAATTGTAGTCTATCATTGTACGACACATGGCGTTATAAACATTGAGATACGCGAAGAACTAGCTTTTCTTGAAACGAACTGCAAATTACCCAGACTATATTCATCCAGTGTTTGCACTTAGCGACTTCCAACAAACTTTAAATATGATTTCAAACCTTTCCTAAACTTTTCATTTGTCTATCAGTGAATAATCCGATGCTAATAAAACGTACATATTTGGGGTTTTGCGTGTCCAACTATAACTGTTTTACATCCTTAACGCCAAATATTTAACATCTTACCTCATTTGCAAAGAATTCAGACGTTTGAAACTGTTTTATATGCGGGATTTTGAGTCTTAAAGAATGGGGTTGCTGGTATGGAAGAAGAGGAAGGTAGAGTTTCATGTCGAAAGATTGCCTTACAGTTACCTCATTTCGTTTTCAGAACGGGGAAATTAAGCTGTATTTTATTTATTTGTGGGAGAATATACTCTCGTGATAAATAGGAATGGCATGTGTGTACATGTGTATCCCTGGGTACGAGGGTTGGAATTTAAATAGTGGCAACTATTTATTCACAACCGATTTATGTATATTGTGAATAGAAACGGTCCACCGACACTCCCCTGCGGCACACCTGAAATCACTCTTACTTCGGAAGACTTCTCTCCGTTGAGAATGACATGCTGCTTTCTGTTATCTAGGAACTCTTCAATCCAATCACACAATTGGTGTGATAGACCGTATGCTCTTACTTTGTTCATTAAACGACTGTGGGAAACTGCATCGAATGCCTTGCGGAAGTCAAGAAGCACGGCATCTACCTCGGAACTCGTGTTTATGGTCCTCTGAGTCTCGTGGACGAATAGCGCGAGCTGGGTTTCACACGATCGTCTTTTTCGAAATCCATGTTGATTCCTACAGAGTAGATTTGTAGTCTCCATAAAAGTTATTATAATCGAACATAATACGTGTTCCAAAATTCTACAACTGATCGACGTTAGAGATATAGGTCTATAGTTCTGCACATCTGTTCGACGTCCCTTCTTGAAAACGGGAATGACCTGTGCCCTTTTCCAATCCTTCGGAACGCTACGCTCTTCTAGAGACCTACGGTACACCGCTGCAAGAAGGGGGGCAAGTTTCTTCGCGTACTCTGTGTAAAATCGAACTGATAGTCCATCAGGTCCAGCGGCCCTTCCTCTTTTTTAGTTGTGTCTCTATCCCTCTGTCGTCTATTTCGATATCTACCAATTTGTCATCTGTGCGACAGAGAAGGAACTACAGTGCAGTCTTCCTATGTGAAACAGCTTTGGGAAAAGACATTTAGTATTTCGGCCTTTAGCCAAAACTGAAACCCCAATGCAACAAATGGCGTCATTATGGTTCGCCGCGAAAGTCGAAAGTGCGTCAGAGCCCCAGTATGGTGAAAGTTATGATGATTCTCGTGTACGGCTGTGATGGTGTCATAATAACGCATTACGTTCCTCCAGGCAGACCGTCAATGCAGAGCAATACTGTTCGTTTTTGGAACATCACCTGCGACCAACTTTGCGAAAGAAGCGGCGACACTTTCTGCGCAAGTCATCCATCATTTTGCACGACAATGCGCGGGCGCTTACAGTGCAAGCTGTGGGTGCTCTGTTCGGTCGATGGGAGCGGGAAGTACTGTACCGTCCACCATGCTCTCCGGACTTAAGTCCTTGTGACTTTCCGAAGATGAAGGAACCACTTTGTGCCATTCGCTTCAGAACTGTTCCAGAGATTCGACAGGCAGTAGACCGCTCCATTCTCACCAACAACAGAACAGGCTCTGCTAACGGTACACTACGCCATGCAAATCGCTGGCAACGCGTTCTATACAACGCTGATAATTACTTTGAAGGACAGTAACAGGTACAAACAAGTAACCCTTTTTTATCGGTTGTGAATGACTAGTTGCCACTATTTAAGTTCCAACCCTCGTATTTGGAGCAGAGAAAAGCGGATGGTTCGTTCGTCACTTTACTTCCCGTTTTCGAATGAATAGTCACAGTTCTAACTATCAAGCTGTAAGTGACCTTGAGACTTGATGGTGGTGTTAACCCCTTTCTGATTATCACTTCAGTGTGATAAATTTTCCCTAGGAAGATGACTGGGCGGAGACGTTTGCGTAAAGTTCTGCACTTTAGCTGTTCAGGAAACGTTTCACGGCGAAATTCACAGCGTCGTAATTCTCGGAAACGCCTGCCGCGCAGTGGGTACTTCATCTGAGAAAAGAAGAAGAAGTCAGGATAATCCGAGGGTGAGGGAAAGTTTTTTTTTCACGGCACAAAGGAGAAGCAAGTGCGCCGTGTCCCGTGGGGATGCATCGGGGCAGCTTCCGCGACACTGGGTCTTCACAGCCTCCGCTCAGCTCGTCACTGGATTTTGGTAGCACCCAACTATGTAGCGGTTTGCCCCTTACGAGGGCAATCTGTTAGCACCGCACCGTCACAGTCGCAAAGAACACTTCGTCTTCTAATGTATTACTACGTTTACGACGTTTCTCATCGAGCCATACACGTTATCTCGCTTTTCTAGCCGCTTCTCTCTCACAATTAATGATAAAAATTCAGAAATTCGGGGTCGCCACCAGCCCAAGCCCTTCCTAACCATTTAGAAAAAACTGAGCTGGAAATTATTAGTTTAATTACTTTAATAATTTAATTATAAGTACGGAAATTTCTTGAAGCAGCTAGATAAATAGCATCAAGCAACGTGATTAATTCAGGAATGGAAATCAGAGTAAGGCGGTAAGATCAACACCAAAGAATTTATCTTTCAGGTAGATTATTTATTGTAATTAAATATTTGGTTGCACATCCTAACTACACGTAACTGGTGTCTGACTAGAAATATTTAAGTAAGAATTAATGAGAATGAAACAGAGCACAATTTAACAACAGCAAGAAGAAACAGAAGACGGGGGTGGGAGACAATTATACTATCATCTCCTTTGCATTAATACCATAAAAATATGTCAGTGAGATTTGCATTACGATTCTACGCATTCACTATTCTGGACAGGGGTTTAACCAATACACGAGGCTGTGCGATAATTATTTAACATACTAACATACTAACTGCGTCTGCTGCTTGCAAACGGCCGAACTAGAGCACGTGGTGCATTCTGATTCAAACTGTTGTGCTGCTTTGTAGAAAGCGCACGAAAGAACAGATATTCTTGCAGGAATTGTAGCTCATTAAACAAGCGAACTGTGAAAATAAAGCCTATTGCGGTGCCGTGGTGGATCAGAAGGGTCATTGATTACCAAACACGTGGCACAAAATCGACACACAAAGACAAAAGCAATTTCCACAAAACATAAGATTAAAAATCATTAAAAAATAACTCGCTTCACACGCTCCAGTTAAGCTGAAGTTCTTAAGTATTTCACCAGTTAAACATAACGACGTCCTAACTCAACCTGATTCCTATCACCTGAAACTCCCCTTAAGAGCTACGATGCGTACTCACCAAGCGTTTCCAGATTACCTAGCTCCTCGTGCAGCGGAAGCTGCCAAAGGGGTAGCCCTCCGTCACCAACCTCACACACAAAAACAGCCTTCGACACAGCCTTCGACTAAGATGGGTGAACCTCTCTGTTCAGGTATTGGAAACCTAAGTTGGACCGAGCGAGGTGGCGCAGTGGTTACACACTGGACTCGCATTCGGAAGGACGACGGTTCAATCCCGCGTCCGGCCATCCTGATTTAGGTTTTCCGTGATTTCCCTAAATCACTCCAGGCAAATGCCGGGATGGTTCCTCTGAAAGGGCACGGCCGACTTCCTTCCTCATCCTTCCCTAATCCGATGAGACCGATGACCACGCTGTCTGGTCTCCTTCCCCAAACCAACCAACCAACCAACCTAAGTTGGTCATCCTCTGCTCTTCTTTGAACGAGCAGCAACGTGGTCTGCTCCCAGCAGACGATGACCAATTCAGCGATTCCCACAAAACAAAACCAAAGCCCACATTAAAACACATATATAATAATCATTAGGCCTTATTTGAGTGCTCAGTCTTTCTGGAAGACTTCATGAATTGAGCTAAAATGAGGTAGTAAAATGAAAAGGTTGTACCGAATTCGACAAGCGTCTTTTGAAACGACTTCACAGAGACGTTTCAGTCTCCTTATCCAATTATCATCCATTTTAGGTGGCGGTGAATGCACGTGTTTCCACTGCTTGCTTTTCTCCGTTACCTCGGCGTCGTGTTGATAGACACAGTACTCCCCAGCGGCGACTGCGCGGCGACGGATGTGCCCTGGACTTTCCTGACGCTACTGCCACACTCGCGCTGCTGCCCGGTTCGGCAAGTCTTTTTGCATGTATGTGAGCAGTCCCGGAATCCAGCGGGCTGCGACCTTTGGTGACGTTTACAATGTAGCGCGAGGAGCTGAAATCTGATCCTTGTGTGATCATCACTTTTTACCCTACCACCACGATCGAGATACGGCGGTCTTCGAGCACCACGGTTTCCAGGTGTATCGCGATTCCCGCCTGTCCACGGAGAGACGGCCTGCTACTGGGTTCTTGGTTAGCCAGACTTGTTTGACCACACTTGGAAGCGCCAGCGCTACCTGACCACCGTGTCTTACGGC
The DNA here is from genome assembly GCF_021461395.2 of Schistocerca americana. Lineage (NCBI taxonomy): Eukaryota > Metazoa > Arthropoda > Insecta > Orthoptera > Acrididae > Schistocerca > Schistocerca americana. The sequence continues at coordinate 41,165,890 of NC_060121.1, forward strand.
GTGCATAGCTCTCGCACCCTTCCAGTACATCAGCAGTACATACGGGTTCTTGCAGCGCTTTGCGCTTCGTATGCACCAAACCAATTACCGCACAAGACGCCACGTTATAAATGGAAGGCCGCGTTTTGTTTTGTTGCCTGTAATAGCGTACTGCGGTACTGTGGCGCTACGGTTTCGTTGTGTACCTGAACTGCAAATACACTAAAGAGCCAAAGAAACTAGTACACTTGCCTAACATCGTGCAGGCACGCAGAATTGCCGCAGCACGACATGGCATGGACTCGACTAATGTGTGAAGTAGTGCTGGAAGGAACGGCTGTCCGTAAATCAGTAAGAGTACGAGGAGTGGAGATCGCTCTTGAACAGCACGTTGCAAGCCATCCCAGACATGCTCAGTAATGTTCATGTCTGGGGAGTTTGGTGGCCAGCGATAGTATCGAAACTCAGAAGAGTGTTCCTGGGGCCACTCTGTAGCAATTCTGGACGTGTGTGGTGTCGCATTGTCCTGCTGCAATTGCTCAAGTCCGTCTGAATGGACGGACAATGGTCACGAATGGACGCACGTGATAAAATAGGATGCTTACGTATGCGTCACCTACCAGACTCGTATCTAGGCGTATCAGGGGTCCCATATCACTTCGGCTGCACACTGCCTGCACCATTACGGAACATTCACTAGCTCGAACAGTCCCCTGCTGAAATGCAAGATCCGTGGATTCATGAAGTTGTCTCCACACCCGTAGACGTCCATCCGCTCGATACAATATGAAACGAGACTCGTCCTAGCAGGCAACATGTTTCCAGTCATCTACAGTCAAATGTCGGTGTTGACGGGCCCAGGCGAGGCGTAAAGCTTCGTGTCGTGCAGTCATCAAAAGGGCTTTCGGCTCCGGAAGCCCATATCGATGATGTTTTGTTCAGTGGTTCGCGTGTTGACGATTGTCGATGGCCCAGCACTGAGATCTGCAGCAATTTTCGGAAGCTTTGCACTACAATTCTCTTCAGTCGTCGTTGGTCCCATTCTTGCAGGATCTTTCTCCGGCCGTAGCGATGTCGAAGATTTGATGTTTTACCGGATTCCTGATATTCACGGTACACTCGTGAAATGGTCGTACGGGAAAATCCCCACTTCATCGCTACGTCGGAGATGCTGTGTCCCATCGCTCGTGCGCGGACTATATCACCACGTTCAAACTCTCTTAAATCTTGATAATCTGCCATTGCAGAAGCAGTAACCGATCTGACAACTGCGCCAGACACTTGTCGTCTTATATAGGCGTCGCCGACTGCAGCGCCGTATCCTGCCACTTTACATCTCTCTGCATTTGAATGCGCATGCCTATACCAGTTTCTCTGGCTCTTCAGTGTATGAACATGAAAATAAAAAGAGCGATAAATAAAACAAATTATGTAAATTTATTGTATCATGGTGATAGCTAAGAATAAAAGGCCTCCCTTTGGTTACTCATGACCGCCAGGCAAATTTTCTCTAGTGTGTCTCCATCGATTTGCTATTTCGATTTTGTAATGTATACGTGGAGTCAAGCAATAAGTCTCTCTGCCATACGTAGGATATAAAAAAATAGGTACACCATGTTCTAGACAGAGTGCTTAAAGCAGATAAGGAGAAGCACATTTTTATGTGGCGTAAGTGTCACAGGTACAATGTTTTCCCGGTAGGAGTCCACGGAAGTTGTGACTCTAGTGACGTAAAGAGAGTTCAAACTGCTGCTTGATGGAAAAATGTTTTAGAGGTGTTGCTATACCAGAAGAGCTCGTTGCCCGTGTGGTCGAAGCCTCAGCCATTATTCGTGTAAGAACTGACTGTTGTCAGCGTGCTTCAGTCATCAACACGCAAATTCCAGTTGTGCAGTAACGTAAAGGTATATTTTCAGCAACTTGTCTAAAACAATGTTCGTCACACGCAGCTTGAGCACTGTCTTTGATCATCGCTGGAGCTAGCCTTCAACCCCCGCTAGTGGGGACATATTTGCCACACGAAATACTGTTTCTTTGCGTATTTTGTATCCGTAGTTTGACACTCTGTATATCACCTGCAGCAGCGATACTCGTTCGCTCCTGGACTACTGGTTACTCTTCGTGTTTTGACACATACAGCCAAAAGCATCGTGTCGTGTCCCAGCACAGTGTTGTAGTGCAGCAGCAACGTTGACGACAGTTTGAGGGTTGTTGGGGTGTCCAGCGTTGTTGTCGGAGATGAGAGGGAGAAAGCTCTAAAAGGTGGAACTGGGTGGTTACTGGTTGCAAAGGTAATCTTTTAGGATTAATGGCGGGATGGGTAGGCTGAAGAGTTCAGTATTTATTTAAGTAATTCATTTATTATCTCTTTTATTATTATTATTTTGAGCTTTTCCTCATTACAGAGGCTTATCTCCAACATCATAATTTACTTGGAAATTACAATACAAACAATAAACGTTCTTAAACTATATTCTCAAAATATTCCTCCAGGTGTTTCGATCTTGTGTGTCCTCTTCCTCTGCGCCCATTCTCCACATTGTGTGCTGTACATCTTGGAGCCAGGTGGTCATACGTCTTCTTCTTCTTCTTCTTCTTCTCTTCCTCCTCCTCCTCCTCCTCCTCCTCTCCTCCGGTTCCCACTCCAGTATCGATTTTGGTATTCTGGTTTTCTCCATTCGTCGTACATGCCCGTACCACAGTAATTTCTTCCTATCCATTACGTCATATATTCTTTCTTTTATTTCCATTCTCCTTATTACTTCGGTGTTCCTTATCTTTTCTTTCCTGGAGATTCTTTCCGAACTTCTCCAAAAGTCCATCTATAGAGCTTGTAATTTTTTAATGTGCTTCATGTTAATTGTCCAGGTCTCCGTTCTATACAGAACCACACTCTCTAATACGGATTTGTATATTAGTTTTTTAGTTTTCACATTAGCTTTTATACAGTCATATATTTCCTCTGTACTTCCTCCAAATGATTCAACCAGTTTCCTTTCCATCCTGGCCGCAAAGAGTGTTCTGATACTTTCGTCTTGTAGGCTGTCAATATTAAAAGGTAAATTTTCATCTTTCTCAGTCTGGTTTGTTTTATTTATGTTACTTGTATCACTCCTTGCATTCTTCCATGGCCATAAAGACTTCATTTTAACTAGATAGTGGTCTGATCCACACTGGGCTCCTCTATAAGATCTGACGTCTACTGCTTTGAAACTACTTGTTTGCCTAATGATAATATAATCTATTATAGAACGAAGTTCTTTGGTGTTCTGTTGCCAAATATATTTATGAATGTCCTTATGTTTGAAAAATGTGTTGGTAATTTTTAGATCAAATTGTTCACAAATTGCAATCAATCGTTCCCCGTTGTCATTATATTCGTCCTCTCCATGTTTTCCTACTATTCTACAAGATTCTCTAATTCCTACCCTTCCATTCAGATCTCCCATGATAATCAGTTCCCGGATTTTTTCAATAGTCTCCCTGAGGGTGTCCCAAAATGTATCTTTCTCCTTATCTTTTGTGTCGTTCGTGGGTGCATATACGCCAATAATCACAACTTCCCTAGCAAATAATGTCATTTCAACAGTTATAATACGTTGATTGATGAATGTCCAATTTGTGATTCTGTCTTTCCATGATTTCTTTATCATAATGGAGACTCGTGCTTTGGCTCTTACTGCTTTTGATACCCCACTCCAGATATGTACATAACTATCCAGTTCTTCTTCTCCTTGGCTTTTCTTCTTTGTTTCAGAGAGTACGACAACATCCATGTTGGACATGTCAAGTTCTGCAGGTAGTAAATTTATTTTAGTGGAAATACCTTGCACATTCCAGCATCCAAACATAATTTTCCGTTTCTCATCGCCAGTTTGTCGTCTAAAGTTCCAATTTTTTCGAGGCATATTATTAGGTTTTTAGCATTTTTATGTTTTTATGTGAGTGAGGAGCTGGCCCACTGCACAACCCCCAACCCCCAACCCGGAGGACCAGGTAATTTTTACTCAAGGTTTTCTTCCTTTAGCCTTTGATAAGCCAATATCATACTACAAGGCAGCAGTTGCTAGTTTTGGTCCACTCCGGGTATTTTATTTCCCCGGTACCCACCATATCTGGTGAGCATTCCCCTATCCTCCACCTGGGGAGGCGCCCGATGGGAGACCAGCAAACTCCACACGGGATTTATTTATTTATTATCTCTTTGATTACTTATAAAAGAGGTGCCAGTTCCTAACCACTTCTTTAATAAACGTCAGACCTAATTTATTCTTATCAACAGGCCACTCGCCTAAGCTTACAAGAGACAATTACTATTCCGTAAATTGTTCTTATTAATTAAGAAACTACAAGTGCTATCTATTCCTTGAGACAAGGACAGATCGTCTATGTTCAAAGCTATTCCCCAAAATAGATAATGATTACTTATCTTGCTGTTGATGTGCGTGCCACCAGATGTGATCACAAACTTCCCGATGAGATATTACTCCTGCATACGTCTGCTGCTGCTGCTGCTGCCGCCTGGCGTAGCTACACGGTGGCTCCTCAAATCGACCTCTCGCTAGTCGATCATACTACTGCTCTCTCTCTCTCCTCTCTCCTCTCTCCTCTCTCAGAATCTCTCGCTTATATACCGTCCTAAGTCGCGGCTGACTTTCTGTTATGTCCGTTCGGGATATTTCCATTAGCTGGCTCCTTCGACGAGTAAGCACTTTATTGTTCGATTTCTATTACAGGTTTCTACTCGATGTCACCACTTACGTGTATTGGAAATCTTCCTTTAGCGTCAGGGTTTGTGCCTCTTGGCGCAGTGTCAGATCCATCACGTGTTCAGTCCGTGATCCGACTTGCTGCTTGATGTCCCTACTTTGTGTAGCATATGGTAAACTTCTGTTGACATCTCACTCCGGTTCAAATAGTGTGTTAATGCGTGTTTATTTATCTTACGCGACTTATCTCTCTTTCCTTCACAAATACCCTCCCGTATGGTTTCCCAATTCTTAAACTCTGCTACTTCTAATTACATGACGTTACAGTTGTTCTCCTTTCATTTGACCTGACAAGTGTTGCTGATTAATTTTTTTTCTTTGTACTGGACAACTGGACTAATGTGGGACTGCTGTATCGAACACACACATAAAGTAGAACTTGGACTTGTTCATGTCGCGGAGCAGACCGAAGCTTTCCGCTGACAAAGAGTCACCTCGGGCAAGTGAAGAGTACCACGTATCTGGACTCGATTTGTCTACACACCGCAGCACGCTAGAGAAATAGCGCCTGGGCGAACCGTATGGTGATCACTTGGATCGGTGGCACGCTATGGGAGGGAGTACGAGGTGTGACCAAAAAGTAATGGGAATCTTCGTTTTCCTGAAAAAATCTTTATTTATTCATCATCATCAACTTTGTCCCCCTCAGCTATAATACAGTAGCATCAGCGCTTTTCGCAATCTTTGGAGCGCTTCCGGAACTCACATTTCATTATGGTGTTCAGTTCCTTCAGCTATCTAGTTTTCATCACATCACTGGTGGCAAAACAACATCCTTACACGGCTCTTTTCTACCTCGGGAATAATAAGTCCGAGGTGAATACGGTGGGCGAGGGAACATAACGGTTTTGTTTCTCGTCACGTAATCATGAACAAGCGTTGAGGTGCGAGCGGGGGCGCTATCGGGGTGCAGTTTCCACGATTGGTATCGCCGTAGTTTTGGTCGTTTTCTTCGGATTGCTTCACGGAAACGACGGATAACGTCCAGATAGTGTTCCTTATTGTTTGTATGGCAGAAACTCATGATGAACTATCCCACTGTAATGGAATAAAACAGTGAAAACAACCTTCATATTTGATCAGACTCTTCGAATTGTTTTCGGTCTTCGGTCTTGTTTCCATTGGAACCACTGGACCTCGCTTTCAGCGTCAACTCCTGAGATGTGCCTACGTGATGTCAGTTTCCGTCGAAATTCAACAATTTCGGAACGAACTTTGCCGCTACACCTTTACTGGAAACGTCCGAAACATCAGAAAAAATTGATTGGGATGAGCGAAAGGAATTCCGACATCAGCAGCAAACTCTGTGACGGAGATTCGGCGATTCTTTTCTGTACTTATTCCACGATTTCGTCAGTAATTGACGTGCTAGGCTGTGCAGATCGGTCGTCGCTTTCAACGTCTTCTCGGCCTTTCATACCATTCGTAAACACTCTTCTTGCTCATAGCAGATTCTCCAAAAGCCACAGACAATATTTCGCATAGGGTGCTGCACTTTATTCCGTTTTCAAGCAAAGTTTAAAGCAAATTCTTCGACCCATCTTTTTCCAAAGTAAACATTCGCCGATCACCCGAAAGCACTTACAACTTTTTAGATTGTCAATAATAGGCAAAATATTCAAAACAGCTGAGAAAGCAAACCATGTATCAGGTAAATGTGTACCAACAAGATAAAAAAATTGTCAAAATCGCATGTATAAAGCTTGCGGAATTAAAAAGCTGGCGTTCCTTTTTCGTCACACTTGGTACAGAACCCCGAGGTGTTAATTAGCTCCTTCCCAGTGCGTGGGAGACGTGCTGCACCACGAGCTGCCGGCGGGCGAGGCTGGCGGGGTGTTTGGAGGCAGCTAGCTGGGGCCGGCGGGCTGTTCTGCTCGGCTGCTCTGCTCTCCTATCCACTCCAGGCCCGCCCCAAACAGCGCGCTGGGCCAACAGGCAATCACGGCGCCGGAAATTGATTGCAGGCGGCCTGGGGGCTGGGGGGCAGATCGGGGTCTGGTCTTTTGACAGCCTGCCTGTCTGCCCGCCTGCCGCTCTTTTCCACACGCCTCCCTAGCCAGCCGCTCCTAGCACGTTATTACAAGTTCCGTAACGCACCGGAACGTACCTTCTTCTTCCTCAACTCCAGTGTATTTCGTCATGAGTGACAAAAATTCACGAATGAGTGTCTTGGAACATTACGAATTAGATACTGAAGTGGCCACGATATAAAATTAGCTTAAAGGGTTGGGACGGGGAGTCAACTAAATTTTCATTTTATTTCTATTTGTATGTAACAACGTTTCAGGGCAGTAGTCCCGAGAGGAGCATTTGCCAGTCGTCGAAAGCGCGCTCTATGAGTGGCATCATGAAACAAATTAAGGAAAAGTGATTAGAGGTAGCGTCAACAGACGTTAAAGTAACCTCTGGCGTGCCACAGGGTAGTGTTATGGGACCACTGCTTTTCACAATATATGTAAATGACCTAGTAGATAGTGTCGGAAGATCCATGCGGCTTTTCGCGGATGATGCTATAGTATACAGAGAAGTTGCAGCAATAGAAAATTGCAGCGAATTGCAGGAAGATCTGCAGCGGATAGGTGCAGGGAGTGGCAGCTAACCCTTAACATAGACAAATGTAATGTATTGCGAATACATAGAAAGAAGGATCCTTTGTTGTATGATTATGTGATAACGAAACACACACTGGTAGCAGTTACTTCCGTAAAATATCTGGGCGTATGCGTGCGGAACGATTTGAAGTGGAATGATTATATAAAATTGTTGGTAAGGCGGGTACCATGTTGAGATTCATTGGGAGAGTCCTTAGAAAATGTAGTCCATCAACAAAGGAGGTGGCTTACAAAACACCCGTTCGCCCTATACTTAAGTATTGCTCATCATTGTGGAATCCGTACCAGGTCTGGTTGACAGAGCAGATCCAAAGAAGACCGCCGCATTTCGTCACAGGGTTATTTGGTAAGAGTGATAGCGTTACAGAGAAACTCAAGTGGCAGGCTCTGCAAGAAGGGCGCTCTGCATCGCGGTGTAGCTTCCTGTCCAGGTTTCTGGATGAGGTATCGAATATATTGCTTCCCCCTACTTATACCTCCCGACGATATCACGAATGTAAAATTAGAGAGATTTGCGGCAGTCGTTCTTCCCGCGAACCGTACGCGACTGGAACAGGAAGGGGAGGTAATGACAGTGGCACGTAAAGTGCCCTCCGCCACACACCGTTGGGTGGTTCGCGGAGTATAATTGTAGATGTAGAACAGGGAGCAGGTCCTGAGATGGTGTAAATAATGTGATGTCTAAGGGGGGATTTCAAATTCTCCACAGACTAATCTGTTACTCAAAGAAAAGGAAGTGAAAGGATTTTTTTCTGAGAAAAGTGAACATATTTTTACAGCAAGTACATCTCTACTCTCGTTCGGTGCGGGAAATAAATTGAGATACAGTCCGTTTCGTAGTTCCTACAAGGGCATGCTGAAAATAAATCTCTTTGTACTTTTTTTTTTTTTTTGTCTGGAGACACTTAACGCTTTATAAATAAAAGAAGATGTGAAGTAAGGAGATTCAGAATGTTAATAACATTTGTTTCATTTAAAAAGCTTTAAGATTCGAAGTCGCTACTCTTCAGCACACTTTCGTTCTTTACGTTCGCCGTGTCTGGTGGAGTTGTTGGCGATGACAGCATTCGATTAACTTCACTCAACGCGTTCTGCCCACGTTGCGTGCGAGTGTGTACGCTGCTCGTTATACAAATCCTTACCCTTGAGAAGCTGTTTGGCTGTGGAGGTCAATATGGGGAGACACGACAGTAGAGGGTGTTCACTGGGCCCTGGGCTAAAGTGGTGACGGAGTTCGGTGGCAGAACATCCGACACCGAGGCCCACCGGCGCGCTCTTCGCTGTGTCTTCCGACTTCCCCGAGCCACCTTCCCTCCCCCCCCCCCCAACCCCCCACTGAGGTTCCACTTCCCCTCGGTGCGAAGACTTGTGGCGGCGCGGCAGCAGTGAATGATTCAATAACGCCGGAATCGAATTACGCGCCGCGAGACTCTGGTCCCAGTGGGCGTGGCGGCCAAACTTCACTACGCCTGCTGTCGGGAACCGGCGGCGCTGACGGCCCCGTCGCGGCGCCTCGGGGAACGTACCTCCAACTCGGTCAACTTCAGCCGCACGGCGTCGATACACAGTATTTTAGTTCCACAAAGATCGCGTACGTTCATTCTTTGTGAAACGTTCCACAGTATGGGTTTAGCTATTTCGTAGAGTATCGCAGGAGCCTTTCAATTACATTAGGCAAAATTACATTCTTGGTAACACAACCCGAGACGTCTTACGCGTAAATTTTAAAACTTTTGCTGAAGGACATACGTACAGTGGAGTGTCACATGACACAATACGCGAGATACATTAGTAAAAGCACTGAAGATATATTTATTTCCGTATCTTCGAGCTGTACATAGCGACCGTGTGGTTACAACGAGTAATTGACAAAGTCAGACGTAATTACACATCATATACATCTGTGTCACAGTATTATAGGAAATTTACTCGCATTGCAAAGTTTTCGTAACCGCAGCCGCTAAAAACTGCTAGAGCCACGGGCCAAGTTCTTTTTCGACCTGAGGAAACGAGAAGCCACACAAAAATTGTAAAAGCGTGTCATACGATCTGTCCATATGCCGTATCACGTACATATCGTTTCAGACAAAATCATCAGACGAGAGTAGGAAATGCTTTAGCCGGCCGAAGTGGCCGTGCGGTTAAAGGCGCTGCAGTCTGGAACCGCAAGACCGCTACGGTCGCAGGTTCGAATCCTGCCTCGGGCATGGATGCTTGTGATGTCCTTAGGTTAGTTAGGTTTAACTAGTTCTAAGTTCTAGGGGACTATTGACCTCAGCAGTTGAGTCCCATAGTGCTCAGAGCCATTTGAACCATTTTTGAAATGCTTTAACCAAAGCAAAGCTCGGCGCCCGTGAATTTAGCTCTCACACTGTGTGACCCTGATCATTTCCCCGTTAAGCCCGTATTACACGATGCGCCTAAACCGTACACCTGTGCACTAGCTTGAACAGTCCCCTGCTGACATGCAAGGTCCGTGGATTCATGAAGTTGTCTACACACCCGTAGACGTCCATCAGCTCGATAAATCTGAAACGAGACTCTTCCGACTAGACAACATGTTTCCTGTCATCGACAGCCCAATGTCGGTGTTGACGGGCCCAGGCGAGGCGTCAATCTTTGTCTCGTGCAGTCGTCAAGTGAACCTTCGGCTCCGAAAGTCTATATCGACGATGTTTCGTTGAATAGTTCGCACGCTGATACTCGTTGATGGCCCAGCATTGAAATCTGCAGGAATTTGCGGAAGACTTGCACTTCTGTCACGTTGAACGAGTGTCTTCAGTCGTCGTTGGTCCCGTTCTTGCAGGATCTTTTTCCGGCCGCAGCGATATCGGAGATTTGATGTTTTACCGAATTCCTGATATTTTCGGTAGACTCGTGAATTGTTCGTACGGGAAAATCCCCACTACATCGCTGACTCGGAGATGCTGTGTCCCATCGCTCGTGCGCCGACCGTAATACGACGCCCAGACTCACTTAAAACTTGATGACCTGCCATTGTAGCAGCAGTAACCGATGTAACAACTGCGGCAGACACTTGTTGGCTAACTGCCCGATTTGATGGAAGAGACCAAACAGCGAGGCTATCGGTTTCATGGGATTAGGGAAGGATGGGAAAGGATGTCGGCCGTGCACTTTTCAAAGGAACCATCCCGTCATTTGCCTGACACGATTTAGGGAAATGACGGAAAACCTAAATCAGGATGGCTGGACGCGGGATTGAACCGTCGTCCTCCCGAATGCGAGTCCAGTGTGCTAGCCAAGGGGCCACCTCGCTCGGTCCAGACACCTGTTTAGGTGGTGCCGACCGTAGCGTCGTATTCTGCCTGTTTACATGTGTCTGTGTTTGAATACGCATGCCTGTGCCAGTTTGTTAGGCGCTTCAGTGTATTTTATTTTTTGTACGTAGTACACAAATAAACCTAAAAGAAGAAACAAAAAAGAAAGAAGAAAAATCATAGCGTGAAAAAAAAATAAAATAAATTCAAGCAAAAAGGACAAATTAAAAAAAAGTGTAATGAGTAGAGTTACGAAATTGTAAGTCAATAGTTGTTGTGTTTCTGCTTCGCGTCTTCCTGGATCTAAACCATTTTTTGACTGACCTTCGCGTTTGCTAATAGTCTTATAATTTCTTATAATTTTAATGGTACCGTGCTATATTCTGTAATCCTCGGTGTTATGTAAATATGAGTGCGCTGTTTCTGAGGAGTGAGTTTGTTCGATCAGCTTTATCTGACAAGACAGCTTGCACTATTTGCAGTACGATATTTTGCACTTTCTTGTTTCAAGTTTCGTATTGCACATGTTGTAAACATTGTGCTGTTGAACAGGAACAATGATCAACTAACAATGATATTAGGGTTTCATTAAAAGGTGAGAATGACGAAATAATTTTTATCGTAAATCGGAAACTGTTGTATATTCAGATAGAACTATTTTTTTCCCTTTGTTGTCATTTCATACCCCATATGGGTCGAGGGTGGGCAGCCAGCAGTACAAATCTCCGCTTTTCAGGCAAGTGAATGGAAAAAAAATTAAAATGAGAAACATAAACAGAATTTGGGGTTGTGTTCTATTTTAAATTAAAAATCAAAGACGAATAGTTGAAAAAGGAAAATTTATATATATATATAACACATCACAGAAGGTGAAATTGTTCTCATAAAAGACTTAAGCACTGCACTTTCACCTGAAATATGGAAGGACCTCCACCAGGATGAGAGGTAATGCCGGAGGAGAGAGTATTTTCCATAGGGTTGGGGGACGTGGGTCCGTCATACAGGAAAATCTATGGAGATGAGAGATAGGGGCTGAGTTGTATAGTGGGAAATACAGAGAGGCGAGGAGTAGTGTGTCGTGTGGGTACGGCAGTCGTCGCAACAGGAAAGGGATGGGGACGGATGGACAGTCAAAGGAGAAAGGACTCCTGATGGGGCGTAGGACAGGTGGGGACGAGGAATAAATATCGGGGCGGACCTCACAGTCTGGGAGAGGGAGTTGGTTGAAGCTGCGTTGGAGTAGCATACGGAATGTGTGTAGGTGTAGGGACGGAGGGATGTGTTTGTGAAAACGCGGCATCATACCAGGGTTCCTGATCAGAGGAGAGACTATGGGGTGATTGGAACCTAGTTTGCGTACAGTATAGGAGATCCGAAGGTGTTCAACGTGGGTAACAAGGGCCATCGCACCATTTGTAATGGAAGTTTTGCAATACGATGTCTTCGTTGACTGGACATGGTACTTTCCTTTGTACCTTATAATATGTTCACGGCCGGCCGCTGTGTCCGAGCTTTTCTAGGTTCTTCAGTCTGGAACCGCGCGACCGCTGCGGTCGCGGGTTAGAGTCCTTCTCAGGCATTGATTTGTGTGATGTCCTTAGGTTAGTTAAGTTTAAGTAGTTCTAAGTTCTAGGGGACTGATGACCTCAGATGTTAAGTCCCATAGTGCTCGGAGCCATTTGAACCATTTCTGAACATGTTCACGGAACGTAGAGTTTTTGTTTATGTATACTAAAGTCAGAGCAACATGACTAACTTATGGGCAAGGGAGAAAACAGGCGTTTTAATACAGCTGAGGTAGGCATTTTATGCCCGTCCATTGCATAAACAAATTGCGCGATTTGCAAGCCAGATACAGGCGACAACTGCCGCTGGAGCGCCTTGCGATCGCTCATACGACGTCGAGAAACACGTACCGTATGCACAAGTTGCTTCGTTTCTGAACGTTCAGCAACACGTTCACGTTCGAAAGCACGGTCCGCGTGTCGACGGCTTATGGATGTTCCCATGGCCTTTAAACTTTTGTTGGTTGACATTAATTAAGTTGCCTAAAACCACCACCACCTGGAAGATCATTATTTCATGTAATGCGGGACCACTTGCACTAGCGCCGAGCCACGCCCGTGCCGCGCGACTGCCACGCAACACGCCACGTCGGCGGACCGCCTGCCTACCTGGCTCACTCAACCACAGCGCGGCTCACATCTCGAAGGAATCGGTGCATTCGAGCCACGTGGCTCGACGAGAATCTACATTTACAGCGATGCTCTGTAAATGACACTTACGTGCCTGGTAGAGGGTTCATCGAACCACAATGATTCTGTTATTCCACTCTCTAACAGCGGCGGAAAAAAACGGGACACCTATATCATTCCGTGCGAGCTCTGCTTTCCCTTACTTTATTATGCTGATCATTTCTCCGTACGTAGGCCGGCATCAACAAAATATTATCACATTCGGAATAAAAGTTGGTGAGAAGATCCCGCCGCAACGAGAAACTCCTTTGTTTTAATTATGTCCACCCCAAATCCCGTATCGTGTCCGTGACACTGTCTCCCGCATTTCTGTATAATACCAAACGTATTTTTCTTCTTTGAACTTTCTCGATGTACTCCGTTAGTCTTATCTGGTAAGGATGCCATACCGCGCAGCAGTACACCAAGAGAGGACGGACAAGTGTAGCGTAGACAATCCGCGGCATATTGTAAGTGTTCTGCTATAAATCGCAGTCTTTTGTTCGCCTTCCCCACAACATTTTCTGTGTGTTCTTTCCAATGTTAGTTATCGAGTCCGATCAGGCATCAGTACACGCATGCTGTGTGCTTGTCTGAGATGATGAAAGCAGTGCCAAATGGACTGGACTACTTTCACGTACATGAATCGTTTTTCCGTTAACAACTCCTCCTAAACTGGATGTAACAGTCTACTATAACGCAATTTTCTGCACTCATCGATATACTTGTGACTGTAAAATATGTTCCGTATCTTTTATATGTAGCAGAGTTTCTGTCCGTCTGTAGCAGAGGGTAGCCTCTCCTGGCAGTGTCAGAAATTTCTGAGAGACCAGTATGTTTCTGGAATGGGGAAAGAGGGAGACGCTGCGTGCCAATGGCTTAGGAAGGAGAAGGGGGGGCAGCGGGAAGACGTGTGTCAGGAACAGAGATCGACTATCGACCGCCTTTTGGTCATTTCGATGTAACACAGACTACGTTCTCTTCTCGATATAGGATCGTTATTACGTTGTATCGCACTCGCGCTAATGTCGATTTCCTCCGAAACCGATAACTCTTTGGCTCATCATACGAGCCTGTGGGGGCACTCCACCGTCCGTTCAGCTTCACTGTGTGACAGGCACCTATACAGAGGTCTGTGCGCGTGGCGTATTTAATGTAATAGAGATATCATATGGTTAACTGCTCGACAAGTCTTCTGTAACAAAGTTAACAGCTCGTTTGTAATATGGATTACATAGCTGCGTAGTCGTATTTCATTTCACCTTTCTCGGTGATTCTTGCCACAGACGGTTTATTTAGATACCAGTCACTTGACATGAAAACCGTGCGCGGAAATTTGAATCCTAGCTGGAATCTTAACTTTGTGTAAGTACGTTTTGGAGTTGAGTGCCACATCATATGTTTTGAGAAGTATTCCAAACATGTGAAACTTGCGTCTTATATAACGAATTAATAAGAACCAGTTGTATAAAAGAAATTTCTTCACCGGTTTCGTGCAGTTAGTACCCTTCTTGAGGAGACTATACTTAGCACATTATTTGAAGAAGCGAACTCAGTACCCGAAACCGGCAAAGAAATTTCTTTTATACAATTGGTTGGTTATTATTTCGTTGTTGTGGATGGAAAAAATACTAAACTTAAGCTTTATGTCCACATCTACATATACATCTACATTTATACTCCGCAAGCCATCCAAGGGTGTGTGGCGGAGGGCACTTCACGTGCCACTGTCATTATCTCCCTTTCCTGTTCCAGTCGCGTATGGTTCGCGGGAAGAACGACTGCCGGAAAGCCTCCGTGCGTGATCGAATCTCTCTAATTTTACATTCGTGATCTCCTCGGGAGGTATAAGTAGGAGGAAGCAATATATTCCATACCTCATCCAGAAACGCACCCTCTCGAAACCTGGACAGCAAGCTACACCGCGATGCAGAGCGCCTCTCTTGCAGAGTCTGCCACGTGAGTTTGCTAAACATCTCCGTAACGCTATCACGGTTACCAAATAACCCTGAGACGAAACGCGCCGCTCTTCTTTGGATCTTCTCTATCTCCTCCGTCAACCGGATCTGATACGGATCCCACACTGATCAGCAATACTCAAGTATACGTCGAACGAGTGTTTCGTAAGCTACCTCCTTTGTTGATGGACTACATGTCTTAGACACAATGTTCAATACACTGTCGGAGGAAAATGCAACACTACCAGGAACTGTTTTAAGTGACAGCAGGGTATAATACGTGGATAGTGAAGGGCCCGCCTTCAAAAGCGGTCCGTGCGACATTCCCGCAGCTGCAGGCCACGTTCTTGTCGCCCGCGTAGTACGGCCGCACTGTGCGTGCAGAAGTGGCACCCGCGGACGAAATCCGGACACACGTTGTACCTGCTGTGTCATCGGGGACCATCGTGGATCGTCTCCTTGTGTGCCTCTGGCCAGACTGACACTGATACCACGATCTGGACATGCACGGGTAGTCCAGAGAGCTGACTGGGGCTCATGTTGACTTCAGTGATGAGAGTTGGTTCTGTCTGTCGGCGAGTGATGGACGTACTTGTGTGTGTGTGTGTGTGTGTGTGTGTGTGTGTGTGTGTGTGTGTGTGTATGGCGCACACCTGGAGATTGACACACAGGCCCCATACCAGGCTTCATGGTGCGACTTACAAATGGTTCAAATGGCTCTCAGCACTATGGGACTAACCTGAGGACATCACACACATCCGTGCCCGAGGCAGGATTCGAACCTACGACCGTAGCGGTCGCGCGGTTCCGGACTGATGCGCCTAGAACCGCTCGGCCACAATGGCCGGCTGCGAGTTACAACTTGCAATCACGTTTGGTGCTTCTGTAGGGTAAAGTGAACAGTGCCCCCTACATTGCTCAGGCGGTTAACCACTTTCTACTGACTTTTAAACAATAGAAAATCCGGGATGGGATGGGTTGGGTTGTTTGGGGGGCAGGCACCAAATAGTGAGGTCATCAGTCTCATCGGATTAGGGAAGGATGGGGAAGAAAGTCGGCCGTGCCCTTTCAGAGGAACCATCCCGGCATTTGCCTGAAGCGATTTAGGAAAATCCCACTCCGGGATGAAATGTAACGATATATAGTTGCTCAAAAATGTTCAAATGTGTGTGAAATCTTATGCGACTTAACTGCTAAGGTCATCAGTCCCTAAGCATACACACTACTTAACCTAAATTATCGTAAGGACAAACACACACACACACACCCATGCCCGAGGGAGGACTCGAACCTCTGCCGCGATCAGCCGCACAGTCCATGACTGCAGTGCTTTGGACCGCTCGGCTAAACCCGCGCGCCTATAGTTGCTATTCAACATATAGCGGAGATGCTGTGTCGCAGAAAGGCACAACAAAAAGACTATCCGAAACTTAGCTTAGACCAACAAGGCCTTTGTGAAAAGTAGACAACATTCACACACACGCACACACTCACGAAAACGGAACTTACACACACATGACAACAATCTCTGGCAGCTAGAGCCACACAGTCTGTCTCTACTTGCCAGAGAATGTGATCATGTGTGTGTTGGTTGTGTTTGCGTAACTCAGTGCGTGTGTGTATGTTGTCCACTTTTGACAAAGGTCTTGTTGGTCGAAAGCTAGCATTCGGATAGTCTTTTCGTTGTGCCTTTCTGCGACTCAGCGTCTCCGCTATATGCTCACTAACAGCCATCCTGTTCATATAGTTGCTACTGACACCTCTTCTGCTATGCCTTTCGGCACGCCAGTGGACCCTCACGTACGACCGCTGCGACACTACGCGCCCCTCGCGGTTTATGTGAGTATGCACACCTGCGTTGCCGCCTGCGTGATTACACTGTACATTGGTGAAACTGTTTGAGCACGCTTTTCGGTGACGTGTTTGATTTGGTCTGAATTGTTATCATTTACTCGTATGACAATGAACTGCCTGTCACCTCCGTCGTCAGCCAAATGACCTTGTCCATGAAGCTGTTACGTTCAATTCGTGGCAGTATAACAACTGATCAAAGCACGTTTCGACAGTACGCCGCAGTGTGTCCATATGCTACGTCGTCGACACTCTTTCAGAAGACGATATTTGTGTTCGGTCTGGCTACTTTAAAGCCTACAAAACAATGGTTTTCAACAGAAAGAAATTTTCGGGACAGCATCATGCCACCAAACATACTGCTGTAGCACGGCCTAATCTACTGTGTTTACATAGCAATAATACTTACGGTGTTGAAAGCCACTGAGGCCCCAGCTACTAGTATAAGTCAGCAGTCGTACCTACGTCTACATCTATACTGCCAAATCGACCTCACCTTGTGTGGCGGAGACCAACTTACTTCCAGTATCATTTCCACCCTTTCTCTATTCCATTCGCGAATGCTGCGTGGGAAGGAATAATATCGATAAAATACCGCACAGGCTCTAATTTTTTCTGATTTTTCTCGTCAGGTCATTTTGCGAGACATACGTGCGAGGAAGTAATGTGTCGCCCGACTACTTCCGGAGCGTAATCTCTCGTAACTTGAGCAGTAAACCAGTAAACCTCTCCGTGTTGCACAACTCCTCACGTGTGGCGTCTGCCACAGTACTCTGTTGGGCCGCTCTTCGCTACATATTTTCTATCTTCTCTGTTACTCACAGGCTGATCAACAAGACTCAAGGTCGATCGAACAAGCATCTTGTAACCTACCTCTCTCGTGAATGAATTGCATTTCCTTAAGAGTCTTCCAATGAATCTCAGGCTGATACTTACTAACTCGTTTTGGAGTCTTCTCGCTGTAGCTCACTCCATTAGTTTTTCGTTGTTGGTGGTCATTCTCGCCCGTAAGTCTTCGTTGTTGGCGGTCATTTTAAATTTTTGCTTTGGACGCACCCACATGCGCCTAGTTCGCGACCTTTAGCGCCTCAAATCGCGCCAAGAACTGCGCCCAATGTGGTGCGCACGGCACCTGGTTCGTGACCGTGGCGTCAGCGGATGCAGCAAGTGTCTTGTCTGCACTTAGCGAACTCTGCGTCGCACATTGTTTCTCAGAGCTGACTGATGGTAGCCGTTGTGCACTTTGCGATTGTAATATTTCGGTTGTACCACTGACGTCAGGAACGCAGAGCGATACGCTCGGGTCGCTAACACTTTGCGAGGCACGTGAATTGTTTACATTATTCACCATGTTTTCTGCCTCGTTAAGGGAAGCTTCTGCTGGTGGCACGGTATCTCGCATTTCGTTGCGCCTCGAACTGCCCTTAGAGCGGCTACGCGTGTCCATCCTTATAGGTGATGTCAGACTAATATATGGAGACACGCCTAGCATGAAAATTGCTGCACGTCAGCCATAGGTTGAAACAGTCTAACGCTATTAGTATCTTCCGCACGCAAAACACGACGAAAAATTTTCTACGCCTACTTAAAATGCTCCGCGAGCCATATTGCAAATGCTACACGATCCTCCTTATCAGAATATAAATGAACCAACAAACAAAAAATTTAAACACTTGAAATCAGAAATAGTACAAAAGAAATAATGGGGCACACAACATAACGCTGTTTTTCACGCTAATGGATACTGGAAACAGCGCAGTTGTTCAAGTGCTAAATGGAAAAAGCTTTTGGTTAATACATTTATACATCCAACGGAATAAAACTTTTTCACAGAAAATTCCTAGAAAGAGCGTACTCAAAGGTCAGGGTCGCCATATAAAGGGTACCTGTCGGTGAAAGGTCTGGTTGAGTATCGGTGCCCGTGGTGAAGGTGTCCGAAAATATATCTTTTAACATCGACGGTGGGAAAAGCATACCTGGATATACGTAAAAGAAAAACCTTTCATAGTTAAATGAACTGAGTTGCCGGATCTGCACATTTACCATAGTTGAATAACTGTTAAATAAATAACATGCCCATATTTATCTGTTGCACAGGACGGAAAAATGGAAGTTTGCGATGGAACTCGTAAGCATGTGCTCTGGTAAAAATATCACGTTTATTAAGAAACAACTGAACAAACTTACAAGCTAAGCAACTAGTATGTGGATCATAGTTGCTGTTCTTCATAACCTTCTCGGTTGTGTTACAAAATTATTTACAACTGGGTCTTGGAGACCACAGTCCGACTTATCAGTAATTATTAATTGTGGAAGGACCAGAGGAATCTTCGAAATGCGACATTCACCCAAATATACATATATAATAGAGATTCAGGACAAATATTAGAATAAAGAAAAACTTCACCGTGGCTAGCAAATGGTCGTTGCTTTGGCTTGAGTGCACGAAGCAAGTCAGCAACAATTCATCGATTAGAATAAACTTAACAGTTGCACCATAGAGGTAATTCTGAAACTAATTTGGAAGTTTTGCGCAGAGAATCACTAACTGTGACATGTAACGATTCTCACAATCCGCGAACACGTGGTCGTCACAAACAAAAATTGTGCATAAAATTAGTCGTAAATTTCAGAATAGTTGACCAAACTGGAAAGGATACATTACTGTGAGTCACGATCTGCGAACTTAAGGATACAGGGTACTTTTCCGGCTCAATATTATGTAAAAATCAACACCTATTTCTTTCAGACACTGTTTATAATATGTTTTACAGATTTTGTTTGATATCAGGTAATGCAGCACACTTTCTAAACAAGTTGGAAGAATTTTGAATATTTTTGAACCTCCTTAGGGTTATTAAAAAAATTACAAAGAAATTGATGCAATTTCTTTCGAAAATTTTTCCTCAAATTGAGGTACCATTTAATCCAATGTTATACATTTGAAGGAGACCAAATGTTTACGAGATATGCGTGACATTGTGGCTGAGGTACTAGACCTATTTAATTCCATCTATTATGTATATCACAAGGATAAAAAGAATCACATCTTACATTTTAATTTTTATAGTTCTTTTCCTAATAAAAATCTTATTTTTTTCTGTAATTTAGTTGATTCTGCAATAAAGCTTAGGTCTATTACATAAGTATGGACTGTTGCAAGTTACAGAAAAAAGATTAGAGCAATGCTTTATAAAGTTTAGGAAATATTTCTACCTGAATTCTGAAAAATACAACTCACGGGAAATTGCGAATGAAGATATGAGTCCAATTAAACTGTGCCTCAGAACATTCCTGAAGCATAGTCTTCATTCTGCAGCACGTCTTCATCTTCAAGCTTCCTCTTGGCAATGCTTTTATCACTTCTTGCTTCTTTGGTAACTTGAAGAGCGAATCTTTCAGCTTCATGCACCCGTTGTCTGTCACACGCAAGCAATTGATCTTCCATATTAGAGCCATATTTTATGCCCAAATTTCTCAGAACTTCCAACCTTCCTATCACTCCATCATTGAAGCATATCACTGTATCTAGTACACCAACTTTTCATGTATTTAGTCCTACAAAAACATTCTCGGATAATCTTTCCCGTATGCAATGGTTGAAACTTTCATTAGCCACTAAGAAGACATTTACTAAGCAAAACAGGCTCACTCAGGTCTCTAAAAATTGGTTTTATTTCATTCATAACAGGCTCAGAAAGAGAATGCTTATGATGGTATATATGACCGCTTTCTTTTGCTTGTTGGTATCCACACCAAGAATCTGCTCCTTTAGGGCAAAGTCCATTAACAGGGTGGTCATCTGTGGGCAACTTACGAAAGTAGGTGGCCCATACAGCTTTTCTCATTGCTGTAACATCATTCAGAGGTGCAGTTCGTGTAATGGCCAGTCCATAATAACTCTGGAGGAGGTCTATTTCTGCCCCGGCCAGACAGAGATTTTCCATCAGATAGCAACTTTCCTTTCATTTCTCTTCGTAGCTTCCTCAATCTAGCACCCATCCTCTTTTGCACATGTCCACAACACTCCAGTTTTGAATCCAAGGTGCCACCATAAACGTTGAACAGATTAATTTTATTGAAAGCTTTAGCGTCCCCATCGCCTAGGTACTTCGTATATCTACCATTATAAACGGGCACCGACCTCTGAAATATTTGTAGAGTTCCGTCACATTCCATACCTCCACTATAACCATCATAATTCTTAGAGCACTGATGTTCAATATGTCCTCCAGTGTGGCAGTACTTAGATAAGCACTCAACGTCAGAAACGTTTCCATTCTCCAGAGAAGTAGCACTTACAACACCATTCAAACAACGATGTCGTCGACGTTGCCATGCCCCTTCAAGTGCAACGGCAATGTCCCTGGTTCCACTAATATTTACAGTTTCTTCTACTTTACGTTTCATAGATGCTTTAGACGCAACCGTCAAGGATCAAATGGCTCTGAGCACTATGGGACTTAACAGCTATGGTCATCAGTCCCCTAGAACTTAGAACTACTTAAACCTAACTAACCTAAGGACATCACACAACACCCAGTCATCACGAGGCAGAGAAAATCCCTGACGCCACCGTGAATCGAACCCGGGAACAACCGTCAAGGCATCTAAAAGTATTTTAATGTACTTGTTGAACCTACTGGAAGGAGGAGGAAGGTACATCAAACCACGAAACATTTGAGCAGCCTTTCTTTCTTTTCCTATTACACGCACTTCATACACTAACTTCATCATGAGAGTTATGCACAATGTTCCAAGTCATTTTTGAGGTGGATATATTGCAGGATCTACACGGAACAAATAATTTTGACGCTAAACTGTTCCTGCTACTTTGTTGTTCAGTTATTTCCAGACGGCCTACACCATCACATTGTTTACATATCGCCACTTCCTTTAGCAAAGAAGGTAAGACGCCCACATGAACAACAAAAAATCCACTATAAACAACGTCATTGTTAACACAAAAATTTGAATCACCATGAGGCGTGCCATGTGGGAGTTTCTTCCCTGAAGAACTGTTACATAGGTTACTTTCAAAAGTGTGGCTTGCTTTGTTTATGAACTGGTTACCACGGAATTTCATTTATTGAATTTCTTGATGCGTGGCATAGTTCGTGTTTATTGCAGACTGAAGGATATGTACTTCCACAAATTTATGTAGTACTTGGGCAACAAACATTCAGTAACACGTGAACAAACTGCTTCAGCGAAGATCAAGTAAATACTAGCGAAGATAATCATTTACAGACACCAAAAACCTGCACTATTGCAAACATATACAGTGTATCATACGTATAATCGCTGGAAACAGAAAGATCAGTTCTTTTCGAAATAATACTGGTTTCTGTAACAGAAATAAAGGGGGCGTTTCGGCATGCATGAGCGTAACTTTAAAATTTGGTATATATAGGTCATTTTTCATTCGAAACCCTGTAATGTATATATGAATGTAATCAGGAAAGACTCTACAATTTCATAAAGTCATAAAGAAATTTCGATTTTTCCGCCACGTATAAGTACCCTGAATTCTTAAGGCTCTCATATCCGTACTTAACACGTGCTGAGACAACAAAGAGATTATGGAAACAAGAGTCCGAACTGAAATCGAAATTAGCGACGTTTCAGAAATCTATCCAAGTATACAGTACCCTGAGGCCCACTCACACTTGGTCGGCGTCGCCCGTCTCGCGCCTCCCGGAACACTGCCGAGCGAACTCTTTTGGAAGCGACCTCCGAAAGTGCCCACTCTATTGTGTGGTGCCAACCTGAACAAGAGCTTTGTCCAAGGCCAACAGAAACCTCTTTGCTACCTGGTGTGTGCTTTATAGGGTTGGCTATTCTGCCACAGTAGCAGACTACTTATACTCCCACAGATCTACACTGCTGGCTGTTAAAACTGCTACACCACGAAGATGTGCTACAGACGCAAAATTTAACAGACAGGAAGAAGGTGCTGTGATATGCAAATGATTAGCTTTTCAGAGCATTTACACAAGGTTGGCGCCGGTGGCGACGCCTACAACGTGCTGATATGAGGAAAGTTTCCAACCGATTTCTCATACACAAACAGCAATTGACCGGCGTTGCCTGGTGAAACGTTATTGTGATGCCTCGTGTAAGGAGGAGAAATGCGTACCATCACGTTTCCGACTTTGATAAAGGTCAGATTGTACCCTATCGCGATTGCGGTTTATCGTATCGCAACATTGCTGCTCGCGTTGGTCGAGATCCAATGACTGTTAGCAGAATATGGAATCGGTTGGCTCAGGAGGGTAATATGGAACGCCGTGCTGGATCCCAACGACCTCGTATCACTAGCAGTCGAGATGACAGGCATCTTATTCGCATGGCTGTAACGGATCGTGCAGCCACATCTCGATCCCGGAGTCAACAGATGGGGACGTTTGCAACACAACAACCATCTGCACGAACAGTTCGACGACGTTTGCAGCAGCTTGGACCAACGGCTCGGACACCATGGTTTCGATTACCCTTAACGCTGCGTCATAGACAGGAGCGCCTGCGATGGTGTACTCAACGACGAACCTGGTTGCAGGAATGGCAAAACGTCATTTTTTCGGACGAATCCAGGTTCTGTTTACAGCATCATGATGGTCGCATCCGTGTTCAGTGTCATAGCAGTGAAAGCACATTGGAAGCGTGTATTCGTCATCGCTATACTGGCGTACCACCCGGCGTGGTGGTATGGGGTGCCATTGGTTACACGTCTCGGTCACCTCTTGTTCGCATTGACGGGACTTTGAACAGTGGACGTTACATTTCAGATGTGTTACGACCCGTGGATCTACTCTTCATTCGATCGCTGCGAAATCCTACATTTCAGCAGGATAATGCACGACCGCACGTTGCAGGTCCTGTGCGGGCCTTTCTGGATACAAAAAATGTTCGACTGCTGCCCTGGCTAGCACATTCTCCAGATCTCTCACCAATTGAAAACGTGTGGCAATGGTGGCCGAGCAACTGGCTCGTCACAATACGCCAGTCACTACTTTTGATGAACTGTGGTATCGTGCAGTGCCTGTACACGCCATCCAAGCTCTGTTTGACTCAATGCCCAGGCGCATCAAGGCCGTTATTACGGCCAGAGGTGGTTGTCCTGGGTACTGATTTCTCAGGTTCTATGCACCCAAATTGCGTGAACATGTAATCACATGTCAGTTCTAGTATAATATATTTGTCCAATTATTGCCCGTTTATCTTCTGCATTTCCTCTTGGTGTAGCAATTTTAATGGCCAGTAGTGTATGTACTGAAGTATACCTTGTGCACTCTCGTTCATGCGTTTTATTGTTGAGGTGAGAGGAGGAAAGGATGTACCGTATATACTCGAATAATCCGCGCGATTTTTTCCCGAATTTTAGCACGAAAAACTGGGGTGCGCGTATTATTCGATACATTGTTGGTACTACTCCGCCTCCAACAATACATCCCATTATACTTTTGCGTTGTTGCGGCCTCAGTCTGTGACCCATCAACAGCACGTTAGAAGTGAAGTATTAACGTCTTCAAACTTGTTAATTATGGCTACAAGTTCTCATTATCGCTCGTACACTGCTAAAGAAAAAGTGAAAATTATTGAAGCCGAGAATATTGGAAACGGTGCAGCAGGAAGAAAGTAAGACGTGCGTGAGAGTTGTATTCGCGACTGGCGAAAAAATAAAACGCAGCTTGAAGAAACTAATAGTAATCGCCGGGCATTTCGCGACCGAAAGGCGAAGCATCCGGACCTCGAGAAAAGGCTCTGCGATTATGTAGATGAGAAGCGACAAAACGGATGCGCGGTGACAAGTGAAATGTCCCAACTTCAAGCATTGTCTTTAGCGAAAGAACAAGGCATTACCGGTTTCAAAGCTAGCCGGGGCTGGCTATAAAGATTTTTCAACCGAAATGGTTTAGGATTCCGGAGGAAAACTACTATCGCTCAGCGGCTTCCAGGCGATTACGAGGAAAAAATAGTGAATTTTCATCGTTATGTGCTAAATCTGCGCCGTAAACAGTCCTATATATTATCGCAAATTGGTAATGCGGATCAAACGCCAGTCTATTTTGAGATGCCGCTCGACAACACAGTGAACATGAAAGGAGAATCCAGCATCATGATACGAACTGGCGGCAGTGAGAAACAAAAAGGTACAGTGATGTTGTGTGTAATTGGCGATGGACGAAAGCTAGCACCTTATGTGGTATTTAAAAGGAAAACTATTCCGAAAATATCAGTAAAAGGCATACGGTATTAGTGCCAGCTAATCCGAAAGGGTGGATGGACAATGACACATGTTTGGCGACGTCGTCCTGGTGCGTTACTGAATTTACGCAACATGTTGGTCCTGGGCAGCTTCCGCGGACATACAACTAAGGAAGTGCCAGAAAAATTACAAAAAGGGAAAACTGACTTGTTAATTATCCCTGAGGCCTAACACCTATTCTACAGCCACTAGATGTGTGTGTAAATCGGCCATTCAAAGCTGCATTTAAACAGCGATATACGCAGTGGATGGCTGATGAAAACCATAAGTTCACACCTAGTGGAAAAATCAAACGGCCGGATTTGTCCCAGATTTGTGAATGGGTGAAAAGTGCATGGGACTCCATTCCGCAACCACTGGTGGAAAAATCCTTCAAAAAAATGCGGAATCACAAATTCACTGGATGGAACAGAGGATGACGCTCTATGGGACGATGGTGAAGACGACAATGATTCTCCCGCTAGCGATGACGATGAAAATGATGAATTGAGTGGTAAGAGAGGAAACTTACCGGTATTGACTAAAATATTTTATTGCACATACCGCATTAAAATTTTCTTAAACAAGATAGGTTTCCTTTAATTTACGTCTATGGTCACAATCTTTTCTGTTTAACAGGCTGATTCCGCATTTAACAGTTGACTATGCCACTATGGCTGCAGTGCATTAGGACTTTGATTTTATGAGACAGGTATGCCTCTTCACATTTAAAGCGCACGAATGTAAATTTTGTCAGTACTACTTTTCAATATGCTCTATGTATTGTTCTTAAGCTGTACACAGTTTGCGAGTGTATTTATATTTTTCCCATTTTTGCTGCAGATCTGATGATGGTCATTAAAGACCGAAACCGGTAATCTGTTAAACAGAAAAGATTGTGACCATAGACGTAAATTAAAGGAAACTTATTACATATACGGGTCACTGTGTTTTTTTCGCGGCGATGTCGCAGCTTGTTAAACAAGATAATTCACATTTCCTTTTTTGCTAGTGTAGGTACGCGTAGAGTCCCGGCTGGCGGTGATAACGTTCCCCGGACGCCCGCCCGCCCGTCTAACGGGCCAGCCGGCCAACCGCACGCCGCTGAATCGGTTGCGTTTTAACGACGTATCAACCTGTACAGGAGCGTTGCTTCAAACCAATAGTTATTATACATACTTTTGAACACATCATAACGTTGGAACAATTTTTTTTTGTAAATAAAACAAATTAAAGCAAAAAAATTTTTCTTCCTCTCCCTCAAAATTGGGGTGAACGTATTATTCGAGGGCGCGGTTTATTCGACTATATACTGAACATAGATGTATTGAATATGCGTGTCGGGCTCCGATACTTATAAAAAATCTTAGTAAAATGTGGGGTGAGGTGAAGGTAATGTACTCCGTAGCCACCACAGACACACTTGGCTGCTCATTCTTTTTTACCATAGTTTACTGTTGGCGCCCAGGGTTGAGGTGCCAGAGGTGGGAGCATTAAGTTAAATTCTAAGCAAAATGATTATGAGGCTCGTGTAGAGAACCTTCGACCTCTCTCTTCAAATATTTACAACTTACAGAACCGGCGAGTCTAATTCTTCATCTAAGTAATGCTTCAGCAGTAAGGCTTCCTCCGTCTCTGTTGAGTTAACGTTGGGTAGAGAAGGAAAGAAATGCCTTCGTTTCCTCCAACAGAAACAGTGGACACACACAACGTATTTCCACTAAATTCTTCGCCGGCCGTGGTGGCCGAGCGGTTCTAGGCGCTACAGTCTGGAACCGCGCGACCGCTACGGTCACAGGTTCGAATCATGCCTCGGGCATGGATGTGTGTGATGTCCTTAGGTTAGTTAGGTTTAAGTAGTTCTAAATTCTAGGGGACTGATGACCTCAGATGTTAAGTCCCATAGTGCTCAGAGAGCCACTAAATTTTTCACTTGTTGGACGGTGCTGTCAGTATCGGCTCTATGTTTACGTAATTAACTTCAAATCAGGTCACGTACCTACTATAAATACTTTTTTTTTCTACTATTCATGTTTCGTTTTATGGACTTAATGCATCAGTAATCTGAAATGAAACATATTTAGAATTTTGACCTGGTTGCATATCTAAAAACAGAAAAACTTATCGAAACATGAGCTGCTGAAGTGTGATTTTTACTTACTCCATTCTCGTTTATCAGCTCACATCCGGATGTGTAGTCTGAATGCGCATTTTCAGGTATTTTAGCCTCTGGCACCGCTCTTTTTGGCCTGTTTTCTCTTTGATGTGTAGCATTAACATTTCATGACTTAAAGCACGGCTGAATATTGCATTACTTCGCACACACGCTCCTCCGACTAATCATATCCCTGTGTATATTGTGCGTGCTGTGTTGCCAAACTTAATCCTGTTGCTAGACTCAGTTTCCATGCGTGCTTTGCTGTGTATGTATTATGTCAATTTAAGTTACCTGTATTTATTTAAGTGAGCTGGTAGATAGGAAATTCTCGATATCTAGCGGTTTTGTGGCATGTGTCTGTACTGAATTATTCGTTTTCTACACAGTGTTCGTAGCCAGTTTTTTTTTTTTTTTTTTTGAAACCTGTCGGCTACTGTATTTTGCATGTCAGGAACCCTACACTGAGCCAGTTGCCGCAGCTGCCACTGCATTCTGAGGCGCTGCAGACGCAACTTCCTGTCTTTGAGCACTGGAAGCACGTTTCATCGCGACGTATTTTTCTGCAAATCACGTTTCACACCAGCTGGGGGCCGGTTTTGAAAACAATTGCTTAACTTTGAGCCCACGAAACAGCAGTAGTTGCCAGGAAGCAAAGTATTAAGATACGAGCAGAGAAACGAAAGCGGCACAACCAGGGACCAAAAGTGACAATTTTCAAGGACATTGGCTGCGATTTCAGACGCCAGTACTTCTAAAACGCTGCCTCATAGGTTTGTTTCTGGTTGCAACCGGTCACGAATAATATGTCTGTTTTAGCTGCCTGTGTACGAAGAGCGTAGAAGGGAGAACACGAAAAGCTGGTGTTATAAGCTAGCAGCAGTATTCATGGATTTTGGTAACCAATCTGCGGCATTCAGTTGCGAAACGAATGGAAATGTCTGCACACACCGTCAGCATGCTGACTACTTTTTACTCTCAAATGTTGTTCTTGTTGTTGTGGTCTTCAGTCCTGAGACTGGTTTGATGCAGCTCTCCATGCTACCCTATCCTCTGCAAGCTTTTTCATCTCCCAGTACTCACTGCAACCTACATCCTTCTGAATCTGCTTAATGTATTCATCTCTTGGTCTCCCTTTACGATTTTTACCCTCCACGCTGCTCTGCAATACTAAATTGGTGATCCCTTGATGCCTCAGAACATGTCCTACCAACCGGTCCCTTCTTCTCGTCAAGTTGTGCCACAAACTCCTCTTCTCCCCATTAGTTATGTGATCTACCCATCTAATATTCAGCATTCTTCTGTAGCACCACATTTCGAAAGCTTACACTCCATACAAATACTTTCAGAAACGATTTCCTGACACTTAAATCTATGCACGATGTTAATAAATTTCTCTTCTTCAGAAACGCTTTCCTTGCCATTGCCAGTCTGCATTTTATATCTTCTCTACTTCAGTTATTTTGCTCCCCAAACAGCTAAACTCCTTTACTACTTAGTGTCTCATTTCCTAATCTAATTCCCTCAGCATCACCCGACTTAATTCGACTACATTCCATTATTCTTGTTTTGCTTTTGTTGATGTTCATCTTATACCCTCCTTTCAAGACACTGTCCATTCCGTTCAACTGTTACTCCAAGTCCTTTGCTGTCTCTGACAGAATTACAATGTCATCGGCGAACCTCAAAGTTTCTATTTCTTCTCCATGGATTGTAATACCTACTCCGGACTTTTCTTTTCTTTCCTTTACTGCTTGCTCAATATACAGATTGAATAGCATCGGGGAGAGGCTACAACCCTGTCTCACGCCCTTCCCAACCACTGCTTCCCTTTCATGTCCGTCGACTCTTATAACTGCCATCTGCTTTCTGTACAAATTGTCTTTCACTCCCTGTATTTTACACCTGCCATCTTCAGAATTTGAAAGAGAGTATTCCAGTCAACATTGTCAAAAGCTTTCTCTAAGTCTACAAATGCTAGAAACGTAGGTTTGCCTTTCCTTAATTTTTCTTCTAAGATAAGTGGTAGGGTCAGTATTGCCTCACGTGTTCCAACATTTCTACGGAATCCAAACTGATCTTCCCCGAGGTTGCTTCTACCAGTTTTTCCATTCGTCTGTAATGAATTCGCGTTAGTATTTTGCAGCCGTGACTTATTAAACTGATAGTTCTGTAATTTTCACATCTGTCAACGCCTACTTTCTTTGGGATTGGAATTATTATATTCTTCTTGAAGTCTGAGGGTATTTCGCCTGTCTCATACATCATGCTCACCAGATGGTAGAGTTTCGTCAGGACTGGCTCTCTCAACGCGAAATCAGTAAATCTGTATGTGCTAACCAAGCGCATTCGCTCTTAGTTTGAACTTTCAAAAATGAGACGACGGTGCTGTCACGGAAGTGAACTTCCAAAATGTTGTGTGCACTTACGATTGAAGTATGAATAGTCTCATAAACGTACCGAGTCCGAATTTTGCACTCACTAAATGTTCTACGAGTGCCCCTCTGGTCACACGTCCAAGAGAGAGAGTCATGTTTGTTCTATACTTTATGTAACAACATCCTGTTAATGGTCATCACGGCAGCATTGATGCGTTCTGCGAGTTATTGGAACATTCTTAGCGGTGGGGCTACGTAACACGGCCCTTAACGTGCCCCCAAATCCAATGGTGAAGAAGTTCGTCGTTTATGTAGCGACGAACATCGATGCTCCAGTAGGGAGTGACCCTTCTTGGTGGAAGAGAAATTCTCGGAATCAGCTGTCAGTTGTGCAAAAAAGCACAACTACAACATATCCAGGTAAAA
Organism: Schistocerca americana; assembly: GCF_021461395.2. Classification (NCBI taxonomy): domain Eukaryota; kingdom Metazoa; phylum Arthropoda; class Insecta; order Orthoptera; family Acrididae; genus Schistocerca; species Schistocerca americana. The sequence continues at coordinate 41,195,778 of NC_060121.1, forward strand.
GGTACCCGTCAGTCTTCTGACAGACGAGAAATGGTCCACACTCCTTCGGTAAATGTCGTTCATGCGCGGCAATTTCATGAGAATTTCCAGTGCCCCACATTGTCACTGTGGCGATTAACCTTTCCAGGTAAATGGGAGATATCTTATATTCCATACAGAAAAACTCTGTACAACTTTTGTATGTGCAACTGCGGAAAAAAGGGGCAAAACAAAGAACACAACATGTATGAAAGAAATCTTTTCTTGCTTCGACGCCACTTTATCACAGTACTACACCCGTAACGCCATCTGGTAGGCACAATGCAAACTCGGTGAGTTTACGGTTCTATTCGTGCACCAGTCATACCTGTACCATCGGAAAAATCCGACTATCGGATCACATAACAAAGATAAAATACTCTTGTTCTGAAAGACTCTGGCACAAAAGTGGTGTACCAGCTGCCTTATTCCGTCTTCCTCGGCATCTTTAAAACCTTTTCCAAACATTTTGGCATGCGAACATATTCGCGTCCTTCTTGACATACAAGTCACATCTCACTCCCACCATATCCCCCAATTGCATTTAACTCGCTCACACCCACTGGTCCATCGCTGTAAGTCGCTTACACCCATCCGGTTCTACTTGCCCATCCTCACTCACTCACTCACTTACTCAGTCGAGCTCATTGTCACTATCTCTTTGTGTCTTTCTTTCTCCTGCCTCACAGCCACAGACTCATTGAACCGTGAAAATCTACTTTTAAAATGTTTTCTTGAAGAATTTACCTTATTTACTAGCGATCATCACGAACATTAACACACTATGTGAGCGTAGAAGTAGTTGCCAAGGAGTAATTGATGGAAACAAATTAAATTTCAACCAATGGAAATTTTATTCATAAAAGCCTTTTCAAAAACAGATTTAAAATTTATAAGAAGAAAAGCACCCTCCAAATATCAAGTTACAATTTAACAAATACGAATTTTATTCTTAAAGCAAGTTACAGTTATTCAGAGGCAGAATTTTTTGTTACAGCAGGAGCCTTCGGGCTGAGAAGTTTCCGCTCGCTTTCAACACGGCCGTAGTCACGACCGCTTGCAACCACCTCTGAAAAACTGCACTGGTGCAAATCTGCAACACACCAGATTACTTTAAACTAAAAATTTTAACAACTCACACAAACACGTAAATTATGCACCCCGTAAGGGGGATGGAAATGGTACAACACTCAAATTATTTGCCATCGAAAGTGCAATTTTTTTAAAGGACTCTTACGGTGGAAGGGTGGTAACCTTATAACCTGAAATGACTATTTAAATAAAACCCATAAAATGCAGACTTGCATAAAATGTACAACATGCTCTACATTACACATATACCACCTCGCAAGATGATAGACATATTTCAAGAATTTGGCATTTAAGCAATAAACTCGTTAACACCGAATCCAACAAACATGGCAGAGGCAGCTATTAACGTATGGCAGATTGACAAGGGGGGTGGGGGGGTTACTAAACAACCCGAACCGCAGATTGCTCTAAACCTCCCCAATTCCACAAGGGAAAAAACGGACCATCCAATTCACAAATAACCACCTTCCTGCGGGTGGGCAAACGGAGAAGAATGGTGGGACGACCCCAAAACAAAGCGGCTGGTGACCTCACCAAGAAAACAAGTAGAATTTAACAAGTAAATGAAACAACATATCTCCGATCACTTAACTTCTAATAAACTGCGATTTCTGGCGAAGACCTGGCGCAGCACCCCCAACGCTCTCCCGAACCGTCCGCTGCCAGCCGCCTCAACGGACGCAGGAAGGCGCGCCGATCTCCCGTCGCACGGCGCCGCAGCTCGCACCGGCCAGCCCGATGTCGTGGTTTGACTCCTGTTGCTCTCTTGTGAACAGCGAAGCCACTACCCCTTTCTATACGGCGCTGCCCACTGGACTCACGTGGGGACTTCACACGCGCCGACTCTCAAGGCGGACAAGTCATCTCGTGTCTCAGTGCGCGACCGACCAACCGATCGATCCAACCGCCAATGACCGTTGCCCGAGCAACTCGAGCAGACTGGCGGCCTAACGCGCAGACTCAGATGCAGGAACTCAGCCCCGACCGGGCATCAACTAGTTGAGTTCCGTTATTGGCGGAGTGGGAAGACTCATTTTCTGACTTAAAGTTTGATCCAAATGACAGACATACTCGCGCTCCGACGACAGACCGACACGGAGCCGGCTGACCAACTGACTAGACTCGCCTCGACTGACCGACTCTCCTCCACAGAGCTCATAGCGCCCCTTAAATGCACGTGAACAGGCAACCTTTCCGCTTTCCCACCAGAGGGAGACACCAAAGCTGCGATTGCCACAGCGGCGCCACCGCCAGAAACGGAAGGCGACTACTTCACACAACGCGCTGCGGCGCGCTCTTCAAAACAGCAAATTCTTTACCACGGCACACTCCTTCGTTGTGTTCTGGTGCTTCTATCTCCTCTCACTGTCATTGTCTCCCTCTTGCTCTTTTTCTGCTTCTCTCCTCACTGGCACACTCTCTCATCCTCGTTGTCATTGTCATGGACTCTGTCTTTCATTCTCACCGGCTCTCACCCACTCCCAATTTCTCTTTCTCTTCATTCCTCTCCCACTGGAACTGCCTCTTTCACTCTTTTCTGTCAACTCTGTGCCACTGCCACTGTGGCCCTCTCTTTCTCTATAACTCCCAGTATCTCATTCGCTCTTTCTATACCAGAACCACTGTCTGCAGTCTTCCATTATTTATTACTTTTTGACTCTCTCCCACTGCTACTGTCTCCTCCTCTCTTAGCATTAAAAAGTGCGAACATAGAAACGAGCCAAAATTTTTAAAAAAATTTTGGTGGTCCTGAGGAACGGAGACTGAAGCAGCTCATACACCATTTTTCATACCGCTTCTTTAAAACAGGAGCATATTCGACTTTCTTGTGCGCCGCTAGGAGTATTTTTCCAAAGGTTTCCTTCTGTTGTTCATAGAAAAGAACTTAATCGGTCAGTAAAATTTTGACTGTTTACTAATGTGGAATTAAAATAACACGAAAACAATTTTAGCACTCAGGCGAGATTCTATGCGCATAACTATTTTGTACGTGGTTCAGTATTGCAACTTGGGGTTGTCAGGTTGACGCCTTACATCAGGGCTCGGCTCGCGCCGTGCGGACACACTGCGCTCTCTGACTCGCGAGCACGACCGAAGACTGCCGGTAACACGCGATCGACGGCTGATGCTCGAGTTTTTAGTTATAGCATTATTTGCATGTTCGTGATTATTACAGTACGACAATGCAATGAATACTTAGGACAGACTGTAACACGTGCACAGTTTTTCCCCTCGTGCGATCAGCTCGTATTTTACGTTCCATTTTCTTCCGAGCGGAAGGTATCGTTTCAGCTTTGTTCGCAAAATTGAAGGCAGGTACAAACCTATCGACGACAATGGCAGACGATAGAAAAGCTGTTGAGCGCCTCCAGGTCGACAGAGGCACCACACAACACAAAAATCTGCGCTGTACAGTAACGAATACCGCAGCGCCTCAAAGCAACGCATTGCGCGGCTTGACTGCAATTACAATTCTGTCGTTCATTTCGGCAGAGAACTGTTTTGGGGGACGGCGGTACAGCTATTAAGAGAATAAAATACCCCTCTCGTCGACTTAACTTCGCGGTCACAGAAATGACACAAACGTAAAGTAATTTTCGTAAAAAAAAAAATAAAAAAAATAAAGTGCACCCTTTTTTAACCGAACATCCATTACCTTAACAATACAACAATATAATCGTAGTGAGAAGTGTGAAATTCTGAGCTGACCTATTACTTACGGAAAAAAATCTTTCTTAAAGGTTTTTTCGCTAGCATCTCGATATCTTGCGTGGCATCACTGGTCATCCAGTCAAATGAACGTAACACTACTCCTACGATTCGGTTTTGTTAATTTCATCGGTGGAAATAAAAAACGCTTTCTCACAAATTCGTGGCCCCTAACATACTACAGACTCGGGCAGATATTCGAAACATCTGTGGAAACCATGCTCGGGGGAGATTGTTTTTTTTTTAACGTTTCAATACTTTGTGCAGGGCGAAACCTGTCCGTGCTCACACGACTGCACTGAGACTCAACGAGCTCCAACTAAAGTTCAGGAGATGCACTTTCAACGTCCACTGAAAAAGGAGTTGCAAAAGTACTAAAATTAAGCTCAGCTCAATTGAAGCCAGTAAATGTACAGTCCAAATTTTGTAACAAAGTCTGTAGACTGTAACAAATACATCAAAATGTTCGTTCAATGTCTCTTTGCCAAGATTTACTTCATTTATAAGTAGTGCAACTTTTGAAAAGCACGCAATAGGACTTTCTGAAAGTTTCTTTATCGACGACAACAACAATTTCCTTTTAAAGTCAAAGCCTGGGTCATAAACATCGGTAATTAGCTTACGACTACCTTGCAGTGTTGTACTGAGGACATCCAGGTGCTTTGTACGGTCAGTTAGAAATCGAGATCGAATATCCACTGCAGGTCTTCAAATTCTTTCACGTCCATGAGTAATGAATGCTATGTTTCACAAAAGTCGAAGAAAGTTCAAAACGGGGACGCCTGGGCCCGAGTGCCGAAGCGCTCAGCCACACTTCACATCCCCCCCACGGCCACGCCACGCTGTCTGAGCCCGAGGAGGAGCACACGCGCCGCATTTGTATGATAGTCAGTCACGCTGCATGCGACTCGGTTTTATATTTAGCATTTCTCAACAACGTAGATCAGTATTAATCAATTATTTTTGACGTGCTGAAGACAAATATATTTATCTGCTAAAAACTGTCGGCATACAGACTGATGCAGACATTTTCACATAGTTTCGCACTGGCATTATCACGTAATGGCGACTTCTTTACGTTCAGAATCGAAAAAAGGAAGGTCTTTTACACGAACATGTCAATTAAAATACTGTAGCACTTTCGCAACCTCATTATGGAGATCTGGAAAATGTACCTGAAGAAACCAATCACGACGACCTGGACAGTTTTAACGTAAAGAGATTTGTCATTGTAGGTCAGTTATTTACTTTCGACATGTAATGGGCCGCTTTCAAATAAAACGGCGAACGGTCTCGAAAACAACTCTAATAGAGATGTAAGCTTGACGGTGTCCTCAAAAACACTGTGAATTCTTCAAACGTCGCGCTTTCTTTAACGCCAGTGAGCATAGGCAACTGGACTGACTTTGTTAGAATGTGCCTCTTCCACACCGCGATTTTCCTTTCAAACGCGGCCTGCCGCAGTGGCTGGGTGGTTCTAGGCGCTTCAGACCGGGACCACGCGACTGATACGGTCGAAGATTCGAATCCTTCCTCGGGCATGGATGTGTGTGATGTCTATACGTTAGTTAGGTTTAAGTAGTTCTTAGTTCTAGGGGACTGATGACATCTGAGGTCAAGTCCCATAGTGCTCAGAGCCATTTCAACCATTTTGAACATTTTAAGCGCGTCCCCATCAAATCAGAAAGAAGTTACGTTGGAATGTTTTACTGTGGGCAGTGTGCAGTCCAGTCCACTTAGCATAAAATACGAAGTCTGCAGTCCATTCGAAGTGTTCTAATTTTCGTTTTTGCGCTCCTTTTTACTTCATAAATTCAACAATAACGAGTTTTAAACTGAAAAATGGTTTCAGGCATCCCCCTTGAATTAGCCAAGACAATAGAATAATGGATGCGACTTCAGGAATTTTACTATTTGTACCACCAATTTGTTCACGTGCTCAGTGCCTGCAAATTTACCACAAAGTGCTTCTTAATGTGCAGGACGGTGAACCCCGTCTGTCGATCGTTGTAATTTTTTGCTTATTCATTGTGGTGTAAATGTTTAAATCCCTGTGCATGGCCCTGTAATGTTGTTTCATAGCAAATAAGCAGTACCCGCACAATTCTCATTCCTGTTATTCCTGTCGACGTTAAGGTATTGGGAGTTCCAACGTTAGGCGCGTAATCGGGTGCCTTAGGAACATGGCTGGCACGGAGGGGAAGAATGCCAATGTGCACACCGTGTGCATACCGGGAGTTGGGGGGAGAGTCATTCCGGATATGGAGAGGGTGCTTCCGGGTGCCATGAAGGGTACAGGGTGCAGCCAACTGCAGGTGGTGGCTCATGTCGGTGCCAATGACGTGTGTCGCTTTGGATCGGAGCAGATTCTGTCTGGTTTCGGGCGGCTAACAGAAGTGGTAAAGGCTGCCAGTCTTGCATGCGAGATTAAGGCGGAGCTCACCATCTGCAGCATCATAGACAGAACTGACTGTGGTCCTTCGGTGCAGAGCCGAGTGGAGGGTCTGAAGTAGTCTCAGGAGGTTCTGTGACCGTGTAGGCTGCAGATTTCTTGACTTGCGCCATCTGGTGGTGGTTTTCCGGGTTCCGCTTAATAGGTCAGGAGTCCACTACACACAGGAGGCGGCTACACGGGTAGCGGGGGCTGTGTGGAAGGGACTGGGTTGTTTTTTTAGGTTAGAGGGTCTCTGGGAACCACAGAAAGGGCGTCCATCTAAAAGGGGGCAGGTAAAACACATTAAGCTAGTTGTAGAAATGATGGGTATTGTAGTTGTAAATTGTCGTAGCTGTGTTGGGAAGAACCAGAGCTCCAAGCCCTAATAGGAAGCACTGAAGCTCAAATAGTTATAGGTACGGAAAGCTGGCTAAAGCCGGAAATAAGTTCTGCTGTCAGGAGTAGTTTGCCTTGTAGTGAAATTGAAGTAGATAGTTCCTGCGAAATAGTGTAGGTAGAGGTATAGCTGAAAAGCTGACTAAACTCTTAATTGGATAGTTTTACCGATCCCCCACAACTCAGAAGACATAATTGCTGAGCGGTTCAAAGAAAACGTGAGTCTCATTTCAAATAGGTACCCCATTCATACAATCATAGTCGGTGCTGACTTTAATCTACCCTCAATATGCTGGAAAAATTATACGTTTAAAGCCGGCGGCAGGCATAAAACGTCATCCGAAATTGTACTGAATGCCTTCTCAGAAAATTATTTTGAGTAATTAGTTAACAAGCCCACTAGAATCGTAAATGGTTCCTAAAGCATACTTGACCTCTTAGCAACAAATAATCCTGGACAAATAGGGAGTATCATGACGAATACAGGGATTAGTGGCGGCCACAAGGCAGTTGCTGCTAGGCTGAATACGGTAAGACCCACAAACATCAAAAAGAATCGCAAAGTGCTTCTATTTAGAATAGCTGACAAAAATGCTCTCAACGCATTTTTAAGAGACAGTCTCCACTCCTTCCGATCTGATCACGTAAGCGCAGAAAAAATGTGGAATGATTTCAAAGAGATAGTATCGACGGCTATTGAGGGATATACACCACATAAATTAATAAGTGATGGTACTGATCCCCCATGGTACACAAAGCGGGTCAGATCACTGTTGCAGAAGCAACGAAAAAAGCATGCCAAATTTAAAACAACGCAAAATCCCCAAGACTGGCAGAGTTTCGCTGAAGTTCGAAATGTAGCGTGTACTTCAGCGTGAGGTGCTTTTAATAATTTCCAAAACGAAATTCTGCCTCGAAATATGGTAGAAAACCCAAAGAATTTCTGATCATACATAAGGCACACCAGTGTCAAGACGCAATCAATACCTTCTCTCCGCGGTAACAACGGTGAAGTTATTGATGACAGTGCCACTAAAGCAGAATTATTAAACACGGTTTTCAGAAACTCCTTCACCAAAGAAGACGAAGTAAATATTCCTGACTTCCAATCAAGAACAACTGCCAAGATGAGAAACAAAGAAGTAGATATCATTGGTGTAGCAAAGCAGCTTAAATCACTTCATAAAGGCAAGGTCTCCGGTCCAGGTTGTATATCAGTTAGGTCCCTCTCAGAGTATGCTGGTCCGCAGCTCGTGGTCGTGCGGTAGCGTTCTCGCTTCCCGCGCCCGGGTTCCCGGGTTCGATTCCCGGCGGATTTTCTCTGCCTCGTGATGACTGGGTGTTGTCTGATGTCCTTAGGTTAGTTAGGTTAAAGTAGTTCTAAGTTCTAGGGGACTGATGACCTCAGAAGTTGAGTGCCATAGTGCTAAGAGCCATTTGAACCATTTGAAGAGTATGCTGATACAATAGCTCCATATTTAGCAATTATATGCCACCGCTCGACCACAGGAAGATCCGTTCCTAAAGCCTGGAAAACTGCTCAAGTCACACCAAACCCAAAAAGGGAAGTAGGAGTAATCCACTCAATTACAGGCCCATATCACTATTACCGATTTGCAGTAGGGTTTTGGAACCTATATTGTATTCGAACGTTATGAAGTACCTCGAAGAAAACGATTTCTTGACACACAGCACGGATCAGAAAATATCGTTCTTGCGAAACACAACTAGCACTTCATACTCGTGGAGGAATGAGTGCTATCGACAGGGGATGTCAAATTGATTCCATATTTTTAGACTTCCAGTAGGCTTTCGACACCTTTCCTCACAAGCGTCTTCTAACCAAACTGCGTGTCTATAGAATATCGCCTCATTTGTGCCACTGGATTCGCGATTTCCTGTCAGAAAGGTCACAGTTCGTAGTAATAGACGGAAAGTAATCGAGTAAAACATAAGTAATATCCGGCGTTCCCCAAGGAAGTGTTACAGGCCGTCCATTGTTCCTGATGTATATTAACGACATAGGAGACAATCTGAGTAGCCGTCTTAGATTGTTTGCAGATGATACTGTCATTTACCGACATGTAAAGTCATCAGATGACGAAAACGAATTGCAAAATTATTTAGATAAGAAATCTGTTTGGTGCGAAAAGTAGCAATTGACCCTGAATAATGAAAAGTGTGAAGTTATTCACATGAGTACTAAAAGAAATCCGCTAAATTTCGATTACGCTATAAGTCACACAGATCTCAAGGCTGTACTTTCAACTAAATACTTAGGGATTACAATTACAAATAACATAAATTGGAAGGTTCACATAGATAATGTTGTGGGTAGAGCATACTAAAGACTGCGATTCATTGGCAGAACACTTAGGTGCAACAGGTCTACTAAAGAGAATGTTTACACCATGCTTGTCCGCCCTATTCTGGAGTACTGCTGTGCGGTGTGGGATCCGCATTAGGTGGGACTGACGTATGACATCGAAAAAGTTCAAAGAAGTGCAGTTCGTTTTGTATTATCGTGAAACAGGATAGAGTTCCTAGATAACAGAACGCAGCATATCATTCTCAATGGAGTGAAGTCTTCCGAAGTAAGAGAGATTTCAGGTGTGCCGCAGGAGTGTGTCGTAGGACCATTGCTATTCACAATATATATAAATGGCCTTGTGGGTAACATCGGATGTTCACTGAAGCTTTTTGCGGATGATGCTGTAGTATATCGAGAGGTTGTAACAATGGAAAACTTTACTGAAATGCAAGATGATCTGCAACGAATTGACGCATGGTGCAGGAAATGGCAATTGAATCTCAATGTATACAAGTGTAATGTGCTGCGAATACATAGAAAGAAAGACAGATCCTTTATCATTTATCTACAATATAGTAGGTCAGCAACTGGAAGCAGTTAATTCCATAAATTATCTGGGGGTAGACATTAGAAATAATTCAAAATGGATTGACCATATAAAATTAATTGTCGGTAAGGCAGATGCCAGACTGAGATTCATTGGAAGAATCCTAAGGAAATGCAGTCCGAAAACAAAGGAAGTGGGTTATAGTACACTTATTCGCCAAATGCTTGAATACTGCTCACCGGTGTGGGATCTGTACCAGATCGGGTTGATAGAAGAGATAGAGAAGATCCAGCGTAGAACAGTGCGCTTCGTTACACGATCATTTAGTAACCGCGAAAGCGTTACAGAGATGATAAAGTCCAGTGGAAGACTCTGCAAGACAGACGCTCAGTAGCTCGGCACGGACTTTTGTGGAAGTTTCGAGAACATACAAGCAGTATATTGGTCCTTCGCACGTATATCTCGCTAAGAGACCGTGAGGATGAAATCAGAGAGATTAGAGCCCACACAGAGGCATACCGACAATCCTTCTTTCCACAAACAATACGAGACTGGAATAGAAGGGAGAACCGACAGAGGTACTCAGGGTACCGTCCGCCACACACCGTCAGGTGGCTTGCGGAGTATGGATGTAGACGTCGATAGTGCCACAGACATGATACGTGAATTGGAGTGGCAATCATTAAAAGAAAGGCGTTTCTCGTTGCGTCGGAATCTTCTCATGAAATTTCAATCACCAGTTTTCTCCTCCGATTGCGAAAACATTCTGTTGGCACCCACCTACATAGGGAGAAATGATCATCACGATAAAATAAGAGAAATCAGGGCTCGCACAGAAAAAATTAAGTGCACGTTTTTCCCGCGTGCCGTTCGAGAGCGGAACGGTAGAGAGACAGCTTGAAGATGGTTCATTGAACCCTCTGCCAGGCACTTTATTGTGAATAGCAATCACATAGTTGCAGACGATAGATCGTTAGACTGCCTCTTTTTGCACAAAGGGTCACTGAACTTGTGAACGTCCCTCACACCACGAGGAAATAGCGAAGGTAAACAGCGCTGACACGACGATTCTGCCGAACTCGAGACTCGTTCTGATGCCGCACCGCAGTGCTCAATGGAATGCCGCACCGCTCCGGATACTTCTGAGAAGGCCCAAGCAGAGCCTCGCCGTGGTCCGCCCGAGTGATGTTTGGCACGCCATGGCCGGCGCTGTTCTAAAAAGACATCTCGACACAACCAGCGCACTTCACAAAAATACGGCACAGCACTATATTAACACCCAGCTCCGACAGGAAGGATTTAAACTGCCCATGTCCTAAACCGTGTGACCTCAGTTTATTAACTGTTGTTACAAGAACGTAAGTATTGGGGCAAGAGGCATTCTACCCCAAGGCGGATTCTACCTCAACGTCCCGTTATCCAAGATGGCGGCGATGACCTCATCCAAGATGGCTGTCATGATGCCAGTTGATGACGTCGTCCAAGATAGCCACCGTGATGTGAGCTAATGACCAAAGTACAGTTACTCAAGATGTCGGCTTTTGGCTTGAAAGTGCCATGACTCCTATCACACACCCCCTGGCAGGAAGTTCAAATTCCATCAGGTCAATGCAACCTCTCTTAACCAAAGAAAATAGCAGGGGAAGAAAGGGTAGTTGGGCTACCTCCACTAACCTAAGTCACCTGACTGCCACATCATCCTAGAAACTGGCGCCAAGTTTTAATAAGAACGGTCACTTGGGCCTACCTCTACTAACCTAAGAAAATGGTGGGAAAGAAAGGGCAGTTCCACTAACCTAAGTCACCCAACCGCCACCTCCTCCTAGTAGGGATTGGTTGGGGAGAGGATTCGACCAGTGCTTGCCATAACTCTCTATTATTTTGCATGCACTATTTTATTTAAACAATTAGATGCACTACCACCATCCAGTGTGGTCACCAAGGAGTCGGGACTCCAACTGACCTAGTACACAGTACCACCACCAGAGGGTGCTGTCATCCCTCCTGTGACATAATCCAAGATAGCGGGTGGAAATGGCGGGAAACAGTGTGGTCGCCATCAGTTCCAGGCTCCAAATGACCTAGCACACAGTAACACTGCCAGAGGGCGCTCTCATCTATGACGCAATCCAAGATGGCTGCCATGACATCAGCTGATGAAGCAAGTGCCGTTATCCAAGATGGCGGCAAACAGTGTGATCGCCATGAGGTCTGGGTCTGCTACACAGTACCACCACCAGAGCGCTGTCGTCTGTTCCGTGATGTGATCCAAGATGACACTCAGGGGTGGGGGAAATGGCGGGAAAAGGACTCTTCCTGAGCTGGACATAAGTCTTTTTTTTTGCAGGCAGTGTCTCTACCGTGAGACATTCGTAAATTATAGGGATGATTTGGAATTTGTTACCTCACCGACATCAGTATTCGCGAGTAGAAGTATTATTTTCCTTTATTTGTTTCGAGTTCTCATGTAAAGGTCTTCGCAGATTGGATAAGCGCTAAAGTTTCGGGGTTGTAGAGAAATAATTTCCAGTCTGTATCTTCAGAATTATGTTGTGCGAGCGATCGTTAGGCTACTGCTGTGTGCAAACCGTGCAAAAATACATGTGTCCTTGTAATTCCAGAGTCTGAAGATGTGTGTAGAAAAAAGTTAGCTAGCAAGCAGGTCTGGACCGGGAACAGCAACGCTTTTGTGCTGAGGGGAACGAGCCCAAATTTGTAGAACAGTTCTGAGAGTGACTTCGGTCCACTGAGGGCGGCTGTGGTGGTGGTACTGTGCACTAGGTCAGTTGGCAACATCCATTATATCCAATGATCTCTCCTAGTCAATGAGTTGCTTTTTCATGTTGTTTGCCATTTCTTCGATGTGTCTGCAGATTATTGCCCATGAAAGAGGAACATTTTCGAGAACGGGAAGTTTCGAAGGACACAATACTGTTACGGCAGTATCGAAACACTCTTAAACAAATTGTCCATTGCTGAAGCAATGCACTGTTTCGGCTATTTTAAGAGCTATATGATAGCGGGCATCATCATTGTGGATGACATGGTGCTCTATGTTATAAGTAAAAAGTAAAATCGAGAGCAAAACCGTACAATGGTACCTGTATTTAGGAGGGCTGTTGGGAATGTAAGGTCCGATCAGGCGTGAAATGGAAAACGCAGTGAAAGTCCGTTGAAGGTTTGCACAGATATGTCGGGTGGGATCTCTTTATACCCACCGATCGCGTCAAGTCGCTCGTTTCAGGTCCGAGCGCGCAGCGAGCACGTAAATACAATCGCACCAAAAAGTATTGGCACAGTTACATTGTAGTGGTTGTAGGTTAAACGAAACATATATATCAGAGCAGAACCCAGACACGTGCCAACTTACATTACATAGGTTACAAATATGTCCAAAACGCCTATCCGTAAAGTAACACACAGTGTTATGAAAATAAACAACACTCTTCTGCATCCAAAAAAAATTGGCACACGCGTATGAATTGACAGTGTGTTCGTTTTCTTCATTGATGCTCTCCTTCTAATAGCTAGTGTGCATCCCTTGAGCATTTATAACAGCACGTAAACGCCTAGGAATGCTTTGTATTAAATTCCGGGTGATATCAGGAGCACTTTCTCCAGGTCGTTTTTACCGGACGGACGCATTTTTCTGACATGTGTGTCAAGATGAGCCCACAGGTTCTCAATGGGGTTCAAATCAGGGTTCTGAGGTGGTGTTAGAACCCTTCTGTGGGCATTGTACAGTAACCACTCCCGGGTTTTCATGGCGGTATGTTTTGGTTCGCTGTCTTGCTGGTAATGAAACACCTCAGTAAGTCCCAATGTCTGTGCACTAGCGTGTAAATTACCTCATAACACGTCGATGTATCTCGTATGATCCATTGTACCGTGGATTACAACCAGATTTCCAGCGCCGGACACCGCCATACAGCCCCAGACCATGATACCGCCCCCACCGTGTTACACTGTGGGATGCATGTGTTTGATGTCGAGGTGCGTATTCGGCTTGCGCCAAACTTTCTTTCTTGCGTCAAATCCGAACACATTGAACTTCGATTCGTCTCTAAATATCACCGTGTTCCAAAACTCCATCGGCTTGCTGATGTAGTTCATGGCAAACTGCAGGCGTTTCTGCCGGTTAACTTCCGATATGTGTGGCTTTTTCCTGGGAGAACGTTCATGCATGTCGGCCTCATTCAACACATTTCATATAGTTTGAACAGTAACCGTCTTATCGGAAGTTGTCTGAACAACCTCAGCAATAGTTGCTGCACTTGTAGCAGGTTCCTTCCGAGCAGGTGCGATGATACGGCGACGCTCTCGGGTTGTAAGCACTTTTTGGACGTCCAGGACGACACTTATTCACTCTTGTTCCAGTCTCTTTATATTTACGAATGATGGCTCGTACTGTGGTGTAGCTAACAGACACCTCTGCTCCGATTTGTCGACAGCTTCTCCCTTGTGAACGGAGCAATACCACTCTCTCACGCAACGCTAGTGAATGCTCCTTCTTCAGCCCCATGGTAACCACTATCGCGCAATACATCAACATACTAGCGACTGGGCCGTCAACAACACGCAGTGTCTATTGAGTCAGCAGATGGCGTTCCGGTACGTGAAAACCCAGCAGTATACCGAGAAGCCACGCTCTGTGCCAATACTTTTTGTGTGCAGAGGAGATACATGTTTGCCTTTAACACCGCATTTCTTTGTTAATGGTAGGCACTGTGGGCAGAATTGTAATGTCTGGCATGTGAAGTAGCACGTATATGTGCTGTGTACCGGAAAGTGTGGCGTTTGTAACCAGCAACGATAAATACGCACGTGTGCCATTACTTTTTGGTGCGATTGTATGCCTGGCTGGTGTCTTCCACCAAGTGTGCGGGCCCGGTGACAGATATCGCCCGATGTTTTGCAGCCCAGATAACATGCCTGTCATGCGATCTTCGTGGAAATCTCGGCTGCACTCTGCAGGGGGAATGAATATACTCCAACAGCGTTATGGTGAGAAGTGTTAGATTACTCACAATACAGCCCCTAGTTGGCTCCTCCCGAGTTTCGTTACTGCTCACATGAACAGATGGCTATTAAGACAACATTTTGGCACAGACAATGAACTGTGCACCAGCGTAGTGGCGGAAAACGCAGGAGGCTGGCTTGTATGACGAGGGTAATGGAAAATTGGTTCAACGCTACGACAAATGTCTAAGTCGGAGAGGCGGCTATGTAGAGAAGTAGCTGGAAGGTGTAGCTAACTGTTGCAAATAAACCATTTTTAATTTTCGTAGCAGTTTCCATTTCGCGATCGGTAGGACCTGACTTTTCGAATAGCACTCGTATACTACAACAATATTTTCAAGAAATGACATGTATGTGTGTGAACCGTCTTCTTTCTCCATTTGTGTGTGTGTGTGTGTCTCTGTTTTTCCAGAAATTTGGCCTTCATAAGAAATCCGTGGTAAGTTTGTATACTGAGGAAATGAAGTAGTTGAAAATGTTGTGTAACATCGTACTTCCTCGACGCCAATAAAAACTATATTACAAAACAGACGATGAGGGCCAGCTTGTGTTTCAATAATAATAGTAAAAAAAAGATCTTATTCACACGGTGGGGTGGGGCGTAGTGGTTCGACCGATTTTCGTTTTGAGGGTCGTAACTCCTCTTCAGCCATTTTCCTCTCGCTAATTTTGTCCCGCCACGAACGTCAAAGAGACTTCGACACTGACAACACTAACGACACGAAGTAGATGGGACCTTCCGCGCGCTGGTAACAAGCGAGGGGGTCTTGTTAGCGGAAAGGTGGAGGGGGAACTACTGGCCGACAGCGCCCGTGCCACTGCCCACCCCTGCAGTGCGGCATATTCCTCCGTGCTGCGTCATTTAATATACCACGTTTCTGCCTCGGACCGGATACTGTGCACGTATTTTACATGTAGGGTAAATTTGAACCTCTATCTCGGAAGCGAATAGAGGTTCCAAGAAAATTTTCCAGGTTGTTAGCGATGGGGGTCTTAGGAATATATCGTACAAGATACAGCCATTTGCTTTTCGTAGCCGTCTTGGAATTCTAAGTTCGTTATTGATACCCAAAAATGATGTTTTTCAGGTTTTCTCGGGAACTGTCCATGAACTAAAGGTGCCACCATTAAGCCCTTTAAAGCGCACGATAGACGTAAAATGCAGAAAGAACCACCAGATTTTCACCATTTGCCCAAGCTGGAGGAAGTTGTAATTTTTAATCTTTCATCCTGTACTTTAGGATAGTTGGAGTAACGCGATCTCTCTGTTGGGAACACAAGTGGTCTCTACCCAAAGGATATCCAAAACACCAATAGAATCCTAGGTACGAGCCCCGGAAAAATTCTGTTTTTTGCGCATGCGTACGGGTTCGTATTTTGCTGCCGACATCGGTGGATTCTGCCGGTGATCGACATCGCCTGAAGACGGCCGATCTCTTCTGATTAGTACGGAAAGCAGGCAGTATGTGCGCGTTCACGTTGCTGCCGGCCTCATTGTCGGAACATACAGGCTTCGAACTACGATCGGTGAAATTCAGATCAGTTTGTTTTCTTCGGTCGTACCGATCGACATTCACACACCCGAAATATGGACTGTGAGAAACTGATAAGTTTTGCCCAAGAAAGGAGGAGTTCGTGGGCTCCTGAGAATGAAAAAAATCACGATCAGAATGTAGCCCGGAATCTATGGGCTGATAATCGCAGCTTTACAGGAAAGCCGGCCGATGTGGCCGAGCAGTTCTAGGCGCTTCAGTCTGGAAACGCGCAACCGCTACGGTCGCAGGTTCGAATCTTGCCTCGGGCATGGATGTGTGTGATGTCCTTAGGTTAGTTAGGTTTAAGTAGTTCTAAGTTCTAGGGGACTGGTGACCTCAGATATTAAGTCTCATAGTGCTCAGAGCCATTTGAACCATTTCTGAAGTTTACAGGAAAGTACAGCAGAGAATAGTTTTGTCGGAAGTTTTAGGCGTAAATTATAATCTCAAAACCTAATGTATTCAAATGTGGAGGATGAGGTATCTTATGCTTAAGCGCTCTAGATGTTCAGAGTGTCTTATTCTAAAACTGATGTTTGTTTTTCACGTGCCTGCTGAATGACAGTCGTTGGAGGTTAATTGACATATGTCTCTTTAGCTGAATTTATCTTATGATGTGTAGAGTGTTTGTAATATTGCATTTCAACGTCACCAAGAATGATCTCGAGTATGTAACAGAACGTTTCTCTCTTCATTTTATACATTCATAAAACTTGCCTTGTTCAGCCAGCTACTGAGGGAAGAGTACACAGTACTCGACACGTTCCTTTTGAAACAAACGTGGGTCATTCGCACGCTTTCGGCTTCGTTTCAATAGCAAAATCCCCAATGCAGCGCTTGCCTCCCACCGCAGAGGCACCGTGACATCCATCCCGCCCAAGAATGCTCCAGTAAATTCGTGCCTCCTCGGTAGAATACATGTAATCTAATCTAACCTAACCTCCTTCATCCTGCCAAAAACTGAGGAAACGGATCGGATGCGCTGTGACCAAATGACCGGCCCACGTTTTGGGGCAACAAGTGGTGGTGTGCTGCCAGCCAGCGAGGCACATGTACAGTAGCTGTCCACGCGCCGGCCCAGTATAAATAAATCAGCCAGGCTGCCCCTGCCCCTTCATACCGCAGCCGGCAGCGTGTTGCGCGCTGTGTGTTGTGCGGCGAGCACACCGCCTTCCCACCTGACAGCTAGCTACCGAGCGAGAGATCGCCCCCACTGCAGCCGCGGCCAGTCCGCGCTATTCTTATGCGAGCAGTTTATAAACTGGTATCCACTGCGTGGCACGGGATACAGCCTTCGCTCTTCACCTCGCTCTGTGCTCCAGTGTTCACACGGCCACAACACTTGTGCCAAAAGCTAGATGTGAACGAGACCCGAGCAATGCACACTTTCACGGTCGGTATTTGCGTTATGTTTCTGTTATGAGCATTAGGCCGTGGTCCGAGGTAATAGTCTGTGCCTAACGTTGGCGACTGCTAATGCTGGAGATGTCACTAGAGGCTATAAAGAGTGAGATGGCAGCTTACAGTCTGCAAGCCTAGCTGTTTATACGCATCTTTTACGTCATCAGATCGCTGCCTGGAAAAAATCGCAGTCGCGCTGACGCATTTTGCGGACCTTGTGGTGGGGAAGAGCAGGCGTTCTCTGTTCTGTGTAGCACTGAGACCCAAAACTTGTCGGTTGACCACTAAAGCACAAAACGTTTCTGATGTTAACCCCCACCTTCTTTTCTCTCAAAGTTCTTTTGTGCTTCTACGTCGTCTCCGTACATCTTACTAGCAAAGTAATCATTAAACTCATAGCGGCAGAGGAACGGATTTGGTGGCACCCTGGTCCCAGTACATAACCTGATACTGTCGATTTATGCGTCTTCACCATATGCTCTTGTGATCTTCGAGCTGCTTGTCGACGCGTCGTCTTCTAATTCCTGTGTGCACATGACCGCATGTGCAAGACCTTTTTTACACTCCTGCTGCGGCAAGCGGCTTGCGTAGGTTCTTCGCCGTGTTGAAACATTCACGCTCCTTTCTTGTTCGTTTAAACACTGAGCCACTATCGTGTCCTCTCGGTACTCAGCAGATGTGAACTGTGTCTGTTTTTACGAATGGGAGAAACCCTTTCCTATAGCTGTTTATTTTCTCTAAAAGATAGTTTTTTTACGATAAATACAGCACTGCGCATATAACACAAACAGTAACGATCCTGTAACAAAGCTCCAGGGGCCTGGAACTGCTTATGAATACCTGCTCATTATACTCGTATATGCTACGTTCGTCTCTTTGATGATATTCCACCATCATACGCACAGCTACCCTGGCTGCCTGCACACAAGTACAGAGATGTCCATACCATCTGTCTTTTTTACTGTATTATCGACGTACACTGCCCCCCATCTCCCCCCCCCCCCCCCCCCCCCGACCTCAGCGGTCTTGTCTGAACAGCATGGCTTCTCACCCGTTCCCCTCAGAGTAAAATTCTTTCTGTCCCACTCCACCGTTCAGTCCCTTTCTCGAAGTCCGTCTCCACCTGGGAGCCTAAGGCGTTCTGGATGTCGTAGTCGAGCAGATGGACCTGCGTTCGACAAGACATCTGTCTACGGAAACCTTGTTGTTTGTTATGTACCAGATTCGCGAGAAAACTCGTAAAATAAGTCCCACATGAGCCTCAGTTTTTCATGTCTTCAGATGAGGCCTGGTTCAGCCTGTCATAGTATGCGAATTCACAGAACATGTGTCGTTATGCGTCAGGAAACCCCCGTCAGTACTTTGAAGGGCCGTAGCCACAAGGTTGGTGTCTGGTGTTCGCATCGTAGCACGCTTCTGTCACCAAACGTACCGCTAGCTGGTATGTCCAGGCACTGTTCGATCAATATGTGAATCAACTCACAGGAGAAGAACGACAGCGTGGATATTTTCAGTAAGTCGGAGCATCAGACACACCGCTTGACAACCGTGCCACGATTACATGAGGTGTTCGGTGGGAAGAGAACAGTCAGCAGAGACAGTGCAGCTTCCTAGCGGCCTCGATCACCTGGGCTCTCCCACTGAGACTTTTGCCAGTGGGCCAGACTGAAAGCTCAGGTGTTCTGGAATAGCCCTCAGACGTCGGAAGAGCTCCAGCTGAGCGTTCAGGACGCCGCCGCTACTGCCCCTCAGGCAGTGCTGCTACGCTCGCAGTTCGATAAATCGACCACATCGCTGCATCGACCCCTCAACGGTGACCATTTCCAGCATCTTCTGTCATGCTCAAGCCCGCGTCGGTCTTGCTGTAAATATTTTCCTCGACCTGGAGAGGAAAGTTCTTTCACATAAAGTCTGCAAACACTCTTGTTATATTCTCTGCTGTCACATCGCTCTGTTACCTCAGCTGCGAACGTAATGGTGCTACGAGTACCTGTCCTCTTTCGTTTCGGTTGTTTGCTTTAATTCCGCGTGCGACGTAATTCTTTCGCACAGCAGAATGTTGTCGCAATGAAAGCACGGAGAGGAGAACGGCTGCGAGACGGAATGTTCAGCGACCTGTTCGTGATCTGTGTGGAGAGACGCGTGTCTTTCTGCTTTCAGTGTGGGAGAGTTCTGAGCGAGACGCGCGCAGCTGGGAGTTGGCTCGCTGACCGTCGAGCAACGCTCAGCAACTGCTCCATCAGTGCTTTTGTAGCTAACTCTGTTCTGCCGAAACTGATGGCGGCTGTGCAGAAACAAAGTTCGCTTCTTACAGAAGTCAATTAAAGATCGTTGTTATTTGTTACGCTTTACAGGTTAGGAACCGACGTGTTTACCATCAGACGGCTGTTCACACACATTTTTGTTAGTTCACTTATGGTGCACACAAACTTTCAACCGTGAAAGTACCTTATTAGCAAAATTACTGTTATATGGAGAATCAAACAATCAGCATTATTTCGTAGTTCTCCGCGCTGCAAACGCCACTGGACCGAGTATCGTGTTAAGTAATCTCCGCCGTCAACTTCACGGTAGTTTGCAGCCTATCTGCCAGCTCTATCTAGATGTAGTACTGAAGGACCATTGTCCAACTAACGCACTCTAAGTACATGGCATTCCCTTGGGTTTAGTGAGATACTTGGCAGAGCCAACCATAAACTAACTGTTCCGTCTCATATACAGTGTACATGAGACAGGGGAAATAACCTCAGACTTCAAGCAGAACGTAATAATTCCTATTCCAAAGAAAATGCATGCTGATAGTTCCATTACTGAATTCTCAGTTTAAAAAGTCGTGCTTGCAAATTAACACGAGCTGCTTAGCACAATGTTAATAAAGCTGACACTTGTTAAATTCTATTTATTGATGACTGTATGTAGTGTCATATTTATTATTGTGGTTATTATCAACATCGTTATTACACTAGTTGCTCATGCGCTAGAAAAATGTTGTTGACACTATAGGGACGTAACGCAGGCCTGAAGTCCCTAATCTTACCAGGCGAAATAAACACAGTAATAAATAAAAATCGTCTGCAGAAGAATGAATGACTGACAGATGCCGGCCTCGAGGGTGATCAATTATGGGCTCTGGAGAAAAGCAGGGACAGGTGAGGCAATACTGACTGTACGACGTATCTTGGAAGGAAGAGCGGCAAAACCCACATTTAAATAATTTGTAGGAGAAAAAAAAGCGTTTCGCGCCGTTGACTGCAACACATCCTTTGGGAAACTAAACTTATCAGGGATAAAATACAAGGTGCGAAATGTTATTTACAAATTCCACAGAAAACAGACTGCAGTTATGAGTCGAACGACATGATAGGGAAACAGTAGTGGAGAAGGAAGTTAGACAGGGTCGTAATCCGTGCCCGACGTTACTCAGTCTGTACATTGAGCAAGCAGCAAAAGGAAATCAGCGAGAGATTTGGAAACGGAAGTAGCGGCCATGGAGGAGAAATAAGAATTTTGCGGATTGCCGATTACACTGTAATTGTGTTAGAGGCGGCAAAGAAGTTGCTAGTTCAATTGAACAGAATGAGCAGTGTCTTGAAAAGATCTTATAAGATGAATGTCGACATAAGTAAAGGAAGGGTGATCGAGTGTTGTCGGATTAATTCGTGCGCTGCTGAAGCCACTATACTACGGAATGAGAGACTTTAATAAGAGTAGGAAATGACTCCTGCTACTTAGGCAACAAAATAGCAAACGTTTTCCCCGGCCGAAAGGAATGATGACAATAGTAAGGACTGTGTTGCTAAAAATGGAAATAGTTTGGTAGGAAGTCTTTTCTGAAAGTAGACGAAAATACCGAGAGGCAGAAATACGTGCAGCCGAACGATCGTTGCTGGAAGCCCTAGCAGCTGATCCTGAGCACCAATAAATGTAATGTGTTGCACATAAACAGTTGACGATTCCTATTACTGTTGGATTACGCTTTTGACGACAAATCGCTAGAAACAGTTATAATCGTAAAACATCTACGAATAATCGTCCGGAGCGGCATGAAGTGGATTGCCCACATAAACCTGACTGTGAGGAAAACATATCCCAGGCTGAGATTATTTAGAAGAGTGTTAATGAAACGTAACTCGTCCACGGAAGAACTGGCGCACAGCACGCTCTTGCGACCGGTTCCTGCGTACTGCTTATCAGTCTGGAACCCATACCAGGTTGAGGTAATAGAAGAGGTTCAGAGGATACAACGTAGAGCGACGTGTGCCCCCAGGTGATGGTTTAGTAAGCGCGACAGCATGACTGCTGTGTTCAGCAAACCCCTGTAGCAGGAGCGTTGTGCTACGGAGACACGTCTACTACTTGTGGTGAAACGCTGTAAGGCGCGGCCGCCGTAAAATATATGTCAGAATTTTCTCATATCACGACGCATTTCGAAATTTTCCCACAGTTGACGTTTCTGGAACAACTGATATCGAGTGACGTTTTTTGAACAAGTAATAGCTGTGCCTAGAAATGCCGGTTATCTCGATTTAGTACAGGTTTGTGGGCGTGCCCTCTACGAAGTACAGCTGTTACGGGTAGCCCGAAGGTTCAGTTCGCTCAGCCTAATGGTATCCTAGCAACCTCCACACGATTTTCGTCTTCCACTGCCTACAACGAAAGCGAATCAACAGTGGCTGCACCTGTGTTACCGAATCTCTGCTTCGCCATATCATTAACCGATCTTTAATATTGATGTTTTAATAGTACCGAACTCAGTTTTCTGTTTCTGGCGTTACTAATCCTATCTGCTGTACGTAGGGCGAGCTAAGTTACGAAGTCTCTTTCAGTTCCTGAAAGTGCCTGAGTTGTTGTGAATTTTATTTTTGTAAATGACTACAACATGCCGTTAGCGGGATAAAGCTCAATATGAGGTAACTTTTTTAACCAATGGCATCTCATTTTCCGAAAGTGTGGCATAACAAATCTTACTAAAATGATGCGTACTGGAGACACGTTTTATATGGTGTATAGCTTAAGCTGCATAGTTTCATAATATTAAAGTCAAATAAAAAAAGCACGAAGGGCACTGCTTAAGTCAACATGGTGGCTACTTGGTTTGGAACAGTCAGCCAGTCACCGCATAGGATCTGTGATGTCACGGACACATATGGTGTTGTCGCGTCGACTCATAAACCCAGCATATTGAACGTCTACGTAAAACAGTAAGTCTCAAATTCGGAATCAAAAACGAAAAAAGAAACATCCATGAACCGAAAGTAAGAAACATCGCATTAAAGATGTCCCCAAAACGCTTCTTTTTTAGTGTGGTTGGTTGTGGTAAAGTGTAGGCAAATATGACGTCTGCAGCTAAACGTACTACCTATTGAACTTACTTTTGAGTTCAATGTCTAAACTGTTTAGAGATCCCTGACACCATAGTTCCGTTCAGTAAAAGACTGCCTTCTCCAATTTATCAAGCACGAGTCGCAGCTGCTTTCAAAATATGCGGACAGTTAACTTACACGTGGGGAAACCTCTGCAGATTGGATGGAGGACTTAAAAAGGAGCAAAAAAGTGAACTATATATATGTTTTTTTATGTTACTTAATTTCATGTACGTTTCTGTCTCATGCTTTAATCATATATGTATCTCGCGAGTGATGCTAGATGTCATTTTATTTACATAAAGAAAAGTACTATCCTCTCAGTAACTTCCAGTCGTGAGCTACACCCTTAATTATTTATTTACGAAATTAGTGAATTTACTTATGGCACTTTTGTTGCCTGCGTCTGCGGTCACCTTCAGAACTCAAATTAATAATAAAATTAAATAAATTAATAACATTGATCATTGAATTGCTGGTGTACCCATGTACTACCACAAAAAAATAAAATCGGTGGATAGTTGAAGGAATATGAATGAGAACAGTGACGTATTTAAGTTTACGAAGATAATGACAAGTTTTTATTCATCCTTGTCTAACTACAATCGAGCTGATAAATATTACAAAAGAAAAATGACAAACATAAATCAGAAAAGGGATGGTGCTTGATTGGCAAAGCATTCATTGGGGTGGAAACTATACAGATTCTCCCCTGAATTTTACAACGCAATGCAATCTGACTTTCCTTACATGAATCCACAGTGAGACCCAATTGTATTCAAATGAAATCGACTAGGACCAAGTACAGAACAAATAAATTGTAAGTTAACTCTCGTGACACACGATATGTGCAAGATAATATGCAGTTCCACTGCTGGTACCGTTGCAAACTGCCACTGGCTCTTAGCCCACCACACGTTGGAGACAAGAAGTCTCACACACACGAGGGAAAACACCTGAAGTTCTCCACCAGGGGAGGACCAGTAGAAGAAGAAGTAAAGAACCATAATCAATTCCCACCAAGTCCCGGTGCATGAGCCGAATTAGCAACAAAAAAAAAAAAAAACACCTACCGAAGTATACTTATTGAATTTCCCCCCTCGACTGTTCTGTTGGCTTGGAAGCCAATCCAGACACAGAAGTGGAATTCCCACGCTGGAGGAGCAAGCCTTCGCTCTGCATATCCTGAGAGGTGCCAATCAGCGACTCAGAATTCTCTTGTCTGAAAAAAACAATATTTTAGACTAGAGAGTGTTCGTTCTCACGGTAAGCATGGTCATGTTTCAGCAAGATACATCTACCTAGGTGGGACCACAGTCCCAGATTTATGGAGAGAGCTAATCTTTCCAGGCTGACTCTTTCCAATTTCTGAAAGAAGGCTGTTGAGATTCCTAGACTGTTGTGTTTCTGAAACATAAGTTGCTGCCGTTCGCTAAGTGATCGTGTCGACTTCCTGGTGCTAGGGGAGTTAGTCTTGTCTCCACTAAACACGTGCCCCAGCCGCTCTGTCCGTATTATCCCAGCTTCCAACATGAGAATGCTCGGAGTTCTATAACCGTCCCACCATTTGCACAAAAGCTCAGTTTATAGCAGTCTCTCTTAAATTTCCTCCACCCACTTTCTGCCAACTGACCACCTTTGCGAGAGCCTGTCACCTGGGCCATGTGAAATGTTTTGTGAACCAGCGTTCTCCTACTCTGACCCTGTGTGGGAAGAGTGGAATGCCGTGGCCCAAAGTCCCTCTGCAGGTACAATCTACAGAGCTCTGCTTCCCAGAATCACTCGCACAGTCAGGTTGCTGGGCACACCATTTGCAGTCCGCAATCCATCTTTCTCCCTCTTCTACTTCGCCTCCACTATGGCCTCTTCTGTACGTATGCAGCTATACGAACATTCTGCGCACAATTTCCTCATGTAAATAATGTAAATATTCATAAACCACGCATATCAAATGTAGTACTGAGGAACACCGATTTTGTGACCTACAATATGAATATCGATCTGGAAATTTGTGGTAAGTTCCTACGGGACTAAACTGCTGAGGTCATCGGTCCCTAGGCATACACACTACTTAATCTAACTTAAACTAATTTACGGTAAGGACAACACACACGCCCTGAGGGAGGAATCGAATCTCCGACGGCGGGAGCCGCGCGAACCGGGGCAAGGTGCCTAAGACCACGCGGCTACCCCGCGCGGCAATATTAATGAGTGTTGTAAAAGTGAGAGAGAGGCCTGCCACCTCTCAGCACATATACGATTCTATTTTTTTACTTCCAAATTTCAAACTTGGCTCTAGAGGAAATTTTTCTTTTCAAATGTTGTTTGCGTGGTGGGAAGTGTTAGGTCAAAGATTTTTGATGTTTATCTTTATTGCCATGGTACTACAAAAGCAGAATTTCTTTTTTTTTTTTTTACTGATGACACAGTCACCAGTGGTAGTTTACTCTCCAGTTATTGGCTCGGCTGTATTCTGACTGGACATGTGTGTACTGCACATTTCTGCCTAATATGTTTTGTAATCGGCACATGGCGGACGTACACTTGATACGGGGGTTTGTAAATTGCAATGCTTTTGAAGCCAGACGTTTATATAGTGAAATACTTGGTAATAGACATTCGGTGAATAATAAGACCTTTGAAAGAATAGACGAACGCCTTGTGGAGACAGGCTGTTTTGAGAAATGGTCTTTCCCCAAGTAAAAGGATATGTCGTGGGGCAGCAACGCCTCGGCGTATTATATCTCCTGGCCTCAACCCACTGCATTTTTAGTTTTGGAGGCATTTAAAACACTTAGTGAATTCAGTGTTGACGTTCTTCGCCAGCGTATACGAGAGGGAGTTCAGCAGATACAGCACGCACCTGGAATGTGGGCGAGATACGGCGTTTAAATGCTTGTTTTAGAACTAATGGCAGGTAAGTTGAGCACTTCATGTAGCTGTTCGAAGACAACAGTTAAAAGAAGAAAAAAGGACCTGTAGAACCAAGCTGTAAATTTGAAAACAAAGAGATAGAAACCAAACAAACGTGTATCGACAAAGTATCTGTAACTGAGAAAACAGAACAAATTTTAGACGTATCTGAACTTTTTTTACTTCTTTTCAAGTCCTCTATCCGCTCTCCAGAGGGTTGCCACGTGTTAGTGTGTATGTAGTCGGCGCTGGGTGCCGCTGCAGTGGCGGGGCGGCTGCTGAAACTCTGCGACCGCGCCAGCCGCAGATCTGTTGCCACGCGTGTGTGCGCGCGCGTGCGTTCGTGCGCGCGCGCGCTGACCCGGGCGCCCCATTTGGCGGCGCTTTTTACGGCCCGTAAACACAGCCGGCCGGCCGGCGCCGGCCTTGGCATTTGGGCCCCGCCGCCCCCGCAGCTAATACGCTCGGCCGCCTTCCTGATCCACCCCCCGACACTCTGCCGGCCGAAAACTGTAACAGCGGCCGTAGGTGGCCTGGTTTGCCCCTCACCCGACGTGCCAGTGCACAGTCGTCCAACTCACTTCAAAAACTGGACAGAAAAGGGGGGAAAAGGTGCGCATTCCGACTTTACCCCCGCGAAATCTTGTCTAGATTGTGCTGTTGCATGCTTGACCGATGCTGCGGTGTCATTCCTCTACCCACCGTTACAGCTGACGGCACGCAGTGTATCTCACGACGACACATTTTTTCACGTGTTGTTTTTGTGCTTTGTCTGATATATCACAGAAATCTTGCCAAGTAGTCCGGATAAAATAAGATGGGTAGCACCGCCACACGCTAAAAACAGATCCAAGAAAACTGCGATTATCTCATGAACTTTTGTCCGCACAAAAAAATGGACTAAGGTTTTCTGTATAGTTCTTTGGGAACTGTTCGAAATTTTTATCATAATTTATCTTCTTAAATTAGCAAATTTTTTTTTTTTGTAAGATAAAATTTTTTCGGAGTATTCTTTTTTTGAGAGATGCTGCAGAACTACTCAAATGTTGTACAGAGAACTCTGCAAAATATCTATCAAGAACTCTGGAAAAAAAGATGTATATTTACTGAAAGCCTCCCCGGACTCAAACTCCGCAGTAACACTCGATGCTCAGCTCAGTTCACACAGTTTCGATTCTTAGGTATTCCGTAATGGAAACTGCTCCGCTGCCGATGGTCCGGCTATGTGGAGATGCGCACAAATCTCAGGATAACGTACACGACGTTACTGGAAAGATTTTGCAGGTAAATATTTCCGCGAGAGAACGATGCACGACGTATTCCATCGGCTTCTGGTATTTTTGGATCCATTCATCTCCAGAGTCGAGAAGATGAAAGATCTGATTTTCGAACCATCTCCAAGTGGACGACGCGCCTTTTGAAAGCAATGATGACATAAGCCGACGAATATGACTACGATTTCGACTGAAAAATGTAAAATACAGAATACGATAAGACGATTTCAGCTTCTAATACGTTATTAGGGACCTCACTGAACTTACAACCAAAGTTTTACTCGCACCCGCTAAATTTATAATTTTTGATCTGCCAAATTGGATTCGCCGTTTCGAATTTTGTAATTCCAATGTCGGATTCCTGATCAGCGATCCAAAGAATCTAAAAAGAACACAATTTTGAAGGCGTTTGTATTCATTTTTCTATTATGTCGAGGTTCTGAAGCGAGTTGGCTCACTGTGCGGTGCCACCCGCAAGGGGCAGGGAGGAGGGAGGGGGT
This sequence comes from Schistocerca americana, assembly GCF_021461395.2. NCBI lineage: Eukaryota > Metazoa > Arthropoda > Insecta > Orthoptera > Acrididae > Schistocerca > Schistocerca americana. Next base: position 41,223,290 of record NC_060121.1, read on the forward strand.
GCGACATTGTCCGCCTCGAGGCGAGTTCGATCACGCGACCGCCCTCTCAATTGCAGCCGTTCAGCTAGGCGTACAGTCCCTGCTACCACGTGGTAGGCAGGGACGCCTGGTATCTCGTAAACGGTTCATTGCATCGAATATGAACGAGCATTGCAAGACCTAAATGAGGGCCTCTGGAGTAGACGACGTCCCATCATAATTAATGAGACCCTTCGGAGAGACAGGTCAAAACTGTACCACGTGGTGTCCGAGATAGATGAGACAGGCGAAATACCTTATGAGTTGAAGCAGAACGTAATGATTCCAGTTTGTAAGAAGACAGATGCTGACAGGAGAGAATGGTACCGAACCGTTTGTTTAATAAGACGTGGTTGCTAAATAGTGCCGCGAGTTGTTTACAAAAGAATGGAACACGTAAAGGTATATTGATCTTCCGCCCTGTCTTACAAGACGGGTTAACGAAAGGTAAACGTACATAAATAGTATTTAGAGATTTACAGAATGTTCTGACAATGTTGACTGGAATACATTGACATTCTGAAAGTAACCGGGGTAAAATACTGGTAGCAAAATGTTATATTACGTACAGAAAGCAGCCTGTAGTTGTTATGAGATTCGAAGAACATTGAAGGAGTGGATGCGAAAGGAGTGAAACGGGGCTGTAGTTTGTCACCGATTCTACACGGAGCGAGCGATAAACGAAACCAATCAAGAATTTGGAGCGTAAATTAAAGTTTAGGGGGAGTAAATAAATACCTCGACGTTTTCCGATCGCATGGTCATTCTGTGGAAGAGAAAACTACTTGGAAGACCAGCTGAATGGACATGGCGGCATCTTGCAGAGAGGCTATAAGGTGGTTATCAACAAACGTAAAACAGGCTAATGAAATGTAGTCGAATTATATCAGGTGATGCAGATAGAATTAAATTACATTAGACACTTTAGGTAGTACAGGAGTTTTGCAATTTCAACAGTAAAACAACTGACGACGACCGAAGGAGAGAGGCCATAAAATTCAGACCTGTAACAGCAAAAGAAGCGTTTCTGGAAAAGAAAAATTTGCAGATATCTAATACAACTGTCAGTGTTAGGGGAGACAAGCCTGGTACGGAAGTCAAACGTGGACGATACGCACTTCATACGTGAAGAGAATAGAAGTTTTTGAAATGTCATCCTAGAGAAGAACAGATTCGGTAACTGTTAATCTTTTCGAAATGCCCGGTTTCGGTTCAGCATCAACCACCTCGTGATCTGTAGATAAATACCTGACAAGGGGAGGTCGCGATGTACGAATCACGTATTCACTTCAAACATTGTACACTCTTCGTAGCCCATCAGCACAACATTATGTGGAACTAGTGAGGCGTATTACTTAGGCAGTTTCGAGAAAATCGCAAGAGAACTTTTTTGCGTCGAATACGTACCAGTGCCTTGCGATTGCGACGGCCATGTTGTTATTGAACTACTCAATGGCAACCACACTGATACGAGAAGACATGCATTGACAATTCCGCAGTGCGTACCACTATGGAGCGTCCATGGAAAAAATGGAGAAAGAAGTGGTTAGGGCAGCAGCTGCGTTAACACTAGATCACTGGATAGAGTTCTGCTCGTTTTAATGTATATTTTTCTTAATACTGGTCATATTATTTCATATATATGTCATTTGAAAGGTAATGTAACGATAAAACACGTGCATTTCCATTAACTTTTATTGAATTTACTAATTTTAATTGTACAGTACATTTTGTATTTATAATTATCTACATCAAAACAACCAAGCACGCAATATTTTCCTGAAAATTAGCTCCTGTCGTGATTTGCGAAATTCCTTACACCTGCATTCGGGGTAACACACGCGGTACTGCTTTGCACCTGGATGCTTCGACCTCCCGACACGGTTTTTAAGGACGAGGGAGAAATAAAGATGTAAATAAGTTTATTCAATAATACAATGAGTTGCAACAGAACATAACATGGGGTAACGTACACATAATGGTCGGATGTGCTTCGGAGAACGAATGCTGTATGTGCGAATTTTATGGAAATCACGAAATTTACATTTTTACTGGAAAAATGGTTACTTCCGATTCTTCGACTATTGCCGATGATGAATGGTTCAAATGGCTCTAAGCACTATGGGACTTAACATCTGAGGTCATCAGTCTCCTAGACTTAAACATAACTAACTAAGGACATCACACACATCCATGCCCGAGGCAGCATTCGAACGTGCGATCGTAGCAGCAGCGCGGTTCCGGACTGAAGCGCCTAGAACCGCTCGACCATAGTGGCCGGCTCGATGACGAGTGTCATGAACATTCAGTGGACAATGCAGTTGTAAAACGTCAATTAAAAAGTGCGTTTTTGTACACTGACTTCGTTTTTCAGGAAGTGCACCTTAACCGCAGAAGGCGACAAGGATACATTTTCTGGAAGACATTATGCCATTTGTCGACAGCTATATTTATTTTAATAACTACAATTAGTAAACAGCCAAATATCCTCGCAAATTCAATAAACTTTCACGTTAACACATGAGTTTTTTCGTTACATTACATTTCAGATGCCATATATACATGACCAGTGTTGACGACAATCTGCATTAAAAAAAAAAAGTGGAACGAGACTCGATACAGAAATTGAGCAATACGGAGCTTTGAACGCTAACCATCTGGCCGCCACCGTCTCGGGCTCGGAGCCGCAACGCGTGAAACTTCTCTTGCAGTTTTCTCGAAATCGCCGAAGTAATACGCCCTACTACTTGTACATTAGGTTGTCCTAATCGGCTACTAAAGGTTTACAAAGTATGATGTAAATCCGTGATACGAACGTCGCAGCCTCCCCTTGTGAGATAAACATATGAGAACAGATCATTTTGAACCGAAACCGGGCATTTAAAATAAATAAAAAATAAGGGAATCAATATGAGGGATAAAATCTGCTTTATCATAGGTGATCGCAGATTTTCTCCAAAGACATAGTGTTAATTTCTGCTACAAAATAACGTTGAAAAGTATATCATCATCATCGTCATCATCATCATCAAAGACTGATTATGCTTTTCAGCGTTCAGTCTGGAGCATAGTCCCCCTTATAAAATTCCTCCATGATCCCCTATTCAGTACTAGCATCTACATCTACATCTATATCTACATTTATACTCCGCAAGCCACCCAAGCATTGGTGCCATTTCTGATGTTAAGCCTATTACTTCAAAATCATTCTTAACCGAATCCAGGTACCTTCTCCTTGGTCTGCCCCGACTCCTCCTACCCTTTACTGCTGAACCCACGAATCTCTTGGCTAACCTTGCTTCTCCCATGCGTGTAACATGACCCCACCATCTAAGCCTGTTCGCCCTGACTGCTACATCTATAGAGTTCATTCCCAGTTTTTCTTTGATTCTGGACACCCTCCTGCCATTGTTCCCATCTACTAGTACCTGCAATCATCCTAGCTACTTTCATATCCGTAACCTCAACCTTATTGATAAGGTAACCTGAATCCATCCAGCTTTCGCTCCCATACAACAAAGTTAGTCGAGAGATTGAACGGTGCGCAGATAACTTAGTCTTGATACTGACTTCCTACTTGCAGAAGAGAGTAGATCGTAGCTGAGCGCTCACTGCATTAGCTTTGCTACACCTCGCTTCCAGTTCTTTCACTATGAAAAGTAGATGAGTAGATGAATCAACTATTGAGGAGTCACAGAATCGAATCGGGGAAAAAAGAAACTGAAGGCTCAGCTTGATTTACTAAAGAAGGAATCAGTTGATCGGACACATCCTGAGACACGAAGAGTCGTCAGTTTGGTAGTTAAGGCAAGTGTAGGGAGAGACAGAGACCGAGAGATGAACGCAGCAAGGAAGGCCAGGTACGTTGCTGTAGTTGTTCGGAAGAGACAAGGCTGGCATCGATAGTGAATGAGGCCAATGAAACGCGTGCTAAACCCGCTGGGCAGAACAGGTGACAAGGATTGTGGAAAGGGCCAAAAAAGGTGTCGGCCACGTTCACTCAAAACTGTGGTTTATTGTAGTTTAATAACACCTTTAAACCAAAACGGCACATAGCCGAACCTTTAGAATTAGGAATTGAAAAAAGGCAATTACACTCATGGAAATTGAAATAAGAACCCTTGAATTCATTGTCCCAGGAAGGGGAAACTTTATCGACACATTCCTGGGGTCAGATACATCACATGATCACACTGACAGAACCACAGGCACATAGACACAGGCAACAGAGCATGCACAATGTCGGCACTAGTACAGTGTATATCCACCTTTCGCAGCAATGCAGGCTGCTATTCTCCCATGGAGACGATCGTAGAGATGCTAGATGTAGTCCTGTGGAACGGCTTGCCATGCCATTTCCACCTGGCGCCTCAGTTGGACCAGCGTTCGTGCTGGACGTGCAGACCGCGTGAGACGACGCTTCATCCAGTCCCAAACATGCTCAATGGGGGACAGATCCGGAGATCTTGCTGGCCAGGGTAGTTGACTTACACCTTCTAAGAGCACGTTGGGTGGCACGGGATACATGCGGACGTGCATTGTCCTGTTGGAACAGCAAGTTCCCTTGCCGGTCTAGGAATGGTAGAACGGTGGGTTCGATGACGGTTTGGATGTACCGTGCACTATTCAGTGTCCCCTCGACAATCACCAGTGGTGTACGGCCAGTGTAGGAGATCGCTCCCCACACCATGATGCCGGGTGTTGGCCCTGTGTGCCTCGGTCGTATGCAGTCCTGATTGTGGCGCTCACCTGCACGGCGCCAAACACGCATACGACCATCATTGGCACCAAGGCAGAAGCGACTCTCATCGCTGAAGACGACACGTCTCCATTCGTCCCTCCATTCACGCCTGTCGCGACACCACTGGAGGCGGGCTGCACGATGTTGGGGCGTGAGCGGAAGACGGCCTAACGGTGTGCGGGACCGTAGCCCAGCTTCATGGAGACGGTTGCGAATGGTCCTCGGCGATACCCCAGGAGCAACAGTGTCCCTAATTTGCTGGGAAGTGGCGGTGCGGTCCCCTACGGCACTGCGTAGGATCCTACGGTCTTGGCGTGCATCCGTGCGTCGCTGCGGTCCGGTCCCAGGTCGACGGGCACGTGCACCTTCCGCCGACCACTGGCGACAACATCGATGTACTGTGGAGACCTCACGCCCCACGTGTTGAGCAATTCGGCGGTACGTCCACCCGGCCTCCCGCATGCCCACTATACGCCCTCGCTCAAAGTCCGTCAACTGCACATACGGTTCACGTCCACGCTGTCGCGGCATGCTACCAGTGTTAAAGACTGCGATGGAGCTCCGTATGCCACGGCAAACTGGCTGACACTGACGGCGGCGGTGCACAAATGCTGCGCAGCTAGCGCCACTCGACGGCCAACACCGCGGTTCCTGGTGTGTCCGCTGTGCCGTGCGTGTGATCATTGCTTGTACAGCCCTCTCGCAGTGTCCGGAGCAAGTATGGTGGGTCTGACACACCGGTGTCAATGTGTTCTTTTTTCCATTTCCAGGAGTGTATCTCACGGCCTAAAGGCCTCCGAACAAGAAATCTTAAAGCTACAAGATAAATCCCAAGTGGTAAAAACATGCAGTTAAAGTTGCAAATAAAATAATTAACACAAGGCTGAGAGCGTCAAGGGGAAAGGATGAATAGAAAAACATAAACAAGATGCAATGCAAATGGCTGAAAGTTCACAGTAAAATTACCAAGATTTTAAAATAAATTACCATGATTTTAAAATAAATTACCATAACCTTTCAAGGCAGAAGTCGCATTTTTTAAAATAAGGATTTAAGTGGCTGAAAGACCACAGTTGATTTTGAAAAATTCAAAAATACATAAAATCCAGTAAAAGCAAGAATTTTTTAAACCTTTGGCTTGATAGATTATAAACAGACAATTAAACACCGGTGAGAAAGGACAATAGGAAAACGGCACTCAGAAGCCTCCAAGGAGGTCGGTCTACGCTTGTTCACTCAGGTGAGACAGGTGGGCAACAACACTTGATCCGTCGGAATCCAACCAGGGGACAGCCACGCACCGACTGACGAAACGACTTGCTTGCCTTCAATAGGTACATGAGAACCCAAACACAAAAAGTTACGAACGTTATTATCCACAATGAAGTATGTATTAGCTGCCAAAATTATACACCATGTTGGACAGTGACAACGGGTGAGGAAAGGACGCTGCCTGAAATTAAGTCAGTGGCCGAGGCAGGTAACCAAAACACTAACAGCCACAAGACAGGAAATTCCGCTGGTGCTCTTGAATTGTAGTCAAGCAATATAGTTAATTGCACCGCATGGCGCTAAGTTTCAGCAATAGAAACACTCTGTGTTGCTCACAGGAAAACCTCCCCAACGCGAACCACCGAAACGAACCACAACAACATGAATGGACGTGGCTTGGTTGAAACCACTACTCAGCCTTGACGTCCTGAGTCGGTGAGCCACGAAGCTCGTAGCGATCGGACAGCTCCACACACGCTCCGACACTGCGCAGGGACCGCCAGCGGCCCCAGCCGACTGCACGGCGCGGAGATAACTTCCCTGGTCCACAGCAACCGACCGACTCCCGCAGAGTGCCGACAACATCTCAAATAGTCGTCAGCGGAACTAACGCGAACTACACACACAACCTGACAAACACTTGTTCGAAGACCTGAACGATACCCAACAGTAACTAAGCACACACAGAGACAAATCGGGAGTCGATGCGCGCGCGCGCGCGCGCGCGCGCGCGCGCACACACACACACACACACACACACACACACACACACACACCTCATGAACAATCGGCGAGCCAAAACGCGTCGTCCGGCAGGACGACCGAGCGACGATCCTCCAAGACCGTGGCCCGGCTCAAGTGATGCGTGGCGGCAAATGATCGGGCAAGCGATGTCGACGCAGACCTCACAGCTCCAAACCTACTGCACTAGTGCCGCATTGAAACTCCCCGACTGGCAGGTCCGGACTGCGCTCCAGACGCGTTCCAACTGACTGGCAGCCCGAACTCGCGATTCGAACTCACTCCCACAGACAACAACCGGGAAGTAATAGCAGTCGAACAGAGCTACTACGAGAGGGGATATATCGATACGCGCTGCTAGCGCCGCTCGCGGTCAGGCAAAGCAGCAACTCAGTGACACCAGTAACTTAAATTAACGTAGTGAGGTGGAGGTACGTTAAAAACTGGGTGTAAAATGCATGATGGCGGGAACACGGGCCACGCGCGGCTCAGCCAGTCTTCGGACGATGACAACAATGACCCAAACCTCTCAGAATGTGCTATTGGATGTAAGTTTCTATACTTTCCAAATTTGCGCTTCACATGTTCCACTGTGACGTAACCGAGCTGTGATACTGCTGTATGAGAGATGACTGAGCATTCCGTCAGTGGTCGGTGGACCGGCCTACAGCTGACTCTGGTTATATCTGCTATCTTCTGACCGCGATATGGGATTGGACGACGCGAAGCCACAGGCAGTCAGAAGGATGTCAGCGAAACCTGACCACGCACCTGGGCGGAGGCGCCAGAAGTCAAGGTCAAAGGAAGACGTATTAAAGATGTTTTAAAAAACATACGATTTTACCAGATACGAGGGTCGGTCAAAAAGTAATGCCTCCCATTTTTTTCTACTTAAAGAAATTAAGTTAAGTGAAAAATTTGAATTTGGCGCCATTCCTCAAACCTTCTTCTGCAATCCACTGCAGTAGTAACTTTCTGTGTCAACAGGTGGCAGCACAGCAGAAGTTTGTAAGATGGCCGACATCGATGTTCGTTTGAGACAGCGTTGTGTGATTGAATTCTTGAATGCAGAAGGTGAAACGCCCATACGCATTCATGAAAGACTGAAGAAGGTGTATGGTGTTGTGACAGTGGATGTCAGCACTGTTAGACGATGGGTTCGTCGTTGTAAGGAAGCTGAAGGGCAAACACCGTTGACTGACGAAAAGCGGAGCGGCAGGCCGGTGAGTGCAGTGACTCCACACAACATTCAGCAAGTTGATGACATCATTCGTGGTGACCGTCGGGTGACTGCAGATGAAGTGTGTCGCATTATTTCTCTTAGTAAAGGCAGTGTGATCACGATTATTAAACAATTGGGGTACTCAAAAGTTTGTGCACGGTGGGTTCCAAGAATGTTAACTGATCAGAATAAAGAGGCAAGGAAAACAATAGCCTCCCAACACTTGCAGCGCTTCCGTTTGGAGGGAGATAAGTTTCTGAAAAAAATTGTGACCGGGGACGAAACATGGGTGCATTTTTTTGAACCCGAATCAAAGAGGCAGTCAATGGAGTGGCGTCACACAAGCTCGCCGAGGAAGAAAAAATTCAAAACTGTGCGATCGGCAGGGAAAGTTATGGCAACAGTTTTCTGGGATACAGAGGGTGTGATTCTGGTTGATTTTTTGGAGCAGGGATGCACAATAAATTCTGTTCAATACGTCACAACCCTCAACAAACTTAAAGCACGTCTTCAGCGAGTTCGCCCAACAAAATCAATGGCAGATGTTCTTCTTTTGCATGACAATGCAAGACCACACACCAGTCGTCACACCTCTGACGAGATTGTCAAAATTGGATGGGAAGTTTTGCCTCATCCCCCATACAGTCCTGACCTGGCACCATCAGACTTCCATCTGTTCGGGCCACTAAAAGAAGCTCATCGTGGGATTCATTTTGAAGATGAGGAGGCCGTCAAAACATCCGTGCGTCAATGGCTTAGGAAGCAGAGCTGTGATTTTTACCGTGCTGGGATACATGCCCTTGTTCAAAGATGGACCAAAACTGTAGAGATGGGCGGAGATTACATTGAAAAATGACAAAATGATCCTCAATGTTGTGGTTTTCAACCTATGTAATTGCATTTAAATTTCCTGACAATTAAACGTAGAAAAAAAAATAGGAGGCATTACTTTTTGACTGACCCTCGTATATGGGCGATACACGATTGTGGTAAACTAGAATCAGAGACACTGACGCATGCGAAATCTACCGTAAGTAACGGGGAAATGAAAATGGGATCGCGGAACAGTTAGCACTTGGTTGGCTGCTGAAGCACCAGCTTGCTCGGGAACAGAGGGCGGCTGTTTTACAGATAACCTGAAGTCTCAGTAGCCGAGGTTGTTGTGCGGACGACGTAATATGTACAAGGGAAGTAATCCCAGATGGAACGCCTAAAAGAGAGAGGAAGTTGGTCTCAAAGTACAAGACTGGAAGTTTTCTCTCATCCATCAAGGTGAAACTCTGAATTTTGTGTCGATGTATGAAGTTTAACGGACCTACGATTACAGAAGCATGTGTCACTAAAGAAACAACAGACAGACTGACAAATGCATAAGACTTTCAAATGACACACTGTTTGGGGAAAAGCTGAACATAAGCTTTAGGGTTTTACGGCGTTTAACTATTGCAGCATTCTCAGACATCGAACGCTACTTGTGCGCTATACGATGGGAACTCAAAACACGATGATCTGCAGACAGCAAACCGAACTACGTATGCCGGCCGGGGTGGCCGAGCGGTTCTAGGCGCTACAGTCTGGACCCGCGCGACCGCTGGTTCGAATCCTGCCTCGGGCATGGATGTGTGTGATGTCCTTAGTTAGTTAGGTTTAAGTAGTTCTAAGTCTAGGGGACTGATGACCTCAGAAGTTGAGTCCCATAGTGCTAAGAGCCATTTTGAACCGAACTAGGTATAATACTCACATAATACCACGATGCTCGGTACTGTGGTCTTCTGTACTGCGAATGTACTTTCCATGTTTTGTCGATAATATTTATCGACCTGCTGACTATTTAAGAACTAAACTATACGAAAATAATAATTATTAATAAAAGAGCTTTCGCTGGTTTTCAGATGTGTTTTCGAAGTCATGTACGAGCCGCCGAGCGCGGTCTGCAGAAAGTAATTCAGACAGAAGATGGATTACGCGATTAAGGGGACATAGTGGTTGGACTCGGATAGGCCTTCCGCCTCTGCCACCACAGTTACTATTACTATTCTTATTTCTTTCCTTTCTCAGACGTTATGTCTGGTTAAAAATGGAAAGTGACGCGAACCTTGATCAAGCGTGACTTCCTTTTAACTGTACGGTATATGTTACATTGCATTTAGGAACTTGCGGGTAATTGAACATGCATCAATAATTACAGATTTCTGTACTTGTATATATATGCGCTTGGATGTAGCTGTATTGCATTGATGTACTGGTGAATATTGTGTGGTATGACTCCTGTAGTTGATAGTATAATTGGTATAATGTCAACTTCATCCTGATGCCACATGTCCTTGACTTCCTCAGCCAGTTGGATGTATTTTTCAATGTTTTCTTCTGTGTGTTTGTTGTATTGGGTATGGATATTTCGATTAGTTGTGTTAATTTCTTCTTTTTATTGGTGAGTATGATGTCAGATTTGTTATGTGGTTTTATCTGTTATAATGGTTCTGTTCCAGTATAATTTGTATTCATCATTCTCCATTACATTTTGTGGTGCATACTTGTATGTGGGAATGTGTTGTCTTATTAGTTTATGTTGTATGGCAAGTAGTTGATGTATTATTTTTGCTACATTTTGTATTTGCTAATATTGTACATCCGCTTGTGATGTGATCTACTGTTTCCATTATTGTTTGCAAAGTCTGCATTTATCTGTTGTGGTATTGGGATCTTTAATAATATGCTTGCTATAATATCTGGTGTTTGTTTGATCCTGTATTGCAATCATGAATCCTTCTGTCTCACTGTATATATTGTCTTTTCTTAGCCATGTGTTGGATGCGTCTTGATCGATGTGTGGCTGTGTTAGATGATACGGGTGCTTGCCATGTAGTGTTTTCTTTTTCCAATTTATTTTCTTCGTATCTGTTGATGTTATGTGATCTAAAGGGTTGTAGAGATGGTTATGAAATTGTACTGGTGTAGCCGATGTATTTATATGAGTGATTGCTTTGTGCATTTTGCTAGTTTCTGCTCGTTCTATAAAGAATTTTCTTAAATTGTCTACCTGTCCATAATGTAGGTTTTTATGTCGATAAATCCCCTTCCTTTCTGCTTAATGTGAATCTTTCTGTTGCTGAATGTATGTTATGTATTCTATATTTGTGGCATTGTGATCGTGTAAGTGTATCGAGTGCTTCTAGGTCTGTGTTACTCCATCACACTACCTCACATGAGTAGGTCAATATTGGTATAGCATAAGTATTTATAGCTTTTGCCTTGTTTCTTGCTGTCAGTATTTTTGTTAGTCTTCGTCTATATTTTTCTTTTAGTTCTTCTTTAATATTTGTATTATCTATTCCTATTTTTTGTCTGTGTCCCACATATTTAGAGGCATCTGTTTTTTCCATCGCTTCTGTGCAGTCGCTGTGGTTATCCAGTATGTAATCTTCGTGTTTAGTGTGTTTTCCCTTGGCTATGCTATTTTTCTTACGTTTGTCTGTTCCAAATTATTATTATTATTATTATGGAACAGGAAAGGCTACCAAAATGCATAATCGACTGGGTACCAATTGGAAGAAGAAAAAGGGGACGACCACCTGATACATGGATACAGGGAGTTCAGTCAGCAATGAGGAAGAACAACATTCCTGAAGATTTATGGACAAATAGAGAAGAGTGGAGAACAATAATTAGTGACTTACTGTAATCTAGAATAGGTGCTGGAAAAATGTAATCACATTGTAAAATAATAATAATAATTATTATTATTATTAGAGTGCTATGTGTGATTCGACCCTATCGGATCACGAATAGCTATTATGTTTGAGTATTCCAAATTTCCGAACAACTTTCATTGTGTCTCCGTTGGTTCTTTTTCATTTCTCTGTCCATTTTCTCCCTGGTATAAGGGTGAGTAAATCCTCTGACAGTATTCTCCATTTAGTGATATCTTGTTTGTATAATTTTTTGAGTGTGAGTGAAGCATTGGTGATTCCCCTACGAGTCCTTTATTGACGTGGAAGCCCCCTTAAACAGAGTGATACAATGTGTCCTCGCGGGAGCGATGAGGCGCGGTGTAGCAGCGTGCAGATTCCAGTGACCGGCCGCTGACGCGGTGACGGCTCGTGTCCCGGGCAGCGCCAGGTGGCGTGTTCTCCCGTTCATTCAGCACTGTACCAGTAAGCTGCTGCGGCGGTGGCGCTGTCCTCTCCTTGTGAATTCGCTCGTTGCGTTATTAACAAGCGGCTACGGCGTGACATGTAGTGCTCCGTTCCGGAATCGAACCAGCGACCCCTCAGGTTCAGCGTCTTCTGGCCATGTTCATCAACCTCTAGGTTCACAGGTGACTCATTTGGCGAGGGCGCAGTCCATTCGTCCTCACCAGCCACCTCGGTATAGTCTGTCGGTAAACTGAAGAGCGAGCGAGCGTGTCCCCACTCGGCCAACGGGGCTACTACAGGCTGTACCGACCATGCCGCGGCGAGCGCTTCAAATCTGTGGCGAAGCCGTGTACAGATACGTCTCAGCTGCGTTTATTTTTAGACAAATGCATTAAGACCATAAGGAATACAAAAAATGATAGCTTGTTCCGAAACACAACATTAGATATAAATAATACCATAAGTACGGAAGTCAGGATTCTACTACAAACATAGAACCAAATGCCTGTTCATGTGAATGTATGTTCCTCTATTGCTATTCGTAAAACGAACCCCATATAATGCAATCAGTCTCTAGAATTTAAGGCTTGTTCTTATTTTGTGTATCTATTAAAAGGTAAAAGTTATCTTTGATACTTAATAATTCTTGCAACACAAAGAGTGTTTAAAAAGTAAGCAGAAATTTATAATTCAGCAGTGTTTAGAATAGCTATTGCGCAAATGTTTTAAGCAATATGTCTTAGAATCAGGTGAATAGTGACCGAGATAGAGATTTAGTGTTCCATAAGCACCATAGGTTTCACGTGATTTTGAAACTGTCTATAACCATGGGTTTCCTCCCAAAACTGTTGGTTTTCCTTCGTGGCGATTCCAGTAAACCATGCGGCTTATTTTTCCATTCCTTACTTATGCGTCCTATTAGGTGAGGCTGACGTTTGCATAAATCTCAGCCCTTTGATTGTGACTGGTAATATTAGCCAATAGTTCTTTTTGGGTCGCCTCTTAAATACACCCTGTAATAACACTAGAGACGATCGAAAGGTCTTTACTCCCCAAATACCTCCTCTTCGTTGTATTCTGCACATTTTCTTGCAGTGCTATACGGTTATCCATCACTTCCGGATATCGAAGTACATCAGTAAGTATACAAAGTTAACTCACTGGCACTGGCAAATAAGATCCCACGAACAGAAACGACGTACATCACTGCACGCCGATCTACACCGCTAGACACACAACGGGCAACAGATTTTGGGTGCCCCTGTAGGCCGGTGGCAGCGTTCTTCCGGGAAAGAACACTTCCCCCACCAAAAGCGCTGCTCGCTCTCCAGTTTACAAATCAAATGGTTCAAATGGCTCTGAGCACTATGGGACTCAACTGCTGAGGTCATTAGTCCCCTAGAACTTAGAACTAGTTAAACCTAACTAACCTAAGGACATCACAAACATCCATGCCCGAGGCAGGATTCGAACCTGCGACCGTAGCGGTCTTGCGGTTCCAGACTGCAGCGCCTTTAACCGCACGGCCACTTCGGCCGGCCTCCAGTTTACAGACAGACTATAAGTACCACATTAACTTCTGTCTGGTAATATATGGGTTGGCACCTTCTGCATTGACCTATTGGCGAGGTACCGACATCATCACCTGTCGAGCAGCGTAGCAGCTAAGTCGTTGCAGCGAAGTTGGTCTTCTGACTGACTGTCGGTCCGTCCGTTCAGGCGACGTTTTCCGGTCTCTTCTTTCTCTCCTCAAAGGACCAACTCGTGCCCGTTTGTCGGAGGTATTTATTCACTGTTTTCGCCAATGTCACGAAGTTTCTATGGCGACGCCTCACTCTTCGGTACTTGATCCACGCTTCTCGCGTTGGGTAGAAACGTCACCAATGTCGACACGCGTGCCGCCTTTCCATTGTTTTACCTCTGTGCTGTCGTTGTTGGGCTTTGCCCTGTCGCGCTCCTTCACATCGCCATACACGTCACGCACTCTGTCAGCATGCGGGTAGTTCCTGGAGCACTGGCCGCTGATGTGCGAACTCCGCTGGTCGTTGTTCTCCTTGGAAGCGTTGCCCGTCTGCTCAGTCGTCGGTCTGTCCCTGTGCTGACTGTGGCTGCGCCAACTCCGCCGGTCATCGACCTCCTCGTTCGACTGCTGCCGCTTCGGAATATTTTGGCGTAGCGTGTCAAAGTCTCTAAGATGTTCACTTGACCTGTAATGAGTCTTTACCTATTTTTCTGCCGGATATTTGCATTGAACAACCATAAATAAGACATAATTATCACACACAACCATTAATACACACAATTGTTATACACCCTACACTTGATTTCGGCGAGTATCCGCGGGTGCCACTGTCACTTGGTGGACACTTCACCTTACTATTACAATGGTTGTGGCGTGTGTTCCACCGACAGCCGCATAGCGGTCAGCGAGGGAGCTAGGCCGGTTCGATGGAGACCCACGACGACACGAGTCACCCTGATGGCGGGGTTCGAAGGCGGCCACCGACATCACCACAGTCAACAGAGGACTACCTTGCCATACAAGAACAGAGAGGTTTACATTTACATCGGAAATGGAATGTACAATCGCCTCTTAATTGCGAAAACAGACACACTTGATATTTATCGATTACGGCGCCATGTACAACGAATGCGGAACAACGGTATGAGTAAACCAAACGCATGTTTTGGCGTAGAATCCGAATATGCAGTAAAATAGGGAGTTAAAATTTGAAAATACAGACTTAATCCCCCCACCCCACATACACGCAAAGGAGGGCTTGTTATGAGGTGGCCAGTTGCAACCCAGACAGATGTCCCCTTTACTAACATTAACTTTTCAGCTAGAACACTTTTTTCGTACGATGCGTTGTTTTCGAGGTATTTGGTTGTCGCAACTCAAAACGAACACTCTGTATGTGTCGCTATTTTATGAGCGAGTTCTGGTGTTCGGAGTTGTATTTGTTTTACCCGGCAATATTGGAACTTCAATCCCTCTCTTACATCGAGTCAAGCTTCCTTAGTGAATCAACATTACAGTCTCCAGGAGAACCTGAACAACATGTGATAATGCTACTACTAATAATGATAGTGAAAGGTATGGTAACGAATACGCGGAATTTCAAAGTTTCACCAATTTTCTTACTACGTTCTTGTCGAATGTGAATGACATCTAACAGGAACATATGACAAGAATACCAGAGCAATCGACTTGGACGAGAAGCTGAGTGGTGAAAGGAAGATCGAGAAATAATAGGATAGGGTTAGCAAATCAGGTGGAAAGAAGAAAACAGAAGTAGAAAGGGGTGGGAGAGGCACAGACCGTTCAGTTTTTCAGAGATACTTGTTCACCGTTGGACAGAAAGAAAACAGGAGAAGAAGCATACAGAAAATAAAATTGTACATCAGGTTCTTGCACACACATCTTACTCAAGCGTTCGTAGCTAGCTCGAGTAGTTTCCACTACTGGCGCCTTATTGAACTGCGTCACTGCAATAAAGATTTGGCAGGACTAAAGACAGACTAATCTTTGTTTAATGTGAGCTACAGGTATTTTTCTAAATTTTTAGGTTGCTTGTAGACAGGAGAGCTACATGGTGCAATGGTTTATTCTTCCCAATTAGGTGCTCATATAAGATTATACCAAGATCCTTGCCTACTTTTTCAAACAGTAGTTTGATACCATTAAGAAATACTTGACGAAAAGGCCTATTGACGAACTTTCGGTGCCACACGAGGATGTCTTGCTGCTCTTTAGGGCTCATTTTAACGTCCAGGTGTTGTACCCGCAGAGATTGTTATTCACACGTGGCAAGCTAGCAGCAGTGTCCTGGAGGGCGCTGAGGTAGAACTGGATATCTCCAGTTCTGCCACTTGGTGTCAGCGTAGCATTATGTAAGAGAATCGACACCTGCGCCCAAAACAGAGTGGTCGGATGGTGACTGGAGGAAACTTCCAGAAATGCACGTAGTCCAAATCCAAGAAAAATCCCCAAACATAACGGAAACTTCTTTTTGCTTGAGAAACTTGACGACGTAATGTGATGTTCAAAGGAAGCTGAGGGAAAACCAAAAAATGATAGTCCAGCGGCCGTGACAACTGCTGAACACGAAGTTCTGACGAAACAGTTTAATGAATATGCCGCTGACCGTGGCGGTCCCTCTACGCCACTGTGAACCGGAATGAAACGAGACGATGAATATTTCATGCGCTCCGGCTCCCATTCACGGCGCGCTCACTGGCCCCGTAACCGAAATGAAACTGTCGCTGGAATGTTTCCCCTCTGCGAGCGCTTGTCCCGCCGCCACGTTCTGCAGAGTGTGGTGTCATGATGCTTCCACAATGTGCAACTTTATATCTGGGGAAAAAGCTATGAACGAAATTCACTCAAACTTAAATATCTTCACTTCCAGTTGCAATATTTTAATAATTTAAGCAGATTTCCAGAACTAATACTCGTAAATCGCGTCTTCTTCACGAAACAAGTGCCGATAGTTGGAACAATCGATACTCTATCACGTTAAGACGACTTTTTCGATATTAACGAATGGCCATCTAGCGATACTAGCACTGATAAAACGAGCAGTACTACGTCCTACAATGAAACCAGTAACTTTCTTCTAGTATCTCATCAGAGTCTCACACTCGGGGAATTAGCGTAGTGGAGCATGTGCACCAGTCCCGCATCGCCGTTCTACGCAAAGTTCGTTGTTGCCTTAGTCCTGTCTGTTGTGAAATGTCGAAGGTGTATCTGCGTCGAGTGCATGAGCGTGGTGAGTCGTTGAACATTGCAGCGTGTTGGGTTTGTGCAATCATAAATGAAGGGAAAGGAGAGTTGACCCGGTGCGGGCACATAGTCGCCGCCCCCACCACCTCCCCTCTCCTCCACTAGAGTGGCACAGGGGGTTCCGCCGACCTGAACGTCCCCTCCCGGCAGACGTAACACCGTGAAGTGTCACTCCGTGACACGCTGCGGGCAGGTCTGGAATTTAATCCGAGACATTGGCGCAGAGACTGGCGATCGACAACTTCGTACCACCACCTCTTCTCCCCCTTGCCGGCCCAAAACACCAGCAGGATTCGAAGCGGCTTGCCGCGGAGTCGACGGGCACCACACAGGCATGCGTTAGCGACCTCTGCCACGGAGACGAGCCTCTAGTGTCTGACAAACAACGACAAAAAGTTCACACTAGTCACTACCATCGCTTCATCGTTAAAGTGTCGTATGAAACGATACTTTATTTTCCTTTACGGTCTATTTGTTCAAGAAGAATGTTGAATATTAGGCGGATATGTCGGAGACAATGATTCGAATCTGAAACTGTGGCAGAAAACTAATATAATTTTAAAAAGAAAGCGTAAATTTTTTTATGAAGTGACTTGTCGAAAAGTGAGAAATAAAATAAAAAACAAACATTTGATGCGCTTCATCTGGTATACGCGATTTCGAGCCTCATTCATCACCAGCTCTGGACAAATCATTTCACAAAACTTTTGAGCGTCTGATTTTACAGATCTCTTTTCTCTTAAAGTTTCTTTCAGAAAGAAAAGAAAGACAAACTTTTCCGCTTCACTTGTCTTCCTAGTGTCCGCTGTTATCAAAACGTCCTAAATTTAGTACTTGACGTGAATGAAGCCATTCTGATGGTTAAATAGCACACCAGTGTTATTTCTCATGCGCATAGGAGCTAGGCCTTAAAGAGATTAAGTGTGGGACACCTCGTTATACACAGCCATCAGAACCTCTTATAGAAATATTTGAGTTTTCCTCATAAATCACTTAAGTTTTTATTCATTTCCATCATTATTTTCAAGCATTTTAGTAGTTCTTTTCCAAAATTAGACCCCCTTGCTGGTCAATCTGATACCCCATTTGTCCATTTCCCACTGTTTGATTATGAAAACTCGGTCCGAAATCCATTGCGCACTTCACAGGGAGCCTTATAACCGCTCCGCTTAGTGATTTAAACAATAAAGGTTCGGTTAATAGGATACATCCAGAGGCATTCAGGAACACTCAGTTTGGTGACGAGCGGGAAGTGCAGAGGGCAGAAGCGGCAGTCCCGGGCTACAGTAGGCAGGTGCACCTAGGCGGGATAGAGTAGGTCCCAGGTTCCAAGCCCAGTTCAGCACACGGTTTGAATTTTCCAGGAAGTTCCAGATCAGAGCAGTCCGCTGCAGAGTGGAGAATCACTGTCGTAACTTCACTCCCGTGTCTGCCGCTGTGGCGATTCCTGCACGCTTATGTTCTTCGGATGCAGGTGTCCGATCAACCGGCTGTTGTGAGAAAACCTGAGTGCTCCGAGATGTAATCGCCGACTGTGGGAAAAACCACACAAAACGGGTAATTAATAAGATTTCACTAATTGTTAATAAGCTACATCTGGTTAATCAGAAAAAGTCGAAGTGAAAAATCGGAACTGTGACAGTACGCGAAAAAAAAAAATAGCCGAAGTCAAAATAGTAATCTTACTGCTACCGAGAAAATAAACTGTCACGCGCGCAAACTACTCTGTCCTTTTTCAAGAATGTTCGTAACTAAGCTCAAGTCCAAATGACAACAGCATACTTCGTAACCGTTCAACAGATGCATTACTCCACATCAAAATTACAGAACACATCCATCAAAATTCAAAATCAACGTCGTTATACTCTCCAGCTAAAATCTGTTTCTCAATTCAGTACAATGTATGAGAAAATATGCACATCCCTGGCTTGGCGCTGTGTAGATTAGTGCAAGACCAAGTCCAACATGTAACAGCACTTCTTTTTCAGGTTACCTTCCATTCAGAAAACTGTTGCACTCAGCGACTGTTATTGTTATGTCTGCATAAGCAGAAGAAACTAACGATCATCTAAATCTACATTTATACTCCGCAAGCCACCCAACGGTGTGTGGCGGAGGGCACTTTACGTGCCACGGTCATTACCTCCCTTTTCTGTTCCAGTCGCGTATGGTTCGCGGGAAGAACGACTGTCTGAAAGCCTCCGTACGCGCTCGAATCTCTCTAATTTTACATTCGTGATCAAAGTCCGAAAACAATTTATTAGACTGTTCAATTAATCAAAACAAATTCTCCAAGTATAATACCAACACAAAACAGTGATCCGTCTTCGAATCACAATTACATTTCCTACTATTCTCCGCCAAAGACTTCTCCGATATACCAAGCCTAATCCAGAGTTCAGCGAGAAGATCCAAGCCGGACTGCCGGAGCGGCAGCTATCCACGTCTGCTGGCGGTCGGTGCACTGCCGATGTGCGGCCGAGCGCCGGCCTTTATAGCGCTTCGGCGGATGAGTACCTCGGAACTATTTTTCATCACGTGGTTTGACGTGTGAAAATAGTTCCGGGATCTGCAGCAACCTCTTCCGTATGTTTATGTGGGCCGGTAGTGGCCGCTGGTGTCTTTGCTGTGTTGTTGTTGTGGCCGTTCATCAATATTGCCTGTCGGTTGTGTAGTGCTTCGGTGTGCCTGCGAAGCGGCAACCCGCGGCTGCAGGCTGTCAGTTTGGTTGCTGAGACTCTAGGCGCCGTGATGTCTGGTGGAGAAGGCCACAGCAGTTATAGTGACTTGTAAATTATAGATTGCAGCGATTAGTCTGTGGGGCGGCGAATAATTTGTAAAAATAAATTGCTGTATAAATGCTTACATGTTGAATCAGTTTCAGGCTCTTAGAATGTTGTTAATGCTGTCTTTCACCGTTCTCAACACTGGCTCTCTATTTACTTTTTAGCACCCAGAAAGTGATTTAACCAAAACGTGAAGCCTGTAATTAGAGTTCCTAGTGCTCACTTCATCTGAGAATACCATTATAGCTGCAGCTTATAGCTCTGAGGAATTAGGAAATTGTCTGGGATTTCCAATCAAAAACGATTTTCCAAAATAGTTGAGTATATTCTGAAATTCACTGATAAAAAACACAAGTATCCCTACAACCTAACTAACAGAGCAGTTCAGAGTCTAATGCGCTGATGCAACTATAAATGTCCGAATTAAATGTTAAAAAGAATGCTCGCCAGAATTTGATGAGAGTATTTCATCAAACGACACACTAAATAATTGGTAGAATGTCTGTCCCGCGACGGCACGTGAAAATACGACAATACGCAAACTCAAGCTAGATAATAAAAATCATCCCAGAATTAACACTTCACTTGAAACGCTTTCCTGGTTACGCGCATCTCGAGTAACTGAATACGGCACCTGAGGCTGTTTGTCGCAGTGATACCGACGCGACGCGACTCCCGACACAGAAGGCTTGTTATTCAGCGTCTGGAGAGAACTGGGGCCTTGCTTCCTCGCGCAACGTTCTTATATATAAAGCCGCGGTGCGGACGGCTAAGGGAACGCCTGATCAAATCGGCTCTCCCGACTAGCCGCTGGGCTAGTAACGCACCACTTCAAGTTACATAATAATTGATAGCTTCTTTTGCTGATGGCCGATGAAGCTCTTAATTTAAACGTGCATTCAGCACGCAGGTAAGTATTGATAATAAAATTTTGACGTGGCTAAGTTAAATATTTTGGGCGAGAGAATTAATTTAATTACACTGCACGCAGTAGATGAGCTCTGAACTGGCCCTTTTGAGATCCGCTATCGCTATAATTTTATAGGTATTCAAAAGAAACTTTTCACATCTTCATAGTCATAGCGGACCTCCAACCTATTTAAATCTAAACATCCTAGCCTTATTTACTAGCTTACTTAATCTATCTTGCTTCCTTCAGTTTTGAGACGAAAACCACAAAATCATGAATTTCCACTAAAATCTTAATTTGTGAAATCTAAAGTACTGTTTTTATTAAATCATTCTGAAAGATGAATCTTAATATAAATTTTGAAGTCTCTAGCTCTTTTCTGTTACGCCAATGATTTTTTTAGAAAAACGTCCAAATTTCGAAAATGGCTGAAGTTATCGAACTGATATTCAACACACATTAATTTAGTATTATTCCTGACATGCTAGAAAAGTTTTAAGTCATTTGGTTGATTTTTAAAGTATTGCGCAACATTTATGACGTCAGAGCTCGTTACAGCAGACTGGCTGGCACACAATGGAAACTGATGTGAATTTACTACAGCGTGAGTAGGCTGCTTCCCTACAAGTCGTCCTTTCTAAATTTTATTGAGCAGATCTAGATTTCGGCTTCATCCACAATTCATTGAATACATTGAGTATTTAACAGGGAATTACACGCAGTGAGCGAAAATAATAGTGCATTGAGAATGATTAGCTTCTAGCCGAAATCTAGATCTGCACGATAAAATTTAAAAAGGACGACCGATCGCCGCAATCTATAAATTACCAGCATTTTTTAATTTTTTAAGTTGTCTTGGGCTGTCGAGATTAGTCGCTCTTCGGTGCTAGCTTCATTACTGCCCGGCCGTCGGCTACCCGCTGTTGGAGACCAGTGATACGCACTGTGGTTCCTACAACATGTTTTTAAAAGTGATGACATTTAGAATTTCTTCCATTTTGGATCGTGGCTGTACCCTGAGCTGCCTCTTTATTAAACATCACGTCGATGCGAGCAGGCCGCGAGGTTGGCTTACAAAGGAAAACAGCCACGGGCGCAGTAATCGGTCCCTCACAGCACTACGGCGCACTGATCGTACTGTGCGCCGCAGTGGCTCACCGTTAGCCCAGCCACGCTTCCAGCACGGCCACCAGGCGGCTGTGGGCTGTGGGGCCTCACTCACACACACCTGCTATCGGATTATCATACACTAGACCTATTTCGTATTCTTTTTACCCACCTCACTCGATTCTCATCAACGATCGCGTAAGCCCGGTTTACACCGGAACGATCACAAGCAAACGATAATTCTCTCTGCTGTATAGTGTAGGCGAGCGCGAGCCAGCAGCATTCGGTCGTGTCTGGATCGCAGTCTCTCGGTTCCCTGGTGTTCCGCTGGTTGTCGGTCTTTCAGCGGATTATCAAAGAAAATTCGCCTCCTCTCCACTTCAGCGTTAGCAGTATAGAAAGTTTACGTCTGCTGTCTTGACATGAGTTGCGTGAACCACGGAGCTGTCGAAAAAGAACGTAATATTCCTGACAGAAGAACGTAGATATCATAGGTACGTCGGGGATCCAAGAGATCTGCAGTACAGTGTTGTTGTTGTTGTTGTTGTCATCGTGGTGGTCTTCAGTCCGAAGACTGGTTTGATGCAGCTTTCCACCTACTCTGCCTTGTGTAACCCTCTTCACCTCCAAATAACTACTACAACCAACATCCTTTTTATTCTGTTTATTCTCTTTACCTCCTGGTTTTCCTCTACGACTTTTAACCCTCACACTTCCCAACACTACATTGCTGATCCCTCGGTGTCTCAGACTGTGCCCTATCATCCTATCTCTTCTTTTAGTCAACTTGCGCGGCAAATTTCTTGGCTCCCCATTTCTGTTCAGTACCGCTTCATTATTTACGTCATCTACCGATCTAATCAACAGCATTATTCTGAATCATTACATTTCAAAAGCTTCTATTCTCTTCTTGTCTAAACTTTATCGTGTATGATTCAGTTCCATACATGGGTACACTCCATACAGATATCTTCAGAACAGACTTCCTAACATTTAAATCTGTATTCGATGTTATCAAATTTCTTTTTTTAGAAACGTTTTTCTTGCAATTTTTATACCCTCTCCACTTGGGTTGTCGTCATATATTTTGCTGCCCAAATAGTTCAGCATATCTACTACTGTTTGTTTCTCGTTTCTTAATCTAATTCCCTCAGCATCAACTGATTAAATTCGACTATACTCCTTTATCCTTCTTTGCTTTGTTGGTGTTCGTTTATGTCCTCCTTTCACGACGCTGTCCATTCGCTCAATCACTCTTCCAACTCCTTCGCTCTATCTGACAGAGGTATGTCATATGCAAAACTTAAAGCTTTTATTTCTTCTCCATGAACTTTAATTCCTACTCCAAATTTTCCTTCGGGTTTCTTTGCTGCTCGATCAGTGCCCAGATCGAGTAACGTTCGGGATAATCTACAACCGTGTCTCACTCCCTTTTCAACCACCGCTTCTCTTTCGTGCCCTCGATTTTTACAACTGACGTCTGGTTTCTAAGCAAGTTGTAAATAGCAATTCACTCCTTGTTTACCTACAGAATTTCAAAGAGCGTGTCCCAGTCAACATTGTCCCAAGCTCTCTCTATGAGCACAAATGCTATAAACGTAGATGTGCCCTTCCTTAACGTATCTTCTAAGATAAGGTGTAGGGTCAGTATTGCCTCACGTGTTCCTATGTTTCTTCGGAATCCAAACTGATCTTCTCCAGGTGGGTTTCTACCACTTTTCCCATTCTTCTGTAAAGAATTCGTACTAGTGTTTTGCAACCACGACTTATTAAACTGATAGTTCGGTAATTTTCACACCTGTCAGCAACTGGCATATTTGGAATTGGAATTATTACATTCTTATCGAAGTCTGAGGGTATTTCGCCTGTCTGATACATCTTGCACAACACGTGCAAGGAGTTTTTCATGAGTGCATCTGCCACGGCTTCAGTAGTTCTGACCGAATACCACCTACTACCGGGGCCTTGTCTCGACTTAGATCTTTGAGAGCTTTGTCGGATGCTTCTCGTAGTATCATATCACCCATCGCATCTTCATCTATGTCCCCATTCATTAATATTGCATTCATCTCCCTTGTACAACCCTCTATATATTCCTTGCCAGACTACTCGAAGATCCAGCTTTCGTCACGAGAAACACTATATATTCAATAGAAGCTGCCATCAGACAACAAGGGAGTGATTAAACACATATTTTGTATTTCTTTTCATTCAAAAGAGCCGGCCGCGGTGACCGAGCGGTTCTAGGCGCTTCAGTCTGGAACCGTGCGACCGCTACGATCGCAGGTTCGAATCCTGCATGGATGTGTGTGATGTCCTTAGGTTAGCTAGTAGTTCTAAGTTCTAGGGGCTGATGACCTCTGATGTTAAGTCCCATAGTGCTCAGAGCCATTTGAAACATTTTTGATATAACTATTACGTATACTGTTGTGACCTGCGTGCTTATTATTATCGTTAAAGAAACAATAATGCAGGATTTATACGCTGTGCTCGTTACCTCGCCTTCTCTTCCGTTGCCTCCAGAGGAAACGCTCGTTCACAGATACGAAAGAATGTTAGAGAAAACTGGTGAATTGTTTGCGAATGCTCGTTCTCTTGTGTTGCCGCTCCTGACTACAGGCGAACAACGGCCGCACAGCAGACGGCCGTATCGCTTGCCGGTGAAGGACCCGTGCTGGTCGCTGCACCTTCTGGCTCTGCGGTTCAGTTGTGTGCTCTGTGCCGCCGGCCGAAGGCACCTGCGAGGAGGCCCTACCTTATGGCGTGGGGGTGGGGCCGGTCACGTGCTGCCACACACACACACACACACACACACACACACACACACACACACACACACACACACACACACACACACACACACTGTTCTGACTACCATCAGCGCACACCAGTTCACTGTAATGCGGACAGATTTCCAAGTATTCAGATGGTTCAAATAGCTCTTAACATGTGAGGTCATCAGTCCCCTAGAACTTAAGAACTACTTAAACCTAACTAACCTATGGACATCACACACATCCATGCCCGAGGCAGGATTCGAACCTGCTACCGAAGCGGTCGCCCGGTTCCAGTGTGTAGCGGCTAGAACCGCTCGGCCACCCATGCCTGCTCGAAGTATTCCTTATGCGATACACTATGTCGGCGGTTGCTGCGCAAACAACTTCTCCACCATTACTCTACCACGCAAACATAGGGGTTACACCTGTCTGGTGTGAGATGTTCCCTGGGGGATCCACGGGGGTCCACCGGGGGCTGAACCGCACAATAATCCTGGGTCCGACGTGGGGCGGCGGGGGGGGGGGGGGGGGTGAAGTAGACTGCGGTAGTCGTCGTGGGGTTGTGGACCACTGCGGCTGCGGCGGGGACTGAGCCTCTCAGTCGTTTCTAGGCCCCCGGTTAACACAATACACACTATACAATAAGCCTATTTATTAAATCCGTCCCCCCCCCCTCCCCCCCCCCCCCCTAATGAACCATGGACCGTGCCGTTGGTGGGGAGGCTTGCGTGCCTCAGCGATACAGATGGCCGTACCGCAGGTGCAACCACAACGGAAGGGTATCTGTTGAGAGGCCAGACAAACGTGTGGTTCCTGAAGAGGGGCAGCAGCCTTTTCAGTAGTTGCAGGGGCAACAGTCTGGATGATTGACTGATCTGGCCATGTAACACTAACCAAAACGGCCTTGCTGTGCTGGTACTCCGAACGGTTGAAAGCAAGGGGAAACTACAGCCGTATTTTTCCCGAGGGCATGCAGCTTTACTGTATGGTTATTGATGATGGCGTCCTCTTGGGTAAAATATTCCGGAGGTAATATAGTCCCCCATTCGGATCTCCGGGCGGGGACT
This sequence comes from Schistocerca americana, assembly GCF_021461395.2. NCBI lineage: Eukaryota > Metazoa > Arthropoda > Insecta > Orthoptera > Acrididae > Schistocerca > Schistocerca americana. The sequence continues at coordinate 41,248,853 of NC_060121.1, forward strand.
ACTCAAGAGGACGTCGTTATCAGGAGAAAGAAAACTGGCATTCTACGGATCGGAGCGTGGAATGTCAGATCCCTTAATCGGGCAGGTAGGTTAGAAAATTTAAAAAGGGAAATGGATAGGTTAAAGTTAGATGTAGTGGGAATTAGTGAAGTTCGGTGGAACAAGACTTTTGGTCAGGCGAATAGAGGGTTATAAATACAAAGTCAAATAAGGGTAATGCAGGAGTAGGTCTAATAATGAATAAAAAAATAGGAATGCGCGTAAGCTACTACAAACAGCATAGTGAAATCATTATTGTGGCCAAGATAGACTCGAAGCCCACGCCTACTACAGTAGTACAACTTTATATGTCAACTAGCTCTTCAGATGATGAAGAAATTGAAGAAATGTATGATGAGATAAAAGAAATTATTCAGATAGTGAAGGGAGACGAAAATTTAATAGTCATGGTTGACTGGAATTCGACAGTAGGAAAAGGAAGAGAAGGAAACGTAGTAGGTCAATATGGATTGGGGGTAAGAAATGAAAGAGGAAGCCGCCTGATAGAATTTTGCACAGAGCACAACTTAATCATAGCTAACACTTGGTTTAAGAATCATGATAGAAGGTTGTATACATGGAAGAACCCTGGAGATACTAAAAGGTATCAGATAGATTATATAATGGTAAGACAGAGATTTAGGAACCAGGTTTTAAATTGTAAGACGTTTCCAGGGGCAGATGTGGACTCTGACCACAATCTATTGGTTATGACCTGTAGATTAAAACTGAAGAAACTGCAAAAAGGTGGGAATTTAAGGAGATGGGACCTGGATAAACTGAAAGAACCAGAGGTTGTACAGAGTTTCAGGGAGAGCATAAGGGAACAATTGATAGGAATGGGGGAAAGAAATACAGTAGAAGAAGAATGGGTAGCTCTGAGGGATGAAGTAGTGAAGGCAGCAGACGATCAAGTAGGTAAAAAGAAGAGGGTTAGTAGAAATCCTTGGGTAACAGAAGAAATATTGAATTTAATTGATGAAAGGAGAAAATATAAAAATGCAGTAAATGAAGCAGGCAAAAAGGAATACAAACGTCTCAAAAATGAGATCGACAGAAATGCAAAATGGCTAAGCAGGGATGGCTAGAGGATAAATGTAAGGATGTAGAGGTTTATCTCACTAGGGGTAAGATAGATACTGCCTACAGGAAAATTAAAGAGACCTTTGGAGAAAAGAGAACCACTTGTACGAATATCAAGAGCTCAGATGGAAACCCAGTTCTAAGCAAAGAAGGGAAAGCAGAAAGGTGGAAGGAGTACATAGAGGGGCTATACAAGGGCGATATACTTCAGGACAATATTATGGAAACGGAAGAAAATGTAGCTGAAGATGAAATGGGAGATATGATACTGCGTGAAGAGTTTGACAGAGCACTGAAAGACCTGAGTCGAAACAAGGCCCCGGGAGTAGACAACATTCCATTAGAACTACTGACAGCCTTGGGAGAGCCAGTCCTGACAAAACTCTACCATCTGGTGAGCAAGATGTATGAGACAGGCGAAATACCGTCAGACTTCAAGAAGAATATAATAATTCCAATCCCAAAGAGAACAGGTGTTGACAGATGTGAAAATTACCGAACTATCAGTTTAATAAGTCACGGCTGCAAAATACTAACGCGAATTCTTTACAGACGAATGGAAAAAGTAGTAGAAGCCGACCTTGGGGAAGATCAGTTTGGATTCCGTAGAAATATTGGAACGCGTGGGGCAATACTGACCCTACGGCTTATCTTAGAAGCTAGATTAATGAAAGGCAAACCTACGTTTCTAGCATTTGCAGACTTAGAGAAAGCTTTTGACAATGTTGACTGGAATACCCTCTTTCAAATTCTGAAGGTGGCAGGGGTAAAATATAGGGAGCGAAAGGCTATTTACAATTTGTATAGAAACCCAGTGGCAGTTATAAGATTTGAGGGGCATGAAAGGGAAGCAGTGGTTGGGAAGGGAGTGAGACATGTTGTAGCCTCTCCGCGATGTTATTCAATCTGTACATTGAGCAAGCAGTGAAGGAAACAAAAGAAAAATTCGGAGTAGGTATTAAAATCCATGGAGAAGAAATAAAAACTTTGAGGTTCGCCGATGACATTGTAATTCTGTCAGAGACAGAAAAGGACTTGGAAGAGTAGTTGAACGGAATGGATAGTGTCTTGAAGGGAGGATATAAAATGAACATCAACAAAAGCAAAATGAGGATAATGGAATGTAGTCGAATTAAGTCGGGTGATGTTGAGGGTATTAGATTAGGAAATGACACTTAAAGTAGTAAAAGGGTTTTGCTATTTGGGGAGCAAAATAACTGATGATGGTCGAAGTAGAGAGGATATAAAATGTAGAGTGGCAATGGCAAGGAAAGCGTTTCTGAAGAAGAGAAATTTGTTACCATCGAGTATAGATTTAAGTGTCAGGAAGTCGTTTCTGAATGTTTTTGTATGGAGTGTAGCCATGTATGGAAGTGAAACATGGACGATAAATAGTTTAGATAAGAAGAGAATAGAAGCTTTCGAAATGTGGTGCTACAGAAGAATGCTGAAGATTAGATGGGTAGATCACATAACTAATGAGGTGCTGAATAGAACTGGGGAGAAAAGAAGTTTGTGGCACAACTTGACTAGAAGAAGGGATCGGATGGTAGGACATGTTCTGAGACATCAAGGGATCACCAATTTAGTATTGGAGGGCAGCGTGGAGGGTAAAAATCGTAGGGGGAGACCAAGAGATGAATACACTAAGCAGATTCAGAAGGATGTAGGTTGCAGTAGGTACTGGGAGATGAAACAGCTTGCACAGGATAGAGTAGCATGGAGAGCTGCATCAATTAGTCTCAGGACTGAAGACCACAATCCAAATCCAATTACATCCGTTATGTTTCACAATGTGAGCATTAAGAAAAACCTATTCGAGCTATAGTAGTGTTATAACATTCGAAAATATGCAAGTACTGTATACAGTGTGTATCACAGTTAGTAGTGAAACCTGACATGGGTGAATGTGTACTCATGAAAATGGGTGTTGGAGGAGGAATGGGGGCGCCAAAGACAAAAGCGAATTCTACTATAGTAGCCCTGTTGTAATATTTTCGCAATAGCGGACATATACATTTGAACAAGTGGGTCATCTGATTAGAGAGGCTACACGAAGTGCGAAAAATAATTACTTCATCAAAATGGTTCAAATGGCTCTGAGCACTATGGGACTCAACTGCTGAGGTCATTAGTCCCCTAGAACTTAGAACTAGTAAACCTAACTAACCTAAGGACATCACAAACATCCATGCCCGAGGCAGGATTCGAACCTGCGACCGTAGTGGTCTTGCGGTTCCAGACTGCAGCGCCTTTAACCGCACGTTACTTCATCACTTGCAGTTATTATTGTTTTCTTGTTTGACACTTACTACAACTGAAAAGAAATTTTTCACCAGACAGTTCTGACTTACATTTACAAAGCATCTTCTATGTTCACTGGTGTCTCTTCCTCGTGTTTACATGTTTTGATGTCGACTGCTTCTTCCATCGTTGTTAGTGGAGGTTCAAGTCGAGATAGACATGCTTGCACATTTAAATTTCGAGATCTATCTTGGCTTTTAGAAACTCGCTTTTTCTTTTGTGGCATTTGTGAATTTCTCCACTGTAATTCATTTTTGAAAACTTCACGAAAGTGGTCTTCACAGAAATCTAGCTGTAGTTCCATCTGTTCCACATTCACTTCTTATGCAAACATGTTTCTTCAGACTCCAGCCAAAGGAAAAAACAGTACACTTTAAAATATGTAAACAAGACAAATATTCACCAATGACCACAGAAGGTAATTTATAAATGCGATCGAAATGCTTCTGGTAAAGAGCTGCTTTCAAACTGCTGTAATCTTCAGATGGGAAAAATCAATAAATATAAATCTGTAAACAAAAGCAAAACACGTCTGGTGAAACCCTCCCCTTAAATTACAGTAAATTTAAGACGGTAGAAAACAATAACTAAAACATAACACCTGCTGCCGAAGATGGCTGTGCGAATAAACATGCTGCATCATTTTGCTTCGAAACCATTTAAAAGTAATCAGAAGTAAGTCACAAATAAAACAAATATATCATTCAAAATAGTAAATGCTGATATTCCAAGCGTCGGAGAGATGAAATCGATGTCTTCACGAATTTTTGACTTTCGTGTCTTTTTACAGAACGGTCTGCGCTGCGTCCGGCTCAGACTACGCGCGATGACGTCATGGGCTACTGCACAGGCTCTGTGTTACAAAACGATCCCTTCGTTTAGCCGAATTGAGCCATAAATGTCATTTTTTTTCTGTTGTGTTCGGTAGCTCCTCATTTGTTATTCGGTCTACCTGTTTCATCTTCAACATTTTTTTGTAGCATCACACTTGAAAAGCTTTTGTTCTCTTCTCGTTTGACTGCCTATCGTCTCCGTTTCGCGCCAGGACTACGCTACACTCTACGGAAAACAAAAACCTTCAGAAAATACTTCTTAACGTTTAAATTTATGTTAGATGTTAGCAACTTCCTCTTTTAGAGGAATGTTTTTCTTTCTATTGCGCCGCGCGGGATTAGCCGAGCGGTCTCCGGCGCTGCAGTCATGGACTGTGCGGCTGGTCACGGCGGAGGTTCGAGTCCTCCCTCGGGCATGGGTGTGTGTGTTTGTCCTTAGGATAGTTTAGGTTAAGTAGTGTGTAAGCTTAGGGATTGATGACCTTAGCAGTTAAGTCCCATAAGATTCCACACGCATTAGAACATTTAGGCGCTACGGTCGCAGGTTCGAATCCTGCCTCGGGCATGGATGTGTGTGGTGTCCTTAGAGGTTTAAGTAGTTCTAAGTTCTAGCTGACTGGTGACCCCCGAAGTTAAGTCCCATAGTGCTCAGAGCCATTTGAACCATTTTGAACTTTCTATTGCCGATCTTCTATACCTCAAGTATCATCAGTAATCTTGCTTCCGAAATAACAAAACTTATCTACTACTTGTATTGTCCCATTTACTAGTCCACACTGCGCAAAAGAATTAACGAATCACCTTTTTGAAACCCTGCTATTTTCCCAATTGCGAAGTAGAATTTAAAAACTGGGCTTATGGGTGCCTAAATCCTCGATGCTGCAAAAGCATGGCGCCCTGCGACGTCACACTCTGGTTCGGGGACATTCATACAGGAAGCTGTACGCACAGAGAAAAAAAGGCCAGAGCTAAGAAGTTGATGTGAGGTGTAAAGTGGTTTAATGATGTCACGTTGACGCCAGATTCGACACTAATTCCGCTCGAAGACACCGAGGACGTGTCCCACGTGGGAAGGACATCGCACCGCCCATCCCTCACCCACGTACCACTCCTGCTTCAGACGCCTCTGGGATGGAGGTCAGAAGCGCGATGCCCAGCACTGAAATCAACCGGTTTTCTTATGAGTGGCCAAAGAAAACATTTCACGCAGCCGTCGCTCAGAATCGACACTAAAAGGCCTCAGGAAGTGGCATGAAAGGTGTCAATGAAACCACCCCTTTCACTGAAGCGTCCATTTACACTATGACACCCCACGGACGGCCGGCCGAAGTGGCCGTGCGGTTAAAGGCGCTGCAGTCTGGAACCGCAAGACCGCTACGGTCGCAGGTCCGAATCCTGCCTCGGGCATGGATGTTTGTGATGTCCTTAGGTTAGTTAGGTTTAACTAGTTCTAAGTTCTAGGGGACTAATGACCTCAGCAGTTGAGTCCCATAGTGCTCAGAGCCATTTGAACCATTTTGAACCCCACGGACGAGTCAACCCTTCTCTAAGGACATTGTGTGTGTATCACCCCTTTGTACATGATGTGTTACCTCTGGAGTGTGGCTCGACTACATTTTATGTGCTGTTAAAAAGCGTGGAAGCACTAGGGATCGGTGGAAATCGCCCGATGAAATGTGAACGTAATCCGAATCAGTTGAGGGTGTTTACGTTTTTTTTAGCCCTCCTCTTTTGTGCTGTGTAATTTTCTGAAGATCGCCTGATTCAGTTCGGCTACATTCCATTACCTTCGTTTCTCTTTTGTTGGTGTTCATCTTACAGTATATTTCCAGGACACTGTCCATTCCATTAAACAGCCCTCCTGACAGAATTACAATGTCGGTCGTATTCACACTTGTCAACACGTGCTTTATATCTGATTAGAGCAATGGACATTAAAGAAGTGAAGCTGCAGGGGGCAGCTATTTTAGACCAAAGGGCTGTACGCAGTCAATAGAAACGTATCTTTGTTGCGTTACGGAGGAAAGTAGGATGTAAGTCACGTCACGGATTTGCACCATGCTAAGAGGAGGCAGCAGTTACCATTTTTCTCATTGTAGCTGAAAAAAAAAAGTTGATTTTCAACATTTGGATGACTTGTATTCGTTTTATACATGTTGCAATACAGTTAACGTAATTTCTCCGAAAATCCCAATATCAATGCGATGGTTATCATTTTAACATTTGGCCTGGTGAGAGGATAACGAACGGTTGCAAACGTTGTATTCCCATTTGTTTATTTTCACTGGTGGCATAATTGGGCCTACAGTTCTTTAGCGAATTCCTGTATTTGTTGTACTGCGAGTAATTTAGTGTACTGCATCAACAGGGCTCTGAGCACTATGGGACTTAACATCTGTGGTCATCAGTCCCCTAGAACTTAGAACTACTTAAACCTAACTAACCTAAGGACATCACACACATCCATGCCCGAGGCAGGATTCGAACCTGCGACCGGAGCGGTCACGCGGTTCCAGACTGAAGCGCCTATACCGCACGGCCACACTGGCCGGCCATCAACAGGGGTAGAGGATAAAATATTAGCACGTCAGGAAGCATTCAGTTTTCTGTCGATTCCTCAACAATACATATGGAATGTTTCATTGTCATTTTGTAAGAAATGGCATCCGTTTCTATCCACAATCTCCAGTTTTACGCAAAATAAAGACTTTATAACTTATGACTTTTGCTTCATCCAGTACAAAAACCGGAAGAATATCAAGCTAAGAAGCTTAGGAAACGTGGAATGTAGAGGAAACTCTTACTGTGAGCTGGACATTACTTTCCTTTCATCTCAAAAGCTTCGTCATTCATTGGGTTTTAGATCTGAGGACCAACGTATTTTACGAAATAGATATGTAATCGTTCAATTCGTAATATATGCACATGAATGAGTAGCCTCAAATAGGACATCGACATTTGCTTGGTAACGGTATCACTCCTTAATTTCAATCTGATAAACCTCTGACATAATGTCAAACATGTGTTCACATCTTTTTTAAAACAAAAAAATACACTTCCTTTCAAGTATTTCTCTGTGCAGCCAAATATTGCACAGGATATCGCGCCCGGTGTACATCATCAATGGCTTGAGGGGGGATGACTGTCCCTGTTTACGCGGTGTGGGGCGGTCGTCGAAGGGCGGGTTCGGAAAGACAGCGCCAGTAATGGCGGCCTCCGAGGCTCGATAGGCGTGCCGCCCTGCGGCCAGATACGAAGTTAACCGTGCCGCCGCCGGCGTCAGAGAGATCCGGTTATCTGCGACCTCTCACCTCCGGCCTAATTGCGGCGCCCGCGGCAGCCTCCCCCCGCCCCTCTCACGCGTTTCCTGACCTGCAGACCGACTCACTGAGGGGGAGCCCCGGGCAGGCGGCGCCGAAGAGGGGGGAACGAGGCGGGCGCGACGTTCAGACACTGATCTCTGTACTGCCTGCGTGTCGCACTTCAGCTGTCTGATCGTGTCGGCCATAGATGCTCATATTTCGTATCTTGCTAAAATATCACATGACAACACCTCATTATAGGAGAATAACGGGTAAATAATAGTAATGTAATTATTCTGCGCAGTGTGATACTGTCCATTATAATTATCCGGGCTGTTATGCCGTGGTCGGTTGGTGAATTCTTTGTCAAATCCCAACGTTTCGTCCCCGTCTGCGGGAGACATCTTCAACGGGGTCTGTAGATCGATGGAAGGTCCAAAACACCCACTGGCTCGCTACTGACTGCCGCTAAATTACGTGTCCGAGCGCTCCCGCGCCGCGGCGTGACGTCACGTGTTTTGAAAACGTCAGTGCAGTTGGCCGCTGTCCGCTGCCGTCGATCGCCGTTGCCATCACACAGTGGTGAACAAGCGGTACACATCTTCTTCAACACCGGCATCCATATACCGTTTAATTTCACGTCCTCCTCCTTACGATTGAAATTATCAGGGTGTTTAGCGATTTCGATTGCCTCCCTGTAGAGCCTTTCGTAATATCCGCTTGTGGCCGCTAGTACTTGCGTCTCCTCGAAACGAATATGGTGGTTCCCTGGCTGGAAAGCATGCTCCGCAACGGCTGATCGTTCCGTTTCTCCTCTTCTACAATTGCCCTTGTGCTCTTCCAAACGTTTTGAAACAGTACTTTTAGTGGTACCCACATAAACATATCCACAGCTGCATGGGATTCTATACACTCCAGCTTTATCCAATGGTTTGCGAGCGTCCTTGGCAGGCTTAAGGTATTCCTGTATCTTTCTGGTGTGCTTGTAAATTACGGTGATATTCCGCTTCGTCAAGATCCTCCCTATTCTTTTCGTTACATTTTTAACAAACGGAAGGAAAACCTTAGATTTTGCTGTAGCCTGTGCGTCAATATGATTTCTGCGTGGCTGTCTCAACGCACGTTTTATTTTGGAGGACGAATATCCGTTCTTCATTAGTGCATTGTGGAGATGTTCCATCTCAGTATCGACGACTCAGGTTCCCAAATTTTCTAGCTCTGTCCGCTAACGTCTTGATAACACCCCGCTTCTGTTGTGGGTGGTGGTTCGAATCCCGGTGCAAATAACGGTCCGTGTGCGTGGGTTTGCGGTATACTGAGTGTCCCAAACTACCATTTTCGTTTCTAAAAACAAGCACATCGAGGAAATGTAATGTGCCGTCTAACTCCTCCTCCATTGTGAAATGAATTCTCGAGTTTATACTATTCAGATGTTCGTGGAACCGGCTTAGTTCCTCCCTGCCATGTCTCCACAGCACAAACGTGTCATCCACGTATCGGAACCATACATTTGGTTTTTTGGTGGCAGTACCTAAGGCCTGTTCTTCGAATTTCTCCATAAAGAAGTTTGCAATTACGAGACTTAGGGGGCTTCCCATAGCCACGCCATCCGTTTGCTCATAAAACTGTTCATTCCACTTGAAGTATGTGGTCGTCAAGCAACACTTAAACAGTTATGAAATACCGACAGGAAAAATTCGATCCAGCTGTTCCAATACATCATTAAGTGGAACCATGGTAAACAGCGATACCACATCGAAGCTGACCAATATGTCCTCCGGCTGGACCACTATGCCATTCAATCTGCTGATAAAATTTGTCGAATTCTTTATATAAGAGCCCGAACGGCCCACATGTGGTTTTAACAGCGTACTCAAAAACTTGACTAACGAGTAGGTGGGCGAACCAATGGCACTTAGTATCGGTCTTAACGGTACATTTTCTTTATGAATTTTGGGCAGTCCATAAAGCCTCGGTGGTAGCGCAACCGAATTGCAGAGACCTTTCTGTGCACTCTCTTCAATGGAGAACTTTTTTTATTAACCGCGACACAGTTCTAAGAACGTTGTTAGTGGGGTCCTTATTCAGCTTCCTATATGCTTGCGGATCCAGTACATCATTAATTTTACTCTGATAGTCGGCCACATCCATAACCACCGTTGTGCTTCCTTTGTCAGCTGGGAGAATCAAAATTCTATCGTCGTCATTCAGGAATTTTAAAGTTCTTCTCTCACCCACAGTTATATTACTCTTCGGCGGTTTTGCATTGGCTAATATTCTCACTGTTTCTATAAGGATTTGTTCAGCTGTTACAGAATCCACACTGCGAATTCCTGCTTCTACACTGGCTATAATTTCTTCCGTGTGCACAAAACGCGGACTAACAGCAGAATTTCCTACCTTGGCGAGCACAGATGTCTCATCGTCAGATAGCGAACGTTTGGATAAATTGATAACGGTCCGGGAAACGTCTAGATGCCGAACTGTCTGATTAGGTAGCAAATTATCAAACTACTTCTTCTGTCTACTGGACGTTGTCAACATACGCTTCCCAATGGTATCATGCAGTAGTCTAACAATTTTATCCCAGTCACCGCTGCACAGTTTATTACTGATCGTAGTATGGAGAGACATTAACTTGCAGTTTGTGCTTGCCAAGTCCCGTCGGGTCTGCTGAATGCGCTCTCGCAGTAAGGCCTCCTCAGTCCGTTTGAAAATGCGTTGTGCCTTTCCCGAATAGAACGGAAACTTCGGTATAAGTCCGACGGCTCTGCAACGAGACAGGAATGTGAGGGAACACAAAAGCTGCACTCTCTTCTTCTGGAGTCCTTCCAGGCGTCTCACTTCTCTTGACATCTCCTCCCCGTAGAGGTGTCTGATACTACTAAAATGTACAGTTTCACGGACGGATATGTCATGTCCATTATAATTATCCGGGCTGTTATGACAAAGAAGTCACCAACCGACCACGGCATAACAGCCCGGATAATTATAATGGACATGACATTTCCGGCCGTGAAAGTCTACATTTTAGTATCAGAAAGATACTGGCCAGTTAACTACTGCGGTATAACAGGGACAGAGTTAACTCAGTTCCAGGACTTGGGACTTTTAATAGACCCTAGTAGGGATGCCATGGTCTGTCGTGCCTTTCAGATTGGAGAGCTATATAATAGAGATATGGGTAAATCCTACTTTACATCTGCAATGCCATTGGTACTAAGGACCAAGAATCATCGAAAAATTAATGAGGAGGAGGGGGCATGGATCAAGGCTGATCTTGTCTCTAAAAGTATCAAACTTATTGGTGATGTAAGTCATTATTACAGAAATAAAAGTAAGCTTCCCTATTCCTAAAGAAAAATAATACACATCTTGCCAAAAGTCGAGAAGCTATTGTTCTTGGTATTGTAGCTCTCAGCGGCGCTCTGGGATGCTCTCTGTGTGAGGCACCTGTGCGTTTTACGTGATTACGAGGCAAGTCTTCCTATCTGCGCAGCTGCGCTAAATTAATCGGACTTTCGCGATCGGAGATGACGTCACGCAATGACAGCCAAGCGTACATCAAGAACCAGAACACGAAAACACAATGCTTTTCAATTCCGCTCTCACATCAGCCTATTACATCATATGTTGACATAAAGTCCAGAACGAGAAATCAGTATGCAGTTCTTTGTGACATAGAGACCGATGGGAATTTGTATGCCAAAGTGCAGCATGGCGGACGATGCAAAGTACATGAATCTGCAGACACGCCGCAGGTCTGTATTCAGAGACCAGAGTTCTTCATCCCGGTTTTATAGGGATTACTGGCTGCACACCGGGCGGCGCCTTGGCGCCACTTACTCCAACCTCTGACCACCTATGACGTCACTGCATTGAGAGCAACATCTCCGTCAGTTGACTAGTGGCCGTGGCCGTTTGCAGGCGACATCTGGAACACTGCTCAACTGTTTTTTCTTTTTTTTTAAGATGTTGAGGTATTTTGAGCAAAGTTTTTCTTAAAATACGAAAAAAAATTGCGAACACATGGTTTGAGACTAACTTGCTGAATTAAAATGCGGAAATAATGCGAATGGTGCTGTATTTCAGAGTATTTATTGTGTCTAAACGTTATATACCGAATGTTCGTAAAAATATATGCTAGTTTTCCGTTCAGTTTCATAACTTGTTTTTACAGAGCCTCAAAACTAGTAACAATTTTCCCACTCACGAAGTACAAAGGTGTGTTTAGAGCTTTGCACTTAAAAGAAAGAATTTTAAACCCAAAGGACTACACAAAAGTTACGCAGCAAACATATTTCAAAACCCTTACAGGTAAATTACCATGAATTGCAAGTTAGGATGCATGTTTATGTTTGTCCTCAGATCTAAAACTCGATGAATGACGGAATGTGAATATCTGCCTCACTACAACCAACTCATTGTAACAAACGTTTTCTAATATAATATGCTTCTTAGTTTGATATTCTTTCGGGATCTACATTGGATTAAGCGAAAGTAGATTATTATGCGTAAAAACAGGACATCATGGATAGAAATGGATATCGTTCGCTATAAAAGCATAATATGACGTGTCATACGAACTGTTGTGGACTCGTCAGAAAACAAAGTGCTTGTTGTCATACTGATATTTTCCCCTCTACTCCTGTTGGACCTGTGAACTAGGTAACTACGAATGCAACAAATAAAGGAATTCACTGAAGAACTGTAATTGTGTACCTTGTAAAAAAGGAAAAATGTCATTACAGTGTTCAAGCAGTGTGTTACCCTTTCACGTGGGCAACCTAGAAACGATAACCATCGCGGTAGTACTGGAGAAATCGAGGACGGTAAGTACAGTCGTGGGGGCACCGGCGCAGCGGGCCATCCTTCCCCGCCCCTACCCGCAGATTAAAGGAATAGCTAACACTGTACTGTTATACAAAACAGGAATGAACAGATAATTTCAAAGTTGTACGTAAGTTTGTAAATTGCCGATAAAACGTATGAGCTCAGCGACATCAAGTTGTCATGCTCGTACTTAATGATGATACAGCGCAGGCTTTCACGGTCGGTATTTCAGTACTTGCCGAGTCTTTGTTTCTTGGGCATTAGGGCGTGCTCGAAAGCGTGTTTCTGTTGCTAACGTTTCGTCTCCTAGTGCTGGAGACCTCATCAGAAGCTATAAAGACTCAGATAGCAGCCCCATTCTTAAACAATCTCAGCAAGTCGAACTGCTTATTCGTATCCGTGCAAGTATCGGTTCGTGACGTCATAAGACAGGTGGAGATGGAGTCGCGTCGACGTGTTACGCAGTTTGTAGCAGGTAACGTTTAGCGCCGTTTGCTTTGTGTGGTATTAAGGCCCAGAAACTGTGTATTTGCGGCCCTTCCTCTTTACTGTTCAAGCTTTTTTTTGGTGGTTTTGAACGATTCTTTTTGTTAAAGTCGTCTTTTTTGCTAACATAGTTTTTGTGATTTTGAAACTAGACAAGCTCCGAAAGAGTTGGACTTGATGAGCGTGCATAAGTTTAAAACCGCTGCCTGAAATTTTATAGCCCCCGATGATGTACAGAGCATTACGACATAAGACGTTAGGCACAATAATATATCCTTGGACCACAGCCTGATGCCAATATATGCCGTTTTCTCGTTCTTGTATGTGCAAAATGTTCCACCGTTTTAGCAAACCTAGTATTTGCTGGCAAAGGAGGCTTTTCGTTGAACTATACTTTGAAAGTTACGCCAGTTGCAGGCGCGGATGTAGTGTATGAAGAAGGCGTGCTTTTGCGCCTGCGTGCGAGGCTAATTTCATGTGCGCGGCTCTCGGCGGAACAGTTGCGTAGGAGGCTGGACATTCGTGATGTCTGGGCTGGGACATGGGTCTTGGGGCGTTCCAAGCACATTCTAGAGAGTTCTGCTTTACACACACTCACCATCAGACTGATCATTCGTCTCATCTTTACCCTGCTGGCAATATTGTAAACTGGCCAACCATGTCTGATTAACTGTAGAACATGCAGTTATTTTTTAGAACATTTTAGCTTGGACAAAACGTTGTTTTTGAAACAGCCGTAGCTTCAATTATATACATCTGGATGGCTGTGAATACGGCAGGTAACTCGACACCAGCTCTGCCACTTGTAAGTCTTGTACACTAGACAATGTTTACATTTTTCTTTGCACAAAGTTTTTATCAACATTAGCTGTGCTATAAACAGAAAGGAAATTGCATGAAAAATTTCACCCAAAGACTTAAGTGCTTCATTTTGAAGATCTTCGTCGTTTTAGCTACACATACGCCTATAACATATATAATTCCTTAATACCGGGTATTTAATTACGAAAATAAACCTCACTCATTGGATAAAAAAATAGTACTTTAGGCCTAATCACGGGCTCCGTTAGCCTATCACCTTGCAAAGCTCTTCGAAGTGCTTTTCTTCTGCTCGAGTGGTCCATCCTACTCAGATGTTGAAAGTTTCGCCAAGTAGTTTGTCGTATAGTTCTTTCTTTGATGCCGGCTGTTTCTGACAGCAGCCGAGCGATAGGTCGCAGCGGTAAGTCAGGCACTGAACATGGATTCGGGGGGCTGCGATTGGAATCCTCATCCGCCCATCTAGGCACTAACTGTCGCGTCCCGAGAGGCAGTGAGGAGGACGCGTTCTGACTGAGAGCCTACCTCCATCGATGCAGTCAGAGAGCGACTTAAGCGTGGGCAGGTCACAGGACTCCAGCCAACAAGCTAACGGGGGTTTCAGGATCACAGAACATCGCAAACTCTCAAGAGAGCTGAGGACTAAACGAAGCTCCGAATAACCAAAATCTAATGGAAGTATTCTCCTAGCACTATAGTCTGTCTGTAAACTGAAGAGCGAGCAGCGCCTTTGGTGGGGGAAGTGGCCTTTCCCGGAAGAACGCTGCCACTGGCCTACAGGGCCACCCAAAATCAGTTGCCCTGTTACCCGTCTAGCGGTGTAGTTCAGCGTGCAGTGATATACTGATATACGTCGTTTCTGTTTGTGGAATCTTTGTTGCCAGCGTCAGTCAGTTGACTTTGTGCACTCACTGATATACTTCAGTATCCCGAAGTGATGGATAATCGCCCTGCATTGCAAGAAAATGTGCGGAATACGAAGAAGAGGAGGTATTTGCGGAGTAACGAGCGTTCGATCGTCTCTAACGTTATTACAGCGTGTGTTAAGGAGGCAACACAAAAAGAACTGTTGGTTAACATTAACAGCCCCAATCAAAGGGCTGCAGTTTATGCAAACGTCAGCCTCGCCACTATAGGACGCATAAGGAAGGAACGTGAAAACAAGCCGCATGGTTTACTGGAATCGCCGCGAAGGAAAACTGATAATTTAGGGAGGAAACCCATCGTCATAGACAGTTTCACAAAATCAGTCATTCGACAAACGATGGAGGACTTTTACATAAACCAAAAAATAGTGCCGACATTACGGAAATTGCTTAATGCCGTGAAACAAAAAATACATTTTCCTTGGCAGAAAGATGTTTTACACAAGACATTGCGTGAAATGGGATTTACCTGGAAAAGATCTGTAAGTAAACGAAAGATTCTCGTAGAAAGAACGGATATAATTGACTGGCGATGTAAGTATCTGATCCAAGTGAGGAAATTAAGGGAGCTAGGCAGAAAATTCTTTTATATTGATGAAACTTGGGTGGACAATAACATTACTTACAGAAAATGTTGGCAGGGCCCTGGCGTTGAGGGCATTATGGACAATGTTAGCGGAAGCAATAGGATTATAGTGGTGAATATTGGATCAAAAGATGGGTTCTTACCCAACGCACAGTTGGTTTATAAAGCGGGTTGTGCAACAGGAGACTACCATGGGCAAATGAACTACGAAAATTTTTCTAATTGGATATCGAATAAAGTGATTCCGAATCTGCCACCGAACTGTGTTATTGTTATGGACAACGCTTCATATCACAACAAGGAACACAACAAAGCTCCAACTAGGTCCTCGAATAAAAGCGAAATGATTGAATGGTTATTAAAAAATAAGGTGGAAGCTGAGTTGACAATGAGAAAAACAAAATTATTTGATTTAATTAAACAACATAAGCCGGAAGACAAAGTATTTGAAATTAATAAAATACTTGAAGCCCATGGACACACTGTGCTGCGACTTCCACCATACAACTGTGACTTAAATCCAATTGAAATGGCGTGGGCAAAGCTCAAGAATTTCGTCAGAGGAAGAAATATTCTTGGAGATATTTGCATGACGAAGTTGCTGCAGTTGGTGAAAGAAGGTATGTAGACATTTTCTGAGCTTCCATGTTTTATTCCGAACTAAATTTTGCCGTAACCGAAAGAGAACGTATACAAAAACTTGTCCCAATTGTTACAGGTTTTGAAACGATAAGTCAAGATGACTGGAGTGCATACTGCCTCCATGTGGAGAAACTTGAAAGAGAATATTGGGTTAAGGATGGGGTTATGGAAGACGTAATAGACGCTATAGTTATTAATTTAGAAAGTGATGACGACGAGGACGACGACGACGACGACAGTAATGATAGTGACAATGTTGATGATGACCTCTAAAATACGATGTATGTAAACAGGCAATGAATATTTTTTTGAAAAATATGTTGTGTGTTCTTTCAAGCCTGACTCTGCTCATACACTATGAAATTTCTTTTGGTAGAAATGTAGTACATGGTAGTAAAAGATTTTCCAAGATAAATACAGTCAAATGTTGTCCAAAGCAATAAATACCATTATCACTTGTTGTACAAAACCAGGAATAACTTGAGAGCTTCATGGTAAAATCAATTAACGTTTCGCTAGCAGAACGTGATTCAATCACGTAATACATTTAATGCCTAGAGAACAGCAGCATTTGAATATACTCTGTCACTAAAACTCTATCTCGGTTACTATTCACATGATTCTAAGGAATATTGCTTAAAACATGTGTGCAATAGCTAATCTAAACACTACTGAAATTTCTTTCGAGACACGTATACCAATTCTGGACTTCTATGTAAAAAGCTTGACATACAAGGTGCGTTCACATATTAATTTTTATTTTTTGGTAAGAACTTTACTTGTTAATCTACAACAATGTTATCCTATTCAAAATATTCCCCAGTACATGCTATACACTTATGCCAGTGCTTTTTCCAATTCCCAAAACACTTTAGGAATTATTTCCTCGGGATAGTTCATAGGCCTTTTGACTGCATTTTTAATCTCACCCATTCTTGTAAAACTGCTGTCCTTTAAGGCCTGCTTTGAAATGTTTATACCACTTGTGTGTTCTGGGTTTACTCATAAGAGACTCACCAAAAGCAATATTTAACATTCCTAAAAATTTGATACACTTTATTCCATTCTTATAACAAAATTTAGTACAGATTCTCTAATCTATTTTTATACAAAACAAATAATAGTTGATGCTACCAAAACACATACAACTTTTTCGACAACTGAGAGCCGGCCGCGGTGGTCTAGCGGTTCTGGCGCTGCAGTTCGGAACCGCGGGACTGCTACGGTCGCAGGTTCGAATCCTGCCTCGGGCATGGGTGTGTGTGATGTCCTTAGGTTAGTTAGGTGTAAGTGGTTCTAAGTTCTAGGGGACTTATGACCTAAGATGTTGAGTCCCATAGTGCTCAGAGCCATTTGAACCATTTGACAACTGAGAACTGGGTAAATACCCAATATGCAAAACATTGCACAGATACTTTTCAAACATGTTTACGAAGAGAGTGGCAAAAAAAGCAGTGCAAACCGAACTAATACAAAACACGGAATTATAAATTTCTGCTTACTTTTTAAACACTCTTCGTGTTGCAAGAATTGTTAAGTTCCAATGCAGACCCTTTAAAGAAAACTTCTACATTTTAGTAAGAACAAGCCTTAAATTCTACAGGTTGATTGCACTATATCTGGTTCGTCTTACGAATAGAGGAACATACATTCACATGAAGAGGCATTCGGTTCTATGTTTGTAGTAGAATACTGACTTCCGTTCTTATGTTAATATTATTTACTCTATAATGTTTTGTTTCGAAGAAGCTATCGTCTTTTGTTTTCCTTATACTCTTAATGCATTTGTCTAAAAATAAACACAGCCGGGACGTATCTGTACGCGGCGTCGCCACAGATATGAAGCGCTCTCCGCCGCAGGGCCGGTACTACGTTGTGAAATAGCCTGTAGAAGCGCCCTGTGACGTAGCAGGGTAGGCAGAGTGGGGACTCGCTTGCTCGCTCTTCAGTTTACAGACAGACTATACTGAATAGAGATGTTCTGAGTCAGTGTCCGCTAGTACTGTACGCGCCCTACGCAGCTCTGTTGATCCACAGTCGGTCTTCTCAGTAAAACTGCTACTCAGAGAGTGCTTCGAACATTCCAAGTCTGCAGCCCCCCGACGACCGACACAGGGGTAGCGCCATAGGCGACTATCGGACTGTGTGTGTCCCGTTTTAGGGCGGGTCCCTTCTGTATAGTGTTCCTCTAGTGTCTGGAAGGTCGCCGCTGACGTACCAGGTTCACGTGTACCAACACTGCCATATCGGGTCAAAACACAACGCTGCGGTCACGCGCTCGGTACAGCAGCCGAGTCACGCGCACGGCGGCCACGGCCCGCCCCTTGAGTATACAGTGTGGCGCCAGGTTGCCGCTGCGCGAGCAAACTGTTTCCCAACACAGAACTTAACCACCACGTTGATTCAGTGCAGTCTTCCGTCCCTACAATCGGTGTACGCGACAGAACGTGTTCGGAGATTTTCCCTCTAATCGCTTGAGGCGAATTCTGGGACGGCTGCTCGGATATGGCCAATATTTCCGCACCCGTCCTTCCCCTACCCTACTGTTCTATCGTTGTTTCTGACGGTACCGTTTCCAAAGAAGTCAGAAGCAGTTGCAGCGGCCATGCTTTCGGATTCCAAGGACTAAGGTGGTGTATTAATAATTCTTTGTAGTGATTTGCACCTAATGTCAAAACGGTAAGATTATGTTTTTAGGATCTATCGCTACGCTTCGTTCCATACATTTCTTAATCCTACGAATTATGTTTGTGGTTCAAATGGCTCTGAGCACTATGGGACTTAACATCTGAGGTCATCAGTCCCCTAGAACTTAGAACTACTTAAACCTAACTAACCTAAGGACATCATACACATCCATGCCCAAGGCAGGATTCGAACCTGCGACCGTAGCAGTCGCGCGGTTCCGGACTGAAGCACCTAGAACCGCTTGGCCACCGCGGCCGGCAATTACGTTTGTCAGTGTGTTAAAAACGCCAAGGAAACTTTCGTCAAATATGTATATGGTTTCTTTTCTACCATCCCAACGCGTTAGATTTGGTGTCTTAATGTTACTTTCGAACTACTCAAGGAAAGATCTTCGAAATCCAACCGCCGTCACGCGCTGTGACCAAAACATCTGTAGGTCTTCTCGACTGTTTCGAAACACAGGGCTGTTTCTTGAATAGCTTCTTAGCCTCTACAGCGTTTTTGGGGATTAAATTCAAATTGTGAGGTCATAATTTTTGCAGGCTCTTGTATATGCCACTCGTGACGATTGCTCCGTCACAGCTTTGGCTGCAAAACTTGCCCCTACGCAGTCCCTTCCGTTCCACACGTTCCATTAACCGATGTACGTAACCTGATGCAGAGTCATGTTTGACCTCCGTAAGGGACGTAAATGAATCGCACCGACCCCTGTAGGGTTTTCAAAAGAATCTTTCATTATTTTAGCGTAGTGAAAGACTTTCTTGACTTATCGACTTTGCTAATCTTTCTACTTTACGCCCCCACTTCCATTTCTCCTCACGTTTCCTGACTTTCTTCTCTCCAGAACCTCCTTATCTCCTGAGACGTCGCTCCGGCCGACGCCGCCGGATAGTTTGCTTAATTGTGTGGTTATATTACTTTCGCCTATCCTCTTGCTGTTAGAGTAAACAGCAACATCAAATTGCGACGTGACGTATTTCTCAACAATACTGGAGTCCCTGTAGCGGGCCGCGCCGTTGCTTAGCATCAGTCTGAGACGAGGCGACTGGAGAGAAACATGAAGGTTTTCGTCCCCGGTCAGCAAAATCTCAAGAAAACCGTGAAATTCAGTGAGAACAGGGAACAAGAAAACTGTGAAATGCAATGAGAATGCGGAGCAATGAAACCAACCAGGAGGTAAGCAATCTGATTTCCACCAATCGGTAGCACCAAAACCGCAGGCGACAAATCGATTGTACATTGCTCCGGTCGCATAACAAATTGTGACGGGCATGTGTGTGTGTAATGAATATAGTGGTCTTCGATACAGCATTTACATTCAGGCTAATTTTGTTTTGCAAGGCAGTCATCTAAACTGTTTATCAAGATTTGTGTGAACCAGTTCGTGTTGGAGGTAGCATGAATTTTGTAAATCTGGGGAGTACAGGAAAATCGGAAGACTAGAAGCTATTCGTCTCCTACAAGGCTTCTGCGCCAAGTGATGTTCTCGCTCGTATGGACTCAGTTGAGGTAGTCGAGTGTGTCACCAAGGTGTCTTCAAACACACATTTTCCATGCACAGATAAGAAGTAACACATTCTTATAAGAATTTCTAAAAGTAATACGTGAATCTTGAATGTAAAAGAAATTACATGTTACGCTATGAGACACAGATGGTGCAATGTTCCATTATACTTTTGGTAATTTCCAAGAATGATTGTCTATCGAAGTCGCGCGTTCCAAACGATACATATCGAACGTGCAATCATAAATCGATAATGCGGCTGTGGTGGCGGGCGTTATGATCAATTATTTGTGATCGTCATTTTTATCTAATTTGCGTCGTTCCCTCAGTTGCTCTACATTACATATCTCCGCGAGTTATTTGTGAGTTGCAGGGGAAACCCAGACGATTTATGTCGGTAGTGAGTGGAATGTCTGGTGTTCTTGACATTTCTTCGGCGGATTCTCTCACATGGAAAAATCTAATTTCACGCTTATCCAGCGTAGAAAATTGAGTTTTTGTCGCAAATATGGAGTACTACCGGACGAGGAAACGAGGGACTGTGTAGACTGTGGTTATGCGAAGTGTGTAAGACTTTGTAAGAAGAGTTCCAGTGCTGGCATACCGTTACAATTTCATTGCGAGCAGTGCGGAAAACGAACGGGTATCAGGAAGAATACATGGTTCGACTCTTCCAAATTACGTCCATACGATATCGCTGTTTTTGTTGCTGACGCTACTGTATAAGTTTGTTCCGTTGACGTTGGTGTTAAACTGTAGTTGGAGCAGTTACTTCTGAAGTTTTTCAGTTACGGAAGTTTATTTCCTAATGACATTACTTGAAAACTGTGTTAGCAGTTGAGTCAGCGGCGCTATATCGCTACAGGCTGTCTTTTCATGTTATTCTGTAGGTCATATCTTTGTACTTACCAGCTATGTTATTGCTTACATGATTAATGTTTATGTGGTTCTACGCATAAATGTAATTTAATCACAATGTTGTTTGGAAGTGCATGAGATTAGTAACAATTTAGAATTTGTGTGTGTGAATATATTTCGATCTTTTCAAGAATAATCATTAGTTTTCCTTTTTGTGCGATGCGTAAAACCTCAACAATCTGTTCTATACCGTCCGCTGTCGAGATTTTACACATTTCACATAATGGACCACTAATGAATATTCTTGAAGAGATCGAAATATATTCTCTCTCTCTCTCTCTCTCTCTCTCTCTCTCTCTCTCTCTCACACACACACACACACAAAATTATCCTCCCGAAATTCTAAATGAACACGTCGATTTTAATTTTATCGAAATTGTCGTTCCAGACACGAGATGAGTGGAAAAATAAAATCTACAAACATACCAGAGATCATGTTACCATAAAAGTAACCACTGAATCACTGGAAAGCATACGGCTGAGAATGAAACAACATTGAGAATTGTCAGAAATGTCGTGCACTAAAAACAAAATTACAGTAGGATTAAATTACATCTGTGCATAGAACCAGATAAAGACGAATCATATAAACAATAACATAGCTGTTAAGTACAGAGATATGACCTACAGAAAAGCGTGGAAAGGCAGCCCCTAGGGATATAGCGCCGCTGGCTAAACTGTCAACACAGCTTTCAAGTAACGTGATTATGGAATAAATTTCATAATTGGAAAACTTCAGAAATAACTGATCCGGCTAGAGTTTAACACCCACTACAGCTCCTCCAACATCAAAGAAGTAAACTTATACAGTAAAGTCAGCAACAAAGACAGCGATATCGTATGGACATCAAGAACACCTGATGTACGTAGCAGACGATAATTAACGTTAAATTATCTAGATCAAAATCTGAAATATTGTACCAAACTATGTATTTCTACAGATAACCTAACGATGTCAATCTATCCGAAATAGGCTTATTCTAACAAAAAATATAATCGAAGACAGCAGCGTCTTGATATCGTAGCATAACAATAGTGTAACTTATAATGTCCTTATATGACATACACGACGCAGCAGGCCCCGACGAGTACAAATTAAGCTACATTTTTGACAGAAAATTAATGTTTTTTAAATCCTAGGTGTCTTACAAACGGAATGAAATGCGGTTTAAAAAATGGTTCTGAGCACTATGGGACTCAACATCTAAGGTCATCAGTCCCCTAGAACTTAGAACTACTTAAACCTAACTAACCTAAGGACATCACACATATCCATGCCCGAGGCAGGATTCGAACCTGCGACCGTGGCAGTACGCGGTTCCGGACTGGAGTGCCTAGAACCGCACGGCCACCGGCGGTTTAAAATTATCGTTTCTTGCTTACGTACAATTCCATGAGAGTACAGTTTCTATCATCATTCCCAGTACAGTTCGCCCACATTTTCGTGGGTAGTACTGGATAGACAGAGACCACTGCAGTTCGCTCTTCTCGCTAGTAACTTCGATGTTCAGAGAATACCCACTTTTAGTGCTGTGTTGCATTTCGATGATAAGTAGTTTGTAGCGCTGGTACTTACACGTGGACTCTTACACCTTTGCAAGCTCCTGGTCTGACACAAGCATTAATCATGCACTGTGAGTAGGCTCTCAAGCGGTGGATGGCGGTAGTGTTGTCTCGATAGAAGACCAAGGACTATGTAACCTTTCGGACAGATATTCAGTGGTTTCCAGTCTTAATTTGCAATATTGCGTGGAAAGAATATCATCATAAAACGTATCAATAAATTAAAGTGATTGCATATTCGTTTACTTACATTTCTCTTACGTTTCCTTAACTCCGTGTGTAGTGTCTCCTACGTTTGCTAGTACAAAGACGCCCTGAACACAGCATTCTCTGCCAACTTGAATACATGTTTTGCATATATTTATGTCACAAATTTTTCCAAAACCAACTTCGATTATTTTGATGTAGGGAAAGACTACGCTTGATAGATTGATTTTACTACTGTTCCAATTTTAATTTTTCTGCCGTCCTCATGCTCCGGGAACCCAATCATTGTCCCACTTGCCCCTGGAGAAGTAAGAATCACAGCACTAATACTGACACAGCAAGAAGATCAGCTGTTGATATCGTATGTAAAAGAAAAAAAAAGTAGCTGTCAGCTGCACTTCGCGTGATGTGTAACGACATAAACTCGGCATCTTGTTATCCGTCACGTGATTTATGTTTTGGTTTAAATCTAAGCTGGTTGGAGAATCGGCAAATGGCTCGACCTCTGTGTAGGAGCGATGCCGCTACTCGACGATGTTGACAGGAGTGGGTCAACTGTGGCCGAACACAGCGACAAGCAGGAAGCGGGCGATATAGAGAGACGACAGAACGGGACCCCCGAGCAATCTTCAGAGAGGCACTCAGAGCACCAGACTCATCATTGTATCAACTCGACGTGATGGCAACCCGGAGCGGCCCATTCGGCATGTTGTTGGGCCCATCTGTACCGCGCTGCATGGTGTCGTGGTTGTGAAGATGGACCTCGCAATGGCCGTCGGGACTGAAGTTGCGCATCATGTAGCCTATTGGGCACAGTTTGAGTCTTAACACGACTTCCTGTGGCTGCACGAAAAGCATTATTGAACGCGGTGGCGGTGCTGTCATGGTTCCTCCGAGTCATAATCCGTAGGTAGCGGTCATCCACAGCAGTAGTAGCCCTTGGGCGGCCTGAGCGAGACATGTCATCGACAGTTCCTGTCTCTCTGCATCTCCTCCATGTCCGATCAACAACGCTTTGGTTCACTCTGAGACGCCTGGACACTTCCCTTGTTGAGAGCCCATCGTGGCACAAAGTAATACTGCGGACGCGATCGAACTGCGATATTGATCGTCTAGGCATGGCTGAACTACAGACAACACGACCGCGTACCACCTTCCTGGTGGAATGACTGGAACTGTTCAGTTGTCGGACTCCCTCCGTCTAATAGGCGCAGGTCATGCATGGTTGTTCACATCTTTGGGTGGGTTTAGTGACATCTCTGACAGTGAAAGGGACTGTGTCTGTGATACAATATGCACGGTCAACGTCTATCTTAAGGAGTTCTGGGAGCTGGGGTGATGTGATACTTTTTTTTGATGCGTGTACGTCCCGTTTTCTTGCTCTTCATCGCAAGCAATCCTGGGCTTAAATTTCAGCAAGATAATGACCGGCCGCTCACTGCGAGAGTTTCTACTGCTTGTCTTCGTGCTTGGCGAACAAGGTCACCGGATCTCCCCCCAAGAGAGAAAGTTCGGGGCTTTATGAGAAGAGTCCTCCAACCAGCTCTGGATTTCGACTATCTAACGCGCCAATTGGACACTGACGACTCGACATGTCTCAGGACGACATCCAACAACTCTATCAACCAATGCCCAGCTGAATAACTGCTTGCTTAAGGGCTATAAATGCACCAAGGCGTTATTGATTTGGCTCAATTTCTGAAGCTCTTTTACTTGAATAAATCATCCAATTTTTAAGAAATTGTAATCATATATTTGTCCTAACATGTACATCACATTTACCGATTTCTGTCCCATTAGAGTAATTCCTCCGTGCTGCATCCTATTTTTCCCCTTTAGAGTGTGTTTATCCTGGCAACATGAGGGCCGTCAAGCCGTCTGTTACATCTACCCAGACATTGTATACACTTTACATTGTGTTTACATAATGACATTACTATGAATATTGACTATGTTCACCCTGTTCACTGGTGCAATTCTGGCAGTGCAGATTCCTCCACGTATCGTTGCTAACCGGTGTAGTGGTGTATTTTGGTAGTTATTTGTGTACGTTTGCACTTCTATGTTTTGGTAGTTCATCCTCCCGCCCTGTGGTTGCAGAATTTCGGGTGGGGAGTGAGTTCCTTGTCTCCCAAGATCTGGTGCTGTATTATTAAGGTTAATTCTAGTTCAGTCTTATGTTTTGTTAATCCCTGGATATATGTGCCCGCCATACTATTTGCGCTGTATTCATTCTAAGTGAGTTGCACTGACAGTAGTTGGGGGTTCGAGTCCTGTCACGGAGCTGATAAGGGGTCACATTGAATATACTATATTACTATGAATATGAATGAATGACATTACTATGTATGAGTAATTTGGAATACAACACTTGGAGGTAACTGTAACAGCATAATTTAAATGGAACGGTGGTCTGATAATATTGAAAAACTACGACCAAGGTGTGGAAGGGGCCAAGGAGTTGACATATCAGACGTGATCTAACACACAAATAATTTATTCATAACATACAATAATAACACCATCTACGTAAATCCTGCTTCGATGCTTACAATTGCCCAAAATGGGAGGGCCACCACTTTCGAATTATAAAGGCTTTAATTTAAGAAACTAAAACGCCTATTATAATTTTTAAAAATAATAACACAACACATAAGCAAGCACTAAGTGAACGCACTTTTAAATCTTTAATTATTAATCACAAAGCGTGGGTTTACCACATTTAAATTCTCATTGCAATATAAAACATAAATACATGAATTCCCAACACAGCATGGCTTCAAAATTTCTACCTGGACAACCTATGGTCCTAAAACTTTCGTATTACATTCCGACCAGTCACATTAATAACTTGTAAACACGATTGGTAAAATACAAACGTCTACACATAATCAATTTTAATAATCCAAAATCACTCAAAAAAAAAAAAAACCACCAGAAGTTCGATACGGAGCATGTAAACCTGTTTATACAATCTTCCGGACCAAAATAGGCGCGAGGGCCACCATAACAGAAGTGCGCTGGTTGCTTTTAGGATAGGTGCTCCCATTAGTTTAATCACTGAGCAGATATTTACTTAAACGACCGGTAAGATAGTCAATGCAAATAGAAGGTATTTCTAAAGGTTTTTTTTCCTTCCTCACTTTTAACAAGGCGGTTTTAGTAAGGTGGAAATTACACTCTGAGGAGACTCAATTGCAATATGGCGGGCACGCCTTGACGAGGACGCCATGCCACTACACACGTACTACACTAGCCGCGTATCCGCTGTTAAGCCAAACATTAACAACACAGTTCCATATTCCTGACACCCAAATAGTCGGGATCAAAACAAAACCAAAAATCCCAAGAGCGCAAGATCCAGCATAGCTTCAGACCAGATCTTACTTCATGCGGTTGCCTTCACAAATACAGGTATCGAAATGAAAACAAGAACGTGTAACAGCATTCCATAATCGGCACAATGATCTTCTTTAGGTCCCGGTAGCGCTAGACAACGCTGACATGCCAATGTTAACAAACCTATAAGGCAACACCCTCCAACTGACAAGCCGAAACCAATGTGACCCCTTATCAGCTCCGTGACAGGACTCGAACCCCCAACTACTGTCAGTGCAACTCGCTCAGAATAAATACAGCGCAAATAGCATGGCGGACACATATACCCAGGGATTAACAAAACACTAGACTGAACTAGAATTAACCTTAATAATACAGCACTAGATCTTGGGAGACAAGGAACTCACTCCCCACCCGAAATTCTGCAACCACAGGGCGGGAGGATGCACTACCAAAACATAGAAGTGCAAACGTACACAAATAACTACCAAAATACACCACTACACCGGTTAGCAACGATGCGTGGAGGAACCTGCACTGTCAGAATTGCACCAGTGAACAGAACAGAGGATTGCCACAGCAGTGGCCACAAGGCGGGAAAGACGACTGGATGAACTCGATTCCAAGCGACGATCAACTTGAAACATTCACACTTAACTTCCTTTCTCCTTTCGCTCGGCGCACTTCGTCGTTTGTCCGGGACTGCTGTGCACAATTCTGAGTCGTCCCCAGTCGTCCCGGCAGACACCGACGCAGCCGAACTGCTCCCGGACTCAAACCCTCGCCGAACGGCAGCTCCACCGCCCCATGATGGTTACTATTTGTTTGCCTTCGTCGACGCAGGCGATGATTAGACTGCCATCCGCCTCCCGCGAACAACCAGTGAAGAGCGGATATAGGGGCCCAACCAGGCCGACTTTCCTCCACGGGTAGAAGTGCGGGCTCGATAACAACACGCGTACTCGGAAGGCAGGATGTCGACGTCACCAGAGCAGGCACGAAGGCCACAGAGCGACATCCTCCTCCAGCGTGACCGCGCTCGCCTATAAATAGTACAGGCCAAAGAGTCTGCTGCAGTAAACACGTGAGTCGGTCGTGTTACCAATCTACGGTTTCTAAGTACACCGAAGACAAACTCGCAATCGATAGTGGGTACACTACGGGCGGGAGTTCAAACGAAAGAGCTTCATAAAAGACCAACCCTGAGCAAGCGAAGCAATCAAAGGCGTCAACGAGATGCTAGAGCCCGATCGCGCCCAAACACTGTCGATTACCAAAAATATTGGCTCCACACGACGCTCAGGAAACGAGCCTGTAGACAGATCACAATTAGGCACGTACTGGCAGCAAAGGATGTGACGGATGAGGTGTACGTAGTATGGAGCTTAAATTTAGGCTGATCAGTCAGCATCTAGGCCACTAAAATATTTAGCAGAACTAAACTGTCTTTATTGTTCATTGAGAATATGTAACATATCTATCATCACTGAACAGTCCGCGGCTCGTGGTCTTGCGGTAGCGTTCTCGCTTCCCGCGCACGGGGTCCCGGGTTCGATTCCCAGCGGGGTCAGGGATTTTCTCTGCCTCGAGATGACTGGGTGTTGTGTGTCTTTCATCATTTCATCCTCATGCACTGGTAAGTGGCCGTAGTGGCGTTAACGAAACGGCCCCGCGAGGGGTCTCTCGGCCACCAATGCCATACGCTCATTATTATCAGTGAATAAAAGAACGAGAGGGCAACATGTTATTACCCAACGTAGCAGTACATAAGAAGAAGAAGAAGAACACTTCAAATATAATTTTACAATGATGCATTTCCTGCCAGTAGAGAACGCATTCTCGCATTAGCCCCTTGGACAGTTAAGGCACAACTAAAAGAGAGAGAAGGTACATTGTAAAAGACGCGAAACCTAAAATCTTATGGCCAGCCAAGATTAATCAGAAATAACCTAGACAGTGAAATGATAAAGATTCCTTTAACAACTGAGCAACAAGACCTTAACTAATGAAACCTCTAAATTTAGCTATCGACAATAAAAAAAAACTTTAAAACAGATCATCTTAAAAAGCTAAGCAACAAGTAAAATTTAAGGCTTCTAAGCTTTACTGTAGGTAATGAACTCTTTGAGTACTTTTAAATAACGATGATCTACTGGAAAACTTAACTTCATGAATTTAACTAAGTTAAACTTTAAAGCAAACTCAATTACTCTGTTGCTGGATCACGGCAGACAAATGATTTATAGCAGACAGCTTAGCTACTTCCGGTAGTGCACGACAGTTGACAATGAGGTAAGCAACAAATTTGAGTTCCGTAATTTACAGTTCGTGTTAAGATTAGGGTTCAACAACTTGGAAGTTAAGCGGAGAGCAAATGGATATTAGAAACTGATCATTGACACCACGATAAAATATACAAACTGTATTCAAGGTGAATCCATAGGGCAATAACAGTCACAGGAAATAGCCCAGGCAAAGAGCTCGTTTTCATGGGAACAGCTCATGCATCGAACACTCGTGATGCTCATCTTTTGCAGACAGCACCCTGTCAAACGGTGTATGCAGAGGATAGCATCAACAGGTTCCACAAACGGCCACCATACTGCAGAGTGTACCAGGTCACACCTCGTCCCCAAAATAACCAAGTACGTTCGACGTCCAACAAATGACTCTGCTCTACCAAGACATCACATAATTCACAAGTGACGCCGGGCACGAGGAAACACAGGTTGCCCACTGCATCTAGCGGACTCGGACATCAGTGTTACCACGGCTGGGCCCGCACTCCTTACGGACTTTGTGTGTAGCTCCAAAGATAAACATTGACTGATGCCGACAACAAGTCACCGCCATGAGGCAGAACTTCTCTGTTTCGCTTTCTGGACCGACTCATCGCATGCGCCCCATCTCACCACGAGAAGAAGCCCTACCAAAACATACGGCAGCGCCACCAGAGTGGTAGCTGCCAACCTAAGGCGAATGATACCACGCGTAAAATAAAATAGAGTTGTCGTATTCGAGATCGAGCCAGCACCAAACTGGCTCATCCTCCCACACTTAAACAAGGCCACAGGGAAGGAGGCGGGTTACCATCCCAGGGCCCTACAGCCTGGATCTGGCTTTTATGAACCCAAGCTTGCTGCCCTGTAGCCACTAGGTGGGGTAGGTATCCCAACAACTCCCGGGAGTACCTTACCTGTAATGTCCTCTGCTCCACTACTACACCGTTTAAAGTTTTTATCGACGGCAAAGTCACCAGTTTAAAACAGGTAGGACGCGTTCCACGGTTGTCTCGTTCTGCTTGCCGGCGGTGAGCTAGTTTAACGTTGTTGAGGGTCCTCATCCAATCATTTCTGACGGTGGCGGCGTCCACCTTCTCGGGGACATCATTTATTCCTCACTGGTTAGAAACCATACTTGCTGCAGTGGCTTTATGTGCTTCGTGCACTGCCGCAAAGATAGCAAAATTCAGCCAGTGCACACCGCGTCTTGTTCCCGTCCACCGCGGCGCTCGGGCTCACAGCACTAAGTTACGACACCTGATAAGAGCCCGAAACCGGTCGTGTGTTAAATAAAAGAAACTTAAAACTGTAGCGGTATTTTCAATCTCTGGCAAGTAATTGTAGATGAAACGAAATTTCAGCTCACCCAACACATAATCTAGATAAGCCGAATGGCACAAAGTTAAATTCAAACAAATTGTATTCACTGCAGAAGGCAGTTAATGGGTTTTAATCCTCCGTAAAATGTATCTTATGGTAGGCCTGGTTGAGATCTGACACAGAAAAGAAACAGGCCCCCTCGAACCATGTAAAACAATTCTGCAAATGGGGGAGGGGCTCAAATGGTTCAAATGGCTCTGAGCACTATGGCACTTAACTTCTACGGTCATCAGTCCCCTAGAACTTAGAACTACTTAAACCTAACTAACCTAAGGACATCACACACATCCATGCCCGAGCCAGGATTCGAACCTGCGGCCGTAGCGGTCGCGCGGTTCCAGACTGTAGCACCTTTAACCGCTTGTTCACCCCGGCCGGCTGGGGAAGGGGCACTGACTCCAGAACTACATTATGATTTAGTGCCCTATATTCAACAATAGGTCTATACGCTCTACCCCTAAGTTTGAGCATCAGAAACATGAGTGATGCATACAGAGATGTTGAGGGCCTGATAACCCCTTCTTGCAAAAGCTTATCAATAATTTTTCTCATTTCCATTATTTTGGGTGGGGACAATCTGTAAGGTGGTTGGTGCACTGGGATATAATCAGTCAAATGGATTCGATTAGTAACCTCAGACATCCAGATATTTTTCCAAAACCCTGACAAAGCGCTCAGAATCTTCTCTCTTCAAACAAGCAACGTCAGACTCCATTCCACGTGCTTGTACATAATTAAGCCTGACCGTAGAATGATAGCAAAACTGAGACCGCTGACCTGACTTGAACTTCATCCAAAATGATCTATCTCAAAAATTCAACATGCAGTTTGCCTTGTCAACAAAATCGCAACCCAAAGTGACATCGATAAACCTTTCATGATGCCAAATGTAATGGTTCACTAATATTATGTCTTAATTGAAAGGCTTATTTCAATAGTGGTACAAGTCCATGTCTGTTCATTCTGGGTTATATAGTCCTAAAGTTATATGAGCGCTGAAAAATCTGCAGTTGAGATACCAGAAATATTCAAGCATATGGCTTCTTGGTTGAGATGAACCTTTCTTTCTGTTTGTTTCGTCCATTAATTTCAGAAGCATTATAGACAGAAACGTGGAGGTAATGGACTTGTACGACTATAGAAACAAGCCATTCAATTGAGCCCTCACTTGACCTATAATGTGAACAGAGTCGCCATTAATTGAAAGACACTTTTTCTTCACTGCTCTTAGATCAGGAATTTTACAGATGTTTTTATACCTTAAAAACCAATGTAAACTCATTAGACTCTAATTGCTGCCCCTGGCGCAAACTGCGCACACTGGCTCTCGATTAACTACTGCATCCCACAGCTCTAAGGTTATTCCACCCTGGTCGTACCCCGTACCCACCGTGACCGAACAGGCTCAGTGACATGGAAAGGAGGGGGAAGGTGAGACAGAAGACAAATAACGTGGTGGGGGAGGGGAGGTAAAGAAAGTGCCGAGACTGACTGATGAATGTCAACAGCTTCGACAGTTGTCAAGAAAGCCTTTCTCCTGCATGTCGCGCTGCTGACTGTCGTCTTTGACGCAAAATGTGTATAAATTAATGGAGCGAGGGAAGGGGTGCTTCCATTGACGCCCCTTTTGCCACCTCCGGAAGACTTTTCGTGTCGATCTTGAGCAGCGGTGTGGCTGAAATGTGTTCCTCAGCCATCCATAAGAAAATCGCGCCATTTTAACGGTGTGCATCGTAGTTGTGACCGCCATCGCAGTACCGTGAAGCAAGGCGTAAGGTGTGGACAAAGAGGTGTGGCGGCCTCGCCACGATGTGACTAGTCCACGGTGGCCCTGGGCACAGTCATTGAAACCTGATAGTCAAGGGAGGGCGGGATTCGGTTACGATTATGCACGGGGCTGTAATCAGCTACCATTTGTTGCCTTTTGCACTTAACACAATTTATTTTAAACCAGTAATTCCAGACTCAACAACAAATAAAAATACCACACGTTATTAATAAAGATATAAAGAAATGTGTAAATAACAGTGTTTTCAGTGAGTTACAATTTAGAAAATCACCATTAAATACAGATACAGCAAATAATGTTTCAAAAGCAAGCTACTGTGGTCTGGGCAGAAGGGCTTACACGCCAGGAATGGCAGTAAAAATTAAGAATTGTTTAAAACTCGCCGCAACTCACAAATTAGGTATTGATATATTAAAGGCAAGCCGCCACAGACACAGCAGAAGGCATCAGACGCCAGGAATGGCAGTAAATAAGGTTTTAAAGGCTTACTGCGTAAATACAAATACCAAATTAGAATTTTAAGGCAAGTGACCACAATCACGGCTGAAGGCCTTACACGGCAGGAATGGCAATAATATAAAAAATGTAGAAACATGCTGTAAAACAGCAAATACAGTAGCAAAGGTTAATTAAAAAAAAAAAAAACAGGCAACTGATCGCCAAACAGGTGAAATAAAATGATGTTAAACTTTGTAACACAACCCTTAACATCCATTGAACACTACACTGCTAGATTTATTCCACAAGGCGACCATAACTATTAACTAGACATATATAACCTTTAATGTAGGCATTACAAGGTATTGTAATAAATAATACAATAATAAAACACAAGGACCAGCACATAAGTTCCTTAAAGGGTACTGAGGCAGAAGGCGTGGACTGAAGGAGCGTTACACTGAACTACTGACCATCAGACATCGTTTTAGAACACACATTTCTTACAAGAACCAAGGGGCCACAGACGGTGCTCCAGGAATCGACCTCTGAGGAGCTCTGGCAACAAACACTTCGCGAGAGATTAGATAGGCAGCCAAGAGTTGCATTTACTTCACAAGATGGTAACAGACTAGCGTAACAGTCTAACGAATGACTACTGATAATCTTGCTGCAGCTTCCTGACGTCCTGTAAACCAAATGCAACGATGGAACAATACGCCAAAGCCGGAACCGGCTGTCTGCCCTACGTCCCCAGAATATTCTGCTTAGACTGCCCGGAACGAAAAACGAATCACTACCACCAGACTAGAAGCATCACCAAGCGGCCCCAAGGCAGGTAACTGTGGCGTTAGCGGCCACCAGGTAAGAAAAATTACTGCTGGTTGAACTTAACAAGTTGTAACACTTTGAACGCAGTAAACAGTAATAAGAACTGGAGGAAAGCTAATCAGATCCGTCTTCCCCAAGCACTCCACTCGCTGCTCTTCGCCTCGGCGACACTTCGAGCAGCAACACGAACCCAAGTCACTGGAGAATCGCGGGATATCACATTGGTGGAGGTTTCTGTACTTGGACTGAAATGCACTCATCTTAAAGCTTGCCGGATCCGGTTTACGACGAGGTGGTGCACCCTCGTGACCACAGCCCTTCCATGCGGCAGTCCGTGCACGCTGCTAGCGGTCCCGGAGTGTTCTCGCACTGTGCGGACCTGACTCCGCCTGAGTTCCCAACCGAACTCGTACACTCACATTATCCGGAAAAACACCGACGTCGCCCCAAAGATAGGACAACAGTAAGTACATACCGATAACCGCCGCTGCTGCCACTAGCGGACAGGACATGCCTGCGAAACCGAGTGGCGCCGGTCAACACGAGAAGAAGACAAACAACCGCAACCGTGCCAACTAAACGATACCGTATGGCCTCCAAGAGAGGGCGGAAACAACAAACAGCACCAATGCGAGCCGCAGCACGGTTCAGTCACGCTGAAATTTCATGTCAATGTGATACCGTTAACCGGCGTTACCCCTCGCACGAACTTCTAGTTTGTCCCTTATATCGCATGTGTCGGCACTTTGCTGTAAAGAGAAAGGTTGTAGATGTTATTTAATACTTGCTTGTTGCAATGGAAGAAAAAACGGGGTTTCGAGGCGATGACCCTTCAGTTCTGCTGCGCCCTGTATGCTACCGCCAAGATGATATGAGTTGTCAACTTCCTCTAACGTGGCTCAGATGATGGTATACTCTTGTTATTTTTTTAAGCTCGCACAACAGTTCACAAGTAGGTCGGCTTGGAGCTAACAATTTTCAATCCTAGTGGTGGACGAAATCTTAGCTGCTGGTACACGCTTGCCGATTGCACGAGAGGTGTTGGCGTTGTGTTTCTGATCACCAACCTTTGTGACGATGTCTAGTGTTCAGTTCTAAGCCGCTACTCAGTGCGTCATGGAGTGGTGTTGATGGCGATTTGTTCAGTCAGGTGGGGACATTAGGCTCAGGTATTCGCATCGAGCTATTCAACAGCAGCTGCAGGATACGTGCTGGAACCGAGTTCCATCCTCTTCCTTCCTTCCTTCCATCCTCTTCCTTCCTTCCATCCTCTTCCTTCCTTCCTTCCTTCCAACAATCCTGAAGCCAGCCGGAGTGACAGAGCGGTTCTAGGCGGTACAGTCTGGAACCGCGCGACCGCCACGGTCGCAGGTTCGAATCCTGCCTCGGGCATGGATGTGTGTGATGTCCTTAGGTTAGTTAGGTTTAAGTAGTTCTAACAAGGGAACCTCCCCATCGCACCCCCTTCAGATTTATTTATAAGTTGGCACAGTGGATAGGCCTTGAGAAACTGAACACAGATCAATTGAGAAAACAGGAAGTTGTGTGGAACTGTGAAAAAATAAGCAAAATATACAAATTGAGTAGTCCATGGGTCGCATAGGCAACATCATGGACAAAGTGAGCTCAGGAGCGTCGTGGTCCCGTGGTAGCGTGAGCAGCTGCGGAACGAGGGGTCCTTGGTTCAAAGCTTCCCTCCAGTGAAAATTTTATTTTTGCATAGTTATTATCTGTCCGTTCGTTCATTAACGTCTTTGTTCACTGTAAGAAGTTTAGTGTCTGTGTTTGGGACCGCATTGCAAAACCGTGCGATTAGTAGACGAAAGGACGTGCCTCTCCAATGCGAACCGAAAACATTTGATCGCAAGGTCATAGGTCAACCGATTCCTCCACAGGAAAACACATCTGATATATTCTATACGACACTGGTGACGGCATGTGCGTCACATGACAGGAATATGTTGTCGACCCACCTAACTTGTACACTTGGCGAAGGGGTAAAAAGATTCTTCTACCTTGCCCGATTTAGGTTTTCTTGTGGATGTGATAATCACTCCCAAAAAAGTGATGAAAACATAAGGGTTTGTCACATAAACTGAAAATAAAAAATTAAACTTTTCACTCGATGGAAGATTTGAACCAAGTACCTTTCGTTCCTCAGCTGCTCACGTTACCACGAGACCACGGCGCTCCTGCGTTCCTAGTGTCCATGACGTGGCGTATCTTCCCATGAACTACTCAGTTTGTATATTTTGCTTATTTTTTGACAGTTCCACACAACATCTTCCTGTTTTCTCAATTGATCTGTTTTCAGTTTTTCAAGGCCTATCCACTGTGCCAACTTATAACTAAATCTGAGGCGGGTGCGATGGGGAGGTTCCCTTGTAAGTTCTAGGGGCCTGATGATCTCAGATGTTAAGTCCCATAGTGCTCAGAGCCATTTTGAACCATTGTATTTTTTTTTTTTTTTTTTTTGCACAGGTACACACCGCACAGGTGATCATACTACGCGGACACACACACTTGAGACTTCGTAACATCTCCACCATGACCGTGCCCACGACAGCAACGTGGGACTACTTCGCCTGTCCCCAGCTCTCAGTTCCTGGGCGTGGGACTTGCACAGTTTGTTTCAGTAGACTGTTTTGCTTATTCATCCTGAGAGGTGTCACACATTACGGAATAGCGTTGGATTAGGACAAAATTACCACCGTTTCGCTCACTGTGTCGTTCAGGGAAGCAGTCTCGTTCTCAGATGTCGGTTATACTCGACGAAAGACGTGGCTGAAACATTCTTGCTGTGTAGCACGATTTGCCGCGACTGGAGAGACAGACATGTCCGCAGGCAGTGTTTACTGGGCAGTGTACCCGGCCTCTGCCCGCCTCGAGTGCGGATGGGGGAAAGTTGCGCCCTGAGGCGGTGTGTGGCCAGCCAGCAGGCTGTTGACGGCGGCCCCGTGTTGCCGTCCCTTCCTCCGCCACCTGCCTGGCAGTCTGGCCGATAATAAACCAGCAGATTTACGGCGCACCGCCTTATCTCTCGGCCAGCCGGGATTTACTGCCTACTGCCCCCGTGGAGAAAGTCTGTCAACTGCACCACCCCCTCCTCTGCCCTTCCATTATCCCCAAAGTGCGTTTGCTACACGTTTGCCACTTCTTCGTTATGGCCGACAGTTCCCCGAGGCCGGACTTTGTACGGTCTGCCTCTTTTATTCCCAAACACGGTTCCCAGTTCTCCGTGGAGACGTTTCACCAGATGGACCCATCGGTGTGGAAATAAGCTTCAGTCGTATAAACATCTTGCCAGCACTCTCACCTGCACCTATAGCCGTGCGTGGTGTGTCGCGAGCGGAGAGGAGAGGAATGGAGAACACTTTGCGGCGCCCCTCTGTCTGTCCCACGCCGTTTCTGCTTGAGAGGTGCACATGTGCTGATGACTGTTGTTGTCTTTATCGATTGTCTTGTCGAGTTATGCCACCCGTAATGACACTGCAGAACGGAAGTAGGATTACGGTAGCCAGACTAACACGGTAATTATCGTAAAATGTTCTATGCACACCGCGAAGTGCACGGTACAGACAGTGCCTCGCAGGAATTTTGTCTTTCCCTCGCTTGTTCTTTTTGTTATACGCAGAATAGTCTCGGACATAGCAGGAACTAATTCGATCACCTGACTAGGTGGAGTGGGTTGTAAACAAACACGGTATTATATCTCTTAAAAAAATGTGTGACTAATACATTTTAGAGGAAACACTCTCCTAGTTAATTTGTTCGTCCTTTGATTTATCGTGATCTGTTACTGATTTTTAGTGAAGTTAGTTTTTACGTTTAGCTTTCAAAAAAATACAAAAGAGATATAATAAGCAAAATAATGAATTTCGTAGGTTGCCAATTACGTATTATATCTGGTTTTATCGAGCGCCACGCTCTCTACAAATTACTGTAAATCCAATAGCGTAGTATTACTCAGCTCCAGTTCACTGATCTGAAATTATTACTATCACAGAAAATAGGCACGTTTTTAATAAAATTATTTCACTGGATTCCTTCAATTAATCTCATTGAATATTTTTACATAATTTCTTCCGCTCCGGCTATCAGACATTGTGCTGTGAAAAAATATTTTTACATGTACCGCGTAATGGTGGCCAATTGTTAACAGTCAGAGGTCACTGTTACGCGCTCCGCAGCAGCTGGAAACATGCTAAATAATTTTCGTTAAATATTCTTTCCATAAGAGAAATGTGGCGGTGGTTCTTGAAATAACACACGGAGATCACTTTATACTAATATATTCTTACTAGGACACAGTTTACACCATTAAATATTTGCAATTACGTTACGACAGAAACAAATGCTAGCGCAGCACAATAGCTTGCGAACCTTATTCCAGCTAACACCAGAACGTACAGAACAAAACAGACTAGACAGAAGAATGAGCATTGCATTGTGTTTTATACTCTTAAAAAGATAATAATACTTTTAATTACTTACACATTATAATCTCATACAATGAAAATAATTTCTTTCCTGCATCTATCGATCCATATTGTATATTTTTACCGTTACTGTTATTACCTTTCGCAGATAGATCGATGTTTCCAGTTCATTTTGAGTCACATAGTCATTTTTATTTATGTTTCACCTCGATAATGGTGAATATTGCAGAAGGGACACTACAACGGGCAGTGGTCACAGAAAATGACTTTCCGGACAGCCTGCTGTTACGACGTTAAATCTACTCGGGCTGATTTGGAGAAAGGAGAGAGAATCCTGACGGAAGTGACGACGTGACGTGCCAGCACGATGTAAATACACAGTAAGTCTATGGTGTGCAAATCACTCGAACAGGACCACACTGTTGAGGAAAGTGGGATGCAGATACCTGTCCCGAAGAATAAGGCAGGCCGAGCACGAAATACTCCACTGGGGATATGGATCAGTGCGTGTCTAGGTTGCAAGTTCTGTGGCGAGTACACAAAAAAATACAACTGTGCGAAATCTTGACAGCTTTTGTCACACGACACTGAGAGTCGGGGCTGGCAAACAAGCACCGAGAAAAATTATTACGACTGCGATCTGGTTCTAAATGGTGTCAGGCTAAACGAGTCGAGCGTGAACGGTAGAATGTGGTTTCAAAAAGAGTATACTACATTTTATTTTTGCACAAAATTAAACATCATAATTAAAGTGGCCAGTGGATTATTCAGACGAAAGGGGAATTCATGCCCATTAACAATGTGGATAAATGTTGTCAATGTGATTGTGTGCAGAAAATGAGAGAATAAGATGCCACACAGAGGTTTGCCAACAGTCGTTTTTTCCACGCGTAATTCATGGACGGAGCAGGTGTTGGGTGAGCAGTTGGTGCTACCTCAAGTACACGGTACTTCTAATGGTGCATCGTACATTTGAACAAGTGCGGCCTAAATTGCGAAAAATGTGGACAGTTTAATTAAAATAACTCCGTGCTGTTCGCGACTGTTGCAGCGCCGAAGTCGAAAATAGCCAATACAAACGATGGAACACTTACAGTAGTCGCCTCTGCCGAGAACTGCAAACTTCTTATTAATGAACTGTTCCAATGTTCATACGCATTTATCAAGCGGTCACGAAAAAAATATCAGCTAGGATTGGGCTGGATAACCAACATCGGCGAGCTGCGAGCGACAGGAGTTGGGAGTGGAGGAAGTTTGTGGGGGCGGCTGCTGGCGGCCACGTAACCGCTGGCCGCCGCTCGCCGGAAGGATCGTCCGGCAGAGGTTAGCGGGGAAGGCCCCGGCCGCGTCACGCGCCGCGTGTCAGGGCTGCCAACCCTGCCGCCGCAGCAGCCGCTCTGGCTATGTCGGCGTAGATCGTGACAGGGTTGTGCGAGTTAGGTTGCGTACGAGCCTGCCCTAGCCACCCGATGTGCCGTTACTTTCACTTTCAGCATCCTTAGTGGATGATACTAACCCGCACCTTTCTTTCTTTAACTCTGTAGACGACAATACACTTACTCACACGTAGTTCTAGGAACATCTTGTACGTATGGGCATGAGAACGATAACTTTGTTCAATGATCCTCCATGTATTTATTAAGATTTACTCAAGTTACAAAGCCAATTTCAGATTTAGAAGTGTCCAACTGCATAAACATATTCATTAAAGTACCCAGAGAATGGTGGTACGTGCAAGAAAATGGCAGCGGATGTGCTGCCGTTTTTGATAACTAAACGAATTATACTGTTGATGATGGAATGACAGATAGTTGTTGCACTTAAAGGATGGGAAAAAAACGTGTAAAAGTGTAATGCTGACGACAGAATGTTGCTCTGGGCAACAGAAATCTATCCATGAATGGGGACAAAAACAGTTTTAGTAGAAATCATTTGGCCAGTTTCGAGACGTGTTGTGGCACAAGAACTGCGATCAGCTACATAATGCTACCTTCGGCCAATCGAGACCATTAGATGTATCTGGGAAAGCACTTCTATAAGTGTATCAGAACTGTATAATGAATAAAAACCACGTACTCCACATTACATTTGTAGGGGGCAGGCAAGTGCACTCTTGCCCTCCTTCCAGCCCTCTGCCCGCATTCCCTTGCAGGCGCCTCTATACGACGCGACACGTTGCAATAAAGAAAGGTCGCGCGACATCACCGTTGTCGGTGCGACACTCGTGTCGTGTTCCCACTGTGGAGGACACCACATGCAACAGGATGCGAGGTAGCCTACGGCTCGCCGTACGGCAAGCAGCACGGCAGCGTGAATCACGTGTCCGCGTAAGTTTAAACTGCGATCATGAACCCTCCTGAAGAGTACATTATGGCGGCGTACCATTATTTTGGAGCTCAAAAACCTGAAAAAGAAAAGAATATATCGGATGTATCGACACAATGTCATCAAACATAGGTTGGTCGCGGTTTCTTGCGAGGTACGTCAGCACGAACAGAATTTTTTTACGAATTGTGCGGAACCAGTCCAGACAGTTTCCACTTTATGGAACAACTGGTATCAGCTACTGTGACCTGCTATTTGTCTTTCTAAGACGCTACTCGTTACATTAAGGGTGGTTGGACGGTCGGTTTGGGTTAGGGGACCAAACAGCGAGATCATCGGTCCCATCGAATTAGGGAAGGATGGGGAGGAAGACGGCAGTGCCGTTTTAGAGGAACCATCCCGGTATTTGTACGAAGTGATTTAGAGAAATCACGGAAAACCTAAATCAGCATGGCCGTTACATTAATGTAAGTTGGTGAAA
The DNA here is from genome assembly GCF_021461395.2 of Schistocerca americana. NCBI lineage: Eukaryota > Metazoa > Arthropoda > Insecta > Orthoptera > Acrididae > Schistocerca > Schistocerca americana. The sequence continues at coordinate 41,288,890 of NC_060121.1, forward strand.
TTATGCGCATGATGATGAAAATACCAGCGTGAAAAGTAATTTTACTGTAAGACCGCTCAGTATGGTACTTTCTTCAGTGTGGTACATATACAGCGTGAAAAGTATTTAAACCGACAAACTCGAAGAGATTGTAGGACGCATCAAAACAAATATTTTTTCCTAATGTCATTTTTTCCTATGAGCTTTATTTAAACCGGTGGAGGCCGTATTACGATCTTCAGTTGTTAAATGGCGTATTAAGCTCTTCAGTTGTAGGCAACTGATGTCCACCATACTAGTAGTAAATTGTCTCTGTTTACTAATGGAGCGATACACCTGGAGTGAGTACACTGATATGGTTGGTGCGTACTACGCAGCGCACCACAATGGACGAGCTGCACAGTGGGTTTATCAATAACAATATCCTAATCGTTGTATCCCGCATCATACGACCTTTGCTGCTGTGTACCAACGTCTCTGCATGAGACCGGGTCATTTAGCAGATTACCTGGACAGGGACGCCGTCGCACGGTAAGAACGCTGCAATCCGAGGAAGCTGTCTTGCAGCATGTGGAGCGGGATCCTTGAATCAGCACTCGTGCAATTGCACGTAACATGGGGACGAATCAGACGAATGTAAGAACAGTCCTTCGAAAGCAATTGTTATTTCCATTTCACTTACAGCGTGTCCACAACCTGCAACCAGTTGATTATCCACCCAGAGCACAGTGGCACCAGCAGTGGTACCTGGGAGACTATGAAATCCATCCTACATTTCCATCCTCTGTGTTGTTTACCGATGAAGCAATGTTAGGGCGTGATGGGGTCTTCAACATGCACAGTTCGCATGTTTGGAGTCAGGATAACCCACATGCCACAGTTACTAGTGCTCATCAAGTATGGTTCTTCGTTAATGTGTGGGTCGGTGTTGTTGGGGACACTTTAATTGGGCCGTATCTGCTGCCTAGGCCATTAAATGGGCAGGCACTATTACAATTTACTCGCCAGAGCATTGCCAGATTTGCTGGAAGACGTCCGGCTCCCTACAAGACAACGCATGTGGTTCCAACATGACGGGGCGCCGGCACATTTCAGTCATCGTGTGCGTCCTTACCGACGGTTCCCAGAAGCGTGAATTGGCAGAGGTGGTCCTGTACCATGGCCTGCTCGATCCCCAGATATGTCCCCTCTGGACTTTTTTTGTGTGGGGAGAGGTGCGCAACCTTGTTTACGCAACTCGTGTTGCATCAGAAGAGGATCTGGTTGCCCGGATCGTAGCAGCAGCAGCAGCAGCAGGAACAATTCAGGATACTCCTGGGGTTTTTTGCCCGTGTCAGACAGAACATGATCCGACGGTGTAACCTTTGTTTATGTGTCAATGGAGGCATGTTTGAAAATCTACTGTAATTGGAATTAGTTTGTGTTAATGTGTTCTCTCTTGGTCATAAAAAGTGGAAAAGTGTTTGTTGGTTTAATTAATTTGCCGTCAGAGAAATGTTCCTCTACCGGTTTAAATACTCCTCATAGGAAAAAATGACATTAGGGAAAAATAGTTGTTTTGATGTCCCCTACAACCTCCATGAGTTTGTCGGTTTAAATACTTTTCAGCCTGTATAAGTAACGGTTATAAATTAATAAACATAAGACAGTATTTCCACAACTGTTCAATTTCGCAAAGTAGTACTGGTGTAAGATTAAGCTTCAAGAACATTCCGAAGAAACGTTGCTGGATTGGAAGTGTGATCAGTCACCATTGATCGTGTAACGGTGGTTGGTGACTCTGTGTCGGAGTAGACAGTGTGTTTGAAGAAATGTAAGGAGGCCATGATGATAAGAAAAACTGCGACGTGTCGTCTTCGGATTCGTCCAGCTGCTCATACCGAGGTAACAGGAATTCGGCTTTCAGATCTCTCTTCTGCGTCCCTCATAAAGTTTCCTAAAATAAGGGAGCACAGACTGAAAAAATACCCAACCTGCATAATCAGCCGGTGACTCCACGTGTCATCTTCACTTTCCACCCCTGGGCATACACGAAACAGGAGCACGAGGCGGCCCCACGCTACAGAAAGCAGGCAGCATACTGTAGCGGCGCGGCGCCCAGCTCTACCCACCTCATCGCAGCCGGCGTCCAACATATCTCACGTGTTTCCTCAACACTGAAGAGGTATCGCTCTCCTTCCACGGCTGAAATCGATTTCGATATGTCAGCTGTATTTCGTACACAGAAAACATAATCTGTCTAGTGACAACATTCTTCACCGCAAGCTTTTTAAAGAAACAGTGGTTCACTTATTTGCGAAGTATCAAAATAAACACGGGCAGCAACTGAAAGAAAATCAGTTCATTAGCAACGTACGATACCAGACTATAAGACGCGGAAAATCGTTCTTTTTCGTAACCGAAAATCGAATGAGAAAGACACTAGAGGAGAACATAAAGTAGTACCAAAACAGTGGTTTTCCATTTTTTATGCTATGCTCCCCTCTGTGTAAAACAACTTTTTAAGCCACATCGGATGGCTTGAAGTTTCCGTCGCCGCACATCGTACGACACAAATCGTGTGGGAGCGACCGGCACTCGTCGCGCTGCGCCGCAAGTAGCACGTGTCACAGGCAGCCGGCCAAGCTAAACCGTTGCCACTGTATCGCTGTGCGCTCTGCCGACGGGCGTGGCGACTCCCATCGAGTATCGTATCGCGTATCGTACCGCCACCCACTGAATCGCACCAAACTGTTACCTTGGCACTATTGTGTTGGCGCTTGGTGGCACTCGAAAGAGGATTTTTCAGTTGCTGCCCGTGTTTATTGTGATACTTCGCAAATAAGTAAACCACTGTTTCTTTAAAAAGCTTGAAGTGATGAATGTTGTCACTAGACAGATTATGTTTTCTGTGTATATATGTGCTGATATATCGAAATCGTTTTCATCCGAGGAAGGAGAGCGATACCTCTTTGCAGTACCACTAAAAAGACGTCTTAATGGAGAAATGCCTTCATTTCCATGGCACTGCGGACTATGAACCTACCAAAGTAGAGAAAAAGTTTTCGGAGACACTCTGAGGTTGGTGAACATATTGTACGACAAATTTAACCTTAACATTCGCTTTTTATGTATTGTCAGAGGACAGACTAGAATTTCATTTTCACATTGTGATACTCCTTCATTACATCTTCTCGCGAAGTCACAATGAGCGCTTGCTGAAGTCGTTACCGGTCAACGTACGAATACACACCGGTAAGTTGCGGCATGTCATTATGAGACCCTTGCTGAAGGACACAGCTTCTTCACAAAGCCGGATCGACCTTCTAACTGGCTCACGAGTTGGCTTTTTCACCCCCCCCCCCCCCCCCGCCCCACCTCATCTGATAAGCAGGTGGCTCTTACCCCCACAGCGATCCTTTCCAGACACTAAGTGACACAGTATGTGTACTAAGTTTGGTTAACGAGATGTATGTGGACATATATACGTACATACATCGATTTTATACTATGTATGGATTGACACAACTGTCTCTTGTATTCACTTTTAATAGGGAATACTCGTTCTCACATGTTGTTGTAACTATGGGTATTCGTAGAGGGTCCGGCAGTGGCGACGGCGCCACGCCCCAACGCTACGTCGACCACCGCTGACTGAGTGGTGGTCCGGGATTCCTACAGCTGAGCGACGTCGTCGCGATACTCACGTGCACTCGCGATTTGCGCGAACACACAACACATAACGCGGAGAGGGGGATCGTCGATCCCTTACATTGTCCTCCGTCGCTAATGACGTCGTCGTCGACGAAACTTTAAAGCTAAAAGTTCCTCAGATCACTCAAAAGTGTCAGGGTAATAGTAACCAGATTCACCTACCAACAAGAAAGTAGTTAACTAAAGACAGGGCAAATCGAGTCACTTACACAACAGCCAACTAACTGGTAATATCAGTACTTATTTCAGGAAGATCAATTTTATGGACTTTTCTGGTTTGGAATTTTTATGGGATCTGTCACGTAAAATCGTACGTTAGTGTCTTACAGGACTCTGATCAAAGGATCTTTTGGGGGTACTCTTATTATTTTGGAAGTCAAGAGTAATACAGTCGTGTAGAAGTCGCCATTTTAACAGGTTCTCAAAAATGAATATTATTTATTTCCACCAGCAAATCTCATCTTTAGACAAAAACCTTTCTCCTGCTTACTACGACCTCTGCAATCTGGTAAAGGGCAGACGCCAGAACGTATACTTGTCTAATCTATCTCTCAGCCCCAGCCATCGTAAACAAGAAACTGGCAAATTAACCTCCTCTCGATTACTGATAACAAACCAGCGCTTTGCGATTTCCCGCGACACAGTCCTCAACAGGTCCAGTCAAGAGTAGCTCTAGAAGTCGTTGAACATTCGGTATTTGTCTTCCATCTGCATTTTCTTCTATACTCTCCAAGGCACCGTGAAGTGCACGGCGTGGGCAGAGTGGCTGCTTAGTGATACTAAGCGGGGTGTGTGGTCTTCTCTGACAAGGGAAACTTCCCATCGTACCCCCCTCACATTTAGTGATAAGAGGGCCCATCGGACAGCCCGTGAAGAACTGAACACAGGTCAAGCATGAAAACAGGAAGGAGGTGTAGTGCACTGTGAAAAAAAAGCAAAGTAGAAACAGTGAACGTCCAAGAACAAGAAGTGCAATATAAAGCAGGCGTAAAGAGAAATGGGGTCATGGTTAAGTGGTTACAGTGCTGGACTGCCACGTAGCCAAGACGTGTTCCAATATCCTTAGCGCCATCTTTATTTTTTCTTTTATCACTGTTCGTTTAATTCATATTTGTATCTGTGTCGTGGTGTAAGTGCATTTGCCACAGCGAGGTGTAATGACAACTGATTCTGCACAACTACTCTATTAGCAGCCGAAAGGAAGTGGTTTTCGAATGGGAACCGCAAACGTTTGATGACAAGGCGACAAGTCAACCGAATCCTCCACCGGAAAACACGTGGAGTGTCATACACGACATTGATGACCGTACGTATGTCATATAATAGCAGTCTCTTATCGACGCACCTAATTTGTGCGATTGGTGAGTGAGTCACATATGCCTCCTTGCCCGATATAGGTTTTCGTATTAATGTGAATGTGACCACTCCCAAGGAAATGATGAAAATATAATAGTTTGTCACATAAGCTTCAACAAATGAACGTAACAGTTTCCCAATCATACAGTTTCTCTGTGTTCTATCAAAACATATGTTTTTATCCTGTTTGAAGCTGCGTTCCGTTTTGGAAGTTTTGACTCTTGAATTCCATTGTTATAACATAGTTCACACCCGTTTACTTCTTGCTTTCATTTCTGTGATATGCCTATGTGGTATCTCGCCTGCTCTCACAATTCATCACGTTTACTTGCGACGGGAACGTATTCTTACCACGTTTATATTCTATAACAAACGTATGACAACTGCTAAGGCTACAGAAAGAGAGCAATCATTTCAATGACCGTATGAACGAACAGTTCATAATGTTGTGCAACAGTAAATAAATTACTCGAGAGAGTGCTGAACCTGACTCGTCCGTTTGGCAGTCCGACACCATGACCACTTATCCACGATGCCATTGCTCTTTCAGGCTGCTCTGTGTATATATTCACAGTTCGGTACACCTTCTTCATGTTTTCTTGCTTCATTTGTGTTCAGTTTTTGACGGGCTATCCGGTAGGCCATCTTACCACTAAATCTGAGTGGGACTGCGACGAGGAATTTCCCTCGTTAGTACTGGCTCCTGAACCTTTAGAAGTAGCTTTTCGGCAGATACCTGGCGCCCAGCTTTAAGCGCCTAAAAGTTCAGAATTTACGTGACTCTTTCCCAGGAGTCAATCGAATCTGTACGATTCATACCTTCCATCTTTCTGTATGGCAAGTGCTCCTTGTTAATCCTGTTTCGTATGGGTGCCAAACAACTGAGCAATTTTCTGACATGGGGCGCACGAGCGTTACGTAAGCAGTCTCTGTTGAGTGAATTTTTCCGATACGCATCTGAACTCTGCCACCTATTTTACGTGTGACAGAACCTGTGCGATCATTCTATTTCCGATCGCCGTAAGTTGTTACACCCAAGTACTTGAATGAGTTGACGGATTCCAATTATGACTCATTGGTGCTATTTTTTAGCATTTTGTAAGCACATACAACGTTTACACACTGGTGGCGTCTTAGCGAAATGTGCCTAGATATTTGTAAGTTTTTTCATAGACTTCTTGATTATAGATACCTCGTACGTCACCTGTCCACCAGCTTATTAAAGCAGACTGATTGGTAACGGCCACACTACACTTCTGTGGGTCTCGTGTGGATTTTCTTGTTCAACTGTCGATGGTTCTCCATTCAAGATAACTCACTTCCTTTTCACTATCAGGACCTGTTCAATACCATTACAAATTTCTGTTTACGCTCCTTATGATCGTACTCTCAGGAACGGACCTTTTGTGGTACAGAGTGAATGCTTTGATCCGTGGTTTCGTGGATGCTCCTTGAGAAAAGTAGGAGTGGCGTTTCGTGCGACAGCTGTTTTCGCAACCCACGCTTATTTGCACTGAGTCGAAATAGATAATTATGTTTGAATTCGGGTATGTTTCACGATTGTAGAACGGGTAGATGTCACTGAGATTGGACGGTACTGTTGCGCATCACCTTCTCATAGAAAAATATGACCTGCGCGTTCTTCGAACCACTGGACACAGTTCTTTGTTCGAAGGACCTATGGTACAGTTTGGGTAAAGACGAGGGTCTAACTCAGCTGAAAATTCTGTATTGCGTTACAAGTGATCCTTACCATAGCCCTTAATAACGTGTTGCTTTAATTGGGGGCTCCTGTTGATTTTTTATCTGTATTTGCGAATGAAATTTGTACTTCAGAACTTCACCTCATGAAAAACAGTGTATACCAGTTATATTGCCCCTCACCGGAAATATTCAAAATTAGCCGCAAGTTGAACAAAAACAAGGAAGCACCAACAGTAACGTAGCGTCTCTGGATGAATATGACGGCAAACGTTTTCTATCACATCTCGTTTTTGTGTATGGAAACGTGTGAATCAGGTGCGACGGAACTGTACAAGCTGACATAAACAGTGTACGTAATTACAACCAAAAAAAGAAAACACAGCGAGGATGGAAAACACGACGGAAAACAGAACATACACCAGTAAAAGTATTTCAAAATTAACAAGTGGCCGAGAGCAACTACTGAAATCGTTCGAAGTGGACAACACTCGCGCCCCGATAGAGTAAGCAGTATCTGTACTGATTCTGCGGATTTTACCTGTAGTGTGCCGTAGATACCTAGAGCAAAAAACCGTGCCTGGTCGTTGCGAGAAAGCACAGGCCACACTCGTATGCAAGAGGCGCAGCTGAAGTCAGCCACAAGACTGTCGCCCTGTCTCACTCAGGTCGAAATGCTCGCATGGTTAGGTGAGGACTTTCAGCTATAGGAGAAGGGTGCTCTTGCTTGTAATATATTGTAGTAGTCGAATCCCTCACTGTACCACTTTTCGTATTATTCCAGAAACATGTGAACCAATATATAAATCGCCAGAGGAGGAATTTGTCAAGATTAAGTAGGTTATTTATAGTATAATAAATACGTTTGTTTCGTCTATGTACACTCTGAATACACTTGGCTTTACACATTTCCTTCCACATCCTTTCTTTTTAAATGTGAGCTTCACATCATCCACAATACTAAAACTTCTAATTGGAAATTCGTGGCCATCGGTCCCTAATCTTACACACTACTTAATCTAATTTAGACTAACTTACGGTAAGGACAACAGACACAGCCACGCCCGAGGGAGGATTCGAACCTCCGACGGGGGTAGCCGCGCGAACTGTGGCAAGGCGGCCTGGACCGCGTGGCCACCTCGTGCGCCAACAACTTCTAATACAGCTGTTTGTTGTGACTATTTCTTTGTAAGATTTCATCCAGCTATTACGGTTTTTGTGGTCAGCGTGCTTTGCATTATGAATAATTTTGTACTGTTCACACTTTGCAATGATTACTGTGTTTGTAGCGACACACCAAAAATTCTTCATCATTTCAAATGCACTAAATCAAGCGAGTCGATATGTTCTAAGATGGCAAGAACTATGCCCCCTACATGAAGTCATTAAAAATCACCGAACTCACGTTGAGCGAACGGTAGGGCTGAACAAAAATGACTGACGAGGCACAATGCATCTTGTAGAGGGTATAGTATGGACGTATTGGAATAATTAATGTCGGGTGATGGTTTTAAAGTAATTCACACGACATGAAAACTTTGTGGAAATGCGTCAATTTACTGGAGGCTAGTTTATCCCAAGGAAGTATTCCGAATTGACCGTGGCCGGGTGGGGAGCGGTGAAGGAAATCAACGATAGGCAGCTTAGGGCAGCTCAGGCTCTGAGAAAGCAGTAGCGGGGCGTGGCCTCCAGCTGCCTTAAGATGAGTGACAGTGAGTGGGTGGTTGGCTCCATGCTAGTGTACTGGGAAGCAGACAGAGAACTTGTACGCCTGTTGATAAATGTCCGTCATCCCGTTTTCAGTGAAACATGCGAGAAAGCTGCCTAAAGCTACGGTGGAGCGGTCAACAGAGGCCAAAATATGCATGTTCGTGACTATAGCAACTTCACGCTGAATTCACGGTCAGCAGAGTCTGAAGTAAATCTGGTGAAAAGCGACAGAATGAAATACGCTAACCTCCGATGGGAAAGTAGGACCGAGGAATTTGAAGTACTCTCCTGGGAGTCAGAATTCCGGAAAAATTGGTGTTTCGTGCAGATGATAACCTTGATGGGTGGCCTGGGAGGAGCTAAATAGCAGAAGTGGAGAGGACGGGAAATTTTGTGGGAATTTGTTCACTTCTCAGAGCAGGCACTGGTCGGTGCTGGGAAGTGACGCATAATTAACGCGACTTGCGCTGCAATTGGCGTAAGTGATTTTGATGGGGGGGGGGGGGGGGGGGGGAACCGAGGCGAAGAGAGGACTGTGAGAACTCTCCGTAGAGGTCTTCGTTCCATGGCGTTCTTTACTCAGCTTGCCTGAGAAAGAGTGAGCATCTCTGCAGTTTAGGACTTAGCAAATGGAACGATTGAGCTTGGAGATAGAAAGTTTTGGTTCAGCTATGTACTGTGCAAGATAGCTAGGAGTGAATAGACGAGCGCAGCCTTGCAGCACCATGAGGTCGGCCGACGTCCGCACAACGACACCGCTCCGCCACGCTGTATTCGGTGATATTGCGCCCGCTCCGGCCACTGATTAATCTGTTGGATCACGTCGGCAAAGTTTCCTCGAGGGTTTCATGGGCCGTGTATTGTAGAATTTTTCTCGCGCTTCATATTACGCCTGGGCCAGTCGATAGGAATTAATTTTGAGTTATCGTGCTTTACTCCACGCAAACGCAATTTATTACCACTGCCTGATAGGAGAGTCTTGTAATGTGATGATTGAAGGTCAGGAGTTAAAATAAATTTGTGCCAATCGACTGCATCTGTTTTCAATCAAGTAGTTGAAATCCCAAGTCACTTTCTTAATTAATTTTATGTTCAACATTTGCATCTGGTGTTCAGTAGCTGAATATGACGGCAATGTGCACCCCTTTTTAATTAAAAGTGATCAATTCTGAATCAATTAATGTCAACATTGCCACTGCAGTTCAATCAGGAGTCACAGGAACTCATTACTTTTTTTTGCGTCATCCGATATTGCGGCAGTTTTGCACTCTCTGTTAATCTGTTAGTCAATTCAGTCAGACGCCAAAACCAGGTAAGTGATGGGTGGGGTGTTACAATGTAAACAACGGCCACCGCTCTATCCTTTACGAAAGATCTTTGTTAAAAGCTTCCCTAATACACTGTCAAACATTTGACCACAGGGTTGTCATAAGTAATTATTGTTGATCACGAACACTACATTTGTCGCAAATGATAGAAAACAGGGTTCAAAATAAAGTCAGATGTAGGCCTGGAAATCCTTGCTACCAGCGAGGCGGACGTGACTGGACGTAGCCTACGTGTAATGTTTACTCTGCTAACAAGAGCGGACATTGCCACATCATGAGGCTCAAGAGCCGTTACAAGCCGCAACCTTTGGACACAGCGAACATAGTGGAGTACGGTCTGTTCGTCACGTAGGCCTCACGTACTGCCTCGTGACGCGCACGAAATGCTCGAGAGTACTGGAAACTTCTACAACAAGTGGTGCCGGGTGCACTACCGCCTATAAAAAGGCTAGCCACCACAGTGTTGGGGCAGTGGTGGAGCACCTGGTCAGCCAGTCAGATATGGTTTAGCTGCAGTTATGATGCTGTGAGATTGTAGGGCAGTGCTGCGTAACCATGAGGGGACTTGGACTCATTTCCTTGTAGCCAACACTTACTCTGGTGCGTCCTCCTCTGCTGTGTTGGGACTTAGACTCAGGGAGCTATGAGAAGTTACACTACTAACAAGGGAACCTCCCCATCGCACCCCCCTCAGATTTAGTTATAAGTTGGCACAGTGGAAAGGCCTTGAAAAACTGAACACAGATCAGTCGAGAAAACAGGAAGAAGTTGTGTGGAACTATGAAAAAATAAGCAAAATATACAAACTGAGTAGTCCATGCGCAAGATAGGCAGCATCAAGGATAGTGTGAGCCCAGGAGCGCCGTGGTCCCGTGGTTAGCGTGAGCAGCTGCGGAATGAGGGGTTCTTGTTTCAAGTCTTCCCTCGAGTGAAAAGTTTAATTTTTTATTTTCAGGCAATTATTATCTGTCCGCCCGTCAGTCCGATGTGATCACTTTTTTGGGAGTGATTATCACATTCACAAGAAAAGCTAAATCGGGCAAGGTAGAAGAATCTTTTTACCCATTCGCCAAGTGTACAAGTTAGGTGGGTCGACAACATATTTCTGTCATGTGACGCACATGCAGTCACCAGTGTCGTGTTTTCCTATGGCCTTGCGATCAAATGTTTTCGGTTCCCATTCGAGAGGCACGTCCTTTCGTCTACTAATTGCACGGTTTTGCGGTGCGGTCGCAAAACACAGACACTACACTTATTACAGTGAACAGAGACGTCAATGATCGAACTAACAGATCATAACTTTGCGAAAATAAAGAAAGTAAACTTTTCACTCGGGGGAAGACTTGGACCAAGGACCTCTCGTTCCGAAGCCGTTCATGCTAACCACGTGACCACGGCGCTCCTGAGCTCACACTATCCTTGATGCTGCCTATCTTGCGCATGGACTACTCAGTTTGTATATTTTGCTTACTTTTTTCATAGTTCCACACAACTTCTTCCTGTTTTCTCGACTGATCTTTGTTCAGTTTTTCAAGGCTTATCCACTGTGCCAACTTATAACTAAATCTGAGGGGGGGTGCGATGGGAAGTTTCCCTTGTCAGAGCCGTTTGAACCATTTTGTACTGAACTGTTTTCATGAAAGTTCTGATGCTGGTGAAGTTACCGGACATGGAATTGTTCTTGTTCTTTTTATCCTGCTCACAGCCATTCAAGCTGTTCTTTGTGTGTACTAAAGACCGAACAACTTCGGTAGCACACAAACAAGGGAGGATATTGCATTTTAATAGAGCTAACGTTCGTATTCGTAAACAAACTGTGTGGTGTGCGCGGCAGGTGTCCCGACAACTGCCACTGGGAAGCGCTGTCGGCGCAAATCACGTTGAGGAGCACGTCACGCCCCGTGTGATGATGCAGCCCATTCTAGCTCGCTTTTGATCGTGCGCCAGCCACATTCAGAGCGCTTCACGACGAGAAAGACGTCCCGTGTGAGGAAGGCCCTCGGTTAACAGAAGAACTGTGGCAGCAGGATCGACATCCAGCGCCAAAGTTAAAATAAAACGGATTTGCCAAATCAGCGCACCCGGCACAGCAGGATGAACGTTAAGACAGGAAGACAGAGACGGAGTTGTGGTTGCCTTACTTACTGAGCCACCTGATACAGCTGTGACATATTTTCATCGGCTGGAATGTCATCGTTACGGCGGCCGGGACTCATTAGAAAGGAAACAGGGCGGCAGACGGTGTTGTCTCAGGAGAAGCCAACAACGAACAATCGACGCAGTTACTGAGGGCCGTGTTTTATTCTGCTCAGCACCGCGTCCTCCGTGCGCCCCCCGGCACCACCTGAAGGCTACCCCCCTCCCTCGTTAGCAGAGAAAAACTTTTCCACCTAACCAGACTTTCACTTGCAGATGTTTCCCGCTACGACAACCCCCGGAGGAGGAGAATAAAAAAAGTAAAAAAGAGCGCAAATTCCCCGGTAACTGGGCTTCGTCCGCCCGTCGCTTTTCCCATTTCTGCCAGCTCACATATTTGACGACGCTTCCCCCATCTGCGTTGCTCTTGAAAGTGCTGAGGTGAGCAATGCGCCGCGCCTGCTTGCCTCTGTACGATGTCATCAGACGGTATCTTTTCCACATAGCTGGTTTTTTTTATTACTGCTGACGTAGTTTATTTGCCTGCAGGACTAACTGGTTATAACTCATTTCGTTTATTTTCTTGCAAATTTCGAACAAAGGACAAGACTGTTCAGCTTGTTGGCAAATCGACATATTATGAAGTAGTTCGAAGGTCGTCGCTGTAATTCAGGAATTCAAAAACGGAGCAGCGAAAGTAACTGCGCTTGTGTACCCCTAACATCCTGTATGGTTGCGTACTGTTTTGTTTGCAAGACATTTTGTTACTTGTGTGTGACACTTACTGTATTAACAGGCAAAGCGAGCTGATGACCCGGATAAGGCGGCAGCACATTCGTGGTTGGATTTACTCGTTCAGACATTCGGACTTTGACTGTGTTACCAAGAATATTCCCCAACGGATTGCTAGTATAAAAAAGCAAATTTAAACAGTGTGAGTACACAAATCGGTTGGGGACGTTGCCTAACTGATTAGGAGAGCGTGCCTACGGGTCATCACTAGACCTCGGACTTTTAGATTCGAAAAATCTTAAATTTGGTACTTAACATGTGTTTTGTCACTTACAAAAACAGGTGATAAAAATCAGAAAATAGGTGACCAACATCTGACATTTTATTGTCTAGAAACATAAAGAGATTGACAGAAATCCATATCATAAGAGGGAACACCTAGAACCGCAGCGGACGGAAAACGGAGCAGCAACGCTCCAGCAGGTCGCAGGGAATGGGCGCGGACCACAGAGGAAGCGCCTGCAGCCGTTGGTGGAGGGGGAAGGCCATAGGCATAAATACTGGACCAGGTCCACTCGAGGAGCAGTCTCAGGTCGCACCTGATGAAGGTTACGAGCTACGTGACCGAAATATCATGCAAGTACGTCGCTGATATCCGGCAGAACACCCGACAACCCAAGATGTCGTAACAACTTGGAATCTAACACAGGTTGAAACAATGCAAAAGTACGAAGGTACTAGGCGCCCTGTGGCAAATACAGTGCTGCCAACGGTAGCCGGGGGTGGTGGGGTATCGGATCCTATGAATAGGTCAGGGATCCACTGCACACAGGAAGTGGCTGCAGGGATATCAGGGGCTTTGCTGAGTGGTCTGGGCGGTTTTTTAGGTTAGAGGCCCTCAGGAAAGATTAAAAAGGGATTTAGTCTCAAAGGGTGCAGATCAACCACAGGACATTGGCTGGCATAGGAACAATATCTATTGTAGTAGTAAATAGCCACAGCTGTGTAGGGAAAGAACCAGAGATCCAGGCGCTAACAGAAAGCACTGAAGTAAAAATCCTTACAAATACTGAAAGCTGGCTAAATACGGAATAAGTTCAGCCGAAACTTTTGCAAAGGACCTGATGGTGTACAGAAAGGACAGATGAAACACAGTTGGTGGTGGCGTATTTGTTGCTGTTAGAAGTAGAGTATCTTGTAGCTAAATTGAAGTATATAAGTGATTTGGTGTGGGTAGATGTTACGCTTGTCAGCCGGAATAAATTAATAATTGGCGCTTTTTACCGACCTCACTACTCGGATAATACAGTTGCTCACCAGTTCAAAGAACACTTGAGACTCATTTCAAATAGCTACACTACTCATACAATTATACTTGATGGTTCAAAATGGTTCAAATGGCTCTGAGCACTATGGGACTTAATTTCTGAGGTCATCAGTCCCCTAGAACTTAGAACTACTTAAACCTAACTAACCTAAGGACATCACATACATCCATGCCCGAGGCAGGATTCGAACCTGCGACCATAGCGGTCGCGCGGTTCCAGACTGGAGCGCCTAGAACTGCTCGGCCACAGCGGCCGGCGCACTTGATGGTGAACTCAATCTACCCTCGATGTGTTGGTGAAATTACATGTTTAAAGCCGGTGGTAGGCATAAAACATCATCCGAAATCTTACTAAATGGTTTCTCAGGAAATTGTGTGGAACACTTACTTCAGGAGCCCAATTTCAGAGTAAAATGTTGCGAAAGTATACCCGACCTCTTACCAACAAATAACCACTAAAAAATAGCGAATATTACGATGGATACAGGGCTTAGTGGCCACTAGGTCATTGTAGCGAGACTGAATATCGAAACACCCACATCCTCCAAAAATAAACGCAAAATGCATCTGTTTAAACAAGTAGATAGAAATACACTTGACGGATACCTAAGTCTCTTCCAGTCTGACTGTGTAAGGGTAGACCAGATGTGACTTGCATTGAGAGAAATAGTATTTACAGCAATGGAGAGATTTATACCAAATATATACAAATAAAAATGTAAATTTTCGTTTGTTCAAAATCGTAAATCTACAAAAATTCTTCACCAGTTACTTTGAAATTTTGACACAGTGTTGTATTTGACAACTAGCGTATTTCTCCTACTGGAGCGCCATATGGCATATAAATTTATTTATAGAATAATGAAGCGGATATCATGTTAGCAAAAACCTCATGTTCGTCTGTTCAAACTCTTAAACCTCCCAAATTTCATCACTGATTCCTTTGAAATTTTGATGGTACAATAAATAAAAATGTAATTATGTAATTATATACACTGAACCACAAAAGAAATTGGTATAGGCAAGCGTATTCAAATACAGAGATACGTAAACAGGCAGAATATGGCGCTGCGGTCGGCAACGCCTATATAAGCACCAAGCGTCTGGCTCAGCTGTTAGATCAGCTATTGCTGCTACAATGGCAGGTTTTCAAGGTTTAAGTGAGTTTGAACGTGGTGTTACAGTCGGTGCACGAACGATGGGACACAGCATCTCCGAGGTACCGATGAAGTTGGGATTTTCTGTACGACCATTTCGCTAGTATACCGTGAAAATCAGTAGTCCGGTAAAACATCAAATCTCCGACATCGCTTCGGCCGGAAAAAAATCCTACAAGAACGGGACCAGCGACGACTGAAGAGAATCGTTCAATATGAAAGAAGTGAAACCCTTCCGCAAAATGCTGCAGATTTCAGTGCTTGGCCATCAATAAGTATCAATGTGCGAACCATTCAACGGAACATCATCGATGTGGGCTTTACGAGTGGAAGGCCCACTCGTATACCCTTAATGACTGCATGACACAAAGCTTTACGCCTCGTCTGGGCCCGTAAACACCGACATTGGACTGTTGATGACTGGAAATATGTTGCCTGGTCGGACGAGTCTCGTTTCAAATGGTATCGAGCGGATGGAAGTGTACGGGTATGGAGACAACCTCGTGAACCCATGGACCCTGCATGTCAGCAGGAGACTGTTAAAGCTGGTGGAGGCTCTGTAGTGGTGGGGGCGCGTGCAGCTGGAGTGATACGGGACCCCTGATACGTCTAGAAACGACTCAGACAGTTGACATGTACGTAAGCATCCTGTCTGATCACCTGCATCCATTCATGTCCATTGTGCATTCCGAGAGACTTCGGCAGTTCCAGCAGGCCAATGCGACGCCCTACACGTCCAGAATTGCTACAGAGTGGGTCCAAGAACACTCTTCTGGATTTAAATTCTTCCCCCGGCTACCGAACTCCCCAGACATGAACTTTTTTGAGCATATCTGGGATGCCTTGGAACGTGCTGCTCAGAAGAATTCTGCACCCTCTTGTACTCTTACGGATTTCTGGACAGCCCTGCAGGATTCATAGTGTCAGTTCCCACCAGCACTACTTCAGACATTAGCCGAGTTCATGCCACGTCGTACTGCGGCACTTCCGTGTGCTATCAGGGGCCTTACACGATATTAGGCAAGTGTACCAGTTTCTTTGGCTCTTCAGTGTACATATATATTTATGTACCATATGATGCCTCCGTAGGTATATGAAAAACCACATTACAGTGGAACGTTGTGTCAAAATTTCAAAGCTATCCCTGAAGAACTTTAGAGGTTTAAGATTTTGAACAAATGAACATTTGTCTCTTTATAAATAAAAATGTAAATTGTCGTTTGTGCAAATTCTTAAATCTTCGAAAGTTCTTCACCAATTGATTTCAAATTTTGACACAACACTGCATTCGAACACACACACACACACACACACACACACACACACACACACACACACACACACACACACAATGTAGTCAGCAAATAGGAAAGTTGTATTTATGGCTTATTGGCTTGTGCTTAGAATACTGCTACGGAAGGTGAATTTGCAATTACAATAACCAAGGCCCAAGGTCAGTGAGAGAGAAGGAATAGGAGAAGAACTGGACGTATTAGTAAATGGTCATACAGAGCGGAAAGGAGGAGACGGAGAGAGAGAGAGAGAGAGAGAGAGAGAGAGAGAGAGAGAGAGAGAGAGAGAGAGAGAGGTGATGGGGATGACATCTGGTTTCTTGGGCGCTGAATTGCGAGGTTGTCAGCAACCATACAAATTCCCAATATTTTCACAGTTCAGTCTCCCCACATTCCTCGAATGATGATTAAATGACGTGAGTAATACTGACCCAGACCAGGACGGGAATCAAACCTGGACCCCGTGACCCAGAGGCAGCAACGCCACCTACTAGACCACAAGGTGTGGATTACAGAGAGAGGTGGAAAGAAAAGTTGGAGAGGGGTGGGAGGGGAAGGAAGAGATGGACAGAGGAGAGTAGAAGGTGGTGATAGACAGATGGAAAGAAATGGAGCGAGAGGGAAGGAGGAGGAGATGGGCAGAGATGGAGGAAGGGGAAGAAGCAGGTTAAGACGTCTATCCAATTAAAAATTTCTTAGACATTACCATACGCAGAATCAACAACAAACATAATTTTGGAATTTCCAGGAAATCTACAGCCACGTCACAAACACTCACTTCAACTCCAAGCACCCCCAAACACACACTCTCAAGCTCGTCATACGCTACACAGAACACCACTGGACAAACTCAGCTACACACAGGAACTAAATACAGTACACCAAACAGCCACAGAGAATGGGTACAGCACACAAGTGATAAACAAACTGAAAACAAAATTAAAAAACAAATGAAAAGACGACAAACCATCATCAAATCACCAGCCACAACAGAGAACCAAGAACACAAACTCCAGACAAAAACAGGGTATTACAGGGTGTATACGACCAGTGACAACCGGGAGATCCGGGAAAAACCTGGGAATTTTTTCATCCGGGAGAAAACCGGGAAAAACCCGGGAATTTTTTAGTATTCCGGGAAGTTTTGATTGTTTTTGTTCTCAGTTAAATTTTTGTAATTTTGACTGGCAAAACCGATACTCTAACAAAGGATATTACTTTATACCGCTATTTCAGAATAATACTGCAACAATAAAACATGAACGAGAGAAAAAACGAAAATAAAACTTAAATTGCAAAGAAAATGCGCCATATACAGCAACAAAACACAGTGCTCATACAAGCGTCTGCCAACAGCAAAATGTGTCAAAGGCTTTAGGAAGACTATGCAATGTTCCGTAACAAGTTGCCTTCGATGAGCGTGACGTCACAACTGTTTTCATTAGATTCGTTTTAGCAGTTACGAGCGGGATCATGCGCATGCGTAGTTGAGTAGTACCTTCTCCGCTCCTGGCTACAGAAATGTGTCTGTTGGCTGTGTAAGCAGTCGCAGCAAGCAGCTAATGCCACCGGGAAAAATTTTACTGGAGCGCCCAAGTTGCCAGATTCATGTATGCGCAGCAGGTCCAGATCTAGGAGGGGGAGGGGTGTGGCTCTGAGCACTATGGGACTTAACATCTAAGGTCATCAGTCCCCTAGAACTAACCTAAGGACATCACACACATCCATGCCCGAGGCAGGATTCGAACCTGCGACCGTAGCAGTCGCGCGGTTCCGGACTGAGCCGCGAGACCACCGCGGCCGGCAAGGGGAGGGGTGTGGGCAAATTCATATTCTTGAGGGGGAAAAACGTTGTTTCACAAAGCGACTAGCATCCAGCGCACTTAACTCTATCGATTATTCATATGACTTTGAAACGCATCCCTGTCGCTTTTTGAACACATTATAAGTTGATTTCTGAGTGAATCGTAAGTTAATTTGTGAATGCGTGCATAGTGTACGTGATGTCTCTGTCAGGGCAATCATCGTCGCATGTAGAAAAAATCTTTCCTACAGACAAAAGGGGCTATACTAGCTGAGCGGAGTAAGGCCGAACGGATGAATGCCAACCGCGGTCTGATTGTGTGGTTGATTGGGTTTGCGAATGATGAGCGTTGTTATAATTACTAGCTAAATCCATAGATTTAGACTACAGGAGTGGAAATAAACGAATAACAGGTCAGAAAGATTACGTATTACCTTCGCGGTGTATCTAAGAAAATGAGATTTTGACAGAAAAATTTTGGCCAGATCGCTATACTAGTAAGGGCCAGTTGTACAGTCCCCGACCAGTAGCCGCTTTAAGTTCTATTCTGGAAGAAGCGCGGAAAACGCGTTGTACGAACATGTAAAACGCCTAACCGGAGAATAATCGCGGGATAACTAAACTGGTGATTCTGGCAGAGTTAGTGGAGTTAACCTGCTAATAAGCTTTGATACTGGCAGGAATAGTTACAGAATTAGTGATAACAAGACTGTCTGTTAGAACGAGGAAGGGGAAGAAACGGGGACATCACATAAATTATGGAACAATATGGCGATTACAAATTTGCATAAAAATTTCGTACTACTACTTTTCGATCTCATACTTGAGAAACTGGAGCGTATGAATGAAGTGTGAAACTATTTCCTAACGTAAGGCTTTTAGCTTGTAGTAGGCCTAATAGGCATTTGATACTGGTACTTTGTGAATTATGTTCTGTCGTTACAAAAAACATCGTCGGCCTACTTAACTGGGAATATGGACATAAAGATGTGCACTTTAAATGTGCACATTTTAGCATGGGTCTCGAAATTCCGATGCTCTTGGAGTATCCTCTGATGTCTAGTTTCTTGTATGACATAGTGTACGATCTTTTAATGTTTTACACGTACGAACATACGGGCTCCCTGCGACATCGTAGCTGCGCAAGCGCCGTGGGGCCTGTCATCTGGCGCCCTCTGGCAGCTGCGGAAACGAACCTATTTCTAACAGGTCACGGGAAAATATCCCGAATGGTGGTTTGAAAAGCGTTACCATCAAAGTACCATTCTGGCCGTTACAACGGAAGTCTGTGCGATAATGTACGATGAATTTCTTAAATCTTAGAGCGTTTGACAATCATTTAAAAATCAATTCTTTGATGACGATCCATTTAGATGAATTTCGAGCCCAGAAGATCAGACTTTTAAGTCATTATTAAAAATTTCACGATCACATTTGTGTGATATATCTTAAATTGTAATATGCGCATAAAAGACCAACATTGTATGTGAAAGCTTTGCGTTTCGTATAGAAACACAATGTATATTAATTTAAACCATTAACTTTTCTGTTTGTGCGTTAGCGGTAGTTAACAGTGATGTTGCTATTGGCTGATTACATCACGTGTCCTCAGCTCTGAATACCCGCTGTCATCGGCTGGCGAGATCACGTGACAAGAGCTATGACTGACCTACAAAAGCTTCGGAAAGTAACATGCGGTGTTTGGTGGAATTCGAATTTATACTTTCGTAATACGAAAATACGCAGCGTGCATGTTGCTGCACATCAAAGATCTTTCCAAAATGCGTTTTTTTCCCTGTGTTTTGCTTTATAAAGCGCCGAGAAATTCTACTCCCCCGTTAAAATCATAATCATTCAAAGGACTTACACAGTTCTGAGAGAAAATATACTGTCAGTTAATAGGGAAAAAGTGTGTTTTCACTCGGGATAAAGTGTATTTTTAACCGGGAAATCCGGGAGAAATCCAGTAATTTTTTTTTCCTTGTCCACGCATACACCCTGTACTAGGAACACCTTACAAAGAGTACAGCACGGCACGTACTAACATACAGTAACAAAAATGTCCACAGAGTGGGAAACATAGCGAAGAAGCAAGGGCTACAAATATCGTTCTGCACACATAACACAGTACAGGAGAATCTAAGACAACCTCTGTAGGCAAATTCCTCAAAGCTGGAATATATCAGTTAACCTGTAGTTCATGCCAGTCGGTCTACATAGTCCAAGCATGCAAAAATTTCAAAACGAGGTACTCCGAACACCTCAAAGCCCCAAGAAGTGATAGTACACACACAACCTTTGTAGACCATCTAATACGAGAAAACCGCCAACCAAAAAACATGGAGACTGATCTTAAGAGTCTCAGAGAAAGCAACAGTCTCTATCATAAACTCTCAATATAGGAGAATTACACATAGAAAAAGCAATAATACAGGGAAAGAGAGTCCTGAATGAAAATACAACACTGTTTGGAACACTCAATTAACTATACAGAGGCGACTCCTCACAAAAAACATAAGTCAAACAAACCATAAAAAAGTATATAAAAAAGACTTATGTTTTCTTGGTTCCCACCCCCACCTCTCTCTCTCTCTCTCTCTCTCTCTCTCTCTCTCTCTCTCTCTCTCTCTCTCACACACACACACACACACACACACACACACACACACACACACACACACACACCCTCACACACCCTTCCCAGCAGCCACGCTACCCAAGTTCTGACGAAACATTCAAAATTAGTGCCACAACAAACGCATGACCAAAGATGAACAAGTGAGCAACAATAACATAACACCTCTCACTGAGTATGTTGTCAGAAGTGTCTGCTCCGATCACATTTCGCCACATTTTGTGAAAGTGTGTTAGGTGAAGCAATGAGCGGAAATTTGTGAAAAACTGAGTGAAAACAATGTACTAAATAGCAGTTGATCGAGAGACGAACTAGAGACACGAAACAGGACGAAAAATATAAGTACAGAAACGTTCATGACCTCTACTCTCGAAACAAAATACACAATAATTTTCTTCATGACTAGTTTGCACATGACATGCTGTCAAAAAAAAAAAAAGACCAAAACGAGCACTAAAACCGGTGTATAATAATAATAATACAGTTCAGTTAGTGATGCAATTTTAAGGTGAGTGTCTAAAAAAAACAAAGCAAATTGCACATATCGTAATTCTTAGGCCTACAGCAGTTAAATTATTGTAAATGTGATATTGCGCTTTACAGAAATAAAAATTTAACCCACTGAAGACGACACACTGGTGTCCAAACATGTCTTGGTAAATACAAAAATAAACTAATTATGTTTGCATAAGGCTGATTTTCAAAACAACCCAGTTTTTAAATCGCAAACAAGGAACAACAAAAAGAGGAGCTTCCAACCTTAGTAAAATTAGTATGTCCAATTCTCACACATATTAGAAAGATGTCCATTCTCTTTTCTTTTTTCCCATTTAACTAGACTGAACCATAGCTGCGAGTGGCCAGGAACACGTACTACGTTAATAACAGACTGAACCGACTACCTATGGTACACAAGAGAGATCAGAACACTGCTGCAGAAGCAACGAAAATAGCACGCCAGATTTTAAAGAACACAAAATCCCCAGGACTGGCGAAGTCTTACATAAGCTCTAAATTTAGCGCGAACTTCAATGCGAGACGCTTTTAATAGTTTCGACAATGGAACTTTGTCTGGATATTGCAGAAAATCCAAATAGATTATGATCGCATGTAAAGTACTCCAGCTGCAAGACACAACCAATACTACTTTTACCGATGACAGTACCACCGAATTGGAATTATTAAATACAGTGTTCCGAAATTCCTTCACCACAGAAGACGAATTACGTATTCCAGTATAAGAATCAAAAACTGCTGCCGGCTTGAGTGACGTGCAAGTAGATATCCTCGGTTAGCAAAACAGTTTAAATCACTTAATAAAAGCAAGTCCTTCAGCCAGATCGTATACGGATGAGATTCGTTTCAAAATATGCTGATGTAATAGTTCCATAGTTAACAATCATATTCAATCAATCACTCGACGAAAGATCCGTACCTATAGACTGGAAAGTTGCACAGGTCACACAGTTACTCAAGAAAGGAAACAGGAGTAATCCGATGAACTGTAGATCCATAACGCTGACGTCAACTTGCAGTAGGATTTTCCAACATATGCTGTGTTTGAACATTATGGATTACGCCGAGGAAAATGCTTCGTTTACACACAGCCAGCACGGATTCAGTACATATTGTTCTTGTGCAACAAACCTGGCTCTTTACTCTCTCGAGTGCTCTCGACTGGCGATTTCAAATTGGTTCTATATTTCTACATTTCCATAACGCTTTTGACTGTATTCCTCACAAGCGACTTCTTATGATATTGCGTACCTATGGAGTATAGTGTCAATAGTGCGACTGGATTCGTAGTTTCCTGTCAGAAAGGTCACAGTACATAGTAACTGGAGAAGCGTCATAGAGTAAAACAGAAGTGATACCTGGTGTTCCCCGAGGAATTGTTATACGCCCACTGCTGTTCATAATCTACATAAACGAAGTAGGAGGCAATGTGAGGAAGCTGTCTTAGATTTTTGCAGAAGATGCCGTCATTTACCTTTCAAAAAAGTCATCAGAAGATCAAAACCAGTTGGAAAATGATTTACAGCAGATATCTGGCAGTCTCCCGTAAAACTTTTAAAAGTGTAAGGTCTCCCAGATGAGTACCAAAAGGAATCAATTAAATTTCGCTCAAATGATGAAGCGCACAAAACTAACTCCATTCTACGAAATACCTAGGAATTAGAGTTGTGGTCAACAAACGATCACATAGATAATGTTGGGGGGGGGGGGGGTGGAAGAGGGGGGGTGGGGGTGGAAGGGAGGCAATAAATGACTGGGCGGGGCGTGAGTCGTGCTTGGGTAGCTCAGTTGGTAGAGCGCTTACCCGCGAAAGGCAAAGGTCCCGAGTTCGAGTCTCGGTCCGGCACACAGTTTTAATCTGCCAGTTTCATATCAGCGCACACTCCGCTGCAGAGTGAAAATCTCATTCTGAAAAGACTGCGTGTTATTGGAAGAACACGTAGAAGATGCAACAGGTCTACGAAAGAGAATGGTTACGCTGCGCTTGTCCGTCATCTGCTGGAGTACTGCTGTGCAGTATGGAATTCTTACCAGGTTCGACTGACGGAGGACATCGAAAAAATCCAAAATAGCGCAGCTCGTTTTGTATTATCGCGAAATAGGGGACACAGTGCCACTTATATCATAAGCGAATTGGGATGTCTATCAATGAAACAAAGGCGTTTTTCATTACAACGAGATCTGTCTACGAATTTTCACTGACAAACCTTCTCCTCTGAATATGAAAATATTTTGTTGACACCCACATATATTATTGATGACGATGACTGCAATAAAATAAATTACAGCTCGCACGGAAAGAGTGTTCGTTTTACACGTGCGCTATTGGAGACTGGAACGATAGAGAAATAGTGTGAAAGAGGTTCGATGAAGCCTCTGCCAGGCACTTAAGCCTGATCTGCAGAGTACCCGTGTGGATACAGACGTGAAAAAACTTACTGTTGTTTTAACAATATCGTGTTTCTTGTACTAGATTGAGCCATGTTGTTATTGACGGTATTCTCGCAAATGAGCTGCCTTCACTCATAAGTGGGTTTAGCTTCTATTGAAAGGTGAAAGTAGACTACTGGCCATTAAAATTGTTACACCGAGAAGAAATGTAGATGTTAAACGGGTATTCGTTGGACAAATCTATTATACAAGAACTGACATGTGATGACATTTTCACGCAATTTGGGTGCATAGCTCCTGAGAAATCAGCACCCAGAACAACCACCTCTGGCCGTAATAACGGCCTTGATACGCCTGAGCATTGAGTCAAACAGAGCTTGGGTGGCGTGTACAGATTCAGCTGCCCATGTAGCTTCAACACAATACCACATTTCATCAAGAGTAGTGACTGGCGTATTGTGACGAGCCAGTTGCTCGGCCACCATTGACCAGACGTTTTCAATTGGTGAGAGATATGGAGAATGTGCTGGCCAGGGCAGCAGTCGAACATTTTCTGTATCGAGAAAGGCCCGTACAGGACCTGCAACATTCGGTCCTGCATTATCCTGCTGAAATGTAGGGTTTCGCAGGGATCGAATGAAGGGTAGAGCCACATGTCGTAACATAACTGAAATGTAACGTCCACTGTACAAAGTGCCGTCAATGCGAACAAGAGGTGACCGACATGTGTAACCAGTGGCACCACATACTATCACGCCGAGTGATACGCCAGTGTGGCGATGACGAATACACGCTTCCAATGTGCGTTCACCGCGATGTCGCCAAACACGGATGCGACCATCATGATGCTGTAAACAAAACCTGCATTCATCCGAAGAAATTACGTTTTGCCATTCGGGCACCCAGGTTGGTCGTTGAGTACACCATCGCAGGCGCTCCTGTCTGTGGTGCAGCGTCAAGGGTAACTGCAGCCATGGTCTCCGAGCTGAGAGTCCATGCTGCTGCAAACGTCGTCGAACTGTTGGTGCAGATGGGTGTTGTCTTGCAAACGTCCCCATGTGTTGACTCAGGGATCGAGACGTGGCTGCACGATACGTTACAGCCATACGGATTAGATGCCTGTCATCTCGACTGCTAGTGATACGAGGCCGTTGGGATCCAGCACGGCGTTCCGTATTACCCTGCTGAACCCACCGATTCCATATTATGCTAACAGTCATTGGATCTCGACCAACGCGAGCAGCATTGTCGCGATACGATAAACTACAATCCGACCTTTATCAAAGTCGGAAACGTGATGGTACGCATTTCTCCTCCTTACACGAGGCATCACAACAACGTTTCACCAGGCAACCCCGGTCAACTGCTGTTTGTGTATGAGAAATCGGTTGGAAACTTTTCTCATATCAGCACGTTGTAGGTGTCGCCACCGGCGCCAAACTTGTGTGAATGCTCTGAAAAGCTAATCATTTTGCATATCACAGCATGGTCTTCCTGTCGGTTAAATTTCGCGTCTGTAGCACGTCATCTTCGTGGTGTAGCAATTTTAATGGCCAGTGGTGTAGTTTCACTTTTAATTATTTAGCAACGTTTTTAAGAACCTGGCACTGTAGCGACATCTAGCGACCACCATGTGCAGTACTCCACCAGCTAGTTCGTCGCCTTCAATTCAAAGTCATTTGCAGTGCGTCACCGTCATGTTTTTCCGATCATTCTCTTGCTTATTTCCGACAAAATGGCGAGTACTAGGAAACTGAAGCTATCCCTGGAGAAATCTCGATGTGTCTGAAAACTCAGTTTGGTACTCCTTCGTTATTCGTTTTCACTTGTGTGTTTGGAGAATAGTCAGGAATCGCGGCAGTTCCGCTTTCCCTTCATTTATGGAGGTGTTGGACGTAGTCACCTAGCCAGACTTGTGTTTGCCCTTCCATAATGGAGAGTACGATCTTTCCACTCCAGTAAGCAACGAGACTGCTTCGCGACGGGGTTGATGCGTCAGTGTTATTGCTTACCTGTTAAATAGTGCAGAGAGTACATACTGCGTTATGCTATTCACCGCGGGGGAGGCGATGGTACAAGGGAGGTAACCGTGCGTGTACACTGACGTCACACTGTAGTGTTGTGATACTGCGCTGTTCGCCGAGAAGCCGTACAAAACAACCGATATGACGTGATATGAACAAACAGTCACACGGTACGAGTTTATTCGTCGCGCGTGAGGTTTGACGCCGGTGCCACATCATAAATTATTTGGCGTTGTACCTGTTCCTAAAAAGTAGGTACACCCTCGAAAATGAAGCGTACAAACAGCTGCCACACTGAAATTTCTGGATTTCCTGATGACATTTTAATGAACGGTTTCTTGGCTTTCGGTGCGTGCATCGCAATAAACATTTATCAACTTGTAAGTAGTTCAGAGACTGAGCTTCAGTGACAGCTGGATGGAAAGCTCCTCAAGGAAGTTCCTGTCAAATATCCTGCAATACGAAGCATACGCACTAACGCACGCTCTAACCCATGGTTTATATCACACGCGTAGTAACCTCCCCACTATATTTGGTTCTGTATGTGATATATCCCAACTTTTCCTCCCTCTCTTTAAAGTCTACGTTTTACAAAACCATCTGTCAACAAACCGGTATTCAGCTTAGACTCGTACGCTAACCTTTTACTAACAGAACGTAATTTGAACTTAACTTCAACTGATCTGAATGCAATTTGTCTTTATATTAAAACAATTATCTGCCCCTATCAAAATTTCCACTTACTTCGCAAAAAAATGGCTCTGAGCATTATGGGACCTAACATTTGAGGTCATCAGTCCCCTAGAACTTAGAACTATTTAAACCTAACTAACCTAAGGACAGCACACAATACCCAGTCATCACGAGGCAGAGAAAATCCCTGATCCCGCCGGGAATCGAACCTGGGAACCCGGGCGTGGGAATGTTCAGAGATGTCACTAAACCCGAACAAAGACGTAAACAATCATGCATGAGCAGCGCCTAGTAGACGGAGGAAGTCTGACAGCCGATCAGTTCCAGTCATTCCACCAGGAAGGAGGTACACGGCCCGTGTTGTCTTTAGTTCAACCATGCGTAGACGGGCAATACCGCGGTTCGATCGCGTCCGCATTGTTACTTTGTGCCAGGATGGGCTCTTAACAAGGGAAGTGCCCAGGCGTCTCGGAGTGAACCAAAGCGATGTTGTTCGGGCATGGGGGAGATACACAGAAACAGTCGATGACTTGTCTAGCTCAGACCGCCTAAGGGCTACTACTGAAGTGGATGACCGCTACCTATTGATTGTGGCTCGGAGGAACCCTGACAGCAACGCCACCATGTCGAATAATGCTTTTCGTGCAGCCACAGGACGTTGTGTTACGACTCAAACGGTGCACAATAGGCTGCATGTTTCGCAACTTCACTCCCGGCGTCCATGGCGAGGTCCATCTTTCCAACCACGACACTATGCAGCGCGATACAAATGGGCCCAGCAACATGCCCAACGAACCGATCAGGATTGTCATCACGTTCTCTTCACCGATAAGTGTCGCATATTCCTCTCAACCAGACAATCGTCGGAGACGTGTTTGGAGGCAACCCGGTCAGGATGAACGCCTTAGACACACTATCCAGCGAGTGGAGCAAGGTGGAGCTTCCCTGCTGTTTTGGGGTGGCATTGTGTAGGACCAACGTACGCCAGAGGTAGTCATGGAAGGCGCCGTAACGTCTGTACGATACCTGAATGCCACCCTCCGATCGATAGTGCAACCATATCGACAGCATATTGACGAGGCATTCGTCTTCCTGGACGACAATTCGCGCCCCCATTGTGCACATCTTGTGAATGACTTCCTTCAGGATAACGACATCGCTCGAGTAGAGTGGCCAGCATGTTCTCCAGGTATGAACCCTATCGAACATGCCTGGGATAGACTGAAAAGGGCTGTTTATGGACGACGTGTCCCACCAATGCCTTTGAGGAGTGGGATAATCTGGACCAACAGTGCCTTGATGAACTTGTGGATAGTATGCCACGACGAATACAGGCATGCGTCAATGCAAGAGGACGTGCTGCTGGGCATTAGAGGTACCGGCGTGTACAGCAGTCTGGACCACCACCTCTGAAGGTCTCGCTGTTTGGTGGTACCACATGCAATGCGTGGTTTTCATGAGCAATAAAATGGCGGAAATGATGTTTACGTTGGTCTCTATTCCAGTTTTCGAAATCGAGGTGATGCAAAACTTTTTTTGGTGTGTGTGTGTCTTAAGGCATGACTCAGGGAAGTGATGTGGTCTTTCAGCTCTGAGCAAGTTAAGTAGCTGACAGAAATCATTTCTAGCTGCGTAGTGCTGCAGTCTTACACCAAACTCCTTCTCTTCAAAACATAACATTATTCAAAATTTATTTTCTCTTCACTTTCTAGTATAGCCATCTTACTCATCCTTGATGTCCTTTACAGTATTCTTCATCTAGCAGATACAAAGGTAACACAGCACTACTGACTACGTCCCTCGCCTACCACACTTCAACTAAAAATGTATCAGACTGCGTTGAGACAAAGACTGTGCCACGACAAGACCAGAGGTTGTTTAGCAGTAACGTGATTTGCTCCCTCCCTCTCTCTCTCTCTCTCTCTCTCTCTCTCTCTCTCTCTCTCTCTCTCTCTCTGACGTACGCATCGATAACATGACAAAACCAAGATGACATGACCACTTTACAGTATGTGATTTTAGTATAAAGGATGTGCGATATACATCATTGGCCAATAAAATTGCTACACCACGAAGATGACGTGCTACAGACGCGAAATTTAACCGACAGAAAGAACATGCTGTGATATGCAAATGATTAGCTTTTCAGAGCATTCACACTAGGTTGACGCCGGTGGTGACACCTACAACGTGCTGACATGAGGAAAGTTTCCAGCCGATTTCTCATACACAAACAGCAGTTGACCGGCGTTGCCTGGTGAAACGTAATTGTGATGCCTCGTGTAAGGAGGAGAAATGCGTACCATCACGTTTCCGACTTTGATAAATGTCGGATTGTAGCCTATCGGGATTGCGACTTATCGTATCGCGACATTGCTGCTCGCGTTGGTCGAGATCCAATGACTGTTACCAGAATATGGAATCGGTGGGTTCAGGAGGGTAATACGGAACACCGTGCTGGATGCCAACGGCCTCGTATCACTAGCAGTCGAGATGACAGTCATCTAATCCGCATGGCTGTAACGGATCGTGCAGCCACGTCTCGATCCTTGAGTCAACACATGGGGACGTTTGCAAGACAACAACCATCTGCACGAACAGTTCGACGACGTTTGCAGCAGCATGGACTGTCAGCTCGGAGACCATGGCTGCAGTTACCCTTGACGCTGCACCACAGACAGGAGCGCCTGCGATGGTGTACTTAACGACCAACCTGGGTGCACGAATGGCAAAACGTCATTTTTTCGGATGAATGCAGGTTCTGTTTACAGCATCATGGTGGTCGCATCCGTGTTTGGGGACATCGCGGTGAACGCACATTGGAAGCGTGTATTGGTAATCGCCATACTGGCTTATCATCGGGCATGATGGTATGGGGTGCCATTGGTTACACGTCTCGCTCACCTCTTGTTCGCATTGACAGCAGTTTCATTTCAGATGTGTTACGACCTGTGGCTCTACCCTTCATTCGATCCCTGCGAAACCCTACATTTCAGCAGGATAATGCAGGACCGCACGTTGCAGGTCCTGTGCGGGCCTTTCTGGATACAGATAATGTTCGACTACTGCCCTGGCCAGCACATTCTCCAGATCTCTCACCAATTGAAAACGTCTGGTCAATGGTGGCCGAGCAACTGGCTCGTCAAAATACGCCAGTCACTATTCTTGATGAACTGTGGTATCGTGCTTTGCCTGTACACGCCATCCAAGCTCTGTTTGACTCAAAGCCCAGGCGTATCAAGGCCGTTATTACGGCCAGAGGTGGTGGTTCTGGGTACTGATTTCTCAGGATCTATGCTCCCAAATTGCGTGAAAATGTAATCACATGTCAGTTCTAGTATAATATATTTGTCCAATGAATACGCGTTTATCATCTGCATTTCTTCTTGGTGTAGCAATTTTAATGGCCAGTAGTGTAACATAGACGCTCAGTCGGCAAGTATCGCGTGTAGAGGACGGCAAGGTACGCTTTGCAGGCACGGTGCTCTGTAAGCGGCTGGCGCGGCTGGACACGTGACACTAATGAAGAACGTGTCTTCAAGTGGCGACCTACACAACGTGTTTTTAAAATATTTCTCATCACTATGTTTACATTCGGCACATCTTCCGAAAGACGAAAATCGAATTTCGGAAATCGTATCTCGCTGTCATGTTTAGATGTTAAGGCCTGAAGCGGATTTTCTAGCCCAGTTAGATATGGCGTCTGGAAACCAGCTGATCCAGTTTCTTATTCAGTCAACACAATCGTTATTTCTCTTCACTTAAATACTACAGGTTGACAGCTTCATGCTTCGTCGAATATTTATGCTCCTCCTTGACTGCACAATAAGTCGGTATTAACTGAATACTCTGAAAACACGACGTAACTTGACAATCCAAGCACGTTTCAAAACCGGTTGGAATCGAAAATCTATTGAGGATTTGGAAAACTGACAACTAGAAGCGGATTTCCAGAATCGATTTTGAATTGTTTACATGACCACCCAGAAGCGGTGTTGAGAAATCAGTTTACGTAATCTGGTTTTGGGAATCCCGTATAAACGGAATGAATCTGACAAGAGGTAGTAGTGGTCAGAAGTGGAAACAAGTCCTGTAAACGAGTCGAGAAACCAATACTAGTCACGATACGGGCCATTTGACTTGTTCTGAGAACGATCGGGTACTCAGTGTAGATGGCTGTCATCCGGGCGACGTTCACCGCTAATGTCTTTTTGGTTGTGTACATCTCAGTACTTAGGCCTCTGATGGTTTCGCAGTTGTCAGACGTAGCACTAACTTGAATCCGCCACAAGAGCCGTTCCGCACGTACTTTTCTGAGGCGATGCTTCCATCAGAAAGAGATTAACGATCCACGGGGCGCGACCAGGGTAATAAGTGTAAATGAGTCCTAATGTTCCACGCTGGTAACCAACGGCATTAAACGAGAGTCGCGTCTCATTTACGCCGAGCTACAACCTCAACGCAGCGTTATACGTCAAAAAACCTTTAGCATGTTGATCGAGCGACTTACAGTCACGGGATTCTTCGGAAGAAGAACACGCGGTCACTTTAAACCTAACGCAGCTCATCTCGTTCGCTGCGTTGGGAGGCGCGGGTGTTTAGAAGAGAGAAGACTGTTCTCGCACAAGGGTGAGAAGAATTGGAGAGGTTGGAGGTACCAACCAGTTCTACAGTATCAGTCGCTTCATTCGCATCATAGCGCGTGCACACTGTCCCAACCGCAGGTCCACTGTGCCGCATGTTCAGTGCTGCCAACAGGTCTTAAGACGGAGCGCTGAAGACCTGCAGTCCGCAGCTTTACGGACGGGGTACACACACAGGGATTATCTGTGGGCAGATGCAAGTGTTCGAACGACGCGTTCATACGGCAAGAAAACTAAGCAACTATCTTTCGCTTATCACAGGTAAAGCAAACAGTTTATAATTTCGAATGTGTCAAAATGTTATTCATTTTAATATTATGGCTTGCAAATAATTTTGTGTATGTAATGTTCAGTTTTTATTATCATGACACGCCTGTTTTTCCTACGGTGTTGTTATTTACTCTCCTAATCGTTTGACTTTGCTTCGCCACAGTAGTATGTAAGATTTCGTTTTTATTAATTTTTCTGTACTTATAATGACATGTTTAAAATCAATTTTTTCGTGTCGAAATTCCTACATTGCTGTTATTTTACCTATTTAAATGTACATTGCATCATTACGTAGAACGTTTGGTTGTTTTTACAATGCCAGTTTCAGACTTCTGTATTCGATGTAAAAGCGGAAACCGGTCTTGGACCGCAATAAAAACTTTTCAACAACTGGAGAGGGTATTCAGTCAGTTCAGTACACAGCAGGCGCTGCTGTGCAGACGTGGAGAAGCTAACACGGCATTGCGCTACCTAGCATGCCTCAACTGCAATTTTTTTTTGTCATTAGTCTACTGACTGGTTTGATGCGGCTCGCCACGAATTCCTTTCCTGTGCTAACCTCTTCATCTCAGAGTAGCACTTGCAACGTACGTCCTCAATTATTTGCTTGACGTATTACAATCTCTGTCTTCCTCTACAGTTTTTGCCCTCTGCAGCTCCCTCTAGTACCATGGAAGTCATTCCCTCATGTCTTAGCAGATGTCCTATCATCCTGTCCCTTCTCCTTATCAGTGTTTTCCACATATTCCTTTCCTCTCCGATTCTGCGTAGAACCTCCTCATTCCTTACCTTATCAGTCCACCTAATTTTCAACATTCGTCTATAGCACATCTCAAATGCTTCGATTCTCTTCTATTCCGGTTTTCCCACAGTCCATGTTTCACTACCATACAATGCTGTACTCCAGACGTACATCCTCAGAAATTTCTTCCTCAAATTAAGGCCGGTATTTGATACTAGTAGACTTCTCTTGGCCAGAAATGCCTTTTTTGCCATAGCGAGTCTGCTGTTGATGTCCTCCTTGCTCCGTCCGCCATTGGTTATTTTACTGCCTAGGTAGCAGAACTCCTTAACTTCATTGACTTCGTGACCATCAATCCTGATGTTAAGTTTCTCGCTGTTCTCATTTCTACTACTTCTCATTACCTTCGTCTTTCTCCGATTTACTCTCAAACCATATTGTGTACTCATTAGACTGTTCATTCCGTTCAGCAGATCATTTAATTCCTCTTCACTTTCACTCAGGATAGCAATGTCATCAGCGAATCGTATCATTGTTATCCTTTCACCTTGTATTTTAATTCCACTCCTGAACCTTTCTTTTATTTCCATCATTGCTTCCTCGATGCACAGATTAAAGAGTAGGTGCGAAAGGCTACAGCCTTGTCTTACACCCTTCTTAATACGAGCACTTCGTTCTTGATCGTCCACTCTTATTATTCTCTCTTGGTTGTTGTACATATTGTATATGACCCGTCTCTCCCTATAGCTTACCCCTACTTTTTTCAGAATCTCGAACAGCTTGCACCATTTTATATTGTCGAACGCTTTTTCCAGGTCGACAAATCCTATGAAAGTATCTTGATTTTTCTTTAGCCTTGCTTCCATTATTAGCCGTAACTTCAGAATTGCCTCTCTCGTCCCTTTACTTTTCCTAAAGCCAAACTGATCGTCACCTAGCGCATTCTCAATTTTCTTTTCCATTCTTCTGTATATTATTCTTGTAAGCAGCTTCGATGCATGAGCTGTTAAGCTGATTGTGCGATAATTCTCGCACTTGTCAGCTCTTGCCGTCTTCGGAATTGTGTGGATGATGCTTTTCCGAAAGTCAGATGGTATGTCGCCAGACTCATATATTCTACACACCAACGTAAATAGTCGTTTTGTTGCCACTTCTCCTTATGATTTTAGAAATTCTGATGGAATGTTATCTATCCCTTCTGCCTTATTTGACCGTAAGTCCTCCAAAGCTCTTTTAAATTCCGATTCTAATACTGGATCCCCTATTTCTTCTAAATCGACTCCTGTTTCTTCTTCTATCACATCAGACAAATCTTCACCCTCATAGAGGCTCTCAATGTATTCTTTCCACCTATCTGCTCTCTCCTCTGCATTTAACAGCAGAATTCCCGTTGCACTCTTAATATTACCACCGTTGCTTTTAATGTCACCAAAGGTTTTGACTTTCCTGTATGCTGAGTCTGTTCTTCCGACAATCATATCGTTTTCGATGTCTTCACATTTTTTCTGCAGCCATTTCGTCTTAGCTTCCCTGCACTACCTATTTATTTCATTCCTCAGCGACTTGTATTTCTGTATTCCTGATTTTCCCGGAACATGTTTGTACTTCCGCCTTTCATCAATCATTTGAAGTATTTCTTCTGTTACCCATGGTTTCTTCGCAGCTACCTTCTTTGTACCTATGTTTTCCTTCCCAACTTCTGTGATGGCCATTTTTAGAGATGTCCATTCCTCTTCAACTGTACCGCCTACTGCGCTATTCCTTATTGCTGTATCTATAGCGTTAGAGAACTTCAAACGTATCTCGTCATTCCTTAGTACTTCCGTATCCCACTTCTTTGCGTATTGATTCTTCCTGACTAATGTCTTGAACTTCAGCCTACTCTTCATCACTACTATATTGTGATCTGAGTCTATATCTGCTCCTGGGTACGCCTTACAATCCAGTATCTGATTTCGGAATCTCTGTCTGACCATGATGTAATCTAATTTAAATCTTCCCGTATCTACCGGCCTTTTCCAAGTATACCTCCTCCTCTTGTGATTCTTGAACAGGGTATTCGCTATTACTAGCTGAAACTTGTCACAGAACTCAATTAGTCTTTCTCCTCTTTCATTCCTTGTCCCAAGCCCATATTCTCCTCTAACCTTTTCTTCTACTCCTTCCCCTACAACTGCATTCCAGTCGCCCATGGCTATTAGATTTTCGTCCCCCTTTACATACTGCATTACCCTTTCAATGTCCTCATACACTTCCTCTATCTGTTCATCTTCAGCTTGCGACGTCGGCATGTATACCTGAACTATCGTTGTCGGTGTTGGTCTGCTGTCGATTCTGATTAGAACAACCCGGTCACTGAACTGTTCACAGTAACACACCCTCTGCCCTACCTTCCTATTCATAACGAATCCTACTCCTGTTATACCATTTTCGGCTGCTGTTGATATTACCCTCTACTCATCTGACCAGAAATCCTTGTCTTCCTTCCACTTCACTTCACTGACGCCTACTATGTCTAGATTGAGCCTTTGAATTTCCCTTTTCAGATTTTCTAGTTTCCCTACCACGTTCAAGCTTCTGACATTCCACGCCCCGACTCGTAGAACGTTATCCTTTCGTTGATTATTCAATCTTTTTCTCATGGTAACCTCCCCCTTGGCAGTCCCCTCCTGGAGATCCGAATGGGGGACTATTCCGGAATCTTTTGCCAATGGAGAGATCATCATGACACTTCTTCAGTTACAGGCCACATGTCATGTGGATACACGTTACGTGTCTTTAATGCAGTGGTTTCCATTGCCTTCTGCATCCTCATGTCGTTGATCATTGCTGATTCTTCCGCCTTTAGGGGCAATTTCCCACCCCTAGGACAAGAGAGTGCCCTGAACCTCTATCCGCTCCTCCGCCCTCTTTGACAAGGCCGTTGGCAGAATGAGGCTGACTTCTTATGCCGGAAGTCTTCGGCCGCCAATGCTGATTATTTATCAAAATTTAGGCAGTGGCGGGGATCGAACCCGGGACCGAAGACGTTTTGATTATGAACAAAGACGCTACCCCTAGATCACGGGTACAGCGCCCACGTGCTATTGCACTAACATAATACCTGATTTTTACGTTTATTAAAACTGATCTTCATTATACATGTCGTTGGAGACTTGTTCCGCATCCTCAGTCTTTCGGACTTTGGTTACATTTACTCCTCCATTTAACCCACTGATTAGAATAATTTTTGCAGGATACTTGACTTTTTTAAAATTTGCTGAGCCTTTCCAATTCTGTTTTTAGCGTTTTCGAAGCACCCTAAATCTACTTCGTTTTGGGTATAGATGCTTTTGGCCTGTTTTCTCAGCCATTTTTCCGAGGAGGTTATCTGAATCAAGGCTAAATTCATATTCGTGGTACAACAGTATTAGAGTAAGAGCATATAAACGAAGATGAAGAAAATTAAACGTGGCCTTGTGAGACGAACGATCCCGATATTCGCTTTAAGTGATACACACAGGCCGGCCTGAGTGACCGAGCGGTTCTAGGCGCTTCAGTGAGGAACCGCGCGACCGCTACGGTCGCAGGTTCGAATCCTGCCTCGGGCATGGATGTGTGTGATGTCCTTAGGTTAGTTAGGTTTAAGTAGTTCTAAGTTCTAGGGCACTGATGACCTCAGCTGTTAAGTCCCATAGTGCTCAGAGCCATTTGAACCATTTGATACACACAAGCAAAGGAGTTCGTAACGGAAATGCATCAGGACCATATGAGATACCTATAATATTCTACAAAGATTATGCTAGAGCACTTGCCTTCTTCTACTTGCAGTTTATCGTAGATCGCTAGAGCAACGAAGGGTGCCTAGCGACTGGCAAAAAAGTGCGGCTCATTCCCGTATAATGAAGTGCCGCAGGACAGGTGGACGTAACTACAGACATACATCTTTGACCTCATTCTGTTTTAGAATTAGGGAACGTTTTTTTGCTCAAGAAATATGACACTTTTGGATAACGATAATCTTCTCCATAAAAATCAACATGGATTCCGTAAGCAGAGATCTTGAGAAGCTCGGCTCAGTGGGATTCATAGCGGCGCTCAGGCAGACGCCGCGTTCCTTGACTTCGGGGAGGCATTGGACATGTTTCCGCACTGCCTCCTAGTGAAGAAGATACGAGCTCATGAAGAATCTGACCAGAATTGCGACCGGATTCAAGTCTTCCTTGGAGACAGAAAACACGTCACCATTGACGGAAGAAAATCGACAGGCGCAGAGGTTATTTCCGGAGTACCACAAGGGAGTGTCATAGGACCGTTACTGTTTACAACGTTCATAAACAATGTAGTGGGGCGGCAGCGTCGGATGTTCGTCAGTACTGTTGACAGATGATGCGGTAGCAGCCCCAGAAGACGGTATCGATTTGGAGATGACCTGCTGAGAACTGATGAATGGTGCAGGGTGTGGCAGTCGACCCCTGATGTGAATGAAAGTAATACATTGAACTTACGCAAGATAAGGGCTACGCTATTGATGACAAACTGCTGGAAGCAATATACACTGTAAAATATCTAGGAGTCGTCTAACTATAGAGAGCGAGAGTAAGTGGAATAACGACATAAAACGAATAGAACGAAAAGCAGATGGCAGACAGATTGAGAGGAAGAATCTTAAGAAAATGTAACTCGTCTACACCTACATCTACATTTATACTCCGCAAGCCACCCAACGGTGTGTGGCGGAGGGCACTTTACGTGCCACTGTCATTACCTCCGTTTTCTGTTCCAGTCGCGTATGGTTCGCGGGAAGAACGACTGTCCGAAAGCCTCCGTGCGCGCTCGAATCTCTCTAATTTTACTTTCCTGATCTCCTCGGGAGGTATAAGTAGGGGGAAGCAATATATTCGATACCTCATCCAGAAACGCACCCTCTCGAAACTTGGCGAGCAAGCTACACCGCGATGCAGAGCGCCTCTCTAGCACAGTCTGCCACTTGAGTTTGCTAAACATCTCCGTACCGCTATCACGCTTACCAAATAACCCTGTGACGAAACCCGCCGCTCTTCTTTGGATCTTCTCTCTCTCCTCTGTCAACCCGATCTGGTACGGATCCCACTCTGATGAGCAATACTCAAGTATAGGTCGAACGAGTGTTATGTAAGCCACCTTCTTTGTTGATAGACTGCATTTTCTAAGGACTCTCCCAATGAATCTCAACCTGGCACCCGCCTTACCAACAATTAATTTTATATGATCATTCCACTTCAAATCGTTCCGCACGCATACTCCCAGATATTTTACAGAAGTAACTGCTACCAGTGTTTGTTCCGCTATCATATAATCATACAAGAAAGGATCCTTCTTTCTATGCATTCGCAATATATTACATTTGTCTATGTTAAGGGTCAGTTGCCACTTTCTGCACCAAGTGCCTATCCGCTGCAGATCCACGAAGGAAGTGGCTTGTAAGGCGATTGTTAGACCAATTCTTGAGTACTGTTCATCAGTGTGGGATCCTGATGATCCTGATGATAGAACAGATAGAGAAGATCCGAAGAAGAGCACCGAGTTTCGTCACGTGATAGTTTAGCAGCCCCAAATGCGTTACAGAGATGCTCGACAAACTGCATTGGCAGTCGTTACAAGAGAGGCGTTGTGCCTCGCGGAGAGGTGTTCTATTGAAATTTCCAGAGAGTGCATTCCGGGAACAGTCGGGAAACGTACTAGTTCCTCTCACATGTACAGGGTGAAAAGTATTTAAACCGACAAACTCTGGGACGTTGTAGGGGACATCAAAACAAATATTTTTCCCTAATGTTAGTTTTTCCTATGAGGATTATTTAAACCGGTGGAGGCCGTATTACGCTCTTCAGTTGTAGGCAACTGCTGTCAACCAGTGCAGTAGTGCATTGTCTCTGTTTTCTAATGTAGCGATACACCTGGAGTGAGTACACTGATATCGCTGGTGCGTACTACGTAGCGCACAACAACGGACGAGCTGCACAGCAGGTTTATCAACAACAATATCCTAATCGGCATATCCCGCATCCTACGACCTTTGCTGCTTTGTACTAACATCTGCGTGAGACCGGGTCATTTAGCAGATTACCTGGACAGGGACACCGTCGCACGGTAAGAACGCTGCAAGTTGAGGAAGCTATCTTGCAGCATGTGGAGCGGGATCCTTTAGTCAGCACTCGTGAAATTGCACATAACATGGGGACGAATCAGACGAATGTAAGAACAGTCCTTCGAGAGCAATTGTTATGTCCATTTCATTTACAGCGTGTCGACAGCCTGGAACCAGTTGATTATCCATCCAGAACACAGTTTTCGCGGTGGTACCTGGAACTGTGTGAAATGCATCCTACATTTCCGTCCTCTGTGTTGTTTACCAATGAAGCAACGTTCGGGCATGATGGAGTCTTCAACATGCACAATTCGCATGTTCGGAGTGAGGATAAGCCACATGCCACATATACTAGCGCTCATCAAGTGCGGTTCTTCGTTAATGTGTGGGTCGGTGTTGTTGGGGACTGTTTAATTGGGCCGTATCTGCCACCTAGTTGTTGCGTCTTGGTCTTAAAAAAATGGAAAAGTGTTTGTTGGTTTAATTATCTGCCGCCAGAGAAACCTTCCTCTACCGGTTTAAGCAATCCTCATAGGAAAAAATGACTTCAGGGAAAAATATTTGTTTTGATGTCCCCTACAACCTCCCACCCTGTATATCGCGAAGTGACGACGACGACAAAATTCGAGGAATTAGAGCTAATCGAGAAGCTTGCCGACAGCCATGACTCCCACTCGTCGGTCGAGAGTGGAACAGGAGAGAGGGGGTATCCGCTAGCAACAGGAGCCACCACACACCGTTAGCTGCCTTGCGGAGTACGATCAAGTTGTAGATGCAAGGCGTAGTCGGCCAGACGGCGGGATTCGAACCGCAGCCCGCACGACTGGGAGTCCACCGCGAGTCGCCCGCAGCACCACTCGGGCCGGCTCTGAGAAGAGCCCGCGGCGCGAATCAGTAAGGTGTGTGGCAGGGGGCGGGAGTGCTATTGCCTTTCGGGAAGCCGCCACCCCCGCACTCTGGCTGAGCTCGGCTCGGCTCCAGCTTAGAGGCCCGGCAGCCGGCCGCCCTCCACCGTATCGCCTCCACGGCCACGCTGCAGGCACGTACCAGCTTCTGGCAGAGGCACCGAGGAAGGAATTCTTTTGTGCTCCCTCCACCCACTCCGCCGCATTGTGCTTCCTTTCTACTCTACTCCCAGCCGGCTCGCGGAATGAATTTCGCCGAAGAAGTCTCCGAACAACGGAGACTCTGCTTGCTGGCCAAAAACGCATTTTTCTCTCTTTGTGGCATTTTCTCTTTTCCCTGTTACACGGCGGAGCGTGAGAAACGGCGATATCGACAGTCGCAATCATACTGCTTCTCCCTCGTGACAGATGCTGCTTCTCGGTAAAAGTGTTTCAGACATAAAGCTTTGAGCTGTACCGTCTGCAGAGTAGCATGTTGCTCCAGTGCTGGAATCCAATACGGCAACGATTTTGCGAGGCACGAGCTGGACAAGTGCTCGGAACTTTCCGAAGGCATGTGACAGCACGGCTCACTCAACTGCATTAAGTCGAGGGCCGGCTGTTCCCTAGCGCCGAGCTGCCTCGCGATAGCTTCCCACATACGTTCCGTCGCGTCCAGGTCAGATCGCTGTGGGGACCGACATACCTCTCCGTCAGCCTCTCCCACATTCGTCGGTCTGGAACCTCACCCAGCGGAGTAGAATCGTCTTCAGTGACGAGCGCCGCTTCCAACTGACGACCGATGACCGGCCAAGACGTGTCTGGAGGCGCCGCAGACAGCCGAGGGATGTCGCCCACCGTACAGCCTGATAACCAGTAGTAACGTCCGCCCCCGTAGCTGAGTGGTCAGCGTGACGGACTGTCAATCCTAAGGGACCGGGTTCGATTCCCGGCTGGGTCGGAGATTTCCTCGGCGTCAGGGACTGGGTGTTTTGTTGTCCTAATCATCCTCATTTCATCCCCATCGACGCGCAAGTCGCCGAAGTGGCGTCAAATCGGCGAGCGGTCTACCCGACGGGAGGCCCTCGTCACACGCCATTCCATTCTACCAGTAGTAACGGTCTCGTGCGACGTTTCTTTGACCCCTTCGCTTGTCATCCACGGCACCCTTACAGCACAGTGGTACGTCGGCGATATTTTACGCCATCCTGAGCTTACATTTCAGCAAGATAATGCGCGCCCACACAAAGTCATAGTTTCTGTTACTTGTCTTCGAGCTTGACAAAACCTAACTCGACCAGCTGGATCTCTCTCCAATTGAGAACGTTTGGAGCATTATGGGCAGGCTCCTCTAACTGGATAGAAATTTTGACGCTGTAACGCGCCAGTTGGGCAGAATTTCGCATCTCCCACAGGAGAACATCCAACAACTCTGCCAATCAATGCGTCGCTGAATAACTGCTCCTATAATCTCCAGAGGTGGACTGACGCACTGTTGTCTTGCTCAATTTGTAAAGTTCTTTCTCTTGAATAAATGAACGAATGTTTCTGAAATTGTACTAATTTGTTTATCTGTACATGTATAGCACACTTAGCGATTTTCGTTCCATTCGGTTAATTCCTTCGTGGTCGTCGCTTTTGTTGTTTCTGTGAGATGGGGGCTGTTATCCAGCCCGGAGACAAGGGTCGATTAAGACAGAATGGCTGCTGTATCCTTTCCTTTGGGAAAGAAATTTGAAGTGTTGTCAGGAGACAGCACCTTACAGAGTCTACTAAGAGTATTGGCCTACTTTGGAGGCTAACTGAGCGGAAGACTTTAATCTTAAAGTAGTTTTGTGGAGCGCATCTGAAGCTTGCGAAGTTGCGAGTCTGCCGGCGGCCCTCGCGAGCGAAGGGCAGGACTTACGCACGCTGGGGCGCGCGTCGTGGTGTTGAAAGTGTTGCACAAGGTCTTCAGTGACCAACGAAGTAGTTCCTCTGCTACGGAAAAGTGGAAAAGCTGTCATATGCTGTTTCCGTACATTGGTGTGAAGGGCTCAGCTCTTCTGTAGTTTTTCAGAGAAGGGGAGCGACTTAATGAGCGACCACATGCTGGGTAAACAGATGTTTCGTGTCGGAACGTAGTGGCATCGGCTAGCTGGAGCTGCTGTTTGATAACAACGAGGCGGACATTTTGGGATCTTGTAAAAGACAATTCCAGTTGTCGCAGTGGGAACTTGACGTGTTTTTGTGTGTCTCTTTCTCCTTTTTTTACTTTAGACTGTTATCCTGTTTTGTTTATGGAGGACATGCAAGAAAACGGTTGTAGACTGCGCTCGTTTTTCAGTCTGTGGACATATCTGAGAGTCTTCTCAAAGTAGCTGTAGTTCTGCAGATCATCTGTTTGTGCTATAGCTGCAGTAACAATTTACCCAGAATTGATGGAGGTGCACCAACAAACATTTCCGAGGAACTCTACTGAGCAGTAGTCTCACACGATGCACAATGCTAAGACTGGGTGCATTCTTGCTGTGGCCGCAAAGATGACAATGCTCGATGCTTTGGAAGTTCTGTAGATTAGACGGAAGCACCATTTTAATTCTTATTTCACTTCGTCGCCGGTCGGTGCAGCTGGTGTACGTTGACAACGGCCTAAAATGTGTGATAAACGTGTCTGTGTGAAGAGGGACACTACTCCGAGCAAACAGTATGAGGGCACGCAGACATACAGCGTGTTAGGGGTACATGTGTAGATATTGTGATCATTGGTACCTTATATGAACCCACTTCAGTTTGTTAGTTTTTTTCTCTGCATGTTAAGTCTTCCCACACAGACATCATAATTATAATTTATTCAAAAATTGATCAAATGGCTCTGAGCACTATGGGACTTAACATCTGTGGTCATCAGTCCCCTAGAGGACTTAACATCTGTGGTCATCAGTCCCCTAGAACTTAGAACTACTTAAACCTAACTAACCTAAGGACATCACACACATCCATGCGCGAGGCAGGATTCGAACCTGCGACCGTAGCGGTCACGCGGTTCCAGACTGAAGCGCCTAGAACCGCACGGCCACACCGGCCGGATATAATTTATTAGCTGACGTTTTGTGCACAGTCATAAATACACCATGTAGTAGATTACTCCTGTGAGTATAGACTATTCGCTCTACATGCACACATGGAAACTTCAATACCTGACCTGCTGCCCAGGGGAAAATGAACATCATTACCTTGTTTGTGCCATCTGTACTTGAAGGTACTGACCAACATAAAAACACACTACTCATGATAGCTATAATTATTTGTCTGTTTGTGAAGTAAATACTGCTGTTATGTTGTTTCGGATACTTCCCTTAGTCATCAGTAGAAGTAGTCATCCAAACACTGATTTATTCAGTAACACAAATACTCAACTGTAACTTAATCGTTGTACAAATAGTGTTAGCCTGTGTCAGTGTCCCATTTAAATAGGTGAAGACGACTGTTCCCTTCTTGTCGTGGACACTGCTCCCTGGCAATGTCTCGCGTTCTTGCTGGGTTGCTCACTTCCCACCGGGCTCTTCGTCGGTGTGCGCGGCGATTCCTCCGGCGAACAGGTCGGCTGCGCTCTGCGGCAGGCGAGCTGCAGCGGAACTGCTGAGCTCGACGCGATTGCAACTGGCCGTTAAGCCGCGCCTGGCCTGCGCGGTGATGTGACGTGGAACTGCGCCCTACTTGTTCCGCACGACTGCCGACATGCAGCATAGTTCCTGTTCAGCCACGTGCACACCAGGCCAACGAACAACAGCCGGTCATTTCATTGTACGGTGTTTGCTTCATATTACGGGAGGTAAATCGGAACCGATGAAGTGGTTAGCCTAGATTTGGGTTTCGACTGTGGGTAGTAACATCAGAACGTATATTGCCGGAAAGTGGGTCTTGGTACCTCTCTTTTAGTGCAGGCGCCAGGTCTAATGTTTGTTGGTTCAATAGCAATTTGCTGTCTCTCTTGAATTTTCGTTTGAGTGTAGTGGAGTATGGAACTGAAGTCAGCATTACAATCGTAACAGGAATGTTTGTGGGATCCTACAAACTGTAAAATAAGAATAAATTTAAAAAATTAGACGCTTGGAGGGAAATAAGTGAGTTCTTGGAAAATGATATGCATGATGTGAAAAACCAAATGGCGTCTCTACTGACATCCTTTCGCCGTGAACTGATCTTAACGTATCCCTGTAGACTTTGAATTATAGCTGAACAAACCCTAGGTACAGCCCCCAGGTGTGCTGTTTTATACTTCAAAGACGTACACGAAGCTACCGTGTGACTCGCCAGTAGCAGAATATCTCAGGGTGACCGTCACTTTTTCTGCTGCAGATGCAGTTCCCCTGAAAGAGTTGTCATCCTCGAACTTTTAGGGCCCACACAATTCAATAGCAATTCGAAATATGTAGCTTCCATCCGGAAAAATTATGAAAGAGCCCGTATCATAATTCAACTTGAAGGTCAGATATTAATTTTGTCCCACCACACTGCTCCCTTCTTCTTAAAAGACAGGGCGTCCATCAGAATCGTTTCTCCGTCTTCTTTTTCTGGTGATCGTCTCCTTACAGTCAAATAAATGGTGCACATGAGACGACTACAAAACCTTCTTCTTTCTCTCGTAAGGTAATTCGGTAAAACAGTAATTGAAACGCTTCTTTATAACAGTTACAAAATAGGAGTAACCTCCACAAGTCATCGGAGCCAGCTGCGGTTCACATGGCAGAATT
Organism: Schistocerca americana; assembly: GCF_021461395.2. Lineage (NCBI taxonomy): Eukaryota > Metazoa > Arthropoda > Insecta > Orthoptera > Acrididae > Schistocerca > Schistocerca americana. Next base: position 41,332,745 of record NC_060121.1, read on the forward strand.
CTTTGACCGCAACACCTTGGTTTGATAAGGATGAGAGGTCCAACACCAATGCGATGGCGACCAACGTCTGGCCCAATCCATTGCTTCCGTTGGTCTAGTGCAGTGGTTCGCAACGTTTCTTGCCTGCTGACCCCTCCGCCCAGCTCCCCCAGGTGTGCTGTTTTCATACTTTAAAGACGTACACGAAGCTCCGTGTGACTCGTCGGTTGCTAAATATCTCAGAGTGACCGTCAATTTTTCTGCTGCAGATACTGTTCCCCTGAATATTTCATGCCACGCTATGTTTATTAATCTTTCTTATTTATTTTATTTGCTCCTTAGAAAAATGTTATTTGACAGTAATCTCGAATCCAGATTTTAGCAAACGAGGGTTATGAAATGTAGAGTAATACAAAAATATATTATTTTAACTAGCTGTTCTTCCACATTCAGAACTATTTCTATCTTGTTCATTTTTCGCTATGTTCTCCAAAAACAATTCTGACAGCTTTAAGAATGAAACAGTTGATCAACGTCTCAAAAATGGTAAGAGGTTTTTTGCTATTGAGAGAAAAATTTCATACGACGCTTCACTATCTTTCTCATTTTCCTGCTGAAAGGTCGCAATGGAGTCCAGTTTCATGCGTTTTAAAGAATTTCTTTGTCCAACAAAAAAACACTTTGGTTTATTTTTCAACGCCCGGTGAGTGACGTTCCACACCCACAGACCGCAATGGGCCGTTACTGCACACATCATGACACACAACACACTGTGGCAGTAGCTTACTGTCTTTCTCAATAAGCGTCAATCCATACTTGATATATTCTTCACTATGACGTTTTCACCCAACGTACAAAATCATTGACAATATCAATAGAAATAGTATTTACTTCTACAGCGCACAAAGGTCGTAATACTGAGTTAAGAAATCAGATTGCAGACTTAAGAATGTGTTGTGTCAGAATAACTAGGTGGCATATGAGGAAAAGCTGATCCTGCCGACTCTACAAAAAATGAACTGTAATACCTACATAATTTTGTACTTGTCTGACTGCATGTTGCTGTTTTCTTATGACCTGTCTGCTCCCCCTCCTCTATGAATCTCTCACCCCTCCGTCCTGCCTCCCTCAGGGGCTTTCCCCCAGGTTGGGATCCACTGGTATAGTGTGTACACGCCTTTATGCTGCCGACCACTGTTGTAAGATGCTTGAATTGCTGGCGGTGTCGCTCCGCCTGGCGGATAGGCTGCCCCGCGCAACTTGAAGGAGGCAAGCCTGCGGTGGAGCTGGGAACACGCACAAGAGTTTCACCTGTTGTAAATGATAAGGCAAAACAAACCTGTTTGTTACTTCACCTGCTGGGCGATGTTAGAACCGGTAACAAATGTAATCTGTAAAAACCTTGCATTGCTCTCAGATGCATACAGTGCATGTTTTATCGCGAAAACGTAACGTTCTTTTCAGGTAGAAACGCACCATACCGTAAGAAATGTGTGATTAGCCTGCCTGTGTGACGAAAAATTAGTGATTCATGAATTTGTGTTCTGTTGTACCTCCTAGACATTACCAGCGAAAAGCTGCTAACAAAATAATGAAATTAATTTCGACAACATATGATATATAATCATCGCGTCGTGCCAGATGAGAGCCAGACGTATTGACGAGTAATGGCGTGTGTTGCCACTCGTTCAGCGCCGGCCTCGGAACGACCGTTATGTGACTCGGCTTAAGAGAACTGAGAATGTCGTATTTGACGCTCTCACAGATTCTCCAGATTTCTAAGAGGAGAAAGAATATCCCACAGCTCCCAAACATATCTTATTACAGAACTTATGGACTCCACATCTTTGTACCCGAACAGCTGTGTGTAACATACCCTCTCTCTATTATTGTTTCTTTTGTTTTTTGTTATTGTAGTTGTAGAGATATGAAATTATTGTAGCGGTTTGCTTAGTCAGCCGTACTTCGGAATTTTTTGACATTAAATGGAGCCTGAAACTTGAGTAATAAATACTTCGCGTGAAGTGCGAATTGCGGCATAAACAAAAATTAATTGCGGAGATGCAATCCACAGAATATTAACAGAAAAGCTTTAGGACAATGCGCACGACTGACTAGACACATTAAGAGAGTACGTACATTCGCGTACGAGTGGTTGCGATCTGATGAGAAAGATCTATCTTAAATTATTTTGCGTAAAATAATTACGTCGTAACACACTCGGAGATTGCGAACATACAATCAGGGTTATCATTCCCCGTGGCCTGGGTAAAAGAATTGCAATTATTTAAATTTAAGAATATTTCTTTTTCAATCGGACTCCTATTTTTATACGAAAAGGAAGATTGCAGGTTCTGAATGCCTCGGCACAAACACATCGGAATCAATCTTAGCGGCCACCAAAGGAAAGTAGGCTAGTGAGCACAATCACGTACCTCTATTGTTGAGCAGCGCCGTCGTAAAGACCGTCGCCTCCACCTAAAATTCGCCTTCTCGAATTAACAGAATAATTTGTGCTCCATTGGTATGGAATTTAGGCTTGATCTTGACAGAAATTATAAAACACATTTTTCATCATTTAACACCTTCATTTAACACACACATAGACATGAAACCCTACAGTACGTCTTTACGCCAGCGCATCAGAACAAAAGGGTAGTTAATACTAGAAGTAATAAAAGAATCTCGAAATTAATCCTTTGTCTCTCAATGATAAAAAAGTTTTTTTGGAGTATTCCTCTGGTATGACAGTCGAACAAATTTTTTTTTGTATCTTTGAGATTAAATTACAAAATTTTTTAGTTCCTTTTCATGTGGTAAACTTAGAAGGACAAAATACGAACGTGAAGAACGAACGAAATTCTGGCGTATGAAGTGTGACTTTACAACCACCTCCATCCTATGCGCTGGCTGTTGCCCTTTGATGTCCTTCCAGCTGAACTATTAAGTAGGATATTTGACTGGACGAAGCGCAAATCACCCACAAAATAGCTGGGCCCAGACCTGCACAGACACGCCGTAGGGGAGGGTACAACGCTAGTTGAGTGGGTTGGGGGGTGGGGGTGGGGCGGCTTCCTTGTAAAAGAACGTAACTTGCTAACAGAATTTTTATTTTTTTATTTATTTATTGTGATTGTACGCAACATCGATAATACACCCAGTAATACTTACAACTGTACGAAGTCACGTTAAAAACTGGAGTTAATGTAAAATGCACAGTAAGCTTACGTTTGTGGATAGTACAACATAGTAAGGAGATAACATTACTCAAGAATCTACTCCTACAATGGTTTCATTGGGACTATCTTATCCAAGATACTTTGAGTCTACATATACACATACAGAGGAAGGAAGGAAGATCATAATTTAGCGTCCCATCGACACCGCGGTCATTAAGGACGGAGAACATGCTCGGATTACGAAAAGATGGCCAAGGGAATCGGCCGTACGGTTTTCAAAGAAACCGTACCGGCGTTTTCCTGCAGCGATTTAGAGAAACCACAGAAAATCTGAATCTGGATGGTCTGACAGGGGTTTGAACCGTCGTACATGTGAATGCGAGTACAGTGTGCTATAACACCTAAGAAATTCTTAATTTAAAAAGTATACAAAGGAACAATAATCTGAGTGTTGTATACACTGATCAGCCAAAACTTGATGAGCACAGTTCGCCGCGACGTAGGATGCCGGCTGGCGGCTTTTCCGGCACGTGACACGTTAGCAAAATGTAAGCGGAGCAGACACGGAAGGGAGATCACACTAGCGCAGATACGGGCTGCAAATGGAGAAATACATTGAGATAAGGGACTTGGACAAATGGCAGATTATTGTTGCGGAGAGACTGTGAACATTTCGGAAACGGCGAAGCTGGGAGGAGGTTCACGTGCTACTGTCCTCAGCATCTACGGAAAGAGGAAGGATAGTGAAATTAGAACTAGGCACTAAATGGCTGGACGCCCACGACTCTTCACAGAACGTGGGGTTCCGAGACGTGTCTGTCTTGCGAAGGGCGATAGATGGTGATATGTGGCATCTCTGCCGAAAGAGCACAATACTGGTGCACGCACAAGTGTCTCGGACATTGTCGAACATGGAGCTCCATAGCGGACCACTCCCACGTGTTCACATGTTGACACAACGACGTCATCAATTACAACAGCAGTGGCCACGGGACCATTGGGATTCTATCGTCCATCAATGGAAACGTATCTGGTCTCTGCGGGTGAATCGTTTTTGCTACACTAGGCCCACGGACATGTCCACAAAAGCCGTCATCGAGATGAACTGTGGCGCACCACGGACGCAGCCTGGTGGGAGCAGTATTATGCTACGGGAGACATTCTCTTGCGTTTGTATGAGACCTGTGGTAGTAATCGAAGACGCGCTGATAGCTGCGAACAACCTGCATCCCTTCATGCTTGAAGTCTTTCCCGGCGGCAATGTCACCTTCTACGAGTATAATTGTCCGTGTATTGGAGCCAGAACAACGCTACAGTCGTTTGAGGAGCATTATAGTGAACTCGCGTTGACATCTCGGCGACCAGATTCGCCTATGGAACCCATCTGGCTCAGTATCGGGCGCCATGGCCCCGTATGCAAATCAGCGGGCTGTTATTTACTCGAATTACGTGACCTATGCGTAGACATCGAATACCACATAACTCCGCAAACTTACCAACAAACTGTCAGATCCTTGACACGCAGAATCAGTGATGTATTTCGTTCCATAGACGTACAAACAAGCGTTATATATGACGCTTTAGTCCAACCTGACTACCTCCATAGGATTACTGGAGGCACGTGGACTTACAGTACCAAGTTCAAATCTTCATAGCGGTATCTACTTTTAAGTGTACCGCTAACAAACTGCACTTGTGCACTCTCAATCTGTAGAGCAGGACTGAAAGTTTTTGTGGAAGTGTAGCCTCCCTATGTTACACAAAAGTACGAGTATCATTGAATGAAAAAGTAATAATATGACAAGAAAATCAGATGAATTTACGCTGTTGTGTATACACACGCAAAGTTTTGCGTCACCCCGTCTCCCAAAACTCCTGAAGATACACGTTGACTGTGGATATTCTATCACAGACACAGTCCCTTTGACTGTTCAGAGATTCAGAGATGTCACTAAACCCGCCCAAAGCTGTAAACAACAGCGCTTAGTAGACGGAGGAAGTCCGACAGCCGATCAGTTCCAGTCATTCCACCAGAAAGGAGATACACGGCCTGTGTTGTCTGTAGTTCAACCATGCCTAGACGGTCAATACCGCTGTTCGATCGCGTCCGCAATATTACTTTGTGCCAGGAAGGGCTCTCAGCAAGAGAAATGTCCAGGCGTCTTCGAGTGACCCAAAGGGAAGTTGTTCGGACATGGAGAAGATACAGAGATACAGAGAGACAGGAACTGTAGATAACATGCCTGTCTCAGGCGTACCAATGGCTATTACTGCAGTGGATGACCGCTACCTACGGATTATGGCTCGGAGGTACCCTGACTATAACGCCACCGTGTTGAATAATGCTTTTCGTGCAGCCACTTCAGGTCGTTTTACGACTCAAACATTGTGCAATAGGCTGCATGATGCGCAGCTTTACTCCCGGCGTCCATGGCGAGGTCCATCCTTGCAACCACGACACCGTGCAGCGCGGTAGAGATGGGCCCCACAACATGCCGAATAGACCGCTCGGGATTGGCATCACGTTCTCTTCACCGATAAGTGTCGCATATTCCTTCAACCAGACAATAGTCGGAGACGTTTTTGGAGGCAACTTGTCCAGCGAGTGCAGTAAGGTGGATGTGCCCTGCTGTTTTGGGGTGGCATTGCGTGGGGCCGACGTACGCTGCTGATGATCATGCAAGGCTCCGTAACGGCTGTACGGTACCTGAATACGATCCTCCGACCGATAGTGCAACCGTATCTGCAGCATATTGGCGAGGCATTCGTGCACATTTTGGGAATGAATGTCTTCAGGATAACAACATCGCTCGACTAAAGTGGCCAGCATGTTCTCCAGACATGAACCCTATCGAACATGCCTGGGATAGATTGACAAGGATGTGACCCACCAACCACTCTGAGGGATCTACGCCGAATCGCCATTGAGGAGTTGGAGAATCTGGACCAACAGGGCCTCGATGAACTTTTGGATAATATGCCATGACAAAAACAGGCATGCATCAATACAAGATGACGTGTTACTGGGTATTAGAGGTGCCGGTGTGTACAGCAATCTGGACCACCACCTTTGAACGTCTCGCTATATGGTGGTACAACATGCAATGTGTGGTTTTCAGGAGAAATAAAAGGGCGGAAATGATATTTAATGTTGACCCTATTCCAATTTTCTATACAGGTTCCGGAACTCTCGGAACCGAGGTGATGCAAAACTCTTTTTGATGTGTGTATTTTAATGCTCCATCTTGTCAATTAAGGCTTTGCATGTCAATTACTAGGTTTTAAAACAGTCGTGTTATTTTTCTATGTTTATGAGGGAGGGAAATTTTTTTTTCTTATGCGACCATCTCTTATTTAACGTTCCACTTTTCTGTGAGTTCTAGTCGACTTTCCTCTGAGCTCTGCCGAGGAGAGTGGAACATGGACAACGAGCTGGTTGGTAGAAGCCGTCAGCAGACGACAGAAAAGCGATTGACCTTCAGCAGGTCGATAGAGACGTAACACAGCAACAAACAAACAAGTAAAGAATAATAGTCATTTCACTGCGTAATGCCGTAATGAGCAGAGCAGCGCTGGAAAGTAATACTTTGCATGAGTTGACAGCAGGAAGCAGTAATATGATATGTTCCGTATTCTTTTATTCCGTTCAGTGCAGAACTGGGACTGGGGTTCAGGGATCAAGGAAAAAAGAGAATTAACTACAGCCCTTCTAGACTTAATTTCCTGGTCCCAAATACAATGCAGACATAAAGTAGTAAACAAAGAACACAGGCTTTCTGTATTAAACGTTTTTTAACTTAATACTTGCAGTCTTACTGAGAAGTGGTAATTTCGGACACAGGAGACGTTTTACTACTTATGAAAAAGTAGATACAACTATTTCCATTAGTCTACAGTTGATTTTATATGTTTTATCACCAACATATCGATGTTTGGAGTGAGATTACTGGTCATCAAACGCATTGCCCTACTCAGTAGGACTACTCTTGAGTTTCGATTCACTTAATTTCATTGATGAGAATACACTTTCACACTAATATATGATCTCGAACGTACTGCACACTGGAGCAGCTATTCTAAACGACTGTTGAGACTGTTCTCTTGTAAACCATATGAATATTTTGTGTAGTGCGAAACTTTCCTCTGAGCACACGGCTGCACTGGAAGTCAATGAGCTACAGTGGAATTTCAGGAGACACATTTTCAGCATCTATCGCAAAAGGAGCTGCCAAAATACTAAAATAAAATTCAGATCGATTTAAGTTGAAATCAAAGTGTTTTAACAAACCCTGTAGCGCAGCGACAAATTCATCACATTGTTCTCTCAATGTCTCCCTTTGAACTCTCATTTCATTTGTAACTACTGCAACATTAGAAAAGTGCGCAGGTAACCATTCTGAAAGTTGCTTTATCCGCAACAGCAATCTTGCAGAACCCAAAACTCTGTCAAGAACGTTACGAAAACAGAGTCGCTAGACTGAAGGCTGCTGCTGCAGCAACAAACAGTCTTCAACAAATTCACCACTGCTGAAGAGACGGGATGTTTGGGGTATTTTAAGAGGTCGTAGTAGCTCACTGTCATTGCAGCATCACTTTGGATGACATGATTCTCTTCCTGTAAATACGTTAGAAGAAAGAGGTAAAATCGAGGTCAAAGCGTCATAATGCTTTATAAATAATACGATTATTTTCAAGAAATAACATATGTCTTTGTGAATTCCTTCTCTCTCTTCTGTTTTAGCTCGAGAAGTTTGGCTTTCCCTTCCTCACTATCCAAAGTGATCACGAATTTCTCATGAAGGGGTTGAAAATGTCGCTTCAAGTTATACTCCTCCCATGCCGATAAAATAGCATTAGAAAACACACACTGAGGCCCGGTTTGCGTATCAGTAAAAAACGTAATCTTCTTCCAAACGCATGTTGAAGCGTAGAGATTCCTCAGCCATTTTCCTCTCATTAATTGTGTCCTACAACGAACGCGAAAGAGACTTCGATACCGACAACACTAACGACACGGGGCAGGTGGGCCCGTTCGCGCACCCTTCGGTAACAAACGAGTGCTGCTAACGTGGGGGGAGGGAACTGACGGCTGACGGCGCCCGCGGCCGCAGTTGCGCCGTTGCCCGCCCTTGCCGGCATGCCGCTGTTACAGGATTTAGATGAACCACATCAGTTTCATCCTGATGACGATGTACAGAAATTAGAATTTCTCGACTTAAATGATCGGTGTAACATTCCTGTCCCAGCTCCAAGCGAATGACGGGCATCATGCGACGTTTAGTTACCTTCACGCAGTCGAGCTACGCTCGAAGAGAGTTGCCCAGTTCTACGACCGCAAGGTATATGCCCTTATTTTGCTGGGACTCATGCTATTCGCAGTTTCATTCGTGGTAAGCACCTGTCTTGGTCTTAGGTTTGAAATCAGTATGGGGGATTGATGTCAGACGGAATTCTCCTTCAGTAATGCTCCTGTTTGGTAGTTGGTCGATTGTTTCGTTATGTAATATTCCATGACCTCCTTTTGTCCATTTCAAGTACATGTCGACTCCATTGCTGTCATAGTCAGCAATATTTTGAAAATACATTTGTTAGTCTGGTTGTCGGATTTTGGATTTCGCTATTTCTGCGTACACTTTGGAGTCCGCGAGTATCAATGTGAAGTTAAATATCCGGATTACTCAATAAATGATCTCCCTTATGGTGAATAGCTCCATTGCGTAGATAGAAGTTTGGAGTGGAAGTGCAGTCATTTGACAATTGTTATCAGAGAGGTTGAAGAAGGCCTATAAGTTGAGGTGCAGTTTGACAGCTGAAGCGTATGCACAAACGTATATCTTACATAACTCGTAAGCTACAGCTAGCGAGTTTACAGACGGTGGTATGAACAGTGGCCATTAATTCGGCAGATAGTCAAACGAAATAGGTTCCCTCTAGAATAAAGAAAAAGAAATAGTCTCATAAATAAAGGATCAACCAAGCCCGTCGGAGTGGCCGTACGGTTCTGGGCGCTACAGTCTGGAACCGAGCGACCGCTATGGTCGCAGGTTCGAATCCTGCCTTGGGCATGGATGTGTGTGATGTCCTTAGGTTAGTTAGGTTTAATTAGTTCTAAGTTCTAGGCGACTGATGACCTCAGAAGTTAAGTCGCATAGTGCTCAGAGCCAAAGGATCACCCAAAGCAAAAATAGTGAAGCTAGGGACACTGACAACGAAGAAGAAAGAAATTACATGTCATTATTGTGACAACCTATGCCATTAAAATTGCTACACCAAGAAGAAATACAGATGATAAACGGGTATTCATTGCACATATATATTATACTAGAACCGACATGTGATGACATTTTCACGCAATTTTGGTGCATAAATGCTGAGAAATCAGTACCCAGAACAACCACCTCTGGCCGTAATAACGGCCTTGATACGCCTGGGCATCGAGGCAAACAGAGCTTGGATGGCGTGTACAGGTACAGCTGCCCATGCAGCTTCAACAAGATACCACAGTTCATCAAGAGTAGTGACTGGCGCATTGTGACGAGCCAGTTGCTCGGCCACCATTGACAAGACGTTTTCAATTGGTGAGAGATCTGGAGAATGTGCTGGCCAGGGCAGCAGTCGAACATTTTCTGTATCCAGAAAGGCCCGTACAGGACCTGCAACATGCGGTCGTGCATTATCCTGCTGAAATGTAGGGTTTCGCAGGGATCGAATGAAGGGTAGAGCAACGGGTCGTCACACATCTGAAATGTAACGTCCACTGTTCAAAGTGCCGTCAATACGGACAAGAGGTGACCGAGACGTGTAACCAATGGCACCCCATTCCATCACACCGGGTGATAACGCCAGTATAGCGATGACGAATACAGGCTTCCAATGTGCGTTCACCGCGGTGTCGCCAAACACTGATGCGACCATCATGATGCTGTAAACAGAAATTGGATGCATCCGAAAAAATGACGTTTTGCCATTCGTGCACCCAGGTTCGCCGTTGAGCACACCATCGTAGGCACTCCTGTTGTCTTGAAAATGTCCCCATCTATTGATTCAGGGATCGAGACGTAGCTGCACGATCCATTACAGCCATGCTGATAAGATGCCTATCATCTCGACTGATAGGGATACGAGGCCGTTGGGATCCAGCACGGCGTTCCATATTACCCTCCTGAACCCACCGATTCCATATTCTGCTAACAATCATTGGATCTCGACCAACGCGAGCAGCAATGTCGCGATACGATAAACCGCAATCGCGATAGGCTACAATCCGACCTTTATCAAAGTCGGAAACGTGATGGTACGGATTTCTCCTCCTTACACGAGGCGTCACAAGATTTTCACCAGGGAACGCCGGTCAATTGCTGTTTGTGTATGAGAAATCGGCTGGAAACTTTCCTGATGTAAGCACGTTGTAGGTGTCGTCACCGGCGCCAACCTCGTGTGAATGCTCTGAAAAGGTAATCATTTGCATGCCACAGCATCCTCTTGATGTCCGTTAAATTTCGCGTGTGTAGCACGTCATCTTCGTGGTGTAGCAATTTTAATGGCCAGTAGTGTATGTAAAAATGAAGCTTTCTTTTCCTGCTTCTGGATGGTTGCGAAGTAGTGAATCACCCTCCTTTTCGATTCTTTTTTTTTTTTTTTTTTTTTGATTGATTAAGTAGCTATCGGATCCTGCAATCCTCTGAAGCACAGTTTTCAACGACACGTTCGTTTCTTCGTTTGCCTCCTCCGACAAAAAGTAGATGGCGTAGTTGATTATGATTAGATGTGTCGTCCGAGTTGCCGTACTGGTCGAGGCGGCGTCGTAGTGCGATAAGAGTAGAACAGTGTGTGGCTATTTACGTGTCGCCCAAGCGCGCAGCAGTTGCCTCTCACTGAACTTTAACGAAGGATAGGCAACAGACAGAAAAATGGGTGTGCAATAGCATTACATGATCACTTTTTTGAAAGCTCGTAACTCTCTTCCATTCCCACACACAAATTTGAAATTTGGCTCAAGAATGCCTACAGCTTCCCTCCGTGCCGATGCAAAAGCGTGGCGCCGTGCGACGCCACACTCTGGCTGGGCGACGCTTCAGACAGCGGGGTGTCGTCACGTGCTGGTGGCAAGCAGAACCTGACACGTGTCGAAGGGGCAGAGCAACAGCGGAGCACCACTCAGCTGAGTGGGCGTCGAATTCTCTGTACACGCACATTTTTAATCTATTCGACAGAGGTGCACCAAGGGTGTGCCGAACTCGGTAGGGGGGGAGGGGGGAATCTTAGAAGGATCCCTCCGCCATTTTATGTGTCACACATGTCAATGACGCATCCCCCGTCTCTCACCTCCCCTGTGATCACGCCATAGACGAGATTGGAGCAGAATGGCTGAAAATGCATAACTACTCACGTTCAGATTTCGTCGAGTGGTTCTGAATAGTCAGTAGCCCTGCACCCGTTCATACCAGACCAAATTGCGTTTCATTGAGGCTGAAGCCACGATGTCCTTAGGAAAGGGTTGAATCGTCCGAGGAGTGTCAACAGTGTCGAACGTTTCAGGAGTGTCTCATGTCGCTCATCGTACTGAAAACTGTGGCTTTTCGGCCGCGAAAGAAAGCGTGATTTGAGCACCGGTCGTCGCGGGTCTGAACTCCATCGCACAGGCGTCAAGTGAAGGGGTGAAATGTCGGTAAGAGGTGGTGTGACACTTTCACGGTATCGTTTCTACATCTACATCCATACTCCGCAAGCCACCTGACGGTGTGTGGCGGAGGGTACCCTGAGTACCTCTATCGGTTTTCCCTTCTATTCCAGTCTCGTCTTGTTCGTGGAAAGAAAGATTCTGGGTATGCTTCTGTGTGGGCTCTAATCACTCTGATTTTATCCTCATGGTCTCTTCGTGAGATATACGTAGGAGGGAGCAATATACTGCTTGACTCCTCGGTGAAGGTATGTTCTCGAAACTTAAACAAAAGCCCGTACCGAGCTACTGAGCGTCTCTCCTGCACAGTCTTCCACTGGAGTTTATCTAGCTTTCGCGATTACTAAATGATCCTGTAACGAAGCGCGTTGCTCTCCGTTGGATCTTCTCTATCTCTTCTATCAACCCTGTGTGGTACGGATCGCACACTGCTGAGCAGTAATCAAGCAGTGGGTGAACGAGCATACTGTAAGCTACTTCCTTTGTTCTCGGATTGCATTTCCTTAGCATTCTTCCAATGAATCTGTCTGGCATCTGCTTTACCAACGATCAACTTTATATGATCATTCCATTTTAAATCACTCCTAATGCGTACTCCCAGATAATTTATGGAATTAACTGCTTCCAGTTGCTGACCTGCTATTTTGTTTGGCGGAACTCGTAAAATTGGGTGCCGATGTAGCATCATTAACGCACCTTACACTACACATGTACCTATACTAATACAGGCTTCCTTCTGGCAGGGTGAGGCGAGGTGTAAGAGTACAAAGTACGTGGCCGTCTTCGCACCGTTACGGAGGAAGAGTATGGGCACCTTCGAGCCAAAGTTGAACCTTTTGCGCTGGAACGGGAGACAATTACGGGGGTTTGAAAGAAGTGATCCTTTAAGTGTGCTGCGCAGAGTGTCGGGACAGGGTAGCGCGCGCAGCTGTGTGGCGGACCCGGTGCGGTCGCGCCGCTGCCACTCTGCTCGCCGGCGCTTCCCGTTCGCGGCTCATTAACCGCCGCTGGCCGGCCGCCCATCTCTCGTGCAGCGGGACTGCAGTTCAGTCGATACCGGCCGCGTTTAGTCGCGCCCGCTGCCGGCGCTGTGACTCGCGAAGGGCTCACTCCGTGCAGCACTCGAGGACGTCTCGCGTTGTGCTCATACGTGAAGTAATTAGCTGCGTGTTACACCTCGTCTGCCTACTGCACCCTTTGACACATGGCACCCAACGAACGTGATGTCACGGAAGCATCTCAGTCCATCTCACTCGCTGGTGTGAATCGAGCTGTCACCACGAACATCGATAATGCGAAGCTAATCGTGGAGATGTACTGTAAGTGAACAGGAAGGGCAGTAGCACAGTCGCAACAGTTGGAAGAACCCTTAATTGCAAAAAATCTCTGCTTGCAAGGTTTACAAAGCTACAGACAAAAAATACTACGCACTGAAATGGGGAGGAAAACTACACTAGTATCCAGAATGAGATTTTCTTTCTGCAGCGGACTGTGCGCTGATATGAAACTTCCTGACAGATTAAAACTGTGTGCCGGACCGAGACTCGAACTCGGGACCTTTGCATTTCGCGTAAGTCGTGCTTGGGTGGCTCAGTTGGTAGAGCACTTGCCCGCGAAAGGCAAAGGTCCCGAGTTCGAGTCTTGGTCCGGCACACAGTTTTAATCTGCCAGGAAGTTTTACACTAGTATCAATTATCAAATTCACATGGTATCGGGCAGGAACAAAAATAAAAAACTCAGAGATGTAGTTAATGAAGCCTGAATAGCTTCGAGACGAGCGGGTCAGAGAGACGCATGCAATAAAGAGCGATAGTGGAGCACGATGGTGCGTCAGGCAGCCTGTGGATCGTAGCATCTCCTCTCGCGGTGCAGACGGCAGCTAGCGATTCTGCACGGACACGAACGCTCCGTGTTGCCTAGTCCAGGAGGCTGAACGACCCTACTGGGTTACGTTTAAAAACTCCGTCCCACCCAAGAAACACGGCTCCCAGGGTAGGCACTATTTTCTATCGCCACCACTAATGGCCGTTCCTACATCGACGTATCTGTCTCACTGGCGAGGCCTGACGGAACTTACCACATCTCTTCCGGTTGCATAGCGTGCCTCGTCGTAAGTGACAGGAACGCAGGGATACCGAGGAGCTACTTGACAGTTACGACCAGCAAGCTTTCCCGATCCTCTCTGCCCGCCGGGAGTAAATTACGCCGTAGCTGTTCGCACATCTAGCAGAGTGCGAGCCGAGTCAAAAGCCACACCGCTGGAGTGACCCTGAAGCAGCCAGTCGCGGCTCCAGTTCCGGGGCATAGGGCGGGGACCGCAGCGCGAAGCACAAACCAGCTCGATACCGACGCCTGGCGAAGATTGCGGCGCGCGGCGATGGTGCGGGTTAAAGAGGGTAGGACGTGAAACGGGCCGACTTTGAGCAGGAGAGGCACCACAGAACATTTTAATTTACACTGTCTATACTTTTTCAAATAAAATTATAAAACTTTGTTAGAATGACCAGGAAGGATTCAGGATTCACACTTATGTCAGAGAAAGTTAAAACCATAACAAAACAAATTTTTTTTACATGTGAAATTTCATCATTTTTTACTTGGTATTGGCTGCATTTGTTGCTGTAGGTACACTTTTCTTCATAAGTAAGTGAGATTCTTCGATGAATTTTGCGCAACATACAAACCATACTTACAGGTGTATGAAACTCTAGAATTTCCAAAACCTGTTAAAAACTGTGGTAAAAATTGAGATAATTAACTATAAAATTCGAGTATTCTCTAAATACCAAGTTTAAAACGTAACAGCCCATTTATTTTTCCATAGATTAAATAAATTCTAGAGTTTCATACACCTGTAAGAATGGTTTGTAAGCTGTGCAAAATTTATCGAAGAATCTCTCTTACTTATGAAGAAAAGTGTACCTACAGCAAGAGCCAGTCTGGAACCGCGCGACTGCTACGGTCGCAGGTTCGAATCCTGCCTCGGGCATGGATGTGTGTGATGTCCTTAGGTTAGTTAGGTTTAAGTAGTTCTAAGTTCTAGGGGACTGATGACCTCAGCTGTTAAGTCCCATAGTGCTCAGAGCCACTGACTGAACCTACAGCAACAAATACAGCCAACAGTAAGTGAAAAAAAATCATAAGATTTCACATTTAAAAAATATTATTTTTCGTATTTTTGAACTTACACTGCTATGAGTGTGAAGCCTGAATCCTTCCTGGTCGTGTTGACAAAGTTTTATGAATTTATTTGTAAAAGTATAGACAGTGCAAATTAAAATGTCCTCTGGTGCCTCTCCTTCTCGAAGTCGAGCCCGTGAGACGCAGTGGTCTCGACCCGTCGTCACCGTGCCGCGCCAGCGAGCAGCGACCTGACGGCATGAGCGCTCCTTGGCTGTTGTGACCATATGCCCAGTACCTTAACCCTCGGCAATTCATATACACAGACAGACGTCCTTGTTCGTGCTTCACATCTGATGTTTGTTCTGTGCACCGGTGAAGTTTAGAAGCGTTCTAGCAGATGGCAGAGCTGTAGTACAGCGTCAAATTCAAATGGTTCTGAGAACTATGGGACTTGACATCTGAGGTCTTTAGTCCCCTAGAACTTAGAACTCCTTAAAGCTAAATAACCTAAGGACATCACACACCTCCATCCCAGTGGCAGGATTCGAACCTGCGACCGTAGAAGTCGCGAGGTTCCAGACTGAAGCGCGTAGAACCTCTCGGTCGCCGCGGCCGGCCCAGCATCAAAATAGCGCCATACTTACGACTCGCGTTACAATCAGAGTGCTGTTATTGAATTCTTGTGTGCAGAAAAAGAAACCGCGGTGAACATCCATAAACCTTTGCAATGTATGGCGATGCTGCAGTTGATGGGAGTACAGCTGGGCGTTGGGTACAGGAAGTTACAGCCTCAGGAAATGCAGAAACAGAGCTCCAACACCAGCCACGCTCGGGACGTCCTGTCACAGGCACTGCTCCAGACATGCTGAATCATGCGGATTCCATTATTCGCGCCGACTGGCTCTTAAAGATTCTCTACGGGGACACAATTTGAAGATGACGATATTGTCTGTTAGGCGGTCAAAACATGGCTACGCGTACAGACATGAGCTTTTATCAGCAGAGAATACATGCTCTTCCACTATGTTGGCGTACGTTCATAAAACGTGATGGACACTAGGTAGAAAAATTGGTCATGGACAAGACATGTTGATGTATGTTGTCACCAAATTCTGACTCTTAACAATAAATATGTTCTGAGGGGAAAAAAAAGTGTAGCGCATTACTTAATGAACGACCATCGTAGTTACGGATTTTAACGGCCTGCTAGTTGTATTTGATGTTTTCAGAATATGTGAAGAATCCTGTCGTGCATTAGCGCTTTTATGATTGCTAGGTTGCACTGTGTTGAAGTGAAACTTAGTGCTGTCTAATAATTCTGAAGATGGACAGTTTAATTGAAGTGAGACCTGCTACAAAACTGAAACTGCCAATTAATTCCTCTTAGAACTGTACAGAACATCTGTGACAATTACAAATTTTGCAGACAGCGGTCAGTGATGAAAGTAAATCGACATTACGCATTCAGGTAATAATTTCAAGACGTAAACTGAACATTGCGCTTTTACTGCGGACGAATTTAGACCCCTTTTGCTGGTTATCGCACTTGAATCGAAATTAATTGTTGTTGCACGTCCAGGATAGGGAACGTGTTAAGCTGACTGGCAATCTGAGAACATTTTAAGAGTCCGTTGCCGATGGCAGCCGAGGTCTGTCACCTCCACTTCGTGGCCAACAATAGTTACTGCAAGGCGTTGCCTTAAAATTAAACTGGCAGAAAATTATTGCTGTACATGGCAGGAGGTAATATTGAGTAATTTACGTCTCACTCTTATCTCGACGACACAGAAAACTTGAAAGAACGGTTTTCTTTATTTTAACTCACATCTTTGTTTCCTTATAAATTAAGTGTAACATCACAAATTCATGTGACTCATCGGCAGTTCGTAATAGCGTGGAAATAATCATTTTGTAGGCCTTAACTTAAGTCGTCGACACACGGACCGTGCATTCGAACGCTGGGTGCTGAGCGTGTGCAAAAAGCGCATTGCGTATTCTCTCCGTACTGGCAGAGCAATATCCAGCGTTCCAGATTTCCTGAACGTAGACCAGTGAGCTGGAAGAATGCTACCTACGTCACAGGCACATTGCGCGCCATCCCTCTGCAGTACAGAATCGCGAGACGCCATATCGGCTTTTAGTTGAAGGCCATAAGCATATATGCCATTTCTAAGAACCATCAAATTGAGGGTGTCTTGTAACAAATGATGAGAAACATTATGGTTAAAGCATTATAGTAACTTGCGTATTACGAAAGTACGCCGTTTCAAGAAAACAGCACATTGAGGATGCATCAAAGATGCGATGTTCTTGGTACAATTGGTTATGATTACGAGGGTAATCCCAAAAGTAAGGTCCCCTATTTTTTTTATAAGAACATAGACCTGTTTATTTCTACAATGGTTTACATCAGTTAACAGCTTGAACTTTAAGCTACTTTTCGACATAATCGCCATTTATGTCGATGCATTTTTGTAGACGCTGTGGCTGTTTTTGTATGTCAATGTCAAACCAGCTCGCCGCCATGCTGTTCAGAAAGTTATGAACCTCTTATTTCACCTCGTCGTCGGAGCTGAATCGCTGGGACCACAATTAACGCTGACAGGTACTGTGAGACTCTGGAAAAACTCAAACGGGCAATTCAGTATCGGAGAAGAGGAATGTTGAGCTAGAGCGTACACATTCTCCATGACAACGCTCGCCCACACATTCTCCATGACAACGCTCGGCCACGCATCGCTCTGTAAACCGTTTCTCTCCTGCAACAGTTTCAGTGGAACACAATCATCCACCCACCCTATAGTCCTGACTTGGCGCCCAGTGACTATCACCTGTTCCCTAGGTTAAAAGAACATTTGGCCGGAAAGTGATTCAGCTCCGACGAGGAGGTGAAAGAAGAGGTTCATAACTTTCTGAACAGCATGGCGGCGAGCTGGTATGACATGGGCGTACAAAAACTGCCACAGCGTCTACAAAAATGCATCGACAGAAATAGTGATTATGTAGAAAAATAGCTAAATGTTCAAGCTGTAAACTGATGTAAACCATTGCAGAAATAAACTGGTCTATGTACTTATAAAAAAATAGGGGACCATACTTTTGGATTACCCTCGTACATGTCAGTTAATGACATATCTACGATTAGAGCTTACAGTAAATGGTAAGATGCAAAGTACAGTCGCCGGCCGGAGTGGCCGAGCGGTTCTAGGCGCGTCAGTCTGGAACCGCGCGACCGCTACGGTCGCAGGTTCGAACCCTGCCTCGGGCATGGATGTGTGTGATGTCCTTAGGTTAGTTAAGTTTAAGTAGTTCTAAGTTCTAGGGGACTGATGACCTCAGAATTTAAGTCCCATAGTCCTCAGAGCCATTTGAACCATTTAAATGTGGGACCGTAGAATAATGCTTAAGATTACTTGTGTAGACCGAATAACAGATGACGAAATACTGACTCGAATTTGACACAGATATAATAGCAGAAGGGGTCGGTCGAAAGGACGCATCTTGAGACCTCAAGGAACTGTCACTTTGGTGATGGAAGGCAGTGTGTGTGTGGTGGGGGGGGGGGGGGGGGGGCGGCAGTCACCCCTAGAGAAATCATTACAGATGTCATTTAATACCTTGTAATTTCTCCCTGGACTCGATAACCGCCTGGATTCGGTTAGGAAGTGAGTCCATAAGGTTGTGCAGATACGTCGCATCCAGGTTGAGCCTATCCCAGAGGATTTGATCCCACTGTCCCAACTTGTCCCGTTTGCATGAGGTTCAAGTCAGGTAATTTTGCAGGTTAATCGAGAGGAATTACGGTGGGCGGGTTTACGGAAAACCATTCATATACTCTTTTAGCCCGTTGAACTTTGCTGCTGTCTTCATGTGTCTGCACGAGCAGTGTCTTCTTGAAATGTGACCGACTCCAAGTGATCATTACATAGAGTTTCCATTGCCAGACGATTTTGATTCACAAGCGGTGAGATGCAACTGCGGTCCCTCTCAGTCATCATCTTTTTCCGGCCACAATTCTGACGACGTGTTTCACGGCGACCTGTGTTACAGCACTGCCTGTACGCACGCTGAACATTCCGCCGCGAAACACCAACAAATCGAGCTGCCTCACACACCGTACGGTCATGGGCACGACCAAGGAGAACTGTGCATTTTTATCACTCTGTCCCCCTCTTACATTTACTAATGTTTGCGTACAGTGACTGCATGAAGTGTAAATGTCTCTAAAACGTGGGATGTAGGGAAAGCAGGAAAAGGTGTGGACGGGGGCTAATCAGTTACCGTTGGTTGCACAGTAAACACATACACTTTATTTAAGGAAATAATTTTTTAAAAAGAATCAGCTAAATAAATTGACTGTAACACATGCTACACTCACGGGTGAAGGCCTTATTAAGAAAGAATTCAAAATTATTTGTCTGCTGAAACCCACAGGTACTACTTAAGAACAATTGTCGGCTTAGGGCCTCAAGCAATACTTCAGAACAGTTAACGGCTGAAGGCCTGAATTACAAATGAGGAAGACTATTACATGTTAAAAATACCAAAATAATTTTTAAAACAATCATTATAATTAACTGTAACACAACCTACACTGACGGCTGAGACCTTATTACGAAAGAAATCTAATTATTTGTCGGTTGAAGGTCTCGAGCAACATTTCAGAACAATTAATGGCTGAAAAGCTTGAATTACAAATGAGGAAGACAATTGCATGCTAAAAATACCGAAATAATTTTTAAAACAATCATTAAAATTAACTGTAACACAAACTACACTGACGGCTGAGGCCTTATTACGAACGAATTCAAATTATTTGTCGGCTGAATGCCAGAAGCTATAGGAATAATTTAAACAAAATTTTGTTTTTAAACAGTTGACAGAATCAGACCAAATTTAAAAAAAGGGGGTGATCCACAAATCGACATGAGAAAAGTCCCTACAGCTGCGAAAGCGGTGCGACAAGCAGCCAAGAGTTACGCTCACCTAACAGGATGGCAACTCAAAGTAGGGACAGTTTAAATGGCAATGCTGTGCGGCAGGTCCCGGCGGGGGTTCGAGTACTTGGGCATATGTGTGTGTGTGTGTGTGTGTGTGTGTGTGTGTGTGTGTGTGTGTGTTTGTTTGTCCTTAGGTTAATTTAGGTTAAGTAATGTGTAAGCTTAGGGACCGATGACCTTAGCAGTTAAGTCCCATAAGATTTCACACACATTTGAACATTTTTAAACGGCACTGCCTGCGTGCCGCTAGTGGTCCCGGCCTGTCCCCGTGCTGCCGGATCTCTCTGCTGCTCCGTCCCAACCAAACTCCCGACACAACCCGACCCGGAAAACACTTCACGTCCTTCCAAAGATAGTACAGGTACTGGATATCGATAAACATTATCCTGACTGCCTTGTCCGAGAATTACTTCGAGCAGATAGTTAGAGAACCAACTCGTGAAGCTAACGTTTTAGACCTCATAGCAACAAATAGACCGGAACTTTTCGACTCCGTGAATGTAGAAGAGGGTATCAGTGATCATAAGTCAGTGGTTGCATCAATGACTACAAGTGTAATAAGAAATGCCAAGAAAGGAAGGAAAATATATTTGCTTAACAAGAGTGATAGGGCACAAATCGCAGAATATCTGACTGACCACCATCAAACGTTCATTTCTGAGGAAGAGGATGTGGAACAAAAATGGAAAAAATTCAGAAACATCGTCCAGTACGCCTTAGATAAGTTCGTACCGACTAAGGTCCAAAGCGAGGGGAAAGATCCACCGTGGTATAACAATCATGTACGAAAGGTACTACGGAAACAAAGAAAGCTTCATCATAGGTTTAAGAGTAGTCGAATCATAGCTGATAAGGAAAAGCTGAACGAAGCGAAAAAGAGCGTAAAGAGAGCAATGAGAGAAGCATTCGACGAATTCGAACATAAAACATTGGCAAACAATCTAAACAAGAACCCTAAAAAGTTTTGGTCATGTGTAAAATCGGTAAGCGGATCTAAATCCCCTATTCAGTCACTCGTTGACCACGATGGCACCGAAACAGAGGACGACCGAAGAAAGGCAGAAATACTGAATTCAGTGTTCCGAAACTGTTTCACTGCGGAAAATCGTAACACGGTCCCTGACTTCAGCCGTCGCACGGACGCCAAAATGGAAAATATTGAAATAAACGATATCGGAATTGAAAAACAACTGCTATCACTTAGTAGCGGAAAAGCATCCGGACCAGACGAGATACCCTTAAGATTCTACAGTGATTATGCTAAAGAACTTGCCCCCTTTCTATCAGCAATTTATCGTAGATCGCTGGAAGAACGTAAAGTACCTAGCGACTGGAAGAAAGCGCAGGTCGTTCCCATTTTCAAGAAGGGTCATAAATCAGATGCGAATAATTATAGGCCTATTTCGCTTACGTCAATCTGTTGTAGAATAATGGAACATGTTTTGTGTTCTCGTATTATGACGTTCTTAGATAATACAAATCTCCTTCATCATAACCAACATGGATTCCGCAAACAGAGATCATGTGAAACTCAGCTCGCCCTATTTGCCCAAGAAATTCACAGTGCCGTAGACACTGGCGAGCAGATTGATGCCGTATTCCTGGACTTCAGGAAGGCATTTGATACGGTTCCGCACTTACGTTTAGTGAAAAAAATACGAGCTTACGGAATATCGGACCAGGTTTGTGATTGGATTCAGGATTTCCTAGAAGAAAGAACACAACATGTCATTCTTAACGGTTCAAAATCTGCAGATGTAGAGGTAATTTCGGGAGTACCGCAGGGAAGCGTGATAGGACCTTTATTGTTTACAATATACATAAATGACTTAGTTGACAACATCGGTAGCTCCGTGAGGCTATTTGCAGATGACACGGTTATCTACAAGAAAGTAGCAACATCAGAAGACTCGTACGTACTCCAAGAGGACCTGCAGAGGATTAATGCATGGTGCGACAGCTGGCAGCTTTCCCTAAACGTAGATAAATGTAATATAATGCGCATACATAGGGGCAGAAATCCATTCCAGTACGATTATGCCATAGGTGGTAAATCATTGGAAGCGGTAACGACCGTAAAATACTTAGGAGTTACTATCCGGAGCGATCTGAAGTGGAATGATCACATAAAACAAATAGTGGGAAAAGCAGGCGCCAGGTTGAGATTCATAGGAAGAATTCTAAGAAAATGTGACTCATCGACGAAAGAGGTAGCTTACAAAACGCTTGTTCGTCCGATTCTTGAGTATTGCTCATCAGTATGGGACCCTTACCAGGTTGGATTAATAGAAGAGATAGACATGATCCAGCGAAAAGCAGCGCGATTCGTCATGGGGACATTTAGTCAGCGCGAGAGCGTTACGGAGATGCTGAACAAGCTCCAGTGGCGGACACTTCAAGAAAGGCGTTACGCAATACGGAGAGGTTTATTATCGAAATTACGAGAGAGCACATTCCGGGAAGAGATGGGCAACATATTACTACCGCCCACATATATCTCGCGTAATGATCACAACGAAAAGATCCGAGAAATTAGAGCAAATACGGAGACTTACAAGCAGTCGTTCTTCCCACGCACAATTCGTGAATGGAACAGGGAAGGGGGGATCAGATAGTGGTACAATAAGTACCCTCCGCCACACACCGTAAGGTGGCTCGCGGAGTATAGATGTAGATGTAGAAACGCTGCTGCTGCCACTCTCAGATAGACAACACTAGCAAATGTAGTGGCGCCAGTAAACAGAAGAAGAAAACGAGACGCCACTGTCCCTATTACACGATGCCAACCTACCAGCGGCACCAACACGAGCCGCACA
The DNA here is from genome assembly GCF_021461395.2 of Schistocerca americana. Lineage (NCBI taxonomy): Eukaryota > Metazoa > Arthropoda > Insecta > Orthoptera > Acrididae > Schistocerca > Schistocerca americana. The sequence continues at coordinate 41,355,522 of NC_060121.1, forward strand.
AGCCTCAGTCCCTCTGATCGCTACTGCCTTACGCTCACATAGAGGCACTGCGCGTGCGGCTCAGCACTTGACTCGTGTGCTGCGCCATCTGTGAAGGCCTAACGATTCATCAGTGCGTGTGCACTGGGCTGACTATTTTTCTTTTTGTCCACTGAGCTTACAATGTTGTTGTTGTTGTTGTTGTGATCTTCAGTCCTGAGACTGGTTTGATGCAGCTCTCCATGCTACTCTATCCTGTGCAAGCTTCTTCATCTCCCTGTACCTACTGTAACCTACATCCTTCTGAATCTGCTTAGTGTACTCATCTCTTGGTCTCCCTCTACGATTTTTACCCTCCACGCTGCCCTCCAGTACTATAACGGTGATCCCTTGATGCCTCAGAATATGTCCTACCAACCGATCCCTTTTTCTAGTCAAGTTGTGCCACAAACTCCTCTTCTCCCCAATCCTATTCAATACCTCCTCATTAGTTGTATGATCTACCCATCTAATCTTCAGCATTCTTCTGTAGCACCACATTTCGAAAGCTTACAATAATAGTTTGTAAATCGTATTTTGTGAGGTGGATATTGGGAAAGAGGCCAGAGTTCGCCTAATCAACCGAGGAAAACCGATTCTCATACTCTTTTTGGTTTTATCTGCAGATCAGGCTATAAATCTTGCAAATTTGTTATACAAAAGTAACATTTATTGTGAAAAAGGTAAATAACCTACAGAAATATTTGCTACAGCACTGAATGCAGCATATCTTCAAGACTTATTCCCGTCTAACACTTTCAGTTCCCGACGTTCCCACTACGTTTCATGTGCGAATGAGGTTTTTCCACGCTCATAACTAAAAGCCACACTCTCGCTGACCTCTGTGGTGGGACGAACGGTCAGTAATCGATGCGGCTCTGGCTTACCCCGTCCCCTCAACTGTGAGCTGTCGCGTTAAGCTGCAGAAGCAGGTGATAAAAAAATCGAATAAGTGAGATGTTTTTTTCGAGGTGGCTGTGTTTACACCCAGGAAACAAGTGGTCTAACAGCTGCTTGTTGTCAGGCTGTGCCGCGCACGGTGCTGATTTCCGCAGAGAGGGGCCGCAGAGGCTCTGGCCGCTACAGTGACCGTGTTGGGCGAATGGAGGTAGAGAGACCCCCCCCCACCCCCACCCCCACCCCTAGCAGCAGCAGCTAATGAGGCGCTGTGGCGTGCCGCCTGTTTGCGCCGCTAATTGCTGGCCTGCGGTGTACCGTAAACATCGCGTGGGAGGAGGAAGGGAGCGGTGGGGAGGGGGAGGGGCCCTGCCGGGGCTGCGCACTGCTTCGCTGGCGCCACCGCGCGGGCCCGAACCCGTGACCTACTGGAGCCGCAGCTGACGCGACCTCACCCCAAGTCCCGCTGCCAGTGCATCCCCAAAGGGGCGGCAGTTTGCGTAACTGTTGCGACTTGCCGATCCTTTATTTAGCCACCTCAATAGACATGCTCGCTTTCCCCTGTCCCTGACGCCTCCGCGAAATACCGCTAACTGTAATTAAATGGATTTTAAATGGCTCTGAGCACTACGGGACTTAACTGCTGAGGTCATCAGTCCCCTAGACATTAGAACTACTTAAACCTGACTAACCTGAGGACATCACACACATCCGTGCCCGAGACAGGATTCGAACCTGCGACCGTAGCGGTCGTGCGGTTCCAGACTGTAGCGCCTAGAACCGTTCGGTCACTCCGGCCGGATAACTGAAATTAATTGGGTCGCCAGACTCGCGGTAAAAGGCTCACCCCGTGAGACGAGGGTATTTTTCTGGCTCCTCATTCCTAAATGCCCCGGTATACGTTTAGAGGTTAGTCGATCTGCAGAACCTCACAGCCGCGTGAGGCTCATTGTTACAGGATGGGCACTTCTGCGGAAGCCTACTCTGGGAATTCGGGAGGTGGAACACGGCACAAAGCAGCTAGATATGTAAGTATTTGGGCCGTCACTTGGACGAGAAGTGTAGCTTTCACACACATGTACATCTCAGACACTACCAAAGCTATTCAGAAGTTGGCAATACTGCGCACCATAATCTTTAAGATCCCTTTGCAACAATGTAGACTCTACTATCGTGCAATCCTCCTCCAATCGTAAGATTTGCCACCTGCGTCTGGCCACACAAACTGCGATACCATCGATACGGGTCAGAGAGAAATGACGGGTCAGGAACAACAGCCAGACAAGAATTGAGCAGTAAACAGAGGAGTGTCCTGCTCAGGCTCAGGGGGGCCTACGGGAGGCACCATTCTCATGTTACACGACTGCCTTAACGTTTGTTACTATCAACTATAGAGAATCTCCTTACTTGCTTCACAAAGAGAATCCCCCCAAAGCGAGTAAATGATGGGTCAGGAAGAGCAGCCAGAGAAGAATTAAAATCCAGGACTCATATACCCAGCATTGGTACACGAAGTGACATTCTTAAAGACAAACAGAAATGGCATCTTGAAAACGAGGTGACAAATAAAGTACCTCGGAGGGAACTCAGAAAATATTTATAAACCCGATAGTAAGTCGTCATGCTGAAGAGAATACTTTGGTTGAGTGAATGAATATCACCGAGAAAGATGGAATTAATTTCTAGACAAAGCACGGCCAGAAGCAGTGGATATCTGACCAACGCCTTGGGAGCTATGGCAGAACCGGCAGAATGTGTGGTAACTTAGAGATTTGGTCTCCCAGCAAAAGTAGGCTGTGTGCTGTGGTGCGTTGTAGTGTAACGACGTAAGTTTTGTATAAAAGATTTTCTTTTGACATACGACCATGTGCAGACTTCCTCACCTACGTCAGTTACAAAACACTTCAAAATTATTTAAATTCTGTTTAAAGTTGTCTCTGAATGGTCCTTGAACGAAACTGTAATTAAAACATCATTTGAGTTGTATGCGCAGAATTACGTCACTCAGTCCAATTGGTTTGCGCAAACTTTTTTCAATTTAGATGTAGTTTGTTTCTCCTCAGAAATTATATTAATGCAAGTTATCTGCTTTAATAAATATTAAAAACACATTGAATAAACTTTTAAGACTCAAACTCGCGATGAACGTTGTCAAAAATTAATGGTCTTGTCAAATAAATCAGTAATACTTCTTCCTTAATATAATTCTTCATGAATAAGTTCTCGGAACACGTATTTAAACTTTTGTAGTACACACTAGTTTATTATCTTCATATATACTACATATAGACGTGAACATGAGCCTTGACAAGATAGGACTGAACATTTACAACATGATTAAACTTTCTATGACGTCATTGTTGTAGAAACATTACAAATTCTTATTTTTTCAGTTTTTACAAGCACGACGCAACAACTCGGTTTCAGGATCTTCTGTCGCTCTTTGGCTGTCGACCCGCGACGTATAGTGGCCAGGAATTTTCTCTCTGGTCCCGGCAGTGAAGATGTTGTCTCCGTTCGTTGCGCCGACCTCTCCGTACATGAAACATAAAAATAAATACAGAACTTTATAGATAAATCACAAACTTTACAAATATTACAAAATACATAAACAAAACACTAAATTAAACTTATATTCACCTGCAAACTGGGCTGACACTGGTGGATGGGTGACGCTTCAATTTCGCGTCCCACTACAGCGTCCGCTGGTCTACACTGATTGACCCCACTGGCACTGCGGACGGTGGCGCTGGCGCCGGCCGCGGTGGCCAAGCGGCTCTAGGCGAGCAGTCCGGAACAGCGCGACTGCTCCGGTCGCAGGTTCGAATCCTGCCTCGGGCATGGATGTGTGTGATGTCCTTAGGTTAGTTAGGTTTAAGTAGTTCTAAGTTCTAGGGGACTGATGACTTCAGAAGTTAAGCCCCATAGTGCTCAGAGCCTACATCTACGGTTTGTATGGCAGCTACTGGCGTGTAAATGTCTATTCTTGTGTGTTGGTTTACGATATACAGCATGTCCTAATGTGCCACCAAGTTTAAGTGGAATGAAAACGCCGAAAAAAGGAAGGCAGCCATCTTTTCCTACTTCCATAATAATAGATAGAATTCAAATGCTCAATAAATCGATGTAATTCATCCTTCCCGTGAGGGCTTACCACAAATGTGTCGTCGATATACCTCCAGACGACTGTTTGTTTGAAACGTGCCGAGTGCAGAGCCTAGTTTTCCGAGTCTTCTCCAAATAAATTAGCCACCGGAGGAGAGGAGCGGGGGGGGGGGGGGGGGGGGGGGGGGGGAGGCTTCCCGTAGCAGCTCCATCACTCTACTCATAAAATTCATTGCGCGGCCGAAATATCGGTGGAAGTAGTAGTATTTGCGCGACTGGATGCCCGAAATTTAATGGATTATTCATTAGGATGCGAGAACTTAAAAGAGCACACCAGTTATGAAAATTTTTCCTTTTCATTCGTCATTTTTTTTAAAGTTTCTGTTTCCCTTACAATTAATTTCACTAATTGTTAGTAACACTTAAATTACGAAACTTCGAGTGGGTGTTTGTAACAGTTGTATAAAACTTTCTTGTAAAATGTTACCCGCATTAGATTCCAGGTGGCAGGGAAATTGTAAGCAACGATAATTTTTTTAAAAAGAAATGGGCACTTCTGACTCCACAGTAACGTGAGCGGGGAGATGTGGAATGTTATGTCGAGTACCGTGGCGAGTGTGGAGTCAAGAATGCCTAAGCAGACAATGGCGTTCCTTTATATTCGACTGCTGACTGCCAAGGAGGCTGCAGCGGTCGAGTGTGTGGGGCGCCGCTGCCAGCTGAGCCGCGATTATTTACGGTGACGGCGGCCGGGTGTGTCAGCTGAAGTGACAGCCGGCACGCGGCTGGCTGTGGGACTGCAGCGCCGGCGCCGGGCGGTGGGTGCTGTGTGCCACGGCTGTGCCTAGTCGGCTGCGGCGGCGGCGTGCGCTCAGGAGCCTGGCTGACCCCACGTACCCCTCGGCTGGTTGCAACAGTCAGAGTCCGATGTCACAACGAGGGGTATCGGTGCCAGAAGACCGACAGCGATAAATATAACTAAAACGACACAGACAGGTACGCATGACCTCTTGCGTTCGCTGGTATCTATCGTGCGCTTAAGATTAGGGCACACACCGGAACACAGTGGCAACACAAAATACCGGTGCCTGAAAACACACAAAAACAGGAAAGACTGACTACTGAGAACAAAATGTCAATAGAAATTAAAAATCGAGCTCTTCCATTATATCCAGTAATTGTCGATTCATGCCTTTGCAAGGTGCCGGGGCTAGCAGTGCATTTAACACTAAATTCTTCTTGGAAATCTTCATATAGAAATGATGCTCAAAGCCCCCCCCCCCCCCTTTTCTGACTCCGACTTTTGCCGTTGCACATGGATTAAGAAGAAACGCAAACTGACTCTAATCGACCCTGCAAGTGGAGTAGAAAAGAGTTTGGCTCCTGCAATAATTCAATTTGATAGAAATTAATTTGATAAAGGAAAGTTTCATTAACGTGGTGTGAAATGAAAAGGTTGCTCTACCCATCTACAGGAGAAAAGTTCTCTCCAAAATAGCAATTTGACTGGCTAAACTCAAAATAATAAACACAACACATGAAACATTTACAATACGTCAAATTAGATACTCAAATAAATGCTGTGAAGATGAAGTTGTCCGTAAAGTAGCTTGTGACGTTGAAACTCAAATCTTAAGATAAACACCCAGCCAACCCAACATTAGTTGCTGCTACAGTAGTGAGAACTCAGACAATGAACACCCAAGACCGAACCACGGAACAAAAGACGGGAACAGGCGCGCTTTGCTGAGCTCTGATTGTCACGTAGCAATATTCCCTAATCTGTCGGTGCTGCGGACATACATTACCAAGCTGTCTTCTTAACTGCAAGGACACGATCTGGCGTATCAGAAGCGATGGCTGGTTGCTTCGACGCCCAGTCGTGGTCATGATACTGTCGCGAGTATAGCCCGAAACAAATAATCCTGGTCTGGTTGTTCCAGACTAAAGACTTCCTATCAATACAAATGCACCTCCAGGGAGACAAAGAAGGCTCGCCAACAATCATTGACGGTACAGTGATTGATTTTAACAAGCGAAGTCACACAGTAACTCCGATACAGTCAACTTCAGCCAAAACTGATCAAGACAGACAACATAGGCCACTTCTACGCAGAATGCTCAAGTGCCAACTGTACTCGGAAAGTTACGTTGAAGTCGAAGCTTCAGCAACTTCGTCAATCAGTTACAATTAAATGAAAGTATATTAGACAGCCAACGGAAGGCAGGCTGTCCAAAGCAACGAGAGCTCAGTCTTGTAACCTACTCCTGCGAGAGCCGACTCACTCAAGAGCACCCATACAAGCCGAACACAGAACATTCCCGCCCCCACGACACTGGCCGTTGTTAAACGTTCCAATCGGCAACTCGAAAACCGGCGGGAAATTTTACTCTATTGGCGACGCACTGCTATTCCACCAATGGACATACTTGGCGCCAATTTCTGCGCCGATTTTGCTACGTCACGGAGCTATCCCCTGAGCAAGCCAATCACAGTTACGATTTTGCAGAAAACGCGGAAATTTGCCCCCCAAGACTGCCTGGGAACACAAGTCATTCCCACACCTCACTCATAGCCCGCCAGAAAGTGTTTTCACTAAGTTTCTGCGAAGTAACGGAATCTCTAGCCCCAGCCGCTCCTTCAGGCCCCTGTGGGCGTGTCGCCCCCGCTCTTATGACAATGTCAGCGTCTGGAAAGCATCCACTCGACTCCCTCACACCCGTCAGCTTAACCCTTTCAAGATCAGCAGTACCCGCCTGTCACCAGACCACCCCGGGTGACGAGAGACACTGTGTGAGAAGTCCGCGTGTGAAGGAGTAGCAACTTTTCACCGCATGCAGTTAGAGAGGAAAATCGAATTACTCAGAGTACAATAGAAATATGAGAGGGGGCTCATGCCACCTCTCACCTTTACTCATACTGATGTGTAAGGCTTATTTAAGTCCCAGTGACACGATTATAATTTCCGAGCCCCTCCTCGAGCCGAGGTACAGTAGAAGAAAACTACAGTCCCTTCAGTCCCTGCCTTCCTGCCAGCCGTAAACTGGTGGCGGAGAGTTGGGCGCGGCACAGTTCTTCCGCTCCCCCCGGTGCCCCCACGCTGCACTCGCCGCCCGCCCTCGGCAGCCCCACCCACACCAGTCTGACGCCGACTGCCAGCCCTCCACACGTGCTGCCCTACACCCACGCTCTTTTCGAATTTTTTCCCCCTTCGGATCGGTTGTCTCACGTACATCCACAAAACTGTCCTATTGGTCACTCGTCTCCCTTCTACCCCGCTTCCGTGCTCGGACCTTCATAGTGAATCTCCCGACATAGTCGTCGTCGGGAAATCCACAAACATTTTTTTTTCAAAAGAACAGCAATACTTTCCAGCTAACGACTCACGTTCTTTTCATATTTATTAATAGCCAGGGAGTTCCTAGGGCCGCTACGGTTCCATAACTACCCCAGATATGACCCTCATTTTTTAGCAAACTTAACTGTAAAGGTGGCAGGGCTAAAATACAGGGAGCGAAAAACTATTTACTATTTGTACAGAAACCAGATGGCAGTTATAAGAGTCGAGGGGCATGAAAGGGTGCAAGCAGTGGTTGGGAAGGGAGTGAGACAGAATTGTACCCTATCCCCGATGTTATTGAATCTGTATATTGAGCAAGCCGTTAAGGAAACAAAAGAGAAATTCGGAATAGGTATTAAAATCCATGGAGAAGAAATAAAAACTTTGAGGTTTGCCGATGACATTGTAATTCTGTCAGAGACAGCAAAGGACTTGGAAGAGCAGTTGAACGGAATGGACAGTGTCTTGAAAGGAGGGTATAAGACGAACATCAACAAAAGCAAAACGAGGATAATGGAATATAGTCGAATTAAGTCGGGTGATGCTGAACATATTAGATTAGGAAATGAGACACTTAAGGAGTTTTGCTATTTGCGTAGCAAAATAACTGATGATGGTCGAAGCAGACTGGCAATGGCAAGGAAAGTGTTTCTGAAGAAGAAAAACTTGTTAACATTGAGTATAGATTTAAGTGACAGGAAGTCGTTTCTGATAGTATTTGTATGGAGTGTAGCCATGTATGGAAGTGAAACATGGACGATAAATAGTTTGGACAAGAAGAGAATAGAAGCTTTCGAAATCTGGTGCTACAGAAGAATGCTGAAGATTAGATGGGTAGATCATATAACTAATGAGGAGGTACTGAATAGGATTGGGGAGAAGAGGAGTTTGTGGCACAACTTGACTAGGTGAAGGGATCGGTTGGTAGAACATGTTCTGAGGCATCAAGGGATCACAAATTTAGCATTGGAGGGCAGCGTGGAGGGTAAAAATCGTAGAGGGAGACCAAGAGATGAATACACTAAGCAGATTCAGAAGGATGTAGGTTGCAGTAAGTACTGGCAGATGATGAAGCTTGCACAGGATAGAGTAGCATGCAGAGCTGCATCAAACCAGTCTCAGGACTGAAGACCACAACAACAACTGTAATCGGATTAATTTTGCTGTACCTGAGCGCTTAGGTAGGACTGTCATCCTGTTGCATCCCTTGCAATATCCCGAGGTCGTGCTCTACCTTTAATCTCCTAGGTGTTGTCGGGACGTCAAACCACAATCTTCCTCAGCAAGGTTCTTTGTTCTGCGTTGTGGTGACGCTCGGTTCCTCGCCTGTCTCAAGCGCGGCGGCAACCAGGAGCGGCCCCCTCTTGCCTTCGGACGCGTAGACAGCGGCAGTTCGGGCAGAGGTCTCCCCCCCAGGGCACGCCGACGCTGCCCTACCGTCGGTCCCCGTCTTACGCGTCTACGAAGCTCTGTGTAGGGAAAGTACGGCCAACTTGCCAGTGGCCGCCATTTTGGGCCCACTGCGCTGCTGGTGGTACATTGGCTTTTGCAGCATATTAAGCCTTATATATTAAAGAAGTGCACTCAGCCGTCTAAAAATATGACCCTCCAGGATAGCCGAGAACGCTAACGCGCTGCTTCCTGGACTGGGGTAGGCGCGCCGGCCCCGGATCGAATCCGCCCGGCGGATTAACGATGACGGACGGTGTGCCTGCCAGCCTGGATGTGGTTTCTAGGCGGTTTTCCACATCCTACAAGGTGAATACCGGAGCTGGTCCCCACGTCCGGCCTCAGTACCACAACTCGCAGACATTTGAAACACAGTCACACTATTTCACGATTTACACTACACTCAGACAGCTGGGGTACACTAACTCTATCCCGCGGGGTATGGGGTGGCGGCAGGAGGGGCATCCGGCCACCCCAAAAAATTAACAATGCCAATTCCGTACTTCACCCTGCCGACCCCGCGCACAATGCGGGATAAAGGCAGTAGCGAAAGAAAGAAAGAAAGAAAGAACTCGACCGTCTAAAAACGTTCGAATGTGATGAATTCCTAAGGGACTAAACTGCTGAGGTCGTCGGTCCCTAGACTTACATATTACTAAAACTTACTTATGCTAAGAACAAAACACACACACACACACACACACACACACACACACACACACACACACACACACACACACACACACACATACCTGTGGGAGGACTCCACGTCCGGCGGGAGAGGCCGCGCAATGCGTGACATGGCGCCTCAAACCGCGCGGCCACTCCGCGTAGCGAGTCAACCGTCTAATGCACCGCTAAAACTGATCAGAGGCTTCAAACGGAACATGTCGGATATTTAGCAGGAAAAAATCTGAACAAATTTAAACTAAATGAGTCGAAAAGCATTTGTTGTGGCAAGCATGAAACACAGTTTTTTTCTCTGCTATCCTTTATTAATAACGAAAGCAGATTTCGCAGTTCTTGTTGCGGTATAGAGTTTGAATATCTGTTTTTGTAATTAGTGTTAAATTGGCCGCATTCAATAGTCTGCAGGTAAAAAGGGAACCAATGTAAGTTCGCAAGTGCGAGGAAAAATTCATCGCTAATTTAAAGCTCCATATCGACCTACTTCTTGTGTTCCTTCTACTCGGTACTACGAAAATTCGCCCAATGTCTCTTTTGTTACACGAAATAAATCATTGTATTCGCACATACACATGCGTGGTACGCTAGTGAGTAGAATTAATAAACGTGCCTATATCATTACGCATGCTTTATATGTTTGTCACCTCTATGCCAAAAAGTTTTGTCTGCAAATTGTTCTATCTCATTAGGAGAATGATTATTAAAATACAAGAGAATGCAATGTTTTTAAAATGCGTTCGAATAAAACTAGGCCTGAGATCAAAAGTAGGCCGCAGGAAACAGAAACAACTGTGTTCCCATCAGTACAATGTAGATTAGCGGCCAGGTTGCAACAGTAATAACAGTGTCGTGGTGACGTTAGTGGACACTGAAGGAGAGGTCATAGGTTCGGTACTTGGATAGTTCAAAACCTTTTTTTTTTTCTTTCTGTACTTTATACTGTGTGGAACAAAGTACAGTTTATTATTGTGAGGATCATAAGTATAAATATAAGTTTAAACCATACTTCACAGTTAGGTCAAATTTTTTACCAGCCATGATAACTTTGTACGGTACCACTAACTATTTTTCGTTTTATGTGCTAACAGTGGCAGTTTTACCTCCAGGATTTCAATTTTGTAATTAAATTACCATTAAACCGTCCTATTAGCTATTCTGACCTTTTTTTTGCTGTATGAATGGATTGGAAACGAAGTAACAGATATGTAGAAAGGAGACAAGGACAAAAGGCAATAAATGAAAAAAAGCACAGCACTGAGGCCTTATTCTACTTAAAACTTGGAAAATACGCAGCACTTGCTATGCTTCACACGTGACGCTTAGGCCTACAACGTCACGTGAAGTGCGGACGGCGGCAAACGCAGGGGAACAGGGCGGCCACACCTTCCTTTACACAGAGCTTTACGCTGCACGGCGCCGCACGCTGTCACTCGTGCGGAAATTGCCGCCCCTACACGTGTATCACTATGCGTGGGCAGCCGTGTGCGCCTGTTGCCTTGCGTACGTGTACCGAAGCGATCGTGTCTGCTAAATACTTTCGTTCCGCACGGCGATCATCGCAGCGCAAAGTCGTGAATATGGAACGAAGAGGGCAAAGCTAATGGCCGACGCAAAATTACTCCCATTAGCAGCAGCAATGTTCGGCAGAGGCAGGCACAGAGAGAGAGAGAGAGAGAGAGAGAGAGAGAGAGAGAGAGAGAGAGAGAGAGAGAGAGAGAGAGAGAGATAGATAGAGAGAGATGGGGGGGGGAGGGGGAGAACCGAATTAAACATGTGTGATTCGGCCGGTATTGCGGCAGTGTGCGAATAAAGCTGTTGTGAACTCCGCATTTGTAGTTGGAAGAGTCAAACCGTTCTAACGGCGCTGTGACAGCTGGCTGCGAGAATGCTATCGGCCTCGGCGCGTCGGAACGATTTGGCGTGCACGTGATGAATTTGGCTCAAGGAGCTCAGTCTCCCTAGGCGATGCAAATTTATGGCAAAATGTCCGAATATTTCTTGTTTTAACTAGCAGTAATAGCTAAAAATCATGTGTTGCTGCTCTCTGGTTGCCCTTGAAGTAATCCAGTTGACCGAATTGGGAAAAAAAGAAATGTTGTTGATTGATGTTGGGTTGATGTTGGGTTGCTCAGCGTACGAGCAAAGGTGTTACAATGAACATCTAAAATTCGAGAACTTAACCATGCAGGCCTTCTGGGGCTCTCCCCCACTGATCCGCAATACTCCTCCTCATATTCAAACTCAAACACCGTATTCTATAATTGTGAATAATGCTACTGTGCTATAAAACACTGCCTGACTAAAAAGGGGAGGACGGGTTGAGACGGTGCGGGATGTTATTTCAGCGATTACATTGTCAAGTATGAGGCTTTTTATCAGTTTGACGTTGCATTCCCACCCGCCTGGAGGCACGCACTGATTCTATTGTATCCTGTACCCGCAGCTGTTGTAACTGCTCCGCGGTAGGCTGGATACTGGCGAACCAGCTGGTGCCACACATGCTCTAAGGAAGACCAATCTGTGGATGCTGGCGGCCACCACCGTGGAGACAGGTCATAGACCCGCCTTCCGTGTGTGACCGTCACATCCGACTGCATAATGAATGTTCGAAATACCGTCCACCGCAACGCGTACACGGGGATGCACTACGTGTGACTTACATACAAAAGTCCACTGCACCTGTCCCCCTCTTCTCGTAACTGAATTCTAGCCAATTTGCTTTTCACGCATCTTGTAGATGTTTCCCCAATTAGTTCCTTCTCCGTCAATCGCGAGCTCAAACACTTGTGCAGTAAACAGTGTAAGATGGCAAGAACTATGCCCCTTACATGAAGCCATTAAAGATCACCGAACTCACGTTGAGCGAACAGTAGGGCTGAACAAAAATGACTGACAAGGCACAATGCATCTTGCAGAGCGTATAGTATGGACAAATTGGAATAATTGTCTGGTGATGGTTTTAAAGTAATTTACGCGACGTGAAAACTTTGTGCAAACGCATCGATTTACTGGAAGCTAGTGTATCCCAAGGAAGTATTTAAAGCTGACCGCGGCTGGCTGGCGAGCGGCAAAGGGAAGCGACAATAGGCAGCTTAGGGCAGCTCAAGCTCTGAGAAAGCAGTAACGGGGCGCGGCCTCTAGCTGCCTTAAGATGAGTGACAGTGAGTGGGTGGTTGACTCCATGCTGGTTTACTGGGAAGCAGACAGAGAACTTGTACGCCTGTTGATAAATGTCCGTCGTCCCGTTTTCAGTGAAACATTAGCGAAAGCCGCGCAAAGCTATGCTGGGGCGGTCAACAGAGGCCGAAATATGCGTGTTCATGACTACAGCAACTTCATGCTGAATTCACGGTCCACAAAGTCTGAAGTAAATCAAGTGAAGAGCGACAGAATGAAACACGCCGGCCTCTGATGGGAACGTAGGACCAAGGAATTTGAAGTACTCTCCTGGGAGTCAGAATTTCGGAGAAGTTGGCGTTTCATGCAGATGCTAACCTTCATGGGTGGCCTAGGAGGAGCTAGATAGCAGAAGTTGAGAGGAAGGGAAATTTTATGGGAATTTGTTCACTTCCCAAAGCAGGCATTGGTCGGTGTTGGGAAGCGACGCATAATTAACGCTACTGGCGCTGCAGTTTGCGTAAGTGATTTTGCTGGAGGGGAAATCGAGGCGAAGAGCGGACTGACAGAAGTCTCAGTAGAGGTCTTCTGTTCCCAGCTTGCCTAGAGTGCGGACGTGGCGCTCTTTACTCAGCTTGCCTGAGAGTGAGTGAGCATCTCTGCAGTTTAGGACTTAGCAAACGGAACGATTGTGCTTGGAGATAGAAAGTTTTGGTTCAGCTATGTACTGAGCAAGATAGCTAGGAGTAAATAGACGAGCGCAGCCTTGCAGCACCACGAGGCCGGCCGATGTCCACACAGCCACGCCTCCCCGCCACGCTGAATTCGGTGATATTGCGCCCGCTCCAGCATGAGTTAGGCCACTGATTAATTTGTTGGATCACATCGGCAAAGTTTCCATGAGTGTTTCATGGGCCATGTATTGTGTGTGGAATTCTTCTCGCACTTCGCATTACGCCTGGGTCAGTCGATAGGAATTAATTTTGATTCATCGCGCTTTACTCCATGTAAACGCAATTTATTCCCACTGCCTGTTAGGAGAGTCATGTAATGTGATGATTGAAGGTCGTGAGTTAAAATAAATTTGTGCTAATCGACTGCATCTGTTTTCAATCAAGTAGTTGAAATCCCAAGTCACTTTCTTAATTAATTTTGTATTTAGCATTTGCATCTGGTGTTCAATAGCTGAATATAACATCAATGTGCACCCCTTTTTAATTAAAAGGGATCAATTCTGAATCAATTAACTGTCAATACTGCCACCGTAGTTCAATCGAGAGTCACACGGCCTTTTTACTTTCTTTGCGTTATCCGATATTGCGGCAGTTTTGCACTCTCTGTTGATCTGTTAGTCAATTAGCTGGAGTGAACACACACCAAAACCAGATAAGTGACGGGTGGGGTCTTACAACAGCGCATAATAATGTGGCAAGTGTGGAGGTTCAAATGCTTAAGCATAAAGACAATCGTGTGTTAGGATGCCAGCTAATTTTATTTCTCCAATCGCAAAATCAGTAAAACGATTTCTAGAGCTAGTCTATCGTTAATATTCATAACAAGATACCCGGACTTTAATCATTTGTTCCCGACCACCGCAAAAGTCACAAAATGCTTCACACGATCGTAGAATTCGTATCAGATACCGCAAATACGTTTTCCGAGGCAACTTCAACAGTTAAATCCATTTTTCGCGGAGCTGCACATCATACACTAGCTCGAATACTGCCACCTCGAAAACCGATTAACGCAGCATCGCACAAGTACGACATCCGGGGCAATTCATCAATAATCAGTTCCGCGTGTTTAGACGAGCCAGATTTTATACACGAATTCACGTATTACCTCCTTGGAAACTGATCGTGGACTAGTTACTGAGCTATATAAGCAGTATGGCGCCTGCCCTTTGAGGGCGCACGTTTGGCTCGTCGATCCTATCCATCAATAAGCACTGATAGTAACTGTTGTTGTTGTTGTTGTTGTTGTTGTTGTTGTGGTCTTCAGTTCTGAGACTGGTTTGATGCAGCTCTCCATGCTGCTCTGTCTTGTGCAAGCTTCTTCATCTCCCAGTATGTACTGCATCCTGCAGCCTTCTGAATCTGCTGAGTGTATTCGTCTCTTGCTCTCCCTCTACGATTTTTACCTTCCACGCTGCCCTCCAATACTACATTGGTGATCCCTTGATGCCTCAGAACATGTCCTACCAACTGATTCCTTCTTCTAGTCAAGTAGTGCCACAAACTCCTCTTCTCCCCAACCCTATTCAGTACCTCCTCATTAGTTATATGATCTACCCATGTAATCTTCACCATTTTTCTGTAGCACCACATTTCGAAAGCTTCTATTCTCTTCCTGTCCAAACTATTTATCGTCCATGTTTCACTTCCGTACATGGCTACACTTCATACAAATACTTTCAGAAACGACTTCCTGACACCTAAATCTGTACTCGGTGTTAACAAATTTCTCTTCTTCAGAAACGCTCTCCTTGCCATTGCCAGTCTACATTTTATATCCTCTCTCTTTTGCTCCCCAAATAGCAAAACTCCTTTACTACTTTAAGTGTCTCAATTGCTAATCTAATTCCCTCAGCATCACCTGACTTAATTCGACTGCATTCCATTTTCCTCGTTTTGCGTTTTTGATGTTCATCTTATACCCTCCTTTCAAGACACTGTCCATTCGGTTCAACTGCTCTTCCAAGTCCTTTGCTGTCTCTGACAGAATTACAGTGTCATCGGCGAACCTCAAAGTTTTAATTTCTTCTCCATGGATTTTAATGCCTACTCCGAACTGCCACCTTCAGAATTTGAAAGAGAGTTTTCCAGTCAACATTGTCAAAAGCATTCTCTAAGTCTACAAATGTTAGAAACGTAGGTTTGACTTTTCTTAATCTTTCTTCTAAGATAAGTGGTAGGGTCAGTATTGCCTCACGTGTTCATAAATTTTACGGAATCCATACTGATCTCCCCAAGGTCGGCTTCTACCAGTTTTTCCATTCGTCTGTAAAGAATTCGCGTTGGTATTTTGCAGCTGTGACTTATTAAACTGATAGTTCGGTAATTCTCACATCTGTCAACACCTTCTTTCTTTGGGATTGGAATTATTATATTCTTCTTGAAGTCTGAGGGAATTTCGCCTGTCTCATACATCTTGCTTACCAGATGGTAGAGTTTTGTCAGGACTGGCTCTCCCAAGGCTGTCATTAGTTCTAATGGAATGTTGTCTACTCCCAGGGCCTTGTTTCGATTCAGGTCTTTCAGTGCTCTGTCATACTCTTTACATCTTCGTCTACATCCTCTTCCATTTACATAATATTGTCCTCAAGAACATCGCCCCTTACCCTCTATATACTCCTTCCACCTTTCTGCTTTCCCTTCTTTGCTTAGAGCTGGGTTTCCATCTGAGCTCTTGATATTCATGCAAGTGGTTCTCTTTTCTCCAAAGGTCCCTTTAATTTTCCTGTAGGCAGTATCTATCTTACCCCTCGCGAGATAAACCTCTACATCCTTACACTTGTCGTCTAGCCATCCCTGCTTAGCCATTTTGCACTTCCTGTCGATCTCATTTTTCAGACGATTGTATTCCTTTTTGCCTGCTTCATTTACTGCATTTTTATATTTTGTCCTTTTATCAAATAAATTCAGTATCTCTTCTGTTACCCAAGGATTTCTACTAGCTACTTGATCCTCTGCTGCCTTCACTATGTCATCCCTCAAAGCTACCCATTCTTCTTCTACTGTATTTCTTTCCCCATTCCTGTCAATTGTTCCCTTATGCTCTCACTGAAACTCTGTACAACCTCTGGTTCTGTCCGTTTATCCTGGTCCCACCTCTTTAAATTCCCACCTTTTTGCATTTTCTTCAGTTTTAATCTACATTTCATAACCAATAGATTGTGTTCGGAGTCCACATCTGCCCCTGGATATGTGTTACAAATTAAAACCTGGTTCCTAAATCTCTGTGTTACCATTATACAATCTATCTGAAACCTTTTAGTATCTCCAGGCTTCTTCCATGTATACAACCTTCTTTCATAATTCTTGAACCAAGTGTTAGCTATGATTACGTTATGCTCTGTGCAAAATTCTACCAGGCGGCTTCGTCTTTCATTTCTTAGCCCTAATCCATATTCTCCTACTACGTTTCCTTCTCTTCCTTTCCCTACTGTTGAATTACAGGCACCCATGACTATTAAATTTTCGTCTCCCTTCACTTCCTGAATAATTTCTTTCATCTCATCATACATTTCATCAATTTCTTCATCATCTGCGGATCTAGTTGGCGTACAAACTTGTACTACCTTAGTAGGCGTGGGCTTCTTGTCTATCTTGGCCACACTAATGCGTTCACTATGCTGTTTGTAGTAGCTTACCCGCACTCCTATTTTTTTTATTCATTATTAAACCTACTCCTGCATTACCCATATTTGAGTTTGTATTTATAGCCCCGTATTCACCTGACGAAAAGTCTTGTTCCTCCTGCCACCGAACTTCACTAATTCCCACTATATCTAACTTTAATCTATCTATTTCTCTTTTTAAATTTTCTAACCTACCTGCCCGATTAAGGGATCTAACATTCCATGCTCCGATCCGTAGAACGCCAGTTTTCTTTCTCCTGATGACGACGTCCTCTTGAGTAGTTCCCGCCCGGAGATCCGAATGGGGAACTATTTTACCTCCGGAATATTTTACCCAAGAGGACGCCATCATCATTTAATCTTACAGTAAAGCTGCATGCCCTCGGGAAAAATTACGGCTGTAGTTTCCCCTTGCTTTCAGCCGTTCGCAGTACCACAACAGCAAGACCGATTTGGTTGGTGTTACAAGGGCAGATCAGTCAATCATCCAGACTGTTGCCCCTGTAACTACTGAAAAAGCTGCTGCCCCTCTTCAGGAACCAAGCGTTTGTCTGGCCTCTCAACAGATACGCCTCCGTTGTGGTTGCACCTACGGTACGGCTATCTGTACCGTTGAGGCACGCAAGCCTCCCTGCCAACGGCAAGGTCCATGGTTCATGGGGGGGGGAGGCAGTGCGTATCGCTATAAAATTGTGGAAGTGGTGGAGTAGCAGCTAAGTGAAGAAACCAAGATATAGCGACGGGTTGATAGAGAAAGAGAGGAGTGAGCAAGCCTCATATAAACATACTAAAATGTCGCTGTTGACACCTTTGGAAAGGTTTTTGTATGTCTATATTTCTGACTGGAGATCTGAGAGACTTCGGCCATTCATTTATGTAATAAAAATGGTACACCTACAGCCGTCCTTACGATGTTATTTATTATACAGCTGCCAGTTTCGGCCCTCCAGTACACAATCTTCAGGAGGCTACCTGCAATAGTATACACGATTCATCAATGGCTAACATCTATGAACTGATGAATGGCGGGCTCCATGTGGTTCCCAAGTTGTGCAGCGACCGTAAACCATAAAATTACCAAATAAGTAGCAACCAGTCGCGAAATCACGTTTTATTTATTCGCTTTTGCAAATCGATTTCAACTGATTCAACTGATCAACAGCCATCAGCGGTGCTTTCAACGAATATGTGCCCTGAGTGGGCACATATTCTCTGAAAGCACCGACGATGGCTGTTAATCAGTTGAAATCGATTTGCAAAAGTGAATAAATAAAAAGTGATTTCGCGACTGGTTGCTGCTTATTTGGTAATCTATGAACTGCTTGTAAATTATAGAGTGCAGCAGTCAGTCATCCTTGTTTAGATTTTAATTGCGCAAATCTAGATTTCGGCTAGTGGCTGGCCGTTTTCAAAGTACTGTTTTCTATTCTCGATGCATGTAAGTCCCTGTTGTTCGGGTGTCAGTCACATTTCTTTGAATACGAACAAATAAATGAGTTACACCCGAAAAACAGGGACTTACATGTATCTAGAATAGAAAATAGTGCACTGAAAATGGCTAGCCACTAACCGGAATCTGGGTTTGCGCAATAAAATCTAAAAAAGGACGACTGATTGGTGCACTCTATAATTTATAAGGCACATAACAGTAGCCGAGTGCACCCACTTTCCGAATGGAAGGTAACCTAATCTATTAACTGGTTTTCGCAGACTATATATAACAACGATGCTGTGTGTCCAACCGTCAACCGGTACACAAAGTCGTTGTTACAAGTAGTCTGCGAAACCCGTTTCATAGATGTTAGCCACTGATGAATCGTGTATACTGCTGGAGTTAACTTCCTCAGTGTCAGTTAAGGCCTGGAGATGGTGTACTGAAGTACTGAAATTGCAGCGTGTTAACAAACAACATTGTGAGGACGGCTGTATGTGTTCCATTTTATAACACGTTTGGAAAGAGGTCAAATCTTCATATGTACCGTGACGATATATTGTCGCTCAGTTATGTCACGTGTGTGGTGTCTCGTGTTTCAGCCGAGGTGTCGTCAAGTCTTTGCGCAGGTTCGTTGTCGGTGCACGAAAGAGAGGAGGTGCAGCTATAATGCAGAAGAGTGTGGTGAAAGAGAGAAAAAAACCTCATCGCAGTCCCGTTTGGCGTCAAGGTTTTTCTGTAGATAACAACTTCCTTCGTACCTAGTATAAATAAAAATAGCCACTGTCCGTCTTCCGCTGGTCAAATTATGTCGAACAAATTTCCGTAGATGCGACAGTTTGGCCAAAACCCTAAAACTATAGAGGTGGTTAGTTAAATAAGGCTGAAAGTCGAATTTCTCTAATACTGTGCTGTATTCACAGCCAAAACATCCCGAATTAAAATTTAACATGAATTTATTACACATTTCACTATATTACGAGATGTGTAATGCCCACGATCTTCACAAAAACTAACAGAACTTCTTGTCACAGACAAAAAGGAAGTTTTGTTGGCAGCCATTCTGGGTTCTTCCCCGTAAACTGTGCGGACGCCGCGCGCGCCCGCGTCGTTCAGCGGCGTGCGACAGAAAGGTAACGAGCTCTCCTGCAGCAACATGTGCACGAAACAAATCCGACACAGTGCACGTACGACACACTTTTTCGATCAATCCATTAAACAACAAAATAAACCGTACAGTCTGTCTGCTATAATAAGCCGGTGTACGTAGATTTGGGATGCTACAAAAGTCACTGAAGCGTCTTACGCCGTGTGGCAGACGGTACTTGGTGAATCACTGTGATTTTCCTCTTACCCTTTCCGACGGCGAATTTCTCTGACTCTCCCGTCACGCTGTGCGGCGCTGTTGTGACAGACGCGGACGGCGGGCGAGGTCTGCGTCATCTGGCGTAATGAATGCTGTCGGGCCTGCTGCGTGAAATTCCTCTTGCGGTCGGTCAGCGTTACAGCACGTCAACAACAGTCTGTTTCGATGTCCCGAAGCGTCGCACCCGAGCTCCAATCCTCAAATCGTTCCTCGAGACGCTGTAATCCCTGCAAGTTTAGCGCTATCGCGTTCTTAGACTACAAAAAAGAGTGTTTCACAGCGGCTGTTACATTCTTCTCTGGGTTGGAAGTCGGAATATAGACGAAGTTTTGATAAGGGCCTCGTGTCCGGAGATGTGCCGTTTGGATGCGAAGTAAGTTTGAAGACTGGATCACTTCTGAATCTACGCGGGGCGCAGCGAGGAGGGCACAGAAACGCAGCGGAGGCGAATGGAGCGATCCTGGCGACGGCAGGTGGTCAGTCCGCGGACACGGCCCGGGGCCAGGAGCTGGCCGACTGGCGCCAGTGCTGCTGTTGCCAGCGTCTGTGGACAGTGGTCTGAGTACTGATGGGGAGCTCGTGAATGAGTCGTTCAAATGAACGCTTCACTCTAGTGAAGTATCAACTAACCATTCAGTTTCAATGAACTGGTGCTTCAAACTCCTCACAGATAGCACACTCCACACTTTTTTCTAGTTCACCCACTCTCCTCCCCTCTCCCTCTCGAACTACATCGGCGCTACGTCACTCATCCTCCCTTGACTTCAGTCCTCCCTCTACTGCCTGTCGACGAATCGCGCGGTGTTTGTGGGGAACGATAGGTTTAGGATTGGTTGTGAAGGTGAAGGGCGAGGGGAAGGCAGCGTCCGCTGCTTCCAGCAGTGCTGACATCATTACCCGTGACTATTTGTGCAGTTCAGTTATACTTCGCGTCTACGGGTAGCCTACCGTTGGCAGCGCTTGCAGACAAATGAATATTAAAGATACAAACGAAGAGGCTGGCACAGCCAACATGAAAATAAGAGGTTTGTTAATAACACTGAAAGAGGGATTTTACTTGAAATCGTACCAATGACTACAGGGGCAGTTTACGTTTTGAATCTGGAGGGTTATTATTCTCAACAAAAATAAAATCTACAGGAAAACTTCTGAATAATTACTTGATGTAGGTCTATAGACTTTGTGACAGTGGTAAACATACTCATTCTATTTTGGATTAAATTTTAAAAGAAACATAAAATTGGACTGCATTTCGTTGGTAGCCCTAGTTTTCAGTCCATGAATACAACAAATAATGTTTCACTTGGCAGATAAAGAGTTTTTTTGTGCGCTTCATGAGCAAATGTGGAGCAAGATTAAATGTAACACCTTCTTTATATGTGACAGGCTTCTCTGTTTATCTTTGGTTTGTCCCCCTCGACCATGCTCTATTTAACTCAGACGCTGTAAGAGCGTAAAACGTTGCGTGCACGTTACTGCATAGTTTGGCCATCTGTTGGTAAAATTATGAAGTATTACGATGCTTTATTGTACGAGCGAGGCGAAGCGAGCGGCGAACTGGGCAACTTAGGCAGGCTTCCGTACTTCATGAATGAACTACTTCATTTGAACGCGTCACGGCAAAGAGTGAAATGAATGGAGTAGTTCACGGGAATGAACGAGTTGGACCCGTCTCTAGGTGTGAGGACTGTGAAGCCACGGCCGGGCAGAGGCGCCGCGGCGGCCCTGGCCCTCGTGCGCCGCCACGGCCAGTATTCGAATGCGGCCGCTGCTCGACAAGTAGCGTACGCCGGCTGCTGCACTGTTGCAGGCGCGGAACGCAGCCTCTGTGGCCAGTTTCTTACGCCTCACAGTATTTACCGACACACCAGGCTACATCATCTCCGGTGTCACATTAAGATAATTAAAATGGCTATAACACCACGATTGCTTAAATCTTACTCACTATCGCGTATTACTCAAATATTCACTGTTGCTTCTAACTGTTAAATCAACTTATTGTTACGTCCATGTAGAAACCCTCTGTACCTTATGGTGCAGTGGAAAGAGTTAATTTTATTAATCGCTATCCTACTAATTGGCGAATTTTTGTAATACTAACGTAAGTATTTGACAGCTTTTATGGACTAACACGTATGTAAGATGTTTATATCGAGGCAGAACTATCCTCGTATTGTATGACGTTTATCTTTTTCTCACCAGCTGCACCTTTCCCTACGCAAACTCTGGTTCCCCACTGTGGTTTATTTGACAGACATCTTGTTAAAAATCAACAGTTCGAGTTTATTACTTCACCGACCTAACACAGATCTGTGTAACGTGCAAGATTATATCGAATCGTTCATTAAAAGCCTCAGAGTTTTGGAAAGCTGTCTAAATTCCAAACAAATTGAGTGCTTCGATAGCCTTCACAATTTGCTAGCAGGAATTCGTCTTACTTCGGATGCAAATGTCAAGAACAGAAGTAAGGAACATTTGAAGAGCAAGTTTGTTTGTGTGGCCATCCTCCGCAGCAAGCATGTAACTACTTGTTTTGCAAATCAAACTGCCTTCTCCTGCTGCCAGTTACTTTATTTATCCCATACGCGTTTCTCCTTCTCCTGTTCTAAGGCATCATCAGTGGGATCTATAGAGTTTTGTTAGTTATAGATTATCAAACAGCTCACTTTGCGTTTTTTTGTAAAAATTTAATTACTTACGATTTGCTGATCTGCGTTTCCTCACATCTGGTCTGGAGTCCGCACTACCACTTTTATCACTATTCTACATTCACCTCTTCGTGTTTTCACCCTCCACACAGTTCACCATGTTTCTCACTCTTTTTTGTGGTGGACTATGAGAAACAGTGTGTGGAGGCCGAAAACACGAAGAGGTGAATATAGAACAGTGATAAAAGTGGTAGTGCGGACTCCAGACCAGATGTGTGGAAACACAGATCAGCAAATCGTAAGTAATTAAATTTTTACAAAAAAACGCAAAGTGAACTGTTTGATAATCTATAAAAAACAAAACTCTATAGATCCCACTGATGATGCCTTAAAACAGAAAAGGCGAAACGCGTACGGATTAAATAAAATAACTAGCAGCAGGAAAAGGCAGTTTCATTTGCAAAACAAGTATTTACATTTGAACAGATTTGTCAGAATTTGAGAGACTATTTCCCTGCTCTGTCTAGTGATAACGACTGGATACTCAATCGCTAGGAAAAGACTACAATTTACGAATCCACATGAAACAGAAATCGAAACAGGCAGCTACTCGAAACTTGCAGTGACTAAGTTACAAAAGACAAACTTTTATCACCGATAAGTTCCTGGTTAAGCGTAAAGACGGAGTTTTCAATGCTGTCAAATAAACCGGTAACAAGTTTATTACCTCTCTAGTCCACCTATCTGTGCGAAAAGGCTTTTCCTTCTTACACATATATGAAACGTACATCCAGAAACGAACTTCACAGCGAAAGTGATTTGAGACCGTCTTTACCTTCTGCGGTTCCTCATTTCACAGTTATGGCACATGCAAAGCTTCCGAGGAACGGTTGAGCCAGTTAGTTCCATAATGAAAACTTGTGGATTAAAAAAAAATTGCAAAATACTTCAATATTGAATGCGAGACCTACTCGTTGTGCAAAAGCTTCATCAGTCCTTTTGGTGTGGTAGAAGTGAAATGTAAAGCATTGTTAAAGTATTAGAGCTAATAAAACATTTTTTCATTTTTTTAATTCAATTACTTCCGAGTTACAGTAAATACCTTTTTTGTGTTACATCCACGATGTTACATTATGCGTTGTTTTTTCTCTTTAAATGATCAAAGACGCCCTGTTCGTAGCATATCAAACGTTCACGATTCAGAAAGCGATTCCGCCTTGCGAGCGCTGCCTGCCCCACTGTTCCACCGGGCCTGCTCACGGCCGGGCTCTGCCAGGTACCGCGGCCCTAGCGCATCGCTGCGTTCCCTGCTCAGCGGAGCTCGACTACCCGCGGTGCAGTGCCGCGCGGGCAGCAGGGCTGCGCGGAGCGAGCGGCTGGCCGCAGCCGCGCTGTGGGGCGATGCACGGCTATCAGTGTGAGGGCCGCCCCCTACGTGAAGCATGACGGGCGCGGTGTGTGTGTGTGTGTGTGTGTGTCAGACGTGACGGCGCAGTCTAGTGCTGGTGCAGGCTCAGGCGTTTCGGAGCAGGCAGTTCAGAGCACGTCGTCGACAGTAGGGTTCCGCAGCAGACGAGTCCCTCCAGTTGCCGTAACTACAGCGTCAATTACAACTGCAGTGGGCACAAGAAATCCAGATTGGACCGTGAATCGATGTCAACTATTTGGACGAGGCACATTTCTCGTTACACCAGGTCGGTCGGTGGTTGCGCTTGACCCGTTCACTCAGTTTTTTCATTACAGAGGGTAGCTAACCTCTCTGACCGAACACGCTGAGCTACCGTGCCGGCTATATTGTTCATTGAATTCGTTCCTGGCGGACGTCCGATGACACTCGTTCAGGCTGTTCTTTGACCCGTTCACTGAGTTTTTTCATTACAGAGGGTAGCTAACCTCTCTGACCGAACACGCTGAGCTACCGTGCCGGCTTCCACTGAGCTACCGGGTGCGGACGGGTCCTGTAGACACCTGGGCAGCTGTGTTCTACGTGAACGTGATTGCCGACCACCCGAGCGCCTTTATGCTCGTTGTGTTCCCCGACGGCGACGGTATCTTCACGTGGGGTAACACACAGCGGGGCTGTACAATCTGCTCACAACATTTTACGTAACTTCGTCGCAGGGAAGTATCTTCCTACTAATGTTAAATTGTATCCTTCTCCCACAGAGAAACAGAAGATGCACTGATTTGTAATCAAATGGCTCTGAGCACTATGAGACTTAACTTCTGAGGTCATCACTTCCTTAGAACTTAGAACTACTTATACCTAACTAACCTAAGAACATCACACACATCCGTGCCCGAGGCAGGATTCGAACCTGCCACCGTAGCGGTCGCGCGGTTCCAGACTGCAGCGCCTGGAACCGCTCGGCTACCCCGGCCGGCTGATTTGTATTTTCTATGAGAACTGCTACTGTTATTCTTGTAATATATATACCAAAAACTTGCTGTAAGACACTCGACTAGCACCTATTAGGTGCGGTTTTCAAATCTTTTAACTCCCGCCCTGATTTTCGTTTTCATAGTTTCTTTCAACAAGGGCATAGCCAACGTTGTTCTCAATCTTTCTGCAGCTGAATTAGTGTTCTGTTTCTAATGACTGTGACGTCGATGATACGAAAATCTCCTATTTTTCATGTTTTTGTATGAAACACCCGAGGACTATGGAGGAACGATCGAAGATAACTTTTGTGCTTAGGGGCAAAGAAAATTGTCTAGTTCCTAATGTTTCCAGAAATGACGCTACAAATTACTAATCAGTACATTCTGTAGCATTGGACTTGCATTCGGGAGTACCAAAGCTCAAATCCCGTTTGCTCATCCAAATTTAGATTTTCCGCAATTCCCTTGGATCGACTGAAGCCAATGCCGGGTTGGTTCCTTTGAAAGCGACACGGCCAGCTTCCTTCCCCATCCTTGCGTTCTACTGGCTTGGTCTCTGACGACCACGCCGTTGACGGAATTTAGAAGATTATTCGTACTTTTCGTTTTTCTTCTCTGTTTCTTATTGTTTACCATGGAACCAACTACCAGTCCAACTAATACGTCGTGAGCGTGTATATGACGGTAAATTCACGCTCCACGCTTCCAGATTACACAACAGTCTCTTTAATAACCGAATATTCGTAATGTTTCACGTCTACCAAAGATTTTTAATACCAGGTGCCCTGTTCTTGGGTTCGTCGGTTTCGCCGTTCCATGCAGTACTCCACGATTCCTTCCAGTGTACATGCGGTAGTCGCACACTTTAGTGTCTGTCGTTCGTGTTTCTATAAACGTATGGCAAGATACGGAGAAAAAGTTTTTAGTTTCAAATTTTAATACCGCTACGTTACCAAAATATTGGTAACTTATTAGACTTACGTATGATACACCGTTACGTATCGGGGATTACGTGCTTAGGAAGACACAATGGAGTGATACGATTTCATTTCATCGCCACAGTTTGGAGATTAGCGGTTTACGATGCAGCTCCCATGCGATGAATACTGTATCACGTTTCCGAAGAAGGCTCATAAATATATAACGATACGTGCGTTGCATAACGTATGCATGAATCCATTACTCTTGGACACGAAGGAGATGCTAACAAAGAGAAGGTACGGCGCAGACCATAGATCCAGATCCAGTGTCTCACCCCTCTGAACCATCTGACAGATCGCAGCTGTTCAGAAATATGTTCGGTAATGCCAGGTAATGATAACCGGTTACCTCAATTATTATTATTGTAGCAATTTGAGATCACGCTTCGCGTATGCTGAGTGACAGCAAACTCAGTGTCATGGCCAAACCGTGAACTTGCTCTAAATGAGTCTGCACGATGTAATGTCGCTACTTCGGGAAGCGGAAGGCGGTGCTTCCAGATCTGCTTTTAGCATCGCTGTTTGTTTCGATTATTCCCGCTCTTGTGAGAACTTACAAGAGGCGTTCCGATACTACTGATATGACTAAGTATCAATAGGTTTGTTTTCATACTTATGGCATTCGACCGATATCAAATCTTAGTTCATTTTATAGTAACACAAGAAAAATGAGGAGCTTCGATATCGAAAGTAACAAATAATGTTGTAAAAAAGGATGGCTTTTTCCTGTTACTAAAGGTTCCAACACGGAAGAGGTCATTTGGTTTAATTTTTATTTATTTCGCTACCAGAATTGTACTACATTTAGCCATCGAAAACATGTTTACATTGTTGTTGCTGTTGTTGTGGTCTTCAGTCCAGAGACTGGTTTGATGCAGCTCTCCATGCTACTCTATCCTGTGCAAGCTTCTTCGTCTCCCAGTACCTACTGCAACCTGCTTCCTTATGAATCTGCTTAGTGTATTCATCTCTTGGTCTCCCTCTACGATTTTTACCCTCCACGCTGCCCTCCAATACTAAATTGGTGATCCCCTGATGCCTCAGAATGTGACCTACCAATCGATCCCTTCTTCTAGTCAAGTTGTGCCACAAATTTCTCTTCTCCCCAATACTATTCAATACCTCCTCATTAGTTATGTGATTACCCATCTAATCTTCAGCATTCTTCTGTAGCACCACATTTCGGAAGCTTCTATTCTCTTCTTGTCTAAACTATTTATCGTCCATATTTCACTCCCATACATGGCTACACTCCAAACAAATACTTTCAGAAAAGACTTCCTGACACTTACATCTATACTCGATGGTAACAAATTTCTCTTCTTCAGAAACGCTTTCCTTGCCATTGCCAGTCTACATTTTATATCCTCTCTACTTCGACCATCGTCAGTTATTTTGCTCCACAAATAGCAAAACTCCTTTAGTGTCTCATTTCCTAATCTAATACCCTGAGCATTACCCGATTTAATTCGACTACATTCCATAATCCTCGTTTTGCTTTTGTTGATGTTCATCTTATCTCCTCCTTTCAAGACACTGTCCATTCCGTTCAACTGCTCTTCCAAGTCCTTCGCTGTCTCTGATAGAATTACAATGTCATCGGCGAAGCTCAAAGTTTTCATTTCTTCTCCGTGGATTTTGATTCCTACTCCGAATTTTTCTTTTGTCTCCTTCACTGCTTGCTCAATATACAGATGGAATAACATCGGGGATAGGCTACAACCCTGTCTCACTCCCTTACCAACCACTGCTTCCCTTTCATGCCCCTCGGCTCTCACAACGGCCATCAGGTTTCTGTACAAATTGTACATAGGTTTTCGCTCCCTGTATTTTAGCCCTGCCACTTGCAGAATTAGAAAGAGAGTATTCCAGTCAACATTGTTACCAGTTTTTCCATTCGTCTGTAAAGAATTCGCGTTAGTATTTTGCAGCTGTGACTTATTAAACTGATAGTTGGGAATTTTCACATTTTCAACACCTGCTTTCTTTGGGATTAGAATTATTATATTCTTCTTGACGTCTGAGGGAATTTCGCCTGTCTCATACATCTTGCTCACCAGATAGTAGAGTTTTGTCAGAGCTGGCTCTCCGAAGGCTATCAGTAGTTCTAATGGAATGTTGTCTACTCCCGGGGCCTTGTTTCGACTTACGTCTTTCAGTGATCTGTCAAACTCTTCACGCAGTATCATATCTCCCATTTCATCTTCCTCTTCCCTTTACATAATATTGTCCTCAAGAACATCGCCCTTGTATAGACCCTCTGTATACTCCTTCCACCTTTCTGCTTTCCCTTCTTTGCTTAGAACTGGGTTTCCATCTTTTCTCCAAAGATCTCTTTAATTTTCCTGTAGGCAGTATCTGTCTTATCCTTAGTGATATACGCCTCTACGTGTTTACATTTGTGCTCTAGCCATCCCTGCTTAGCCATTTTGCACTTCCTGTCGATCTCATTTTTGAGACGTTTGTATTCCATTTTGCCTGTTTCATTTACTGAATTTTTGTATTTTCTCCTTTCATCAATTAAATTCAGTATCTCTTCTGCTACCCAAGGATTTCTATTAGCTCTCGTCCTATTACCTACTTGATCCTCTGCTACCTTCACTATTTAATCTCTCAAAGCTACCCATTCTTCTTCTACTGTATTTCTTTCCCACATTCTTGTCAATCGTTCCCTAATGCTCTCCCTGAAACACTCTACGACCTCTGGTTCTGTCAGTTTATCCAGAGCCCATCTCCTTAAATTCCCACCGTTTTGCAGTTTCTTCAGTTTTAATCTACAGTTCATTACGAATAGATTGTGGTCAGAGTCCTCATCTGCCCCTGGAAATGTCTTGCAATTTAAAACCTGGTTCCTAAATCCCTGCTTACCATTATATAATCTATCTGAAAACTGTCAGTATCTCCAGGCTTCTTCCATGTATACAACCTTCTTTCATAATTCTTATACCAAGTGTTAGCTATGATTACGTTATGCTCTGGGCAAAATTCTACCAGGCGGCTTCGTCTTTCATTTCTTAGCCCTAATCCATATCAGATAATTGTAGGAAGAAACTACGTGAATGTTTATTTACAGAACTGAACAGTCAATCCTTAATTTTTCAACTCAACAATTTTTAGGAAATAGTACAATAAGTTAACTAGACTTTTTATAGATTTGTTTTTGGAGAGCAAAACAATTTTTCTTTTTCTTTTTATTTCACAGACATGTTTCGCAAAAGTTTCAGCATCATCAGTAGATTTGTTGTTCTCTTCTATGGAAATGGAAAATGGTTTTTACTACTGGTACACACATAAATTTGAGTTTTTAAAGATAATATTTACCTACCTGAAAAACAGACAAAATTATGTATATATACCATGTTACCTTGTTTCCTGGATTTTATGTAATTTAGTGCAGTTGTTTTGTTTCACGGTTTTGTCATCTGCAACAATGTACGACTTAATGTAGAACAGTTACTTCGAAAATTTACGATTAACCATGTTATTGTTGAGCTTACCATCAACTAATACTTTATGGAAGATTTGTGTGTGCGTGTGCGTGTGTGTTTGCAATACATTTCAATTACTTTTCCTGATTTCCCAATTATCTCAACTGTGCAGGCCTGCAGTAAGTAACTTTTCGTATCAGTGTTTACAATAACAGTAACAAGATGATTCAAATGGCTCTGAGCACTATGGGACTTATCATCTGTGGTCATCAGTCTCCCAGAACTTAGAACTGCTTAAACCTAACTAACCTAAGAACATCACACACATCCATGCCCGAGGCAGGATTCGAACCTGCGACCGTAGCGGTCGCGCGGTTCCAGACTGTAGCGCCTAGAATCGCTCGGCCACCTCGGCCGGCAGTAACAAGATGGCGGGCAGCTGAACAACTGAATGCTTTCTGGACGGGATTTTTGAATTTTTGTGGAGTGTATCTGTCATTTTGTGTGTGTGCGAGTGTGAGTGTGTGTGTGTGGGGGGGGGGGGGGGGGGGGGGTATGGGTTTATGGGTCTAGGAGTGTAAGTTTTATTTATTTAATAATTATTTTTTATTTTATTTTTTCATTTTTTGCGTTTGTGTTTGGAAGGGAGTGTGTTTCTGGGTTGGTGTTGTGTGATAGTTCTTTGAGGGCAGAGAAAGGAGTTCCATTGCTGAAAATTGTGTACTCATTTAGTCCTTGTTTGTAGTGCTGATGTTTCTTGGGCACTTTTCCATGTCCTTAAGGTGTCCAGCAAATGCAGAATGACAGCTGTTACTTTTTAATTCTGTTCTGTGTTCTGTGCATATGGTACTAAATTTTTGTTGTTTACCATATTTAAAATGATGTGCAGTCATCGTATGCCAGTTGCTAAATACTGTAAGTCTTGTGTTGATTGCTCTTATTTTTCTCTGCATTGGGTTGTCTGTCCTGTAGGCTACTTTTTGTCCTTGGGTTTTGAATGTGTTGCCTATTCTGTGGGCTGTTTTGTTGTTGTAAGAGAGAGGTACCAACTGCTTGTTGTTGTGGGTGTTTCTTGTTCATGCGTGCTTGTGAGTGTGTTCTATACGTTTGTGCTGTGTGTGTTTATGTTGTGTGTGTCTGTGTTTGTAAGTTGATGATATGTTGTTTTTGTTTCTGTGTGCTGAGTGTCCTCTTTATTTTTGTCTTAATTTTATGATGCAGTTTCTCTATAATGTTTGTATCATTACTGTTCTCTATAGCTATTTGTTTGATTTTCTGTAGTTCATTTTTGTAGTTCCCTTCACTGAGTGGAGTTTTCTTCAGTCTGTGCAGCACATCTTATAAACGAGTAGTTTGTGCGCAGTCGGATGATTAGTGTCTTTCTGTGTACGGCTGTGCTGTGGTGGTGACTTCAAAAATGGTTCAAAATGGCTCTGAGCACTATGGGACTCAACTGCTGAGGTCATTAGTCCCCTAGAACTTAGAACTAGTTAAATCTAACTAACCTAAGGACATCACAAACATCCATGCCTGAGGCAGGATTCGAACCTGCGACCGTAGCGGTCTTGCGGTTCCAGACCGCAGCGCCTTTAACCGCACGGCCACTTCGGCCGGCGGTGGTGACTTCCCTGTGCATGGAGAATTGGTGTTCGTTGTTGTCTCTGTGTGTTGTTGGGTCTAGGATGGTTAACCATTATCGTTTTCTGTTCTACGGTAAACTTTATTTTGGAATGAAATGTGTTCTTATAATTATACAGTTGTTGGTTGCGACTGGGTGTTTCATCTAGATGACATATTATGTCATCTACATAGCGAGACCAGTATATTATCTTGTATTTTTTGGGGTCTTACTACTGCTTTAAAATATCTTGTTTTCAATGTGATTGAGGAAGACGTTGGTTAGGAGTCCACTGATCGGTGACATCATGGGAAGCTTTTTCAGTTATTAATTCCTACTGTTTCTTACATTTAATAATAGGTATACATATAAATTGATATGTTAAAATATTAAAATCTACAAATTTTTCCCAGCGATCCTAAGAAAATCAGCAATCACTTTATAAAGGCGAATGTCTTTAGAAATCATAAGATAGAATGTTGATTGAGGGAGTTCGTAATCCATACTCACACATGCCGGCCGCGGTGGTCTCGCGGTTCTAGGCGCGCAGTCCGGAACCGCGCGACTGCTACAGTCGCAGGTTCGAATCCTTCCTCGGGCATGTATGTGTGTGATGTCCTTAGGTTAGTTAGGTTTAAGTAGTTCTAAGTTCTTGGGGACTGATGACCACAGCTGTTAAGTCCCATAGTGCTCAGAGCTATTTAGCCATACTCACAGAAAATTCCTGTCGTCGAATGTCACTATGACGTAAGCAAAAGGCAGAGTGCCACTTCGAGTAGGAAATGGTTCGAAGCTCGCACCAGACTTCAGCCATTCGCACCGCAACCGGACCTTCGTAGCAAATATCGCTCGTCACATTTTTTTCCGCAGCCGTGTGGTAGCATGTTGTACTGATAATTACGTTATCGATGGCATTTATGTCTATCGTGAATAGCAGCAACCGCATCACTCGTCACTGAGACGCGAAGAAAGCCATTTTTGGCCACTCGCGCCGCTGTGTACTGTGCTGAACCCGGCACGTGGTTCCCGATATAGCACGCGTCTGACCGGATATTCGCACCGCTCTGGCTGGTCAACACGACAGATTCCAAATGAAATGCACACGCTCCCGCCGCACGCCCAGTTAAACCTGCTCTTGGCGATTGCATTACGCCGTGCAGTATTATACAGGACGCACGCGGAGCCGCTGCAGTGGCGCGGGTATTTAACGCAAATGAATGGGTGGCCGGCGCGAGCAGCGGGGATAACGGCGCTCGGATTACACGAGTGGGGCGCGCGCTAAGCACCCTCCGCCGGGGGGCAATTGCGCGCAGCAGCTCATTGCGAGATGCGGTGCGGACTGTCGCACCTGGTCAACTGCAGCGGGCAGCCTGCCCACAGCCACAGCCAGCACATGTGCTCAGCTCAGGCTAAACGTGTCCAGGCGGCCGGCTACGAACAACAGGTAAATGTGCTGGACAGCTGTCGCTACTTCTCTTTTACGAGCACTCACGACCAAAGGTGAGCCGCCCAGACAGGTGCAAACACGCTCAATATCTGTTGCTAAACAATATTGCGTCAGTATATTGCACGGAAAAGCGAGGCCAAAGTAGCACAATATCGTTACGCAATATTTATGCACGCGACGCCTCACAAGGGAACCTCCCCATCGCACCCCCCTCAGATTTAGTTATAAGTTGGCACAGTGGATAGGCCTTGAAAAACTGAACACAGATCAATCGAGAAAACAGGAAGAAATTGTGTGGAACTATGAAAAAAATAAGCAAAATATACAAACTGAGTAGTCCATAGTGTCAGCACAGGAGCGCCGTGGTCCCCTAGTTACCGTTAGCAGCTACGGAATGAGAGTTCCTTGGTTCAACTCTTCCCTCGAGTGAAAAGTTTACTTTCTTTATTTTCGCAAAGTTATGATCTGCCCGTTCGTTCATTGACGTCTCTGTTCACTGTCATAAGTTAAGTGTCTGTGTTTTGCGACCGCACGACGAAACCGTGCAAGGTCATAGGTCAACCGATTGCTCCACAGGAAAACACGTCTGGTATATTCTATGCGACACTGGTGACGGCATGTGCGTCACATGACAGGAATATGTTGTCGACCTACATAACTTTTACATTTGGCGAATGGGTAAAAAGATTCTTCTACCTTGACCGATTTAGGTTTTCTTGTGGATGTGATAATCACTCCCAAAAAAGTAATGAAAACATAGGAGTTTGTCACATAAACTGCAACAAATGAATGAATGCAACAGTTTCACAGTCTCACAGTTTTCCCTGTGCTCTGTCAAAACTTATGTTTTTAACTTTTTCAAAATTTTCCGTGTGTATACCATCAAATCCTGCGTATGTTCAAGCAAATCTGAGCATGTCCTGGAATTTTGGAGAGCGAAGTTGATTATGTGTGAGTGCCTGAACTTTGATAATTGACACACGATCATGTAAACAATACTGCTCCGTGTACCTGTACAGCTTCGCAAAATCATAGAATCTTTTCACAAAGTATTTCACTTGCCGAGAACCAAACACATCTAACGGTTGCTCAAGAGGTGTACAACCTGGAGGAGTGGTAATCACGTCTACTCCCACACTAATACTGTCTGAAAATAAAAAATTAAACTTTTCACTCGAGGGAAGAATTGAACCAAGGACCTCTCGTTCCGCAGCTGCTCACGCTAACCACGGGATCTCACAGTGTCCTCAATGTTGCCTATGGACTACTCAGTTTGTATATTTTGCTTATTTTTTCATAGTTTCACACAACTTCCTGTTTTCTCGATTGATCTGTGTTCAGTTTTTCAAGGCCTACCCACTGTGCCAACTTATAACTACATCTGAGGAGGGTGCGATGGGGAGGTTCCCTTGTCAGAATCCTGCCTTCCTAGCGAACATGTCGGCGCTCAACGATGTAGAACTCGCAAGTATTGCGATTTCACTTGGTACGTGCTGCCAAATGTAAAGCAAGAGGAAGCTGCGATGGGCGAAAAAAAGTGGCTTCGATGGCGTTAGCAGCGCTGAGTTAGCGGGGGGAAGGGGGAAGGCGTCTAGCGTGTAGATCAAAAAGGTGTCTAAACGGGACGGACCCTTGAAAAAAATTGGTAATTACAACCACTTTCTGGATGCCTTAGAGCATATATTTCAATGTTACTCAAAACACCTAAAGCGTGTCAGTTTGAGCCTGAATGAAAACGTATTTTGCGATTACCAAGTATAAGAAGTTATATTTTTAAAATTTAAATTTATCGGCAGTGCGTGTAGGATTATTAAGTATTATGTCCTCAACAACCGTGAACACTATTTCAAATTAATAGTTTTTCAGACTAAATTCTGCTTGATTTTTTATTGGTTCAAATGGCTCTGAGCACTATGGGACTTTACTTCTGAGGTCATCGGTCCCTTAGAACGTAGAACTACTTAAACCTAAGTAACCTAAGGACATCACACACATCCATGCCCGAGGCAGGATTCGAACCTGCGACTGTAGCGGTCGCGCAGTTCCAGACTGTAGCGTCTAGAACCGCTCGGCCATTTCGGCCGGCGATTGGTGTAAAGAATGGCAGCTAACTCTAAATATAGATAAATGTAAATTAATGCAGATGAATAGGAAAAAGTATCCTGTAATGTTTGAATACTCCATTAGTAGTGTACCGCTTGACACAGTCGCCCGCATCTCGTGGTCGTGCGGTAGCGTTCTCGCTTCCCACGCCCGGGTTCCCGGGTTCGATTCCCGGCGGAGTCAAGGATTTTCTCTGCCTAGTGATGGCTGGGTGTTGTGTGCTGTCCTTAGGTTAGTTAGGTTTAAGTAGTTCTAAGTTCTAGGGGACTGATGACCATAGCTGTTAAGTCCCATAGTGCTCAGAGCCATTTGAACCATTTGACACAGTCACGTCGATTAAATATTTGGGCGTAACATTGCAGAGCGATATGAAGTGGGACAAGCATGTAATGGCAGTTGTGGGGAAGGCGGATAGTCGTCTTCGGTTCGTTGGTAGAATTTTGGGAAGATGTGGTTCATCTGTAAAGGAGACCGCTTAGAAAACACCAATACGATCTATTCTTGAGTGCTGCTCGAGCGTTTGGGATCCCTATCAGGTCGGATTGAGGGAGGACATAGAAGCAATTCAGAGGCGGGCTGCTAGATTTGTTACTGGTAGGTTTGATCATCACGCGAGTGTTACGGAAATGCTTCAGGAACTCGGGTGGGAGTCTCTAGAGGAAAGGCGGCGTTCTTTCCGTGAATCGCTACTGAGGAGATTTAGAGAACCAGCATTTGAGGGTGACTGCAGTACAATTTTACTGCCGCCAACTTACATTTCGTGGAAAGACCACGCAGATAAGATAAGAGAGATTAGGGCTCGTACAGAGGCATATAGGCAGTCATTTTTCCCTCGTTCTGTTTGGGAGTGGAACAGGGAGAGAAGATGCTAGTTGTGGTACGACGTAATCTCCGCCACGCACCGTATGGTGGATTACGGTTTATGTATGTAGATGTAGATGTAGTTATACTCTTCCGTGGGACATTTCTGCAGCTAATTACTGAACAAGTGAGAAGAACGTAATCAGACTTCTTCCCTTGATGTACTTCAACGGATGATTCCTATCATCTTTTTGGTGCATTCATATACATAAGGCCTTCCTGTATCAGCTGTTTGCATGTCCGCAAATTACGAAGTGGCGGCAAGAACTGCCGTGTCTCACTCTAGCACGGTGCAATATATTGACCGAGCGTCAGTATTTTTTAAGCTTTGCAGTCTATTTCAAGATAGTGCACAAACTCTGAATACAGCTCTCAGACGGTCAATATTATTGCGCAATACTCAGTACGGTCAATATTATTGCGCAATACTCAGTACTGTGCAATGATCTTTAGTGTACAAGGGCTTGTTTAGAGTGCTGTTGCTGTTACTATTACAGTCGTCATTCTGAAGTCGATGCAGGTCACCATCCTAGTCTGCACCTCTGCATAACTACAACAAACTGTACCCATTTTTAGTTGCTTCTACATGTACACACACAAACTCTGCAAACAACTGTGATGTGCACGGCAGAGGGTACTTGGCACGGTACCAGACGTTAGAGGTTCTTCCCGTTCCAAGCGTGAGTGGAGTGCGGGAACAATGACTGCTTGAGTGTTCCCGTGCAGGCCTGCTATAAATTGGTATAATTCTGTCTTCACGGCCCTAAGGCAGCGCTACGTAGGGGGATGAGGAATATTTCTAGATTCCTCATTTAAAAGTGGTCCTTGAAAATTTTTAACTACGCTTTCGCGGAATAATTTGCATCTATCTTCCAGAACCTACCAATTCAGGTTTTTCTGAACGCCTGCTGTGCTCTCATGCGACGCAAACAGACCTGTCGCCATTCGCGCCACATTTCTTTGTATACGTTTCATAGCCTCTATTAGTTGTGTTTGGTAATTATCCGACATACTTGAGAAACGTTCTAAAATGGGGTGCACCAAGAGATTTATCAGCAGTCCACTTTGTAGGCCGACTGCATTCTCCCACTATCCTGCCAATGAAGCAAAGTCTGCTATCTTTCATACCTGCGTCTTAGCTTATGTGATCGTTGCATCTGATACACTTTGTTATACCGAAGTGCTTGTATCACTTGGCTAATTCTAATTGTGAATCATTCATACTGTAAACATAGGATTTTCTAAAGTGTATAATTTTACATTTCTGTACATTTACAGCAATTTGCCAATCCTTACTCCACTTTCAACTCTTATCAAGACTTCACTGAATATTTCTGCCACTTCCTCCAGTAGTTCACTATGGATAACTGCATAATCTACGAAATATCTTTGGTTGGTATTAATACTGACTGCAAGGTCAGTAATACACGACATGGACAACCAGGGTCACGACACACTTCCCTGTGGCATGCCCGAAGTTCTTATACTTCTGTCGATGACACTCTACACAAGTAGCATGCTGGCGTCCTACCCCATAGATCCTAATGCCAGCCACAAATTTTGTTTGATACCCTCTATAAATCTACTTTGGTTAATAAACGTTGATGTGTTGGCCAGTCAAATGCTTTTCAGAAGTGAAGAAATATTGCGAATCTTCGATTTTCTTGACCTATGGATTTGCTGTTATGACCCCAACACTTCCGTCCATATTCGAATATTCTGTTTAAAATTAAGTGAGAAACGATGTAATAACGGCTCTTACTGGACTTCTCTTCCTAGTACAAGGACAGGCTAGGTACTGGGCTGCATTCCAGGATTCAAACGAGGGCACATTCACCATACGTGCAATGAGATCCGAGACTGATTTTATTTGAGCCGTGTAAGCGACATCGGCGCCGTAAGTGCAGTCGCCGCTTGAACTAACAACAGCTTTAAACAGCAGACGTGCATTCGATCAGCCAGTTGTGAGCAAGCGCCGTTAAGCAGTGGGCGTGCGCCCGTAACGTGTCAACATTGTTGTATTAAAAAGGGCAGTGGAGCTACATCTCTAAATCAAGTGTTCGAGGTATTCCCCAGAATGTTTTGAAAAAGAGAAAAGTGTCAGCAAAGTTTCTCCAGCAAACCTTGACTGCCGAACAAGAACAACAACGCGTAGACGCGTGCCACGACATGATCTAAATGGAAAAACGGAACAATCATTTTCTGGAAAAAGTCATCACGAGCGACTAAACTCAGTGTTATCAATAAGAAACTACCACAAAAACGACCAAGTGCGGAATTCACAATAAGGGTCAACACTTTGAGTAGAGGGGATGTGTTTCAAAGTAGCGAAGATGAGCAAGTGTTCATAGCTCTTAAGGTATGTACTTTAGAACACATGTTTGCTGAACATTTTCTTCTTGTTTCGGTCCATGGTACCTCCTCACAAAATATGGAAAGCAAAGATGTATTTCACAGTATCGTGGGTAAACAAGTGCTCATAGCTCTTAACATACGCAGTTCAGACCCCACGTTTACTGTACTTTTTTGTCTCGGTGTAAGGAACCTGTCACCAAATTTTTAAAACGTCGTTCTGAAAAACCCTGTACATCCACAGCGCGAGACACAAGGTTGTTAGACCGAAGTACGAACGTGAGCGAACAGATGCCACTGTTAAATGCTGCTTTTAGCTGGTATTTACTACTTGTGACTCCTTTTTGTAATCGAAGTCCCAGACAGATACTGTTAAGGTATTCTTGTGCAAACTGCGAGTTGTCAATCATTGTCGTTTGTAGCAGATTTGCGATACCTTGCCCACCACTAGTGTGTTCTAAGTTATCTAACACAACACACAGAGAAGCTGTAACGTTCAAGTTTATATGAAAAGTGCTTTGGCTCGGAATATTATAACATTTGTCATCAGAGAATGTATTTATTACTATGGTAGAACGAAGATAGTATGTGAAGTAGTTTCGAAAAGAGTTCAGCAACAAGGGCAAGCTATATATAGATAGGGTTGTTGGTCCTGTGCCGCAGTTGGAAGCGAATGCACAGAAATTATTACAATGGCCAGAAGCCAAAATAAACGACAGTATGTAAATAAAATCACCGCTAAGTACTGTACTAACTGCCTCGGTATAAGCAGTCTGGCGTCAAGTGCAATGAAGTAGTTCAACCCTTTCAGCGTAAAAGAATTCCGTAATAGTTAATTGATTTCCCAATGAAGTCTGGATGTGCATTTTATTTAATCAGAAGTTCAGACGTGTTGGCACACAAAGTTGTGGCGAGATGTGACGATTAAACGCTTCTCTGTGTCCCTACCGTTTTCCCCTGCAGTCTAGAAAGTAGTGAAATATTATTCCCACCGATGTATGCAATACTTACACAGTGATGGTGCAAAATATAATGACCGCTGACCACCGCGAGACAGTATAAAAGCGGGGCAGAGAAGAATGGGGAATCGTTTTAACGACGACCCGGACTACAAATCCGAGGGCGGGTGCTCATGGCCGGCGCCTCGTAACACGGAAAAGGCGATACAGGTCGGCTCTTCTCTTCGTGAGCTTCTGTCGTGAGAATGCGTGGCCAGTGGCCGAAGGACGGGGGCCGATCTGCGCCAGATTTAAGGACGGAGTACAGTCCCGGTGGAGGCAAAAGCGTTTCGGCGTTTCGGAGCACACCACTCGGCGCACATTACGGAACACGGCGACCCCTACGTGTTCCGACGCTGTTTTAACGACGTCGTCAGACACGATTGCAGCTGACACGGGATTTATCCAGAGCGGACCGTGGATCGGTGGGACCTTGTCGGCCGGTGCTGTGAATCACGTATCTTGTTATACCAGGTCGATGGTGGCGTCCGGATGTGCTCAGATGTAGGGCCAACGCCTGCCGGTGGGAGCGTTGTTACGCTACCGGCCACATACACTTCAGCTTTTGTGCGACCTGTGACAGGCGTTGACTGCGTGAAAATGATTGCCGCGCGTGTGCATCACTGACGGCGATGGCATCTTTCAGCAGGACAATTGTCCGTGCCACGAGGCCGGAATCGCGCTATAGCGGTCTGAGGAGCGCGATAGTCACGTAGACTTCTTAGCAATCGAGTTAACCTGATGTGGCCGCGCGGGATTAGCCGAGCGGTCTAGGGCGCTGCAGTCATGGACTGTGCGGCTGGTCCCGGCGGAGGTTCGAGTCCTCCCTCGGGCATGTGTGTTTGTGTGTGTGTGTGTGTGTGTGTGTGTGTGTGTGTGTGTGTGTGTGTGTGTGTGTGTGTGTTTGTGCTTAGGATAGTTTAGGTTAAGTAGTGTGTAAGCTTAGGGGCTGATGACCTTAGCAGTTAAGTCCCATAAGATTTCACACACATTTGAACTTTTTTTTTAACCTGATCTGACCGCGATGGGAGACATCCTGGACGCTATCGGACGGTAACTTGGCACCCACAAGCCAGTGGCCCGCAGTTTCCGGGTATGGTGTGACCTGTACGTACATGTCCCGTGGCACATTCCTCCGAAAACCTACCGGCTACTTGTGGGGCCCATGGCACGCAGAATGGCTGCAGTTACGAGTTTCAGAAGAGGGCCATCACGCTGTTAAGCAAGTGGTATTAATGTTTTTGCTGACGAGTTTATGGGGCGCATGTGTCTCTGTATAGGGCTGATGGGAATGGGCTTCCGCATTTAAATGGCCGTCGACCGGACCTACATCCGTCGATCGCCGCTTAGGCCGGTATTACACTATCGAATTTCTTTGTCCAATATCTTTGTCAAAAAAATTTGATGGTGTAATAGGGAACTTTGTCAAATGTCGCCAAATATTTGATCTAATCTAAGGCCTCCATGTAGATTTGATCAAAGAAGTCGCTTGTCTTCTGTTCACTGCAGTGTGACATGTTACCACAGTAACAGCATTCTGTCATCTGTAGTGTTTTTATAAACACTGCTAGTAAATACAATTGGTGTGTACCGACAACTACAAAATTAATAGAGTTGTATGACACTGATGAGGCGCTTTACGACGTGAGGCACCCTGAACACAAAAATAGATTAAGAAGATTGGAGACCTAACCTAATCTAACGCTCTCCTGTAGCAAGAAATCGGAGTGTTACAGTGAGCCTGTCTTCTGCAGATGTAGCAGTTCTTAAGTGAATTTTATGCTTTGTGATATGAGCACATACAGAAATGTATGCTCATCCATTCTTAAGTAACTGATGTACGACTTGACGTCCTCCACTATAAGCTCACGTAACAAGTTCTGTTGAATGCTTTTATCGTGTCGTCGTAAAACCCACGGCTTCACCCACGTACGTATCCTTTATTTTCCCCCGCCTCTCTTCCGCATGTGCACACAATGCAATTGTGGTACATACAACTGCTGCGGTTAATAACAAGAGGCGCAAATTGAGACGCGTATAGCGCGTGTGGCGCGACGCAGCGCAGCGCGCGTTTTTGTAACTTCACAGGTTCCAATGGGATCGCACAAATTGCGACGCGACGCGACTCGGACGCGACACGCGTCTGCGCCAGGTCGCGCGGCGTTGTGGTTGAGGCACAGTTTCTCGCGCCGCGCGTCGCGTGTGCCTCGCTAGCACCGTGGGAAATTTGAGGTGGGGAGGGGAAAAGCAGCACGGCCATATGCTCACATCGGAACGGCGCATATGAGAAGTGGTAGTATTGCCCATACGATAAATTTTGCCTTACTGTGTACTAAATTTTATTGCCTTTGGGTAGTGTTTCGTTTTTCGCCATTTAAACGCCCCAGCTTTTTTCGTTAGTACATTATACTTTTCTGTTAGTTATATATGTATAGTTTTGCTTAGTTTTTCTTCGGTCAAGAAAAATCCATACTGCAGCAACTGATGACCCATTGGCCGCTGGAATCGTATCATATGCATCCGCGATGTTTTCAGATCGCAAGAAGGGACATCGAAATAAGTGTCCAAGGAATAGAATAGCAACTGGAATCACTCAACAGAGGAAAGTCCACTGGACCAGACGGCATACCAGTTCGATTCTACACAGAGTACGCGAAAGAACTTGGCCCCCTTTTAACAGCCGTGGACCGCAAGTCTCTAGAGGAACGGAAGGTTCCAAATGATTGGAAAAGAGCACAGGTAGTCCCAGTCTTCAAGAAGGGTCGTCGAGCAGATGCGCAAAACTATACACCTATATCTCTGACGTCGATCTGTTGTAGAATTTTAGAACATGTTTTTTGCTCGCGTATCATTTCGTTTCTGGAAACCCAGAATCTACTCCGTAGGAATCAACATGGATTCCGGAAACAGCGATCGTGTGAGACCCAACTCGCTTTATTTGTTCATGAGACCCAGAAAATATTAGATACAGGCTCCCAGGTAGATGCCATTTTCCTTGACTTCCGGAAGGCGTTCGATACAGTTCCGCACTGTCGCCTGATAAACAAAGTAAGAGCCTACGGAATATCAGACCAGCTGTGTGGCTGGATTGAAGAGATTTTAGCAAACAGAACACAGCATGTTGTTATCAATGGAGAGACGTCTACAGACGTTAAAGTAGCCTCTGGCGTGCCACAGGGGAGTGTTATGGGACCATTGCTTTTCACAATATACGAGGCCTGTTCAGAAAGTAAGCTCCGATTGATTGCCAAATTGAAACCACAGTTAACATCAGAAATGTTTTACTTGTAACAATTAGCTACACCTTTCAGCTACTTCTCTACGTAGTCGCCGTTCTGACTGAGACTTTTGTCATAGCGTTGTACCAACTTTTCAATAGCCTCATCATAGAAGACAGCCGCCAGTGCTTTCCGCCAATTCTCCACGGTGGCCTACACCTCGTTGTCTGTGTCAAAATGTTGTCTTCAAAGACAGCGGTTCATGTGACCAGAGATGAAACTCAGGGGGAGACAATTGCGGACTGTATTGTGGGTAATCTAACATTTCCATTTGAAAACGATGCAGGAGCATCTTCATTGCCCCTGCAGAATGCGGCTGAGAATTGTCGTGAAGACGAAACAGCACGACAGTTATGTAATGTTAGCTGCATAGCTTTAGGCGAAATTTCTCACCAGGCCCTCGTACTTGGCGGCAGACACTATTTTCTAGACATCTTTACGCACTCACTGCGAGCTCAGAAATGAGAAGAGCGACGTGATGCTAACTGGGGTTATACTAGAGACACTACCCAACACATCTGTGCAAAGCTTTATCGGATTTTCATAGTCGTTTCCATTTCGCGACCGATCGGAGCTTACTTTCTGAACGCCCCTCGTATATAAATGACCCAGTAGATAGTGTCGGAAGTTCCATGCGGCTTTTCGCAGATGATGCTGTAGTATACAGAGAAGCTGCAGCATTAGAAAATTGTAGCGAAATGCGGGAAGATCTGCAGCGGATAGGCATTTTGTGCAGGGAGTGGCAACTGACCCTTAACGTAGACAAATGTAATGTATTGCGAATACGTAGAAAGAAGGATCCTTTATTGTATGATTATATGATAGCGGAACAAACACTGGTACCAGTTATTTCTGTAAAATCTCTGGGAGTATGCGTACGGAACGATTTGAAGTGGAATGATAATATAAAATTAATTGTTGGTAAGGCGGGTACCAGGTTGCGATTCATTGGGAGAGTCTTTAGAAAATGTAGTCCATCAACAAAGGAGGTGGCTTACAAAACACTCGTTCGACCTATACTTGAGTATTGCTCATCAGTGTGGGATCCGTACCAGATCGGGTTGACAGAGGAGATAGAGAAGATCCAAAGAAGAGCGGCAAGTTTCGTCACAGGGTTATTTGGTAACCGTGATAGCGTTACGGAGATGTTTAGCAAACTCAAGTGGCAGACTCTGCAAGAGAGGCGCTCTGCATCGCGGTATAGCTTGCTTGCCAGGTTTCGAGAGGGTGCGTTTCTGGATGAGGTATCGAATATATTGCTTCCCCCTACTTATACCTCCCGAGGAGATCACGAATGT
Organism: Schistocerca americana; assembly: GCF_021461395.2. Lineage (NCBI taxonomy): Eukaryota > Metazoa > Arthropoda > Insecta > Orthoptera > Acrididae > Schistocerca > Schistocerca americana. The sequence goes on from NC_060121.1 coordinate 41,398,687, forward strand.
AAAATTAGAGAGATTCGAGCGCGCACGGAGGCTTCCAGACAGTCGTTCTTCCTGCGAACCATACGCGACTGGAACAGGAAAGGGAGGTAATGACAGTGGCACGTAAAGTGCCCTCCGCCACACACCGTTGGGTGGCTTGCGGAGTATAAATGTAGATGTAGGGTAGTGAAAAAGCAAGCGAGGAATATTACAAAATCATGTGATTAAGAATCAGGGCACGAGAGTAAAACAAGGTTATCTTCTCGCTGCCTAGTATTCTGGCGTATCTGTACGATCTGTTACAAAAAGTTAGAAAGGGACAATCTCCACAGGTGTGATCCCTTTGTGCTGCTGGTAAAAAGCGTCCGATATCTGAAGTATAGAAGTCGCACTGTGATTACTCTGATATGGATGTAATAATGTAATACGACACACTGTACTACATGCATGTGAACATTTCCACTGCAATGTAGAAACAGTCGAAAAGCAGTCACAAAAAAAAACTGGTTCGCCGTGATGAGAAAAAGCATTTCCATTGTTGCATGCACATTATCAGCATTAATAAACGAATTATACAACAGGCTACACAAATGAAGAAAATGGTCGGTATTGTTATGAAACTAGGAATATTCTAAAAGAGTGTTATGATTAGATATATTTAATTTGTTGAAATGTACTGCTGACAAAGACAGATCTACTTTCATGACAATGTTTTTCGAACTCCAACTCACAAGGCACACAAGGCACATATGGCTAACTTGTGCATTCCTGTCGCGCGCATTGTCCTCCACTGCTGACAATACACTCACCATTGTGTTGTGCGACTGATCAACTGTTCATTTTTCTCAATAACAACTACTTTATTCGCGATCACACATTGTCAGTTTGGCAAGCCGTAGGTGAGTAGCCAGTATCTGCCATGTGCCTATCATTTCGCTTGAAGAAACGCTCGTCATTATTTTAATACTGCTCAGATCAGGAGAAGGAATAAAATCCTTTGGTAAGTTTCCATTCGAGTCGCTCAGTGTTAACAATACGATGGGTTACAGGATTCCACCAAAATTCCAACAGAATTGGCAATCTATTTTTGTGTTAGTGATTAACATTTTCTCATTCGAAGAAGCATCACCATTTAAACTGCCACATTTCTCTCGGTGGCGGGTTTAATTCTACTTCCTTTTGTCACATTGTAATTTGCCAAACTCACCTCCCAGCAGCTATAGCGACAGAATTCTGGAACGGAGTGCCTCATTAAACAAGTAATTGGTAATCACAGAGCTCAATAGGTTACGAGAAACATCATAGTGTCGGTTTGCAGTTACATAAGAGAAGAAATTTCATGTTTGTTTTCGTACTAGGAAACTCTTGCTTCGCTAGCTGTCGATAATTATTGAAAAATTACTCACTGGAGTGAAAAAAATAAAACAGGAAGTATAAGTACTGTTATATCGCCATAAATAAGAAAGTTCCATGTGTTTAAGAATTGGCAAAATACTCTCCTCCTTATGTGCTATCATTCGCCAAACTTTTGTTTCGATGTCTCGAGCGGTTTAGGAGATATGAGACATGTTGTATTTCATTCTCGTGGGCGTGAGATCAGAAGTGAGCACGCTACATAGGATCCATTTTCTCGAGATCGAAGGCAGATAGAGACCTCCCAAGTCTAAAGAAAAATTCAACATATTAGCTAAATTTCATGCGCAGCAACATATGGTGTAATAAGCACCAAACGCAAAATCATAGCGACCCCTATTTTCGTTGCAATCTTTTGGAGTTTTGCGTAGTGTTTTACTAAAATGTGTACATAAGAATAAGAATGGCCATTAGCGAGATGATGGGCACTTCGCCAGAAGGCTGACATATAACGCAACAAGTAAGGCAAAAATTAAAAATAAATTAGTGACTAGTTTCTGTAAAATCGTTTGAGAAAGATAACAGGTTGCACGCGCTTCGGTTCTGTCAGCGCAGAGCGTCGCCAGTCGGCGCGTGCGAAGTATGGTGTACGCGTCGCAGTATGCGCTGCACCCGTGCGACTCGTGTGTGTCGCGCTGTAGTGTCGTGTCACGTCACACGTGTTATATCCGTCTCAATTTGCGCCTAGGCAAATTAAGGGTGCAACGCAACGTTCCCCTTCAAGCAGCCTGTCGTGCGCGTCGCCACAGCTACGGCCACGTTCACGTCCACGGCTGTCGAACCGGCCCCGTAATTGGCAATCAGAGGCGCAGACAGGCCACACGCCGAGCAGGCAGCCGGCCGGCACCGTGGTGCGCGCCCTCCAGCTGTCTGAGCGCCGACCCTCCCCTCTCCCCTCCGGTCCACAATCAGACACCAGCGGCTCTGTGTGTGGCTGCCGGCGTGGGAGGGGGGCGGGTACCGCAGGGAACCCCCCTCCCGTCCCCCATTCAGTCGCTCCACGGCCATCAGCGGCAGCACCTCATGCCATTCTCACTACGTAGCCCCTCATCTCTGCACATCTGTATTCTGATATTTTTCTTTTCTTTAGTACGAACGCAATGGCGACTTTGAAATCCGACCTTCCATCATGGCGATGCCTAATATTTGCTTCGGCGGTACATAAACTAAAATTGGAACAATCGTGATGCCTACGTGCAGGGGCAGGATCAAACGCCATCAACGGCCATCCTGTCCCCCTTTCCCTTCCCTCGCCTTTCCCAAGCCACCCCCCTTTTTTTGTTTAAATAAGCCAATCAGAGAGCATCTGAGCCAGCGCAAATATTTAGCTCTCCCAATAACAGCTCAGTATGTTCCTGTCGAATTACATTTCTCAACTCTTTTCTTTCTCAACTCTTTTCTTTCTCAACTCTTTTCTTTCTCAACTCTTTTCTTTCGCAACCTGAAGAAAACCGCGTAGAATACTGAAATTTGCAAGAGGGACAGAATTATGTTTGGTACCAAAGTTACACTGGCAGTTGCGACTGAGAGACTCGCCGGAGGGCAGTCGGCGAGACTTTCAAACCTTCTGCCGTCAGCCGGTTACAGCGGACTCAAAACACAGCGCCTCCCAATCCTTAACTACAGTGGCAGGTTTGTCTAACGTTTTCTTTCGCGAAGCTTACCATATGCGATGAAGACAATAGAAGCAGACCCGATTAACGACATGCGCAGAGCAGTTGTAGACATCTGTTGCATATCAGATATTTTACGTGATTTTGTAGTACAAGATACATGCAGACTTTAAAGCTTTAAACGTCAGGTGGTCACCAGTTCAAGTCGCACTATAGAATAGCGGTCTGGCTCTGTGAGAAATACCCATTTTGCGAAATCCCAGTGTAAATGGCGGAGTTGGTGATGTGGACGGAACAATAAGTGGGCACATGTTTCCAGAACCAATTTGGAACCAGAGCTGGAAGATTACGCAGTCTCATTCGCGAACTGCGCTGTCGTATGTTAAAATCCCTTTATTCCAATACCAGTTCCTGATTCTCGCTGTTCATAATTTTCTTTTCTTTTGAGCTTCTTTTTATGAACTGCTTCTCAGTCGGAAAGTAACATAATTAAATTAAATGTATTATTGTTTCAAGTTCTTTGAGGTCCGCAAACGATTAAATTGACTAAATTCGATATTTTGTTTCTTAACATTTTTCACTATATTCTACGTGGCTTAGGATAACTTTTAGCTGATTTTCATGAGAAAATCGATTCAGTACTGATTATTACAAGGAGCGATCAAAAAGTTTTCGTTTGAGGGCGTTGCTGCAGCGTATATGCAACGTAGCGCCACTCCGTTGTGGGTATATAAGCACCGACATGTAGACGGGGGATTCGTGTCTTTCCGAGATGCGTGCTGCAAATCTGGAAACATTATTACGAAATGCATCCAGATAGGGACAATGTGTTATTATTCTTTTCTTGGCTGCCGGAGGACAAACAGCGGTAAGCGTCTATTTGAGAATGAACAATGTGTATGGGGAAGTGCTGTCATCCACCATCCCTCCGTCCCAAAAGTTCAAGAGAAAGCCATGTGATGGAGAGTTGATGCTCACCTTGTTGTATGATTACCAGGGGCCATTGCTTACTGATTTCAAGAAGCCTGGTGTCTCCATTGCTGGCGAACGTAACCCAGCCGTGTATCACGCCCGTGGTTCCGTAAAGAGAGCCTTCAACGGTCGTCGAGTCCGTTAGACGAAGATGTGCAACAGGCTTTTAGGACTTCCTCACGCAGCAAGACACTGTGTTTTACCAAATAGGTATCTTCAACCCGGTACATTGGTGGGATGGTTGCCCCTATGCTCACGGCGATTTTGCCTGATTGGCAATTACCGATTCTAGCCGGTACAGCCTTCGAAGCAAAGTATTTGATTGCACTGTATAGTAATTATTTTCTGTTGTGACGCCGGCCGAAGTGGCCGTGCGGTTAAAGGCGCTGCAGTCTGGAACCGCAAGACCGCTACGGTCGCAGGTTCGAATCCTGCCTCGGGCATGGATGTTTGTGATGTCCTTAGGTTAGTTAGGCTTAACTAGTTCTAAGTTCTAGGGGACTAATGACCTCAGCAGTTGAGTCCCATAGTGCTCAGAGCCATTTGAACCATCTGTTGTCATCTTTTGTGTTGTGACAGTGATTTAAAATGGAATAACGTTATTTGTGGTAGCTCTTTTGTCGTGTCCGTTGTCTGCTTGTCCACTTCGTTTGTAAATTTACTTAAGAGCTATTTTTGGATAAAATGTGCGTGATTAGGTACCTGGAAATATTGTGGTTGCATACAAATCTTGGGTTTTAAAGAGTACGGTGTCAAAGTTTCTTTGATGCAATAGAAGATCACTAGTGTGTCTTTTTTATGACTGTACACAAGTCGTATATTTAGAACAGATACACTAACCCCCTTCAGTACTTGTATTCTGAAGACCGCAGATATGATTCGAAGGACATGAAAGGCAACAAGTAGTTGAGAAAGGAGTGAAACAGGGTTGTAGCCTATCTCTGATGTTAGTGTGTCTTGAGCAAGCTTTGAAGCAAACTGAGGAGAAATCTGGAAACAGAATGAAAGTTGAGGGACAAGAAATTAAAAGTTTGAGGTTTGCCCATGACCCTGTGACTCTGTCATAGATGGGAAAGTAATTGTAAGAACAGTTGAACGGACTGGATTCTCGGATGAAAATAATCAAAAGTGAAACAGCGGTAATGGAGTGTAGCTGAATGAAACCTTTCCCAATCCAAGTTCATCTCCTCACCACCTCTCAGTCCTTCCCCCTCTCTATGTCCATTCCTCTTCTCCCTCTCTCGATCCGTCCGTCCATCTCCTCACTTTCTGTGTCCATTTCGTCCTCTTTTCTCTCTGTGCACTTCCTTCTCTCACCTACGTGTGTCCATCTCCTCCTTCTCCCTCTCCGTCCATCTGCTCTTCCCCACCTCCTGTCACCAAAATCGAGTTATCACCCTCCATCTCAATAGCAGATTGGTGTTTCTCACCGCCACAGTGGTTCTTGCCACACAGTAAGTCACATGTGTACGACATTTGGTTGAAATCCATTTTGTGGTTTAGGAGGAGATGTGCAGTCTACGGCGCGCCTTGTCACGGTCCGTGCGGATCGCCCCCACCCGGTCGGAGGTTCGCGTCCTCCTTCGGGCGTGTGTGTGCGTGTGTGTGTGTGTGTGTGTGCGCGTGTGTGTTGTCCATAGCGAAAGTTAGTTTAAGTTAGATTAAGTAGTGTGTAGGCTTAGGGACCGATGACCTCAGTAGTTTGGTCCCATAAGACCTTACCACAAATTTCCAATTGCACTTACATATAAAACAAACAAAGTTCGAACAGGCCTCGAAGGCACAACAGTACACCTACATACACATACAAATACATAAATATATTTTTATAATACCTATGTATTGAAACGATTCCTGGCGAGTCACAATACTACAGTTTTAGAGTAAGGAACATAATTTGTATGTATATACAGGGTGTAACGAAACGATACCGTCAAGCTTCGAGTGACTGGAAAGGGTGTCGCGAGCAACAAATTTAGGGTAGAAATTCTTCTCTATAAACGTCATCGAATGACGCTTCGGAGCGCTGACTGCTCGCAAGCGAAACTTCGGCAAAGGCTCTGACGGCGTTTGTGAAGTCAAATGGCGCCCAGAGGACACACGTGTCATCCTCTGATAACCTGGTCGGCGTATTTCGGCAGTGTGCTCCTGCGGTGGCTTAGCCCTTAGGAGCGGAACCTGCTAGCACTACGCCACGCCGTAGCAGTGCCAAAGCACGCTCAGCGTCAGCTCGCTTGGCGACGGTTGGGTCTCGGCCTTTCTCGTGGTAGTCAGCGCACGTACTGCTGCTACCTCTGTAGCCTCGTGTCGGGGCCGTAGTCGCACCCACAGCACTCAGCCGACAAAACAAGTCGTCTGGAATGTTATGGCGCAACTGCAACATTTCGGCAGCTCACAGAACCTTGCAGTCGGCGGTCTTTGTCGTGTTCATAATGTCGCCCGTGACGTTGAGAACTGCTCCACTGTCGCTTCGACTGCGATACACCGGTCTTCGAGCCCCAGGGAGACCAGTTCTGTGGCGTTTCTTGGAAGTCCGTTCTTCAGCATTCAGACTTTTTTGACCACAGGGGGTACTAGTGGCTGCGCTTGACGGTGCACCGCTGCCGCACACTTGCATCAGCTCGGCATGTCTCGTTCCTGCCTTGTTCCCCTTCAAAACAGGCAGCTAATTACCTTACTGAAATGTGTATTCTTATAGGACAACTATCCAAGGAGGTCCACCCAACAATATCCAAACAGCAGACTCTTTTAAATAACAACAAATTCATATAACTTACAAAACTTAACAAATGTTTAAAGAGTGAGCTTTAAAAACAATAACTGCGGCTTGCCACCATAAAATCAAGAACCTTTTACAATAGTGCTTTTAGAGGTTACCCAAAAGAAAAAATCCAATAATAAGTTATCTTGGCATTACAATTTAACATGATTTATATAAAAAAACTTTGAGAAAAATAAAGGCGCCTCGCACCATAAAATGAAAGAAGCGCAACACACAACCAATAAATATACTAACAAAATAATTTGATACAACCAACGGGCGCGGGCAACTCCCAACGCAATCACAGAAGAGTGAGCTCTCAACACTTCGGAGCCTTCCCACTAGAAACGGTCCCAGAAATAAACCGCTGAGAGCTCCCCGACATGCCTCCCACAACTGCCCATCACTTACGCACCTTGGTTATGTTCTGTAACACACGACAGATAATATCAACACAAGATAAAACTCAAAAATACGGTATAACATCCCGAAAGCACATGATAACCACGGCGCCGTTAACTCGGGCGCTCTTAATAAGTGCCGGAAGCGCGCACACACACACACACACACACACACACACACACACACACACACACACACACACCTCAAACAAATCTCGCTTCTTAAAACGAAACGATAGAAGCCAAGCGCACAGGAACAGTCAAACCACAGTCTTCAAAGTGCCTTAACGACACCAAACTCAACTATTCCACCAAATAAGTAATAACACAGTAAAAAAAAAAAAAACGGAACATACCACTAAATGCTGTTACACAACCAAATTGACGAGATCGTCTTCTTCAGGTCTCAGAAGACCACATATACCAAGCATCAGTAATTCACTATGTATACATATTGTACAAAACCGCCCTTCTTACGCAGACTTTACCTAACACATCGACTGCCAAATGTACCATACATGAACGCAACTCCGGGCAGGACTCCAGTTGAGCAAATAAATTAGTACCAACAAATATCTTAACGAGCCACACACACAGCATAAAGTTCCAACAACACCGTCCCATATCAGAAAAGTTCAAAAACCGCTGCTGGAGCTTCCAGGGGAAAATCTGAAGAGCCAACTGAGCCCACACCCTAACCTGGCAGACGACTCCAAAATTCAGCAACTAGTTGTCTCCGGGCCAGAGTATCACAGGGCCCCACCGGACCTCCACATCAGACAGGCAGGAGGAACAAGTCTGCCGACTCCAATTAATCACCACCGCATGGCCAGCACAGCGGCGAGTCGCCTCCGCCCCAGACCACTCTGTTCACATTGCGAGGCACGACAACCTTAGCGCTAGTCACTAGCAGGTCAGGCAGAGCGAACTTCACGTTCCGTGCCAATACCCGGAAAACCAACTACCCTCTCGCTTTCCGCCGGCCACCGCAAACACACGCCAGCGACGTCATAGCAAATCGCCACCGGAGCGCCACCCGCACCAGGACAGCGAACTATAATCGATTAGAGTGCGCGCCCTGAACAAGACCACAGGTTAGCTGCGCGCGCCATATCACTTACGATACCCCATTTTGTTGTGGCCACTCGAGTGTCGTGCTTCGGTACCATGGCGCTGCGATTTCAGTGTGTACCACTTACATGCGTAACCTTACATTTTCGAGGTGATAATTAAAAGTTTATGACTACCACTCGTGTGACCTGACATGAATGGAGCGCAGGTAACTAGCGTACAGTTTTTATGGTGTTAGGGTTTCTTCCCGTTGCAATCTCGTAAGCTGCGTGCGACGAAACACTGCGTAAGTGTTCTGACTGGCCTCGCGGGCGCCACACGTAGCGGAATGAAGGAGACCTCTAGGTTATGCACCTGGTGCCCGTTAACGAAACTTCGAGTGTGTGTTTTCGTGGAATAGTTGTCGTGTATCTGCAGTCGTCAGCCAGGTCATTATTTTTCAAGGTTTCCGTGCCGCCCTTCTTTGTACAAGTTCAATATACCTGTTAACCCTCTTTGTCACGCACCCCGAACTCTTGAGCAGTATTGTAAGATAGGACGCACAAACGACTTTTAAGTAGTCTCCTCTGTAGAGTGACCGAATTTCCCAGAATCGCGTCAGTGAACCGAACCCTGCGACGTGGGTTAGACAGGGCTGAGCCTGTGTCATAGTCCCATGTCGTATCCTTACTAACTGAACGAAACGACAAGTTTTGTGTTACCAGTCACTGTTTCTTTATAGGAGGCAGTTTAATGAAAACCGAACACCCGCCGCGACGAGACCACGAAACGGTTCCATTCAAAAGTAATCACCACAGGTGTTAGGACCTTTGTCCCACTACGAGGCGAGACGATCAGTTCCTGTTTCGTAGAACGCGTTCGGCCGCTGACTGATCCATAACCGCACCCATTCTTGCAGTTCCCCGTCCGACTTAAACAGAATTCCACGCACATCTTGCCTCAGATGTACGGAGGACGCTGCAGTGTTTCCGAAGCAAATCGCTGAAGCGTGGTCTTCGCTCGATTGCCATTGCGGGGACGAACGTTGTCGTGCAAGGGTACGGTTCTGTCCGACAGCATCCCTGGGCGTTTCGACTTTACGGCGCGTCGCAATCTGCACAAAGTGCCTTCATAGCGCTGCGCATTGATTGTGGTTCCAAGCACGAGGAACTCGGAGAAGAAAGCCGTCATTATCTCACACGAACATCCGTCAGCAGTTCTGGAGTATATATACATTTGCGTTGGAGATTGGGATGCTTCGATCGTTTGCTTTGCCGTTTACCCTCAGACTGGAAATGGTGGCACCACGTGACGTCACGGAGACCACCTCCTTCGATGCAGGGGCCCTCTGCTCGTCGAGCTTCTCCAGCGCCGAACCACAGTCAGTGTGCAGCGCTATGGAGACACTTTGCAGAAACGGCGACGCCTCATCACGTCAAAACGCCCAGTATTGCTGCTGGAAGGAATCATCCCATTGCACGACAAAGTCCGGCTCCACACTGCCAATCGAACGAAGGCAGTGTTTGGGAAACACTGCAACATACTCCGTACAGCGCAGATCTTTCACCGTGCGATTTTCGCATCTTTGGCGGCATGAAGAAAGTTATGCATGGGCGTCAGTTTCAGTCGGAAGGGGAGGAGCGTGAGAGGCTGTGTTATGGATCCGTCTGCGGCCGACCGCGTTCTAAGTAACAGGAACTGATCGTGCCGTCTCCTAGTGGGGCAGAGGTCTTGACGCCTGTGGCGATTACTGTTGAATGGAACTGTTTCGCGGTTACTTTGTGGCGGCTGTTCAGTTTCCATCCGACTGCCCCTCATATTTCCACAACGCGTTTCGAAGAATTAAACGTCCACCATGAGGTGGAGTTATGTCGATTAATATGGAATGTATGTATAGTGCTACGACTATTGAATTAATTTTGGCACTGTCTAGTGGAGATAAGCGAAACACGTTTTCAGAACAATGTTCATAGTTTCTTGGAGGTCTTTGACTAAAGGAAGAACTAAAATGTAAATGTGAAAGTAGAATTACTACAATAAAATACTTCCAGTGGTCACGCACGGCTTTCCCTGTCGTGGTACATCACAGCACCAACACACTTCGTAAACGATGAAGGAACGAAGGCGGCTCCTAGAAATAAATAATTGCAAAGAACATACAGCAAAAATAAAAACTCTGTTTCAAAGTGGAAAAAACGTACGGCAAAATAAAAACACTCTTTCGGAACAAATCCTAAAGCATTGTCGCGATCTTTTTTTGCGTAGATCAATAGAAATGAGTGTAAATTCGAATATCTTCTGTAATCTCAGATTCTTTTGTCTGAAGTTTACGTATCTTAATACTTCGTACACATGTATATAATCGAGGTAAAATGTTATAAAGATTAAGTCTGATAATTATGTTGACAACATTGGCAAAATTTTACATAAACAACAATTTATTTCGTCAATTAAATTTCTGGAATGCGGGTGGATAAACTTCCTTTCTTCTGTTACAATATTTCGGCTGTATATCTTCCGGCCATTTTCAGGGTGAGTGAGCCGTCCGATTAAGAACCAGGTGTCTGAAGCAAGTCCTGAACCCTGTCAAATATAGTGTCCCAAAGTCTTCGTTTCACACGTTTGGGAGTGATACACTACGTCGTGGGGAACAACTTTTCTTAGAGACAAGAAGTGCGGCTACACTTGCCAGTGAGCCTGTATTTCCCCCGGTATTCACCGCTCCTGGGACGACGAGATTAGACCCATGTACCGGGGTCTGCCAACCAGGTGTGCTGTCTACCGCAGATTGATTTTCGACAAGAAAACCTGAACAGTGAGTGTCTGTACGCAGAGAAAGATTCGAATCTTTTGCTCGAACTGCGTCCTTTCACACGGACCGGATGACACGATTACGGGCAATACACGCTGCACGGACGTTGCGGGTGCGTACGCACTGCCACCCTTCAGGGGCATAACCACTACAAAAGGACGCCTAACGTCACCGTGTCGCGAATGAGATAGTTAAAAATCAAGTAAGATGTAGGCTCGGAAATTCTTGCTACCAACGAGGCGGACGTGGCCGGACGTAGCTTATGTGTAATGTTGGCTCTGCTACCAAGAGCAGACTACGCCGCATCACGAGGCTGGAGAGCCGTCGCAAGACGCAATCCTCGGACAGCGGCGTACGGCCTGTTCGTCACGTAGGCCTCACGTGCTCTCGCGTCACACACACGCAATGCTCAAGAGTACTGGAAACTTCTAGAACAGGTGGTGCCGGGTGCACTACCGCCTATAAAAAGGCTAGCCACCATAGTGTTGGGAGAGTGATGGCAGTGATGGAGCAGCAGGTCAGTCGGTCAGATACGGTTTAGCTAGAGTTCTGATGCTGCGAGATCGCAGTGCAGTGCTGCGCAGCTACGACGGAAATCTGACTTATTTCCATGTAGTCAACACTCAGTGCGGCGCACCCGCCTCCGCTATATTGGGACTTAAACTCGAGGAACCATGAGAAGTTACACTACTAAGAAGGTTGTTAGCAGACTTTGTGTATAGAACTGTTTATAAAACGCATGTGCCAGGGGTGCTTCCCAGTGTGTACATCCGCATGCACTGATCTGTGATTGCGTCCAGTGTACCCTGAGATCCCAGCCGAGTTCCGTATTCCAGCTCACCCTGCAGCCCTCTTTTCAGTGGAGCAGCCCACGACCACGAGACCTCCAGTCAGGTAAGTTCTTTGAGGCGCATTCCTTCTACTCCCTCTCAGGCCTCGTCAGTGGGACACGACAACCGGAAGCGTCAGCTAACATTTTATCCCCAACAAAAGTTGTTGCCCGTGACGTGATTTGTCACCTCTAGAGTTAATGAAAAGACTTTGAAACACCCTGTGTATGGGCAGATGCTTGCTAAGCTCGTATTTTATTCGCCAAGGGTTTTGTTTCCCAAATACATACAAAGTCAAGGAAAATTTACGTCAGCGTCAGTCAGAATGACTCTGACACCTGTAAGAACTGCGTGAGCAACATTCGCCTAGCGATTACGTAAGTGATCTTAATTTCGCACGTCTCGTGTCACGAACTATTCTACGAAAGGAATTGCGGAGAGTAATTACCGTCGCAGCTACTTGCCTGAAGCAGATTCTTTCGCTTTCAGAAGTAGTCTGTGCACGTGCTTAGCTCTTCCTCCGCCAGCAGCCAGACGGAGCGCCGTGAACGCAGAGCAGCGCGCGCACACTCGCAGAGAGGCCTCGTAAGACGGCGGATCCAGCCAACACCGACTCAGAGGAAGGCCTCGGCGCTTGTTCGTGACGTCACGTCAGCTAGGCACGGCGAACGCTAGGTCTGTTGCAGGCATACTCATAATGGTGGTGTCTCCCTCCCTGACACTATTGGCGGTAGTTGACCAACACATATTGTTCTGAGACATTTCTGCAATCAATTAATTCTGCAATTCAATACATTTCTTAACAAATAGTGTACTCCTGGACTTAAATTTCCACCTGTTTTAGGGATTGACATACAAAAACAACTTCATGGTCCACCTTATTTGTAAATCTGAGGAATCACGTTTGTACTGGGTTGCTTTTACAAGAAACTGTGAACATATTGGTGCTCTTCTTTAGGTATCTTGGTTGACTATGGGGTGAGGAGCACTGCATGTTAATGAAATATCTTGCGATTGTACACGTTGGGGGAGGCGGTGGGGGACAGAAGAAGAGACAAAAGAGAGATACTTGTTTTATCAAATAAATTTTTTTAATCTTATAAAGTTTCTCCTTTCAGTAGCAAGAGGGAAATGTTTATCTCTTCTAATGTGCATGTTTAAAAAAGTTTAAGCTCAGCAGTATTTTCGATGTATGAAGCTAAAATAGCTTCCTTTCGCTGAAAACGACTGTAATGTAATGACTGGCAACAGTTGGACATTTACACATGTAAATTAGTTCACATTTCCTGTAACGATGTCAAACGAAAATAAATAAATAAATAAAAGAAACGAGTTCATTGTAAGGGGGTTGAGGTAAGTTTCGATGCCAAAATGGATCACGTAAAGAGTTACTTAAATGTAAAATTTCCGAAGCTTGCAATGGGGCAAAGCATCTTCTCATATTGATCTACGTTTGTTTCGGCAGGATTCTGTAATACAGAACTATGATCTTTATTTGTAGCTTTACGATGGTAAGAAAATCTTTCATCTAAATAAAAGTGCAGAATGCAAAACAATACCAAACATTTTGTCCAAAAATAAGAGACTTATAGTGATAAGCACCCCCAGGCGTTTCTGCCTGCAACAGACCTAGTGTTCGCCGTGCCTAGCTGACGTGACGTCACGAACAAGCGCCGAGGCCTTCTTTTGAGTCGGTGTTGATCCAGCGCGGAGTAAGAAGCGGCCGTCTGTGAACGTCCAGCTCGGCTGCAGGGCTCGGGGCAGTCGCCACTACCAAGTCCTCACCCACTGCTACCGCTGATGGCAAACTGCAGTATTATCACCACACCAGAATTACGGTTATTAGATATTAGTGAGTCTTTGAGGCTAGCAGCGATTATCTTATATCAAATAATTAATCTGACTCTAATTTGATTCGTGATTGTACGTGTGTTGCGATGGTGGACGAGATACAAAGGAATGATGCCCTGCTGTAAAGGTACTCTCCACTATTATTGCTGGTCGTAAACGCAATTAACTCAAAACGTGGTATTTTTCCGTTGTAAGAGGCCATTTTATGCTGAGGGGTCCTGCTCACACGAGTACACCAAAGAAGCGCCAGAGAAGCGGCTCTGGCAGTCATGACAAGGCAGTGTCCGGCTACGTAAAGTAAGAAAGATTAACCGTAACTGCGCCGGTAAGCGCCGCCTCGTCAGGTCGGCTGTGAAGAGTAGAGCCCCCTGCGCAGCCCCCTGTTTTCTTCGAAACCCTGTTCCCCAGCGAGAGTTCTCCTGTCGCCAAGATGCGTTTCCGGCGTCTCGTACAGCCACACTCCAGGCTACACGGTTCCACCGTTTATGCGCCGTCTTGAGAGAGTTCAACGGAGTGCTACAGGCACCACGAGGTCGGTAAAAATTGTCGACTAGTCTTAGAAATAGTTAATGAACTTATTGCTCGCTAGTTTCAACAATTACTTCGTCCGGAATTACGGTGGCAACTCGCAGTTCCTATCGCTTCCGGGTGACGGACTCCTCCGTGCCCCCGATAAGACTATCTGCCACGTTGTACTGTCATATGTCACCATTAGACACCATGTCTCTCGCTTCCCTCAATTACATGTTTCATTTCTTCATTTTGTTCAAAATGGTTCAGCGTCTGAGGTCATCAGTCCCGTAGAACTTAGAACTACTTAAACCTAAGTAACCTAAGGACACCACACACATCCATGCCCGAGGCAAGATTCGAACCTGCGACCGTAGCGGTCTCGCGGTCCCAGACTGTAGCGCCTAGAACCGCACGGCCACTCCGGCCGGCCTTCATTTTGTACATGTCCTCTCAGTACTTACGTTTGTAATCTTTCTTGATTGACCGAGCATTGCCTCATGCTTCTGTAACACAATATCTCGTATCCACGCACTTTTTCCAACTATTTACGTACATTCTGACTCTGTTCGATCATGTGCGGTTCATTATTTGTGTAGGTTTCGGTCTTTTACCAAAATATGCATATTTAATTGGTACCGTAGTCGAGTCTTCTTGAAGCAGAGTTGCGCTATCCCTTTCTGTTTCTGATCTACCATCGCGCTTCGGCTACTCCACCGTAGATGAAAAGAAGAGATGCAATCACATCTGAAGTATGAGATGTGTTCGATGGCTTAGAAGCCGTGAGGGCAGGGAATCGATTAGTCGGTGCCCGTTCCCGAGCCATACAGTTCGGAACGTGTTTTCACCTCATCACATCCTGTCGCGAACTAAGCCATCGATAGCGCTTACGAGCGAAATGCACCAAAAATAGTGCATCTCTGAACGGGTGAAACTGTGGGAGACCGTGTCATACCAGTTGATCGTGAATGTACAGTGTAATACGCCCGACTGCGGCGACTCTCCTCTGTTGTACCGCCAGCGGCAGAGCCGGACGTCCTGGGGCGAGCCCCCGGCCGCGGCCATTCTGGGAGGACTCAGCGGGAAGCCGGGGCGAATGCCCTCGCCTCGCTCCACGGAGGGAGACGTTGCGGACGACCCGTCTGACAACGGGGGGAGCCGATCCACACCTGCAGCCATTAAGACGGAACGGCCAAAATGTATGCGTCAAAGTATCTGAGTTTCTTCTTGCCAGGTGGGAGTCACTCTACCTGCCTTAGAAAGCAGGGATATGCCGACAAATTCAAACACCCCGATCTGATGACACCTGCAGCAATTAAGACGGAACGTCCAGAACTTATGCGCGAAAACATCTGAGGTCCTGAAACGTCCCCTTAGAAAAATTTCTGAATCACTGTGTGTTTTTCTGAACCAAGTGTCCATTTGTGTTGAAAGCGTATCTACTGTGTCCTTTAAGTTTTCCTGAGTCTTTGCAAGTTGCGTAACCGAATCGGTAGATGCAACTGAGTCATTTTCAGCTTGCAAGCTGTCGTGATTTTCATGAACAATAGTTCGCAGTTCCTTTATGGCTGATTCTGTAATAATTTGTGTTCTTACGTCATTACAGACTTTTTGACATTTCGATTCGATTTTAAGTAACTCTGCAGTTAAACCTTCACGTGTTTGTTCAAGTGTGGTGTCTAACTTTTGAAGCTGTTGCTGTGACTGTTTTTGATTTTGTTCGATTGCGTCTAACTGTTGCTGTGTTTGTCTCTGGCGTTGTTCCATTGTGTCTAACTTTTGAAGCTTTTGTCCCATTTGTTGCATTAATTGTAATAACAATGCACTGGTGTCTGAAACATGTTCCTCAGTGCTATTCGGCAGTGCATTTGAACCGGCAATATTCGCATTTTGAGAAGCAGAAAATGTGTCTTGACTTATTTGAGAAAACGGTGAGGACGCAAAACCTGAATCTACAGTATTTGCAAGATTGTGTCCTGTCATTTCGGAATCCTGAGGCGAGCTGTTGCCGACCGATCGATCGATAATGCTTCCCTGTTCACTAATTGTTTCACTGTCTACACCATTATTTGCCGTCCGCTCCATTTCCCTATGCACAATTACCAAATTACAATGTTGAACATTAGTTAATTAATTACACGGTGGCGCTAACACACTATTCTCGACTTCACTGTCATTTCTCAGTTTACTTTGGAGCCTAGTATTATGTTCTTCACACGCCATAATTGTCACAATACTTCACACGGTAACACAGAAAACCACAATTTGAAGAGTAAAATAAGAAAACACATTAACGTAGCACTGAAAATAATCTAGTTAATTGCAAGCGCAGCTGCGAAATACTTGATGCAAATCTACAAGCATGCCACAACTGTTTTACAGTACAACAATGAAAACTGTAACTATGTGCCAAGCAAGATCGTAAGAGATGGAAAAGAGCCACCGTGGTACAACAACCGAGTTAGAAAACTGCTGCGGAAGCAAACGGAACTTCACAGCAACCATAAACATAGCCAAAGCCTTGCAGACAAACAAAAATTACGCGAAGCGAAATGTAGTATGAGGAGGGCTATGCGAGAGGCGTTCAATGAATTCGAAAGTAAAGTTCTATGTACTGACTTGGCAGAAAATCCTAACAAATTTTGGTCTTATGTCAAAGCGGTAGGTGGATCAAAACAAAATGTCCAGACACTCTGTGACCAAAATGGTACTGAAACAGGGGATGACAGACTAAAGGCCGAAATACTAAATGTCTTTTTCCAAAGTTGTTTCACAGAGGAAGACTGCACTGTAGTTCCTTCTCTAGATTGTCGCACAGATGACAAAATGGTAGATATCGAAATAGACGATAGAGGGATAGAGAAACAATCAAAATCGCTCAAAAGAGGAAAGGCCGCTGGACCTGATGGGATACCAGTTCGATTTTACACAAAGTACGCGAAGGAACTTGCCTCCCTTCTTGCAACGGTGTACCGTAGGTCTCTAGAAGAGCTTATCGTTCCAAAGGATTGGAAAAGGGCACAGGTCATCCCCGTTTTCAAGAAGGGACGTCGAACAGATGTGCAGAACTACAGACCTATATCTCTAACGTCGATCAGTTGTAGAATTTTGGACCACGTATTTTGTTCGAGTATAATGACTTTTCTGGAGACTAGAAATCTACTCTGTAGGAATCAGCATGGGTTTCGAAAAAGACGGTCGTGTGAAACCCAGCTCGCGCTATTCGTCCACGAGACTCAGAGGGCCATAGACGCGGGTCACAGGTAGATGCCGTGTTTCTTGACTTCCGCAAGGCGTTCGATACAGTTCCCCACAGTCGTTTAATTAACAAAGTAAGGGCATATGGACTATCAGACCAATTGTGTGATTGGATTGAAGAGTTCCTAGATAACAGAACGCAGCATGTCATTCTCAATGGAGAGAAGCCTTCCGAAGTAAGAGTGATTTCAGGTGTGCCGCAGGGGAGTGTCATAAGACCGTTGCTATTCACAATATACATAAATGACCTTTTGGATGACATTGGAAGTCCACTGAGGCTTTTTTCAGATGATGCTATGGCGTATCGAGAGGTTGTAACAATGGAAAATTGTACTGAAATGCAGGAGGGTCTGCAGCGAATTGACGCATGGTGCAGCGAATGGCAATTGAATCTCAATGTAGACCTGTGTAATGTGCTGCGAATACATAGAAAGAAAGATCCCTTACCAATTAGCTACAAAATAGCAGGTCAGCAACTGGAAGGAGTTAATTCCATAAATTATCTGGGAGTACGCATTAGGAGTGATTTAAAATGGAATGATCATATAAAGTTGATCGTCGGTAAAGCAGATGCCAGACTGAGATTCATTGGAAGAATCCTAAGGAAATGCAATCGGAAAACAAAGGAAGTAGGTTACAGTACGCTTGTTCGCCCACTGCTTGAATACTGCTCAGCAGTGTGCGATCCGTACCAGATAGGGTTGATGGAAGAGATAGAGAAGATCCAACGGAGAGCAACGCGCTTCGTTACAGGATCATTTAGTAATCGCGAAAGATAGATAAACTGCAGTGGAAGACTGTGCAGGAGAGACGCTCAGTAACTCGGTACGGGCTTTTGTTGAAGTTTCGAGAACATACCTTCACCGAAGAGTCAAGCAGTATATTGCTCCCTCCTACGTATATCTCGCGAAGAGACCATGAGGATAAAACCAGAGAGGTTAAAGCCCACACAGAAGCATACCGACAATCCTTCTTTCCATGAACAATACGAGACTGGAATAGAAGGGAGAATCGATAGAGCCGGCCGAAGTGGCCGTGCGGTTAAAGGCGCTGCAGTCTGGAACCGCAAGACCGCTACGGTCGCAGGTTCGAATCCTGCCTCGGGCATGGATGTTTGTGATGTCCTTAGGTTAGTTAGGTTTAGCTAGTTCTAAGTTCTAGGGGACTAATGACCTCAGCAGTTGAGTCCCATAATGCTCAGAGCCATTTGAACCATTTGAATCGATAGAGGTACTCAAGGTACCCTCCGCCACACACCGTCAGGTGGCTTGCGGAGTATTGATGTAGATGTAGATGTACAAAGAAGATTCTCCCTACAATTATGCGGTAGCAATAAACAATAGCTACACTAACTACACAAACTAGAAGAAAAAATCAGAAGATTCCAGTGAGGTATCCTCGGCTAAGGGTCGACATATGAAACGTCCCCTTAGAAAAATATATGAATTACTGTGGTGATAAACCTCTTACATTATTTTATCTTCAAACAGCTGAGCAGAACTGAACGTACTCAGACATTTCGCTCTTTACTTATTCTGATCAACACTAAACTGACACAATATCTTTAGCACAACGCAGTCTGACTTTCAATAATCTCTACAAAAGAAATGCCCTGACTAACAATAACGTATACCTTTCATGAATTACTTACCTCACAAAAATCTTCGTTACTCGAACTACTGCAATACGGCGAGCGTCAATACTACCAGCTAAATAAAGGACTCTAACTACTGAAGTCATTAACTACTGATAGGCATAGTTAGCAAATGAAAGATTTTGATAGAGAATAAACAATGTATTTACCTTAATTGTGTTCATAAGTCATAATATATATATAGCAGTTCATGACATCCATTCTCACAAATGTACTGTTTCTGATGGACACACGTCCAGATCATCCGCTCTCAAACCTCCGCCATCTCTCTCCCCACATCCACCATTGCTGGCGGCTCACCTCCAACTGCGCAACGCTACGTGCTGTTCACATCCAACTGCCCAACACTACAATAGCGAATATTCCAACAATGGCACCCAGCCGCTGACTGCACACAGCACAGCCAGTGATTTTCATACAGAGCGCTACGTGACGTTACAAACATAAAAACCTAAACAGCGTACTTACACCTTAACAGCCTACTTATAGTTCTTATGGCCAGGCGGCAGCCATTCTACCTGCCTTAGAAAGCAGGGATGCGCCGACAATTTCCAGGACCCCACGCACTCAGGAAGGGGCGTACAAAAGCGCGGGGAATTGGCGCAGGGAGGCGTGTGAAACAGGGCAGCATTCTTCGGAATGTGAAACCGTGAGAAAGTTGCCAATTCACAAGTTACACGTCTGTCCACGCCAGATAGAAAATTTCCGCCCTGCACGGAGAGGCGTGGCGATGAAACGGCGATCTGTCATTGGGTTACATTAAAAATTTCGTCCGCCAATGACAACGCCGAAAGCAATAATGTTTTGGAAGAGGAGTTGAGTTAAGAGATGGGAAGGAGAAGAAAAAAGGGAGTCGTGGAGGCACCGCGAAGCGAGAGGATATGGGCGCTCTTCAACCCATCTCCAACATCCGCCTTCCAACGCCGTGATAGCACATCTTCGGTCACGCAGCCAACAACGGGCAGACAACGCGGAGAGCTCACGTGGGACCCGACGCAACGCTTGAAAATAAATACATTTCTTTAACGTACAATCATGTAAGCAATCTTTTACTTCCATAAATGAACTCCTTAATTTTGTACCCTTTGTGTTTGCTGTTAGTTGATTACTGACCTCTATCAGTTGTTGGTTTCTAACGTGAGGCAATCT
Organism: Schistocerca americana; assembly: GCF_021461395.2. Lineage (NCBI taxonomy): Eukaryota > Metazoa > Arthropoda > Insecta > Orthoptera > Acrididae > Schistocerca > Schistocerca americana. The sequence goes on from NC_060121.1 coordinate 41,418,940, forward strand.
TGTCAGTCATCTGCTCGTCATTGCACGTTCGACAGCAGACAAAACAACTTGTCTCGAGTTCACTACAACAACTTTTGGCGCCTAGCGTGGGACCACCTCATTTTACTTTCAAGAGAGTAGAGTTCACTACTTCCTACTTTTGGTAAGGTAGTTCAGGAAACGTGTGTAATGCTTAACTGGAAATTTGTGGTAAGTTCTATGGGACCAAACAGCTGAGGTCATCGGTCCCTAGACTTAATAACTACTTAATCTAATTTAAACTAACGTACGCTAACGACAACACACACACACACACACACCCCCATGCCCAAATTCTTACTCGCCATGGCTGTACAGATATCTTCTATCTTTCACGTGATGTAACCCTCACAGCCGCATTCATCATCTCTGCCCATTTCGTGTTAACTACAGTAATTACTCTCTCGCCACTCACTGCCGTATTCATTATTGGCTGCCACTTCTGCGTCAACGCTGTCCACTTTGCACATACCTCAGTCCTTTTCCTCCAGTTTGCATCAGATCATATTGAAATGCAGCCAGCCATTCGTCGCATCTGGTTCAAATGGCCCTGAGCACTATGGGACTTAACATCTGAGGTCATCAGTCCCCTAGAACTTAGAACTACTTAAATCCAACTAATCTAAGGACATCACACGCGTCCATGCCCGAGGCAAGATTCGAACCTGCGACCGTAGCGGTCGCGCGGTTCCAGACTGAAGCGCCTAGAACCGCTCGACCACACCGGCCGGCATTCGTCGCATCTCTTTTCATTTATTTGTGATGAATAATTCGCCTGGATCGGAGTTGATTCAGAGAAATTCTGCCAATATAAATGTTTAGACGGATTAATCGTACTGCAGTAACCGTATGTGTAGACTTCATTTCCCCATTTTTAACATTCTTCAGTTTACCCTGGTGCTTTTCTGGGTGACCCTTACAATTGAGAAGCGCTGCGGATACAGAGCAAGAATCGCAAGTAGCACGAGGAAGGTGGCTTCCTGTGGGGGCGAGAGAAATGCAGCCTTTATGGAGCAGTGAGTGGGGGAGCAGCAAGCTTAGCTGCCCTCACGTTGTCTTCGGAAAGCAGCCTCGGCTAGCGTCATTCTGGCCTCTGCCGACTGCGCAGTGATATTCAGTTTGCACTGATAAGCTGAAAGCATTCGTGCCAGATGACTGAACTCTAAACTCCATCAGCAGGAGACAGGCGTTCAGAAAAGTGCATTCAGCTGATAAACATCTGCCAGCTTCAAAAAAAAAAAAAAAATGCGAAACAGCTCTGACATACAATAGGTTCAGAAGACACCACATAATTGCCCGCTAGCCTCGAGCACAGATTTTTAGCCTTTCCCTGGGCCTGTGGTGCGAGGCTAGCTACTGCTTGAGAAGGCACAGACTGGTGAAATTGATGGCACATCAGGAGGAATGTAACAAGTAGCGCGAAGGTTTTTTTTTTTTTTTAGAATAGTGGGCAGAGAATCGCCATTAACGGTTTTTTGATGTTTCGCCTGTGTTTGACAGAATATTTTGCAAAGGAAATAATCACGCCATTGGCAGGCCGATATAACTTCAAAGAGGATTGGCTGCCGAGATTCATGCGGGAATAGGGGTGCAGTCAGTTCTTTGCTGACGGGACAGAAGAGGACTTCGTCTCTGGACTTTGCGTCAAACACGTCAGCAGTGTACAGGCTGCGCTCTCTTCTGGAATGATATACTCCATCAGTAGAGTGGGGTTCAGTGGGAAAGTCCTTGGCAGGGTGGTTCTAGCACCGCACTCGACGGCAGTCGGCCACGGTGTCGCCGTCTCTCTCCTGCTCGTACCGAATCGACGGCAATGCTGAGCACAGTTAGCTGCTCTGTCATGTTAGGACCATCACGAATTAGAAGTTAAGATTCATCACTGGTTTCCCTTCCCCCTGATTATTAACGCATTTGCACTGGTTTCTTTGGCTTGCTGCACAGTCACTCAGTCACTATAATTGATGCGCAGGCTGGTCGGTACACATTTCACAAAGTCAGATAAATGGTTATTAACTAATTGAGTAACTTTGCCAAACAATAGATCACTGTTTCTGTATCACAGTTAGCTCAGATTCAGGTAAATTCACTCACAGACACACGGGGTTTTGCAATGTGTTCGTATCAGACTTCTCTGAGGCATCAGGTCTTGGCCGTGGAGGCAATGTTGAGAGAGCCAGACGAGTGCAGGACAGTCGTACAGCCGTCCTCCGCAGATCACTGTGAAATGCACGACAAGGGATACTCCCCATTCCACCATTATGAGCTGCTTCACTGCCTCTGCGCATCGCCCCTGTAGGTGCAACACGTAGTATAATCCAGATTCTTCACGAAAATACTGGTTCTCGAAACTTTTTAAGTTGGATTTCGCGCGATAATTGGTGTCTATCTTCAAGAGTGCAGAAATTCAGATTTTTCAGAATTTCCGTGACATTCTCCCGTGAGAAACAGACGTATAACCACTCACGCTGCACGTCTTTGTATCCCCTCTGTCCTATTTGGTGAGGGTCCCCTCACACTTGAGCAATATTCTAGGATTGGTCGCACGAGTGTTTTGCAAGCACACTCCGTTTGAACACTGCTGTGTTTTTCCAGTATCCTGCCATGACACGATCTCTACCACCTACCGTATGTACGACCGATTCTATTTGATCATTCCATTTCAGATCCGTACAAACTGTTAGAGCCAAACACTTGTAAACGTCGAATGATTCAAATTGCAACTCATTGGTGTTCTTCTCATAGTGTATCACTATCTGGCGTTTCATGAAGCGCAGAACTTTCCATTTCTACATATTTAATACAAGTTGCATATCTTTGCACCACTTTGAAATCGTATCAGGATCTGACATCACTTTGAAAACTACATCGCTTGCTGAACTTCTTAGATTACTGTTAACATTGTCTGCAGGTAATCAATGGAGAACATGGACAACGACCGCCCCAATACGTTTCCCTGGGGCAATGCTGACATTTCTCTCACAGCTTCCAATGGCTCTTCATCCAAGATAAATTGCTTGCCCTCTCCTTAGCAACAAATCGTCAAGCTATTAAGAAATTTCGTTTGATACCCCACATGAAAGCACTTTCCTTAATATGAGCTGTAGTAATAATGAGCCACATAAATTATTCCACTGCGCTATTTCGTCCACTACGATGGCATATGTGCTCTGATACCTAAACCGCCATGCGTGCGAGCTTGCTTGTTTCTCGCGTTAAAACGTCGTCTTTGTAGAAGTTCGTACAAATTAGGAGGAGGTTAGAGAGACTTTCAGAAGCCCCTCGGCATTAGCCACACCAAGAATTACACACGTTTTGAAACTGACACTGCTTCAGATAATGAATAACTCGATGCGCACAAACCCAGTCCAGCATGTAGATTCGGCTCACGAGATTGCGGAACAGTAACTCGAGGAATTACAGAAGCGAGCATCTGCGTTTCGGTCATATGCTTTTATAATCGCGCACTTGAAAAATGACCCACTCATACGATATCTTCCCATTCTCTCCGAACAGATTCTGCTGAGGAATTTACTTGGAGGACTGCAAGGCCATTCGCAGAAAATTTCGAGCAGACAAAACAGCCTTTCATATAGTATTACAAATACACAGCGTTGCCATTAGCGGCGCACTGTACTCGAGGCAGGAAGCGAGACCCTATTTGTGCGTGTTGTCTACAGTGTGATCATTAGAGACGGAGATCGTGCTTTGATGGACAAAGCTGCGAAATTACTTTAGCTAAGGCCTATTCGCCTTTTGATCAGTCGTGATACCACCGGAAAACTATGTATAGATTTCTGGTTCAAAAATGGCTCTGAGCACTATGGGACTTAACTTCTGAGGTCATCAGTCCCCTATAACTTAGACCTACTTAAACCTAACTAACCTAAGGACATCACACACATCCATGCCCGAGGCAGGATTCGAACCAGCGACCGTAGCGGTCGCGCGGCTCCAGACTGTAGCGCCTAGAACCGTTCGGTCACTGTGGCTGGCTTAGATTTCTGGACTGGCACATGTTCTTGGAACATTGCAGGCCTTAATTCCTTCTAAGGTACCTTCTTCGTAATTCAACCAATCTATAAGCAGATGTTGGTAATAATCAAAAATAAGCAAGATGACATTGCCGATATTTAGAGTTTAGTTGAAATGCGTTTACAGAAAACACACTCATCATGATCAAGTTAGCGTTACCAAGATCCATTACGTTTAGAAAACAGAGCTGCGATGCGTACTTAGACCTCACAGAGACTAACCCATCTACACGAGAGGCACATTGTAATAACTATTCCACTGCAGCTCCAATGATTGTAGTAGAGACGGATGAACATGACTACGTCTCAGCAGTGGCCGACTGTGATGAAGTTACTGAATGAATGATTGCTGATGACTATAAAAATATTATTCTACTGTCTTCGGTGCTGTCTCAATAGCTCATACTGATTCAACTAAACTGTGGTTCGCGTGGAACGGTTTTTACAAGATATTAAAATGCAGAGAAACTGCATGTTTAATGAAAAGTAAAAAGGCAGGAATTGTAACCAATTGTTTCACACATTTGATGATTAAGTTATTTTTATTAACTTTTGTCCCTACATTCTTTAAATGACACTGCTACTGGGTTCTATTCGAGCATGTGCATTTTTAGGCACGCAGTTTTGGACACGTTTTCTAGTCAAGCCTGCCAATAAATAGTATTCCAAAAAATAAAATATATTTGAGATACGTCATTGACTAACTTCTTTTCTCAATATAATCATTCGTGTTTGAATACAGAAAAATCTGGGTTTCAAAAGTGTAGCATTTTATTTTTAAAAGGTTTTCATTCTAAAAATCGTCTTATTATAACTACAGCTTTGAATAGTGATATTTACTGAGCTACAAAGTTTTGAAAGAAGACAAAAATGTTTGTTTACGTAAGACAGAAACACGACTTTCTAACGAGGTATGTCAGTCCTAAAATATTTCCGCGCTCAAATTTAAGTGGATGTTATGTTTCTGAATCTGCTGCCTTCAGAATTTCAAAGAATGTAAGTAGTCAACATTGTCAAAGGTATGTCCTAAATCTACAAATCTATAAAAGTAGATTCACCTTTCTTCGACCTATCTTTTAAGATGCAGGGTGACAATTATTGAAATATATGAAAAATTTACTTACAAACTACTGCGTTCACGCACTTTATTCAACATGTAAACGTCACTGCAGATACTCGGGTTTAGGTTATGACATTATCGATATGCCTGCCCTTGGCGATGATATAGCGCACACGAATAGCGAAATTCTGCACGACCCGCTGAAGTGTCGGAACAACGATGCTGTCTATGACCTCCTGAATGGCTGTTTTCAGCTCAGCAATGGTTCTGAGGCTGTTGCTGTACACCTCGTCTTTAATATAGCCCCACAAAAAGGAGCCGCTTGTGTTCAGACCGGGAGAATATGGTGGCCAATCGAGGCCTATGCCAGTGGCCTGTGGGCACCCAGAGCCAGAATGCTCGTCCAGGACATCAAACACTTTCCTGCTTCGACGGGGTCGAGCGCTGTCTTGCATGAACCACATCTCGTTGAAATCAGGGTGACTTTGGATGATGGGAACGAAATCATCATCCAAAACCTTCACGTACCGTTCGGTAGTGACTTTGTCATCAAGGAACATCGTACCGATTATTCCGTGACTGGACATTCCACATTAAATAGGCACCCGTTGAGGGTGAAGAGACTTGGACCGGCTGTCTTTAGCTCGAAATCGGTCGCAAACTTCCTTTGACCTGCAGTTTGGCTCTTTTTTTTCTCGTATACTAGGCGTTCAGAAGCGTTATACGATCAGGCACACTGTACAGTGACATTTCCCATCATGCGCTGCGGCCAACCGTGCAGTTTGAACGTGCTGTAACTGGGTAACCTCTTTCGGTGCTAGTCAGTTGTCAGGATGAGCAAAGGGCATTTGATTCTAAAGCATAACGACAGGGTGAAAAACACTAAATAAATTACTTTTTCTCTCTTAACTACATGTGGGCAGGGTGGGTTCTTCCTTGGCTCGGGTATGAGGTAGAATGAAACAGGAATTTTACATAAGATAACTTTTATTGAGAGATTTGTACAATGGTTTCCTTACTGGATTGTTCTGGCTGGGAGAGCGGCAGCTGTGTCGTTTGCGAAGCCTTCTGCTGCGTGGGCGGCGGCATCTGATTACGCCTGCCGGTGTGTATCTCGTGTCGCTGTTTCGCCCAGTTGACTGGAGACGCGCATCATGATGTGGCCCGTTTAATTATTGAGAACGAAGTCGTGCATCGGATGGTGATACCTTGGATGTGGCGTCCCAGTGTTTCTCTTCTCTATGCGGCCGCGGAGCAGCACGGCGGGGGAAAGCCAGTGTCCCGGACTCGAACAAAGGACTCCAGCTTGCCAGTCTTCGGCTGTCAGATCTTCATCACCAGCTCACAGGTGACTGCTGATGTGATGCCGTCTCCTTCCCGTCCTCACGAGTCACCCGGGTACGTAAAAATCAGTCTTAAGATACCTTCTAACTTCTGGCGGCGAGGCTGCTGCTTGCTATTCCATTACAGCGGCGGACTTGGTGCTTCTGTGTACGATGTAGTCTCTTCCTGCATGACTGAACTGAAAACTACTCTGTCGGGCCCACTGCTTCTCACGTATTTATTTACTTCTGTTCACTGGAGGTGAACGGCTTCACGGTCATGAACGATTTCACGGTCATTACCTCTTCTGTCACGTTGAAAAGCTGCTCGAAGAATCTTCTTAACGTCAGTCATTGGCTCTTGGAATGTAGGCGAGGGCCTTTGATCACATGTGACAACTGGGAAACACGTGAGCTGGTCGGGCGATGCCCTGACGGCTGAATCGACAGCGTCCGCTTATGTGGGGAGGGCGATGGCTTCTCCTGAACGTGCTGACTTCACGGTCATTGCCTCTTCTGCTCTGCCCGCTGTTTGCCAGCGTGTAACTCTTCTAAACTAAACTAAGTTTTTCATTTATTTTCTAATTTCTACTTCAATTCACATTGATTTCACTAATTTATTTACCTATCTCAAGTAACACTCAACAGTGCAAACGCAAACGGTTCGGAAGCTAGGACAATTTTATTTCATACAGTTCAATAATTGTCAATCTGTAAATGTAGAATCAGTATTGCCTCGCACGCGCCTACATTTCTTCGGGACCAAAACTGATTTCTTCCAAGGACGGCTTGCACCAGTTATTTCTGCCGTAAATAATCCGCGTCACTAAACTGCCACCGTGACGGTGCAGCAATATTCAGACCTGTCGGCACCTGGGCTCTTTGGATCAGAAATGGTTTTCTGTATGCGAAACAGAGAGACACGAGCTGAGAGAATGCGCGGCACGTCTCGAGGCTGGGGCCCGCGCCTCCCCTCCCTCGCTGACGTGACGTGACCGCTCGGCCGCGTCGCCTCTCCACTGTAGCTCCAGAGGAGGCGCGCCTGCCTGGCTACCTGCAGCGCGCCCAGTCGACCGCCACGGCCCGCACAAAGCCGCCACACAAATTACGCGCCAGACTGCCATTTCCGTCCTAAAGCAAAATGCTTGTCTTCTGTTTTCCTGCATCTGCGGGGTGAACAAGCGCTGGTAATGTACTGCCCCTGCATTCCTTCACACGTCTGCATCCTGCTGAGTCACGTCGAAACGCTCCCCAGTGCTAAGGTACGTGCCGAAATATTGATGTGTCTGTCGTGGTGTGCATAGAGGAACGTAGTGTGCAACACGTGTAACACGAATTACTAGACCGATCTGCGAATACATACAAAGATAGTTCCCTTATCATTTAGCTACAATATAGCAGGTCAGCAACTGGCTGCAGTTTATTCCATAAATTATCTGGGAGTACGCATTAGCAGCGATTTAAAATGGAATGATCATATAAAGTTGATCGTCGGTAAAGCAGATGCCAGACTGAGATTCATTGGAAGAATCCTAAGGAAATGCAATCCGAAAACAAAGGAAGCAGGTTACAGTACGCTTGTTCGCCCACTGCTTGAATACTGCTCAGCAGTGTGGGATTCGTACCAGATAGGGTTGATAGAAGAGATAGAGAAGATCCAACGGAGAGCAGCGCGCTTCGTTACAGGATCATTTAGTAATCGCGAAAGCGTTACGGAGATGATAGATGAACTCTGCAGGAGAGACGCTCAGTAGCACGGTACGGGCTTTTGTTGAAGTTTCGATAGCACACCTTCACCGAGGAGTCAAGCAGTATATCTCGCGAAGTGACCATGAGGATAAAACCAGAGAGATTAGAGCCCACACAGAGGCATACCGACAATTCTTTCCACGAACAATACGAGACTGGAATAGAAGGGAGAACCGACAGAGGTACTCAAGGTACCCTCCGCCACACACCGTCAGGTGGCTTGCGGAGTATGGATGTAGATGTAGATCTTTTTCCACTTCGTAAAATGCAGTGGGCAACATAAAACAGGCCCGCTGAATACAGGCTGACCCAAAAATTAGTTTACATTTGGGAAATCAATACTTCACGGAGTAATGTAGATAGAGGCGTAAAAATTGATACAGGTGCTTGAACTGACATGATGTTTTATTGAAACCAAAAAGAAAGTGCACAAAATGACGAACAGATGGCGCTTCATATGATACAAATGCAATTATTAGTCTAAGACCTGATTTTTATCAAATACCGTGTACTTAATAACAGATGCTCAACAGGCCGGCCATCTTTAATCAATAATACTGCGGTAGGGATGGTGAGAAACTGCCGTCGCATGTTGTATTCTAGCATCCCTAATGAGTTCGGACAGTCGCTGTAGACTTAAGACTTCGGGTAAGCCCACAACCACTAATCACAGGTGTGGGGACATGCGAGGCCAAGCTTGAAAGAAGAGATCCTTCACACGTGTGGCAGTATGGGATCGAGCGCCATCCTGCATAAAAGCCGTACGCCCCAGCAGGTGTTTTCAGCCAGGCTTCGGGTGATGCGATTTTGTAACATGTCAGCGTATCTCACACCCGGCACTTTTGAGAATCTGAAAAACAACAGCCCGCATATCTACGAAGAACAGGGTCCTATCACGACTGATGTGGTGAATCCATACCACACCGTGACTTGCTAGTCATCCAATGAGGTTTCCACGACAGTTCTAGGATTTTCATTAGCTCAAATTCTACGGTTGTGGGTGTTGACAGACCCTCCGAGTGTGAAATGGGCTTCGTTATTCCACGGCACGTTAGACAACCGAACCTCAGATTACCCAATTTTTTTTTTTAAATTCGCGCACCGCAAATGTTCTCTGCGTCACAAAATCACTGGGTTTTGTACTAATACCGTTGGAGAGTACGCCTTACTGCTCCGCATAAAGTAGTGCGTGGCATGCTGGCTCGGCGTGCGACTGCACAAGCACTGACTTAACCAACTGGAGATGAACCCCTTGTAGTCTGCATTTCTTCCTTAACTGTTCGAGCGGCAGTAGCACTTATGTCTGGTAGCCTACTACAGGGCCGATCATCTAAACAACCAGTGGCTTTTGTTGATCATGTTCTTCGCAGCAACAGTTGTCAGAGGACCTTTATCCGTTCGAATACCCTCCTTATGGCGATAGCATCGAACAACTGGAGTAGCAGATCCTCCATTCTGCCAGTAAAGCGAACTTACCCAAATTTCTGGCCATCTGACTCCTTCTCTCACACAGCTTATTTTATAGACGAGCCTCAGACGGTGTCAGAGGCGTGTTGCTGCTCAGCGCCATCTGTTGGTGTTTTATTGAATTCAGGCGCGAGTGCAAAAACTGACCATGTCATTTCAGGAATATGTGTTAGTTTTTACGTCTCTGCCTATATTATTCCGTGAATGAATTTTCAAATATCAATGGACTTTTGAGTCGCTCTATATTTCATGCACCTTAAAGTAGACAAACCAACATACATCATCCGCCCAGGGAAACACGATGAAAGTTGGATTGCTTATCTCTGGGCGCTCGAAATATTTTTCGGGGGAGTTTCGTATTGCGCCCATCCTGCACGTCACAGAGAGGAGCTCAATGCAACGGTTGAGGTTATCCAGCACTCAGGTGTCTGGTGCCCTGAGATTTCACTCAGCCCCGTAAAGGCAGCCATACTTTATGGAAAACGATGGTTAGCCTCCTCATCACGCACAGACCGCAACAGTCAGTTGCCGTGCAGGCGTCTGCTTAGACGGGCCAGTCAGTGCTCTGCCGTTACTCTGTACGGTTTTGGTTTTGTCTCGCGTTGACGATCAGCTCTGTGAGCGGACGTTACTGATTCGCCAGTCTTCATCTGCATAGATGCTGTGCAAACCGTATGGAAGAGTTTATAACATTTTAATGTTCGGATAATAATTTGCCGTCTCTTTAATCTAAGAATAGATGATCAATGCAGCTAGCCGCTATCTCTGTGTAACGTCTGGTCTGTACAGACGTGTATCTGTTGTCTTTAAGATCCCTTCCCCTTCACACATAAGTCTATACAGTAAAGTAAGGCCCTCTCAGTTCTTGGCTGATCCGTGATGAGACAGGCGAAAAATTAGACTAATGGAGGATTATTAGTATTATCTCTCTTTTCATTCGCTCTCTCTCTTTCTCTCCTTTATCTATGTATAGTTTTTAAGATAAGATTTCATTATGTGATATGGTGATAAAAAGAATCAGCCAAATAGAATCTTTGGTGGAATCCTTCGTCTTGGTAATCAGCGGCTGGCTTGCTGTAAGAGATCTTTACATTTATTATTACTGTTAAACACTGCAGTCAGTCGGAAGAATCAATCGTTTGGACAATTTGTTCCTTTTACGAAAGATTGCGAATTCCAGATGTGTACGAAGCCTTTTTGGACGATTTAACACAGGCTCAGTGATTGCAGGCTCTCTTCGACACAGCTGAAACTTCCCCACTAATTACAGGGCCAACGTGATCATCAAATGATTCAGAAAAAACTCATTCGTTCATTCACTCCAGAACAAAAAAGTCACAAACCTTATTTATGGAGGAAATCGTGTATTAAATCCATCTCCATTACATGTCCAGATCTCCGGTGATTCCACGCCTTAATTATTTTCCTTTTACAATCTCTTTCTCTTCAAAACAAACCGCTAGCGGCACAAATGTTAATTGGCTCGCTTTAGCGAGAAGAAAAGCAGAATATGTATCTCTCAGAAACACGTCAATCCCTCAACAGATACTCTAGAAGCTGTCCTAGTTACCCATCTAACAACCATGGAGAATGCATATATGCATATATGCATCTCTGTTATTTCAAAGAATAAATACACTAGAAAATACTTTGGCGTCGACGGGCTGTCGCCGCATATATTACGAGAAAATCAGATCAGATAACTTTTCCAAAGTGAATGAATGTGGATGGTTTGATTGAAAATGATTAATTGGTGCGTGGCAGGAGGTATTTGCTGTGCGGACATTACAAGAGGGTACTTCCAACTGCAGTGGTAGTTAGGGCTTCTTAACGTTCCACTGCCGTATGGGGAGCGCGAAGAATGACTGCCCCTGTGCGCGCTGTAGCTACGTTCTTTAACTTCTCATATGGTGTCGTTTAAAAAATACTTGTTTCCGACAACCGTACGGGAACGATACGCCGGGAGAGGAGTGTCTGTTTCCACATCCCTTTCCTAAAGCCGGTCTCTGGAAGTTTGTACATAGGCTTGCGCAGGGCGTCTGCACCTGCCTTGTCCACTACTCCGTGACGTTTTCCTGTCGGACGAACACACGTGCAGCCAGTCGTACAGCCTCACTGTGTACGTTCAGCACCTCCTATCTCGTATGGGGTCCACTCAATTGGACTATACTCGAAAGCTGGATGCCTTCGTAAAGTGATTGGAGTTTTCCAGTAAATTATCAGTTAACAGAAACTGACACCTGCTTTGCCTATATGTGAGGCTGTGTGATCATTCCATTTCATACCCCCTGCAAACTGTTACACACAGGATTTTGCGTTAATTGACTGATTCAGTCTATAGCTCACTGGCGTTCTAGTCATAGGATACTACGTTTTTACGTTTTATAATTCCGAACATTTACAGCAACTTGTCAGTCATTTGACCAATCTGAAATTTTATCAAGATCTGAATGCATATCTGTGCAACTTTTTCCGAGAGTACTGTATTATACTGTAGATAACAGCTTATTGTTGATATTACCCTTGTACGGAGTGTATCAAGAGGAAAACTAAATATTTTAGGAGGTAGCAGTATAGATTCATAGCTCCTAGAATGTAACCGAAACAAATGCTCACGGAAGGTGTGAAGCAAACTTACGCTGAATCGCCAAAGAAACTGGTGTAGGCATGCGTATTCAAATACAGAGCTATATAAACAGGCAGAATGCGGCGCTGCGGTCGGCAACGCCTGTATAAGACAACTGTCTGGCGCAGTCGTTAAAACAGTTACTGCTACTAAAATGGGAGGTTATCATGAATTAAGTGGGTTTGAACGTGGTGTTACAGTCGGCACACGAGCGATGGGACACAGCATCTCCGAAGTAGCGATGAAGTGGGAATTTTCCCGTACGACCATTTCACGAGTGTATCGTGAATATCAGGAATCCGGTAAAACATCAAGTCTCCGACATCGCTGTGGCGGGAAAAAGATCCTGCAAGAATGGGACCAACGACGATTGAAGAGAATCGTTCAACGTGACAGAGGTGCAACCCTTCCGACAGTTGCTGCAGATTTTAATGCTAGGTCATCACCAAGTGTTAAATTGCGTGCCATTCAATCGCCCATCATCCATATGGGCATTCGTGTACCGTTGATGACTGCACGACACAAAGGTCAACACCTCACGTGGGCCTCTCAACACCGACATTGGACTGTTGATGACTGAAACATATTGCCTGGTCGGACGAGTAAAGTTTCAAATTGTGTCGAGGGGATGGAAGTGTACGGGTATGGAGACAACCTCATGAATCCATTGACCCTGCATGTCAGGAGGAGACTGTTCAAGCTGTAGTGGTGTGGGGCGTGTGCAGCTGGAGTTATATGGGACCCCTGATACGTCTAGAAACGACTCTGACAGGTGGCACGTACGTAAGCATCCTGTCTGATCACCTGCATCCATTCATGTCCATTGTGCATTCCGAGAGACTTGGACAATTCCAGCAGGACAACGCGACACCTTACACGTTCAGAATTGCTACAGAGTGGCTCCACGAACACTCTTCTGAGTTTAAACACCTCCGCTGGCCACCAAACTCCTCAGACTGAATATTATTGAGCATATCTGGGATGCCTCGCAACGTGGTGTTCAGAAGAGATCTCCACCCCCTCGTACTCTTACGGATTTATGATCAGCCCTGCAGAATTCATGGTGTCAATTCCCTCCAGCACTACTTCAGACATTAGTCGAGCCCATGCCTCGTCGCACTGCTGCACTTCTGCGTTCTCGCGTGGTCTCACGCTCAGTTCCTTTGGCTCTTTCAGTGTAAATGAGAAGTTCAAAGTTGATGTTTATAAATTTCATCCCCGATTTTAACATACTTTCAGATTCTATTGAAACACCTCTTGTAGTTCTTCTGAGATCGTCTTAGTATTCTTTTATGGCGGTATCGCTGTGATCCGAACGATCAATTGGTCTCTTGCGTTTACTTTTTCTTATCAGGCTTCGCCTTCAATCATCCCCATAGTCAAAAATCCAAATGGGTGGTCAAAAAACGTGAATATTTCTGCCGATCTGTCTTCCGAGGAAGGCATGCTGTAATGTAATCTAAGAAATTTCTGCCATATAACGCTGGAAGGTCGCCTTCAAGTGCGTCTACATAACGATGTGGTAACATAATAGACCTTATCAACTGATTGCCTAGCTCACTGCACCAGATATTTCTAAAGAAGCGTTCTTGAAAAAGTTCATTCAGATCAGAGATGGAATGACGAAAGTCAGATTTAACTTAGTTGTTTCCTTACCTTAATATCTTCTGCGAGTCTCTGTTTGGGTGACATTCTAGCAGCTGTTTTACTGCAACCAGTAACAACGGGACACGTTATAGGAAACATTCCATTGGAATTAATCTGCAATACCACCTCCTAAAGTACTTGCTGCAGGACGTACACTCAGTATTGTGTTTTTCATTTACATTTACTGTTCCTCCTGAAACAGCTTGTATATCGTTGAAATGCTATACAGCGCTACGAAATTCTCAGACTTCCAAAGCCGCCTCTGTCTTGTCAGCTTCGACTAAGCCGGATAGACTAATTGCAAGAGCGCGAGGCCGGGTGGGCGAGTCACGCGGTGATTGGAGCGAGCCGCCCCCTGCTCTCTGCAATACTGGTTGCTGTGCAACGCCGGACACGACACCTAACAACCTCAACAGTAGGGGCGCACGGACAGCGGCCCGCCTCTCGCCGTTTGTTCTTGAAAATTTTTTTCACTCAGCTTTCATTCTCTCGCGAAGTGGAGGTTTAACTAAGCACAACTTAGTTCCTGTGAGCCACTTCAGTCGAGCTGGCACTGGGGCAGGGAAACCCAGTTACAAGCAATAACCTCTTCTGTTTCTCTGTCGCGGTCCTCTGAGTCACAGGGAGGAATCTACGACCCGAAATACTGGCTAGTGTATACAGCCCTGCTGTACAGAGACAAAATTGTTGACAACACTGCAATCTGCCGGCTCCGACGATTAAGGGGATCGGGCTTAAGATTCGTTGTCAATGCGAAGCAGCATCGGTAACGCTTCCGTGGGAGTCCTAAAGCCGTCGGCACACGGACCGTGCTGTCGAACGTTAACGTTGAGCGTGCCGAGTTCGACCTGCTGCTGAACGCTCAGGAACGATGCGACTCGTGCATACGGTACGTGGGCCCCAACGTGGTATACGCGATCGCAACGCACTCCAGCGGCAGTTGAGGGACGTTTCTAGTTCGTAAATCACATTGTTTACTCAACGGGCGCGCGTAAAATTCCCACATTAGCTTTATTAAAACGCACATTTCCTCCATCGTCCACGGAAAGGAAAGTACCACGTCCAATCAATAAGGACACAGGCTTATAAAAGTTCCATTACAAACAGTGCGGTAGAAATTTGGAATACTTCTACGCGTAAGATAAACATTATTTCATCATTCCCAAATTTTAGTAAAACCCCAAGGTCAGTCTTACGTGATCAGTATTCCTATCCAGTAGCAGAAGCTTTGCAACATGTGAATTACGAAGCGCAAAAGAAAAAGGAGCAAAACATCTTTATACAAGTAGCGCAAGCTGTCCTGTAGATTAAGCCAATCCAACAAAGTCATCCCTCAAAAAAAGGTGAACTTATATTAACATAACATCAAATATTATAATATATACTTACATTAAACTAATAAAAAAGTATCAGAATCCAATAAAAACGCGAATGTTAGGGAAAAAAAATATGGCAGTGGCAAGACGCGAACCACCGCCTCATCAACTGACGCTAATCATTACGCTACAACATTAAGAGGCTGTAGGACTCTAATCATAGTGTATTTGCAGGAAACCTTACTTGTAAATATGTTACTAATTGAAGTTTAATTATAATAAATTGTACCGAGAACAGTGCGTTTTGGGTGGATCTTCAGTGTGTCGCTGGCTTCAAACAGCCTACTCTCATAATACGCAAGTTACAATATTTCTTTTGCCACGAATATGATGTTTCTCATTATTTTATTGGAACGAGTCACACAGTTAACAACGGGTTTTCCAGTGATTCTCAATTTGCTGGTGCTCAGAAACGGCATATATACATACAAGCTTGAAATGAATGCCAATATGGCGCCTCACAACTCTGTACTGAAGGGACGTAGGTGGCGTTATGCCATCTCACTGATCAATGCTCAGACGCACGCTCAGAATATCTGACATGCCAGATATTGCTCTGCCCATTATAATTATCCGGGCTGTTATGCCGTGGTCGGTTGATGAATTCTGTGGTGATTCCCAACGTTTCGTCTCCGACTGCTGACAGTCAGTAGAGAGCCAGTGTGTGTGTGTGTGTTGGACCTTCCATCAAGCTACGGACCCCTTGAAGATGTCTCCCGCAGTCGGAGACGAAACGTTGGGAATCACCACAGAATTCATCAACCGACCACGGCATAACAGCCCGGATAATTATAATGGACATGATATTTCCGGCCGTGAAAGTCTACATTTTAGTAGTAGATATTGCTCTGCACGTTCGGAAAAACTCCCGAACGTTCTATTCCACGCTATGACGTCAGAAACTCGGCACACTCAACGGTCGGATGCACGGTCCGTGTGCCGACGGCTTAACGCCCTAATACGCACTCCGTGTAATTGTCACAAGTTATACAGGAGTGGCTGATCTCACAACGTTAACAGCGCAACACGCAGTCCGTTTGTTGGGTTCCGCCTGTTGCACGATACACAGATATTGTTGCGCGTTGCGTTAGGGGATGGATGTTACTCGGGTTATTCGCGCGAGCTTCTGATGACAAATGTGTGTAGTCAACGGGCAGACGCCGCAGCAGTTTGCGATCTGGTCGATATGTTTGCGCCAGTTGCCACGACGCTGTAACAGCAAAAAGCTTTCCCATCGATTTGCTGAAAAGAGTCAGCTGTGGGCGGTTGGCTCCATTCATTTCCCGGCTGGGCTCGCATATTTCTCTCTATATTTAGAAGCAGTTTTACCCAGTTGCGTTCACTGGCAGACGACCATCTGAAGATTCTTGAGTTACACATGCGCGCTAGTTTAACTTTCCTCGTCCTGCGTAACTACGGCAGCCTGCGTCTACTTAGGTCTGCTTCCCCTATTCTAGCCTCGATTTCCCTCTACGATTTTTAATTTTACTCGCTCCCCCTCAACCTTTCTCTGTAGTATCGGGAGAATAATAAACAGAGAACTTATTTAGTAGGAATAATGGCAGTTGTGTGGAAGGCGGATAGTCGTCTTCGGTTCATTGGTAGAATTTTAGGGAGCTGTGGTTCATCTGTAAAGGAAACCGCTAATAAATGAGTACTGCTCGAGCGTTAGGGATCCCTATCAGGTCGGTTTGAGGGAAGACATAGAAGCAATTCAGAGGCGGGCTCCTAGATTTGTTACTGGTAGGTTTCATCATCACGCGAGTGTTACGGAAATGCTTCAGGAACTCGGGTGGGAGTCTCTAGAGGAAAGGAGGCGTTCTTTTCGTGAATCGCTACTGAGGAAATTTAGAGAAGCAGCATTTGAGGCTGACTGCAGTACAATTTTACTGCCGCCAATTTACATTTCGCGGAAAGACCACAAAAATAGTATAAGCGAGATTAGGGCTCGTACAGAGGCATATAGGCAGTCATTTTTCCCTAGTTCTGTTTGGGAGTGGAACAGGGAGAGAAGATGCTAGTTGTGGTACGAGGTACCCTCCACCACGCACCGTATGGTGGATTGCGGAGGATGTATGTAGATGTATAATTGCTGATATCGATAATTTCGTAAGACCTCGAGTTTCAAAATCGCTGTCCACAGTCTACTTACTTGAAGCTTTAGCATAAATTATGAGAGGTATTTTCCAAGTTCATGGAGACTACTTTCGTCTTGTAATCGTATTGATATGGACGCTGATCGATGTATGTATTTTGCTTGTATGTATATATGCGTACATAACGCGTTCTTTAAACCTCTTTTTAGAAATTAAATTCTCGTTTATGTGGCTCAAAGAACCTGTGGTATATGACCAAAGTCCTGTTACAAGATTGGTAATTAACCTTTCACAGGTATATTTATCGTAATTTGCGATCAATATTCTTTTCCATTTTGCAAGTGCATAAATATGCCCCGCCGTTACCGAGTTACCTGTTCCTTGATGCTTGTTTCGGTCGAGTTGTGCCCTTTGCTCCGCAGTCCTGCTCCTACATCCTCATTTGTTGTCCGACCTACCCATTTAATTTTGAGTGTTCCTGTGTGTTACGGCGTAAAGTCGAGCGTCGGTATGCCATTCGGGAACGAAAGAGCAGAGAAGTGTGTGAGAAGAAGATGAGCGAATCGCACGCTGACCGACCCCTCTCCAGGACGACAACGCGACGCCAGCGGCCCCCCATTCGAAGAGGACGTAAGCGCCGCGACGGACAGGTGACGTCCAATTCTATAGCAGTGTCAACTCTAGTTACTTCCCTTGTACTCTCCATGTATCACAGACTTAGGAATTGTCTGTACTGAAGAAGATTGCTTATTTTATATGTCGCCCTCTGCTTGCGACACATCTGTGTAACTGTCAAAAGTTAAGTATTGCATCTGTTGTTTTAGTAAGAAAACTCGTTAATACGATTTGTTTGAATGTTAGTCTAGCGAACCGAGTATGCATGCTTCCCAGACACAACATGCAGTAGGATCAAATTTCAAAACATTCTGTTCGCTTCTTTTCTGTACTTGTTCTGTAAGTTTCACTTCCAGATACATAATCAGTGAAAAGGTGTCCTAGCGCTTACAATTATCTGCCCGGGCAGCTGTGCGCGTTAACGTGCCGTTTCCGAGATTCGGGGAGGCGAGCCTTCCGCCGATCGAATCCGCCTGGTGAGCTGGCCAGCCTGGATGTTGTTTTCAGGCGGTTTCCCACATCCGACAAGGTGAATACTAGGCTGGTACCCACGTCCCACCCCATGTACACGTTTCACGGACATACAGCACACTTGAACACGTGATCTATTCCGCACGCAGTATGCGATTCCGTCCCGGTGGGAGTGGCGACGTCAGGTAGGACATCTGACCAGCCCCTGTCACCAACTTTGCCAAAAACCGACCCTGTAGAGAAATGGGGAACGACGAAGAAGAGCAGCTCAGCGCTTACATTTTTTCGAGACGGTAACATATTTTCCGATTCCCACTATCCTTTTTAAATCCTGTCCACTTCTGCCTCTGGCTGCCGAAATTACTGACTGCTTTTAGTCTCTCGTTTCCTAATTTATTTCCTCAGCACCATCGTATTTAATACGATTACACTTCATTACCCATGTTTTGCTTTTGATGGTGCTCACCTTGTAAAGCATTTTTCAACACACGATCCGTCCCGTTTAAATCATTTTCTAACTGCCATCCGAAATAACTACAGAGTTGTTGATTTTAGTTCAGAGGTTTTAGGGTTTGCATTCCAGATGTCCTTTTAGCCTTACACGGTATTTCGACTCCTTCCCTATGTGTCGAGCACAGATTTCGTTGCATTCTGTTTGGAATCCAAGCAGACATTTTCCGGGAAAAAAGGTGAAGTATCGCATTCACTTCTTCTTTCTACTTCTTGAATTCCCTTTCCAAATATCCCTTTGTTTCCTTTACTTCTTGCTTATTGCTGGCAATGTTGGTCTCAAGCAATATCGAAATTGCACGCTGTTTTCTGCAACATGTTTGAAGTTTAATCTCCCGGTGGGTAATGGTGCTTCCGAGCAACATAAAAGTTTTCATATACAGCGATATTCTGTTGTCTCTGTTTCCGAAACGTGTACATCTTCAGCAAACATCTTGCAATATTAAGTGAGCATCAATTACGTCGTAGCCGTTTCATTCGATTTTGTGGCGCTTTTTTATTGTGCAACAAAAGCTGCTTCTAAAATGAAAGAGGAAGTCTTGAGGGGGAGTTATTACACAAATATGTTAGCGAGTTCTTACCTGGGACATTGCAAATATCATGTACTGTGCGGCTGGTCCCGGCGGAGGCTCGAGTCCTCCCTCGGGCATGGGTGTGTGTGTGTGTGTGTGTTTGTCCTTAGGATAATTTACGTTGTGTGTAAGCTTAGGGACTGATGACCTTAGTAGGTAAGTCCCATAAGATTTCACATACATTTGAACATTTGACATTGCAAATAGACTTGTGTTTTCTGGGAAGAAGTAGTCTGGCTTTGAGTACTGGACGGACGACGAGACCACAAGAAGAATTAAACAGCAGCTCATGTGCCAGTGAATGTTGTTTTGTTCGTGATAGTTTTGCTCACTGGGCAGAGCATGAGCCAGAAGGGAAGATGCAGACTTTGCACCCAGGGAGAGTCGACTGTAAAATACAGGAAATGTAGAAATGTTTTGTGCTTTGTCCAAAAAGGAATTGCTTCAGGGCATTTCAGGCGCAGTAGTGCAACCATTTTTCAACAATAGAAACAACATTGTAGTACTTTCATTTTAACACCCATGTGCCTTTGGTGGGCAATGATACTTGCAGGTAACATACTTCATTTTGAAATAATGAACGAAAATGTTTTCGCATGACCGTATACATCTAATTTAAGCAACTTAATACCTTCTTCACAATATTTCTGTGTGTGCGCCAAATAAAGGGTTAATGTACATATCGAATAACATGGAGGATGGGCTACAACGCTGTCAGTCTCTTGTCAACTTCTCTACCCTTTCGCGTTATTCGAGTCTTTTCACCTGCAGTCTGGTCCCTGCATAATTTGTAGGGAGCCATCACCCCTCTGTATTTTATTTATGGTAACGTCATAATGCCGATGAGTATACTCCAGTCATCGCTGTCAAAAGCTTTCTTTGTCTACATAAATGATAGAAATGTGAGTTTGTCTTTCTTCAGTGTATCTTCGAAGGCAAATCATAAGTGTCAGTATTGCTTTGATCATTCCTACACATTCCCAGAACTGAAACTGATCTTTCCTCAGGTCGGGTTTTTTCCGTTTCATCCTCTTGCGACAATTCGTGTTAGTAATTTACAATCATTACCTTGTAAACTGTTTCAGTGATACTCACACCGGTCAGTACCGTCCTTCTTTGGTATTAGGTTGTTGCGATTACTATAAGTCTGCTGTAAGTCTGACGTTTTCCGCCTTTGTCGTGTATCCAGCTGGCAGTTGGTAGCCCTGACAGACGGATAGAAGCACTCGGAAGTAAACAGCAGCAGTGGTATGGCGTTACGAGTTGTTTCGAATACAGTGCAATGCTTTCCATAATTTCTGGTTTATTTCTGTTTCATACGGTTGTTACAAATATCGTGCTTCTTAGAGTTTTCATTCGTTTCGTGTCTCCTGTGATTTAAAACCTACGTTATGTGAAAATCGATGGTGTGTTAATAAGATAGCTTTAACTACTGCTCGCCGTACAATCGTTACGCGTTGTCTTGGATCCAACACGCATTTTAAATCAATTACGTTGAAGGGGAAAAGAGACAGTGGAAGCTGGGGGAAGGTGGTAAGTAATAGGCAGAAGGAGAAAACTTCAGGAACAGCCTGGCTAGCAACTTACAAAATAGCATCAATAGCGACCTGGAGGAAATAGGAGAAACACCACCACCACACTCGCGTGGGGTTTGTCAAAGTTTTGCAGTAGCATGACCAGCCCTGGGTTATCACGGCTGTTGGAGCTGAGCGAACTGCTTTTGACTGAAAAAATATCTCGTATCTGTGCCGTGCGTGTTCCCGCGATTGCGAGGTGGGGATACATTAATCATGGCCTGCACCTGAATGGGTGGGGTGAGGAAAGATTAGGTGAGCACCCTGCTGAAAGTGTAAGGGGGGCCACAAGCACACGAGAGAAAATCCCTGTGATTTCTGGAATCAAAGGGCCACATTCTTTAAATTGGAGTCCAGTTACAGAGAGAGAGAGTTTGTTCAAATGGCTCTAAGCACTATGGGACTTCAATGAGATTTTCACTCTGCAGCGGAGTGTGCGCTGATATGAAACTTCCTGGCAGATTAAAACTGTGTGCCGGACCGAGACTCGAACTCGGGACCTTGCCTTTCGCGGGCAAGTGCTCTGCCAACTGAGCTACCCAAGCTTGGGTAGCTCAGTTGGTAGAGCACTTGCCCGCGAAAGGCAAGGTCCCGAGTTCGAGTCTCGGTCCGGCACACAGTTTTAATCTGCCAGGAAGTTTCACTATGGGACTTAACATCTGAGGTCATCAGTCCCCTAGACTTAGAACTACTTGAACCTTACTAACCTAAGGAGAACACACACATCCATGCCCGAGGCAGGATTCGAACCTGCGACCGTAGCAGCAGCACGGTTCCGGACTGAAGCGCCTAGAACCGCTCGGCCACATCGGCCGGCAGAGAGAGAGAGAGAGAGAGAGAGAGAGAGAGAGAGAGAGAGTATTGAAAGAAATTGGAGAGGTAGAAGACCGTAATAGGCATGACAGTTTCGAGAAAAATAAAATTAATTTGTTTCATCAGAACATTAGAGGTGTGAAAACAAGAGAGACGAGCGTAAGGTGTACCTAGAAGATGTGGAAAATTCTGATGTTATTGATTGGCGACTTCATGGAGTGTTCCGTGCACCACGACCAAATAGTGGATATAATTGGAGGGAAAATCAGCATTGGCCGTATTTTGTTGTTTTATTGTCCGCAAAATCGATTTTCGGTCACTTAGTGACCATCCTCAGTGCTGTAATACACAATTAAAAATGGTAGGCCCTGGTATCAAGCTATAACCACAAGCTTAGAGCGATCACATGTGATTTTGCGGACAATAAAACAACAAAATACGGCCAATGCTGATTTTCCTTCCAATTATAAATTCTGATGTGATAGATGTTCTGTGCCTCTCTGAACATCTTGTAGCCACAGAGATGGAGAAGTTAAATATCATGGATTATACACTAGCGTCATTTTCGTGTAGAGTTAACATGGAGAAAGGAGAAGTTGGAACAAAATCAAAAATATTCAAACAAATAGTTTTTGTGTCAATCAGGACCTACAAGCCTGTGTTTGCGGGTTGTTACTGCAGAATACGTCTCTGATTATTTTGACAGTCTACTGATCCTCTGGAGACTTTCAGCAGTTTATGAGAAATCCAGATGGTTCATTGAGCTAACTATCAGACAAGAAGAATCAGCGTAGACTTCTTAAAAGGTACGGACAGGAAAAATGAACTAGAATTGCTAGTTGGATATTTCAATCTAATTTCAGTAGTCAGTTTTCCAACTCGTGTGCAGCAAAATAGTAAGACACTAGTTGGCAAAATTTTTATAGCTGATCATGACGCACAATTAATGGAGGTAAAGAGTATGGGACCGTACAACCCTGAGGCAGGTTCATACAAAGCAGTCAGGCTTATTACTGAGAACAGGATACAATGTTTTAAAAGTAAGGTAATAGCTGTGGTATGGGATGAGCTAAATGTAAGAAAGATGCTAATGTTAAATCCAATTTATTCCACTGCAAACTTGTGTCAATACTTGAAAGTTGCCACTGCAGTTCACGTATCATGTCTGTGGCACTATCTCCCCTATTTCGCGATTGTACAAAATGAGCCTTCCCTTCTTTAAACTTTTTCGATGTTATCCGTCAGTCCCACCTAATGCGGAAACTACACCGCACAGCAATGCCCCAGAATAGCGCGGACAAGTGTAGTGTAAGTAGTCTCTTTAGTACATCTGTTGCACCTTTTAAGTGTTCTGCCAATGAATCGCAGTCTTTTATTTGCTCTACCCCCAACACTATCTATGTGATCGTTCCAATTTAGGTTATTTGTAGTTGTAATCCTTAAGTATTTAGTTGAATTTACAGCCTTCAGATTTGTGTGACTTATCGCGTATTCGAAATTTAGCTGATTTCTTTTAGTACTCATGTGTATAACTCCACACTTTTCTTTCTTCAGGGTCAATTGCCACTTTTCGCACCACAAAGATATCTTATCCAAATCATTTAGCAATTCGTTTTGGTCATCTGATGACTTTCTAAGACGGTAAGTGACATCATCATCTGCAAATAATCTAAGAGGGCTACTCAGATTGTCTCCTATGTCGTTAATATAGATGAAGAACAATAGAGGGCCTATAACGCTTCCTTGGGGAACGCCGAATATTACTTCTGTTTTACTCGATGACTTTCCTTCTATCACTACGAACTGTGACCTTTCTACAGGAAATTACGAATCCAGTGGCACAGCTGAGGCGATATTCCAATAGGCACGCAGTTTGGTTAGAAGACACTTGTGAGGAACGGTGTCGAAAGCCTTCTGGAAATCTAAAAATATGGAATCCATTTGACATCCCCTGTCAATAGCACTCATTACATGAGTATAAAGAGCTAGTTGTGCTTCGCAAGAAGGATATTTTCTGAATCCGTGCTGACAATGTGTCAATAAATCGTTTTCTTCGAGGTAATTCATAATGTTCGAACACAGTATATGTTCCAAAAACGTACTGCAAATCGACGTTAGTGATGTGAGCCTGTAATTCAGCGGATTACTCCTATTTCCGCTTTCAGGCATTGGTGTGACTCGAGGAATTTTCCAGTCTTTAGGTGCGGAACTTTCGAGCGGTTGTATATAATTGCTAAATATGGAGCTATTGCATCTGCATACTCTGAAAGGAACCTGACTGGTATAGTGATTTAAGCTGTTTCGCTACACCGAGGATATCTACTTCTACGTTTCTCATCATGGCAGTTGTTCTTGTTTGGTGAATTCATGAATATTTACTTCGTCTTCTTTGGTGAAGGAGTTTCGTAAAACCGTGTTTAATAACTCTGCTTTAGTGACACCGCCATCAGTGACTTCACCGTTGTCACCGCGCAGTGAAGGTATTGATTGCGTCTTGTCACTGGTGTGCTTTATATATGACCAGAATCTCTTTGGGTTTCCTGCCAGATTCCCAGACAGAGTTTCGTTATGGAAATTATTAAAAGCATCTCGCATTGAAGCACGCGCTATATTTCGATCTTCTGCAAACCTTTGGCAATATTGGGGATTTTGCGTTGTTTTAAATTTGGCATGTTTTTTCGTTGCTTCTGCAACAGTGATCTGACCCGCTTTGTGTACCATGGGGGATCCGTACCATCACTTATTAATTTATGTGGTATATCTCTCAATTGCCGTCGATACTATCTCTTTGAAATCATTCCACGTCTTTTCTACGCTTACCTGATCAGATCGGAAGGAGTGGAGACTGTCTCTTAAAAGGCGTTGAGGGCATTTTTGTCAGCTTTTCTAAATAGAAGCACTTAGCGATTCTTTATGATGGTGTGGGTCTTACGGTATTCAGCCTAGCAGCAACTGCCTTGTGGCCACTAATCCCTGTATTCGTCGGATGAGATTTTATGCCTGCCACCGGCTTTAAACGTATAATTTTTCCAGCATATCGAGGGTAGACTGAAGTCGCCATTGACTGAAATTGTATGAGTGGGGTACCTATTTGAAATGAGACTCAAGTTTTCTTTGAAGTGTTCAGCAACTATATCTTCTGAGTCGAGGGGTCGGTAAAACGATCCAATTAATAGTTTAATCCGATTGTCAGGTATAACATCTATCCATACTATTTCACAGGAACTATCTAATTCAATTTCACTACAAGGTAAACTACTCCTGACAGCAATAAATACTCTAACCACCAACTGTATTTAATCTATTCTTTCTGAACACAGTTAGGTCGTTTGAAAAAATTTCGGCTGAACTTATTTCCGTACCTATAACTGTTTGAGCTTCAGTGATTTCTATTAGGGCGTAGAGCTCTGGTTCTTTCCTAACACAGCTACGACAATTTACAACCATAATACCGATCGTTTCTGCAACTACCTTATTGTGTTTTACCTGCCCCCTCTACCCGTGAATCCAGATCTATTGAAAAAAAAAAAGACAAGTAAGCCACAGACAACTAAGGGAGTTTATGTAAGGGATGCGGAAATTTATGTAAAGGACAGAGTAAGTCACACTAAAAAAAAATACTGTAGTATTTTAAGGAAAGTCATTAAATGTTCAGAAGTACACGCGTCCTGATGGGACATTGTTGAATGGGAGGCAGGGCAGCCAGTCCGTGTAAAAGATTCCATTACAATTAAAGTAAATGACAATCTTGTGATTGATGAATCACAAGTTGTAAATACTTTTAACAATCACTTTCTAAACGTAGTTTCAGCACAACTTTACAAATAAAAGTCAAATTTGACACTGTCCCAGAAGAAAATGACGCATTATAAATATTTCTAATGCTCTATCAGATAAATACTTTAGTTCTCAACATTTATTGATCCACCAAGCGTACGGGGACGAAATTGGAGTGATTCCTTATTGCTTATCTTTGAATTTAAAACCAGGAATTGGTTCTTGTGGCTTGTAGCCTAGTTAGCAAGAAGGAAAATGTGGCAACACTTATATAACTAAAACAATTACACATCAGACTTCCTGTTTGCACAATCCTTTATTCACAGTGTCAAGGTAAGAGTAGCAAAATGAAGAACTAGAACAAAAGTGGCTGAAACATTATATCAAATTCAAAACTTTCTATTTATACATTCACTCATCAGTTAGCACACGTCTTAAGTAATAATATATCGCTAGTGTTCTTTTTTCTTTTTCTCCGAAGGAGATTATTGTGTAGAGCATGGTACTCTCTCTTAAATAAATTCAAGTTTTATGAAACCGACCGTTTTTTCACAATGCTGGTTTGAATCATACTTGACAAACAGAGTGCAAAAAGTTGTGCTGAATAGTTGACGCAGTGGCGGGAAGATAGAAAGTTTTAGTGACCGAGGAAAAAAAAAAATATCACAGAAGGCGTCCCACAAGGTTCACTTTTGGATCCACTCGTATTCCTTATACACATATAAAAAAGAAGTTTTGCATCACCTCGGTTACGAGATTTTAGGAACCTGTACATAAAGTTGGAATGGAGATCAACATAAACATCATTTCCGCCCTTTTTATTGCTAATGAAAATCACACACTGCATGTTGTACCGCCATACAGCAAGACCTTCAGAGGTGATGCTCCAGACTGCAGTACACGCCGGTACCTCTAATACCCAGTAGCACGTCCTCTTGCATTGATGCATGCCTGGCATACTATCCACAAGTTCATCATGGCATTGTTGGTCCAAACTGTCCCACTCCTCAACGGTGACTCGGCGTGGATCCCTCAGAGTGATTGATCGGTCACGTCGTCCATAAACAGCTCTTTTCAATCTATCCCAGGCATGTTGGATAGGGTTCATGTCTGGAGAACATGCTGGCCAGTCTAGTAGAGCGATGGCGTTATCCTGAAGGAAGTCATTCACAAGATGTGCACGATGGGGTTGCGAACTGTCGTCCATGAAGACGATATGCTGCCGATATGGTTGCACTATCGATCGGAGGATGGCATTCAGTATTATACAGACGTTAACGGCGCCTTCCATGACCATCAGCGGCGTACGTCGGCCCCACATATGGCCAACCCAAAACAGCAGGGAACCTCCACCTTGCTGCACTCGCTGGACAGTGAGTCTAAGGCGTTCAGCCTTACCTGGTTGCCTCCAAACACGTCTCCGACGATTGTCCGGTTGAAGGCATATGCGACACTCATCGGTGAAGAGAACGTGATGCCATGTGGCATATTGTTGGGCCCATCTGTACCGCGCTGCATAGTGTCGTGGTTGCAAACATGGACCTCGCATGGACGTCGGGAGTGAAGTTGCGCGTCATGCAGACTATCGCGTACAGTTTGAGTCGTAACACGACGTCCTGTGGCTGCACCAAAAGCATTATTCAGCATGGTGGCGTTGCTGTCAGGGGTCCTCCGAGCCATAATCGGTAGGTAGCGGTCATCCACTGCAGTAGTAGCCCTTGGGCGGCCTGAGCGATACATGTCATCGACAGTTCCTGTTTCTCTGTATCTCTTGTATGTCCGAACAACATCGTTTTGGGTCACTCGAAGACGCCTGGACACATCCCTTGTTAAGAGCCCTTCCTGGCACAAAGTAACAATGCGGACGCGATCGAACCGCGGAATTGACCGTCTAGGCATGGTCGAACTACAGACAGGCGAGCCGTGTACCTCCTTCCTGGTGGAGTGACTGGAACGATCGGCTGTCGGACCCCCTCCGTCTAATAGGCGCTGCTCATGCATGGTTGTTTACATCTGTGGGCAGGTTTAGTGACATCTCTGACCAGTCAAAGGGACTGTGTCTGTGATACAATATCCACAGTCAAAATCTTCAGGAGTTCTGGGAACCGGGGTGATGGAAAAACCTTTTTTTGATGTGTGTATATGTGAATGACTTTTCACTTAACCTTCAACAAGGAAAACTGATAGTTTTTGCTGATGATACTAATATTATAATAAATCCCATTAGAGAGAAAGCAACAGGAGAGTTAGTAAATGATATTTTCCAAACAATTATTAAGCGGTTCTCTGAAAATTTCCTCTTTAAATTTTGAAGGTTCTGTAAAACATATAGTCATACCAATAATTCATGTAGCACACGAGCAGGAGTCAATTTTCATATTGATGAAAACTTGAAATGGAAGGAGCACATTACTGCAATGAAGTTCAGCTACTTTTGCACTTCGTATAACTGCTAATCTTTGAAACTAACTATCAACCTCGTGGTATATTTTGCATATTTCCACTCAGTAATGTCGTACGGAATAATTTTCTTTGGTAACTTGTTAATTAGGAAGAGAGTATTGATTGCACAGAAGCTAGCATTAAGAATAATATGTGGTGTTCACCCATAGACGTTATGCAGGTACCTCTTCATAAGCAGCTAGGGATTTTATCTCCGCCGTCACAATATATATATATTCGCTAATGAAATTCGTCATTAATAATTCACCACAATTTGAGAACAACAGTGACATACGTACCTACAACACTAGTGACCTTTATTATCTACTGTTGCAGCTGTCGGTGGCTCAGAGGGAAGTTTCAGTATGCAGGAACAAAAATTTTTGATCATTTGCCCAGTAACGTAAAATGACTGACAGGTAGCGAAGCAAGATTTAAATATAATTTAAAATCATTTTCCTGGTCAACTTATAATAGACTGACGAAGTCGTTTAGCACTCTTCACCAACTTCTGTTTTTCTTTTTTCAATATTGTCATCAGTTTTCTTAACATTCTATAGCCCTTCTATGTAGTCTTTTACCGTTCAGCCGTTTCTTCTTCTTTTCATAGTGCTGGCTTGCTTTTCACACAGCAACTTCTCTCCAAAGACTTTATTATATTTACCTACAAGCGTCATTTACTTTTCCTGTAGCCACTACAGCTTCCACATCTGCATCTCTGCTTTAGCCATTCCTCTACCTTTTTAGAGCTCCGCACCTCAACAGGTAAAAGCGAAACCCTTATAGGATCGCTTTGTTGTCAGTCTCTCTGCCTGTCCCTTTTTCTCAGGAATTGGTGGACGTATCAAATTGTAATTGATATCACATACTAAGGTCTGTGGTCCGGTGGCGGAATAATAAATGTTAGCTCGTAAGTCAATGCAGTCGTAAGGTACGCCCAATTATGCCACACATTTTGATACTCGCAAACTCACGCATCACAACCTACACGATACCTGCCGTTGACCTTCAATCATGTGGCAAGAAGCGAGGTTTCACAGTAGAGGTAAAGGAAAAATCTGAAATTTGTTATTGTAGTTATATCATAAGAAAACCATATATCTTTCGTCATTTGTTCTCCGACGTCAAACCTGAGATCAAAGGAATCAGTAGTTCTGCATATAAGTTGACTGAGTCACAATTGTAAAAGTCAAACATCAGGCAAGGAATGACTTTATTGCTCATATGTCATAAGTCACAACTGCAAAATACTAACGCGAATTCTTTACAGACGAATGGAAAAACTGGTAGAAGCCGACCTCGGCGAAGATCAGTTTGGATTCCGCAGAAATGTTGAAATACGTGAGGCAATACTAACCCTAATACTTGTCTTAGAAAACAGATTAAGGAAAGGCAAACCTACATTTCTAGCATTTGTAGACTTAGAGAAAGCTTTTGACAATGTTGACTGGAATACTCTCTTTCAAAATTCTAAAGGTGGCAGGGGTAAAATAGAGGGAGCGAAAGGCTATTTACAATTTGTACAGAAACCAGATGGCAGTTATAAAGGTCGAGGGGTATGAAAGGGAAGCAGCGGTTGGGATAGGAGTGAGACAGGGTTGTAGACTCTCCCCGATGTTATTCAATCTGTATATTGAGCAAGCAGTAAAGGAAACGAAAGAAAAATTCGGAGTAGGTATTAAAGTCCATGGAGAAGAAATAAAAACGTTCGCCGGTGACATTGTAATTCTGTCAGAGACAGCAAAGGACTTGGAAGAGCAGTTGAACGGAATGGACAGTGTCTTGAAAGGAGGATATAAGATGAACATCAACAAAAGCAAAACGAGGATAATGGAATGTAGTCGAATTAAGTCGGGTGATGCTGAGGGAATTAGATTAGGAAATGAGACACTTAAAGTAGTACAGGAGTTTTGCTATTTGGGGAGCAAAATAACTGATGATGGTCGAAGTAGAGAGGATATAAAATGTAGACTGGCAATGGCAAGGAAAGCGTTTCTGAAGAAGACAAATTTGTTAACATCGAGTATAGATTTAAGTGTCAGGAAGTCGTTTCTGAAAGCGTTTGTCTGGAGTGTAGCCATGTATGGAAGTGAAACATGGATGACAAATAGTTTAGGCAAGAAGAGAATAGAAGCTTTCGAAATGTGGTGCTACAGAAGAATGCAGAAGATTAGATGGGTAGATCACATAACTAATGAGGAGGTATTGAATAGAATTGGGGAGAAGAGGATTTTGTGGCACAACTTGACAAGAAGAAGGAACGAGTTGGTAGGACATGTTCTGAGGCATCAAGGGATCACCATTATAGTACTGGAGGGCAGCGTGGAGGGTAAAAATCGTAGAGGGAGACCAAGAGATGAGTACACTAAGCAGATTCAGAAGGATGTAGGTTGCAGTAGGTACAGGGAGATGAAGAAGCTTGCACAGGATAGAGTAGCATGGAGAGCTGCATCAAACCAGTCTCAGGACTGAAGACTACAACAACAACACAACAGTTTCAACATTTGTTACATTTCAATCCTATTACAATATTACTTGACATTTGACATAAACATTAATATTCACATTGAAACTTATTTACAGTTTTCATAACATAATGGCAAGAAACAAAAATAAATGAAATCAGAACATCAATTACACAAGTTTATCGTAAAATCAGATGAAAAGAATTACTTATATGTACAATAGTACAGAGTTTTTTTTGTTACACAGTCTGCCTGATACGTACAATGAAGTCGTTGATGTTCGACTTTTACCACTTAGACACGGCCAGCCCGAATGATGAACTACCAATTATTATAACAATAGTCACCTGCCTTCTGCATGACTGTCACATTTGTATTATTGAAATTAAAACATTTTCGGAAATGTTGGAATTCTTGGGACCGATATGTTAGCGATGTCGATAAGTGGCAAAAATGTCGAGATACTCGGTTTGCCGAGTGGATTCATAATAAAGTTTGTACGGAATCGTGAGTGCGCGAGCCCTGTTCATACCTCGATTGTTTTCTCTGTACTTACTGCCAGTCTCATTTTATAGGCATCTGTATTCCATTTTCAGCTTTCACCAATTACTTCTTAGTTTTCTGTTGACTCGCGACTTTTTGCCTGTTTGATCCTCTGCTCGGAAGTTGTTGTATGTCAAACCTACGCTGCTCTGTTCCTTTCTTCAATTTCAGTTGAGTGTTGTGTGATATCTACTACGACATTCTCAGGAATCTCTGGTTGTTTAAACTCATCCCCGTCCCGTCTTCTTAGTTTCCTACCTTTTTGCATATTCTTCAGCTTTCCGTAATTCGAGGGAAAATCACAGTAATGGAACAGTGCGAAAGTTGAGCTTCTCCCGCAGCACCGGAATCTGAAACAACTTACGGGAAAACAGCCGGGCAGAGTCGTCGACAGCCGCTGTTATTTCTGGAGGTGAAGACCTCGTCCCGTTCTAGGCACAAATGAATCTAGAGATCGCTGTACATGGCAACTGAAATCGTGCATTGTTTTGGCTGGAAACCAGAAGACCTCGTGTGCAGAAATCTAGTACATACCGCAAACAATCAGCGCGACCAAAGATGACGAAAGTCAGATGTCATCGATAGTGTAAAATTAACCAACAACTCGGCCCTTCTGTTGTTTGACAACGAAGAGAGCATAATTGAAGTAAAACCCTGCGTCTTTTATTGTATGGTCTTGACATTTCAATCTCACCAACTTCATTAATGACACAGTGCCTTTAACCAGACGTGCGCGTGCCAGAGTCGCTGTGTTATTGTATTTCATCAGACGACCAGTAGCGACGCAACGTTCTGCTCAAACTGCTGA
Source organism: Schistocerca americana (assembly GCF_021461395.2). Taxonomy (NCBI): domain Eukaryota; kingdom Metazoa; phylum Arthropoda; class Insecta; order Orthoptera; family Acrididae; genus Schistocerca; species Schistocerca americana. Next base: position 41,450,922 of record NC_060121.1, read on the forward strand.
TTTTCCCAGCTGCTGTAAGCGTGTGCTCTATTCACGGGCCGTCCACGGTCCTGATGTTGTGACCGACGTATGACGTGCCACTGCTGCAAGAGGAAACGATAGACGTCCGCCTTACGTAAACCATTACAGAACCTAAAACAACCCCAATCTTAGACGGTAGTCGAAAAACACGTTTCATAGCGTGTTCCCTCGTAATACGACCAGTGCTGTTGTATACACTACCTGCATAAAGCAAAAAAGCTGAAGACTCAAATGCGTTTTCGTTATTCTCATTGCTCACACGGTTCACGTTTGGTCTGTAGCCCAACGTACATCTGGTCATTTTCTGTATCAGTCCTGACTAAAGCTAACGTCGATGTGGACTGACACAAATGGCAAACTTCCGGAGTCTGAGGTGACACAGGCTCTACCACATAAGCGGCTTTGTGAAAGGGTCAGTTGTTGTGGTGCGAATATCTCGGAAAAATGGTGAAGCTCGTCGGCTGTTTCGCTTGTTGCCGTCGCGAGCATCTCCGGAAACAGCGATCGTGTGAGATCCAACTCGCTTTATTTGTTCATGAGACCCAGAAAATATTAGATACAAGCTCCCAGGTAGATGCCATTTTCCTTGACTTCCGGAAGGCGTTCGATACAGTTCCGCACTGTCCCCTTATTAACAAAGTAAGAGCCTACGGAATATCAGACCAGCTGTGTGGCTGGATTGAAGAGTTTTTAGCAAACAGAACACAGCATGTTGTTATCAATGGAGAGACGTCTACAGACGTTAAAGTAACCTCTGGCGTGCCACAGGGGAGTGTTATGGGACCATTGCTTTTCACAATATATATAAATGACCTAGTAGATAGTGTCGGAAGTTCCATGCGGCTTTTCGCAGATGATGCTGTAGTATACAGAGAAGTTGCAGCATTAGAAAATTGCAGCGAAATACAGGAAGATCTGCAGCGGATAGGCACTTGGTGCAGGGAGTGGCACCTGACCCTTAACATAGACAAATGTAATGTATTGCGAATACATAGAAAGGAAGGATCCTTTATTATATGATTATATGATAGCGGAACAAACACTGGTAGCAGTTACTTCTGTAAAATATCTGGGAGTATGCGTGCGGAACGATTCGAAGTGGAATGATCATATAAAATTAATTGCTGGTAATGCGAGTGCCAGGATGAGATTCATTGGGAGAATCCTTAGTCCATCAACAAAGGAGGTGGTTCAGAAAACACTCGTTCGGTCTTTACTTGAGTATTGCTCATCAGTGTGGGATCCGTACGAAGTCGGGTTCTAACATTCTGCGTGGTGTCTGTTTGTTCTATATCGTGTCTCCCTACCACTTTCGCGCAACGACGCTCTGAGCGTGTTTTTTAGGGAATTGACTAGTTTGAACCTGGGACCTGTTGCTGGTAAGGAGACGCCAGACCACACATGACATGTAGAGTTCAGAAGAGATCAGTGAGACTAGTGATGATATAACCAAATACTTAATGATTTCAGCGTCAGCTCCACTGCACTCCCTGTAAAAGAATCTTAATACTAACTAAATTTAGTGGAAGGGGTTCAAGGCTTTCCTATTTTTAGTTAGCTGGTAAGTTTACCATTGGAAATTTTATTCTACTCACAATACATTGTTTATAAATTGCACTATTGATAAAAGGAAATGTTTTAATACAGGATGGTAAAAACCAACTGCGTTCAACAAAAATGCGAACGAATATTCCCTGAATGGGTTTCCAAGTTCTACAATGGATCGAAGGTTGACCTATGCCATATCACATCTATAATCTAGGTTTAAATTAAGTTTCACAAAAGAGAAAACTATCAAAATGGTCTACAGTGACCCTCAATTATCTTTAATTACTTATCTAACTTGTCGTAAATTACAGTGGCCGATGTGGATTCTCAATAACTATATAACAGAAAAATCATCGCGTTTCAGATTTTTACTTCAAGTGGTAAATGTGAACACCATGAGCTTTAATTGACGATCGACACTAGTATTACGCAAAAAGGGGGTGTAACAGATGAGACTTCTGCAGTTCTGAGTGTAGCTTTATGCGCTGTTATGTGGCATCGCGTGCATTCGTTACCTTGTCGGTGTTCGTCAGGGGGCCGCGGGCAGCACAGCTCCGCTCACCTCGCCGTCTCGGGAGCAACTCTCACATAACTTCTCCTTGCTACAATTTACCGAAGTTGGTTTAAAAAAACTATCTGGCTGTGTTTTCATCTGAACAATGAGGGTCTCAATGTTAACCTTAAGCTCTGCCTACAAAAATTCTGTCTATCCAATGAGAAACGTTATACTTTTCGTGGTGGGGCAATGTTTTTAAAGTTTGCAACGTAACAGAGACGCGAAAAAGTCTCACGCTAAAACTTGCAGCTGGTGTGGTCCTTTTAGTGTTATCGTAAGATCTATACTGTTCTTCTGGAGGACTCTATCTTTTAACATGGGCTGGGGGGTGGTCGTAGCGGTTAGCTGGAGACGTGGGTGTCCGTTTCTTATCGTAGGGCCTTCCAGCTTAACACGGTTCTACTCTTGGCTTCTGTTCTCGTTTCTCCCCTCGGAACTGCGTCTGTCTCACGGTGGGAAGGTATGACATACATTTAGGTATTCTTGTGTTAGTCTGTGGTATTCTATTTGCTAACTCGTTACTCGTATTACTTTGGTTAATTTAATGTCACGATTTACTCAGAGCTATGTGACATACTACTGGATTTGCTTATCATGTCAGGGTTTTCATGGAAGGTGTTGGCTTTGCCTGACACCTTACAGGGTTAACAGAGGAGATAGAGAAGATCGAAAGAAGAGCGGCGCGTTTCGCCACAGGGCTATTTGGTTAGCGTGATAGCGTTACGGAGATATTTAGCAAACTCAAGTGGCAGACTCTGCAAGAGAGGCGCTCTGCAACGCGGTGTAGCTCACTGTGCAGGTTTCGAGAGGGTGCGTTTCTGGATGAGGTATCGAACACATTGCTTCCCCCTTCTTATACCTCCCGAGGAGATCACGAATGTAAAATTAGAGATATTCGAGCGCGCACGGAGGCTTTCCGGCAGTCGTTCTTCCCGCGAACCATACACGACTGGAACAGGAAAGGTAGGTAATGACAGTGGCACGTAAAGTGCCCTCCGCCACACACCGTTGGGTGGGTTGCGGAGTATAAATGTAGATGTAGATGTAGATGTAGAAACTGGCTGAACCGCGAGCAGCCGACGAGGTGCTGGACGTGTGCGCCTGATCGCGGCTTGTCCGCTCTGTGAAGCAGGACAGGCGGCGACGTGTGGCAGAGCAGAGCGGGTCTGCGGGGACGAGTGCCTGCGCACGTTGTCGGACGCGCAGCTCCGGAGCTGACGATGCCTACGTCGTCAGTTACAGCCACAGTCCGCACGGGATCATCGAGACTGGCCTGTAGATCGAAGGAAACGTGTCGGCCTGTCGGTTGAATGACGTCCGTTGCCGCACCACGTCGAAAGCTCGTGTCTGCGAACGGCTGCTCGAAACGTGCACAGCACCACAGACACGAGCCGACGGCTGGCTGTATTACACAGTGGGCGACACGCACCTCGACTTCCACGAAATCTGCAGAGAGCACCGAAGCGGCTGCGGAGTACGTGAGCGTTATGGCGGACCACCTGCATCCCTTCACGTTTGAAACCGTCCCCGACGGCAGTGGGATCTTCCAGCGGAATAGTAGTCTGCGTCGGGCCGTAATTTACGAGAATCACGTGACGTGTGCGTGGACGTCTGGTGGGAGAATTGTCCGGAAGCCTACCGGGGATCTATCGGATCCGTGCTCAGCGGAGGCGCTGCTGTACTGTGTCCCGAAGATAAACCGACATGTTCTCATAATGTTTTATGCATTTTTCTTCCGTTTTGAAACACTGCGTGCTCTTTGGTATAATTCGCATGTGACACGGAGGTAGTCAGACGGACGAGTCGCTCGGTGTACCCAGACGGCGGAGGTCGATGCTTGCCACAGCAAGTAGATAACCCCAGTCAGTGTTGCTGGCACCAGACGTGTCCCACAGCTGTGGGCGCATCTGCAGTGGTATCGAGCCGGCGGCGACCCGCCTGCCAAGTTGGCAGACCCTCAGCGCTCGGCTGTGGCAGAGGCGCCAGGCCGCAGTTGGGCCGTCAGCGCCGCCGCTACTCGACTCACAGCTGCCGGGGCCGGCGGTCTCGTGCCGACAACGGAACTGCCGACCTGGCCTCGTAAATAACTCACAAGAAAACTCCATCGGTGTCAACACTGTATTTGCCAAACTCTTCACATCTTCTTCGACCGAAGACGGACTGAACGACGACGGAATTAATTCGCCACATTCCAGAAACAGCTAAGCATTCTTTCATAACGAAATTTTCTGATCATTTGTAAAATCAGCTGCAATGTGAATCCGTTTTAACATTTCCTTGAAAAGAGGATAGAAGGTTAAACGTACTGTTGTGAGAGAGTACTATCTCTGTGGGACCGAGCGAGGTGGCGCAGTGATTAAACACTGGACTCGCATTCGGGAGGACGACGGTTCAATTCCGCGTCCGGCCATCCTGATTTAGGTTTTCCATGATTTCCCTAAATCGCTCCAGGCAAATGCCGGGATGGTTCCTTTGAAAGGGCACGGTCGACTTCCTTCTCCGTCCTTCCCTAATCAGATGAGACCGATGACCTCGCTGTCTGGTCTCCTTCCCCAAAAAACAAAATATCTCTGTGGAACTCTCGTGAAGGAAGTCAGGTCCAGCGCTATTCTCAGAGATGACCGCAGAATTCGCACAGAATTAAACAGAAAGTGGAAAACCAAACATTGGCTGTGCAGAATCTCCACCATGACTGTGACTCGGGTGTAACAGCAGCCAGCCACTGTACGTCCGTTCACAGCACTCACTCTGACTACGATGATAATCGCTACAAATGTATAACAGGCTCCTTGGCTACTGCCAATGGCTACTCAAATAGATTTTTAGCGATGCTGTGACTCTTTTTATTTGCAACGAAAACTGTCCTTTTGCAATGTGTACCACTAGTGATCACAAACTCCTTTTATAATAATCACAAATGGAGGAAGTAGAATAAAATCGGTGCTGTTTACAACACCCCCTCGCAATATGCATGCACGGTCTGAAGCCACGCCTTCTATGTCGAGCTGTTCCCGAGTATCTGTTCTCAAATGCTAGGTAATCAGAGGCGACAAAAGCAACGCTTCCTTACAAGGTCTTGCTTTTGATACCCAGTGGAAGACGAGAAACTACATCTACATACACATACATACTCCGCAGTCCACCATACGGTGCGTGGTGGAGGGTACCTCGTACCACAACTAGCATCTTCTCTCCCTGTTCCACTCCCAAAGAGAACGAGGGAAAAATGACTGCCTATATGCCTCTGTACGAGCCCTAATCTCTCTTATCTTATCTTTGTGGTCTTTCCGCGAAATATAAGTTGGCGGCAGTAAAATTGTACTGCAGTCAGCCTCAAATGCTGGTTCTCTAAATTTCCTCAGTAGCGATTCACGAAAAGAACGCCTCCTTTCCTCTAGAGACTCCCACCCGAGTTCCTGAAGCATTTCCGTAACACTCGCGTGATGATCAAACCTACCAGTAACAAATCTAGCAGCCCGCCTCTGAATTGCTCCTATGTCCCCCCTCAATCCGACCTGATAGGGATCCCAAACGCTCGAGCAGTACTCAAGAATAGGTCGTATAGTGTTTTATAAGCGGTCTCCTTTACAGATGAAACACATCTTCCCAAAATTCTACCAATGAACCGAAGACGACCATCCGCCTTCCCCACAACTGCCTTTACATGCTTGTCCCACTTCATATCGCTCTGCAATGTTACGCCCAAATATTTAATCGACGTGACTGTGTCAAGCGCTACACTACTAATGGAGTATTCAAACATTACAGGATTCTTTTTCCTATTCATCTGCATTAATTTACGTTTATCTATATTTAGAGTCAGCTGCCATTCTTTACACCATTCACAAATCCTGCTCAAGTCATCTTGTATCCTCCTACAGTCACTCAACGACGACACCTTGCCGTACACCACAGCATCATCAGCAAACAGCCGCACATTGGTATCCACCCTATCCAAAAGATCATTTATGTAGATAGAAAACAACAGCGGACCTACCACACTTCCCTGGGGCACTCCAGATGATACCCTCACCTTCGATGAACACTCGCCATCGAGGACAACGTACTGGGTTCTAATATCCCAGTCCCTCTACGTGGTCGAGCACGCTCCCAGCGAGTGCTTACGACGCGTCATGTGTGGCCCAGTTGATTTTAACCCATACTGCACAACATTACAGTTCCCATATACCGTACAATTCGGCTCTAATAACTGCCTCTCATAAGGGAAACTCCCCATCGCACTCCCCTCAGATTTTGTGGTGAGAGGGCCCAGTGGACAGCCCATCAAAAACTGAACACAAATCGAGCATGAAAACAGGAAGGAGGTGTCCTGATGAACTGCGAAAAAAGAAGCAAAACAGAAACAATGAACGGTTGAAACTCAAGATGTGCAGCATCGAAGATAGTTGCACAGCTACAGCGCGGTCACGGTCTTGGACTGCGAAGGCCAGATCCATGATCAAATCTCGCTCGTGCCCCAAAACTTTTTCACAAAATTATGAACTTACCGTCCGGTCGTTGACGTCACTGCAGTTCCTCTGTAGTCTTGGCAATTCTCATGCTGTACATTCGTTACAGAATATGAGTCACGTGGTAAGAATGTATCATAGTCGCAAGTAAATCTGGTGAATAGCGCCAGCAGGCGAGATGCCGTATGGGCCTTTCACAGAAATGAAAACAACAGATAAGCGCGTGTGAACTATGTTACGACAAAGGAATTCAAAACTCATTACGTCCAAAACGGAACGCAGGAGTCGTAACATGTGGCACTTGGGTAGAACAAATAGGAGATACGACATCTGGAGGTTCCTTTCTTAAACCTCGCTGTTGCAAACAGACATTACACTACGGTACAGATACAAATCTGAATGCAGTCAACAGACAAGTCAATAACCGGACGGACAGTTAATAATTTTGTAAAAAGAAAAAAAGGGTATGAGCGAGATTTGAACACGTATTCCCCGCTTCGCGAACCGCCCCCATGACCATATAACCACGACGCTGTAGGTACACAATCGTACTCGATGTTGCACATGTTGAACTTGGACCGTTCACTGTTTCTATTTTGTTTCCCTTCGCACAGTACAATATACCTCCGCCCCGTTTTCACGCTCGGTCTGTGTTCCGTTTATGACGGGCTGTCCACCGGCCCATGTTACCACTAAATTTGAGGGTTCCCTTGTCAGAAAACCAACATCATGCTTCAGATTTGACACCTCTCAACATAGCGCCATTCAGCCAAAGCTAATTACAACTCGCCTGAGCTCCTAAAATGAAAGTGCACAATTTTAAGAAATGCATCATCTAGGCGTTTATCCGTGCCGGACTAATATGGTAGACATATATTTATCGTAAGAACTCTAAGAACGTGAGATTCACGCACGGAAGGGCTAGCTTACAAAAGCTTTTCCTAGAGTATTATTCGTGAGTGTGGGATCCTTAGTAAGTTGGATTACATCCTATTCTGCAGTGGACAAATGAATTTAAGGTGTGTAGCGGAGGGCAGTCCCTGTAGCGCTAACATTTTCACCATTTCCCCCCTCTCCCTGTTCCATTCGCGAATGGTTCATGGAAAGGACTGACGAAGCGAGCTCAAATGACTCTCATTTTCTCGTCGCCGTGAAAAATAATTAAGTCGTACAGCACGATTGTCAGAGTGTACCGAGGGGAAAGTACAAGCGCCGCCCGGAGTGGCCGTGCGGTTCTAGGCGCTACAGTCTGCAACCGAGCGACCGCTACGGTCGCAGGTTCGAATCGTGCCTCGGGCACGGATGTGTGTGATGTCCTTAGGTTAGTTAGGTTTACGTAATTCTAAGTTCTAGGCGACTGATGACCTCAGAAGTTAAGTCGCATAGTGCTCAGAGCCACTTGAACCATTTTGAAAGTACAAGCGCCTAATTGGAAAAGTTGTTCTTGCTTTGTGTACAACTGCACTTTGTCATCGTGAAGTCTGATAGCTGTGTGCCAAGTGCACGTGTTGACTGCTGATGATTGTAATGAGCGTGTTTGTATAGCGCGGTATGGTTTTTGCGCTGTGCGGTGGTGAGGGAGTGAACGGGGTGAAACTCGGTGCACTTAGCTCGCAGTGCCCATGCGACGGACACATCACCACTGTAAGCAGGCTGTTTAGGTTTTTATGTTACTAACGTCACGTAGCGCTCTGTATGAAAATCACTGACTGTGCTGTGTGCAGTCTGCGGCTGGCTGGCATTGTTGGAATATTCGCTATTGTAGTGTGGGGTAGTTGGATGTAAACAGGTCGTAGCATTGCGCAGTTGGAGGTGAGCCGCCAGCAGTGGTGAATGTGGCGAGAGAGATGGCGGAGTTTTGAGAGCGGATGATCTGGACGTGTGTCCATTAGAGAGAGTAAATTTGTAAGGCTGGATGTCATGTGCTGATATATATGACTTTTGAACACTATTAAGGTAAATACAATGTTTGTTCTCTATCAAAATCTTTCATTTGCTAACTATGCCTATCAGTAGTTTAGTGCCTTCCGTAGTTCGAATCTTTGTATTTAGCTGGCAGTATTGGCGCACGCTGTATTGCAGTAGTTCGAGTAACGAAGGTTTTTGTGAGGTAAGTGATTCATGAAAGGTATAGTTTATTGTTAGCCAGGGCCATTCTTTTGTAGGGATTATTGAAAGTCAGATTGCGTTGCGCTAAAAATATTGTGTGTCAGTTTAGTGTTGATCAGAATAGGTAAAGAGCGAAATGTCTGAGTACGTTCAGTTCTGCACAGCTGTTTGAAAATCAAATAACGTAGAGGTTAACCAGTACAGTAATTGATAATTTTCCTAAGGGGACGTTTCATGCCACCAGTGGCGCACGGTGGTGAGGTGTGGCGTGCGCCAGCAGGTTCGGCCACTGCGGCCGGCCGTCGTCGTCGTCGTCATTTCGTGGGATGCGAGTAGGAGGATGCAGGAAGTAAGGTGTCGGCCGGCTCTTCACGGGACGCACACTCTTCGTGATGCGCAGCGCCTATCTCAGAACGTCTGCCGCTGGAGCTTTTTCAGAATCTAAATAACGATGTCGTGGTTATTAAACGATTCTGTGACGAGATGTGCCGCCCTTCATTGGATCTTCTGCATCTCTTCTCGGGTTCTGCTCGGTAACGGTCCCCAACAGATAAACAACACTCGACAACTGATCGAAAAATTGTTTCGTGCGCCGCTTCTTTCGCGGGAAAATTAATTTCTTTGAGATTCTTCCAATGAATCTGTTTGACTTTTTACTTTTTTTAAATTTGTTTATGTGGTCATTCGAGGTCAGGTTGCTCCGGACAGTTTCTGACAGGTATTTTATAATAGTTACTGTTTCCGTTGATTTCTCGTCGCAAGTGTGATCGGACAGCGATGGATTCTGTCCTCTGTTTGTGTCCGTTACGTTACTTTTCCGTGAACTGCCAGTCCCTGGGGCACTCGTCCATCTCCTGCGGGTCTCCCTGCCCGTCACTACAGCAGTACTATGGTGTTGCTACCGTCATACAGAGCTTCTGACGACGTCTGCTCAGACTTTATGTTTTAAACGTTCTGTGGGGTACTTTAAAAATTATCTTTCCCTCAACGTGTAGAGATCTACCTGCTATCGAAAGGTTCGAGTGAAAAATCTGGTGCGATACTCGGTGAGCTGGTATGTTGTTCAGTAAACGCAAGTCTGGAACTGTATCAAATGGCTTCCTGATGTCACGGAACAGAGTACACCCGGGAGCCTTCGTACACTTCACCCTGGACATCACAGACAAACAGAGCCAGCTCAACTTTGCAAGAGCTCTCTTTGCAGAATCTGTCCTGAATTTTGTGGCGGAGATGGTCGTTCTCCAGAAGTGAATATGTAACGATGGCGGTACACAGGATCGTTTAAAAACGTGGAAACACGGCGAGACGTAAATGCAGACGCCGGGCGAGCCTGTAGTAGGCTGCGCTGCTGTGTACGACCACAAGCGGCGTCTTTGCAGTGCCTCAGTATGGTGCAACTCTCACTCGTAGTCACAACAGTGTTCTGTGTAGTTCTGAGTGCGTTACTGCGGAGCTGAGCGAATTCGAACGTGGGCGGAATATTGTTTGTGTGCGTATGGTGCGTGCTTCTGTGATCAAGGCAGCCATAGTGTTTAGTGCTTCAAGAGGCATCCCATCCAAAATGTACACCGCATACAGCGAAAACAGCAAAACATCGCCTGCTAAGTCACATTGCGGCCGCATGTTTGTGTTGATTGATCGTGGCAAACGGTCGTTGGAGAGGATTCTGTCGAAAAAAGAAGAGGAGGACAGCTGCAGAAGACACAGCAGAACAGAACGTCGCACTCGCGAACCCTGTCTACAGCAAAACAGTGCGAAGGGAGCTCCATAATCAGGGCGAGATGGAATTCCGAAGCCAGATATCGGCAAAGCAAATCTCCGTAACTGTAAAACGTGGTGCCGAAATCATGAAATCTGGAATGTAGAGCAACGGGAGAAAGTCCTTTGCTCGCATTAGTCTTGTTCCACACTGTTTTGAACTTGTGGCGGAATTTACGTCCAAAAAGTGAAACACGGTGGCCATTATGTGATGATTTTGGTAGCCTTATAGTGGTATTCTATGGGCCCAGCGGTTATTCTGGAAGGTCGCATTACTGCTAATGATTACGTCACCGTTTTGGCTGATTAGATTTATCCCGTGGTACAGTATTTGTTCCCCAATGGTGAAGCTGTGTTCAAGACGACAGCGCGTGTGTTGACACATCTTGCATCGTCCAGGATTGGTTTTATTAGCACGAGGATGAATTGTCGCATCTCCTCCGACCACCAGGGTCAGCAGATCTCAGTACTATAGGCGCCCCGGTGGTCCCGGTCGCCTACGGTGGACTGGACGCCCGAACGATGACCTCTCCAGTTGTCAGGATGCTAGGAAATGACTGTGGACGCTTCAGAAACGCCAAAGAAACATTAATTCATAACAACTTTGTTCCTGCCGAGTACAATGTGGCTTGGTGATATCAACGACCTTCCCCGAGTCCTTGCTGACTCGTAGCGATGACACCAGATCAGCACCGCGCAGTCTTGCTAGCGCAGCGCCGCGCGGTGTGACGTAGCGGAGGAATGCCCTTAAGGCCGGTTCCCACTAGGGCTGCCGCGCGTCAAAACCGCGCGTCAGCGGCGTGGTTGCCATGGAAACGGCGTCAGCGGCACGGCGCGGCGGGCTCTGCGTCGCGGTTTGACCATGTCGAACCGCTTCCGCTGCCGCGTGCCGCGCTCCAGGTGCGCGCCGCCAATCACAGAACGCACTGAGCGTGACGTCAGGTACGGAATCCCGGGCCACACGAACTTTCGCCGAACCGCTGGCGCGGACGCGGCGGCAGCTATGAAATACTTATCATCCGATTCCGAGGAAACTATTCGGCAGAAAAATTTGATTCTTGGGCATGTTACAGCCCGATACCTTCTCTCGATAAAGGACCGAATTTCTTTTCGTTATTCGTCGTGGTTACTTGCTGTATCGCATTTACGTAAACCTTTACACGAAATTTTAATGAGTGTGCAGAGGTAAAAACGCATTGCGTGGACTTTGCGTACAGTTCATTTTAGGTAATACATTATTGCGTATGAAATTTAGTCAACATATCGAAATTGTTTTTAAAGCTGAGAGCAGAACGATAGCTATCACCGTTCTCGAGATATTGCATGATATGTCGGCGGACGGGCTGTGCCGTGAACCGCGCGCGGGTCGCTCGCGACGCGACCGATACTTCGTCCTGCTCGTCGTAAACCATGTGGTTGTATCAACTGCAAATTTCGTAAACGGTTCAAGAAATCTAAAAGCGTTTTTTTGCAAACGATAACTTGTAAACAGTGATGTATTTCGTCGCATGATAAATATCCAAAATCTGTTTATCTACCGAGATATGAAAGTAACTACAGTTTTTCAGAAGGGATAGATGAATTGTTTGAAACGGCATTTAATAGCATGTGGAATGAGAAGTTAAACCGAGACTAATTTGCTGGTACATCATAAGATGTCATTTGCTAAGTATCTACAGCTATTGATTATTTCCTTTCGTAAGTAACAAACGTTTTTTTTTATTTATCCAGTGTACTTTATTGGTTCAAGACGCGTTTCGCCTTTTACTTTAAGGCATCTTCGGTGGAATCTAGAATGATTATTGGTTCAAGACGCGTTTCGCCTTTTACTTTAAGGCATCTTCGGTGGAATCTAGAATGATTAAGTTTTGTTTTGATATGTGATACTTGCAGATTATGAGACAGTTCACATCTTTTTTTACGTGAATAACTGATTACTTACAGTGAATCGAGTTTTTGGCAGACATCTGCTTTTCCCCTCACCTGGTCACAAGTTGATGGTTGAACTAAAACTTAGATTATGGAACATAAGCACATTTTCACGTTCGCTCTTTTTTCTTCTGTCACTAGCTGTACACATTTTACCGAAAACACTGATTTGAAGTCGTAACTACAGTGTGTTCACCTCATGTCCCTTCCTGTTTGGTTTGTTTATGTACATGTTGCCAACCTAAAGAATTATATGCTGAAAACTAATGTTTGTTTATTTCTGTTCTCCTTATATCTGTACGTGTGTGTGGCTAGACAGTGATAGTTATAGAAAGTTGAAACTGAATGCAGTAGTTGTCAGACAGTGGTTGAAAGATTTGGTGTTCAGCTGATTTCAGTTTTGTTTTAAATGTTTTGTGGAGGAGTGCATGGAAGAGTAAATTCACTGCTTACATTAATAGATAAAATAGTAGAATAGCATTTCAACAGATGATTATTATCAGAATATATCACCCAGCCCCTTTGTCCTCACTCTTTGACGCCTCATAATATGTCCTGTCAATTTACCCCTCTTGTAGTCAAAGTTGTGCCGTAATTTCCTCTTCCTCCTCTATTTAATTCCGTACCTCTTCTTTAGTTACACGATCCTCATATCTAATCTTCAGCATTCTTATTGATCACCACGTTTTGAAAGCGTCCATTGTCTTCTTGACAGAACTGTTCATTGCCCACGTTTCACTTACATACAAGGCTGCACTCCTCACAAATACAGCACTCCACACAAATACCTTTGTAAAATAGTACCCAATCATTAGAATTTATATTCGATGTGAACAAAATTTCTTTTTCAGAACACTTTTCTTGCTATTCAGTCTTCATTTTATATCCTCTCTACTTCTACCTTCTCAATTACTGCTTCCCTTTCAAGTCATTTAAGTCTTAGAAATGCAGTTTGGTTTCTGTACAAGTTGTAGATAATCTTGTGGCCCTGTGTTTTATCTATGACATCTCTAGAGCTTCAAAGAATGTTTTAATTAAGATTGTCAAAACCTTTCTCTAAACAAGCAAATGCTATAAACACAGTTTCGCAGTTCTTCAGTGTATCTACTTAGCTAAGTGATAGGATCAGTATTGCCTTGCGTGTTCAGACATCTCACAGGAATCTAACATTGTGCTTATGTTAGTTTGTACAACCCCTCCCCCTCTCCTCTCTACAAATTCCTTCCACTTTCTAGCCTTCTCTTATTTGCTAAGTTCTCGCTTGCCAAATGAGTTCTTGACAGTTGCTTCTCCTTTGAGCAAAGTTTTCTTTGTTCTTTCTCATTTTCATTCCCCTACGTTTTCCAAGTGCAAAATCGCGTTGCAATTTTGGACTTTCTGTCAACTTCATGTTTAGACATTTCCCATGGCCTTCTTTATTTGCTGCATTTTTATATTTTTCCCTCTTGTCAAATTTAATATATCACGTTTTATTTAACGATTTCTACTGTACCTTCTTCCCGTTCACATACTCTGCTGTTTACACCACTTCTTCTCTCAAAGATATCCATTCGTATTCTAGCGGATTCCTTTCCCTGTTTCAGTCAGTCGTTGCATTATGGTAACTTTAAGATTATCGAAAAACTGTAGGTCTTGACTTATTCAAGTTCCATTTCCTTAATTTGTTACCATTTACTGTCTCTTTAGTTGTAAACTGCAGCTCGTAACCAATAAAGTATTGTAGGTTTGCGCCTGCACCGGGAAATGTCTTATAATTTAAAATCTGGTTTCGAAAACTTTGTTCCAAATATGTATTATTCTTTCATGATTCTTAAGCAAGGTGCTGGCGATGATTACATTATGCTCTGTGCGAAATTCTATCAGTGGCTTCCACTTTCATCCCTTCCCCCAAGCCTTTGTGTTCTTAGTGTTTTCCTGTACCTGCTACCGTATCAGATTTTAAATTTTTGTCTCGTTTAACTATCTGAATAATCTCTTTTGTCGTACATTGTTTCAATGTGTTAGGAGATAGTGAACAATCATGAACGGTAGTCATGAAACCTGTTTATGGTTAAATGAGAAAACATGAATAATGACGTATGTGAAACAGTACGTTCTACAGTAAATGAAAAATTCGTATGTCTTAACCCAACTTCGTCTTTTCTTCATGTAGGTGTAAGATATAGTTAATCAAACGCACCGGGCGTTCAGTGGGTCCCTCCCCGTACCTCAGTGGCTGTCCGTCATTGGCTACCGCTAGCGTCTGCCGCTTCCAGATGGGAACGCCAATTCCGCGAGCCTCCGCGTCAACGCGGAAAACGCTTGCCGCTGCCGTTGCCGCACGACGCGCTGCCGCGCTCTAGTGGGAACCGGCCTTTACTTTGGCCGCGCGTGGCTGGCGGCGCCGAGCTGAGCGGCCAGCTCGGCTGCGGACAGCAACCTGCTGCGCGTGGAGGCTCCGGGTTGGAGTCCCGGCGCTGTCGGCACGAGAGGCGTTCTCGTAGTGCGGAGTGTACTCTATCCCACCCCGTCTTCTTCCCTGCTCCTCCTGGTGGCTCGTCCGTGGTGGACGGGCGGAACGGGCTGCAGTCCCCCAGCGTCGTCGGCTCACCCGGTTGTGACGGCGGATGCACAGGGCCTAGGTCCCGCACAATCTCGACGACGGCTCACTGGTGTGGTCAGCATTGGCGGCGAGCGAGTCTGCCGCGATGTCTGCTAATCCTGGGTTGATGATTGACAGCGGCAGCAGAGAGGACCAGAGCTGGTACTGTCCCCTCACATCTGCTGCTAGATGGGCCGCCCTTACTGCAACATCTCCTTAATAGAGATTAACATGTCGATCACCGAGCTGAGTGCTACGCAGCGACCCAGTACACATCTAACTGCAAGTCTAACTGCGAGTGCCTATCAAAGCTGGCGTATTTAAAGGAAGCATCAGCGACGTTCTGACGTCATGCTCGTCTGTAACGAACGCATTTGTTCCACTTACACTGCTGATTCATCTGTCGTACTCGCCCCTTGGGTGTTCTTGCGACAGAGTTACATGTTGCTACGACAGCCTTACGCGAAGTTGTGAAATGCAGTACAGCTGACGCTATACCTCTGTCTTGCACTCTACGAAAGTCTCTGTCTAACACAAACCCGCGTGCTAAGCAATTCTCTCTCGCCTGTTGTGTGTAACCAGGCATTGCCCTTGCATGACGACACATTCCAATACATGTGCAATCCTCTTAGCTCTTGGCTAATCTACTGCCTCTGGCTCTCGGCATAGGCAACGAGACTTTGACAATATTCCACGTTTCCAACTCTTTACTATTCTGCGACACTACAGTATTATGTAGCGTTAGTGATTTACTTTGGAGAGTCGTGATCGCTATCCACTTCCATAATTGTTACCTGAACGTGTCTCTGTGTTGCAGGAAGAACAGCGTGAGATTCCTTTCAAGATCATACAGCGCTTTTAGACTTATATTTACCCATTTCGAGACGACTGGAATCTGTTACGAATGCGAACCAACGGTTTTACTACACCATATTAGGCGTGCTAATGTCTTGTGTTTCTGCTATTTCCGTATTTCGCCCACCTCTTGTATATTTTACATATAAACATGAAGAATGAAGAGGTGGCACTGGCCGGAGTGGCCGAGAGGTTCTAGGCGCTTCAGTCTGGAACCGCACGACTACTACGGTCACAGGTTCGAATCCTGCCTCGGGCATGGATGTATGTGATGTCCTTAGATTAGTTAGGTTTAAGTACTTCTAAGTTCTAGGGGACTGATGACCTCAGAAGTTAAGTCCCATAGTCCTCAGAGGCATTTGAACCATTTGAAGAGGTGGCCGTAACACGCCACATACAAATTATTAATAAATAAAGCTGATAGCCGAAGAATTCTATTTGGAGAAATGGACCAAAAAACATGAAATCTTTATTTCACCTTTGAAAGGGAAATCTGTGTTACTCGTTCTATTTTTATGGACATCAGCAGTAGCCATAGGTGTGCCACTGCTATGTAAACATGCCTTAAAGTCTTTTACTAAACGCTTGTATGTCGATACTGCAAGCTTTCTGTTGTCACCTGCATTCCCTTAGATTCTCATCTTCGTTTTTCTGGCTCTCTTTAGATGCAGCAACGATATTCCCAGGTCTTTCTTGTCCCTACATGTCCTGCTCAACCTCATTTGAGTTTTCTCAATCCTCTCTCCTATGTACCTTAATCCTTTCCTTTTTTTCAGTTTTGTTTCGTTCTTATTAACATTTGCCTGATACTGTCACCTTGTGTCTGATAGCTGCCTCGCTTTGCCTCTTCACCTGCAACATCGTTTCTTCTTGTGCAGGTTGATGAGCAGCTCCGTCACGTTTGTTTCACAGAAAGCGATCCGTAGAGATTTAACCTCGTCACTACTAACACTGCATGACGTGTGGGAGGTGACTCGTCATTGGAATTCACCCTAGTTGGTTCCTTTAATCACCGGTAAAATTATAAGTTTCGTAAAACCTAATGCAATGCGAATGAAATGTACGCACTAACGCTGCCTCGCTTTTTATGGCCCTTCACTGCAACCCTCTAAACGTCAAATCTGCCACGAACTAATTCGTGACATAAATCCAGTTCGATTCACGCGGCAGGCAGGTCACAAAAAGACTAAAGAGTGTACCCTCTCGCAGCTGTTATCATCACACGGGTTGCTGCAGTTATGAGCTGCAACAGCTGACGTCGGTGCATAATGGAAGCAGAAAGACACGATAAACAGCTTCCCAGTCGGAGCTGAAACGCTCTTCAGCGATGAAAGGGGTTCTATCAAGAGAAGTGCGGTGTTCTAACGTGTCCGCGACCTAACAACATGCCGGCGAGCTCTTTTCATTCCGGAGTGTCTCGTCTGAGGTCGGGGAGAGCCCTTAAATGCGAAGCCCTCGCGAGCAGCATTCCGAGCAGGGCACGGCGTTAGCCAGCGAGGCGACAGCGCCGCCCTCTGTCCCTGCGGAGGCGGAGGGTCCACTTTTGTGCGTAACGAGGTTGCGAGCTGGAGCTGCCGTAGGGCTCCCCTCGAATTTAAATGGGCCAGTCCTACCTCCGCCCCCTGAGAGCGCGCCAGCCCATTGCCGCCCCCACAGGTGGGGGGGGGGGGGGAGGAGAGTGACGCGGTCCTCAGGTGGGAGGGGGCCGCTTTGATGTGTCCGCCGCCAGTGCCTCATTTGGCGTCCGCAAATTCACCGGCAAGCCGCCTCTGGGAACACTTCCTTTCCCGCTAACCACAACAGTACGCTAGCTGGACACTGACCGCGATACAGAGTCTGCGGTTCTACGAGGAACTGTGGTCGTGTTCCTCGGCCTCCGGAAGGCGTTCGATACAGTTCCACATCGCCGCCTAATGGACAAGATTTGAACGAGCGGAATATCAGAGCAGCTGTACGATGGCGAACCGGGCACTCCAAGCGACCTGGAGCTCCGCGGATCCAGTGTGAAACATTTAATGGGAGACCCGTATTAACTCCTCGTATTGCTACACGTGCAAAATCTTTCTCAATCGTGGTTACTAGCCCGGCTTTGACCCGTGACACAGCGTTAAAACTCCTCGTCACTCCAAAATCAACAATTAAAACCGCTGTAGCAATCTAGCCACTTCGCGAAAGATTCCGAGATGTGACCACCGGACTAGAACATTTCACTGCTGACACTTCAGTACACCGCCTGCATCAGGCTCCCAGAAACTTCCGCCGACAATCACAACAACAAAAAAATCGGTACGAAAAGAATGACAGATAATTCATTCAAATTTCCACGGAAAACAAAACAGATTTACATTGTTTAATTAAAGCTACATCTACATGACTGCTCCGCAGTTCACACTCAAGTTCCTGGCAGACGGTTCTTTCACCCTACTTCTGTACCGTTCCAGTCTCTAATAGAGCACGGGGAAAGCGAACACTTGATTTTCCGTGCAAAGCTCTGATTTATTTTAGTACAATCATCTTTTCTGCGTCTGTAGAGGAGAATGTTGGAGATTGAAATTTCGCGAAAAGATTTCGCAGCAACGAAAAACCCCTTTGTTTTATTTGTAGCTATCCCAACTCGGTTATTGTGGTGTCACCGCCAGACACCACACTTGCTAGGTGGTAGCCTTTAAATCGGCCGCGGTCCATTAGTACATGTCGGACCCGCGTGTCGCCACTGTCAGTGATAGCAGACCGAGCGCCACCACACGGCAGGTCTCGAGAGACGTACTAGCACTCGCCCCAGTTGTACGGACGACTTTGCTAGCGACTACACGGACGGAGACACTCTCATTTGCCGAGAATATACATATCATAGCCATCAGCTAAGTCAATGGCTACGACCTAGCAAGGCGCCATTAGCATTATATATTGCATGTATCTAGAGAGTCTAGCATGTCTCATCAAGAACGATACCTCACGCCATCCTGCGTGAGCTTATAGCGTGCATTTCGGTCTCCTCAAACCACACTGTGTCGGCACTTCTGTCGACACATCAGTTATCATATCCGTTATACTGTGCCCTGTATTTTGCGATAATACAGAACGAAATGCCCACTTTTGGACTATTTCGATGTCCTCCGTCAATCCAAGCTGCCAAGAATCCCGCACTTGACAGGACTACTCTAGCAGAGAACTGATAAGCGTTGTGTAGCCACTGTCTTTCGTAGAATGGTTGTGTTCTGCCAATAAAACGTAGTCTTCGGTTTGCCCCCCTTCAACACCCACATCATCTGTGTGATCGTTTGTTGTTAATAACTGTAATCCCTAGGTATTTAGTTGAATTTACATTTATGTGCTTTATCACGTAACCGAAATTTAACAAATTCATTTTAGTACTCATGTGGAAGACCTTACACTTTTAATTGTTTTGCCGGCCGAAGTGGCCGTGCGGTTAAAGGCGCTGCAGTCTGGCACCGCAAGACCGCTACGGTCGCAGGTTCGAATCCTGCCTCGGGCATGGATGTTTGTGATGTCCTTAGGTTAGTTAGGTTTAACTAGTTCTAAGTTCTAGGAGACTAATGACCTCAGCAGTTGAGTCCCATAGTGCTCAGAGCCATTTGAACCATTTTTTTTTAATTGTTTAGGGGCAATTGCCACTTTCCACAGTATGCTGATACCTTCTCTAAATCATTTTGCAATTGTTTTTGATCTCCTGGTGACTTTTTTGGAAGGTAAATGACAGCATCATCTGCAAATAATGTAAGAGGGCTGCCCAGTTTGTCTCCAGAAAAGTTTACATAGATTAGGAAAAGCAGAGAGACTACAACACTTCCTTGGGCAACGCTACATATACTGCACAGGTCCGTAATTTGATTACATGTCGCTTGTGAGGAACAGTGTCAAAATCATTTTGGAACTCCAGAGATATGGAATCAGTTTCTCATCGCTTGTCGATGTCACTTAGTCCTACACGAGCATAAAGACCTAGTTGTGTTTCACAAGAACGATATTCCTGAATCCGTGCTCACTTTGTGTCAGTAGATCTTTTTCATGAAAATATTTAATAATATTCTAACACAGTATACATTCTAAAATCCTACTGGAAATAGACGTCAGTGGTATGGCTCTGTATTTCAGTGGATAACATCTATTCCCTTTCTTGATTACTGTACGATTTGAGTAATTTTCCACCGTTCGGATATGGATCTTTCGCCGAGCGAGCTATCGAGTATGAGCGAATATGGAACTATTGACTCGACATACTCCGGAAAGAATCTAATTCGTATACAATCTGGACATGTTTTTTTCGCCAACATTGATAGTAGATACTGTGATGGTCGCTATCTATTTGAGATTCAAGTTTCCTTTGAACCTTTCAGCAGCTGTATTATCGCAGTCAGGGGTCGGTAAAAGTAAACAGTTCTTAATTTATTCCGGTTGTCAGCTATAGCGTCTACACTAGCCAAGTCCGACGCTCTGATTCGACGCAACCGTGTAGTCAGCTGGCGGCTCGACGCCTTGTTCGGGAGCCTCCTCTGGCCAAGCGAGTTCACACCATGCTGGCCGAGAAAAGCAGGAAAGTGCCCGAGCAGAAATCCAGTCCCCGTGCGGGGGCCACGTGCTCCCAATGCTTTGCGGATCGTTCATCTCGGACGATGGCGGACTCCACAATTCCGAAATGAGCCACTTCAAAAGGAGGACAAGGAGTCGCCACCTGAACCACGTGGCGGCTGCAGGTCAGTCCCCGATTTTGCGAGTTGCCGTAACGCTCCATGAAATTGAAATTGTTTAACTTTCAGGCACTGCTGCAAATCAGAATCAGTTCCAGAACGTAGGCCTTCTCATTGGTCATTTCCTGCCTCGTGCAGAGGATGTTGGAAACACTGGCCGACACGGAGAAATTACTCTCCCAGTCACTAAACCAGCATTTAGGGTCCAGCCACAACGGATTTGTAACGGTTGCGATCCATCAGGTTCCACCTGATTCCCGCAGAAAAAAGAGCTAAAGGAAGACCCCATCGCCATAGCCGTGAGATGAAATGTTACAAAGTGACTCCGAGCGTACCACATGGCAGTGTCAGAGAATCATTACCTTTCATAATTAGAAATGATTAAGTCGATAACGTCGGAGGCTTTTCACGGATGATACAGAAGTGTCACGATGCCAGGAAATTATAGCGAGCTATAGTAACACATACAGAGGATCGATGCTTGGAGGGACACTGGTAAATGCATCGCTACATAAACAAATGTAAGGTACTGTGGCTGAATAGGTAGGGGACCCATCATTGTATGGACACACGAGCAGGACAATTTTTGGAAGAAGTCACATCCACAAAATACGCAGGACTATGCCTACGGAGTGATTTGAAGTGCAACGACGTCATGAAACTACTCGCGCGAAAGGCAGATGCTAGATCAGGACTCACTGGAAGAATCCTGAGGAAGTGTAGGCTACCCACAAAACAGGTAACTTACAAAATCCTAATTCGACCAATACTCGAACGTTGCTCGTCAATATGAGATCCGTACCAAATAGGACTGATAGAGAAAACAGAGAAGGTCCAAAGAATACGTACTTCACAAAAGTATATTGCTCCCTCCTAGGTTATCTCGCGAAAATATCGTGTGCCAACAATCGTTCTTTCAGCATACCATTTGCGACTGGATCAGGAAAGGCGGAGGTGGCGGTGCTACACAAAGAACACAACGTGGACTGCGGAGCGTACATGCGGTGAACTAGGGCAGTGGGCGCTTTAGAATGCTGCAGCAAACTGAGTTACGTTAATATAGCAGACCGAAACGG
Source organism: Schistocerca americana (assembly GCF_021461395.2). Taxonomy (NCBI): domain Eukaryota; kingdom Metazoa; phylum Arthropoda; class Insecta; order Orthoptera; family Acrididae; genus Schistocerca; species Schistocerca americana. The sequence continues at coordinate 41,472,533 of NC_060121.1, forward strand.
TATCATACAGTTTTCCGAATACGTGCCTGTAGCCACTATAATTTAACCGTGTGTCACCATATTTCTCTGTTACCCATATAGGCGTTTCCGCCTTTGTACTCTATTATGGAATTGGCATGGATGGAGTTCAGCCAACAGCTATGGCGTTAAGCACTGTCGGACTGGGCTAACACTTGGATGGGTGACCATCCGGTCTGCCGAGCGCTGTTGGCAGGCGGGGTGCACTCAAACCTAGTGAGGCAAACTGAGGAGCTGCTTGATTCAGGAGTAGCGGCTCCAGTCTCGTAAACTGACATACGGCCGGGAGAGCGGTGTGCTGACCACATGCCCCTCCATATCTGCATCCAGTGATGACTGTGGACTGAGGATGACACGGCGGCCGGTCGTACCGTTGGGCCTTCATGGCCTGTTCGGGCGGAGTTTAGTTTTTTAGTGGTTTTGGGAATGGAGTTGGCAGTCATGAAGCATAATCTCGTTTTCCTTCTTATCAACACAGCCCCAGTGCTGTGATCTAGATATCAACACTTCTGCAATCCTGCATCTCTGACAAGATCATTCAAGTGCCGCTGTCATAGTTTACGTTAGGAATTACAGATAACCGGGCTATCCTGTTCTTGCACACAATGCGTACATCCTTTTCTGAACACTGCCATACGGGGTGGCTCAACAGATGTCAATAGCTACCACTCGGGATCACTTGTTACATCAATTCATAAAATTTTTGAGAAGGTAATGTACTCCAGAGCTGTCACCAATCTGAATAATAACAGGACATTTAACTCATCACACTTTGGATTTCAAAACGGCCACTCTATTGAATCAGCTGTTTATACATTTACTGAGCACTAATACCATTTTAATGATAAAATATCACAGTTGGAACTTTCTGTGACTTGTGTAAATAATACCATTCTAGTTAGGTTTTATGGAATACGTATTTCAGGACTCTTTTGGTTTAGTTCTTATTTAGCGAATATAATGCAGAAAGTATCGCTAGGTTTTCCGAGAAATACAAAGAGAAACGCCACATCATCTGCGTCAGGAGAACTTAAAATGAGAGTCGTACAGAATTCGATCATTGGTCCACTGCCGCTCTTGCTGTATGTTAACGATCTGCAATTTTATTTTAATCAGGTGGCAGAATTATTCCTGTTTGCAGATGATACTAGCATTGTTGTGAAGCTGAGCAAAGAAGCATTAACAGAGAAAACAGTAAATGATGTTTTCACACAAAAGGGGTAGTTTTAAATGTTTAAAAAAGACAGTTCAGCCATCAGCTCCACACATTAAGCTTTATTCAATAATGGTTTCAGTTTTTATAGCCATCATCACTGGAAGGCTAAACAACAACAACAACAACATCATCAACAACAACAACATAAAAACGCAAGTAGTGTACAAAAACAAAAAGAATGAAAGATATCAGAATTATACTTATTTTCGGAACATCAGTACATCAGATGGATCAAAATGCATACTACTTATAATCACTCGTCAGTATACCATATACAACGATGTTCCAGAGTGGTATGTAAAACGTACATCATTTGGCTGATGTGACAAAGCATACAAGTAGGCTGCTGACTTTTCTATTGACCATAGTATACAGGGAGTTCGGAAATACCGTTTCAAACTTTGAGGTGCTACGGATGTAGTTGTCGGTCATACACATGTGATCAAACGTATCCGAACAACTGGCTGAAAAGACTCAAAAGTTCGTGGCGCCCTCCATCGGTAATGCTGGAATTCAATATGGTTTTGGACTAACCTTAGCCTTCCACTCTCGGAGGCATACGTTCAATGAGGTGCTGGAAGGTTTCTTTGGGGATGCCAGCCCATTCTTCACGGAGTGCTGCACTGAGGAGAGGTATCGATGTCGCTCGATGAGACCTGGAACGAAGTCGGCGTTCCAAAACATCCCAAAGGTGTTCTGTAGGATTCAGGTCAGGACCCTGTGCAGGCCAGTCCAATTACAGAGCTGTGGTTGTAGTGAAACGACTCCGCCACAGTCTGTGCATTATGAGCAGGTGCTCGATTGTGTTGAAAGATCCACAGTGGGAAGCAAGAAGGTGCATAAAACATCAATGTAGGCTTGTGCTGTGCTAGTGACACGCAAAACAACGAGGGTTCCAAGCCCCGCCCATGAAAAACCCGACCACGCCATAACACCACCGCTTCCGAATTAAATGTTGGCACTATACACGCTGGCAGATGACGTTCACCGGGCATTCGCCATACCTACACCCTGCCATATGATCACCACATTGCGTACCGTGATTCGTCACTCCACACAACGGTTTTCCACTGCTCAATCGTCCAAATTTTGCGAGGCGCCGTATGGTATTTACCGGTATGATGTGTGGTTTATGAGCAGCTGCTCGACCATGAAGCCCAAGTTTTCTCACCTCCCGCCTAAATGTACTTGCAGTGGATCCTGATGTATTTTGGAATTCCTGTGTGATGGTCTGGATAGATGTCTGCCTATTACACGTTATGACTCTCTTCCACTGTCGGCGATCTCTGTCAGTCAACACACGAGGTCGGCTTGTGCGCTTTTGGGCTGTACGTGTCCCTTCACGTTTCCACTTCACTATCACATCGAAAACAGTGGGCCTAGGGATGTTTAAGGAATGTGGAAATCTCGCGTGCAGACACATGACACAAGTGACACCCAATCACCTGACCACGTTCGAAGTCCGTGAGTTCCGCGGAGCGCCCCATTCTGCCCTCTCACGATGTCTAATGGCTACTGAGGTCGCTGATATGGAGTACCTGGCAGTAGGCGGCAACACGATGCACCTAATATGAGAAACGTATGTTTTTGGGGGTGTCCGAATACTTTTGATCACATACTGTGCCAGACAGTGGTGGGAGCAACGTCCGCTCCACGCGCAGTTGCTCGCGTCCTCGTTGACGGGTTCCCTTCAATGTGATGCTGCAGTAAGACGTTCCAGTTGGGGTGTGCGGCGCTCCGTGGAGCTGACGGTGAAGGTACCCTTTCTCGAAGGCGTTACGTAGTTGTGGCGAAAAGGGGATGCGATGAGTCGGACTTTGTGCATATCGCTCTTGATAAAGGCGCCGAACAGCTCTTCCATTACAGTGAGCTTCGCCATACAGAAGGATCATGTCGGTGTGTTCTGAGCACGTGTACTCAACCATGTTGCTCTGACACTCACAGACACGTGAATGAATGGGCCTCGAACCAGGTCAGAGGGGCAGAACAAACGCCAAATGACATCAGCCATTCTGACGTAAGCACCCCCAACCATGACTATCCGCTGGCAGACCTACGTAGCAAATGTGTTTTCGAACGACTGTAGCACGGGAACCTTACGTTTCCGGACATGGGTTCCTATAAAAAATATTATGTACTCACTCCCCTCTACAAGTCCGAAAGGTTTATAACGGGAACGTCCGAACGCCCTGTAAATCTTCATATATTTTAATATTCAATGGTTTTAACCTTTGGTCTTTGGTGTATCTTTGAAACATGAACTTGATATCTGTCAGTAATCTTTACGCAGTCTGTTATACGATTACACTGGGTTGCAACCCATTTATGTGATTTATGACATCAGCAAAATTTTTCATTTCACTCTGGAACATATTTGCATTTCGTATACTGATGTTTCATTTGTGAATATTACACAGTTTTGATCCATCTGATATACTGCTTTGTAAGTATGAATTATGGTTTTGATGTACCATAGGTACAATTCTGATGCTTTTCGTTCATTTTGTTTGTGTGCAATACTTAAGTTTTTCAGTCTTCCAGTGATGACGATTATAAAAATCTGAACCGGTAATGAATAAATTTGAATTGTACAGCTTACGGTTATAAAAATGGTCTCCTTCAAATATTTAACAGCTATAGCAAGTTACCAGTAAAAAAGTAACATGTCATCCAGTTTCGTACTGTCAAAAAGTTCCCACCCCTCTTATCACCGCAGTATACCAATAACAAATAATAAACTGAGTAGAAATATCTGGGTCCTTAGGTGTACATGCTGATGAAAACTTAAACTGGAGAAACCACTAATAGACTTTCTGCACGCCTAGGTTCGGATACTTTTGCCATAAGAATAATTGTCAACTTCGGGAACATAAAAGTGAGCAAATTGCGTATTTTCATTCACTGATATATTGTGTGTGTTTTGACTATACGAGCGCTCAACGGCGAGGCTGTCAGCACACTGGTACGTTATGAGATAATACTCCTCACTCAGGTACAAAGTATTCATTGCACGAAACAAAGTAATAAGAATGTATGTGGTTCACACATGGACATCTTGCAGACATCTCTTTAAGCCGTCTTAATTTATTTCTCAGCAACAAACGGACTTTCTTTAGGGTACACATCGTCATATGAAGCAACCCCACGCCCAGAATTTCTGTAAATATTGAAACTGACCAGCGGAAAAATGCTCCTACCAGTACACGAAAAAAGTGTACGCTCCCATTTTAAAAGACTCTGACTGAAATGCGAAGTAGCAGCTGCTTCATTCTACCATCCTTAGCACCTTAAATATTCACAAAAATTTGGCACGCGAACATATTGGCGCTCTTTTCAACATCCATCTCACCTCTCACTCCCACAAGCTGGTTTAACTGTAACTCGCTCACACCCACTTGTCCGTCGCTATAAGTCGCTCGTACCCATTCAGCGCCACTTGCCCATTCTAACTCACTCATTCAGCACGACTCACAGTCATTATATCTTTGTGTCTCACTGTGTAACACGCCCGGGGCTAAATATGGCTCGGGTCCCTTAAACTGGAATCTCGCTTCTTGACCGTGCGCCCTGTCCATACCACGTACCTGATACTCCCGCGGCGGTCGTATTCTTCTGCTCCACACTTCTGCTGGCTTGTCGGAAATTAAGCATATAATATGCAAGTGGGTTCAAGGAGCCACTCAGCACTATACGCAACACTGTCCTACGTCCGGTATGAATATTGTTATTGAATGGCGGCGGGCACACAGAGTGCGGTTTTGACTCACCGGCAACCGGCCTGCCGCACCGGCCGCCTCCGGGTTGTCACAGATTACAGATTCGGCGCAAGCCGGAGCGGCTGCTTGCGTCTGTTGGCGCATTCAACTGCTCTATCACACTGGAAGCAGCGGCGTGAGGCGGTTTTTCGTTCGCAGCTCGACATGGACACAGAAAGACTTATAGAGGAGGTGAGAGAATGCAACCATTTTGTATAATACACGCGATCCTGATGTGGAGGTAGAATACTTCTGCCCCCCGATATACTCTTGACAGAAACTGAATTCTCAAAAATAGTGTTCCCACTGTGACGTCCGTAACTTCCAATATCAGCTGCTCTAAACTCCGTAGTATGGATCAACGATCGCCAGGAGAACTAACGAAAAGAATTGTTTACAACAGAAGAACTGGGATCCACTATCCTTCGGGCATTTTAACATGATATGCTTTCCGTCCGTGCTTCCAAGGCAGTTCGGAAACCCCCGAAGTTCTAGAAATCCTTCTTCAGGTTTCTTCCACATCTCTGTTGTAGGTGTAGGTAAATACTTGGGCTGTAGAACAGTCCATATTGCCTGGCACATTCCTTTCACAATATCTGAGACTGTTGAACGTCCTAACCGAAAAGAAAAAGCTACGGTCTGGTGACTGTCGCCTGTAGCCAAGTATCTGAAAAAGATTGAAATGAATTATGCCGATAGAACGAATAGATCAGTTAACGACCAAAGATGTGTTTGTTTAAATTCAATGACGATGTTACGAATACAATGAAACAAAACTATCTATTTAGTAGAAAGTTCTCTCTATCGGGACATACGGAACTACATGTTACTATCGTTTGCTGTATTTGTAACTACTACAGATAAATTTATCACTCCACTCGTAACTACGTTGTGGGGTAGCATTTTCTTCCGCCGAACCTTTCATATGATACAGCAAAACTGAAATGGAATAATTTATATGACTTCTTTATGAAGCACAAAGAGGCCACAAATGGTAAAACTTACCTCAAACAAATGGCTAGTCTGTGCCTTGTATCAGCTGGCTTTCTCCAGTTCGTTGTGCACTTCTCGATGCTATCTTTTTACCAGGCGATGCAGTTCCTCGAAACATTCTCGCGACATACGAAAATATTTGAAGAACCTATCTTCGTCAGACTCTAGTTCAATACACAGACGATGGTATTCTCCTAAGCTTTCTCCCTTGCTATTAATGTCGTGCACCCAACATCTCCTCTCCTTGGTGCCATTTCGTGTCGCTAGTGCGAGCAGGAGCTCTCCCTCGTCCGAGCTACTCATTTCTGAACTTTTTTTTTTAAAAAAAGAAAAAAATCGCACAAAGATAACGTGTCCCGCGTGAATCTTCCAAATCGTCTAACGTCAAGGCAATCGCGCTGTGCATGCAAGCTTAATAATGGGGCTCGGCCCGTTCCACAGTGTAACAGCTGACGCAGTAACAGTCGCTGCGCGGCTGATTGTTGATGATGCGGACCGCGATGACCGAACGCTCGCTACAAGACACTGGCAACTCGAATGCTCTCTTTTGTGGTAAACTATATTGCTGATTGACGTCAGTTCATTCTGAGAGGCCGAACACGGCGCGGATGATTGATGTACGGTACGACAACTAAACGGGCGGATATTCAAAAACGTTATCGGCGGCACTGTTCATATTGCATTACTTCTTTGCACGCTTTTCACTGAATCCACTTCAATATCTCATTACTTCACTGTAATAAACTTGTAGCAACACTTGAACTTACATAACAATGTCTTTACATGTAGGGTTACCCACAGTACACACAACAGCTCCGCGTCGCGAGCCCGACTCTGCAAAAACGCGGCCGCCCGCAAAGATACGCCCCTACCAAGCCAGCGATATGATAGTAAACTTGCAACTGCCACTGTCCCCTGTCTCACATACACGGTCTCCTCCATTCTATGGTCTACTACTATGGTCTCCTCTCGCAGTCACTGTCTCCCTCTTGCTCTCTCTTACTGCTAATATCCCATACATTCCTTCCCACTCCTGCTGCTCACTGTCACTATCTCTCTCTTCCTCTTTGTCATTGCCATACTCTCTCTCTCTCTCTCTCTCTCTCTCTCTCTCTCTCTCTCTCTCTCTCATTTTCACTGGCTCTCACCCACTTCCACTTAACTCTTTGGTTTATTCCTCTCGTAGTGGCACTGTCTCCTACACTCATTTCCTAGCACTGTTCTGTCACTGTGAAGAATGCCCTCTCTTTCTCAAACGCTGCCATTGTCTCCTTTGCTCTTTTTATATCACAACCACTGTCTACTATCTTCCAGTGTTTATTATTTTTTCGTCTCTTCCCCACTGCCACTCTCTCCTCCTCTCTCGGCATGAAAAAGCTCGAATATGTTCGCATGCCAAAAGTTTTGGGAAAATTTTTTAAGGTGTTGAAGAAGGCAGAACGAGGCAACTGGTACACCACTTTTCAGTCACTGTCTTATAAACAGGAGCACATTAGCCTTTTTTGTGCTCCAATAGGAGCATTTTTAACTGATATCCTTCCATTCCCTGCTACACCAGGGCACGTCACACACATAAAAAAAACTTCATGGGTCAGTAAAATTTGGATAGTTTACTTATGTGAAATTTTAATAATGCAAAACTAGTTTTAAATCTCAGACTGGATTTTACATGAGCAAAAATTATGCATATGCTTCAGTACAACAACATGAGATTTCCAGAACCTATCTGCTGATGGAGGCACTTTACAGGATATTTCTCTTTGCTGTGTCATTGCATAAACTAAGTTTCCTTCTCACTCTGAGAATTAAGAGTGTGTGCCTATTTTAAATGCACAAGCAAGCTAACTATGAACCTCTGTATGCTGGTAACGGATGAGGGTGTTAAAAACGTTTCAAAGTTCTTCGAGATCGGGATCTCAAGAACATATTGTAAAAATTTCAGCTACTTGTTTGGATAGCCGGTTTGGAATCTGCAGTTCTGTTCTGATGCCCAAAAACGATGTTTTTCTGGACCGCCCAGGAACTAAATGGTACTTCCATAAGCCTCTTAAGGCGCGTCGTAGAGCACATTTAACACAAAAAGAACCAATCGATTTGCACCATTTGCCTAAGCTGGTGGAAGTGTGTAATAAGCAAATTTTCATCCTGTACTGTAGGATGGTTACAGAAAGACGATCCTTCTGCTGCGTGTACAAATGGCTCATAGACCATGTGCTGGCCAAAACGCTTTGCGCTACTTTTGTATCACCAATAGAAGCCGAGTCATGAGCTCCAGAAAAATCCTGTTTTAATGCGCGGCATCTTTGAATATATTAGGTTGTCGCACAGGTTATGCTACCAACTATTAGAATAAAGTGTAGGAATAATATCCGGATATCATTAGAAGTATGACCCTCAACCCCCTCCTCCGGCCACAGAAACAGACAGCAGAAACAAATGGAAAATAGTTGGAGCTACCCAGTACTGGGCAAGGTATCTTTTTCTGTATAGATACAATTAATTCTCTTTCGGAATCGTTTTTTACGACATTTAAACTCTTCACCCATGTCGGTTTGCAGAATTACTAGCATTGGAAAACATAATAATCTTGGAATTCTCCGTTAATATAACACCCTTCTTTATTACAGTTTGGACAACCATTGGCTGTAAATTCCTCACTAAATTTTCTTTCGCAAATACTGTCCTTTTGCAATTTGCATTGCATGTAACACTAATGATTTTTAATTTTTACTACTTGTTTATTGTTTCCACAAGGTTAAGAGTTTTATTTATCTTTAGATCTCAAACAAATCATCTCACATTCTTCACATCTGCAAGCTGTGTCACATACTTCTTGGTGATTGTTGAAGCATTCTTCTTTATAACAGCACCTATTGCAGTTTTCACAGTATGTCGTATTTTCCTCACTACTGTGTTCTGCACCATTACATAGCACTCCGGCTGTTTCCTCTATTTTGCACAAATGTACATTCTCGTTTTTATATGGTTTGTTACATTTATTACAGAAATGTACTGATCCTAAGAAAGCTGCCATATTGCTAATCACATCAAAGTGGTTGTGATTTTTATGAAAAAATATTTTTATTGCTTTCTCAACACCACAATAAATAACTGAAGTGAAACTTCAGTGCATAGAACATTTATTTGTCTATCCAATACTTCATTTTTAATATCCTCTTCATCATATTTGCCAAACTGGTTGCACATGTGACATGTTAATACGACTATTACAGCTCTAGGACAACATAGATTATCATTAATATTAATTCCTGTAATACACCTTCTAGCCTTTGTCTTCAGCTAAATTTATTATTTTTCTATGTTTACTACCTTTAGGCATTGATAACATCTGAATATTAAATGTGGTATCTGCTATATTCATAGATTCATCAGATGTTAATATATATCTGATTATATTGCACAAACACAGAACAGATTTTTGAGTAGAATTTGATGCTTTATATTCTGTAGAAATGGGATAAAACATTTTTGGATTATCTTCTTTTCGAAAGTTTGTTCTATTTTTAGCTACTTGTATCATAGAATTGAGTGTTTTCGTTATATAATCTGTTTTCTCACTAATGATATGCAGTTTACTAATATAAGCATCGTTAAAGATAATTTTATAGCCACCATACCAAGCTTTAAATTTTTCATTAAATTTGGATCTTAATTCTGTAATCCCAGATAAATCGTTTTTAGATGGTTTGTCCTCTTTTTCTTGATCAAAGAAATTCATTGTTTTTAATAAAATAACAGGACCCATCTTTTCTTCTACCATTCAAAAATTCAACTTTTTTAATAAAAATTTTAGTATAAATAGGTAATAATTTTAATAAATAAGATGATAGTTATAACTACTTCCCCAAAACTCATAAAAAATATGGATTTCAGAAAAACGAACTTTTGAAGAAGGAATATTTAGGACTCTGTGACACAGCAAAAGATTTAAAAATCAGGGGTTAGCCTTACAGGTGTAAACAAAATTTAATAGAATGTGTCGATAAAATAGAACACAATCATAGCAGTTTGAAAAACCTGTACGTCCTAAAGATTCAGAAATGGAAGTGTTATGTGTAAAACAACTCTGAGCTATTGCAAAGATTTTAAAGTTAGAAAGATTCTATAACTATCAGAGGGAAGCACTAATAGACTTAATAAAAAGCTATAAAGTAGTACTAGAAAAACCATTCAATAGGATTTAGAGAAGAAGAAGGGTGTCAAATAAAAACAAATAGCAAAAGAATATAAAATGCGTGGATATTCTTATATTAATGACAGTAAGAGTATTAGAAAAACAGAGTTGATAAAATTAATATTACAAGAAGAGGAAATGCTTACAAGATTACAGAAATTTAACTTTGATGATGCAATATTTTTACATTAGTTATTGTAGCGCTGTTTCAAAAATAAACTCTCACTTGTTTGGTATACTCACAAAAATTCAAATAATAGAATAACACAGACTCTGAAAAAATTAATGTTTTTAGTTCAAAGATTGGCTGGTTCAAATGGCTCTGAGCACTATGCGACTTAACTTCTGACATCATCAGTCTCCTAGGACTTAGAACTAATTAAACCTAACTAACCTAAGGACATCACACACATCCATGCCCAAGGCAGGATTCCAACCTGCGATCATAGCGGTCGCTCAGCTCCAGACTGTAGCCCCTAGAACTGCATGGCCACTCTGGCCGACTAGTTGAAAGATACATTAGTCCAGCTATGCCTTCATATTCTTTTCCACCAATAATTAATCTTCACCAAATTTTACAGGTATTTGACCAATATATTTAAATCTCCCAACATTTCTTAATCTGAAAATATATCTTTCACGTATGTTTATTTTCCAATATTTGAAGCTGATTCTTCATTTTTTACTTTTTTCTGTTTTTAATCTCTACTCTGTATTTATTGAATAAATCTTGTATTTCTGATTCGCTTAACATATAGTTGCAATGTTGAACATCATTAAATTCTTCTAAATAATGTTGGCTGTGGTAGGAAGCCATTTGTTTTTGAACTTCTCTATTTTCTTCAGTTGCTTTCAAAACATTATCACCTAAACATTCGATTCCTTGTTGTACTTGTTTGGTTCTGTTGATAACTGGTTGATCTTATTTCTTTTTAAATTTTTCATATTCCATTCTTGGTTGTTTTCTCCATTTCTTAAACTCTTCTTTAATTGTTCTTTTACTTTTCTATATTGTCTTGTTTTTAACAACTTCTAGTTTGTATTTTGTAAACATTTAATGTAGATGAAATAACATTATAAATATTTTTTAAATATTTATATTGTTAGTTAGTTGAAAGTGGCCATTCATTACACTTATGTTTTTATGAAATTCTGTAGGTATTAGTATATTATTATTATCTTCAAGTTTTTGCTTATTTTTATAAATTCTGAATATTTTGGTTGATCGAAACTTTTAAAATAAATATACAGATGATTGATTTTATCACAGTTTTGCCAGTCTGGTGCTAGAATATAGTTATCAACCATTAATGTAGTTTTTCTGCAGCCACATGGTCCCATTATTGCACATTGGATAGAGTTAGGCAGGAGTTTGCCATGCTTATTCTTCCAGTTCTTCTCCATAATTTATATTTTTTGTTTCCAATTATCATTTACTTAAATAAAATTTAGTTAATTAAGTAATTAACTATTTCAGTTGAGCAATGTTGTTGTTGTGGTCCTCAGTCCTGAGACTGGTTTAATGCAGCTCTCTATGCTACACTATCCTGTGCAAGCTTCTTCATCTCCTAGTACTTACTGCAACCTACATCCTTCTGAATCTGCTTAGTGTATTCATCTCTTGGCCTCCCTCTACGATTTTTACCCTCCAGTACTAAATTGGTGATCCCTTGATGCCTCAGAACATGTCCTACCAAACGATCCCTTCTTCTAGTCAAGTTGTGCCACAAACTCCTCTTCTCCCAATTCTATTTAATACCTACTCATTAGTTATGTGATCTACCCATCTAATCTTCAGCATTCTTCTGTAGCACCACATTTCGAAAGTTTCTGTTCTCTTCTTGTCCAAACTATTTATCGTCCATGTTTCACTTCCATACATGGCTACACTCCATACAAATACTTTCAGAAATGACTTCCTGACACTTAAATCTATACTCGATGTTAACAAATTTCTCTTCTTCAGAAACGCTTTCCTTGCCATTGCCAGTCTACATTTTATATCATCTCTACTTCGACCATCATCAGTTATTTTACTCCCTAAATAGCAAAACTACTACTTTAAGTGTCTCATTTCCTAATCTAATTACCTCAGCATCACCCGATTTAATTTGACTACATTCCATTATCCTCATTTTGCTTTTGTTGATGTTCATCTTATATCCTCCTTTCAAGACATTTTCCATTCTGTTCAACTGCTCTTCCAAGTCTTTGGCTGTCTCTGACAGAATTACAATGTCATCGGCGAACCTCAAAGTTTTTATTTCTTCTCCATGAATTTAAATACCTACTCCGAATTTTTCTTTTGTTTCCTTTACTGCTTGCTCAATATACAGATTGAATAACATCAGGGAGAGGCTACAACCATGTCTCACCCCCTTCCCAACCACTGCTTCCCTTTCATGCGCTTCGACTCTTATAACTGCCATCTGGTTTCTGTACAAATTGTAAATAGCCTTTCGCTCCCTGTAGTTTACCCCTGCCACCTTCAGTGTTTGAAAGACAGTATTCCAGTTAACATTGTCAAAAGCTTTCTCTAAGTCTACAACTGCTAGAAACGTAGGTTTGCCTTTTCTTAATCTTTCTTCTAAGATAAGTCGTAAGGTTAGTATTGCCTCACGTGTTCCAACATTTCCACGGAATCCAAATTGATCTTCCCCGAGGTCCGCTTCTACCAGTTTTTCCATTCGTCTGTAAAGAATTCGCGTTAGTATTTTGCAGCTGTGACTTATTAAACCGATAGTTCGGTAATTTTCACATCTGTCAACACCTGCTTTCTTTGGGATTGGAATTATTATATTCTTCTTGAAGTCTGAGGGTATTTCGCGTGTCTCATACATCTTGCTCACCAGATGGTAGAGTTTTGTCAGGACTGGCTCTCCCAAGGCTGTCAGTAGTTCTAATGGAATGTTGTCTATTCCCGGTGCCGTGTTTCGACTCAGGTCTTTCAGTGCTCTGTCAAACTCTTCACGCAGTATCCTATCTCTCATTTTGTCTTCATCTACATCCTCTTCCATTTCCATAATATTGTCCTCAAGTACATCGCCCTTCTATAAATCCTCTATATACTCCTTCCACCTTTCTGCCTCCCTTCTTTGCTTAGAACTGGGTTTCCATCTGAGCTTTTGATAGTCATACAAGTGGTTCTCTTCTCTCCCAAGGTCTCTTTAATTTTGCTGTAGGCAGTATCTATCTTACCCCTAGTGAGATAAGCCTCTACATCCTTACATTTGTCCTCTAGCCATCCCTGCTTAGCCATTTTGCACTTCCTGTCGATCTCAGTTTTGAGACGTTTGTATTCCTTATTGCCTGCTTCATCTACTGCATTTTTATATTTTCTCCTTTCATCAATTAAATTCAGTATTTCTTCTGTTACCCAAGGATTTCTATTAGCCCTCGTCGTTTTACGTACTTGATCGTCTGCTGCCTTCACTACTTCATCCCTCAGAGCTATCCATTCTTCTTCTACTGCATTTCTTTCCCCCATTCCTGTCAATTGTTCGCTTATGCTCTCCCTGAAACTCTCTACAACCTCTGGTTTAGTCAGTTTGTCCAGGTCCCATCTCCTTAAATTAGCACCTTTTTGCAGTTTCTTCAGTTTTAATCTACAGTTCATAACCAATAGATTGTGGTCAGAGTCTACATCTGGCCCTGGAAATGTTTTACAATTTGAAACCTGGTTCCTAAATCTCTGTCTTACAATTATATAATCTATGATTAAGTTATGCTCTGTGCAAAATTCTACCAGGCGGCTTCCTCTTTCATTTCTTAGCCCCAATCCATATTCACCTACTATGTTTCCTTCTCTCCCTTTTCCTACTGACGAATTCCAGTCACCCATGACTATTAAATTTTTGTCTCCCTTCACTACCTGAATAATTTCTTTTATTTCATCATACATTTCTTCAATTTCTTCGTCATCTGCAGAGCTAGTTGGCATATAAACTTGTGCTACTGTAGTAGGTGTGGGCTTTGTGTCTATCTTGGCCACAATAATGCGCTTACTATGCTGTTTGTAGTAGCTTACCCGCACTCCTACATTTTTATTCATTATTAAACCTACTCATGCATTACCCCTATTTGATTTTGTGTTTATAACTCTGTATTCACCTGATCAAAAGTCTTGTTCCTCCTGCCACCGAACTTCACTAATTCCCACTTTAGCAATAAATCATCTATTTTCAGAAAAATATTGACTGTACTTATGCAAGAGATACGTTATGTAGCACTTATGGTTTTTACACAATATTTCTAACTCCACATATTACACAAAAAATAATAAACTTTACTGTCAAGGACAAACGATCAAAATTTCTGTTGGTCAGCCTCCTTTGAAAGTGTAGAAAAATTCAGTCATAGAAGAAAGCCAAATATTCACATTAGAGCAGATGAATCTTTAAACCTAATTATCATCGAGAGTGATGTTAAAGTATATATGGATATAAAAGGCAGTATTGGAAATATGCTTGGATTTTGTAAACTAAATTATTGATGTCAATAAAAAACTTTTGCAATTAATGTTCATAAAATTATTCCATTTGAATTAATTAATATAAATTTTAATTTATCTGATGGTATGTTTATAAAGCATATGGCCATTTTAATTGAGAAACTATCATTCATGAACCACATTATCCTATATACATTACGATTTTTTATCCTATTCAAGATTTAGAAACTACTACAACTGATGAAAATGACAGTTTAATTGACTCTAATAGTGCTTGTGTATAATTGTTTCAGAAATGTCTTGATAATTTTTTACTTAATAAATCATTCCCTGTGAATGAGAAGACTGAAAATAACCTAAACTGCCGCGACAAGGCCAGAGAGATAAATATAAATACTGGAAATTTTTGGGTTCATCCTAATCATGCTCAACTGTACATGAGCTTCCGTATTGTTAGAGCTCATGATACAAATTACCCAACTTATGATGGAATATCCAGTAAACAATTAATTGATAATTATGGCTGTTTAACATAAACTGTTTCTTTACTGTTTGTATACATGTAAATGATAGTTTTTAAAATGGTAAATATAGATTTTTGAAGGTATTCATAGATATGAATCACATAGTGTGGTTTTCCTGATGTTTACAATTATTTGGTCGATTTTTTTAAAGATTGCAATGAAGCAATGTGGAAAGATTTAACTTCAATTTTTACTTGGAGATGTAGTGCGAATGATACATTTCTTAGACTGACTGACCATAATCAGGCCAGTGTCAAAGATGCAAGCACACTTTATAAGTGTGGTTTTTTGCTGTTCTTACTCTCATTTACCTCTGCCTGCTGCCGAACTAATAGTTTCCTAGTTGGGTGAGTACTACCACTGATTCACCTCCTAGTACATTAACTTACTACTACCAAGGAACTGGGACAGACGGTGTGGTGCCTCAATCACTGATACTTCCACATCCATGCTACTTTACCCTAGTCACCTCGTCCCTACTCATGGTCCCGCCATCCTGCAACCACTTTCCATGAGTACTCACAATAGCAGTAATGGAAAACTGACCAGCTTTGTCGTTTCCTAGATGCTGGTTCCCATGCGCCGTCTGTAACAGTCTGGAAGGTGAGGGATTTATTGCAATCCCCCCGGGAAAGTCTCGTACCAGACGAGTGTAGCCCCAAATGTTTGCGTGGTGGAGTAATTATGGTGTTCGCATACATGGAGACAGTGTTTGTGCAGGAATCGCCGACATACTGTAACTGAGGCGGAATAAGGGCAATTGGCCCGCAGTCGCCGAGGCAGATTGAAGACCGCCTTAAAAACCATCCACAGGCTGGCCGGCACACGGGACCTCGACACTAATCCGCCGGGGACCGGCACGCCTTCCCACTCGGGAAGCAGCGCATTAGACCGCGCGGCTAGCCGGACGAGCGCTTATTAATATACTAATCGCGTTACCTTAAACTCATCGTCTCCAACCGATAACACCTGTTATTTTTCCTTTTATTATTTTATATGTGGCGCAGGTCGTTCACACAGACCGCCTATAACGTTTTAGCAGTGCCTGAAGTGGTTCACAATTTTTGTCACGAATCCATTGTGTCCATTAGCGTTATTTCTACTAGCATTCTTGTCTGCAGCAAGTGATTGTTTCTGCAAGGCGGCGTGCGCTCGACGGTGGCCACCCTGTCGGTCAGCTCACAGCCTGACCCCCGCGATACCGGCTCGTCACTTAAGCGATCACTCTGCTCGTTTACGGCGCGCAGGTCGTAAAGCGCGACCGGTCGTAACCGCGCGCAGGGCCAGCTGCGCTCGCCGTCTCACTGCGCCCTTTCTAGCTCCTTTTCTCTCTCATTTCACGCCATTTTCTCGTCTCTCTCACAGGTGGTTGTGGTGCCGATTTCCACTATCCTGCCAGAAGAAGCGAACGTGTACAAAGCGAATTTGAGTGCTCGAATTTTCGCGACGGCGCACTCGGGCACCACTCTTTGTTTTACTGCAGCGCAAGGCCTAAATGATGCTTCGAGCTGCCGTCGGCTTTCTGTTGTCAGACTGTCGTAAACAGTAATCGGCACACGACAGTCAGCCGACAGTCAAGCTGGAAGACACCGTCGGAAGTATGAGATATTATTTAAATCGCGACGAGAAATCTGAGAGAAATTTATGCCACATTTTAATTATTTTAGGTATTATAAGAAACATACAAGTCATTTAATATTACTAAAATTTCGTAAAAGGTAAATGGTAAACTCTCTTTTACAGTTATTAAAACTGTGTTGGTCGTATGATGAAGATGAAGGTGGTAGACACATTGCAGGTAGATCCGAAGTCGTCGAAGGTAAGTGGGGGGAGGCAGCAGTACAGCATTGGAGTGAGGTGTAGCGGCGGTTGAAATTTGAGTTATTTTTTGTTTAGAAGTAGTTGAGAGTGCAAGTAACAGGACAGGTGTGTCACCACAGTTATAGGAAAGAAAGAAGAACGTGAAGAAGGAAAGACAAGAGTGTGTCGGTGTGTGATATGGCGAGCAACTTGATGCGGTGGGTTTGATCTTACAGGAGGAAAAGACAGGAGATCAGTTTTCAACATTCCCCAAGCCAGTGTACAGTGTATGGCAGAGCGTACATCGTACCAATATTACCGAACCCAATGTCCTATTCCATCCGCGTGTAAGAGCGAGGGAAAATGACTGTATACATCTCTGTAATCGGTTTACCTTGTTCTCGTACACTCCGTCCGAGACATACGATGGTTTCCACAGAATTTGCGTACAGTGTTCTCCGAATACAACTTGTCACACAGGGTTTCGTGACAGTTACACCTTCCTCCTCCTATTTGTCATTTAAGGTCCCCTGAGCATTTCTGTTACATGTTTCTGTACGTAGCAGTCAGTCCGTGCATTCGTGTTATGTCTGCTGTCGTGACTATTCGATAAGAACTCAAGTCACTGAAACAGCACACTAGATGTAATTTGTTCCTTGTCCTTCAGAGTTTCGTAGTGGCACTGTTTGTTGTTCTGGTCGTCTTCAGTTCCAAGAGCGGCTGTATGCAGCCTACCATGTTACTGTATCCTGATCAAGCCTCTTATCTCCAAACAGTTACCACAACCTGCGACCACTCGTCCCTCCTTATAGAAGTCGAGCCTTGTTCCCCATCACCCGCCGCTCTTCCTTCTGTTACCTAAAACAGCTCTTCCTCGATGCCTCAGTATGTGTCCCACCACTGATCCCTTCTTTTGAAGGAGCTATGTCGTTGCTTATCCGACACAGCCCTCTAATCTTCAGCATTCTTCTGTAGCAACACATAGGAAAAACTTCAATGCTCTTCTAGCGTGTCCTACACACTTAGTACATTCCATTGTCTTATAAGGCCGCATCTCAGACAACTCCACGTTTCACCATCAGAGAAGACTTCCTCACACTCAAATTTCTATGCGATGTTAACACATTCTTACTCACCAATAACCACCTAGTTTCCCCCAGATTCTTTACAGAAAAGAGCTTCCATGTGTAAAAGAGCTAGAGGTGTCAAACAGCGGAACTTATAGTCTGGGTAATTCGTGAACCTGTCGAAGAGAAGCTACTTTTTCGCGCGTCTCAATGCTTATGACGACCTATTTCCCGAACTAAGCGTCGTACGATGATATAGTTTTGCAGTTACATTCAGTGGTATTCGTGGATACTGTCTGCAAAATATGTTACGAACATTGAAAGTAGCAAAGAAGTGGTAAATTGGAACATCACGCCTAATGCTGATGTACGACTGCACGAACAGCGCAAATGTAGTATGCGACAAACGTTTTTTGCTTTCGTTATTTTGTGGGAGGTGTCAGAGAGGATAAATTTCGGAAAGCTTTTAAATAATGTGTAAAGTTCACTGGAAGTAACTAAGAGCTCTCATTTTCAAATAGTCAATGAGTATAACCTGGGTAATTTTCGGTCCTCAAGTTACACTGCCTGAAGATATATATATACACTTTCTAACTTCTACGCTTGACTTACGATCTTAAATGTTGTAGGAAAGTTCTGGTGTTGTGTAAGTACTTTTGGATTACAGCAGACCACTCACAGAAAATGAAATGTTAAGTCGTTGATAGGCACACACAAAAACAAAGACTACTTGTTATGTTTCGCAGTAATCCTATTTCGGACTAAAGTACTCTGAGAACACAAACACACACACACACACACACACACACACACTCTCTCTCTCTCTCTCTCTCTCTCTCTCTCTCTCTCTCTCTACGGCAAGAAAAAAGGAATAGAAGTGAGATAGTGTTAATACTTTCATCCTTCTTTACCTCCTCTGCATTACTGCAGGTGACGTGTCACTGAGCACATGTACTGTGCATGCAGTACACGTGAGGTGCCTAGTTGTTTCCACTGCCCTGTGTGGAATACGTAAGTTCTTGTACAGTTCACTAACCTGCTGTCTTCATGATGATGATGTCCCCAGCGCAGAAAACAGCACGCATGTTGTGGATCCTTTTTCTTGAGGCTGAAATTAACTTCGCAAGGAAGTGCTGCTACGAATAAACTATAACTCATTTGGCATGCCACTCGCGTTTTTTTTTGACATAGACACGATAAACTATTCTTGATCACAACGTATTGAACATATCTTTCCACAGTCATTATATCTGGCTAAAATTACATGAAATACATCCTGCCAGAGACAACATGTCTGTCTACTGGAACGGTCAGAACTGGAGAGCCAGACTGCCCGAGACACTTCGCGCGCCAAGCCAGCAAGGCGTGACCCGAACGCCACCGAAGTGCATCGGCAGTAATATCGTCAGTCTTTTGTTTTAGCAATACTTTGATTTTAATAATTTTGAAATGACTGGTTGGTAGCTGGCTGTTGAGAGATGTTTATTTAAAAAAAATGAAGTAATTTGGATGGCAGGTTTCATTAATAATAGCAACTAAAGTTTAATGTTTTGGCGCCCTACCGCCGAACACAGCAGCCAATCACAGAGCAGCAGCATCATGCAGGCGGTCTTTCTCACGGGAATGGTACCGAATCTAACATCTGTCACCGGTACCTCATCCCACATTGCGTCATCTCTATGCTTCTTGCATCTCCACACACAGGTACACACACGTCAGCAGGTGGACTAGGTTGTTGTGGCGGTAGTGGCAGGTGGAGTGGGCAGATGGAGGGAGAGGCGGCAGGCAGGGAGATGGACTGGGAGTGGGCTCTGAGGGGGGCGGCCGCTTTGGCGGCTAGGAATCTGGGGGAGGGCAAGGCGCGTGGTGCACCGTTGCCAGTGTAGCTTGGGAGTGGCGCACAGAGGGGGGCAGAAGCTGGCGTGGGAGAGGGCGACAGGACTCAGGAAAGGGAAACTCTCGGCTGGAGCGCGTAACGTTAGTGGGTCACTAGGAGAAACACGCCAGGATGGCTTCGGGAGCACAAAATGTGTTGTCAGGGTAACTCCTCTCTGCACGGCACAGAGAAACTGGTGGTGGGGGGAGGATCCAGACAGCCCGAGTGGTGGAGCAGCCACTGAAACTGAGAGTGTTGTGCTCAGCTGAATGTCACTTCCCTGCTTTCAATGGGCTTCAGCTGCAGTCAGCTGTGTGATCTTTCCGCCCTGGAACTTTCTCTATCTTCGTTTTTAAGATCTATAGAAGTTATTCTTTTATTTGTTGCTACTGTTATTCGTTGTTACCATTATTCGTGGTTACTGTTATTTATTGAGAGATGGTCAACGATGTCAGTGGGAAATTTGTCGAAAGTTATAAGTTGAATGGAGGGGAAACATATAGCTGACCAGCGATGCCGATTTTTAATGGATTTTCATAGTATAAACATCGACAAAGTGGTGAGGCTTGAAGAACGGTGAGTCAGTTCTGGTCCCGCTGTCAATTAGGTCTGGACAGATCGACACTGGCAATGCCATCAGCCAAAGGGGGGAGGGGGGGCAGTAGAATTATTCGTCTCCATGAAGGCACCTCGCCAGATTTTCTCCCACACAGTCTCCTGTCTTTTAAATAGAAAAAAGACAGGAGATTATCACGGAGAAATGAACCACATTAAATTTACAAACTAGTTTGAAGATTCACTAATAACAAATCTCGGAAAACCATCAACAAATGTTCTAGATAACACTCCTTACAATTCTGTTGTCCACAAGGCATATATCATGACAAACCGAAAAGAACAAATGATTGACTGGTTTCAGCGTCATAACGTCGATGTAAGTGTTGACCCGAAAATTGTGGAGCGTATGAAAAAAAATCTCCATAAGACACAGTTCTTCTTGTTCGAAACCGACGAACCGGCAAAAATACATGGGCACAGAGTCGTTAGGCTACGACTGCCGTTTCAACCCAGTGGAGTTAATATGGGCGCAGGCTAAAGAGTACTTTGCCAGAAATAATAATAAATTTACCATCTGTTCAGCTGAAGCACTCACAAGAGAAGATGGCGGGAACTCACTCTGGAAGAAAACCGTCAAACATACGCAGGGCGTCACAGAGGGAGCATGGCAGAACGAAACTCTTGTGGAAGACTCACTGGAGGAGGTGATAATTTCACTACAGTGACAACAGTCACTATATAGTCCTTCACTGTGACGAGAGAGATGGCAGCGGAGGTTCTCGGTTATCCCCGTAGAAACGGAGCACAGGAGGATTGAGCTGCATGTATGGCGTGCGCGCTTTACATCTGCAACTACCTACATAGCAAAATTACATCTTGGTAAGTTTTGAAATTTTGACAAGAAGCCATAGCAACTAATTTCAAAGGAACGTCATTTTAGGAATTTAGTCTGTATCACACAAAGTAAATATTACTGTATACAAACAACTGCTGTAATACGGAGGCCTGTTTAACAAAAGATTTCCCGCCGTGATAAACAAGCTTCATCTTACTTTTTGTTCTATTAGAATTAATGAGGCTCATCAGAAAAATTAATAACAGTTTCATTACAAACCTATAGCGATCTGTTTCGCGTGGCGAACAGTACGGGCGCACGATTAGTAGTTAACGCGCTAGCGGACCATTTTGCGACATATTTTACTCGAGTTATCTCGCGTTAGAGATATCCTACAGAGTTCTGGATTGTAATGTATGAAATTCTTAAAATTTCGTTCGCATAATGAATTCACCTAACTTCAATAACGAAAAGTTTCGCGCATGTCGAAAATTCGGAAACGTCTTGAGAAAATGCATTTTTGTAAATCGTCCGCAAATCGTCTAATAATTATTTCCTGCAGATTAAACTAAAATCAAAACGTAGCGTAACTCTTCGAGGACACATTGACAGAATTTTCTTATTTAAAAAGTGAATAGTTTGGCTGTTTGGGCGAGTTGCACGAAGTGTAATATTACGCGCGTGTTCTGTGTGGGACGTGGCAACTCTGCTTCGTGTGTAACCGTACTCGTGTGAAGTGTCAATCAACTTCGGACAGACTATAGTCCATCTGGAGAAATGCAGGACTTGCACTATTAGTCCAGCCGTCACCGTATAGGGCACATAAGCAAGTGTGTATGTGTACGTGTATTTTACTCTAGTTGGAAAAATGATTACTCAGAAAGCTAGCGAGTCTTCTTTCTTTTCGTGTGTGCCTAATGACGGCAAAGCAATTTTGCTTTTTGATGACACGTCCGGTTTAATCCAAGAGTATTTATTACGTTAAACCTTCGTCCTCTTAATGAATTGATTATGACAGCGTTTTAAATTTTTATATTTGGTGAATAACCAAATGCAAAATAGTTAAAATAAAATTTTATGCCGCGAGTAGCCGTTTTCGTAGGCGACGTCCCAACTGGGCTGTCGTGTTTCGTGTCGTTTAGTGATCTACACCAGAAACGCTTCGCTAACAATTCGCATTATGCCGTGAGGTCTGGCTATCATCCCCTAGCGGTAAAGTTGGAAAAACCTTAACTAGGGTGTGACCCCAGGGTTCCGTCCTAGGTCCCCTGTTCTGGGATATCCACATGGAACCACTTCTAGACAGTTTGCAACAGAGTGAAGAGGTGCTAGAGGTGATAGCCTACGCAAATGACCTTCTGCTGGTCGACGGCCGGAGCCGCGAAGACATAGAACCAAAAATAGAAAGAGCTATGGCAAAATTGCAACTATGGTGTACTAATACTGAAATGTCTATTTCACCAACGAAATCAACATGCCTATTGCTGAAAGGCCAGCTAGTAAGAAACCCTACAGTGAGAATTGGGGGCTCACCAGTTCTCAGACGACAAGAGACTCGCTACTTGGGTGTCACATCGATGAAAGGTGGAACCTCGGAAGGCACATTGAGTCTGTAACCCAAAGAGCACTGCAAGTACTCAATAACCTAATCTCCATAGGACACAAAAGATTGCGCCTTCCACCACACCTAATAAAGTTGTATCCCGACCGTGTGGTTTACGAGGGCCCCCTTTTCGATGATGTAGCGGCTACATTAAGACAACTACTTCCAACCAACAACACATACGACTTACTAAGACACGAAGAGACTTTCGAAACTCTGAACAACTTGGCAAACGAGGTATCACGAATAGCTCTGACTGCATACCTGAGGGACTTTCGCGACTAGAACCAACCACTGAACGTGTCCTAGTACCCTAATCCTGTACCGCCTGTGCGTGGACGGGTCGACTTTTAGTTGGAATCCGCCACGTGCAGGGCTGGGGGGACTGGGGTACACCTATTCTCGACTAAGAGAGCATCGGATTTGACATAGGTTAGTTAGTAGTTAGTAGTATTAGAAGTAGATACTAAGCAATTTTGTCCTGTCCAATGTCAGGGGCACGCTCATCGGGATTAGCTCGATGAGCAAGGCCTTGAAGTAGGTTTATATCTAGCCTGACACACCTGTAACGCTGTAGGCAGTTAGCAAATAACAAGTAGGTAGGAAAACTATCAACTAGGTAGTAGTGTATAGATTAACAATCGTAATCTGCCTATTAACATGTACTGTGTCACACTGTCTATAGCTCACAAATTAATTGTAACATTCTAATAACTGTAATAGCTGCTGCTAGCATACAATATTGTATTAACATTAGGACCCACTAATGACTAAGGTGGTGGGTTAATTTGTATAACTATTATTGTTGTTGTTGAAATAAAGATTTAAAAAAAATCGCATTATGCATTTAATATCCCCTTTAGTTTTGCCATCGTCAGATACCTTGCTGCCCGAGTAGCAAAACTTGCCTATTGCTTCTAGTGTCTCATTTCCTGGTCTTTAATTTGCATTATCTCCACTTCGCGTATACTTGCAACCTGGTAGAGCAGCCCAGTGAATACGCTGCGGTGCGGTGGGCGGTATGCCGGTCCGGTGAGGAGCGCGGCAGAAGGACGGGCTATTGTCGCGCCCACGTGGCGGCCACAGTAGTCGGTGAGCCCGGCGTGGTCGATACCGCCGCCTTTGGGGCCGTGTCGGTGCGCCGCCAGCCGCTATCGCCAGCTGTCGGCGTGTCTTTGTGGCGCGCCATTAATCAGCCCGCCGCAGTGCGCGCATGCGCCACACAATTGCCCGCCTGTCTTTCAGCCACCCGCCACAGCCTCCAGTCCACAGCTGACGCCGCTGCGTGCAGAACTACGAGGGCCTTCGATTTTCTTGTCTAAAAACTCTTAAAGCTTACTAAACAAAATAAACGTTCTTAAGATTATACGCCTTAATTCCTCACGACTGCAAGATATGCATCCTGGAACCGAACACATTTCTCCCCTCAAGAAACCAGTTTCTTGATATTTTCACTGTACAATGTTCGACTTTGTTGATGGAGCCACAACCTCACCTCTGCTTACACCGCTTCGTCATTACCGAAGTGAACTTCTCGGAGGTTTTCTTTAAGTTTTGCAAACAGATGAAAATAGAATGAGGATACGTCGGGACTGTATGGAGTACGATCGACGCCAGCGAACCCGAGGCGACGGATTGCCGCTGATGTTGCACGGAGCTGGTGTGTGGTCTGGCTCTGTCGTGCTCGAGGAGCCGGTGCTCCATGTGTGGACCAACTGTGCGAATTCGAAACTCGACAAAGTTACGTTACACGCTTCCACGTCACACGATACGATTTGCAGCCGTCTAGCAACAGAGGGCTACGGACATGTAGCCACCAAGAATAGAGATGTAGAATGTTAATAACGCTGGTTTTATTTAAAAAGCTTTGAGACCTTTCGCATAAAAATTTCGAAGCCTTTACTTTTCAGCACGCCCTCGTGCAAATAGCGCTCCAAAATCTTAAAGGAACTGAGCAGAATAACTAAAACGTGGGAAAAAATAACAAGTAATGGAAGTAGGATCATTCAAAAATTAAAGATACAAGCGTAAAATATGTAAATCACAGTCATTCTAACATACTTACAGAAGGGAAGGAGCCCTGGAAGCGGGGAGTATCCGTTTTATGCTTGTTGATTTTGAGATTTCATTCAGTTGAGTTATTCAAAAACGTTCAAATGTGTGTGAAATCTTATGGGACTTAACTGCTAAGGTCATCAGTCCCTAACCTTACGCACTACTTAATCTAAATTATCCTAAGGACAAACACACACACCCATGCCCGGGGGAGGACTCGAACCTCCAGCGGGACCAGCCGCACAGTCCACGACTGCAGCGCCCTAGACCGCTCGGCTAATCCCGAGCGGCAGTTCAGTTATTCAAATATATTATTATGAAATCCGTTTTATCGAAGCAGTGAATGTAAGAAGTGTCATGTTGAAGTTTTGAACTCAATTATCGTCCTTGAAGAAATTAGTTTACTATTAATAAATGTCTTATATTATTGAATTAAAAATCATTTTCGTAACACAAAAATAAAAATAATTATACCCATAGAAAGCTTTCAAATGTAATACAGTGTTTTATTGGTCCAATAAAGACTCTTGTCGGGTAAATTCAGTATGTACTTTGTTCAAAAATACTTTCATTGTACCAGTTAAATATCTGATTTATGGTAAACTATAGTCTACGAAACTGAACAGCAGCTCTGTTGTGTTGGCAGAAGAGCCAACACCGTGTTTCTAGAGAAAGCTAAAATGCACGCGTTTTAGCTCACGCAGGCCGGCGTGAGGAGGGAAGAACTATACTGACGTGAGGTCTGGAACATGACAAGGAATTAGAATTCAGGAAGCGGGCGTAATTAGTTTGATACTTAACTTTAATCCTTTAATGACGAACGTCGCTCTTGACGGTACATGATTCACAATAGTATCTCTTCAGATATAGTAATTATGTAGGGTGTTACAAAAAGGTACGGCCAAACTTTCAGGAAACATTACTCACACACAAATAAAGAAAAGATGTTATGCGGACATGTGTCCGGAAACGCTTAATTTCCATGTTAGAGCTCATTTTAGTTTCGTAAGGATGTACTGTACTTCCTCGATTCACCGCCAGTTGGCCCAATTGAAGGAAGGTAATGTTGACTTCGGTGGTTGTGTTGACATGCGACTCATTGCTCTACAGTACTAGCATCAAGCACATCAGTACGTAGCATCAACAGGTTAGTGTTCATCACGAACGTGGTTTTGCAGTCAGTGTAATGTTTACAAATGCGAAGTTGGCATACGCCCATTTGATGTATGGATTAGCACGGGGGCAATAGCCGTGGCGCGGTACGTTTTTATCGAGACAGATTTCCAGAACAAAGGTGTTCCGACAGGAAGACGTTCGAAGCAATTGATCGGCATCTTAGGGAGCACGGAACATTCCAGCCTATGACTCGCGACTGGGGAAGACCTAGAACGACAAGGACACCTGCAACGGGCGAGGCAATTCTTCGTGCAGTTGACGATAACCCTAATGTCAGTATCAGAGAAGTTGCTGCTGTACAAGGTAACGTTGACCACGTCACTGTATGGAGAGTTCTACGGGAGAACCAGTTGTTTCCGTACCATGTACAGCGTGTGCAGGCACTATCAGCAGCTGATTGGCCTCCACGGGTACCCTTCTGCGAATGGTTCATCCAACAATGTGTCAATCCTCATTTCAGTGCAAAGGTTCTCTTTACGGATCAGGCTTCATTCCAACGTGATCAAATTGTAAATTTTCACTATCAACATGTGTGGGTTGACAAGAATCCGCACGCAATTGTGCAATCACGTCATCAACACAGATTTTCTGTGAATATTTGGGCAGGCATTGTTGGTGACGTCTCGATTGGGCCCCATGTTCTTCCACCTATTCTCAATGGAGCACGTTATCATACGGTCTACTCTACCTGTGCTGCTAGAACATGTGCCTTTACAAGTACGACACAACATGTGGTTCATGCACGATGGAGCTCCTGCACATTTCAGTCGAAGTCTTCGTACGCTTCTCAAGAACAGATTCGGTGAACGATGGATTGGTAGAGGCCGACCAATTCCATGGCCTTCACGCTCTCCTGACCTCAACCCTCTTGACTTTCATTTATGGGGGCATTTGAAAGCTCTTGTCTACGCAACCCCGGTACCAAATGTAGAGACTCTTCGTGCTCGTTTTGTGGACGGCTGTGATACAATACGCCATTCTCCAGGGTGCATCAGCGCATCACAGATTCCATGTGACGGAGGGTGGATGCATGTATCCTCGCTAACGGAGGACATTTTGAACATTTCCTGTAACAAAGTGTTTGATGTCACGCTGGTACGTTCTGTTGCTGTGTGTTTCCATTCCATGATTAATGTGACTTGAAGAGAAGTAATAAAATGAGCTCTAACATGGAAAGTAAGCGTTTCCGGACACATGCCCACATAACATATTTTCTTTCTTTGTGTGTGAGGAATGTTTCCTGGAAGTTTGGCCGTACCTTTTTGTAACACCCTGTAGTAACAGAATATGTCGCCTTGCTAGGTCGTAGTAAATGACGTAGCTGAAGGCAATGCTAAACTGTCGTCTTTGCAAATGAGAGCGTATGCAGGCAGTGAACCGCCGCTAGAAAAGTCGGCTGTACAACTGGTGCGAGTGCCAGTGAGTCTCTCTAGACTAGACCTGCCGTGTGGCGGCGCTCTGTCTGCAATCACTGATAGTGGCGACACGCGGGTCCGACATGTACTAACGGACCGCGGCCGATTTAAATGCTACCACCTAGCAAGTGTGGTGTCTGGCGGTGACACCACAAGCTCGATCACGTACGTGCTTGCCTGTAAAGAAGCCAGGCGAGCGCGAGCAGCACGCCCGCTCTGAGTGAGGGCTCCACAGCCGCGGGAGGCGGCCGGGATCCAGGGGCCGCTCTGGATCGCGCACCGCGCACTGAACGCTGTCATCGTAATAATGAAGGTGTACACGGGAACCACTCGCATCACTTCAGCTTGCGTGTGATGTCTGCATGCGGTAACATTTTTCTGTTGTTGTTGTGGGCTTCAGTCCAGAGACTGGTTTGATGCTGCTCTCCGTGCTACTCTATTCTGTGCAAGCCTCTTCATCTCAGAGTAACTACAGCCTTATGAAGCTGCTTAGTACATTCATCTCTTGGTCTCCCTCTACGATTTTTACACCCCACGCTTCGCTCCAACACTAAATTGGTCAACCCTTAATGCCTCAGAACGTGTACGAGCAACCGATCCCTTCTTTTAGTGAGTTTGTGTGACAAATTACTCTTCTCCCCAATTCTATTCAGTACCTCTTCATTAGCTACGTGATCTACCCATTTAATCTTCAACATTCTTCTGTAGCACCACATTTCGAAAGCTTCTACTCTCTTCTTGTCTAAACTATCGTCCGTCGTTCACTTCCATACATGGCTACACTCCAGACAAATACTTCCAGAAAAATCTTCCTGACACTTAAAGCTATTCTCGATGTTAACAATTTTCTCTCCTTGAGATACACTTCCTTGCCATAACCACTCTGCATTTATATCCTATGTACTTCGGCCATCATCAGTTATTTTGCTCCCCAAATGTCAAAACTCATCTACTACTTTATCTCGTTTCCTAATCTAATTCCCTCAGCATCACCTGACTTAAATCGACTACATTCCATTATCCTCGTTTTTTTTTTGTTGTTGATCATCTTTTCTAGCCAACGGAACACACCATGTTGTTCTCAATGGAGAGACGTCTACAGACGTTAAAGTAACCTCTGGCGTGCCACAGGGGAGTGTTATGGGACCATTGCTTTCCACAATATGTATAAATGACCTAGTAGATAGTCTCGGAAGTTCCATTCTGCTTTTCGCGGATGATGCTGTAGTGTACAGAGAAGTTGCAGCATTAGAAAATTGCAGCGAAATGCAGGAAGATCTGCAGCGGATAGGCACTTGGTGCAGGGAGTGCCAACTGGCCCTTAACATAGACAACTGTAATGTATTGCGAATACATAGAAAGGAAGGATCCCTTATTGTATGATTATATGACAGCGGAACAAACAGTGGTAGCGGTTACCTCTGTAAAATATCTGGGAGTATGCGTGCGGAACGATTTGAAGTGGAATGATCATATAAAATTAATTGCTGGTAAGGCGGGTGCCAGGTTGAGATTCAGTGGGAGAATCCTTAGAAAATGTAGTCCATCAACAAGAGAGGTGGCTTACAAAACACTCGTTCGACCTATACTTGAGTATTGCTCATCAGAGTGAGATCCGCACCAGGTCGGGTTGACAGAGGAGATAGAGAAGATCCAAAGGTGAGCGGCGCGTTTCGTCACAGGGTTATTTGGTAACCGTGATAGCGTCACGGAGATGTTTAGCAAACTCAAGTGGCAGACTCTGCAAGAGAGGCGCTCTGCATCGCGGTGTAGCTTGCTGTCCAGGTTTCGAGAGGGTGCCTTTCTGTATGAGATATCGAATATATTGCTTCCCCCTACTTACACCTCCCGAGGAGATCACGAATGTAAAATTAGAGAGATTCGAGCGCGCACGGAGGCTTTCCGGCAGTCTTTCTTCCCGCGAACCATACGCTACAGGAACAGGAAAGGGAGGTAATGACAGTGGCACGTAAAGTGCCCTACGCCTCACACCATTGGTTGGCTTGGTGAGTATAAATGTAGATGTAGATATCCTCGTTTCAAGACACTGTCCATTCTTTTCAACCGCCCTTTGCTGCCTCTAACAGAATTACAATGTCATTGGCAAACCTCACAGGTTTTATTTCTTCTCCGTGGATTTTAATTCCTATTCCACATTTTTCTTTTGTTTCCTTTACTACTTCCTCAATATACAGATTGAATAACATCGGCCAGGCTACAACCCTGTCTCACTCCCTTCTCAATCATTGCGTCCCTTTCACACCCCTCGACTCTTATAACTGGCATCTGGTTTCCGTACAAATTGTACATAGCTTTTCGCTCCCTGTATTGTACCACTGCCACCTTTAGAATTTGAAAGAGAGTATTGCAGTCAACATTGCCAAAAGCTTTCTCTAAGTCCACAAATGCTACAAACGTAGGCCTGCCTTTCATTAACCTACCTTCTATGAGAAGTCGTAGGGTCAGAATTGCCTCGTCTCTTCCTCCATTTCTCCGGAATCCAAACCGAGGTCGGATACTACCAGTTTTTCCATTCGTTTGTAAAGAATTCGTGTTAGTGTTTTGCAACCGTGGCTTATTAAAATCATACTTCAGTAATTTTCACACCTGTCGACATCTGTTTCCTTTGGGATTGGAATTATTATTTCTTCTTGAAGGCTGACTATGTTTCGCTTGTCTCATACCTCTTGCTCACCAGATGTTTTGTCATGGCTGGCTCTCCCAAGGCTATCAGTAAATCCAGTGGAATGTTGTCTATTCCCCGGACCTTTTATTGACTTACGTCTTTCAGTGCTCTGTCAAATTCTTCACGCTGTATCATATCTCCCATTTCGTCTACCTCCTCTTCCATTTCAATAATATTTCCCTCAAGTACATCGCCCTCGCACAGACCCTCTACATACTGCTTCCATCTTTCTGCTTTTCCTTCCTTGCTTAGGATTGGTTTACCATCTGACCTCTTGATATTCATGTTCATATTCTTGATATTCATATTCCTTTCTTCAAAGATCTGTTTAATTTTCCTGTAGGCAGCATCTATCTTACCACTAGTGGTACGTGCCCTTCCATCATTACATTTGTCCTCTAGCTATCTTTGCTTAGCCATTTGAACTTCCTCTCGATCTCACTTTTTAGACGTTAGTATTCCTTTCCGTCTGCTTCATTTACTGCATTTTTTATATTTTCTCCTTTCATCAATTAAATTCAGTATCTCTTCTGCAACCCAAAGATTTCTATTAGCCCTCGTCTCTTTGCCTACAGGATCCTCTGCTGCCTTCACTATTTCATCTCTCAAAGCTACTTATTTCTTCTACTTTATTTCTTTGCAGTTTTAATATACGCTTCATAACCAACAAATTGTGGTCAGAGTCCAATTTTGCCCCTGGAAACGTGTTACAATTTAAAACCTAGTTTCCAAAACTCTGGCTCACCATTATATAATGTGTGAAACCTTCCTGTGTCTCCAGGTCTCTTCCACGTATACAGCCTTCCTTCATGATTCTTAAACCAAGTGGTACCTATGGTTAAGTGCAAAATTCTACCAGGCGGTTTCCTCTTTCAATGCTTACTCCCAGTCCATATTCACCTACTACTTTTCCCTCTCTTCCTTTCCATACTATCGAATTCCAGTCCCCCATGACTACTAAATTTTCATCTTCGTTAACTATCTGAATAATTTCTTTTATGGCATCATACATTTCTTCAAGCTCTTCATTATCTGCGGAGCTAGTTGGCGTACAAACTTGTACTACTGTTGTGTGTGTGGGCTTCGTGTCTATCTTGGCTACAATAACGCATTCACTATGCTGTTCGTAGTAGCTTATACGCGCTCCTATTTCTTAATTCCGTATTAAACCTACTGCTGCATTAAGCCTTTTTGATTTTGTATTTATTACTCTGTATTCACCTGACCAGAAGTCTTGTTCCTCCAGCCACCGAAGTTCACTAATTCTAATTTTAACCTTTCCATTTCCCTTTTTAAATTGTACAACCTACCTGCTCGATTATGGGATCTGATATTTCAGGCCCCGATCCGTAGAACGCCAGTTTTCTTTCTCCTGATAACAACGTCCTCCTGAGTGGGCCCGTCCCAGAGATGCGAATGGGGGACTATTTTACACCCGGAATATTTTGCACAAGAGGACGCCATCATGATTTGCTGAATGCCCTCGAGAGAAATTATGGCTGTAATTTCCCCTTGCTTTCAGCTGTTCGCAGTATCAGCACAGCAAGGCCATTTTGATTGATGTTACAAGGCCAGATCAGTCAGTCATCCAGATTGCTGCCACTGCAACTACTGAAAAGGCTGCTGGCTCTCTTTAGGGGCCACACGTTTGTCTGGCCTCTCAACCCGCTATCTGTATCGCCGAAGCACGCGAGCCTTCCCACCAACGGCTAGGTCCATATTTTTCTATTATTCAGTATTTAACATATGAATATTTTTCTACACTTATAGCCAAAATAGCGCCCCTACGTTTTGTTGCCCCGACCAATTATCTGGGTTGTAAGTCCGTATAGCTGGCTCTGCTCTCGACGTACTCTCACGGTCGTTCTGTATCCCTCTCACCGTACTTCCATGGTCCTTCAGTATCACCATACTCACATGGTCCCACTGTATCTTTCTCACTCTTCTGCCATAGTTTCTCAGAGTGTCTCTGATGGTACCTCTGTGGTCCTTCGGTATGTCTCTCACTGTACTCCCATGGTTCCACTGTATCCCTCTCACCAAATGCCAGTGGTAGCTTCATATCACTTTCTACTTACTCCTGCTGCCCCCCTGTATTGCCATGGTCTCTCCATCTCTCTCTCACTGCACTCCTCTTTTCCCTCTTTATCTCTCTCACTGTATTTCCACGGTCCCTCGCCTCTCACTGTAGTTCCAAGGTCGCCCCCCCCCCCACATCTCTCACACAGTACTCCCATGAGACCGCTGTATCTTTCTCAATGAACTCCAATTGTCCACCTGTCTCTCTCTCACCATACTCCCATGGTCTCTCTGTACGTCTCTCACCACTTTCCTATGGTTTCTCAGCATCTCTCTCACAGAACCCCACGGTCCCTTATATTTCTCTCACCATATACACGAGGTCTCTCTGTAACTCTGCACTGCACTTTTGCAGTTCCTCTGTGTTTTTCCCAATACACTCCCATGGGCCCCAGTGTCTCTGATCATGCTCCAATGTTCCCTTTGCATCTCCCTCACTGCAGTCGTATGAAGGACCCTTAGCATCTCTCTCACTGTACTCCTTTGGTCCCTCTGTATCTTTCTCACACTATTCCCAGGACTCAACTGTCTCTCTCATTGTACTTCCAAGGTCCCTCTGTATCTTTCTCACCAAACCCTCATGGTCCCCTCATGCGATTCACGATTCATGACCGTGGTAACACAGCTGACATGCAGTCCTCTTCGAATCCCGTTTTTCTAAATTCTTCAAGCCACATTTCGCAACAGCAACGTAGTGTTTTGTCTTTTTCCAATATCCCTTTAAGACCGTGAACACCTCTGTGTCACTTACATTCAGTCTGTATCAACTTCTTGGGATCATAGCAGTGAATGTCTGATTTTATTTTTTTGTTCTGTCATGTGTGCTTAGTAGTCAATCCAAACGCTGGAGCAGTACAAAGTGGTAGCAGCAGCGCCTTGTATGTGACCTCCTTGACAGGTGCTCTGCACTTTCCCAGAACCCTTCCAAAAAAAAAAAACAAAAAAAAACGCAAACCTTCCATTTTCCGTCCCTAATCCTCATTTTGTGTGTTCATCGCTATTGATATTGCTCCTCAGGATGTTCGCCACTAATCTAGTAGTCGAACAGACTCGGGTATTTCATCTTATAGGCGTTATCTCGCGTTTATCCCCATTTAAAGATAACTAACATTCATTACACCAAATGGAAGTTTTATCTACATCATTTGCATTTTCTTGCAATCATCTAATGACGGTATGACTAGGTAAACATTCCTGACATATTATTTGACTACTCTATTGTCCTGTATGCGGCCGGTCATGCAGCCATCTTGACGCAATAATTCAGCAATTCTTCTGGCCGCCATCTTCAGGTCTTCGATTCATTCGATATAGAGGTCCATACTCCTGGCCATTTATTATGTCTGCCGTCTTTTACCACTGGGCGCTGTACCTACGATATGTGTT
The DNA here is from genome assembly GCF_021461395.2 of Schistocerca americana. Classification (NCBI taxonomy): domain Eukaryota; kingdom Metazoa; phylum Arthropoda; class Insecta; order Orthoptera; family Acrididae; genus Schistocerca; species Schistocerca americana. Next base: position 41,506,220 of record NC_060121.1, read on the forward strand.
ATGGGGCAGCAGCGATAATTTCTCTCGCAGGCACTTTTATTCTCCGTGGCACACCACTGCAATAACCAGTTCTGGTGAGGCGTTGCAAACTGGGTTCTCAGCTGAAGATGGCGGTCAGATGTGATGCCGAAATATTGAGTCAAGGTAATTGTAGGATCCGGTTCCAGATACGACAAGAATACAATCCAATGACGATACTTTCTTGCAGGAAGCAGAGTCATAATCGAACAATCTAGTAGTATTGCTAAAGTTATAAATTGATTCTGTATGTTGAGAACATTGTTGGATAATGTGTCAAGATTTGGATACTGTTTTATTCACCGAATACGCTTGACGTTAAGCATATGAAATGTGGCAGGAGCAGAATCCCACCGAATCATTTCTCCATGGAATCCTGTTTCAAGACGTCCATTTTTATTGTTTTTGGCCACTAAACTCCTGTCTGTTTACTGGTATAATACCTGCTCTTTACAGTCTGTTTTTCTGTTACGTTCACAGGTCACGCCTTCGTCATGGAGTCGTAATATTTTGCCATCCAGACTCCGTAACGACATATTAAGAGAACAAGAATAACTTTAGAATCTAGTTTTTTGTCTTTGTACATACATTCGTGAGTCATTTCCAAATAGAAATGACGCGGATGAAGAAAAATGCCTAACGTTTACTGCCTCGATGGCCAAGCATGATCTCACGATGTGTTAACGTAGTTCTTGTTGGGATCGCCCGCCCTGGAGCTTGACCGAACTGACAAGGGGGCCGCGTCCACCCATCATCACCGCTTTCGTCGAAATTCATGATACATGCAGGACTTGGCTAGAAATGAAAGACACACAAGTGGCAGCTCTAGAGGCCCAAGCGTTTCAAGAGAATATATGGTAGCATTTTTGGCTTAGGTCGTGTGAGGCATGAGCCTTTTGTGCTAACACGTCTTACAGGCTCGCGCAGATGGAAAAGTACAGAACGGTCATCAACGGCTCAAGAGTTCGAGTCTTTCTGCGCGAACTTTTTTATTTCCAATTTTTGCATAACTTCCACTGCAAATGTTGCATATACTTATTTATTATTATTTTCATGAAAGGAATGGAAAAGGGAGGCAATGGAAAATTTGGTGGACGAGTACTCGTCATTACTTCAGCAAAATCTAGAAAACTTACAACAGTCGTACACAAAAAATTTTTGACTGGTGTGTTTAAGCCTTACGCGTAGGAGGACAAATTGCATGACTTGACTCACTCGTGGGGAGGACAAATATATCGACGAGAAGATTACTGATGATGAATGATTGCCATTATGATTCCTCCCAAAAGTGTAACCGCTAGTGTAAATCAGTGATGTTTTCTTTTACCGTTAGGCGAATAATTTGATTAAAAGGCTTCAAACCGTTCTATCTCATCGAGAGAGAAATAGAAATTACAGAGAGGACGTAACGAAAATACATTCCATTGCCAATATTTGGTGAACTGATGTGTTACGCATGGAGCGGTGACACAATGTGCGATGAGAGACAACTTTTTTAAGTATAAATAAGGTTCGTTTTTCTATAGAAATTTCAAAACCACCATGTGAGGGTAAAAATGCGGCGCTTATAAGATGTGCAAGATGCCAAGGAAATTGCTGTTTCCACTGTTTATAAGTCGAAAATCACTCCACCACGTGTAAATCATCTACTGTAAAATAATAAAAGTAACTAATTTTGCATACGAAATTCTCTCCTATTACGAAAATATTAAAAAATCACAATATATTGGCCAATATTTAGGTTTATTTGCAGCGTAAGTAACGTAAAAATTGTAAAGGGGAAAATTCAGTTTTCGCGTAGAGATTCGACCCAGCGACCTTCGGATTATCATTCTGCACTGTTTGCACTGCGCCATCTGTTGCCTGAAAACTACGCTGATACAAATGTCTCACGTTCCACGCGACCATTGCGAAAAATACTATTTTTCCCAAACGCTTGACCATCTAGAACTTCTGTTTCTGGCCAAGCCCTGCGGATACCATACATAGGGACGAAATCCGTGACGACGGGTAGGCGCGCTCCCCGCGTTAAGTTGCGCCTGACATGTAGGCAGCTTGCTGCTCTTCTATGGGAACTACGACCGTATCTTCTGGGAGACGGAGTGCATACTGTGGACAACATCGGGGGTTACGTCTTGCTATCGGAGCGTTCTATACTAGTCCCGTCGAGAGTCTTCATGCTGAAGCCGGTGAATTGCCACTAACCCACCGGCACGATGTACTGCTTTGTCGGTATGTCTGTCGGCTATTATCAATGCCCGACCACCCGTCTTATCGTTCCTTTTTTGACGACTCTCTCGACAGTCAGTACGGGTTGTATGTATCTGCCCTGCTACCCCCTGGAGTTCGCTTTCGTCGCCTCCTTCAACAACTTGATTTTCCACTCCCTGCAACCTTTAGAGTGGGCGAGAGCCAAACTCCACCTTGGCTCCAGTCTCAGGTTCGCGTTCACCTTGACCTCGGCTCGCTCCCAAAAAATGGTTGAAATGGCTGTGAGCACTATGGGACTTAACATCTGAGGTCATCAGTCCCCTAGAACTTAGAATTACTTAAACCTAATTAACCTAATGACATCAAACACATCCATGCCCGAGGCAGGATTCGAACCTGTGACCGTAGCAGTCGCGTGCCTAGAACCGCTCGGCCAACCGGGCCGGCTCGCTCCCAAAGGAAGTTACCCCAGCTTCGGTATACCGCTCGCGGTTTGTCGAACTTCGTTCGAAGTTCATTAATACGATCTTCATTTATACAGATGGCTCTAAGACCAATGATGGTGCCGGGTGTTCTTTTATTGTCGGGGCACACAGTTTCAAATACCGGGTCCATGGCCATTGTTCGGTCTTCACAGCTGAGCTCTTTGCCCTCTACCAGGCTGTTCTTTACATCCGCCGCCACCGACATTCTGCTTATGTCATCTGCTCCGATTCCCTGATTTTAACAGGGTCATTTGTCAGCGCATTTTATCGCTGTGGCATGCCGATTGGTCTACACTTACTGAAAACAAGCTTCGGGCCTCGAAACCTCTCCCCACGGCTCGGACGACCTCTTCACGCCCTTCTCGGCGGGAGGAGGTCGTTTTGGCCCGGTTACGGATTGGTCACTGCCGGTTCAGCCACCGCCATCTGCTGACGGCTGAGCCAGCGCCGTTCTGCCCACGTGGGCAATTGCTGACGGTACGCCACATTATAACGTCCTGTCCGAATTTTAATACACTGCGCATTGGTCTTGGCCTGCCATGTACTCTGGATGTAATTTTAATGGATGACCCAGGAGCAGTTGCTCGCGTTCTCCGTTTTATCCACTTGACAAACCTGTCTAAGGACATTTGATTATGCTGTTTTCTTTTAATCCCGTGGCTGTTAATGTGCCTTTTTATAGCGTTGTCCTTTTTAGTTGCTGTTTTAACATTGTGCCTCGCGGTGCATTCATAATTTAGTCTGGGCGCTAATGACCACTGTAGTTGTGCGCCCTAAAACCACAAAAAAAAAAAAAAAAAAAAAATGCTGTGGACAATTTATTAACTTATTTATTTGGGGTCGTGGTGACGCGAGCTTCCTCTGTTTGTTCCAGACGTGCCAAAGGAGCAGTCGGTGTTCATCATGCTGAACGGGGAGGAGTCCGAGCTGTGCTTCATCAACATGACCAACCCGAAGGTGAGCCTCGCGCGCGGCTAGCAGTCGGGGGTGGTGGGGGTGGGGGTGCCGGCAGGCGCTGACCTGGGGGCGGGCGCGTGTCGCAGGTGGAGCTGGACCGCCAGGACCCGCCGGACGCGTTCGTGGTGATGTACTCGGTGATCGACAAGGCGAGCTTCCAGCGCGCCGAGGGCGAGCTGGCGCGGCTCGCCGACTGGGAGCTGCTGCGCGCGCGGCCCGCCATCCTCGTCGGCAACAAGGTCGACCTGGTGCGCAGCCGCGCCGTCTCCTCGCAAGGTGCGCGCCGCACTGCCTTCCCTCCACTCCACCACATCCTCCTGTCTACTCAAAACACCTTCCCTCTCCCATCTACCAAACCATTCGCCTCGAAACCCTTCCACTATGACTATAGCTATTTCGTTATTTTCTGTAGTGTTGGCTTCGTTCGTCCATAAAATACGAGGCGTGTTCGGAAAGTAAGGTCCGATTAGGCACGAAATGAAGACCACTGCGAAAGATGAAACTTTGCACAGATGTGTTGGACAGTGTCTTTAGTGTGCCTGGCGATCGCTTCACGTCGCTCTTTTCAGTTCAGAGCGCAAAGTGATCACTTAAAAATGCCAAAAACAACAGTGGATTCCGGCAAGTACACTATGTGATCAAAAGTATCCGGACTCCCCCAAAAACATACGTTTCTCATATTAGGTGCACTGTGCTGCCAGGTACTCCATGTCGGCGACCTTAGGAGTCATTAGACATTGTAAGAGAGCAGAATGGAGAGCTCCGCGGAACTCACGGACTTCGAACGTGGTCAGGTGATTGGGTGTCACTTGTGTCATACGTCGGTACGCGAGATTTCCACACTCCTAAACATCCCTAGGTCCACTGTTTACGATGTGATAGTGAAGTGGAAACGTGAAGGGACAAAGCGCACAGGCCGACCTCGTCTATTGACTGACAGAGACCGCCGACATTTGAAGAGGGACGTAATGTGTTATAGGCATACATCTATCCAGAACATCACACAGGAATTCCAAACTGCATCAGGTCCCACTGCAAGTACTATGACAGTTAGGCGGGAGATGAGAAAACTTGGATTTCATGGTCGAGCGGCTGCTCATAAGCCAAGCACCACGCCGGTAAATGCCAAACGACGCCCCGCTTGGTGTGAACAGCGAAAGCATTGGACGACTGAACAGTGGAAAAACGTTGTGTGGAGTGACGAATCACGGTACACAATGTGGCGATCCGATGGCAGTGTGTGAGTATGGCGACTGCCCGGTGAACCTCATCTGCCGGCGTGTGTTCTGCCAACAGTGAAATTCGAAGGCGTTAGTGTTACGGTGTGGTCGTGTTTTTCATGGAGGGGACTTGCACCCCATTTTGTTTCTCGTGGCAATATAATAGCACAGCCCTACATTGATGTTTTAAGCACCTTCTTGCTTCTCTCTGTTGAACAATTCGGGGATGGCGACTGCATCTCTCAACACGATCGAGCACGTGTTCATAATGCACGGCCTGTGGCGGAGTGTTTATACGACAGTAACATCCCTGTAATGGGCTAGCCGGCACAGAGTCTTGACCTGAATCCTACAGAAAACCTTTGCGATGTTTTGGAACGCCGACATCGTGTTAGGCCTCACCGACCGACATCGATACCTCGCCTCACTCCAGCACTCCGTCAAAAATGGGCTGCCATTCCCCAAGAAACCTTCCAGCAATTGATTGAACGTATGCCTGCGAGAATGGAAACTGTCATCGAGGCTAAGGGTGGTCCAGCACCATACTGAATTTCAGCATTACCGATGGAGGGCGCCACGAACTTGTAAACCATTTTCAGCCAGGCGTCCCGATACTTTTGATCACATAGTGCATGTGGATCTGATGAGAGGTTTCGCCTGAAGCTAAGCAGCCCACATAACGTAAATGTCATGCGTTTCTTTCTTCGAGACAATTTTCAGCCGCATTCTGCAGGGGCAATGAAGAAGCTCCTGCAGCGTTTACGATGGCAAGTGTTTGATCACCCACAGTGCAGCCCTTAATTGGCTCCCTCCGTTGTTCATCTCTGCTCACATGAACCGCTGGCTATTTTGGCACAAACAACGAAAGGCAGACCAGCGTAGAGAATTGACGGAAAATACAGGCGGCTGCTTTCTGTGACGGGGGTACTGAAAAGTCTGTACAACGCCACGACAAATGTTAATGTCGGATCGGCGACTATAAGAGAGATAGCTGGAAGGTGTGGCTAACTGTTGCGAATAAAAAATTTTTGATTTTCACTGTGGCTTTCATTTCTCGACCGATCGGACGTTACTTTCCGAATAGCCTTCGTAACTTTCTGCATGTAGCGATTTTCTTTTATTTTCTTTCTGGAAACGATCCCCGTTTCGTGTGATTTGTATCGTGTATTACGGCATCTATGCGTGGTGTTTTCTACGTGTGAGCTGTTGTCTTATTCTATTGCTTGCAGTACACACAGAGTGTCCATTTCCGTTAGGAGTGCTTAAGTGAAATTCCAGCTGCAGTGCTATCTAGTCAGCGCCCTAGCATTGCTGCAGCAGGTAGGCATCCTTCCCGCGACTCTACCGGTACGTGTCCGACGCTCGTCCCAAAATGGCAGTGTAGCCGTCAGGCAACATCGAAATTTTTTAGGCCTGCAGCGCTTGTGGGCGGGAATTCGTGGAATTCGACCGGAACACCGAGAGGCAGGTTTCCGGTTGCTCCTCCGTGGCGACATCCCAACACGCGAAGCGAAGACTGTCCGCAAGATGTTGGCCTGCAAATGGATCGCAGTACTGGATCACCCACCGTATTCGCCGGATTTGGCCACAGCCGGTTGCTCCCGAAATTGAAGTAGGCAATGAAAGAACGTTATGACGCAGTTAAGGACAGCCAACAAAACTCTACTGCAGTACGAAATGCAACTCCAAAAAGGACTACAGTCACTGTTTTAAAATGCTTTTACAATGATTCCATCTGAGTTTTTATTCAGGGGAAGACTATTTTTAATAAATACAGTGATTTTGTGATCACGATCCGTGACTTTTAGTTTTCATAGGCACAATCTTAATGGAATCGGGACACACTGTGTATAAACACGCGCAATTTTGTGATTAATGATGTATCTTTATACACAGTTAGTGGCATATTTGGAAATGAGCTTTTGTAAGTAGCGATCAAAACGTTTTTCTGCTTGAGGACGTTGCTGAAGCAAATATGCAACGTAGCACGTGTCAGATGCGGCTGTACAGACAGCGTAACCACTGGCTCTTAGGCAGGGGATTACTGTGGCATTCGTGACTGTCCGACGTGCGTGCGCCGAATGCGGAACCGTGAACTACGGCGACGCTATTGCCCAATGGGTCCAAACAGGACCAACGTCCTGATACGCCGGCCGCTGTCCCCGAGAGGTTCTAGGCGTTTCAGTCCGGAACCGCGCAACTGCTAGTTAGGCTTGAGTAGTTCTAACTTCTAGGGGAATGATGACCTCAGATGTTAAGTCCCATAGTGCTCAGAGCCATTTGAACCATTTTTTCGTCCTGGTACTGTTGTTTTGGTTGCCGAAGGACAAACACTGGTAATCATCCACCGAAGTATTAGGAATGTGGATGGGGCAGCATGCCTGTCGAAAACCACCGTTCTGGAATGGTGCACCAAGTTCTGTGCTGGAGGTTGCTTCTTCACGATAATGGACGTTCCCATATCGCAAATGTCGTGGGCGACAATCGAGCGCCCTCGCGAAAGTCCTGGTCTTCCCCCACGCGATCAGAAAAGGCATCGAAGGGTCGAGGATTCCTGTCGGACGCCGTTATTCAGCAGGCAGTTACGGCCTTCTTCACGCATCAGAGCACAGTAGTTTATTAAACTCAGATCTTCAACCTGGTGAGTCGGTGGGTTGGTTGCCTCAGTTGTCACGGCGATTTTGCCTGTTTGGTGTACCCATTCTAGGCTCTACGACCATCGATCGGAAACTTTTTCGTCGCCCGTTATATTAGACGTCACGAGCAAAATTTACAGGCACAATATAGAAAGGACCAAAGTGACAAAGATGTTTTATACATAGTCAACAGAAATAGCGCTACATGACGAACACATGTACGTATGCTATGCTTAGAGCAGATGGTATTTTTCGTATGTAATGGGGATCATTATTTGCTTATATAAAGGGCTTATTTCAATAGTGGTACAAGTCCTTTTTTGTTCGTTCTGAGATACAGAGTCCTAAAGTTTAATGAGCGCTGAAAACTCTGCAGTTGATATACCAGAAATATTCAAGCATATGGCTTCTTGCTAGAGATGAACCTTTCTTTTTGTTTGTTTGGATCATTAATTTCAGAAGCATTATAAGCAGAAAAGTGGAGGTAATGGATTTGTACCACTATTGAAATAAGCCATCCATATATTGGTTAGAAAGGTACATTTTTCTATGTATCACTGTTTCATTTGCTCATTTAAGGATAGTATCGAAGCATCTGAAGTTACTTACCCGTTTTTCATTCAGTATTTCTTCTTCATATTTTATTTATGAGATGAATCCTAACAGATCATATTATGATCTTGTAGTGTCAGTATATTTCCAGTTCTTTCAAGACTTCGTCAGTTCTGCTAGTGATGTTCAATATGTGTTTCTGCGTAAGATAATTACAAGAAAAACGTAAGTAAATGTTTGTTTTCCAGAGTCCCCGTTATATATATATACAGGGTTATTACAAATGATTGAAGCGATTTCACAGCTCTACAATAACTTTATTATTTGAGATATTTTCACAATGCTTTGCACACGCATACAAAAACTCAAAAATTTTTTTAGGCATTCACAAATGTTCGATATGTGCCCCTTTAGTGATTCGTCAGACATCAAGCCGATAATCAAGTTCCTCCCACACTCGGCGCAGCATGTCCCCATCAATGAGTTTGAAATCATCGTTGATGCGAGCTCGCAGTTCTGGCTCGTTTCTTGGTAGAGGAGGTTTAAACACTGAATCTTTCACATAACCCCACAGAAAGAAATCGCATGGGGTTAAGTCGGGAGAGCGTGGAGGCCATGACATGAATTGCTGATCATGATCTCCACCACGACCGATCCATCGGTTTTCCAATCTCTTGTTTAAGAAATGCCGAACATCATGATGGAAGTGCGGTGGAGCACCATCCTGTTGAAAGATGAAGTCGGCGCTGTCGGTCTCCAGTTGTGGGATGAGCCAATATTCCAGCATTTCCAGATACACGTGTCCTGTAACGTTTTTTTCGCAGAAGAAAAAGGGGCCGTAAACTTTAAACCGTGAGATTGCACAAAACACGTTAACTTATGGTGAATTGCGAATTTTCTGCACGAATTCGTGAGGATTCTCTACCGCCCAGATTCGCACATTGTGTCTGTTCACTTCACCATTAAGAAAAAAATGTTGCTTCATCACTGAAAACAAGTCTTGCACTGAACGCATCCTCTTCCATGAGCTGTTGCAACCGCGCCGAAAATTCAAAGCGTTTGACTTTGTCATCGGGTGTCAGGGCTTGTAGCAATTGTAAACGGTAAGGCTTCTGCTTTAGCCTTTTCCGTAAGATTTTCCAAACCGTCGGCTGTGGTACGTTTAGCTCCCTGCTTGCTTTATTCGTCGACTTCCGCGTGCTACGGGTGAAACTTGCCCGCGCGCGTTCAACCGTTTCTTCGCTCACTGCAGGCCGACCCGTTGATTTCCCCTTACAGAGGCATCCAGGAGCTTTAAACTGCGCATACCATCGCCGAATGGAGTTAGCAGTTGGTGGATCTTTGTTGAACTTCGTCCTGAAGTGTCGTTGCACTGTTATGACTGACTGATGTGAGTGCATTTCAAGCACGACATACGCTTTCTCGGCTCCTGTCGCCATTTTGTCTCACTGCGCTCTCGAGCAGAAACCTGAAGTGCGGCTTCAGCCGAACAAAACGTTATGAGTTTTTCTACGTACCTGTAGTGTGTCGTGACCATATGTCAATGAATGGAGCTACAGTGAATTTATGAAATCGCTTCAATCATTTGTAATTGCCCTGTATATATATATATATATATATATATATATATATAATTAATTACAAAATTGCGGGTATTTATATGTGACAGTAAATCAAAAAGATGAAGCAGCAGCTCCGACATGGAGAACATCTTCTACAAATGCAGTAACACATTTAGAAACAAACGTGAACCGGGAACCATTTCCCTAACGAGTCGTGCAAGAAATATTATAAAGAAAATCGTGACTGACACCAGAAAAATTATGGAAAAAACACGCCCATTGTTTTGTACAGTTGCAGGCTTTCTCCAACCACTAGCAACAAATGAAGTTCGGTTTGGGTCTTTGCAATATGGTGCAGCAAATATATTACTGTTGGTTATAATGCCCTAGACTGTCGACATGGAAATCACCAAAGATTGGGTAACTGTTTGTACAGCGCGGTGACGTCCGTACTGCCTGGATGTTGAACTCTGCTATCTGAGCGGTCAACTTCCCCTACCTGCTATTTCCTGTGCACTGCCTCGTTCGCCACGTTGTAACTGAAAAAAAAAAAAAAAAAAAAAAAAAATTCGATAGGTCTGCGCGTGATTAAGGATTACAAGCGATTTCAAATTACAAACAATTTTTGACGTACTATAAAAATAAATCAAGCAGGGAACTGTCCGATCAGCAAAACATCGTAATACTTCATTTCATGTATGCTACAAATTTTACTACCTCCTTCCTGGTTTGTCTCCTGCAAATGGTAACAGAAAATGTAGCGTTTCAGTTATACACACTAACCAAACAAAGACGCACGAAAAAGGAATTAACCGAAAGAGCAGGAAGTCGGTGGATGTGATGTGCTTGTACAGCAAACAAATGGTTACAGTTTTAGAAGAATTGGGTGATTTATTCGAGAGAAAGAGATTCACAAATTGAGGGAGTCAGTAACGTGTTGGTTTAGCTCTAGCCCTTATGCAAGCAGTTATTCGGTTTGCCATTGATTGACGGAGTTGCTGGGTGTCCTCTGAGGGACGTCATCCCAAATTCTGCCCAATCGGTGCGTTAGGCCGTCGAAATCCCGAGATGATTGGAGGGCCCCGTTCGCAATACTCCAAACATTCTCAATTGCGGAGAGATGCGACGACCTTCTGGCCGTGAGAAAGTTTGCGAAGCACGAAGACAAGCCGTAGAAACTCTCGCTAAAATGTAAGCCCAGGATGGCTTACTACTAAGGGCAACAAAACGGGGGGTAGAATGTCGTTGACATACGGCTGTACTGCATGGGTGTTGCAGATGATAGTCAAAGGTGTCCTGCTATGAAACGAGATGGCACCCCAGACCATCACTCCCGGTAGTTGGACCGAATGGCGGGAGACAGTCAGGCTGGTATCAGACAGCTATCTGGGGCATCTCTTCTGCCTGGAATCTCGTTGACTGGAGTGTAATTGTCTTCGTGACGGGACCTACTTCGAAGTGTGTCCCGATGGCGAGCGGAGGCGTGTCTGGAGAGTCTCATGACCCCCTCCATGTTGCCCGATAACCAGGAGTCATGGTCAGGGGTACCGTTTCTTGTAATAGCAGAACACTTTTGGTCGTCACCCGCAGCACCCTTGTAGGACAGTCGTACGTCGATGATGTTCTACCCGCCGTTTCGTTGCCACCCTGGGCTTACATTTCAGCAAGGTAATGCCCTCCTGCATATGGCGAGAGTTTATACCGCTTGTCTTCGTGCTTGCCAAATCCTCCCTCGGCCAGGAGGTCGCCGGATATCTCCGCAATTGAGAACGTTTGGGGCATTATGGGTAGAGCCCTCCAACCATCTCGGGATCTCGACGATGTAACGTGTCAGTTGAACAGAATCTGGGATGGAATCCCTCGGGAGGACATCCAGCAAGTCTGTCAATCAGTGCCAAGCCACGTAACTGATTGCATGGGGGCCGGAGGTGGACCAACGCTTTATTGGCTTGGTCAGTTTGTGAAGCTCTTTCTCTTGAATAAATCATCCAATTTTTCTGAAATTGTAATCATTTGTTTGTGTGGGCATGTACACCACATCTACACTACTGGCCATTAAAATTGCTACACCAAGAAGAAATGCGGTATTCATTGGACAAATATATTATACTAGAACTGAAATATGATTACATTTTCACGCAATTCGGGTACATAGATCCTGAGAAATCAGTACCCAGAACAACCACCTCTGGCCGTAATAACGGCCTTGATACGCCTGGGCATTGAGTCAAGCAGAGCTTCTTGGATGGCGTGTACAGGTACAGACACCCATGCAGCTTCAACACGTTACCACAGTTCATCAAGAGTAGTGACTGCCATATTATGACGAGCCAGTTGCTCGGCCACCATTGACCAAACGTTTTCAATTGGTGAGAGATCTGGAGAATGTGCTGGCCAGGTCAGCAGTCGAACATTTTGTGTATCCAGAAAGGCCCGTGCATTATCCTGCTGAAATGTAGGGTTTCACAGGGATCGAATGAACGGTAGAGCCACGGGTCGTAACACATCTGAAATGTAACGTCCACTATTCAAAGTGCCGTCAATGCGAACAAGAGGTGACCGAGATGTGTAACCAATGGCACGCCATACCATCACGCCAGGTGATACGCCATTATGTCGATGACGAATACACGCTTCCAATGTGCGTTTACCGCGATGTCGCCAAACACGGATGCGCCCATCATGATGCTGTATACAGAATCCGGATTCATCCGAAAAAATGACGTTTTGCCATTCGTGCACCCACGTTCGTCGTTGAGTACACCATCGCAGGCGCTCCTGTCTGTGATGCAGCATCAGGGGTAACCGCAGCCATGGTCTCCGAGCTGATAGTCCATGCTGCTGCAAACGTCGTCGAACTGTTCGTACAGATGGTTGTTCTCTTGCAAACGTTCCCATCTGATGACTCAGGGGTCGAGACGTGACTGCACGATCCGTTACAGCCATGCGGATAAGATGCCTGTCATCTCGACTGCTAGTGATACGAGGCCGTTGGGATCCAGCACGGCGTTCCGTATTACCCTCCTGAACCCACCGATTCCATATTCTGCTAACAGTCATTGGATCTCGAGCAACGCGAGCACCAATGTCGCGATACGATAAACCGCAATCGCGATAGCCTACAATCCTACCTTTATCAAAGTCGGAAACGTGATGATACTAATTTCTCCTCCTTACACGAGGCATCACAACAACGTTCCGCCATGAAACGCCGGTCGACTGCTGTTTGAGTATGAGAAATTGGTTGGAAACTTTCCTCATGTCAGCACGTTGTAGGTGTCGCCACCGGCGCCAACCTTGTGTGAATGCTGTGAAAAGCTAATCATTTGCATATCCACATCTTCTTCCTGTCGGTTAAATTTCGCGTCTGTAGCACTTCATCTTCGTGGTGTAGCAATTTTAATGGCCAGTAGTGTACCTGTTTCCGTCTCATTCGGATAATTCCTTCGTAGTGAGTAGTTTTTTGTGTTAATGTGTATTTCGTATACTTTGTATCGTTACTGTGTAAATCTTGTGGTGAACTGACAAGCATTCTGAACACCATTTCCTAAATGTGTCCTGTTGTTCCTGTCCTGTATTGTCAAAGTAGACCACATGTATCACTTACAGGTGGAGCTAATTTTCCTGAAAACTAGGTATTTAAGCCTTGTTGAAGGAAATAGATTGTCAAATTTACCGTTTGTGTGTCTAGGACGTTGACTGGCAAGATAAATGCTGGTAGTCAATGCACCACTTCAGACAGTAAGTGCGGTATGTAAAAAAGTGGACTGAGATGTAGCCCCAGTTCCACATTTTAAAATGACTTTGTATTTGATTGTTCATTCGCAAAATTTATCAGTAGTGGCAGGTCAGAAACCGGCGTCAACTTTGTTCAAGAGGCGTCTCCATTGTTTGCAACACTCGAGTTATCTAAAGTTCTGGCTAACATAGCACCTAATTTATTGCTTGCTGCTGCAGCCAATGACGTTCCTTTGCGTGACAGTGGAACGCTATAGGTAAACAAAAGTGCAATAAAGTAGTATCAAGTATCTGTTCATCATGTCAGTGCCCATATCACAGGAGATTTTTTAAATGATGACCAGCACACGCCCACCCACCTTCATTTCATTTTCGTAGCGCTCGAAATTACATCTTTCACTCCGTTCTGTGGAGTGATAGGAAAACATACATCCCTCCATTTCTTGTTGAGCGTTCTATAACCGTACTATACCGTGATTGAATAAAATGATTTCTCTTTGTGCGTACGTTATATTTTGCTGCGCCGTATCAGTTCTGTTGTAAGAAGAAATTAATCTTCACTGCTGTCTGAGATACCGTGAATGACAACGTCCTTACACTGCATGATCGCCAAATAAACGAAAGCGCTTTCTGCTGGAAATAAATATCTTACATACTTTCTGTGCTTCACTTTTAGCACAGGACTCATTCAATACATGCAGTCATACGTTGAATCAGAGGCGCAGCATCCACATGTTGCAAATTTTCATGGTTGTAACACACATGAACGAAATTAAAAACAATAATTAAATAAAGTTTTGAAAGTAACTGAGAGTTTTCTAAGATTACACAATCCACAACGTGCAGGTGTTAAAGCCGACTTCCGAGTGCGGCTGCAATGATATCAAACGCACAAAAACTGATAGAATCAAGAGTATGACTTTGTAATTATTCGTGTATTGTGCCGTGTCTTGGACATAATGTTGTCACTACACAACAGTTTAAGAATTTCATTTTCTGTTGCACTTGTGGAGTGCATAGCTGAGTACCTTTTTGTGACCCGAAGATGACCAGATTCATGGACGAAATTAATCGTCTTTAACAAAAACAAAAACGTACAGCTGTGTATTATACGATGCAGTTTTTAAACCTCTGACCTATATATTTGCGTGCAGTGTTGTCACAAGCTACGACGTGTATTGGCCTACATCGAAACGGATATAAAAAAAATTGTTACGAGTAGGCAATTTCAAGCATGTCGTTACCCAAATATTTGTTAGTTTAACAAAACACCTACTCTTTGAGAGAGTGAATAGTGGGGACAACGATAAACCAAGCGAGATATTAAAAATTTAGTTGATAAAAGGAAAAGATAGAATAATGCATCAAAAGAAGCAGGCTATAGCAATGAGGCTCACAGAAAGTGTTGAAAGGCAGAGCAGGAACGCCAAGTGTACAAATGAAACGCTGTAGAAACATGCTTGATTATGCCACGTGTAGGAAATAACAGAAGAATATGCAGACTGTTGTAGGATCACAAACAGCTCAGAAGGCAAACCAGTAATACGGAACAAAGAGAGGGCTGAAAACTGGAAGCAACTTATGGAAGATGAATTTTGTTATTTGGACAGCAAAATAAATGTTAATGGCAGAAGCCATCCACACTACTACATAAAGACAAGACGTTGTTTCACGTTGATTCCAAATATCTCGAAAAGTTCTTGACCGATTTACTTCAAATTTCAACACAGGACTCTAGTAAACGTTTGCACGGGCAGAGGCTACATATATACAGGGTGTACATAAAGTCTGGAAACACTTTCTTCGGTCGCAGGTTCGAATCCTGCCTCGGGCATGGATGTGTGTGATGTCCTTAGGTTAGTTAGGTTTAAGTAGTTCTAAGTTCTAGGGGACTGATGACCTCAGAAGTTAAGTCCCATAGTGCTCAGAGCCATTTCAACGCTTTCAATTATTTATTCCACAAGAACTAAACATTGTACATATGTCATACATCTTGTATTTTGAAGAGAAAGTCTGAAAGTTTTCCTTTACAAACATTCGGTATGCGAACTATGAGTGACCTGGCAGACGTCAATACTGTAATCGTTTTTGCCATACCCGTCCCAGCATGGCATCGTCGACTGTGGCAGTCGCTTCCCGTATTCTCTTCTGGAGCTCTGCTACATCACTTGGTAGAGGCGGTACATACACCAGATCTTTAATGTGTCCCCACAGAAAAAAGTCACACGGAGTGAATCTGGTGGTCAGGGAGGTCATTTCATGAAACAGCTCGCTCCTTACCTGAACTCGCCATGTTTGCCACTAGCGCTGACTATCGGCAAATTACCAAACTACGCTGTGGCGGTACACATGAAAAAAAAAAACTTTCAGGGTTTCTCTTTGTAATGACCTATGTAAGATATCTGTACAGTGTTTGATTCTTGTGCAATAAACAATTGAAATTGTTCCACAACTTTGTGTACACTTTGCGTGTGTGTGTGTGTGTGTGTGTGTGTGTGTGTGTGTGTGTGTGTGTGTGTGTGATGCATAATGTGGAAGCATTGTTACCATAGATCTCGAAACGTTCTTGACCGATTACTCCAATTGTTAGCACTCTAATGAACGTTTGCACAGACCTATATATATATGTATATAACTCTCGAAACGTTCTTGACAGATTTACGTAACATTTGTACGCGATACTCTAATAGAAGTTTGCACAGACATGGGTAACATACATATTTTCAGCAGCAATGTATAGGTTTTCTGTTAAATCCGATTGCGAGAAAGAAAATGCTATGCTGTGAAAAACTGTGGTTTAGTTTTCTTTCTCGTAGTCACATTTGACTACGATAGCACTGTATGTTAACCATTAGACAAATGGTCCCTTTCATGTAATATCTTATCTTATAATTTTAAACAAAAATTGTACACACAGCAATGTGTTGTTTTGTTTTCTTCCACGCTATGAGCTTTAACAGATGACAGAAATGTTGTATTTATGGCTTATCGAGCTATGATTACAATACCACCACGGGATCTGAATCGTCCGGAACTTTGTAATCCTACGCGTTTGGAGATTAAAACGATAGGAAAGACTGTCATTGAAACTACTATCCCCATAGATCCAGCAACTGGACGAGTCTCTCTCGTATCCCATGTATCAAGGATCCCAACCAGTTTATGTACTCATGTAAGCGGCTTCAGTTCCCAATCAACGTTTCCTTTCCATAACAATACCCTAGGCTCACGGGTAAGGAGAGGGATTGTGGAGAAATGGACATAGACAGGGGGAGAGAAAAGAGGGGATGGAGCGAAGGAGGGGGTGGAGGTGGTGTAGAAAGTGACGGAGAAGGAGGACATGAACACATAGCTAAAGGAGAAAGAGATTAGAGAGTATATCCAATTCCCAAACATGTTCAGCATTTTTGAAGCATTGTTGGCTTCGGTAATAGGATATAAAACGCAGATTTACAATTTCAACACAATCTTTTATCAAAAACAAAAGTGTGTTAATGTCGAATATTACTTCAACTGTTAGGAAGTCTTTTCTGAAGTCATTTGTCTGGATTCAAACGTTTGCAATGTACGGTAAAGACAAGATGAGAGCAGAAGCTTTTAAATGTGTTGTTACAGTAGAATGGTGAAGACAATAGTTGGAGTCACAAAGGATGGCGGTCGAGTTTAGGCTCGTTCTGCGCACCTACGTCACGCATTCTCCAACCAATGAGAGTCCAGTAACGACGAACGCTTTTACTGTGAATGTCGTACCCAGTGCGAGCATTAAACGTGATTATACGGAGTTATGTAGTGAATTTTTATTCCATTTGTTGCGAGCTGTCACGGCTGATAATGGAGGTACGCGACAATTCTACGCAAGCAAGCTAAAGACAGAATATAAGCTTACATCAAGCGCAAAGCGCGTGTCCGCGCGTACCGGTATTAATGCAATCGCAGTCAGTTTCTCGACCTGCGCGAACCGGCATCGTTCGTAGGTCGGACTATAGTACAGGTAGAAAGGTCGCACTACTAATCAGGACCTACTAAATCGAATGAAGGCGAAAAGAAATTTATGGCCCAACTTGACTAAAAGAAGGGATCCGTTGTTACGACACATCCTGGGGCATCAAGGAATAAAGAAGGGAAATGTGGGGAGAGACAAAAGTTGCAAGCTAAAACGGATGTAAGTCATGAAGAGAGGAAGAGGTCTGCAGAAGGCAGAGTGGCGTGGAGAGGCGAATCAAACCAGACTAAGGGCTACAGTAAGAGCAGCTCTGCATGGTCGTTACACTTTAAGTCGCTCTGGACGCCTACTACCAGATATTTTTCGGATGTTGCAATTTCCAGCGACTGGTCGACAAAATATAATCGAACAGTAATTCATCTTTCCGTCTACTTTGCTAAAAACGCTTCACTTACTCGCATCGCTAATACGCCAGGCAGTAATACGATAGAAACAAGCATTAGTGACGTCTACTGATGTCAGATCCAGGCGGCCGGAAGCAGCATTGTTGAATGTCCAACCCATCCGTAAGGGAGTAGCCCACATCGAGGGATGAAAACGGAAATAGTAGACTTGTGCGACAACCTTCAGGCAGCATCAGAGATTGTCGGTGACGCAGATTCAACCGGCTCCAAAAAAGCGGTCATTCGGTGAACAGAAGACAACAGTCCAGACTGTTCCCATTGCGGAGGTTTTGGGCACGTCTTGCGCTACTGTAGAGAGCGAAGAAGAGCCTTGGGAGGTATTGCGCCGGGAGACGTGAGTGAGCAGGGCAGCCAGGCAACTGCAGCCGACCAGCCCGTGACAGCAGCCAGTCCGGGTGTTCCAGTCGCTCGCCCAGCCACAGAAGTCTGGAAATCTGACCACCTGCTACAGACTTGAGGCTGCCGGAGTCGGCAGGTGTAAAACTGTCGGGAAGTCATGACCTCGTCACTGACCGCCAACCTGATTAAGACCATAATTTTGTATGGTATCAGAAGGTGAAGATTTTGTAGTATGATGGGAACCTATTTGTGAGAATAACTATCAATGACATATCACTTGCATAGAACTTTTGCAGGCATGACAAACACTCACAGACTGTATAACATAGGCGCTCCAGGTTTATGAAGGTACTCCAACAAGTCCAAGCAACGAAGATTACTCTCGGCGATTTTTTGGCATTGAAGACACAGTTATTCTCCCGTCATCGACTTGACACGTTCTAGTGAACTATCAGGACTTTCGAGTGAAACTATAATTCTCCAGTTGGGTGTAGAAAGGTACTGAGCCTCACAAAAGGCCATCGACGATGATAGCCATTAGAAGTGAACACAGAGAATTATGTATCACGATTTACAACAAACAGTCGCAAATCATCCCGTAATCAGTTTTCCCAAGAGGAAACTAGCCAGGTGAGACGACCCAAATATAGTATCAACACTAGGAACAGCTCTTTGGAGGGCGTAAGAGTTAGTGCTCCATTGGAAGAATAATACAGTGCTGATGAAAAACCAGCTATCACTCCACTAATGAACAAAGAAAAGATCCGTAATTACTGAAGACGGTTGAGGCCCTAGAGAAGGGAAGAAGAACTCAAATGAGATTTGTGACTAATAAATGAAATGTTGTAAAAAAGGTATTGAGGCCCAGTGGGTTGGAAATGGTTGCTCCTCATTCCAGCTCATTTATAGGCAAACGTTCTGATGCTTTTCCTTGTCGCTAATACATTACCTACGGTCGCAGGTTCGAATCCTGCCTCGGGAGTGGATGTGTGTGAAGTCTTTAGGTTAGTTAGGTTTAAGTAGTTCTAAGTTCTAGGGGACTGATGAGCACACATGTTAAGTCCCATAGTGCTCAGAGCCATTTGATTGCCTCGCGGGGTAGCCGCCGCGCGGTCTGAAGCGCTTTGCCACCGTTCGCGCGGCTGCCCCCGTCGGTGGTCCGAGTTCTGTGTGTGTGTGTGTGTGTGTGTGTGTGTGTGTGTGTGTGTGTGTGTGTGTGTTGTCCTTAGCGTAAACTTAGTTTAAGTAGTATGTAAGCCTAGGGACAGATGACCTCAGGAGTTTGGTCCCATAGGAACTACCACAAATTTCCAATTTCGATCTGGGATTTCCCCAAGACGCTTGACAGTGTCAGAAGCAGATACCATTGGGCATGTCTCTGCCGTTCTCTCAGGTATTATGCAAGCCACTTCGCGGAATGCCAACGAGGGAAGCTTGTGCATGAACCACCCCGCCAATGCACTGCCATTCTGTACCTCGTGTACGCGATGATACCGCCATCTGTATGTATGGATATCGCTATCCTATGACTTTCGTCACCTCACTGTACTTCATAAAAACACATACAATCACCAGTGCTATTTACTTACCTACTTCATAAAAATCGGTCAGTTGATGAAGGTGGCATGGTATGTTCTTAGACCCAATTTCAGTCATTTAGGGGACAAGCTCTGCATGCGTTCAGACGGTAATCAATTAATTACACAGCCTCACAAAAAAAGGGTGAAGCAGCCACAAGAGCAGGAGGAAACAAAATGAAACTTCACGGGCTGAGGGGCTGTGTGATGTTACTTCAGTGATTACAGCATCGAGTAAAGTTTACGAAGAAGTTGGCAGTGTGAGCCCACTCATCCGCCCAGTGTGGCCCGACTGCATGCACTGATTCGGTTGCGCAACGTGCCACGAAGCCTAAAGCGGAAAGCTGGCCCACGGGTCCCTGGTGTTCCCTACACTGACCGTGGGACGGAGCTGACGTCCGAGGCAGTCCCACTCGTGATCTGTCAGGAATTGCACTGAGCGTGGGAGTCCCTCACCATCCCGCAGAAAGTTGACAGGTACACGTGCCATGTGTGGACGAGCATTTTCCTGTCGAAAAGTAGCACCACACGATACTGTCGCGTGAGGGGTAACACGAGAGGATTCAGGATGTCCGCCGGCAGAGTTCCATCAGCCACTCTCAGCCGTGATCTGAAGTCATGTCCTATGGCTCCCCAGACAGTAACTAGAGTGAGACCGTTTGGCTCTCCAAAACAATGAAAGAAACGTGACTTCTCTCCAGGTCACAGCCATACTCGCCAACGACAGTCATCCAGGGTATTCCAGGAACCACAATTTCTCACTGAACACAACGCGACGTCATTCGACAGCAATCCGTGCGCTCCGGTCTTGAGAGACTCCAGATGCAGCTGTTTTTGTCGTAGTGATAACGGCAGCCATCGCATGGACAATAATTCCCTAATACAGCTGACACCGGTCTCTGACGAAAGGGTTGCAGGATGTCACTGAACGTTGCCAGAAACCCGTTACTTGTTCTTGGATGTCAGGGGGTTACAGTGTGCCTGGCGCACAATACGGATATCCTCCCTTGTGGTGGTGACAGGACCTTTGATGACACAGTCCAAAAGTCCAACATTGGACCACTGTCACACCCGAATGAGTCACTGATCTGGACCAGCCGCCAAATGGAGATCCACAAGGAGGCCCCTTTCAAAATCTATCAGATGCTCAGAACGCCGTCTCACATGAGTGCTTGGCATCTGTATCCTTCAGTGATCTCTCATCATCTGACGCAGCTCACACCCGTAATACACCATACCACGCCTGCTAACAACACCAAACACGAACAGCACTAATGCACCCGGGTAGCCTTTCTACCTTTCACAGAGGACTAGTATGTACACGAATGAAGTTACATTTCCATCCAATCATATCTTGTCAGGTAGTCTAGATGCGAAGATAGGGTCTCCACAGTTAGTTCGATCACAGTGAATTCGAGACAGAACATCCGGTTCTGGGATTAAAACTGGCAACGTGACTGATAGCGGAGTTTTGCCCACGTAGGAATCCGCGAACGTGTGTCACGTAGACGTAAGTTGATCAGGGATTAGAAGAAAAAGTCCTTTTTGATGCAGCTGCCCACACCAGTCTGACCAGTGCAGGTCTCTTTGTCTCTGCATAACCACGGCACCGTACATCCATTTGAACCTGCTTATTGTAGTCAAGGCTTCTACATCTACATCTTCATCCACATCCACATCCACATGATTGCTGTGCCGTTCACAGTTAAATGCCTGGTAGGGGGTTCATTGAACCACCTTCAAGCTACAAGGGTATTTCTCCATCGTTTCAATCTCGAACAGAGCGCTAGAGAAACCATATCTTATATCTTTCCATTCGAGCTCTAAGTTCCTTTTTTTTTTTTATTCCGATTTTGGCCGTCTAGGGACCGCGTTAAACAACTATTTTCAATGTACATTTCTCCTATTGCGCTCCTCCTCTTTTCTCTTCTGCCAATATGTCTTCATCCTCTCTCTATGCTGCTCCCTTCGGTCTTCTGTCCACACTGTTCCTCCAGTTCTTCTCTTCTTCACTTCAAATCCTTCAAAATGTTGAATTTTGTCTCTCATTAAGTCTCTGTTGGTTATATCATCTTCTCCTATATCCATCTCCTCTAAGTCTGCTTTGACTTCTTTGAACCAGGTAATTTGGGTTCTGGGGTTCTTGTCAAAAAACATGAATATTTTCTTTGTCAGCCTTTCATCATTCATTCTTTTCAAATGGGCGTAAAAGCTTACTCTTCTCTTCCTCATAGTATCTCCCACTTTCTCAATTTTGTCATACACTTCTCTATTACTTCTAAGCTTCCAAGTCCCATTCTCAAACCTCGGCCCAAGTAATCTTCTAATGATTTTTCGCTCCTTTTTTGCTATAGCTTCCATTTCATTGTTAGTGTTCATTGCTAAACATTCAGATGCATACAGACACTCTGGCTTAATCACAGTGTTGTAGTGCCTTATTTTTGCGTTAATTGATACTGACTTCTTGTTGTCCACATTCTTTGTTAGCTGGAAAGCCATTTCCATTTTTCTTGTTCTTGTTTTATTTCCTTCTTTATCTGAAGCATTGGGCTGGATGATTTCCCCTAAATATTTGAAATTAGAAACCTTATTTATCTGGCCATACTTTGTAATCATATTGTTCGGTGCCTCTTTTACATTGGTTAGGTACTCTGTCTTTTCAAAGGAGATTTTCAGTCCTGCTTTTTCTGCTGTTTCATTCAGAATATTGATCTGTTTGACTGCTTCTTCCAAACTTCCTGCCAGAATCGCTAAGTCATCAGCAAAAGCGAGGCAATCTACTTCTAATCCATCCTTTATTCTTCCTAATCTGATTTTTTGTATTCCTTCTTCAGTCGTTTTCTTCCTCCACTCTCTAATAACTTTTTCTAACACACAGTTGAATAGGGTAGGTGACAACCCATCTCCTTGTCTTAATCCTGTTCTGATTTTGAATGGTCTGGATACCTCACCACGGAACTTTACTTTTGCATAGGTATCCGTAAGTGTTTCTTTGACGATTGCGACTGTTTTTTGTCTGCTCCAAACTCACTAAGGATGTTAACCAAGGTTGTTCTGTCAACGGAGTCGTACGCCTTCTTGAAGTCAACAAACGTGATAAAGATGTCTTTTCCTCTTAATCGTCTATATTTAATAATTAACTTCAAGTTTAAAATTAAAAAATAAATAAAGAGATAAGTTCTCTTATTATAATATGTTCGTCATTTCTCCCTACGTAGGTCAGTGCCAACAAGAAATTTTCAGATTCTGAGGAGAAAGGTGTGACTGAAAGTTCATGACAAGATCGTGCTGCAACGAAAAAGCCTTTGTTTCAATGATTGCCGCGCTATTTCCCGATAATATAAAACGAGGTGCCCTCCTTTGAACTTCTTCGATGTCCTCCGTCAATCTTATATGATTCTCTTAAGTACACCTGTAGCATTTTCTGAGTGTGCTGCCAACAAATCTCAATCTTTGGTTTGTTTTCCCCACAACATTATTAATGTGTCATTCCAGTTTCAGTTTTTTGTAATTGTAATTCCTAGGTTTTTAATTTAATTTACAGCCTTTAAATATGTTTGATTTATAGTGTAACCGAAAATTAGCGAATTCCTTGTAGTACTCATGTGGATGACCTCACACTTTTCATTGACTGGACTCAGTGGATTCCTTTCACTACTCACGTGGATTACCTTACACTTTTCATCATTTGGGCTGGATTGCCACTTTTTGCACCATAACATATCTTAACTATATCTGTTGGCAGTTGTTTTTGACCACCTGATGACTTTACAAGACGATAAGTAATAGCACCTTTTAAAAACTTCTAAGAGGGGTTCTCAGACTGTCTCCTAAATCATTTACGCAGATCAGAACAGGGACAATAACACTTACTTGGAGAACGTCAGATATTATTTCTACTTTGCTCGATGGTTTTCCGTTAGTTACTACGAACTGTGACATTTCTGACAGAAGATTACGAATCCAGTCGCATACCTAAGACGATAATCCACAAACACGCTATTCGAATAGAAGTCACTTGTGAGGAACGGAGTAAAACCGTTCTGGAAATCTAAAAATATCAGATCAGTTTGATATCCCTTGTCGATAACTTTCATTACTTTGTGAGACTAAAGAGCTAGTAGTGTTTCACACGAAAGATATTTTCTGGTTGTTTCTTAATAAATCATTTCCATCGGTATAATTCACAATGTTCGAACACAGTATATGTTTCAAAATCCTACTGCAATTCGACGTTAGTGCTAGGGGGCCTTAATGCAGCGGATTACTCGTAGTTCCTTTCTTGAATATTGGTGTGACCTGTCCTACTTTCCAGTCTTTGGGTACGGATCTTTGGACAAGCGAGCTGTTGTATATGGTTGCTAAGTATGTAGCGATTGTATCACCATACTCTGGTAGGAATCTAGTTAGTGTACAATCCGGACCGGAGCCCTTGTCTTTATTAAGTGATTTAAACTGCCTTGCTACGCCGAAGATATCTACTTCTAAGTAACTCATAATGGCAGTTGGCAGTTGTTCTTTATTCGGATTCTGAAATATTTACTTCATCTTCCTTGATGAACAAATTTTGAAGAACCGTGTTTAGTGGCACTGCCCTTAGCGACATCACCACTTCGTCTCCATCTCGAACTTTCACCTGCCACCCTTTCCCCCATTACCAACTGCTCGACTTCATGCTGTGACAATACTACAGTTCGATTCAGTATCTCTTCGTTTATTATGCGATCTCTCATCTAATTTTCAGCCTTCTGCGGCACCAAATTTCAAAGTTGCTATTTAATTTCCGTTTGAGCTCTTTATCGTCAACGTTTGACTACTGTAAGAGGCTGCATTTCAGGCAGATACCTTCAGCAAAGACTTTCTAACACTTAAATTTATATTCAATATTATAAATTTTCGTAATTATTTCTCTTACTATTGCCACTCTATATTTTATATCCTCTTTACTTCGGTCATTGTCAGTTATGTTGCTACCCATGCTACAAGCGCCTCATTTGCTAATGTAATTCCGTCAGCCTCACCCGATTTAATTTGACTGCATTACATTGCGCTTTCTTTTACTTGTGTGATGTTTCTCTCATAACCTATCCATTTAGTTCAACTGCCCTTCCAAACAGTCTCTGACAGAATTACAGTGGCACTGGAAAACCTCAAAGTTTCTATTTCTTCTCCCTGAACATGAATCCCTTTTGTAAATTTCTGTACGATCTGTAAATAACTTTTCACTCCTTGTATTTTGTCCATTTATCCCTCCTGCCTTCAGAATTCAGAAGAGTGCAGCCCATCCAAGACTGCAAAAACGTTCCTCTATGTCTAGAGATGTTACGAATGTGGGCTGGTCTTTCTTTAATCTATCTTGTAAGCTATGTATAGCGCCAGTATAGCCTCGTGTGTTCGTACATTTCTCTGCAGCCCTGCATGATCTTCCCAGAAGTCGACTCTCCATTCTTTTGCAAACAGTTCGTTTCAGCATTTCGCAACCATCACTTATTAAACTGGATGGTTTGGTAATTTTCACAACTGTCAGCACATGCGTGCTTTATGATTGGAATAACTACCTTCTTCTTGAAGTCGGAAGGTAATTCGCCCGTCTCATAGAAGCCGGGTGGAACAGCACTGTCACGGTTGGCTCTCCCAAGGACCTGTATAAGTTGGAGGAATGTCGTCTACTCCAGGGATCTTGTTTCGACTTAATTCTTTCAGTCTTCTGTCAAATTCTCCTCGAATTATTGTATCTTCCATCTAATACTCACCTTCTCCCTGCCCTGATTCTGCAATACCGTCTTTAAGTTCATTTCCTTTGTATAGCCCTTCCCTATTTGCCTTCCACATTTCAGATTTCCGTTCTCTGCTTAGTACTGAGCTCTTGATATTCACACAGCTGCTTATCTTTTCTCGATAGGTCTCTTTAATTTTCCTATAGGTGGCATCTGTCTTCTGCAGTGTTGCATTTGTCCACTAGCCATTCTTGAGTAGCTGTTTTGCACTTTCTGTCAATCTGTTTCGATTACTTCATTTAAGGCATTTTTATATTTGCTGCTTTCGCCAATTAAATTCAATATCTCTAGTTTTATCCAAGGATTTCTAGTGGGTCTTGTCTTTTGGCCTGTCTGATTCTCCACTACCTTCACTGTTTCATCTCTCAAAGCAAACAATCTATGTTCTATTGTATCGGCAGTTTTACTCTAATGTTACCTAATCCTTTCATTTAAACTCTCAAGAACCTTTGTTTCTTTCAGTTTACCTCGATCTTGTCTACTTAATTTCCTTCATTTTTGCCAGTTTCTTCAGTTTTAGTATGCACTTCGTAGACAATAAGTTGACGTCGGAATCCACATCACTATCTTGCATCATTATAAACTGTGTTATATGAATGATTCGTAGAATACGAATCTCCTTTACGGAAATCAGTACAGATTCTGCAAATCGATGTCGCAAAATTCGCAGATCAGTGATACAAGGCTATAATTATTTAATAGCATTGCTAGTAGTTTTACTTATCGGTCCAGCATATTTTATAATGATTTTGGACTCAAAAACAGTTTTAACAATATATGAAACATTTACATATTAACTTCAGATACAGAAACACTAGAGAAAGAAAATTTTCTACGTTATAAAACGACTATTTTTACAGAGGTAAGTGCTAACAACCACCATCAAATGGTTCAAATGGCTCTGAGCACTATGCGACTCAACTTCTGAGGTCATCAGTCGCCTAGAACTTAGAACTAATTAAACCTAACTAACCTAAGGACATCACACACATCCGTGCCCGAGGCAGGATTCGAACCTGCAACCGGAGCGGTCGCTCGGCTCCAGACTGTAGCGCCTAGAACCGCGCAGCCATTCCGGCCGGCCAACCACCATCAATAACACATATCTTACAAATGTAAGCAAAGTATACAAAAAGTTCTGTAAGTCTGTCTCACCACACATACACTAACTATAAGAATATGTGGATTGGCAGCGAAAACACTGTCTCCCACTCAAACTATACAGGAACATCGCCTTTCTCTATTTTCTCAATATTCCTCTCAGTTGTCTTCTCTGCCTTCCTTCTGACCTATATCTCTGACGTGTGGAATTTTGGAACATGTTTTATACACGCGTATTAGAGAGACCGAAAATTTCTCTGTCGAAATCAACATGGGATCCGAAAACAGTGGTCATGTGAAGCCTAGCCCGTACTGTTTGTCCACGAGACGCAGGAGGAAGTAATCACTTCCGGCAGGCGTTCAGTAAAATTCTGCACCGCCACAAAATGAGCAAAATACGACTGTACAGAATATCAGACCAACCGTGTTACTGGACTGAATAGTTTGTAGCAAACGCAGCGCAGCATGTCGTTCTGAAAGGAGAGAAGTCTTCACATGTAAAAGTCTCTTCGGGGATGTCCCAAGTGAGTGTTGTTGTTGTTGTGGCATTCAGGCCATAGACTAGTTTGATGCAGCTCTCCATGCTACTCTACCCTGTGCAAGCCTCATCTCCGAGTAACTATTGCAATCTACATCCTTCAGAATCTGTTTGCTGTATTCATCTCTTGGTCTCCCTCTAAAAGTTTTAGCCTCCACGCTTCCCTCCAGTACTAAATTGGGGATTCCTCGATGCCTCAGAATATGTCCTACCAACCGATCCCTTCTTCTAGTCAGGTAGTGCCACAAATTTCTCTTCTCCCCAATTCTATTCAGTACCTTCTCATTAGTTACTTTATCTATCCATAGGATCTTCAGCATTCTTAAGCAGCATCACATTTGAAAAGCTTCTATTCTCTTCTTGTCTGCCGGCCGGATTGACCGTGCTGTTCTAGGCACTACAGTCTGGAGCCGAGCGACCGCTACGTGGCAGGTTCGAATCCTGCCTAGGGCATGGATGTGTGTGATGTCCTTAGGTTAGTTAGGTTTAATTAGTTCTAAGTTCTAGGCGGCTGATGATCTCAGAAGTTAAGTCGCATAGTGCTCAGACCCATTCTTCTTGTCTAAACTATTTATCGTCCATGTTTCACTTCCATACATGGTTAAATTCCATACAAATACTTTAAGAAAAGACTTCCTGACACTTAAATCTATACTCGATGTTAACAAGTTTCTCTTCTTCAGAAAAGCTTTTCTTGGCATTGCCAGTATACGTTTTATACCCTTCCTACTTCGACCATCAGTAATTTTGCTTCCAAAATAGCAAAACTCATCTCTATTTTAAGTGTCTCGTTTCCTAATTTAATTCCCTCTGCATCACCTGATTTAACTCCATTATCCTCGTTTTGCTTTTGTTGATGGTCATCTTCTATTCTTCTTTCAGGACCCCGTCCACTCCGTTTAACTGCTCTTCGAAGTCCTTTGCTCTGTCTGACAGAATTACAGTGCCATCGGCAAACCTCAAAGTTTTCATTTCTACTCCAAATTTTTCTTTTGTTCCTTTTACTGCTTGCTCAGTATACAGATTCAATAACATCAGGGATAGGGTACAACCCTGTCTCACTCCCTTCTCAACCATTGCTTCCATTTCGTGCCCCTCGATTCCTACAATTGCCATATGGTATCTGCTCTCGCGTTCCTACACTTCTCCGGAACCCAAACTGATCTTCCCCGACGTCGGCTTCTACCAGTTTTTCCATTTGTCTGTAAAAACTTCGTGTTAGTATTTTGCAACCGTGACTTATTAAACTTATATTTCTGTAGTTTTCACACCTGTCAGCACCTACTTTCTTTGGGATTGGAATTATTACATTCTTCTTGAAGTCTGAGGGTATTCCGCCTGCCTCATACATCTTGCTCACCAGATGGTAGAGTTTCGTCAGGGCTGGCTCTCCCAAGGCTATGAGTAGTTCTAATGGAATGTTGTCTACTTATGGGGCCTTGTTTCGACTTACGTCTTTCAGTGCTTTGTCAATATCATATCTCCCATCTCATCTTCGTCTAGGTCTTCTTCAATTTCCATAATAGTATTGCCCTCAGGTACATCTTCCTTGTGCAGACCCTCTATATACTCCTTCCACCTTTCTGGTTTCCTTTCTTTGCTTAGACTGGTTTCACATCTGAGCTCTTGATATTCATACAAGTGGTTCTCTTTCCTCCAAAGGTCTCTTTAATTTTCCTGTAGGCAGCATCTGTCTTACCACTAGTGATATATGCTTCTACATTCTTACATTTATCCTCTAGCCATTCCTGCGTAGCCATTTTGCACTTCTTGTCGATCTCATTTTTTGGACTTTTGTATTCCCTTTCGCCTACTTTGTGTATTACATTTTTGTATTTTCTCGTTTCGTCGATTAAATTCAGTATCTCTTGTGTTACCCAAGGATTTCTACCAGCTGTCGTCTTTTTCCCTACTTGCTACTCTCCTGCCTTCACTATTTCATCTCACAACCTACCCATTCTTCTGCTATATTCCTTTCCCCAGTTCTTGTCAATCGTTCCCTAATACTCCCCCCTGAAACTCTCTGCAACCTCTGATTTTATCAGTTTATCCACGTCCCATCTGCTTAAAATCCTGCCTTTTTTAAGTCTGTGGACCTAGTAAACAACTTAAAAAGTATATCTGTCTCACACAGTGATAAATTAGTATCCTTTGATGTCAGCAGTTTGTCTTCTAACATACCAGTAGTAGAATGAATTGATATTCTGGCAGAGCTGATGCACAAGTCTAATGTCAATCCTGTGGAATTGAATGACTTGAGACTGGCCACACAGACATGCCTTGCACAGCACTATTTCCAGTTCCAAGGCACTCTTTATAAACAATTAGATGGCTTAGCTATGGGTTCCCCTCTTAGTCCACTGTTGGCTGAAATATTTATGGACCATTTTGAACAAAATTTTCTAAAAACAGAACCTTTGAGTGCAAACATCAAATACTGGTTTAGATATGTAGATAATGTCCTGTGTATGTGGACTGGTACTACAAGACAACTCAACACATTCTTGAAAAACCTAAACAGTCAACATAAAAGTATCCAGTTCACTATGGAAATTGGCAACAAATCCATAAACTTCTTAGATCTCACCATTGACATCAGTACACACACACATTGTTTCAAAATCTACCGGAAAACTACAACTACAGACACAGTAATACCTTCTTGCTCACAACACCCCATAGCTCACAAACATGCAGCTTTCCACTCAATGGTACACCGTCTCATATCTATCCCCATGTCCAGAGATGATTTTAAAGCAGAGTTAGATACAATAAAATTTATTGCCACAGCCATTGGCTACAGTCCAGTTCTTATTGACCACATCTTGCCCAGGAAACAAAAACGGAAAATTATACCCCTCCTCCATGCCCCACCTGCTTCCCCATCCACTGTCTGCAAGAAATGGTGTACTCTACCATTTCTAGGTCAGGTATCACAGACTGTAGCCAAAGCACTGAAATCCTGCAAGTATAGGCTTTCCTACTATGTCAGGAACACTACAGCCCAGTGTGTTTTTAATAGCAAAGACAAGATCCAGTTATTCGCCAACAGTGGGGTATACAAAATCACCTGTTCTGATTGTGACAAATTTTACATTGGTCAGTCAGGCAGAGACATATCAACTAGGGTGGCTGAACATGAACGCAGCTGGAGGTTGCAGAATTCAGACTCTGCATTTGCTGAGCATGTTCTGAGTGAGGGTCACAACTACCAGCCAGTGTCCCATGTACTTCACTTAGCAAACAAAGGCCATAAACTCAACCTGCTGGTAGCCATGGAAATTAACAAACATCTTGCTCACAGTCCAGATCTCATCCTAAATGACCAGACACAACTCAACACTTGCCCTCTCCTAAACTTCATATAATCATCTTTGTTGTGCATTACTTCCCACATTCTCTCTTCCTACATATTCCCATTTTCCTGTAGACCTTAAGTTGTTTTGTTTTGTTGCAGTTGTCTTTGTATTCCACATAGGCTGTAGTTTCAATAGTTAAGGGTTTCCTTTTAACTTGTACTTGTATTACTGTCCATGTTTAACTCCCCTTGTAGTTGTCTCATCAAATACTGTTCATATTTTACTTTGCTCATTTATTTGATGAAAATTGGTACACAGCCACTGCTTTGTTTATAATGTTAATGTTAAAATGCAGTACCACTACACTCTCAAACTGTAGGTTTCCTCAAACACCTCCATTTGACATTGCTTAAGTTCCTTATGTATTCTGTATTTACATTTACAACTGTCTTTTTTTTTTTTTTTTTTTTTTTTTTTTTTTTTTTTTTTTTTTTTTTTTTTTTTTTTTTTTTTTTGTAATTGGTTGTGTATCACTCTCCATGTTTCATACCTCTAGATGCAGTACTGTCTAGACTAGTTTTATCTTATTAGTTTTGTTTATTAATAGGAACTGTTATGTAGGCATGCTATCCCTATTTTGTGCTAAAGGTTTTCCTGTCAACTCCATTGATATTTATGTACTGTTCAGTTTTTACTATTTCATTGCAAAGATGTTACTTACTGTATGTTTCTACTTCACTTTAGATGTGTTACTTCTCTTCCAATGTTGTCTGCTAACACTTAACTTCTTTGGTGATAATACTCAGTAAATGTCTGAAGATGGCCTTGCAAGCCGAAAACCAGTTAGCAATAAAAGCAATATTGTAGAACAAAAGCAAACTGGTTTTTTTCATTTATTATTATAATGTTGTTCTACCAAGTACGAAGATTCCGTTAATATAAGTTTGTTCAGTTTTAATCTGCAATATATAACCAATAAATTGTGGTCAGGGTCCACATATACCTCTAGAAATGCATTACAATTAAAACATGGTTCCGAAATCTCTGTCGTACCATTAGATAATTAGTCCGACCCTTCTGGTGTCTCCAGGTCTCTTCCACGTATACAACCTTCTTACATGATTCTTAAACCAAGTGCTAATTATGATTAAATTGTATTCTGTGCAGAGTTCTACCAGGTGGCTTTCTCTTTCATTCCTTTCCCCCAGACCGTGTTGCCCCTCCTGCCGGAGGTTCGATTCCTCCCTCAGGCCTAGGTGTGTGTGTTGTTATTAGCATAAGTTAGTTTACGTAGTTTGTAAGTCTAGGGACCGATGACCTCAACAGTTTGGTTCCTTGGGAATTTACACACATCTGAACATTTTTTAACGGACCGTACTCATCTACCACTTTTTCTTCTCTTCGTTTTCGAACTATCGATAGTTTCGAAAAAGGTGACTCGATTCGAGATATGAGAATGGCACAAATACGATTTACGAATGGCTGAAATCATGGCAAGACCTCTCCATAGGATACAAGACAAGTACGTGGTTGAATGGATAGATTTGATTCCAAACTGCATACTGCATTTCCACCAGAAAGCGTAACACTATCAGTGACCCGAATGTATGCCTATTGAACCAATACCTCCTTTTTTGCGGCTGGACAGTGACATAGTCATAGTCATCATGTTTTTAATAGCACAGTCGTTATGTGAAATATATTTTGCCAGCAGCAGAATCCTTTTGCAGTCAGCTTGAAATGTCGGTACTGAATAGTGTTCCTCGAAGAGAACATCCCTCCAAGGATTCATAATTGAGCTACCTGGTGAGTGTAATCCAACTGCTTAAAAAAAATTACTCGCCATGCAAAGTGACTCTCATGACCAATTTAATTAATTAGCCTGTCAATAATCATCTTGTTGTGTTGCAGTTCTTCTTATGTCCGTGCTTGCTAAGAAAGTAGGATGAGGAATTCCACCTTAACACAAGGCACCTTTTTCAGTTTTGTTTCACCCAGACATGTTTCAGCACTTTATGTGCTATCTTCAGTGGGTTATTTTATTTTATTACTGTAAAATTGTTGTTTAGTATTAACATTTAATATTTACAATTGTGTATGAATAATTGTTGTAAAATATTGTACAGCATTTGCTTACAATTCACAGTTGAGATATGTATTAACGACATGATGCACAGTATGTTTTTTATAACATTACGTCTAAAGTTCTAGTTATAGTTTAGTTGGCAATAGAGTGGATGTATGCATAAGTTTATATACCTTACAATGAAGCTACTGGGTATTTATTTTCGTAGCTAGTCTGCTACCCGATATACAACTTGTCATCTGCAAACAGCAAAACGTAAATTTTATTTATCTCTTTATTACATATTTACAAACGGAAATGAGTATACATCACGTTTTTTGTGTATAACTACGGCTTTGATGTTGTTGTATTTTCTCATATATTGTCGATAAGATGAATACGCTGATTTCTGTGACCTGTTATTTGTGCGTGTATTTGTGTGTGTGTTTTCAGGATTGGAAAGAGAGAATATGGGTGCTTTTTCTTCTTTTTTTCGTGAGTAGTTTTGTATTGCTGTTATCTGTATAGTTCTTCAATGGTGGCAAAGAGGGTTTTATTGCACAGTGATGTCTATTCATTCAGTACTTTCTTCCCTTGGTCTATTGATTTTTGATGTGATAGTTTTTTCTACAGTTAACTTCCGCTACTAGTTTTTAGGATCTGTGTGTCAGTTTCAATGTTTGTTGGGTGGTGATTGTGTGCTATCAAGTGATCTGCGAATGTTGAGTGTGAACTATTGCTTTTCAGTGCTCTGAGATGTTCTGTATGCCTGGTTCTGAATTCCTGCATGTTTGACCCACATAAACAGATTGACAGCAGTTGCAAGTAAGTTGGTGTATACCAGACTAGCTGTATTTGTCAGTGTTGGTGGTATTTCTTCCAAGTCTGCTTTGTATTGTGTTTTTGGTTCTGTATACTACGTCGAGTCCTTGTTTCTTTGGTATATTACCCACCCTGTGCGTGACTTTGTTGTTGTAAGTCATTATGTGCCATTTGTCGTTTACTGTCTGCTGATTTGTTTTGTGTTGGGTTGTGTTTGTGTGTGAGTTACATTGTTATGTATTGCTTGTTTTTGTATTTTGTAGTTTATTTTATCTACTCTGTTTCCATTTACCCTGTGCAATTTATTTTATTGTGTTCAGTTCTTGTGTGTAATCATGTTTGTTTGTGGGTGTTTTGTTCAGTCTTTGTAGTAAATATCTGAAGCTGGCCTCTTTATGAGTTATGGGGTGATTGGATTGGTTATGAATAATGGTGCTGGTGATTGTGGCTTTCCTGTAGATTGTGAATTCATGTTTGATGTTTCTCTTGTGTGTGGTGAGATCTCATAAATTAAGTACTCAATCTGTTTGTGTTTCAGTGGTGAACTGTATCTGTGGGTGGAGGGAGTTTATGTTGACATGAAGTTCTTTCTTGCGAGGCTGAGGTTCATCTATTAAGCAAATTATGTCATCTACATATCTCAACCAAAATATTATTTTGTACTATTTGGTTATTACCATTTTCTCAAATATTTGTTTTTCTATCTGACTGAGAAAAATGTCAGCTAGTAGACCACTGATTGGGGATCGCATGGGTAGTCCATGTTGTTGAGAGTAAAAATTTTTGTCGAATGTGAAGTAGTTTTGCTCTGTGATGAGCGTGAGTATGTCTGTTATTTCTTGTATGTTTGTTGTGGGTATGCTTCCTTGTAGTTGGAGGTTTCTTTCTGTGATGTTGATGGTTTATTCTGTTGGGATGTGTGTCTACATAGGAGTAATGTCAAATGATATGTACTCATTTCCGTTTGTAAATGTATATTAAACAGATAAATAAAAATTACGTTTTGCTGTTTGCAGATGACAAGTTGTAGTTGGGTAGCAGATTATCTACCAACATAAATACTCAATAGCTTCATGCAAGGTACCTAAACTAATGCATACATCCTCTCTTTGCCAATTAAGCAATAGCTAGAACTTCAGACATAATGTTATAATCACCATACTGTTGGCAGTAGAGTGGATGTATGCATAAGTTTACATACCTTACAATGAAGCTCCTGGGTATTTATTTTCATAGCTAGTCTGCTACCCAATATACAACTTGTCATCTGCAAACAGCAAAACGTAATTTTTATTTATCTCTTTATTACACATTTACAAACGGAAATGAGTATACATCACGTTTTTTGTGTATAACTACGGCTTTGATGTTGTTGTGTTTTCCCATATACTGTTGACAAGGTGAATACGCTGATTTCTGTGACCTGTGATTTGTGTGTGTGTTTTCAGGCTTGGAAAGAGAAAAGGTTAATACATATCTCAACAGTGAACTGTAAACAAATGATGTATAATGTTTTACAACAATTATTCATTCACAATTGTAAATATTTTGTACCAAAAGTTCCTCTAAATATTAATATGTAACAATTTTACAGTAAGAAGAAACATAACCCACTGAAGATAGCACAAAAAGTGCTGAAACATGTCTGGGTGGAATGAAACTGAAAAAAGTGTCTTGCATAAGGCGGAATTCCTTGTGCTATAGCCTACCAATGTGATATCGGCGAGGTATCGCGTGGTGGCTGGTTAAGGTATCTCGGATGTGATTCTTGAGTTGGAGAAGTAATCAGGCTTTTTTCCACAGCGGCGGCATATTTTAACGAAATTTCAATCTCCCACCTGCACAGGAAGAGATGAGAATCATAATAAAGTCATATGTATTACTGAATTATGAAGTGATAACGAGTATAAACCTTATATTTATTTACATCTTCTCTGTGCTGTTACCTTGAAAGACTTCATATGTGGTGAGGCATTTGTTTACTTTAAGTAAATTTGAAAGTGAGGTGGCAGGAGGGGCAGAGGTGCAGCATGCTCTTAGCACTTCCTCATGAGCAGAAAATGAGTTTAATATTCTAGTCCTGTGTTCTATGACACAAAACATATTAAACTGATCAGAACAGATTTCTTCTACCTGATAAGAAAATACTTAGAGGAAACGTAGGATTCTCACAAGTAACGATGCTTTAACAATCTGAAAAGCGTGTATGCTCTCATTCCTTCTGTCTTCGAAAATAACTTGTATAAAAGAGTGAAATCTACAATTTATATGAGAAGTTCGAGGTGTGTGGTCGACATCACTGCTGTCTTGGATTGGATGAAGTGGATTTTTTAAACCGGGCAGGGTTCTTTGTCAGGGTGGAACTGTATATTCCTGTACACACCCAAGGTGCAGCTGTTTGTTTTGCAGTGCACCATGGCTGGCTGCAGGAGTGGTCATGAGCAGTCAGCAACTGGAGGCTCAGCCTGTGATGGGTGGTTAAGCAAAAGGAATGAGCCGATCTGTCTGCTCTTGCTTGCAGTAACTAGGTCTTGTGGAGTGACCATTGTGCGGTGAGTCGGAGTAGAAGGTGACGTGTGTTGCGTGAGAGAAGATTCGAAATGACTGGGGTGGTGCACTCTGGCATACACGTGCATCCACAACTGTGGCTGTGGGAGTCATTTTCACAGACCTTAACAGCGTTCACACCAGTGGCATGTGAGGGAATTGGCAGCGCTTGTGGACATCGGGACAAGAGTGTGCGGGATGTGCGAGTGTTTCAGCGATCTCTGACATCTAGCCATGACAACTGGGTACTGGTTTAAGTGTGTCATGTTTACTGCTACTCAGTACTTCGCAGTGGACACTCTTGCAGTGGCATTTGCTGTTACCTCCGCCCTGGGCCCTTAGTCCTTCCGAATGTAGTGGAGGGACCCAGTTTACGAATTCTGTAGTGCTTTAAAAACCCAGTCACAATGTCAAATTCCCAATTGATCAGTTGATCGTTTCCGATAGTTGTATTGCAAGCATGCATCTGTCCGGCCACTCCCACAAACTGATTAAAAAGACAAAGCATGCAACTCAGCCGAATTTGAAATTTTGAGTTACCTCCAAGGTGATGGAGTTACCACCAAAAGACCTAAGTGTGCCAATATCCACCGATAGGAGGTAAGGGAAACAAAAAATCCAGTATGGTTTGGAAGCGAGGTGGTTTCAGGAGCAAATCCTGCCATATATTCCATTACTATTAACTACCAACAGAGATCACTGGAAAACTGTCCCATTAGCCAAACACTCTGAGATAATGAGGGAATAAAAAAAATGGTTCAAATGGCTCTGAGCACTATGGGACTCAACTTCTGAGGTCATCAGTGCCCTAGAACTTAGAACTACTTAAACCTAACATCCATGCCCGAGGCAGGATTCGAACCTGCGACCGGAGCGGCCGCGCGGTTCCAGATTGTAGCGCCTAGAACCGCTCAGCCACTCCGGCCGGCAATGAGGGAATATTTCTAAGTCATCCACAGCTGCAGGTTTCCCAGGTAAATGCTGATTTGTTTGCAGTCGATCCAATTGCGATCAATGGTGTGTGCAGAGCTGGCAGTGGCATACTGCAGGACGTGACTGTTTGAGAAGAAAGAGAGAGACAGAGAGAGTGTATGTCTTTTGACAGGAGTTTCTCAGGTATCAAGTACCAAAGGAATGCCGCCACCTGGCGCGTTTTTGGGGGATTAGCGTGACGTCCGGTCTTTGTGCCACACGGGGCTGTTGTATGGGCGAGTACAGCAGTCGAAAAGCTCCAAATGGGCACAGTATGGTCTCTTGACCACCACACACTTCGTTCCTGCAGGCTGTTGCACTGGCAGGCGGTGGACAGTGCATACTTCGCAATCTAAAGATTTTTAACGGTCTAATTATGTGTGATGATTGTTTCATGATGGTATTCTATGTGTGATCGAAATTAAAAAAGTGATCGATTTAATTAATTCATTTTCAGGTATTTTACAAGACCTGCATATTTTCAAACAACAGAGAATGCTGAGCAAGAGAGATCTTACCCCTGGAAATCAAATTTTTTATAAATAAATAACATACATTTTGCTGTATAATTGAATTTACTGTCTGAGACCCTTCCTCTTCACCACAGAGGCAATACCCAGTGGGTGTGCAGGGGGGCGAGTGGGTGAGGGGAGGGGTGGGCTGGGGAATTTACCACAGGCTGAGGTATTAATTAATTGATCAGTTTAATTAACTGGTAAATCAAGCTGATAGAGTGGGAGGGGGCTATTCAAATAACTCAGGCCCAAAAGTGTACTTGTATCAATGAGTAGGAGGTGGACGGTTAGAGGTTTCCAGAGGTGTTGCGAGGAGGATGGGGAGGAGGGAGTGGAGGGATGGGAGGGGTTTCTAAAAAGGATGGATTATCCCTAGGGGGTCATAATTAGCTTAGCAGAACAATACGTTAAGGACCTGTCAATCAAAAGAAAACATTAGGTTTGCACCTGAATGTATGCTTGCCCCTAATGTAGGCAACCTGTACCAACAAATTGTTCTAATGCCAACCGTGCCCCACTACTCTCTCCATTACTAAACTGGTGATCTCTTGATGTTTCAGAATGTCTTATAAACTGATCCCTTCTTCTAGCCACAAATTTCTTCTCTCCCCAGTTTTATTGGGTATCTCATCATTAGTTACATGATCTACTCATCTGATCTTCAGCATTACTAGTCTACATTTTATATCTTCTCTCCTTCTGCCATCAGTAGTTATTTTGCTGCCCAAACCTTAAAAGTCTTTGTTTGTGATCCCTGAATATTAATTCCTACTCCACATTTTTCTTTGGTTTCTTTTACTGCTTGTTCAATGTACAGATTGAATAATACTGGGGACAGGCTACAGCCTTGTCTCACTCACTTGTCAACCACTGCTTTCCTTTCATCCCCCTGGACTTCTATAACGTGTCTGGTTTCTGTACAAGTTGTAAATAGTCTTTTGCTGCTTGTATTTTACACCTGCTACCTTCAGAATTTCAAAGAGAGAGTTCCTGTCAACATTGCCAAATGCTTTCTTTATGTCTACAACTGTAAGTGTAGGTTTGCCTTACCTTAACCTATCTTCTTGTCTGGTGTTGAATGTAAATACCGTAATAGTGAAAAATCCCTTATGTTTAGTGAGGACATAATAAGTAAGAGAAGATGCCTATCCACCAAAATTGTTGTAGAATGTCAAGTGTGTAATGGAACAAAGTGTACAATGTCACCTCTGATGGATCTCCCATCACCACCTTTCAAATTTCACAGGTGGTAAATACATTTTCATAATGCCGTAACAGTAGAATCTATGCAGAGGACAGCAAAAGAAACTACAGGTATTTGTCAGTCCACTGATATTGTTGCTGCATTGGATGGTTCATGGCAGAAGGGGGCCAATACATCACTGAATGGGGCTGTCACAGTTACTTCTGTATACACAGGCAGGGCACTGGACAATGAATGTCTGACAAAACACTGCCAAGGCTGTGCCAATAACATAAATGATTACAAACGTGACAGAAACTTTGATGGTGTGGAAAGCAAGGGCGCATTCTCCATTTTTTATAGTAGGTCAGCTGCTATACCCAGCCTGCCATAAACCCACTAAATTGGTGATGTGAATGGTTCAATAGTGTTATGGCAGCCAAACCATATGGAAAAACTGAAGTAAAGATGTGCAGAAGAGAATGGGGGCAAGACTCTGCAAGGACTTGACAGGAAAAAAACTCTGATGGCAAAGCAATTGGCAGACAAGGCAGACTTATCAAATCATAAATGGAAAATAGGAGAAACAGCCAAAATGTCAGTGAGATGAGAAAAGTAAATTGGGTAACTCTGTTTCACAGAATATCCGCTGATGAGCATCCATGGCACAGTCTCTGCCTAAAAGGAAACACTCCATGGTGCAAGTAAAATAGGTGTGAAGCAAATGCACAAAACCATACAAATGCACATCTCATGCAAGAAACAGTTATGATGGAGTGATTCTTGAGTTTCTCCCGGCCTATTTGATAATCAAAATATCCACGGGTGTACTGCCGGTCTAGTGTCCAACGGGCACAATATTTCGGCGATCATACATGTCGCCATCGTCAGGTGAACTGACGGACTGAGCTCCTGTGAACGTGCCGGCACGGAGATCCGTACGCTATGGCTGTTAAGGGGGAACTGGGTTCGGTCGCGGC
Source organism: Schistocerca americana (assembly GCF_021461395.2). Taxonomy (NCBI): domain Eukaryota; kingdom Metazoa; phylum Arthropoda; class Insecta; order Orthoptera; family Acrididae; genus Schistocerca; species Schistocerca americana. The sequence continues at coordinate 41,545,721 of NC_060121.1, forward strand.
GGCGGCCGATTTAAACACCCTCCGCCCGCGGCGCGCTACCTCCGCGCCCCACGCCACGGTCACGCGGTGGAACAGATTGCGACGGCGTTTGAGATGACGTCGGTGTGATGGCTCTGTCCGCCGTGGTCGTCACAACTATACGTTTGCTCGATTTACTCTTGATTAACCCAATCGCTGGTTCCCAAGCCTTGCTATGATTATAGCCACAGTCACGGTTTATGAGGTCGTCATTGGTGCGAATTTCAATGGCCTCTCTAACAACGCTGTCCCAGTATCTCAACGTCTGTACCAGAATCCTCGTGCGTTCATATTCCATAGCGTGATTTTCCGACAAACAATGTTCAGCGATCGCCGACTTGCTCGGATACATCAGTCGAGTGTGCCTCTGGTGTTCACGGCATTGATCCTCGACGGTACGCATCGTCTGACCAATATACGACTTGCCACATTGACACGGAATCTGGTACACGCCGGCCTTCCTCAAACCGAGGTCATCTTTGGCGCTCCCCACCAGTGCACGAGTTTTATTCGGAGGACAAAACACAGTTCCGACCCGGTGTTTCTTCAAAATGTGGGCGATTTTCCCAGAGAGTGCGCCTGTATATGGAATAAACGCAATGCCTACCTCCTCCCTCGTGATTTCATCCATCTCCACAGGTTGTGATGTAGTGGCTGGGCGGAGAGCACGTTGAATCTGCTACTCTGAGTACCCTTTTTTTATGATTGAACTAAAACCACTATATGGAGATCTTTCAGATTCTAGACACCTGGAAAAATGTTTACATGGCAAACACAGTATACAAATGAATGCTTCAGTTGTTGCATTTGGGAATGCTTGCCAAAAACTGCTTTTGTTGGCATGTCAGCTTTTCAGATTGCTGTGATGGCCACCATAATATTTTTAATGATGGCAGTGACAAGCAGATTAAAGTCTGGGGACAGTATAAAAAGTGGGCTGCTGTGAGTGGACAGGTAACATGTCACTGAAGATGGAAAAACTTGCTGAAACATAAGAAAGGAGACCAGAAAACAAAGAAAAGAAACAAAACTATATAATATGAAAAATGACAACCACAATCAGCAAGATTTTAGAGCTAGAATGTTTTGCCACGTTATTATTGAGAAGAAAGTATGATGAAAATTAGTTTCAATTTTCCATAATGAGCAGTTTTATGTACTTAGGTATCATTATGTAATCCATTATTAAAGCTACAAAAACAAAATTTTGCATGAATAATAATATAGTGCTTGCCTACATAGTGAACCACTTTTTTCAACAATGTATTAATATTTTATGTTGGAGCAGTCATATTTAATTAATTTATTAGAAGAAAAAAATTAAGTTCTAAAACAACATTTTTTTAAAGAGACACAAAACAACAAATCGGTAAATATTCCTGTTTTACTGTATCAAGATGATAGTTAAAAGCAAAAATTGTTTTCATCTTTCATGTTGAGTAGTATGGAAGTACATTATTGTAGCTAAAATAAAAATTGCAACTAAATAAGTATGTAAGATAAAAATCAGTATTCACTCTACTATGTATTACAAAGTTTTTAATTTTTTTACATGGAAGTCAAAATATAGGCTACTAACTGCTTGGTTTAAGTTTCATTCCACTATCCATTAAAGTTTCTGAGTTATTAAATTTTAAAATACCAGTAAAAACTACTGGCTGTGACATACCCTTCCCATTAAATACACTGAGAAAACACTTAATTTTTAACTAAGTTACACAGCTTGCTATACACAATTATTTCTAGTGAAGGGAAACAGGTTTCTTGGTAAAATGTTGCAAACTCTGCAAATTCTCTGGTTGGGGAATTTTTTTAAAAACATATATCATCATTTTACAGCTGCTGTCAATATAACTGCTATGATAAATTAATATTGTTGTGAGAGATATTATCAGTAAATTATAAATCAAAAAACTTAACTTTTCTGTGTTTTTCTGTAACCTTTATAGGCGTTTTGTTTTTGTTGCAGATGGAAAATGTCTTGCATGCACCTACAGGGCAAAGTTCATAGAAATTTCTGTGGGAATCAGCCACAATGTGGATGAACTACTAGTTGGCATTCTCAACCAAATTCGACTGAAAATCCTGCACACAGTCATTTCTGAGCGTGAAAGCTCAACTCACTGGTATAAGAGCCGTGGCGTTGTCCGTGCAAGTATGAAAGCCCGCCAGATGTTTACATGGCTGTTTGGAAAAGAAGATTCCAAGTTCAAAAATTGTGAGAATCTCCATGTTCTTTAAGTTGATGAGGTATGAAGTGCAATACAATATTGTAAATAAGTTTCATCTAAGAATAAAATATTTATATGTCATAGTAGACTCTGGTTGTGCTTTTCATCACCACTAAGAGTTCATCTGTCTTTCAGATATTCAGTTTAGATTCTTTTTCAACTTTAAAGCCTATTTTGTCAGTCCATGAATATTGTTGACAGTTTACAAAGTGGTGATACACTATTTGAATAGAAAATCTCTGTCAAAAGGTCAACAAAAAAATTCTTCCATATATTTTGCAAATGATGAAAAGTACTGCCTCAATTTCATAAAGAAATTAACACAAGAACTTTTGTTAATAAAATGAGTGAAAAAGTAGATGGATGTAATTGTACAGAAAATTTATACTGCAAGAATACATGTTCAAAATATATTTACAGCATGATATATGTAGTTGACAAGTCCACAATAGATGACCATAAGGTTTATCTTTGTTTAGTAGATAGCTATTGTTGAATGAAATGTCATTCATATACTAAAATACTGAAAATAGCATTAAATTGAGAAGTGGACCATATCCCTTTGTGAAGATTGAAGGTTGGTCCTTAATAAGTTACCTGAGGTCACCTGAACCTCAAAGCCACATTCTAACTGGTGCTGAAGACATATATGCCAAAATAAGGAGTTCTGATAATATATACTTGCCTTTCTTACTTTAAGAACTGTAAGCACTATACATTTTTGATATACTGTATATGACACCTATTATTTAGAAAGAAAAAGACCATCATTTTGACTAAATTTTGATCACAAACATTATCATATTTCCACATAAAAAACAAATAAATAATTAATAAAAGAATCCATATATATGCTGGTCCCTTACATCACAATGAAATTGAAGTGTAGCTTGAAGGAAGAATAGTATGTGAGTTCAAATGAAACCTAACAGTGCCTTTTAGTACATTTTTATTACAGTTTATAACTTATAGAGTTTGATTTCTATTTAGTAATTTAATATAACAAGAGTAAGTAGCCATTAAATAAAGTGAGTGGATAGGATTTTGTTAGAAATTAGTGTATTATTTTTTATTCATTGTGTGCTGATACAAAATTAAAATGAATTATGACACTCTGCAATGAAGTAGCATGAAGTAAATAAAAGTGAGTGTACATTATTGTGAGATTGCATTGTTTGCTTATTGTGAAAAGAAAGAAACACATGTAACTGCTCTACATCCTTCAGCAACAATAATAAAGGTGCTAAACAACTAATAATTCATCACTATTTCATTAAAATTAATTTCTTTGTAACTTTGACAACTCTTTAGGAAGCTTAAATACTTAATTTCATTAACATTCTCATTCATCTGCTGGTAAAAAGAATGCTTTTGTCTTATTCTTCTGAAAGTTTAATTTTTTAAATTATAGAGTCTGCTTTAAACAGTATATCCATGCAGTTAGAGTCGCATTGTCAATGGTTATCAATGATTATTATTTCCATACATTCATCAATAAAATTGAGTTCATGTGTCATGACAATACTACAATTAATACAATATTTATTCTGATATGATTATAATACTAAGAATGTATCACATCTAGTGCTAGAACTAATATGTTGTGTCAGATTTTCATTAGCGCAGTAATTTATCACTTAGTATTAGGAATGTATGGTTAAATAAATAAGAGGAGGTCATAAATGTAATGTGCCACACAGTGACCAATGGCACATTATTGTAACAGTATGTACAGAGTGTAAAAGCAGAAACAATAAAGTTTATTTCAAATTTTATGAATTTTACTTTGAAACATTCCTGATAATATGAAGGGGAACAGTAAAATATATGATCTGCTTACAACATTCTTGAAAATAAGAAACAGGTTAGGTGTATTAGCATCAGTGGTGTGAGTATGTTGCCTGTCAAGCTGTGTATGTGTTTCCTAATTCATTCAGTACATATGAGAAAATCATGGTTTCCACAAGAACGAATAGTCAAGATAAATGTAAATAATGTGTGACTAGGGCCTCCCGTCGGGTAGGCCATTCGCCGGGTGCAAGTCTTTCGATGTGATGCCAGTTTGGCGACTTGTGTGTCAATGGGGATGAAATGACGATGATTAGGACAACACAACACCCAGACCCTGAGTGGAGAAAATCTCCAACCCAGCTGGGAATCAAACCCAGGCCCTTAGGATTGACATTCTGTCGCGCTGACCACTCGGCTACCGGGGGCGGACATAGTCAAGATAATGCAGTAGGTTATTATTAAGCAAGAAAAAATCATAGTCTGTAGTAGTAATTAGACCAGAAATGTACACTGCTGTAAGGTGTAGATCCCGGCTTGCATAAAAATCTCAAGAAAGTGACAACTACTTATCATACAAAAGAAACTTCAGTGTAGTAGCAAATAGCTGCAGAACAGTTACTATTGTCAACCTGCCATGACTGATCCAAGCTCATCTTTTATACTTATAAACCAGAAATATCATCACGTGAGATAAAAATCGACTTCAACGAAAACAGGGTCCCTAAGCCCTAACCACTATCTCAATATCATTCATCATCATCATCATCGTCATCATCTCATCAGTAACTTCACATAACTATTATATACGTAAACCACATAAATCATAATCATATACCCAATTACGTATCTTCAGTAATCAAAATCATCAAATATATAAATACACAGTAAACTTCATAATACAACTCATCTGAAATATACTAAAATAAAATTCCCTGTTCTGTCTATATAAGTTGTCTCACACATGAAAAACAGCTCATAGCTGTAAGTATATAATATCCAAATACTGTACACAAAGCAATTGCAATGACAACAGATCCTTAGAAAAAGAAATTGTAGCTCTTAGCAAATATTCCTTCTGACAGAAGACGAAAATGGATGAAAGCAATAGGTTGTAGATAACATCAAGTAATTGGTCGAAAATTCTCCTGAGTAACAGCAAAGTACATCCATATACAAGAACAAGTCCGAAGTTATAAGAAAAGACAAATAGGCTGTAGTAATATCAGTGCTGGAGTAATCCAGATCACAGTGTGTATTGTCTGTAAAGCTGTGTATGTGTGTCCTATTCATAGAACTCTAGTCAGGGAAAATCGAACATTACAAAAGAATAAATAACAAAGTAGGTTGTGGTCAAACCAATCCGATAGTAAACAAATTCTCTGTGTAGGTACGTTGTCTGTAAAGCTGTGTGTGTCTATCCCGCACGTGTAATTCTTTGGCATTCTTAATATGGTGAACAGCCATACTACGTTTGATTCTCAAACTTTCCACTTCCAAAGCATTCGGATGACAAATACAACGAATTCTGTATGGTCCGTTATAGTAAAGAAAGAATTTGCTGAACAAGTGTTTTCCTTTATGAGACAATCTATGTGATCTGGCGAGTACATTTTAATCTAACTGAAATGTTCGTTTAAATGTTTTTCTTCTGGTTAAAAGCAGCCTTTGCTTGAACAATTCTACTCCTCACTCCTGCCTTGCTCTTTCCATCCCTGGTGGCATTTAAAAGCAGCCTTTGCTTGAGCAATTCTACTACTCACTTCTGCCTTGCTCTTTCCATCCCTCATGGCATTAACTGATGTAATTTTTTGATTCCGGAAGGCTGCTGGCGTTGAATCGTTTCCTAGAACTATTTCCACTATTTGATTGTGTCGTAAGTAACGTGACTTAGGTATCGATATTAGTTCTCTGATTCTGTCAGGTAGCAGTTTCTTTTTCAGTAGAAGGTACGGGGAAAGTAAAGTAGAAGCGTTGGGAATCGAGTTGATAACATCCTGAAATGTGTAAATGTATTTGTCCGAATCTCTGCGTTTCTTGTGGCAGTACAGTCTGCATAGTTTACGTATCTCTTTCATAATGCGTTCAGCTGGCTTTGAAGAAACATGATAGCGGGAAATGTAAATGGATTTGATTTTCCTGCTCGAGAGAGTGCGAGTCCAGTAACTTGACTTAAATTGCAGACCGTTGTCTGAAATGACCTTGTCAACGGGAACAACTTTTGTTAAAAAAATCTTAACAAAGGCGGCGGACACAGTTTTGCTCGTACACTACGCAAATGTGTGAATGAAACAAATTTCGACGTGAGCTCCACAGCTACGAAAATATAAGAGAAGCCTTGTGTGCTGGTAACAATAGGACCGTATAAGTCAACGGCTGCTAGATGTAATTTCACAGGAATGATCGGATACAGCTGAGCATAAAAGGAAGATATTGTTGTCTTGGCTTTCTGACATAATTTGCACTTCATAAGAACACGACGAATGCATTTCTCTATGTTAAAGAAATAAGACGTTTGACGAAGAATGAAACAGCATTTGCGGACTCCATAATGAGCGTAACCGAGATGTATGAACCCTACAAGTTCGTTAAGTAGATGCTCGGGAATGCAGACACGCGAGGTAGAACAGTCAGGTGTTAACCGTTTAACAAGATGGTGTTCCGAACGAGGTAGTAGAATCTGATAGAAGGTTTGTTTTTGTCGTGCCATTGCCGTTTGATGTCTTTCCAGATCGGATCCCTGTCTTGCTCTTTAGCAATGTCGGTCATCGCCTAAGAAATAGTTTTCGAAAGCTACCTGTTGAATGTACAACACACTGATATTGGTTGTTCAACAGAATTTTGTCACGCCACACACAGTACTACCAAGTGAGCGAGATAATGCATCAGCGACAATATTTTCAACACCGGGAATATAGATGACCGTAAAGCGAAATTCTTGTAAATACATAGCCCAACGATGTAAACGCTCATGAGAAAGTTTTGCGAACATAAGAAATTGCAGCTCTCTGTGGTCAGTATAAATCTTGTCAAATAAGAAGTGTCGGAATTTGGCAAAGGCCCACACGACTTTTGAATTGACAAATTGTTGTTGGCTTCCGTCGTGTCAGAACCAGTTGGAGCTTTTTGCCGCTAAGTTGGTACAAACGTGGGATATCGAGAGCCCTGTAGTGCACAAAACGAAGGAAAAAATTGACCAAACAGAGAAAATGTCTGACTTGTCGTTTTGAAGTGCGTGTGGTGATGTCACAGATAGCTTGCAACACATCCGAGTCAGGTTCAGTGCCAGAAACATATATGACGTGACCCAAAAATTTGATGCCATATTTGTCAAATTCAGATTTGCTGAGGTTGACTCTAGCACAATGGGTCATAAAAGACTTGTAACAAAGAATTCAAGGTATCGTTGTGCTCATCCCGCGTCTTTTCGGATATGAGAACACCATCGACATAAGTGGTAATATTATTTTTCAAATGCTCTGGTAAAATAGAATTTAAATCTCTGATGAATACTGTAGACGAAATATTTAATCCAAAAGGAAGTTTACGGAACTGATAGCATATGCCAAAACAGAGGAAGGCCGTATATTTGCGGCAATTAGGGTGCAGTTCAATCTGCCAGAAACTATATTTTAAATCAAGGGAGGAGAAAACTGTGACGCCATGAAATTTTTGATGAATCTCCTCCTAGGTTTGCGGTCTATCGGTTTCTGGTATAATGTTGTTGATTTGTCTCGAATCGAGAACAAGCCTCAGTGAACCAACTTTCATTCGCACAATATGAAGCGGACTGTTGTAAGGACTGGCTGCCGGCTCAATAATACCATGTTGAAGAATGGAATTCATTTCTTCTTTGACTTTCAGACGATAAACAAAAGCAATGGTGTAGTGTCGTCTAACAAAAGTACTGCATGGCTTAACTCGAAATTCATAAAGAAAACCACGAATAGTGCCAAGTACATGATCAAAAACGTGGGCATGAGTTCGTAAGATTTCCCGTAATTGTTGTTTATGAAAATCAGAGGTGGCTTTACAATTGTCAACTTTATTCTGAATCGTGTCGAAAATGTCAGTCACAGTGCCACCATCGTTCCGCTCACGGTACGGGTCAGCAGAATTAAATGTGTGATGTAACAGTTGATATTTCTATTTGAGGAAAGAAAATGCAGGCGATTATCTTGTTCCTCGGTAGAGAAGCTCTGATCAAAATTTAAAAATATCATATTGTCGTCGTTTTGTAACGTAATACAGGAGTTGTTAAATCCAGCACTGCTTTATGCCTGTTAAAGAAATGACTTAAGTTATTTAAAGTGGAACGATAAGAAAGTTCGCGAAAAACGTGTGACCTTGAGTAGAAAATTGTAAATGAGTTTGAAATTTGACTTCAACGCTTGTACCAGGCAGAGCACCATTTATTTCGGTTTTTTTAACATCGCACAAGAATCATCAAAAATGCAGCGGTTGGATGCTGCGTCACTGGCGGCAATAACAAGAGAACCAGAATCCAGAAGATGCTTTTAATACGTGTTTGCCTACTTGAATGGTAATAACAGGATAATAAAGATGCTTCAGAGGCTGGTCAATTTCACGTAACAGTAAATCCATGATGTCTTCTAAGCGGATCATATGCTCTATAATGTGTGAAGAATGCGATGTACCCTGTGTTGGCGCAACATCGGCATAATCTGACGCCTGGAAGGCTAGTCATTGTTGCATAGCGTCTGCACCGTTCGGTGCGTTGGCAGAAGCGACTTCAATTATTTGAACAGTGCGCTGAGGTTCTGAATGATTTAGATTACCTTGTTGCGGGTGAAAATGTGAATCTGGTTCAAATGGCTCTGAGCACTATGGGACTTAACTTCTGAGGTCATCAGTCCCCTAGAATTTAGAACTACTTAAACCAAACTAACCTAAGGACATCACACACATCCATGCCCGAGGCAGGATTCGAACCTGCGCCGTAGCGGTCGCGCGGTTCCAGACTGTAGCGCCTAGAACCGCTCGGCCACATCGGATGGCGAATCTGGTTCATTTAAGCATAAAGACTAGTTGTTATTAAAGTGCCCTTTATTCCTGTAATTATGATTAAAATATCTGTTTCCCTGTTTATTTCCACTATGACCTTGGAAGTGCTAGGCATTGCCATAAGAGTTTTCTGGTGCGGCTGCTGTCTGTAGTTACGGAAATTGTTCTTGTACAAAATTATTGCCATAATCATTTTGTGACAATGTTTGCTGCTGTGACAGCTGTTTCGGCAGAGGCTGATTTATGTGTTGTCCGGAATTAACATATTGCTGACTAGACTATTGAAAATTACGGCTCTGCTGTAGATACTTATTAGGAAGACTTTGGTTCCGCAGAAAACATCGTTGCTAATTTCAATTAAAATTCTGGTTGTTGTTGTCAAAATTTCTGTTACGTCTTACGTTCCCGAAATAATTACTATTATTGTGATTGAAAAACGTCCAGAATGGCCATCGTTGTGTTTGTAGTGAAACTTTCGGTTGTGATCAATCTCAAGTAATTGTAAAACGCCGTGAAAAGCTGTCTGTTCACTTGCTCTTAACGCACATTTCAAATTTCCTGGAAGTTTTGAAATACAGAGGTGGTTCAAACCTGACGGGCTGAATGGCTCAAGTAAATGCTGGTTTTGTTGTATGTTAACGTTTCAAAATTCGAGTTGGTGAAGTTCGGTAAATTTATCAATTTGCCTTTTACAGCACGCTGTGTCGTCTCAGACCAGTATGCTGCGAGGAAAGCGCTTTGGAATTCTTCAACTGATAAACATGCAATCGATTACATTCTTGTCGACGGTTTCCCTTCCAAAAATCTACAAATATAAATTCTAATTTATGAGAAACAGGCCAATTTGGCGGCAAAGAAAAAGTAAATTGCTGAATCCAGTACAAGGGATGCAAACAATTAGGACCATTACGAAATACTTTGAATTTTCTGATATAAAAAATGCTTTTAGCCAAATCTATCGGTTCTAAAATTATCAAAATAATTTTGTCGACTGAAAAAAGTGCGAGAGTTGTCATGTAATTGCAAAGAGTCTCTTTCTCTGACCGGATTAGGAAACTGAGGTTGCGAAGAATTTTCTATATTCTGATCGATACAAAAAATACAGTAAGCCACAACAGAAAAATGGCTCGAATGTGAAGTAATTAGGTCTCCCATACCACAGCTGTGTCAGTGGTGTTACGCCTCTGATCCCCCTGCTTGACTGCAGCATGTGGTAACTGTCTCATCTTCGCGGCAGTGTATTCCCTATCAGCAGGTGGTCCCTGATATAACTGCATGTGCGAGACTTCGGTCTGACCCGCAATACCTACGCCAGTGTTGTTATTTTATTCAGTCGTGCTCAAAAATAGTGGTGGCTCTTCAAAATCTATTGAAACATAAAATACAAGATCATATACAAAAACAATTCTTACACATCTAAAAGTGGCACCAAAGTTGGTGTCCAGACATGAACAGTAATTGAGGGTAGCAATTTTTTTTAAAGTATTCCTTTGGGAAAGAAAATCTAGGAGTGTGCTCTCAATTTAATTCTTGCACCACTGCAAAGATGAGCGAAACAGATGTCAGCGTCAATGGCAGTGAGAAATAGCTGAATTTAATAAAATTCAACAAAACTCCAGGGCCTGAACAAATTGCTCTCAGATTCTAAACTGAATTTGTGACTGAACTAGTGCCTAAAGAGGCACTTTGTTAGTAGAATTTCTCGGGGCACTTTCTGTCTGTGCTATTCTGTCTATCTGTTTCTGCCAGTTCAGTTCTTTCAACATCTCAGAAACACTCTCCCATGGGTCAAACAAACCTGGCCCATTTGGGCTGTCCTTCTCCATATACATTCAATACCCCCCCACCAGTCCTATTTCTTATGGGTCCCATACACTTGAACAGTATTCTAGAATGTGTCACACAAGTGATTTGTAAGCAATCTCCTTTGTAAACTGATTGCAGTTCCGTAACTGCTATACCCATGGTTATTAATTAAACACAATAAGAAGAAATCTGAAGAGTGCTAAACCTTCTCCTCAGCATTTGAGTCAGTACCACACCTATGCATATTATCGAAAATATGATCGTATGAGGTATCAGACGAAATATATGACAGGGTTGAGGATTTCTTGGTAGGGAGGATGCAGCATGTTATCTTTGATGGAGAGTCAGCGACAGATGTAGAAGTAACTTTGAGTGTACCCCAGGGAAGCATGTTGTGTCCTTTCTGCTATTCATGAGCTATATTAATGATCTTGCAGACAATCTTGGTAGTAACCTCACACTTTTCACAGACGATGCAGTTATCTACAACAAAATACAGTTAGAACAAAGCTGTATGAAATGTTCAGTCAGACCTGGATAAGATTTCAAATTAGTGCTTTAAATGTTCAAAACTGTGTAATGTGCATTTCACAAAAAAAAAAAACCATAGTATCCTATGAAAATAATATTAGTGAGTCACAGTTTGAATCTGGGTATAACACTTACTAGTGGAATGACCACATAGGCTCATCCATGGGTATAGCAATTAGGGAACTGCAATCAGTTTACAAAGGAGATTGCTTACAAATCACTTGTGTGACACATTCTAGAATACTGTTCAAGTGTATGGGACCCATAAGAAATAGGACTGGTGGGGGGTATTGAATGTATATGGAGAAGGACAGCCCAAATGGGCCAGGTTTGTTTGACCCATGGGAGAGTGTTTCTGAGATGTTGAAAGAACTGAACTGGCAGAAACAGATAGACAGAATAGCACAGACAGAAAGTGCCCCGAGAAATTCTACTAACAAAGTTTCAAGAACAGGCTATGCATATGCTACAACCCTGTACATATTGCTCCCACAGGGATCGTGAAGATAAGATTAGATTCATTGAGTCACTAAAAATTAAAACACTCTCAAGGGAGGTCTGTTTAATAAACTGAAGGGCTCTGGTAATGGCTATTATCTTTGCTCTAAAAACACTACATGTTGTCCAGTGGGAAATTTAACAGCGTATGGTTTTAGAGCCTCCAGCGTAAAGAATGTTAGCATCCTGATACTGTGAAGAACTGAGAGTAACAGATACTGGAAGGTCATGGGGATGACTTAAACTTTAGGTCCTTGAAACAGATTTGTCCTAGGAGACCTGGGGAATATATGAAGAACAAATCCTAAGTGGAATTGGTGGAGGTCCCATCAGAAAGTCAAGACATGTTCAGATCGTCCCCCTTCTGTGAAAAAAGAATGTATTTGATAATCAAATGATTTGGATATTGTTATATGGTGACTGCTTGTGCATAGGTAAGCAAGAGTTGGTGCCATCAGAACTAAGAATATCCCCACTTCAGTGAGACCATCTATAGGGCTGGTCTGGAAGGTGCCAGTAGCTAGTCTGAGTCCACGATGAAGTAGTGGGACCAATGATTTCAAACACAAATGTGCCATTGAACTGCAAAATGCAATCATAGTCCAATTGGGATGAGACCAGGACGTGCTAAATACAGTCCAAAAATGTAGAGCTCTGAGTTGGAGTTAACTGTGGTACAACAGCAGAAATGAATGACTCATGTTTTTGTGGAAGAAAACTGGAAGCTGTTGGAAAAATTCCAAAAGAAGGCCTTCCAGATGGCTCCTTGTAGCCGATGTTTAGTCAAGGCGACAGATTGGGAGCTATACCACATTCAAAAGTTGTCAACATACAGAGGTGGGGTGTGGGTGGGGGATCTGATAGAGGTCACTAGTCCAGAGTCGCTGATAAGGAAGAACATAACACTCGGCACAGAGCTCAGCAACATAACAATTCTTAAATGAAAGGGTTGAAAGAGCCCCAGTCAAGGGAGGGTTTAGTGTAATGCAATGGCACGATGCAGTGTCGTTTGCCTTGTGAGAGTCAAAAAAGACTAAAATGAGGTGTTAGCATTCTGCAAAATCCTTTTGAATTGCTTTATCCAACCTAACCAAATTGTTGGTTTTGGGTCCTCTCTCCTCAAAACTTACGGGATGACAAAAGGCCATGTTATTCGAGAATCTATCATAATCATTTGAGCTCCCATATTTTCAAGCAGTTTACAAAGCATGTGGGTTAATTTAATTGGTCAGCAGCTGTCAATGGACATCAGGTTTTTCCACGGTTTAAGGATTGTAGTGGTGACACTATTTCTCCATTGTAAAGAGAAAATATCATATAGCGAAATATAGTTAAAGACTCCAAGTAGAGGGAGTCGTTGAGTCACATGCAGATAGTGGATCGTCCGATTATAAATGAAACCAAGTGTCTGGGACTGTATCATGTGATGATTCAAGAGCGCTAAGCGGTTCTCAGTCAATGAAAGGTTCATTATTTAATACAGAGTTGTGGGGAGTAAAGAACAGAAGGATCTCATCAACTCGGCATATCCAGATAAGAAAACGACACTGGCATTCTGGCAAAGTGGGTTGGGAAGTGTTCAGTAGGAAACAACGCATTAGTAGAAGTATTACCTTGAAGGAGGAAATCTAAAACAGTTGTTGATCTTTGGTGGCCAAGGAGGTTGAAAGGCTTGGCCCACATCTGAGATGAAGAGGAATGTGTTACTGAAGGAGAAGATGTAGCATTCATCGTATTGCTTCTTGCTGTGTTTAATTAGGTAGTGAGATGGGTACAGAGCCTGTTAAAACGGCTGAGAGTGGTCTGTAAAATATGTCACTTGAGTTACTGTAGAGCCCTGCGACAGACCTGAACAGATGTAGCAATGTCTTTGGTCCAACACGGTACTGGCCACCAGTGGAGAGGGCCATAAAAAGGGTGATAGCAGTTCCAGCAGTGCGAGGATTGCATTGGAAATGTGTCTGACAGCCCCGACAGTACAATCTGCTAATGGCAGTAGTGTACAATTGCCAGATGGTGCTTTGAAGAGGCCAATATGGGAATTTGTCCCTTAGGCAGTGACAGGAAATGGACAGAATCACCAGAAAGTGATCACAAACACGAAGATCACCACATAGAGACCATTATAGAGAAACCACAAGATTGGGGGGGAGAGATTGTAAGGTTAATAGCCAAAAAGGTGTCATGGGTGGCACTAAAGTGTGCAGGGCACTACAATTGGGAGACAGATGAATATCAGAAAGAAGTTGATCACCAACAGACCCATACTACATGACACAGTACTTCCCCATAGGTGTGGTTTGTGATGAAATCCACATGTCGGAGAAAGGATGGGGGTGACTTGTCAGATTAAGATGACCATCTTCCCCAACTGGGGGCAAATAAATGCATAACATGATTGCTGGGGTCGTTCATACTCGCACTGCTACTGCTTCTAGTGTGATACGGAGGGAGTACACTCTCAAATGATCAGTATCAACGAATGTACAGACCCCTCCTGATGTTCTCTCAAGACTAGCCAGTTCTAACACAAGCCATGGTAACCTTAAAGTGTTGGAGAATGATTATCAGTAAAATGCATTTCTTGGAGGGCAATACAGATCACAGAAGGTGACTTTAGTTGTTGTAGTTGTAGCAGGTGACAATAATATTCATTGCACTTCCATTGAATCATCATGTTAAGAATGTCCTGGAATTGTATGAAGGGGCTGTGCTCCAGTGGGGATGGAACAACATAAATGAACATGAGTTCAGAGTCCAATAGTGTGTGGATCTGCTGCCTCTGGGGCCAACAGAGTAATCTTTTTATCACAGGTTTCTTCTTCTTGTGCTTAACTACTTTAGAGGGTGCTCTAGCACAGATTATTTTTGTGAGGCTATGAGTGGAAGAGAAGAGGGTAGATCTAGAACTGGCAGTCTGTACATAGCTCCTTCATCCACTTGCTGGTGCCTGTTCACTGCTATGTAGATTTCGAGGAAGAGGGTTCCCTAAATAGTGCTCTGTCGCTGGTAGAAACAGAGAAGGATGCTGCTTCTCCTCTGGGTGCAGGAAGTAGAGTTCCCCAAAGATGGTGCTGCAGGTACTACAAGAGAGCAGGGCCTACTGCACCAAAAGGGCAAATTTACTTGCATGTTAACCAGAGATTACATTGAGGAAATGTTAGAAGTAAATACTTGACGAACTGCAGGGCAAATTTACTTGCATATTAACCAGAGATTACATTAAGGAAATGTTAGTAGTACATACTTGAGGAACTGCTGATGAGTTGGTCACAGAAGTGGCAAAAGTTGATACCATTGGGATGTAATATATAGAATCACACTTAAGTCTGAGCTTCATAGTACGAGAAATGACTGAAGACTTCAGCTTCTGGATGTTTCACGTTCCTCAGTTAGAATCGGGAGGATGATCATAATTGCGATTAATTCTGAAAGATGGGCTCATACGTGGTGGGTTTTCACAAAGCAGCCAACCACAGTCTCCACAATTTGAGTTGCTCATGAAGACCTACGCCTGAAACATTGGCACTTAAAGCACCATATTGGGGGTAGCAAATACAACTTCACATCACAACAGTAGACCATAATTTTTACTTTCTCAGGAAGTGAATCCCCCTCAAAAGGAGGGTGAGTACTACAGTGCAATCTTGTTGTCTGGCAGCCCTACTTCTACATCTATAATTTACAAATCACTGTGAAATGCATGGCAATGTGACTATCCCATTGAACCAATTACTAGTTTTTTTCCCTCTCCATCCACGTATGGAATGCAGAAAGGATGACTGTTTAAATGCCTTTGTGCATGCTATAATTGATGTAATCTTGTCTTAATGATCTCTACAGCAGTGATACGTAGGTGGTTGTAGTATATTCTTAGGCTCATCATTTAAAACTGGTTCTTGAAAGGGGTAATTTAAATCCACGTCTGTTAGTTCAGTTTTTTCATCATCACTGTGACACACTCCCATGGGTGAAACAAGCCTGTAACCATACAGGGTTATTACAAATGATTGAAGGAATTTCACAGCTCTCCAATAACTTTATTATTTGAGATATTTTCACAATGCTTTGCACACACATACAAAAACTCAAAAAGTTTTTTTAGGCATTCACAAATGTTCGATATGTGCCCCTTTAGTGATTCGGCAGACATCAAGCCGATAATCAAGTTCCTCCCACACTCGGCGCAGCATGTCCCCATCAATGAGTTCAAAAGCATCGTTAATGCGAGCTTGCAGTTCTGGCACGTTTCTTGGAGGTTTAAACACTGAATCTTTCACATAACCCCACAGAAAGAAATCGCATGGGGTTAAGTCGGGAGAGCGTGCAGGCCATGACATGATTTGCTGATCATGATCTCCACCACGACCGATCCATCGGTTTTCCAATCTCCTGTTTAAGAAATGCCGAACATTGTAAACGGTATGGCTTCTGCTTTAGCCTTTTCCGTAAGATTTTCCAAACCATCAGCTGTGGTATGTTTAGCTCCCTGCTTGCTTTATTCGTCGACTTCCGCGGGCTACGCGTGAAACTTGCCCGCACGCGTTCAACCGTTTCTTCGCTCACTGCAGGCCGACCCGTTGATTTCCCCTTACAGAGGCATCCAGAAGCTTTAAACTGCCCATACCATCGCCGAATGGAGTTAGCAGTTGGTGGATCTTTGTTGAACTTCGTCCTGAAGTGTCGTTGCACTGTTATGACTGACTGATGCGAGTGCATTTCAAGCACGACATACGCTTTCTCGGCTCCTGTCGCCTTTTGTCTCATTGTGCTCTCGAGCGCTCTGGCGGCAGAAACCTGAAGTGCGGCTTCAGCCGAACAAAACTTTGAGTTTTTCTACGTATCTGTAGTGTGTCGTGACCATATGTCAATGAATGGAGCTACAGTGAATTTATGAAAACGCTTCAATCATTTGTAATAGCCCTGTATATGCTGCCTTTCTCTGTTTATGTTAAACATCCCCCCGTTAGTCCTATTTGATATGGGTCTCACACATGTGAGGAATATTCTAGGATAGTAGGATAGGTAACATGAGTGATTTGTAAGCAGTCTCCTTTGTAGACTGATTGCACTTACCCAGAATCTACCAATAAACTCATGTCTACCACCTGCTTCACACGCGACTGAGCCTACATGATCATTTCATTCCACATTGCTACGAAGTGTTACACCCAGGTATTTCTATGGCTTTGCCAAATCCAACTGTGACTCAGATATTATACTCATATGATACTACATCTTTTTGTTTTGTGAAGTGCACAATTTTACATTCATGAACATTTAAAGCAATTTGACAATCTTTGCACCAATTTGAAATCTTATCAAGATCTGATTGAATATTTATGCAGCTTCTTTCAGACAGTACTTCATTATAGACAACTGCATGAGTCTGAAATTGTTACTAACATTGTCTGGAAGGTCACTAATCTAGTACATGAACAGCAAAGGCACCAACACACTTTCCTAGGGCATACCCGAAGTTATATGTCGATGACTCTCCATCCGCAATAACGTGATGTGTCATCCCTACCAAAAAAATCCTCATCTCTTGATACCCCACATGATTGTACTTTTTATAATAGGCATTGATGTGGTATTTAGTCAAAGGTTTTTCATAAATCAAGAAATACTGCAATTACCTGACTGATGTTTCCAGAATGCATGTTGGATTCGCATCATTTCAGGTGCAACCCAGAAACAGGGAAGAATAAGTTTCTGCAGTTTACTCGATTTCAGTTCCCTCCTATAGCGTGGCCAAGAGGGGAAAGGCCATGATCTGCAGTGAAGCATTTAATCATGTTTGAAGTGGATGCCAGAGTCTGACGGACACCAGCTGATAACTTTAATTTTTCATTGTGAGAGATATCCACCCTGATGCCACATGCTCCAAATGAGGGCTCTCCCCTCGGGCAATGGCCACCTGGCTTTATCACTTCTACCTGGAGTCCCTGTGTTCCAGGCAGACAGGCACCTATCCCTCAATATATCACTGTATCTGATGACCCCCCACACGGAATGACTACCATGTTGCATATTGAGAAATCTTCCCCATATGGCCTTGATTTCTGTAAATGTTTTGAAAATGTGGATGTCAAACCCAGATGTGGGGAACCAGTATGAGTTAACCAAAATAAATGGTGTAAACTAAATACACAAAGTGGGGAAAAGCCACAATCAATGTCCAACAAACAGGGTACATTGTCCACGGGTATCTGTTCTGCAGGCCAAGTCTGAGAGAAGATGAAGTCACAGAGTGAGATTACAGCACAGGAAAGGAAGAAGTACTGCAATGGCTAAGGGCCTCCTGGAGATACTCAGCAACATTAAAATGTTACGATAATGCACACATTACAACAGTAGGTGGGAATACAAAAGGAACTTCATTATTCTTCTTTCAGTTCAATTCAGTCCAGAGAAAGGATGAATTGTGCTGCAACAAAAGTTTTCATTACCTGGCTATTGACACAAAATTACTTCCAGGTAGAAAACTTAGCTGTCAAAGGAAACTGAAAATATTTTCAACTCAATGCCTGTTCCACAGTCAAATTTTATGTAGAATGTTGCAGCATATGTAGTGTAAGGGAATAAAATACTTACCTATCATTGTTATAGTGTTTTAGATATTGGATTTACTTATTTGTAGATCAGCAGTACGTATGGAATTGAAGTACTTGTTGACACTTACTCTATCTTCATCATCATGATTAACAGTGGAGTTGATACTCAGGACAAACATATAAATCAACAGCTAACTACCACATGCTGGTGCTATTGCAGTTATTTACTTTTTATAGATGACAACATTTCTCACCATAGAGCTCAGTTGGTGAGGTTACAACTTGACTGTCATGGGAAGTAAGGTACTGGAACTGATTCTCACTGCATTTATCTGGAGTGTGCTTGGAATACATACTGCAATTAGGAAAGCACCAGTCTCAGAACTGCTGATATTATTGCAGAAGATGTCAATAATCTCCATGACAGTGTGCACAGGTATGAAGCAGTATTTGCTACACACAATTTTAAGAGTAGTAATTGCAATATGTCTAAGATTCTCATTGTTGTTTGGACACTAAACACACAACAGTGACTGCTTAGGTAATTTATTGACAATGCTACTGATGGAGAAATTTTTCATGTACTGAGCCATATAGATACAGAATCTGTAATCAATGTACTACACTGTACCTGAAAGATATCAGGAAGAATTGTAAGATTATATTTACATAATCTGCAGTATTATGTTCACATAATCTGCAGTATTTTGTATGATCTCCTGATTGTTTAAATAAGTGTTCGTTTCACACTGTGATATGTAAAAGCTACTTGAGTGCTGCTTTTTTATGGAAGGAAAGCATCAGGGAAAGCTTCAAGGCCACCATAGTCTGCATGGTTCCCCCACACAACAGCCAAGGTCAACTGTGTACTGCCTCCTAAGACAGCTGACTGCATTCTCAGTCCACAAAAGACATCTGGACCACCAATAATCTGCTGCTTATTGAACTGGCCAGAAAGATCAATGTCTATTGCTTTCAAAGACTTTACATAGGCACAATGCCCCACCAATGGAAACAATAACAACACTGTCCAGGTACTGCAGACGTACGATAACACAAGTGAATGTTGCAAGCTGACACCCAGTGAAACCCGAGAGCAAAGTATTACAGGAATGTTAAATGTGCTCAGTCTTGCACTATTTAAATAGAGGTGAGTTTACAATTACCAATGTGTCAAAACACAACAGCTGATTTCTTTCATATGGCAAGACATTACAGAATCATGAGTTACATTGTTTATTGTTTAACACAGGTTCAAGAAAAATTATACAATATAACTCTTACTGTACAAAATACATAAAAAATTTACAAAACTGAAACAAGTTTTTGCTTATAGTTAGATCTCACTTCAGTTTACACAAAACAAACAATTTATCCAATAAAATTATTCTCTAATATAAGACAATTAATTTAAAACTATAATAACCATACACTTGTATACTTCACGTAACTCTACTTATATCTACCATGTATCACAAATAAATACATCAAACAAACATGCACAATATCTATGTATACAATCATTCTCATTGCCAGTAAATAAATTGAGCTTTGGTATATTACCCACAGTATCTGCAGTTTACACTTGATCTGTACCATCACAATTTCTATGCACTGTTATTTCTTATGGATGAGAGAATTCTATGCTATTTCAAGATCTGAAATGAAGTATTTCTGTTACAGAACATTGTTCCAAAGATTTTTTTAAACAGTGGTGCAGTTTCAATGATGGTAAAAACAAAAGTTATGATGTGATAATAAGTAATAATGATGTATGTAATAAGTAAACTTCCATCACAACAGTATAATAGCAATTACAGCTACACACACACACACACACACACACACACACACACACACACACAAATCAGAAGAATATAATACCACTTATGAAATAGGGAGGACTGAATTAGGAAAACTGAAACATACAAAACATTGGCACAATATAATCGTCAATGTAATGTTTCATCATGCAATTTCTTGGTAAAGCCAAATAATGGACATCATACATATTATGTAGTGTATTGTCATTACCTTAAAATGGAATTGTTATCTGACAGGTAACTCTGCATGCATTATTGCTTTCATTTACACATCTGTAATCATATTTTCTTTGTGTGTTGTGGCACATGCAGTAATTACATCTTTACACCAATGCTCCTACTGCAACTGTTAATTAAATCTACACAGCAATCCTCAAACATGAAATATGACTCAGCCTTACAATTTCTTTACTTCATTAATTAAAATGCATAGTTTGAATAGTTTATGGCACAATTTTATCCAGTCACATTATAAGTGAAAATACAAATAATTATTACACACACATTACACAATAATATGAGGAAAGATAAACAGGATAGAAAAGTCAAAGCTCTCTAGATTATGAAAGATATACTCAGAAATCTTATAGCACACCTTACATTTTTACACAAATAACTGAGTGACAGCAGAGAAATATTTTGAAATTTATGTTAAAACCAGTTAAATATGAAAGGCTCTTGTTAAACATATAGATACAGATTTTTTTTTATTTGAGTATAAGTATGTGTATACAGATCAGAACACTTTTAAATGGAATAAAAAATCAACACACCAAGAAAGATAAGTCTGTAACATAGCAATGAGTCCAGTTAGACACTATGTTTGTGCACAGAGCGATGTTATTTGTACTGCCCTTCATTGGCGCATAAAAATTACTTACTCTCAGAACACTGAAGACTTAACAGTATTCCATCTGTGACAGTACACCACAATTAGGTGTACGTTCTAAACAAAATGTAGGCCACACAGTTCACACACAATTGACACTATCTGCTTATTTATGTTACACAAAAACGATTTCTGTAGTATGCAAGTCAGCTCACTTTTATAATGACATTATTTTGCAAAGTTTATGGTAACTTTTAGCTATTGTACCACAATGTAAAATTAAGATAGTAATGATACATTCTTATACTTAGAAACATGTTTCCTCTAGCATCTTGTACAAAGAATATCTCTGAAAATATTAAACACTTTCTGGATTAATTAGTTTGTTCTCATTTATCATTTCACATGAAACGACACAGTCTCTTTGTCTTGTATTAAATTAACTGACATGGTATGTGATACCACTTACAAAGCTATGACTTTCATGTACAATTGAAAAAAATAAACATAAAAATGTTTGTGTTAATTCTATGAAAACTACTATACATCACTATAAATAAATTAACACGGCAATAAATAATTACAGTCACATTGTAGAAACATAAATTTGTTATTGATAACAATCAGACAATCTGAAACCAAAGAAAGCAAAATATTTCTTCAGCTGGTCGACAAGAAATACGAGGAACCTCTATACATGTTACAGTGCAAGGTCTGACTATTGAGGGTGGTGGTGTTTTTTATCAATGTCTTTTAACAGTTCATAATAATCGTCCTCAGAGAGTGTCCTCTCGTGGTCACCTGTATCTCTTCGTCGTCGCACTCCACCTTCGCTCGTAGCTTCAATGCACAGAACTGCAAATCGGTTGTTACAGGAGAATCTCTCTTGACCCAGAAGCCGGCCAGCAAACAGTGATGAAGCCAGTCCCACTTTATCTGTACTGCTGGAGTGCCATGCATCACAATAAGTATCCATAGCTCTCTCACCCAATGGATGAGAACCGTGCCACACCATCTTCTGTGGCCTGAAAAGGCAAGGAAACATTTTGATATGTCTGATTATACCTGTTGAGTTATAGTTTTGTAGCATCCGTATTTTAGTGTCAAGTAAAACATCTCAGACATGTAGCAATACATCTAAAACTCAGTGCATCAGTTTAATATAATGAAGATTACTTTGAAGCAGTTTGTGATCCTTCTTGATGAGAGAGTACAAACCCTTAAACATGCTGATTTCCCAACAAACTTTTGACCCTTTGGCTGAAAGTCAGAAGCAGCTGTGTGTTTGTTCTATCGCTTTTTGTTGGGTGTGCAAAAGGAGACTACCGTTGAGCATGACATGGTATACAATACAACATTAAGTTTATTTCATGTATTAATTGGCATATCCATCCCAGTATGGTACATGATGAGGAGTAAGGTGTTTGTAATACCTACTCTTAGGGTGTAGCCAGATACTGTAAAAGAAATGGACTGCAATGGGAAAACTTATCTTGAACTGTGGCAACAGTTGTCTTCTCATGTAAGCAGGAAGCTTACATACAAACTTCATGTAATTGACTGTAACTACTACTATAAAAATGCTATGACATTTTAAACAGGAAGGAGATATTCCACTTGCCAAAGGGCAGCAAAGAATCACAGAATGTGTGCCCATTGCTATATGGTGGTGCAGAAACTGAAGTAAAATGATGTAAAACAATGTTGCCACCGCTTGGCTATTAGATTTTTTGCATCCAGTTACATTATATTTACAAAAATTGATTATTTTCATTGATACTGATTATTCATTGCTTCATACGTACAGCCTCATCAACGGCCGCTAACGAATATATGGGCACTTTTTCCTGTACTTTTGTTTGAACTTTGGTACACAGTTACTAAGAATTTTTTTAAAATAATGTCATGCTGTCTGCAACAGGTAGTTTCTACTCATTTTCTATAATAGCATACTGTTTTAGCCTTTAAAACTTATGAAAACACTAGATTGCTACTCACCACATAGATGAAAAATTGATTTTAAGACAGGCACAACAAAAAGGCTGTTGCAAATTGAGCTTTTGGCCAAAGCCTTCTTCAGAAAATGTTGGGACAATGTTGTTACCCTCTTCATCAAATTTTTTAGTCTAATACAAAGGCCTCATCTTCAGACCTACTCCCACCTTTAACCATGCTGGACTCGTCAAAGACCTATTCTCCTTTTCCCAATCCCTGCAATCTCTTCTTTGCCACCAATACCTCCAATCAAAGCCAACCAAATCCCAACATTGAACCCTGCCTCTCCCATTTCATATCACCATCCAACCAAGCCCCCCACCCATACCTAATCAACCATAGTCACTGTCCAGGAATTCCTTACCTTCCTCACCAAAAAAGCCGAAGCACATTTTCCCCAGAATTTGAATCAACAAATGTCAATGTGAGTGACTTAAACATGGATAGCTTTGGAGTAGTGAAGCAACTTAAATAACTTAATAAAAGCGTGTTTTTCAGTTCAGATTGTATACGTATTAGATTCCTTTCAGAGTATGCTACTGCAATAGCCCCATACTTAACAACTCACTTGACAAAAAATCCATACCCAAAAAATGGAAAGTTTCACAGGTACCACCAAGATTAAAGAAAGGCAATAGGAATAATCCACTAAATTACAGACCCATATCATTAACGTCAATACGCAGCAGGATTTTGGAACATATATTGTGTTCTAACATTGTGAATCGCCTCGAAGAGAATGGCTTGTTGACATACAGTCAACATGAATTTAGAAATCATTGTTCTAGTGAAACACAACTCTTTACTCATACAAAGTGCTGAGAGCTATCAACAAAGGATTTCAAACTGATTCCGTATTTCCAGATTTCCAGTATGCTTTTGACACCATACCTCACACGTGTTGAAATCAAATCATGTGCTTATAGAATATTGTCTCAGTTATGTTACTGGATTTGTGGTTTCCTTTCAGAGAGGTCACAGTTCATATTAACTGACAGAAAGTCAGTGAGTAAAACAGAAGTGATTTCTGGCATTGCTCAAAGTCATGTTATAGGCCCCTGTTGTTCCCTAGCAGCCATCTAAGGTTGTTCGGAGATGATGCTATCAATTATTGTCTAGTAAAGTCATCAGAATATCAAAACCAATTGCAAAATCATTTACATAAGATATCTCTACGGTGCAAATGACCTTAAATAATGAAAAGTGTGAGGTCATCCACATGAGTGCTAAAAGGAATCCATTAAACTTCAGTTACATTATAAAATTATAAATCAATGAAATTCGAAGGTCACAAATTCAATGAAATACCA
Organism: Schistocerca americana; assembly: GCF_021461395.2. Lineage (NCBI taxonomy): Eukaryota > Metazoa > Arthropoda > Insecta > Orthoptera > Acrididae > Schistocerca > Schistocerca americana. The sequence goes on from NC_060121.1 coordinate 41,570,132, forward strand.
AAGAATTACAATTACAAACAATTTAAATTGTAAAGAACACATAAAAAATGTCGTGAGGAAGGCAAACCAAAGATTGAGTTTTATTGGCAGACAACTTACAAGATGCAACAGATATACTAAAGTGACTGCCTAAACTAACCTGTCCGTCATCTTTTGGAGTACTGCTGCACAGTGTGGGAGCATTATCAGATAGGATAGCGGAGTACATAAAGAGAGTTTGAAGAAGGGCAGAATGTTTCGTATTATTGAGAAATAGGGGAGAGAGTGTCAAGGACATGATACAGCATTTGGGGTGGATATCATTAAAACAAAGGCATTTCTTGTTGCGGTGGGATCTTTTCACAAAAATTTCAATCATCAGCTTTCTCCTACAAATGTGAAAATATTTTGTTGACAACAACCTACTTAGTGAGAAACAATCACCACAATGAAATAGGGGAAGTCAGAATTCACATGGAAAGATATGCATGTTCATTTTTTTCCGAGTGCCGTTCAAGGGTGGGATAACAGAGAATTATTGTGAAGGTGGCTGAATAAACCCTCTGCCAGGCACTTAAGTCTGAGTGGCAGAGCAGCCATCCAGATGTAGATGTAGATCTACACTTGGCATCACTGTTCTTCCGCAGGTCCCTTCCTAAGAACAACAACCTTTCAGCAAAATAAAGGACAACCATATAATCTCTAATTATTTCCTAACATATTCATCCTACTTGAAGACAAAGGTTCCACCTCTGTTCATTATGAGTCACAGTGACTACTTAGTGTAAGGCCTCTGCCAATTGTTTGACTCCTCCACCTACAAACTCTGCCACAGTGACCCCATCCCTGAAGTCCAACATAATGTCAGATCCCTGCTTAAAGCCTTAGGCCCTTCCCCGAACCACTCCCCTGAAACCATTTCCCTTCTCACCCCAAGAACACCCTGCACACCAACCTTCAAAAACTCTCAAAAACCACAAACCCAACAATACTTGATGTCCCAATGTAGCTGGTTATTGTGCTCCCACTGAAAGAATTTCAGCCCTTGTTGACCAACACGACCAACCAATTTCCCAAAATCTAGCCTCCCAAATTGAAGATACCAATCACTTCCTTCACTGACTCTCCACCACCCCCAACCCTTTAGCCGCCGGAGTGGCATAGAGGTTCTAGGCGCTTCAGTCTGGAACCGCGCGACCGCTACGGTCGCAGGTTTGCATCCTGCCTCAGACATGGATGTGTGTGATGTCCTTAGGTTAGTTAGGTTTAAGTAGTTCTAAGTTCTAGGCGACTGATGACTTCAGATGTTAAGTCCCATAGTGCTCAGAGCCATTTGAACCTAAACATTTACCTCCTGGACCCGTACTCGTCACTGATGACGCCACTTCCCTATACACCAGCATCCCTCGTGCCCATGATCTCACCACTATTGAACACAACCTTTCCCAATGTCTGTCAGACTCCAAACCCACTACCTCATTACTCACACATCTTACTAACTTTATCCCAACAAATGACTACTTCTGGTTTGAAGGGAAGACATACAAACAAATCTGGCACAGACAAGGCACCCACATGGCACTTTCATATGCCAACCTGTTTATGGGCCATCTAGAAGAAACCTTCCTAGTCTCCCAAAACTTCAAACCCCAGGTCCGGTTCAGGTTCAATGATGACATCTTCATGGCCTGGACTTGGGGCTGAAGACACACTGTCTTCATTCCTACATAACCTCAAAACTTCTCTGCCATCCACCTTACCTTGTACTCCTCATACCACCTTCCAGGATGTAGAACATCTCCCCTTTGATTGCTCCATCCACATCTGCCAACATTAAACCCACCAACAGTACCTGCATTCTGACAGCTGTCTTACCTTCCACACCAAAAAGTTCATACCAGGGCGACATATCTACAGTGACAAGAATTCCCTTGCTTAGTATGTTGAGGGTCTCACAAAGGCTTTCACACACAGGTACTAGCTCCCAGAGCTAGTCCACAAACAGATTTTCTGTGCCACATCCCCCCCAGACTTCCCATCACCTCCAAGAACTAGCTATGTCTTCACCACCAACTTTTCTGAACTCTTCCTTATGACACATTCTACACTCCCAAAAATAGCCTGGCCTCAACCTACAGTAATATGCTGCTCCCTCACCCTCCACCCAACAGTTTCCAACTGTCCCTTAACCCTCCTATCACTAGATCCCACTCCAAATCACCTCACTCTCATTGCATGCACACAGTTCCCTGCCAATGCACCAACCAGTCTTCTCCCATTCTCTGCTTCTCTCCATTTCCAGTCCTCATGCTTCTCCTCCCCAACCCCCTCCCAGCCTCCAAATGTTGTGCCTGACTGCCTAATCCTCCTGTCATCAAGTGCATGCATATTCCACCAGACAGCACTCATTCCTCCTTCCAGACGCACCCTGCTATCCTTCCGTATACCACGCTGCACTGCTGCTTTTGTTTAATTCTGGCCACAGCAGCCCGACAGTGGTCATGTGTGCATCAGGTGTGCCTGCTTCAATGAATGTGTGGCTTTTTCCTCTTCTGAAGAAGGCTTTGCCCAAAACCTCATGCATAGCATTGTTGTGCATGTCTCTAGCTCAATTTGGCATCTTTATGATGAGTAGCAATCTATACTTTTCATGTTGTTGTAGTGGTCTTCAGTCCAGAGACTGATTCGATGCAGCTCTCCATGCTACTCTATCCTGTGCAAGCATCTTCATCTCCCAGTACCTACTGCAACCTACATCTTTCTGTATCTGCTTAGTGTATTCATCTCTTGGTCTCCCTCTACGATTTTTACCCTCCACGCTGCCCTCCAATACTAAATTGGTGATCCGTTGATGCCTCAGAACATGTCCTACCAACTGATCCCTTCTTCTAGTCAAGGTGTGCGACAAATTTCTGTTCTCCCTAATTCTATTCCATACCTCATCATTAGTTATGTGATCTACCCATCTAATCTTCAGCATTTTTCTGTAGCACCACATTTCGAAAGCTTCTATTCTCTTCTTGTCCAAACTATTTATCATCCACATTTCACTTCCATTCATGGCCACATTCCATACAAATACTTTCAGAAACGAATTCATGACACTTAAATCTATACTCGATGTTAACAAATTTCTGTTCTTCAGAAACGCTTTCCTTGCCATTGCCATCCTCTCTACTTCGACCATCATCAGTTATTTTGCTCCACAAATAGCAAAACTCTTTCACTACTTTAAGCATCCAATTTCCTAATCTAATATCTTCAGCATCACCCGATTTAATTCGAGTACATTCCATTATCCTCAATTTCCTTTTGTTGATGTTCATCTAACATCCTCCTTTCAAGACACTGGCCATTCCGTTCAACTGCTCTTCCAGGTCCTTTGCTGTCTCTGACAGAATTACAATGTCATCGGCGAACCTCAAAGTTTTTATTTCTTCTCCATGGATTTTAATTCCTACTCTGAATTTTTCTTTTGTTTACTTTACTGCTTGCTCAATATACAGATTGAATAACATCGGGGATAAGCTACAACCCTGTCTCACTCCCTTTCCAACCGCTGCTTCCGTTTCATGCCCCTCGATTCTTATAACTGCCATTTGGTTTCTGCACAAATTGTAAATAGCCTTTCGCTCCCTGTATTTTACCCCTGCCACCTTCAGAATTTGAAAGGGATTATTCCGGTCAACATTGTCAAAAGCTTTCTCTAAGTCTACAAATGCTAGAAACGTAGGTTTGCCTTTCCTTAATCCATTTTCTAAGATAAATCATAGGGTCAGTACTGCCTCACGTGTTCTAACATTTCTATGGAATCCAAACTGATCTTCCCCGAGGTCAGCTTCTACCAGTTTTTCCATTCGTCTGTAAAGAATTCGTGTTAATATTTTTCAGCCGTGGCTTATTAAAATGATAGTTCGGTAATTTTCACATCTTTCAACACCTGCTTTCTTTGGGATTAGAATTAAATTCTGCTTGAAGTCTGAGGGTATTTCGCCTGTCTCATACATCTTGCTCACCAGATGGTAGGGTTTTGTCAGGGCTGGCTCTCCACAGGCTATTAGTAGTTCTAATGGAATGTTGTCTACTTCAGGGGCCTTCTTTCGGCTTAGGTCTTTCAGTGCTCTGTCAAACTCTTCACGCAGTATCCTATCTCTCATTTTGTCTTCATCTACATCCTCTTCCATTTCCATAATATTGTCCTCAAGTACATCGCCCTTCTATAAATCCTCTATATACTCCTTCCACCTTTCTGCCTCCCTTCTTTGCTTAGAACTGGGTTTCCATCTGAGCTTTTGATAGTCATACAAGTGGTTCTCTTCTCTCCCAAGGTCTCTTTAATTTTGCTGTAGGCAGTATCTATCTTACCCCTAGTGAGATAAGCCTCTACATCCTTACATTTGTCCTCTAGCCATCCCTGCTTAGCCATTTTGCACTTCCTGTCGATCTCATTTTTGAGACGTTTGTATTCCTTTTTTGCCTGCTTCATTTACTGCATTTTTATATTTTCTCCTTTCACCAGTTAAACTCAATATTTCTTCTGTTCCCCAAGGATTTCTACTAGCCCTCGTCTTTTTACCTACTTGATCCTCTGCTGCCTTCACTATTTCATCCCTCAAAGCTACCCATTCTTCTTCTACTGTATTTCTTTCCCCCATTCCTGTCAATTGTTCCCTAACGCTCTCTCTGAAACTCTGTACAACCCCTGGTTCTTTCAGTTTATCCAGGTCCCACCTCCTTAAATTCCCACCATTTTGCAGTTTCTTCAGTTTTAATCTACAGATCATAACCAATAGATTGTGGTCAGAGTCCACATCTGCCCCTGGAAATGTCTTACAATTTAAACCTGGTTCCTAAATCTCCATCTTACAATTATATAATCTATCTGAAACCTTCAAGTATCTCCAGGCCTCTTCCACGTATGCAACCTTGTTTTATGATTCTTGAACTAAGTGTTAGCTATGATTAAGTTATCCTCTTTCTTTTCTGGACCCCATTCCATATTCATCTACTATGTTTCCTCTCAACAGATGCCCCTCCATTGTGGTTGCTGAGGCACGCAAGCCTGCCCACCAACATCAAGGTCCATGGTTCGGGGCGGGAGGGGGGAGATAATGTTTTAACTTTGTTGAATTCCCATTCTGGACTTTCCATTGTTTTAGTTTTGGCCTTCAGGCAACTTAAAATGATACAAGGCTGAGACTGTATGATAGTACAGAAAATAAAACACAAGAGTTTCAGATGGGATGGAATCACTATACATATGACATTGTCTGGTGTTTGGCACAGAGGAGTGTAGGTGACAAGGAGATGGAAGAGGAGTTGCATGATACGAATGCACGACCTATCCATCTGCACTACCTCCCCACCATTTCTTCCCCACCTCCAGTATCTCAATCTTTGCATAAGCTATTTGTAATTGATAGAACCCACCTCAAAATGTGCTTCCAGTAGCATCATTACTAGCATTAAATAAAATTAAATAAATAATTCCCAGCACCCAACATTAACATCAATATCTTATGTTAGAGAATGTATACAGAACAAAATTGTATATTACTCAAGATGCACAAGGCTGTGTCACTCAGAATGCAAATTCAGATTACTTACCATCCAAAATCAGTGAGAATGTTTTTACCACTAAAACTGTATATTCGTGGCTGTTGTGAGAAAACAGCACCATCACCATTAAACATTTCCTTCCACGAATTGAACAACACATCGCCCTAGAACATATATAAAAAAACAAAGCTGTCTGAGTTGCAAATTTTCAAAATTTGGAATCTATGCAGTAAGAAATGACTCAAAATACCTTAAACTCAAAATATAAAGACTGTTAATCAGTGTCCTAGAAACACATGACCAAAAAATTACATTATTGTAAGGTTAAGCACATAAGCATTAACATTCCTGTATCAACTGTTTCAGGAGGGGAAAATATAAAAATAGGAAGATAAGATAACGAATGAGAAATGTAGAACACTTACAATATAGGTAAAAGCATACATTTTATCACATTACATGATATGCTGAGCATGTGTGCAGAGACTAACAAGGGAACATCCCCATCACACCCCCCTCAGATTTAGTTATAAGTTGGCACAGTGGATAGGCCTTGAAAAACTGGACACAGATAAATCGAGAAAACAGGAAGAAGTTGTGTGGAACTATGAAAAAATAAGCAAAATATACAAACTGGGTCATCCATGCGTAAGATAGGCAATATTAAGGGCCATGTGAGGCGAGGAGTGCCGTGGTCCCGTGGTTAGCGTGGACAGCTGCGGAACGAGAGGTCCTTGGTTCAAATCTGACCTCGACTAAAAATTTTGCTTTCTTTATTTTCGCAAAGTTATGATCTGTCCGTTCGTTCATTGACGTCTCTGTTCACTGTGATAAGTTTAGTGTCTGTGTTTTGCGACCGCACCGCAAAACCGTGTGATTAGTTGACGAAAGGACGTGCCTCTCCAATGGGAACCGAAAACATTTGATCGCAAGGTCATAGGTCAACCGATTCCTCCACAGGAAAACACGTCTGATATTTTGTATACGACACTGGTGACAGCATGTGCGTCACATGACAGGAATATGTTGTCGACCCACCTAACTAGTACACATGGACGACCAAGTTTGTATATTTTGCTTATTTTTTCATAGTTCCACACAACTTCTTCCTGTTTTCTTGATCGATCTGTGTTCAGTTTTTCAAGGCCTATCCACTGTGCCAACTTATAACTAAATCTGAGGGGGGTGCGATGGGGATGTTCCCTTGTAAGAAGGATTTAGGTGATGGCAAACAAGCAATTGCACTTGAGTCTAGCACATACTATGTGTAAAAATTCAAAACCATTCTTGCACTTGGTGTCCAGTGTTTTCAGAACATTGTAGATGACACAAGGAAGAATCTCCACAGTGACCTGTTACATAGTTTCCGGTTTTGGTGTTCACAACAGCCTCATACTGTGACCCCATACTACTTTTGTAGGCTGTTCATTGCTCTATTGATTCTCTGTTTGCACAATGGGTAGCTTGAAGACAGGAGCAGGATAAATGAGATCAAATGATTTCTTACAGATTGTAAATAATTTAGGAGTAAAGGAGAACAATCACTGAACAGCGGAAGGGTTGAGCTTACCAACATGGACAAAAAAAAAAAAAAACCTCTAAAAGTAAAAGAATAATATGAACTGCCACTTTAATATAAGAAGTACTGTTTTGATCCAAGAATCATGGAATTGGGGGACCACTAACTAAATAATAATATAAGAAAGAAAAAAAAGTTAACAGCTACTATCTTTGCTCGAACAGCTAAGTATAAGCCTCTTCTGTTTGGCATCGTCTCTTCCAGTTCTGTGTGTCCTGCATCAACACCTCAAAATCGTTAGCAAAGTTATAATTACTAATTATATAAAATATGAAAACCAATCCATGATTAACTAGTCTAACATTGTTAATGAATAGAGTTACCAATTTATTTTACATCATACTTTTACATGATTACATACGGTCTTAGTTTCATGCATTAATCTATCTTATGAGGCCTATGTCCTGCAGTGGTTCAACGATAGCATACCAACTCGTGCTTCATTAAACTGCGAGCGCAAGTTGTGCCATGAGTGGCACATGGTGTGCAGGGCGTGACCAACTGCAGTGACCCGAGCAGGCAGTTGCGTGAGAGCAGACATCATTAATAGTTGTGTTTATATTGTGAATTTTTTGGAGTAAATTTATTAAGACTTGGACTAAACAATTTGATACCATTGTTTTGATATTTACCTACATTGATTTTATAGCTTACTTGTATTTCAATTTCACACTTTATCGTTTTTGGATGTTTTCTGTTTCTATTTTATTCACTTAGTAGTCTCCCAATGTGATGACACTGAGATAAAAATGTTACTACTTATATTGAAGGGGCAATACAGATTAGTTTTTTCCTTTTTAGAGGTTTTTGTGTCACAGTTCTTTTTTGATATTTCAATTTATGTTTCATTTTATGCTTTTCAAACTTCATATTTTACCAGTAGACATGATATGATCAACGCACTATCCCAACATTCATACACATACTTTGCTGAACATACACAAAATTGCGACGAAAGATATTTTTCACTTACGCAATTTACATGTTTCTTTTTTTCAGTTCACATGTGTATTCACTAGCTGTGTTTTGGTATATACTTAGGTAATTTAGGTAACATAAGCAATAAGCTGTGGTGACAATTCTAAATCAAATCAGAAGAAAGTGGGCTGCCATTGCACTTTCTTTCAATAGGCTGCCTAGACTGGTAATGCAAAACCATTTGATTTAGTACTGAATTTCATACTGCTAATAGAACTACAAAGAAGTCTGGAAGAGTACATGTTTATCTTTTACAGTTGTCACAATGATTTTTTTTAGCTTTGTAGGTGTTGAAATGGGGGACTTCAAAAGACAAAAATCATCATTGTTGGTCAACCATAAAAGGTAAAGAAATGTTCTCATGGGCTTTTATTACGATCTGTTGAGCTCTACAATCTGCTACTATATTACTTGATGTAGCTGTTATGCATTACATAGTGTATATCAAGAGAGTGCACTGGTGGAAAACTTTTTACTTTATTTAGCTGATGAAATTTAAATGGCTGAACAGACTTTCATGAAGCACATCATTTCAATTAACCCAGCTTTCATATATATATATATATATATATATATATATATATATATATATATAAAATTCACTACATTGAAATGGGAGCTTTTCATTTAAGAGCTACAATGCCATAAGCAGATACACATGTTAAACTTATAACACCCCTCTGTATGTGTCAGGGGTAAAAAAAAGAAAAGGAAAAATAAAACATTGCTAGTTTTTGGAAGAAACCTTTCGATGGGTAGAAAACACAGATACATGCAGAGAGAGAGTGCGCACTGTAGGTCATCGAAAGATTTCTTCTGAACATTAATCATTCTTTTTGTGTGAGCCTGCCAATGACTCAACACTTCTGATACTTGGTGAGTGGGCCTTTACTTCTAAACAACTTCTTTCTACTTTTTTAAGGGATAGTGGTTAAAATGGTGGGAAAAATGTTCTTTCACTTATTTAATATGAATAGCCCAAATGTATGTGTCCTTCATCTTGTGTATTTTGGGAAATTTTTTGTGATACAAAGCAAACAAACACCAAACACCAATACTATTTCTTTTTCACATCTCTGCCCATGCAGACGCCGTGACTAACGTTCTCTTGAAAAGATTCCACCTACTCAAAGAAAATACCTGTACAACATAATTCGGCAGAGCACATGCCAAAGCCAGAAAGGAAATGTCCTGATTATCGTATGCTCCGTAACTGCCTGATTGTGCCAAAACATACAACAATGAGGCAAATTATGCATATGAATCATTTGTACACTATGACTTTGTACACAAGTTTGTATGTCTGTCATGTATAATTTATTATTTAAAAAATCTTACGGAGAGATGGAATAGGTTTGATCATTTCACACACCATCTCACTCAAGTTTACTGAATACACTATTGCAAAACTGTCATTTTTTTTTTAAATACATGCTAAAATCTACAGTCCAACAAAGGGGATGAAGTCTGTTCAAAATCTCCTTATCATTAAAAATTCTAGTATTGAAAAACTAGTATTATGGAATAAAAAGATTTTCTTTTAGAAAATAAAGGTTAGGCTTTAATGTCCCATTAACAATGAAGTCATTAGAGATGGAGCTCAAGCTCGGATTGGGGGGAAAAAAATCATGCCTACCCTTTTGAAGTACCATTCCAGCATTTCTTATTATTTTTATTTGGTCCACTAATCATTTTTAATACCCTGTTTGAACAAATGATGTAGAACAAATTAAAGGTGACATAATTCTTTTGTAATTACAGTAGTAATTGAGTGAGACTACATGCTTCACATAATCAAAGCACATCATAATATAAAGTGACATATTAAATTGCTAGTACGCATGATACAGGGTAAGTCAGGGGTGACACTACTTATTTATAGTTACAATAGTTATTAAGTGAGATTACACGAGCAATACAGTCACCATAAATCCATATATATTATAAAAATGTATGTATGTATGAATGTATTCATGTATGTATGTATGCATGCATGCCTGTTCCACGTCTCCTCCTAAACTACCGGACTGATTTCAACCAAACTTTGTACATATGACTTACTATCCAGTAAGAAGTACTGTGGGGTAAGAACCATCTCCCTCTCAAAGCAGTAGGGGTGGAGGTGAAAAATTATTGTATCCCATGATGCACAAGTAGTAAGATAATATCCATTCAATATTTGAGAATGAGAGCAATTAGTGGTTTGCAACAAATCAAAGCTTCATGAGTTTTTTCTCCATTGACATAATGAAAGGAAAAATGTTTATTGTTCACTTCATTTTCACTGTGCATTACACTGTGTATTATTTCTTTACTAGTACCTCTATTCATAATACATTCTGCAGACAGTATACACATATACAACTGAATGTACCTGCAAGAAGATATGACTGTATGACATATAGTTCAGGACACATGGCTTATAAACACTGAGGTGCATGATAAACTGCAATACCATACATGATGTTTCAATTTATTACTTCTCTATTACTGATTTTTTTGCAACAAATTTTGCAGACGGTATCCACATATAAAATTGAATGTACCTGCACAATTATTAGTGTACAAAACAAGATAGGACATCGTAAACATTAAGCTGTGTGAAACTGCATGGCAAAATCTATTAGAGGTACGGGTGAAATATTTATACAAATATGAGTGAAATTCGTTAAATGTGTGACAACTGCGTACTGTTGGGGTAAGAACCAAAAACCTGCCGTTGGGGTATTGGTGATAACGTGCAAGGAGGAGCAGGAGGAGGAGGAGTTGGATAGGCAGAGAGGGGTAAGGAGGATTTAGACACTGATAGGGGTAGCGTCTTTGATTCATAATCAAAACGTCTTCGGTCCCGGGTTCGATCCCCGCCACTGCCTAAATTTTGATATAATCAGCATTGGCGGCCGAAGACTTCCGGCATAAGAAGTCAGCCTCATTCTGCCAACGGCCTTGTCAAAGAGGGCAGAGGAGCGGATAGAGGTTCAGGGCACACTCTTGTCATAGGGGTGGGAAATTGCCCCTAAAGGCGGAACAATCAGCAATGATCAACGACATGAGGATGCAGAAGGCAATGGAAACCACTGCATTAAAGACATGTAACGTGTATCCACAGGACATGTGGCCTGTAATTGAAGAAGTATCATGATGATCTCTCCATTGGCAAAAGATTCCGGAATAGTCCCCCATTCGGATCTCCGGGAGGGGACTGCCAAAGGGGAGGTTACCATGAGAAAAAGATTGAATAATCAACGAAAGGATAACGTTCTACGAGTCGGGGCGTGGAATGTCAGAAGCTTGAACGTGGTAGGGAAACTAGAAAATCTGAAAAGGGAAATGCAAAGGCTCAATCTAGATATAGTAGGGGTCAGTTAAGTGAAGTGGAAAGAAGACAAGGATTTCTGGTCAGATGAGCATCAGGTAATATCAACAGCAGCCGAAAATGGTATAACAGGTGTAGGATTCGTTATGAATAGGAAGGTAGGGCAGAGGGTGTGTTACTATGAACAGTTCAGTGACCGGGTTGTTCTAATCAGAATCGACAGCAGACCAACACCGACAACGATAGTTCAGGTATAAATGCCGACGTCGCAAGCTGAAGATGAACAGATAGAGAAAGTGTATGAGGATATTGAAAGGGTAATGCAGTATGTAAAGGGGGACGAAAATCTAATAGTCATGGGCGACTGGAATGCAGTTGTAGGGGAAGGAGTAGAAGAAAAGGTTACAGGAGAATATGGGCTTGGGACAAGCAATGAAAGAGGAGAAAGACTAATTGAGTTCTGTAACAAGTTTCAGCTAGTAATAGCGAATACCCTGTTCAAGAATCACAAGAGGAGGAGGTATACTTGGAAAAGGCCGGGAGACACGGGAAGATTTCAATTAGATTACATCATGGTCAGACAGAGACTCCGAAATCAGATACTGGATTGTAAGGCGTACCCAGGAGCAGATATAGACTCAGATCACAATATAGTAGTGATGAAGAGTAGGCTGAAGTTCAAGACATTAGTCAGGAAGAATCAGTACGCAAAGCAGTGGGATACGGAAGTACTAAGGAATGACGAGATACGTTTGAAGTTCTCTAACGCTATAGATACAGCAATAAGGAATAGCGCAGTAGGCAGTACAGTTGAAGAGGAATGGACATCTCTAAAAAGGGCAATCACAGAAGTTGGGAAGGAAAACATAGGTACAAAGAAGGTAGCTGCGAAGAAACCATGGGTAACAGAAGAAATACTTCAGTTGATTGATGAAAGGAGGAAGTACAAACATGTTCCGGGAAAATTGGGAATACAGAAATACAAGTCGCTGAGGAATGAAATAAATAGGAAGTGCAGGGAAGCTAAGACGAAATGGCTGCAGGAAAAATGTGAAGACATCGAAAAAGATATGATTGTCGGAAGGACAGACTCAGCATACAGGAAAGTCAAAACAACCTTTGGTGACATTAAAAGCAACGGTGGTAACATTAAGAGTGCAACGGGAATTCCACTGTTAAATGCAGAGGAGAGAGCAGATAGGTGGAAAGAATACATTGAAAGCCTCTATGAGGGTGAAGATTTGTCTGATGTGATAGAAGAAGAAACAGGAGTCGATTTAGAAGAGATAGGCGATCCAGTATTAGAATTGGAATTTAAAAGAGCTTTGGAGGACTTACGGTCAAATAAGGCAGGAGGGATAGATAACATTCCATCAGAATTTCTAAAATCATTGGGGGAAGTGGCAACAAAACAGACTATTCACGTTGGTGTGTAGAATATATGAGTCTGGCGACATACCATCTGACTTTCGGAAAAGCGTCATCCACACAATTCCGAAGACGGCAAGAGCTGACAAGTGCGAGAATTATCGCACAATCAGCTTAACAGCTCATGCATCGAAGCTGCTTACAAGAATAATATACAGAAGAATGGAAAAGAAAATTGAGAATGTGCTAGGTGACGATCAGTTTGGCTTTAGGAAAAGTAAAGGGACGAGAGAGGCATTTCTGAAGTTACGGCTAATAATGGAAGCAAGGTTAAAGAAAAATCAAGACACTTTCATAGGACTTGTCGACCTGGAAAAAGCGTTCGACAATATAAAATGGTGCAAGCTGTTCGATATTCTGAAAAAAGTAGGGATAAGCTATAGGGAGAGACGGGTCATATACAATATGTACAACAACCAAGAGGGAATAATAAGAGTGGACGATCAAGAACGAAGTGCTCGTATTAAGAAGGGTGTAAGACAAGGCTGTAGCCTTTCGCACCTACTCTTCAATCTGTACATCGAGGAAGCAATGATGGAAATAAAAGAAAGGTTCAGGAGTGGAATTAAAATACAAGGTGAAAGGATATCAATGATACGATTCGCTGATGACATTGCTATTCTGAGTGAAAGTGAAGAAGAATTAAATGATCTGCTGAATGGAATGAACAATCTAATGAGTACACAGTATGGTTTGAGAGTAAATCGGAGAAAGACGAAGGTAATGAAAAGTAGTAGAAATGAGAACAGCGAGAAACTTAACATCAGGATTGATGGTCACGAAGTCAATGAAGTTAAGGAATTCTGCTACCTAGGCAGTAAAATAACCAATGACGGACAGAGCAAGGAGGACATCAACAGCAGACTCGCTATGGCAAAAAAGGCATTTCTGGCCAAGAGAAGTCTACTAATATCAAATACCGGCCTTAATTTGAGGAAGAAATTTCTGAGGATGTATGTCTGGAGTACAGCATTGTATGGTAGTGAAACATGGACTGTGGGAAAACCGGAACAGAACAGAATTGAAGCATTTGAGATGTGGTGCTATAGATGAATGTTGAAAATTAGGTGGACTGATAAGATAAGGAATGAGGAGGTGCTACGCAGAATCGGAGAGGAAAGGAATATGTGGAAAACACTAATAAGGAGAAGGGACAGGATGATAGGACATCTGCTAAGACATGAGGGAATGACTTCCATGGTACTAGAGGGAGCTGTAGAGGGCAAAAACTGTAGAGGAAGACAGAGATTGGAATACGTCAAGCAAATAATTGAGGACGTAGGTTGCAAGTGCTACTCTGAGATGAAGAGGTTAGCACAGGAAAGGAATTCGTGGCGGGCTGCATCAAACCAGTCAGTAGACTGATGACAAAAAAAAAAAAAAAAAAAAAAAAGGGGGAGGAGAAGATGGATAGAGAGAGGAGGAGGGAGAAATGGGCATAGAAAGGTAAGAGGAGATGGATGGAAGGAGGGGAAGAAGTAAATGGACAGTAGAACATGGACAAACAAGGGTTGGAGGGGGGGGGGGGGGAGGAAGAGATGGACAGGGGGAGGAGGAGGAGATGGACAGAGAGATTGGTGGGGGGGGGGGGGAGATGTACAGGAAGAGGGGGGGGGGGAGAGACAGACAGAGGAAGGAAACAGGAAAACAGGAGGAGCTCGACTTAAAGGAGTTGAGGAGGTGATAGAGAGGAGGAGGATGAGATGAATTTAGAAGAGGGGGAAGGGATGGGTAGAGGGAGAAGCAGATGGGCAGAGTGTGGAGGTGCAGGTGGAATGAGAGAGAGAGAGAGAGAGAGAGAGGGGGGGGGGGGGGGAGTGGGAGCAAGCAGATAGAGAATAGGGGACGAGCAGATAGATGGAGAGATGGGGGGGAAGAGCAGATGAACAGAGAGAGGATGGAAGATAAGATGGACTAATAGACGACTGGAATGAATACCCACCCTGGCAATACCGGGTACTCAGTTGGTAATAACAGAAAGTGACATAATACATGATTATATAATTAACAATGTCTGATAAATCAGGTTTACTTGTTATGATGTTCCAGAAATTCAGAGGCAGAGTAGAAGCAGTGTTTAAGCAAGAACTGCTTCAACTTTACTTGAACTGTATTTAATGTTGGGAAGGATTTTAAATAAGAAGTTATGTAACGTAATTCCAATATGTACAATCACCTTTAAGACAGAGGCAGTATTTTCAGAATTTTAAAAAGAAAGAGGTCTAGAGGAATCCCTGTATTTATCTTGCTTTATCATTCAGATAATGACCGTATACTGGTATACTGCCATGGTAGAGTGTCACTACTGATGAGCAACTTCTATTTTGAGTAAGAATATAATAGAAAATGTAAGTGTATTCAGTTTTTTATGTAGACTGTTAAGGTGCATCTCTCACTTGAAATCATCCTGAATGTGTACCATAAGAACTGTGTCTGACTCACATCTGAATAATTTTTTCATTTACCATTCAATGGTTAAAGCAATGTTTTCAGGACTGAGATTTCACTTGGTGTGAAATTTAACTGCCACATTTTTTTCATAATTTATGTTGAGCCTATTGGTCCTGAACCATTACACTAAATCTTTCATAACTAATGTTGCAGGTCCCACAGCTTTTCCATCACCCAAGTCATTTACATACAGCAGAAATAGGACAGGTCCTATAACTTCTGCGAAGCCTTCTTGATATTTTTTTCATTACTCTAAGAACTAGAAAGTCTGTGTTTCGCTATCTTTGTGTTATACTTCTGTAATCTGTTCACAATCGTTGATGTATGACTGGATCCACCTGTTACCTCTAATTCCTCAATTACTTAACCTAATCTCATGATTAGTAACATTGAAGGCTGTACTTAAATACAAAATATTTCAGATACATGTTACTTACCATCCACTACTGTTAGTATCTCATTCAATAAGGAAAAACTACGAACTGGGTTGACTTTCCAGCTCTGAACTCATGCTTCGAGTCATTTATCAACATCTGTTTGTTTAACACCTGGTATCTCATCAGCATCCATTGAATATTTATTAGGTAATCCCTTCATAATTTTAGATAGCTCCCCAGGTACTGCAAGATACATGAATAACCTAACTGCTGAGCTATGTTTGAGAAATAAAGATTGAAAGCACTAGCCACTTGTCTGGGATCAGTTAGTTTATTGTTATTCTTAATCATCCCTATATTACTGTGATTAACTGACCTTGTACCTATTTTGTTTTTTAAAACTTGCCACAATACATTAGTTCTATTTTTGAATTACACATTAGTTAGTAATTTTCAATTTTTTTGCATTTGGAGTTGCTTATGTTAGTATTTGTTTGCATCTTTCGAGTAGGCAATAAACTCCGGATTAGTAGTTCACTTGGAGTATTCATACAATCTCTCCTTATTTTGATACAAATCCTTTATCCCTTCTGTGACCCACTTGTTTGTTTTCCAAACAGTTGTTTCAATATTTCAAGAAAATGCTTAAACAGTTCAGGGAAAGCATGGAAAATCTAAATTTGGATGACTGGATGTGAGTTTTGAATGTCATTCTCCTGAATATGAGTCCAGTGTCTTAACCACCTCACTTGGTACTTTCATTGAACAAAGTGTGGATGTATAGCATGAGCAGCAAGAATTCTACAGAAGACATATCATCCACAAAAAGATACACCAACAAAAATTAAATCATTTTGGTCAAGTTTGTGCTGAATTTAATCTTGGAAGCACAATAAATACAGGTAACAGACTGGAAATTTAAAATGCCTCTTGTTCATTCATGATAAGTGTTTCAGTATTAAGCTGCCAGAGGTTACCATACTGACAAATTAAAATACGCAGTTAATGTACACTACACAACAGAGGGAAAGGATGACATTTTGGAAATTCCATGGTTATATAATATTTTATCATCTCTCTTCTCTCAAAAGACACACAGACATGACTGAAATGGTGTTACAGAGGTGGGATTTGATGGGAAACCAGCTGAATAAGTGGAAAATTAATAGACATAAAAAGCAAAGAACTGAGGTCAAATTGCCATATGGTGCACAATTGCAAATTATTATGGAGAGTCATTTTAGAGAACATGTTACTGCTCAATCAGTATTTTGATTCTGGACTGACAAATACACATACAAGCAACTCAACAAGAGATATCTACTGTGTCAGAACAAGAGCACTCCAGTAATCAAGGAAAATAGAACGGCTAGCATTACATATGACTGGGATGTTGTTCTCCGTTCTGCACTCACTGGCCAGCATGAGGTATTACGTGTCAGACATCGGCACTAGCAAATGAGGCCATGTGGATGTTGTTGGACTTTTGGCAGGTCACAATGTCACTGGTGAACTACAGGTTTTCACAGATGACTAGTAGACGGTGTTATTGAGATGTGATTTTACTGTAGTCAATAGCTAGTATTAAAACAATGGGAACTCAGAAATTGGCTGAATAGTTTATTTACACATATGAGAAAAGAAAAGTTGGTACTAACTACACTCCTGGAAATTGAAATAAGAACACCGTGAATTCATTGTCCCAGGAAGGGGAAACTTTATTGACACATTCCTGGGGTCAGATACATCACATGATCACACTGACAGAACCACAGGCACATAGACACAGGCAACAGAGCATGCACAATGTCGGCACTAGTACACTGTATATCCACCTTTCGCAGCAATGCAGGCTGCTATTCTCCCATGGAGACGATCGTAGAGATGCTGGATGTAGTCCTGTGGAACGGCTTGCCATGCCATTTCCACCTGGCACCTCAGTTGGACCAGCGTTCGTGCTGGACATGCAGACCGCGTGAGACGACGCTTCATCCAGTCCCAAACATGCTCAATGGGGGACAGATCCGGAGATCTTGCTGGCCAGGGTAGTTGACTTACACCTTCTAGAGCACGTTGGGTGGCACGGGATACATGCGGACGTGCATTGTCCTGTTGGAACAGCAAGTTCCCTTGCCGGTCTAGGAATGGTAGAACGATGGGTTCGATGACGGTTTGGATGTACCGTGCACTATTCAGTGTCCCCTCGACGATCACCAGTGGTGTACGGCCAGTGTAGGAGATCGCTCCCCACACCATGATGCCGGGTGTTGGCCCTGTGTGCCTCGGTCGTATGCAGTCCTGATTGTGGCGCTCACCTGCACGGCGCCAAACACGCATACGACCATCATTGGCACCAAGGCAGAAGCGACTCTCATCGCTGAAGACGACACGTCTCCATTCGTCCCTCCATTCACGCCTGTCGCGACACCACTGGAGGCGGGCTGCACGATGTTGGGGCGTGAGCGGAAGACGGCCTAACGGTGTGCGGGACCGTAGCCCAGCTTCATGGAGACGGTTGCGAATGGTCCTCGCCGATACCCCAGGAGCAACAGTGTCCCTAATTTGCTGGGAAGTGGCGGTGCGGTCCCCTACGGCACTGCGTAGGATCCTACGGTCTTGGCGTGCATCCGTGCGTCGCTGCGGTCCGGTCCCAGGTCGACGGGCACGTGCACCTTCCGCCGACCACTGGCGACAACATCGATGTACTGTGGAGACCTCACGCCCCACGTGTTGAGCAATTCGGCGGTACGTCCACCCGGCCTCCCGCATGCCCACTATACGCCCTCGCTCAAAGTCCGTCAACTGCACATACGGTTCACGTCCACGCTGTCGCGGCATGCTACCAGTGTTAAAGACTGCGATGGAGCTCCGTATGCCACGGCAAACTGGCTGACACTGACGGCGGCGGTGCACAAATGCTGCGCAGCTAGCGCCATTCGACGGCCAACACCGCGGTTCCTGGTGTGTCCGCTGTGCCGTGCGTGTGATCATTGCTTGTACAGCCCTCTCGCAGTGTCCGGAGCAAGTATGGTGGGTCTGACACACCGGTGTCAATGTGTTCTTTTTGCCATTTCCAGGAGTGTATATAGGAGAGAGGCTGAGCCGCGATAGGCACAATAAAAAAATTCGCACAGTCATAGCTTTTGGCCATTAAGGCCTTTGTCAGCATTAGACACACAAACACACATGCGCACACACACACTCACGCAAGCGCAACTTGCACACAGATCTGCAGTGACCAGCAGCACCAGTGCATGATGGGAGTGGCGACTGGGTGGGGGTAAGGAGGAGACTGGGGTGGGGAGGGGGAGGGTTAGTATGGTGGGAATGGGGGACAGTGAAGTGTTGCAGTTTAGATGGAGGGTAGGAGAGAAGGTGCGGAGGGTGGTGGGGGTAAGTAGCAGAAAGGAGAGAAAAAAATAAAAATAAAAGAAATTAAAAGACTGGGTGTGGCGGTGAAATGACGGCTGTGTAGTGCTGGAATGGGAACAGGGAGGAGGCTGGATGAGTGAGGACAGTGACTAACGAAAGTTGAGGCCAGGAGGGTTACGGGAACGTAGGATGTATTGCAGGGAAAGTTCCCACCTGCGCAATTCAGAAAAGCTGGTGCTGGCGCGAAGGACCCATATGGCACAGGCTGTGAAGCACTCATTGAGTTGAGGGGTATCATGTTTGGCAGCGTGTTCAGCTACAGGGTAGTCCACTTGTTTTTTGGCCACAGTTTGTTAGTGGCCGTTCATGTGGACAGACAGCTTGTTGGTTGTCATGCCTACATAGAATGCAGCACAGTGGTTGCAGCTTAGCTTGTAGATCACAGGAGTGGTTTCACAAGTAGCCATGCCTTTGATGTGATAGGTAATGTTAGTGACCAGACTGGAGTAGGTGGTGGTAGGAGGATGTATGGGACAGGTCTTGCATCTAGGTCTATTATAGGGGTATGAGCCATGAGGTAAGGGATTGGGAGCAGGGGTTGTGTAAGGAGGGACGAGTATATTGTGTATGTTTGGTGGATGGCGGAATACCACGGTGGGAGGGATGGGAAGGATAGTGGGTAGGACATTTCCCATTTCAGGGCACGACGAGAGGGAACCGAAACCCTGGCAGAGAAGGTCATTCAGTTGATCCAGTCCTGGATGGTACTGAGCTACGAGTAGAATGCTCCTCTGTGGCTGGACTGTGGGACTTTTGGAGGTGGTGGGAGACTGGAACATAAGGCACAGGAGATTTGTTTTTGTACAAGGATGGGAGGATAATTACACCAAGAAGTCCCTTCCGTAGAGCCTAGCCACCTGTGGTCGTCACATCTGGAGTGACGAGCAGTTCCTCTATAAATATGTCTCACTGAAGCCTTCACTGACCGTAATTATCCTCCCATCCTTGTACAAAAAAAAAAAAAAAAAAAAAAAAAAAAAAAAAAAAAAAAAAAAAAAAAAAAAAAAAAAAAAAAAATCTTCCGTGCCTATCTTTCCAATCTCCCATCACCTCCCAAAGTCCCACAGTCTGGCCACATTGGATCATTCCACTCGTAACTCAATACCATCTGGGACTGGAGCAACTGAATGACATTCCGCACCAGGGTTTCGATTACCTCTCGTCATGCCCTGAAATGGAAAATGTCCTACCCACTATCCTTCCCACCCCTCCCACCGTGGTATTCCGCCGTTCACCGAACCTACACAATATACTCGTCCATCCTTACACAACCCCTGCTCCCAATCCCGTACCTCATGGCTCATACCCCTGTAATAGACCTAGATGCAAGACCTGTCCCATACATCTTCCTACCACCACCTACTCCAGTCTGTTAACTAACATTACCTATCACATCAAAGGCAGGGCTAACTGCAAAACCACTCATGTGATCTACAAGCTAAGCTGCAACCACTGTGCTGCTTTCTATGCAGGCATGACAACCAACCAGCTGTCTGTCCGCATGAACGGCTACTGACGAACTGTGGCCAAAAAACAAGTGGACCACCCTATTGCTGAACACGCTGCCAAACATGATACCCCTCACCTCAACGACTGCTTCACAGCCTGTGCCATATGGATCCTTCCCACCAACACCAGCTTTTCTGAATTGCACAGGTGGGAACTTTCCCTGCAATACATCCCACATTCCCGTAACCCTCCTGGCATCATCCTTTGTTAGTCACTGTCCTCACCCATCCAGCCTCCTCCCTGTTTCCATTCCAGCACTACACCATCACACCCAGTCTTAATTTCTTTTATTTTTATTTTTTTTCTCTCCTTTCCACTGCTTACCCCCTGCCCCCTCCGCACCTTCTCTCTTACCCTCCATCTAAACTGCAACACTTCACTGTCCGCCACTCCCACCATACTATCCCTCCCCCTCGCAGCCCCAGCCTCCTCATTACCCCCAGCCGAGCAGTTCTAGGTGCTACAGTCTGGAACTGCGTGACCACTTCGGTCGCAGGTTCGAATCCTGCCTCGGGCATGGATGTGCGTGCTGTCCTTAGGTTAGTTAGGTCTAAGTAGTTCTAAGTTCTAGGGGACCGATGACCTCAGAAGTTAAGTCCCATAGTACTCAAGAGGCATTTGAACCTTACCCCCAACCAGTCGCCACTCCCATCATGCACTGGTGCTGCTGCTCACAGTGTAGTTTCAGCTCTCTGATACTGCAGATGTGTGTGCAAGTTGCGCTTGTGTGTGTGTGTGTGTGTGTGTGTGTGTGTGTGTGTGTGTGTGTGTCTAATGCTGACAAAGGCCTTAATGGCCAAAAGCTATGATTGTGTTAATCTTTTTAGTGTGCCTATCGCGGCTCAGCATCTCCGCTATATGGTGAGTAGTAACCTTCCTTCTCTGTGTGTATAATGGCAATCTCTCATTCCTATTTTACTACTGCACATTCTTGCAGCAACTTGTGAGCTCTTTCACGTTTTTCCATAATTTCGTGATCTGGTGATCTTTTTTTATATCTTCAGTGATTTTATTTGCATCTTCAGTGCCTCCCCCCCCCCCCCCCCCCCTTTCCCTCTCTGCTGACCTTCTTCTTTGTTTGGATGATTTTTTTTTTCTTTACTGAATGACCATTTCACTTTAATTGACAATCATTTCTCTTAATTTTCTCGACACTTCTTCTCTGTTTGGCAAATTTTTTATTGTTTAGTTACCACTTTTCATAGTTTAACAGTTAACTTCCTTGTTTTGCTATCGGTTTTCCCCGTTTATCAACAGCTTTACTTACATGGCTACTGCTTTTTTGTATTTAGCTACCTCCTCCAATTTGACACAGACTTATCTGCTTTTCATCAATTATAGTAAAGGATTCTCTTTTTGTTATTTTCTGGCCTGAGCAGCCATAAGTGGTAGTCATGTGTGGGTGAGGTTTGCTTGATTGAGTAATGTGTGTGTTTCTCTTTTCTAAAAAAGGCTGAGGCCAAAATCTTAATGTGTAATAGACTTTTTGTTGTGCCTGTGTGTAGCTCAACATGTCATCTTTACAGTGAGTAGCAATCTATCCTTTCCATAAATTTCAATACACTGGTGTCCAAAATTAAAAGCAACAAACTGCTATTTCCTCTTCTTGTGTCTAATTCATAGTAGAGTCATACAAACTGTCAACAGATGTCTATACAATTATGTTCTGCATGTAAGGTGCCATTCTGGTCAATCGGACAACCAAGCCAGTGATTACATCAGGGCACCTATCAAAATTGTGTAGTGTGTGCCAGGTAGTCTCATATCAGCAATTGCTGTTTATACAGCCACAGACAGGGCGGTATGACACAAATAAGGTGCCTATCACACACTCTGCGGTGGAGGGCCATCAGAAGAATGGAAGCAGGACAGTCGCAAACTGCTGTGGCAGATGGCTTAATGTGACCGTTCCCTTGTTTCTCGGGTGTGGCGACAATTGACAGAGACCGGAACAATATCCTGAAGACCAGGGCAAGGTCAACCATGTGAGATATCAGAAAGAGAGGAGTGTTATTTGGCTGTAAGTGAAAGACTTTATCGCCTTAGCATTGCACGGCAACTGGCATTTGACCTTGCAGCATCCACTGGACATGTATAAAGACAAATAATTACAGAAGGCTTCGGCAGAGTGCTCTTTATAGTTGGGAGACCTGCTGTATGTGTACATCTGATGCATCTTCACAGAAGGGAATGCCTCTAGAGTGGAGTCATCAATGTACCACCTAGAAGTCGAACAGTGGGCCAAAGCTCTTTTCACAGATTAGTCCCATCTTGGTCTGGAGAGTGATTCTCCAAGTACTCGCATCTGGATGGAATGTGGAACACAATTTCAGGACCAAACCATTGTTGAAAGGGACCGATAACGAGGAGGATCCCTAATGGTGTGGGAAAGGATTATGCTGACCACTTGAACACCTAATTATGAAATTGTTTGTGTGAATTGACAAGGTTTAACTGCTATCAGGTATCGTGACGAGATCTTGGGACCTCATATGAGACTGTTGCAAAGTGGTATGGACCCAGACTTTGTACTAATGGATGATAATGTTTGACCTCATAGAGAAAGGGTGGTTGATGTTTTCTTGGAAACAGAAAATGTTGAACCCATGGCGTGGCCTGTTCACTCTCCCAATTTGAATCCCAGAGAGAATGTCTGATAAGCACTAGGAAGACAAGTTGCATCACATCAGCACCCACCATTCACTCTCCAATATTTGCAAGCAGCTCTGCAGGAAGAATGAGTGTTATTGCCTCAACATGAGATTGATGACATCATTCAAAGCACGCCCTGTAGTTGTCGGGCCTGTATTGCTGCCAGAGATGGTCACACCCCATACTGAGCTCATTAACCAGTTGTTGGAATGTGTGTGCAAATCCATTAAGTTTGAAAAAATGAATATTTTTGTACACCATTAGCATACAACAATTATTTATGTTCTTTATTCTTTACATTTCTTCTACTTTACTATCACCTGTTTATACTGTTTCATGGCAAAATAAACACAGCCTTGAAAAATTTCCATTTGTTGCTTTAATTTTGGACACCAGTGTATTTCAAATTGTTCATCAATTTGACCCTGTAGGATAGTGCAGTGGTTAGCACACAAGACTCACATTTGAGGAGGACAGTTCAAACCTGCATCCAACCATCCTGATTTAGGTTTTCATTTTCCCTAAATCACTTATGGGAAATGCTGGGAAGGTTCTTTTGAAAGGGGAAAAGCCACTTTCCTTCTCCACCTTTCCCTAATCTGAGCTTGTGCATCGTCTCTAATGACCTCATTGTCCTTGGGATGTTAAACACTAATCTCCTCCACCTCCTTGTCAGTTTGCAAGATAACAAGAATTGCTGATTATTTATATTTCTACAACATGCAAATTATATATCATTCCATTAATGGATAAAGTTGTAATGAGTGAATGAAAAAGAATATTTTTTCTGTTATATCTATATTACTAAATGACTGAAACAGGATGGGTGTATGTTCCCAGTTGCAGGTTGGCTATCTAACACGTCCATGAGCAACAAAAATTTGGTTTTCAGTATTTTGTATAATCATTGACTGAATTTAAAATGCTGTCATAACGTACTCACTAAGAGGTATAGCCTTGCATTAAAGTTTTAACACAATAAGTCATGTATTAAAGTTAAAAACTGTGTATATGCCTCAGGGCAGCATGACTCACAGCATGCAACTTACACATACTATATTCATCCACTATTTGATAATGCAATGCAGTAAAACTTCAACATCAGGCAAGATATTTAAATTTATTACATCTCAGCTACCAACCATTACACAGATATAACTTGAATGAACCCTTCAAAATTATATCATTTATGCCACGTAGTTCAGGAGACATGATGCCATAAACATTGTTGTGTGTGAAACTAGTTTTTCTTAAAACAGAGCTATTGAAGCTGTTTTATATATTCTTTGAAGAATGAAGATTTTTTTAAATCTTGTATGGAGCTTTAGCCTTATATTACCTGACATATGAGTAGGTGCTTTAATTTAGAACCAGAACGCAGGAGGAGACTTTTCTGCCTTTGATCCCAGAATAGACAAGGAAAACTTACCTTGGTGTTCACTACGGGAAGATCTCTGTCTGAGTATCGCACAATGGAGTCAAGGTTCTGTACTCTCGATGACAGGAAAGCTCTGAATGTGCCACGCAGACCAGCTCTCCGTGCTTGCCTGTAGCACGAATAGTCTGCCCCTCTCACTCCATGCATATCTCCAGTTTGAGGCTCATTCAGTGCAGCTATTCGAAGCTGTCATAAAAATAAAGAGCATATCAGTTGTTGTTTTACTGTCAAAAAATATGCAAAACATATTTAGAAATATTTAACCTAATTTGTAGTTACTATACCAGTGTTTGAGCTGAATAAGAAACGCTGTTCCAATGCCAACTTTGTATTCAAAATTAAAATATACTGCCAAGGTTCCATATGCTAAAATTCTGAAACACAATACAGGTTGTCAACGTTTTCTGTGCTTATAATTTTGTTTATTGAGCTGTGCAGAATTTGTGTGTGTAAGTGAAAGAGAGAGAAAGGGAAAAAAGACGGGGGGAGGGGGAGAGGGAGAGGAGGGCAGGGGGTGGCCTCAGTCCATACTCTTTATATTTCAGGTCCACCATGTACAACCTGACACATTTCAATCTTCCTGGCAGATGAAAGCTGTGTGCCAAACCCATCCATGGTCTTAATATACCAGGGAGTTTCAAATTAGCACATACACTATTCCTGGGTGAAAACTCATTCTGCTACATTTCATTTACATTGGTTCCATTTTGGGGCTTACTTTACACAAAACACCGTGAATAACAGAAGGACGTAACCGAATTTCATGGTCTGGGTAGCACTGTGGAGTGAAGCAACAGATGTCTCAAGAAAATCAAATGAAGAGTGTTTCTGGACAAGAGTGTGTTTCAAAACAAGTAACTTCTGCTGAACAGGTACATCAGCAGAGAGATTGCAGAAATGTGATTTTGGAGGAAAATTATAAGAACTAGCTAGACTGACAGAAAAAAAAATAAGGTGGTTCTACCAGAAATAGTAGAGAAGGCCAACAAATGCAAAACTCACTGGATACTCAATCAGATGCGACATTTTCGAATACAATATAGTGGAAGAAAACACAGAGGCGACCAAGAACATCCCGTTTAAAAATTATGATCAGTGTGATGGCATGTTCTCTGTACATGGAGGCTAAGAGGACTGCCGAAGAGAGGAAACTGTGGCTGCAGAGATAAGGCTTAGCCTTCTGAAAGAAGAAACATTGGATAAGCTACAAAAAATTTAGAGGGATGTGAATGGAAAATGCCTGTAGTATTAACAAAAATTGCAGGCTTCACTATTCTGAATTACACATGTGGGAATTGTCTCTCCAGCATATCCTGTGCTCTTGCAATGTCCATGGCCTAAACCTCCAATAACTTGTTTCCCGCAGCATCATCTTGTCTTTTCCCTTCTCTCTTTTGTCCCGATCATTCTTCCCCATCCAGATCGTGTACTGACTTCTCCTACCACTCTTCCCCCATGTGAAACCCCCCCGCCCCCCTCCTGCACCCTGTCCAGGAGTCTTCCTTTCCCTCTTCCCTCTCTGTCAACCTCTTCATTTCTTTCGTCACCTCCCTCTCCTTTTCCCCCTACCCTTTCTTTATCTCTTACATGCTCTACCGCCTGAACTACTTTCATCTTGTTGTGCAGCCATTGATTCATCTGGTAGAAGATCTGCCTACACCATCCTAATACCCGCTCATCACCTTGTGCATCCTTCCCTACTCCCACCTAAATGGGCAACTACCCACAATAATCAACAATCAGCCTGCTACAGCCATGGTTGTGAATGTTTGGGTGTCTGTGTGGTTGTGTTTGTGGATGTGAAGGTATGTACTTTTGCTAAAGAAAGAGCAAGAGCTTAACAGCTAGTGTAAATACTGTATTCTGTTGAGTGTTTCTGCACACCAAACGTAAGTCAACTATACGTAAGCGGTTCAATTTCATTTGTTCTATGTATTATACAATTAAGGAACTTCCATTGTTCTTAAAGGACTTAGTTATTTTAAGTACAACACAATAGATATTTTCTCTTGTGAAATTTGTCGGAACACTCCAGAAAGAATAATGATATCCATAATAACAACTCTAAAAGAAAAAATGATCTTTATAAAAATTGGCTTTAGCTCAAAAAAGGTTGGATAACGCTGCTATGAAAATCTTTCATCGCTTACCCAATGCAGGTTCACGAGGTTTTAGTTAACCATAGATAACATACTGGTGGCACCAATTCAGCATGGTTTCCTACACAGGAATCACACAGTAGGCATCTTTTCTGAGCTTAAGAAGCCCTACTGTATGACTTGGAGGCATAATATCCTTGGGCAGTTCCAATAATGAGGATTCTGGGAAGATCTAGCCATCTTCATATACTTTTCGAAATATAGTCACTGAATTATGAATTCTTTTACCATCAGCTGTAATGGTATAGTTATGCAGTAGGAAAACAGATTTCTGTTAGCTACTGTACTTCAGTAGCCAGTTGCAATAATGACTGTGTGGACAATGTGGCCTATTCTACACCTTATTTTAGATCTTTATGATGATGCTATACTGATTATATTTATATGCTTTGACGATGCCATTATGGCCTAATCACTTTAGGACATGGTGTAAAAAAGGTACGTTTTACCATATTTTCTGTACATCTCCCTGGTTGTATGATAGTGTATTGTGATATGTATTGCTGTATTATGTTGAAAGACACACTGCTCACTAGGTGTATATATTTGTATATTATAGATCTGAGGATGGTCATTACGGACTGAAACCGTTCATCGTCTAAAGAATTCATATTTTGATCAAAGACTGAAATAAAAAACATTTGTATATGAATATAATAGAGGGAAACATTCCACGTGTGAAAAATATATCTAAAGACAAAGATGATGTGACTTACCAAACGAAAGCGCTGGCAGGTTGATAGACACACAAACAAACACAAACATACACACAAAATTCTAGCTTTCGCAACAAACTGTTGCCTCATCAGGAAAGAGGGAAGGAGAGGGAAAGACGAAAGGATGTGGGTTTTAAGGGAGAGGGTAAGGAGTCATTCCAATCCCGGGAGCGGGAAGACTTACCTTAGGGGGAAAAAAGGACAGGTATACACTCGCGCGCGCGCGCGCGCGCGCGCGCGCCCACACACACACACACACACACACACACACACACACACACACACACATATCCATCTGCACATACACAGACACAAGCAGACATTTGTAAAGGCAAAGAGTTTGGGCAGAGATGTCAGTCGAGGTGGAAGTACAGAGGCAAAGATGTTGTTGAAAGACAGATGAGGTATGAGTGGCGGCAACTTGAAATTAGTGGAGTTTGAGGCTTGGTGGATAACGAGAAGAGAGGATATACTGAAGGGCAAGTTCTCATCTCCGGAGTTCTGACAGGTTGGTGTAACACTGTGCCAAGATGTGCTGGCCGTGCACCAAGTCATGTTTAGCCACAGGGTGATCCTCATTACCAACAAGCACTGTCAGCCTGTGTCCATTCATGCGAATGGACAGTTTGTTGTTAGTCATTCCCACATAGAAAGCTTCACAGTGTAGGCAGGTCAGTTGGTAAATCACGTGGGTGCTTTCACACGTGGCTCTGCCTTTGATCGTGTACACCTTCCAGGTTACAGGACTGGAGTAGGTGGTGGTGGGAGAGTGCATGGGACAGGTTTTACACCGGGGGCTACAAAGGTTATGCGGATGGCGGAAAGACACTTTTGGTGGAGTGGGGAGGATTTCATGAAGGATGGATCTCATTTCAGGGCAGGATTTGAGGAAGTCGTATCCCTGCTGGAGAGCCACATTCAGAGTCTGATCCAGTCCCGGAAAGTATCCTGTCACAAGTGGGGCACTTTTGGGGTTCTTCTGTGGGAGGTTCTGGGTTTGAGCGGATGAGGAAGTGGCTCTGGTTATTTGCTTCTGTACCAGGTCGGGAGGGTAGTTGCGGGATGCGAAAGCTGTTTTCAGGTTGTTGGTGTAATGGTTCAGGGATTCCGGACTGGAGCAGATTCGTTTGCCACGAAGACCTAGGCTGTAGGGAAGGGACCGTTTGATGTAGAATGGGTGGCAGCTGTCATAATGGAGGTACTGTTGCTTGTTGGTGGGTTTGATGTGGACAGACGTGTGAAGCTGGCCATTGGACAGATGGAGGTCAACGTCAAGGAAAGTGGCATGGGATTTGGAGTAGGACCAGGTGAATCTGATGGAACCAGAGGAGTTGAGGTTGGAGAGGAAATTCTGGAGTTCTTCTTCACTGTTAGTCCAGATCATGAAGATGTCATCAATAAATCTGTACCAAACTTTGGGTTAGCAGGCCTGGGTAACCAAGAAGGCTTTCTCTAAGCGACCCATGAATAGGTTGGCGTACGAGGGGGCCATTGTGGTACCCATGGCTGCTCCCTTTAATTTTTGGTATGTCTGGCCTTCAATAGTGAAGAAGTTGTGGGTCAGGATGAAGCTGGCTAAGGTAACGAGGAAAGAGGTTTTAGGTAGGCTGGCAGGTGATCAGCGTGAAAGGAAGTGCTCCATAGCAGCGAGGCCCTGGACGTGCAGAATATTTGTGTATAAGGAAGTGGCATCAATGGTTACAAGGATGGTTTCCGGGGGTAGCAGGTTTCCCGACCTGGTACAGAAGCAAATAACCAGAGCCACTTCCTCATCCCCCTCAAACCCAGAACCTCCCACAGAACCACCCCAAAAGGGCCCCATTTGTGACAGGATACTTCCCAGGACTGGATCAGACTCTGAATGTGGCTCTCCAGCAGGGATACGACTTTCAACCTCCGCTAATTTCAAGTTGCCGCCACTCATACCTCATCTGTCTTTCAACAACATCTTTGCCTCTGTACTTCCACCTCGACAGACATCTCTGCCCAACCTCTTTGCCTTTACAAATGTCTGCTTGTGTCTGTGTATGTGCGGATGGATACATGTGTGTGTGCGAGTGTATACCTGTCCTTTTTTCCCCCTAAGGTAAGTCTTCCCGCTCCCGGGATTGGAATGACTCCTTACCCTCTCCCTTAAAACCCACATCCTTTCGTCTTTCGCTCTCCTTCCCTCTTTCCTGATGAAGCAACCGTTGGTTGCAAAAGCTTGAATTTTGTGTGTATGTTTGTGTGTCTATCAACCTGCCAGCGCTTTGGTTTGGTAAGTCACATCATCTTTGTTTTTAGATATAAAACATTTGTATATTGCCCATTGGTGACACGAAAATTTGTACTGGACCGGGAGTCAAAACCAGATTTCACACTTACTGTGAGTGGTCGCCTTAGCCACTCAGACTATCCATGCACACCTCCCGGACCGACCCCAACTTCCACATGTCACACTGTCTACTTCCTTATATCTTAGTCTAATCTGTTCATCCCTTCATGCCCACAACTTTAATTGTATTCCCGCATCAGGGAGAATGAAACAATGAGGGACTGAGATTCTTGCGGGCTTTCAAAAATAACTATGCACTCTCCAACTCAGAGTTGCAAATATTAAAAGTTTTGGCTGGTTTAGTTGTCTAGGGTCTGGGATACGTAGTTGCCGCATTACAGACCAAATACTGCTGAGTCTACATTCTACGATAAGAGTACTCACATGAATCGAATGGTCGAAGGCTTCTATCACTCAGCAATTACGCATTACGGATGTTCCATATAAATTTATAAATGAAAGATTGCAATTAAATAAAATCTGCAGGTACTTTCAAGAATGTGGTATATTTCTGCAAAACACTTATTGGTGTCGATGATCCAGCAATTAAATAAAATATAAGTTGAATAACAGGGAAACAATAGATTCCTACAGCACATAATTAGTTATGAACAACAACATAGCTCACGAGACATGCACTTCTAAATGCACACTGCATCTTCACTGTAGAAGCCACGGTAATCACACAAGAGCACAAGTTGGCACTCCGAAGTATTTCTATCTCTTGCGATCACGCGCAAACTGCTCTACTCAAAGTTGCACAAACTGCTCCACTCCAAGTCTTTCCCACGACTGTGCGTCCGCCGCGCCGTCCAGCACTTTCCGTGTCCCGTCCAGCGCTAGCACTCCCCGTGTCCAGTGCCATACCCCCCACCCCTACTCCTCCCCGGACTACCCCTGTGGCCTCTCCAGAAACTCACTTCCATTCAGTCTCCAGTCTCTCTTAGTAATGAGTGCTGTGATTGGCTAGAGCGCTCCCTCCATGTCTGCATGCCAATGTACACTCAAAAACATAATGAAACATATACAAACTACTGTATTTACATTTAAATAACTTGAAATTAAATAATATTCCTATGGCTGGACCACAAACACACTCTAACACACATTATTAAATACATAAACAATTAAAAAACATATATCAAAAGAAAAGAAGCACAAGGTAGGCCAGGAGCCTAATGTCCCTGTGCTTTCTAAAACACAGTAAATATTTAACCAATTTCTTCATAAACAGTATACCGTATATCGGATATAAACAAAGACATAGATCAGGGGTCTCCAAACTTTTTAGTCCGCGGGCCACATTGACTCCTCCACGAAGTCATAAGGGCCAAGATCTTCCTAGTGGGATTAAAGAACCCTAGCATTCCACGATCACCGTAATGTAAGGCTAAAGGAAAGATGAAATTGCAAAAATCTAAGGTTGTGGGAATAGCTATCACTGAAACAAACTATGATTTTTCTTTAATTACATAATTTTGATTGGTGGACATATCTGACCAAAATTCTGGCATATTTTATTCTGGCGAATTTCACCGACAAAAAAGTATGTCACTGCATATTCTTCACGAAAGCGTCCTGCAAAGTTAACGAAATCTCAAAATCATTGTTAGCAACACTGTTACTGCAAGACGTAACAGAGGTAGAGTATGTCAACGCATTGTTATTTCAAACAGCGCAACAATAAGTTTAGTTATGTAGTCTTGTAGCAAGTAGCAGAGCCAATGTCGTGGTGTATTGGTCACGATAGGCCTCGAAACTCAATTGTTGGCAGTATAGGTACCACCTCAAATATTTGGCGGGCCGGATACTGGGGATGTCGGGCCACCTAAGGCGGGCTGGTTTGCTGGCCCTCGCGGGCCGGTTTCGGCCCGCGGGCCGTAGTTTGGAGACCCCTGACATAGATGAATAAATACATTTATAAGCATGCTGCTTCTGTTTTTTTCATGAAACTGTGGGGCACTTATAGCCTGACACATTCGATAGTAATTGGCCACTTTGATCTCCACTAACTCAAGTACTATTCCACTTACATGCCTGTAATTTATATCAATTTAGGTTTGCACTAATAGCTTTCTAAAGACACGTCGATCGACGAAATCGGATGAAGTGTTTAAATTTTGGAAATTCGTTGCTGGGTGTTACTTGTATAATTTACCATCAGATACTAAACTTTAAACTAATAAATATATCGAAAATCTGATTACTCCATCAGTATAGTAATGTACATATTTCTTTTTGAGGTGTTATGATACATATGGCTACTATTAATTTCTATATGAACTGTGAAATGTCCGCCATTAAGGTTTCACAAAGTCCGCCATCTTTGGCACTCCTTCATCGACACAAAGCACAGTCCTCGTCACAGCGGAATTCCCAGCTATAGGGCCGATGGACCACGTGCTGGGGCTACCCCTTTTGCAATGGCCGGAGTTCTGATAGGAGATGGGAACTTGCCCTTCAATATATTCTCTCTTCCCGTTACCCACCAGGCCTCAACCTCTGCTAATTTCAAGTTGCCGCCGCTCGTACCTTACCTGTCATTCAACAGTATCTTTGCCTCTGTACTTCCACCTCGACTGACATCTCTGCCCAACCTCTTTGCTTTTACGTATGTCTGCCTGTGCCTGTATATGTGCAGATGGATGTGTGTGTGTGTGTATGTGTGAGAGAATGTATACCTGTCCTTTTTTCCCCCTAAGGTAAGTCTTTCCACTCCCAGGATTGGAATGACTCCTTACCCTCTCCCTTAAAACCCACATCCTTTTGTCTTACCCTCTCCATCCCTCTTTCCTGATGAAGCAACCAGGGGTTGCAAAAGCTTGAAATTTGTGTGTTGTGTGTTTTTTTTGTCTCCATCAACATACCAACGCTTTCTCATTTGGTGAGTTACATCATATTTGTTTTTAGATATTTTTCCTACATGGAATAGCAAGAACTGCCAGACAAATCCAGAGGCAATTTATTTGTGGAAACTGGTGTGTCAGTGGGAGGCCAAAGTGACATGCCTGCAAACATACTGTGTGTGTGTGTGCGTGTGTGTGTGTGTGTGTGTGCGTGTGTGTGCGTGAGAGAGAGAGAGAGAGAGAGAGAGAGAGAGAGACTGGGGGTTTATCTTTCACATCTGAATAATGTTCATTGTTCATTTCTCTTTCCCACACTGCAGCTTTTCTTCTCTTTATGTTTGTCACTTCTGTATGGAAGCTGGTACAATGCTTGTTAATGTAGCAACTCTTAACTACTCCCTCTTTTACCACCTCCTTTACCTTTGTCTATTCTAGTCCTCACTACTAGTGGGCCCCCATTCTCCTGGCATCTGCGTGGGCTTTTCTTACTTTTTACCCCCCCCCCCCCCCCCCTCCCATTCCCCACATCCCTCTCTTCTCCCCAAGAAAGGAACTATTAGTTCTGAAGGATAGGTCAGTGTGTCACTTATGTGTCTCTCTCAGCTGTACCACATATTTCACACCTTGAAGGTGAGTACTGGCCAATGACTCTGTCAGAAAAATTTATTTATATAAGGGGTGATCAAAAAGTTTATGTTCAACGTCCATATGGTCCAGAATATGCCAATCCGGCAAAACTACTGTGTGTATTGAGGTAATCATTCCAACAATGCAGCAGGTTTGGTAAAAAAAAAACTAGTCCTGCTGTGTGAAAAAGTCCGTTGCTGCACACCTTTGGAATCATTCACCCTTCAAGACCTTTTCTATAGGAGCAAAGGTATGTGAATGAATGGGTACTGTTCCCCAGTGATGGAGACACCAGGTTTCTTGAAATCAATAAGCAATGAGTCCCAGTAATCAAAGAACAGGTGATCATCACCTTTCCAGTAAATAGGATGAGGGGATGATGGAAGACATCACTACTCCATACATGTTCCTCATTCTTCAATGATTGGCTACTAGTGTTTGTCCTTTGGCAGCCAAGGAAAGAATAACAGCATGTTGGTCCTGTTTGGATGCATCTGGTAATAACATCACCATAGCTGATGTGTCCACATTTACTGCATGCCCATCAAAAAGACACAAATGCTACACTAATTCTTTGCCTGTATATCGGTACTTATATACACACATCAGTCATGCTACATTGCATGTATACTGCAGCAACACCCTCAAATGAAACTTTTTATCGACCCCTATATTTAACCAAGTATGTGAACTGATCTCATGTATGTGTCTGATAAAATGTGGAACCATAACGGCACTTGAGCAATAAAGTACTTACCATCCGAGGAAACCACTGTATTGCATGCACACAAAAAAGGTTTGTTTAGTTATTAGTTAAAATATGAAACAAAATATCGAACAATTATAAATGAACTAAAGTTTACTTACACTTGGCCCATCAACAGGTTTTGTATTGATTAGGTTTGATGATTCAAATGGTGGTTTCACTGGTTGCACAGTTGTGGTTGGGGGAGGTTGTGTTGTAATAGGAAGCAGTGATCCCAACTGAAACAGACAAAATTAATTTTTGTATTTTATTTATTTCACTGCATACTGAAACATTTAGTAACCAATTGTTAGGTTATACCAATTTTTTGCATTGGGAGGAGTGCAAAAAGTTAATTACTCAACCAAAGGCTCTCATAATAAACTTTTCCTATAGTACTTTTCTCAGTAATTTATACGGTGCATCCAACTGCCTTTTTTTTTTTTTTTTTTTTAATAGTCATAGAATTTAACATGAAAAATCTCCTATAGGATCCTTATTTTGTAATCAATGTTCTGTTACTGTGATGTGTAGAAAGATGACAATTTCACAGACAAACAGGAAGTGTATAGTTAACAGTTGCAGGCTTTTAAATAATGAGTAGCATGATTTCCTTGGATGTGCAACATACATGTCCATATTTTTTCTGTCGTTTCAGTATAAGTAATATGTTACTTGAGTTCCCCAAGTAAACAATACCATATCATAATTGATTGAAAATAACCATAGTAGGCTATTTTACATGTATCCACGTCAGTAGTACAGGTTGTTATTGAAACCGCAAACCTTAGAAAAGTGGGTGTGAATTCTAAATATACTATGGAAAGTTCTGGCAGAATACAAATAATTTAGTAGTAAAGGAAACAACACACAAAATAGTATAAGTGTCGAGTTGTCAACAGTCACACACAAAAATATAATGAGAACTTCTTTAGCTTTCAACTAAATCCTTTCTTGAGCTACAGTTTGCAGACATAACCCCTGTACAGCAACAATGTGCTGGATGAACACACACATGGAAGTACTAGTAGTAGTAGTAGTGGTGGTGGTGGTGGTGGTGGTGGTGGTGGTGGTGGCGGCAGCAGCAGCGGCAGCAGCAGTAGTGGTAGCAGCAACAATTTTATTCATCTGTAGTGTGTGTGTGTGTGTGTGTGTGTGTGTGTGTGTGTGTGTGTGGAGGGGGGCACTTGCACAGTAAAGGTCAGGACAAAAAACAAGGTAAGTAACTTTTTTTGAAACTGCATTACTGGTACAGGTCAATTCAGACTGACTAGGTGCATGTGTTGAGACACTAAAACCAGAAAAGAAACCAAGTGTGTCCAGACATACTTACTCTCAAAGTTTTCCTGTAAGGGGCAAGAAACAGGTAAGTCAAAAATTCCCCCTCCCCAGTAAATTGGAGGTGAGGGTAAACAACAAGAAGGTAACTTTAAGCACAGCTTTCAATGTATTCATTCAATATCAATGTTCTTGCAATAGGCAAATTATTATTTTGTTATCCTGAATGCACTATAAAAATGGGTGAAAATGAAGTGATGTACACTGGTGGTCGAAATAAAAACTTCGCCATCTTCTGCTTCATTCATGATGTATCTCTCAATCAAATTAATAGCCTGAGGAAGATCAAAATTACATTTTCTGGGTGTGGCCATTGGTGGTGCATTATGGAATACAAAGACACTGATGGGAACACCTGATGATTAAAAGGAAATAATTGAAGCATCCAGATGTAAGCCATTATCTTTCACTGTAGTCAGTGTTAATAAAGAAATGGCCTTGACTGGAAAACGCTATTGGACTCAAAAGTACACTGCAAAATTCCCTTTCAAAAGGCAGCCTTTTACGTTAATATCACCTGAATCCAGCTAATGTCTGGGCTGTTTAAAATGCCCA
This sequence comes from Schistocerca americana, assembly GCF_021461395.2. Classification (NCBI taxonomy): domain Eukaryota; kingdom Metazoa; phylum Arthropoda; class Insecta; order Orthoptera; family Acrididae; genus Schistocerca; species Schistocerca americana. The sequence continues at coordinate 41,606,133 of NC_060121.1, forward strand.
TATTTTCTTATAAAGTGCACTATAGCCTTGTTGTTCACTGTGATCTAACTTGAAAAATTCCATTTTTTAATTTAGATCTGTTTACAGCTTCAAGGCCACAATGTAAAGATTCGCAAAGCCTGATGAAGTTTTGCCATCACCTGCCCAGATAGCTCCGTATGTAAAGTGCTGCTTCAGGTAGGGAGATTTGGGAGGGGGGGGTGGGGGTGGGGGAGGGGGGGGGGGAGGAGGTGCACTGGACCTGGATCGAATCTGCCTGGTAAATTAATGATGAGGGCTGTAAGCTGGCCAGCCTGGATGTGGTTTTTAGTTTTCTCACATACCAATATCTGAATAATGGGCTAGCACCCAAGTCCTATCTCAGTTACACAACTGGCAAACACTTAGTAAACTTCTGCACACTTTCATATGAATAACACTACACACAGTCAGTGAAAACCCATTCTGTCCGATGGGGGGAGAGGGGTGGGGGTGGGGGGTTGTCCATTTAGTTGTGAATATCATGGAATTATTGTGTTTGTTTTGCTTGATTTTCTGGTGTGTTCCCAGAATGAAATAAATTCGCAAAATGGAGACAAACGTCATTCTGTGATGTAAAAGAAACCTATTACATCACAGAACAACATTTGTCTCCATTTTAGGAATTTATTTCATTCTGCGAACACACCAGATGCCAGTAATACTATTTCCATATTCAGAGCACACAAAAAGTTTAATTTATGAAATAAAAATTATCATATGTACTCATATGTTGATGTGATCACAGTTCAAATATCGAAATCACTTTTACTACAGTTTCATAAAAATTTACTAACTCGATTCTGGACTAGCGTAATTAAAGATCTCGCAAACATTATGCTGCTAATGAAATCTTCAGTGAAGATAGCGGCTTCATGCATCTCACATTTATCTCTTGACTCAAAGTTCTGTTTGAGGTATTTGAATTACTCATCCTCTATAGTTTCATAAACATTTCTGAACCATAAATCTTGTAATAATTTCACACTTATAAGGAAAATGATGGACAAACATTGAGCTTGTCATTCAAATATGGCCTTTCATTTAAAATAGGTGTTAAAATTATGATATAAGGAAAACATTCCATCTTTCCGAAAACTTCCCATGCCATTTTTTGCCTCTCCTTTCCTCTCTCATCTACAACTAGGAATCTATTCTTTTTAAATCTCAAACTTAGTTGTCCTTTTTTGTTTCTATGCAGATTATTGTGTTACCCATCAGAACAGCAAGTATAGCTTCTATCAGTCTTTAGGAAGATTCTCCAACATTTAATTTTCATCTTACTTTCTCAAATATGCATCATATTTAGTTATGGTTTTACCTTCAGTGATAATGCTATATACAATTTTACACTGTGAAGTCACATTAATGGAGCACCTGTTAAAAGTCTGAATAACCACCTTTTGCAGTGTGGGCCACTGTGAGACTTGCAGGAAAAGACTCAGTGAGGTTCGGGGAAGTAGGGACAGGGATACGGAGCCGTGCTGATTCCAGTGCCACGGCTAGCTGCACTATGTTTCTCAGATTGAGGATACGCGGCACCTACAGCCTAATCGAGGTGGCCCACAGATTCTCATCTGGGTTTACATCCGAGGAGTTTGGTGGCCACAGGAGTACGGTAAACTTATCTTAGTGCTCTTCAAACCACACATGTACACTACGAGATGTGCGACATATTGTGTTGTCCTGATGGTAGATGCCATTGTGCTGAGGAAAAACAATTGGGATAAAGGAGTTTACAAGGTGCCCAAGTATAGATCCATACTTGTGTCGATCCATTGCGCCTTTCAGAATGACGAGATCGCCCACGGAATGCCACAAAAAATTCCCTCACTATAACATACCCTTCTCCCATCCGAACCCTTCTGACTACTATTGCTGTATTGTATTGTATATTTATTGGTCCTGTGACTCATACACCATACAGGGGTACATAATGATATAGGACAAGTCAAATAATTTGCAATAAAGTTTAACAGAAAAATTGTTGTATGGTTTTCAGTATATAGCAATATAACTCTAACATATGGGAATAACATTTCACAAATACACAAACAAATTTTACATGCATACAGTTCATACTTTCGGCCTTGATTATACAGACACACACACATGTATGTAATAGACTACATATAATACACAGATAAATCTAGATGTACACATTTTTTATTCTGGCCTTAATTGTATAAACTATTTACATTTTTCACATATTTACATACGTAGATAAAAATTCATCAACACTACAGTCGCAATTCTGTAGCAAGTAGTCACTCACTGCAGTTTTGAATTTATGGATGCCAGTTATTGCCTTAATTTTTTTAGGTACTTTGTTATACAGTTTTTTTCCTGCTTACAGGAGTCCTTTTTGCTTTAGTGTTGTATGTGAAAACTGCATATGTAAATCTTGATTATTCCTTGTGTTGTATGAATGGATATTTTGGTTTTTAGAGCAATCTTTCTATTTTCATCTACAATTTTCCTTATAAACATTATTGTTTCTAGGATATACAGGGTGTTACAAAAAGGTACGGCCAAACTTTCAGGAAACATTCCTCACACACAAAGAAAGAAAATATATTATGTGGACATGTGTCCGGAAACGCTTACTTTCCATGTTAGAGCTCAATTTATTACTTCTCTTCAAATCACATTAATCATGGAATGGAAACACACAGCAACAGAACGTACCAGCGTGACTTCAAACACTTTGTTACAGGAAATGTTCAAAATGTCCTCCGTTAGCGAGGATACATGCATCCACCCTCCGTTGGATGGAATCCCTGATGCACTGATGCAGCCCTGGAGAATGGCATATTGTATCACAGCCATCCACAATACGAACACGAGGAGTCTCTACATTTGGTACCGGGGTTGTGTAGACAAGAGCTTTCAAATGCCCCCATAAATGAAAATCAAAAGGGTTGAGGTCAGGAGAGCGTGGAGGCCATGGAATTGGTCCGCCTCTACCGATCCATCGGTCACCGAATCTGATGTTGCATCAACCACATGTTGTGTCGTACTTGTAAAGGCACATGTTCTAGCAGCACAGGTAGAGTATCCCGTATGAAATCATGATAACGTCCTCCATTGAGCGTAGGTGGAAGAACATACTGACGAAACTAAAATGAGAACATGGAAATTAAGCGTTTCCGGACACATGTCCACATAACATCTTTTCTTTATTTGTGTGTGAGGAATGTTTCCTGAAAGTTTGTCAGTACCTTTTTGTAACACCCTGTATAGGCATGGTAATGGAAGAGTATGAAGCTTTATAAATGACGGTTTGCACGAAGATCGAGGTGCTGAGCCTTCCATGGCTCTTATAATTCTTTTTTGTGCAATAAAACAACTTTGTCTGGGTGGTGAATTTCCCCAGGAAATTAAACCGTATCTTAGTAGTGATTCTGCTTGGGCATAGTACACATTTTTTATGGCTTGCATTGATGTGCATCCAGCAAGAATTTTTATAATATAACAAATGGTATTTAATTTGCTACATAGGTGTTGTGTGTGTTTCTGCCGTCTTAGGTCATCTTGGATCCAAACTCCCAAAAATTTGGTGCTATTTACAATTTCAAGTCTTTTGCCTAACAGTTCTATGGTTGCAGTTAAACGCTGTTTATTCTTCATGGTGTGTAGATGCATAGTGTTTGTTTTATGTGTGTTTATTATTAAGTTATTCATTGCGAACCATTCTGATACATGTGAAGTGCTCTTTTTTATTTCATTTTGGAGCTCTTCTGGGGTCTTTCCTTTGATAAGTATATTTGCATCATTGGCATATTTAATGTACGTACAGTTAGGGCTGGGTGGTTCCAGGTCATTTACAAACAGCAAGAACAAGATTGGTCCCAGTATGGAACCCTGCGGCACATCGTATTTAACACATTGTTTTTCTGATTGATAGTAAGTTAAATTTTTCCTTCTTTGTACAAGACTTCAACTATTTGGTGTCTGTTTTGTAGATATGACTTTACCCACTCATAGGCTGGGCCTCTGACACCAACATTTTCTAGCTTTCTAAGCAATAGACCATGGTTAATGATGTCAAATGCTTTTGAAAGATCTAGGAATATTGCTGCTTTGTGTGCTTTTTTTATCTAATGCATTTAAAGCTTGATTTAAGAAATCAATAATAGCTGTCTCAGTGGATTTACATTTTCAGAAACCATGCTGTGTAGCTGAGAAAAGTTTATTTTTTTCAGTGAAATCTACGAGTCTTTTATAAAAGATTTTTTCAATTATTTTAGAAAAAACAGATAGTAGAGAGACTGGCCTATAATTTAATATGTGTTTTTTCACCCTTTTTGTACAATGGCTTCACTTTAGGTATTTTTAACCTTTCTGGGAAGATTCCCTGAGAAAGTGAACTATTGCATATGTCTCCCATGGGCCTAACTACTAAGGGTGCACATTTTTTAATGATATTGTCTGGTATGTTGTCAGTACCAGAGGAAAATTCTGATTTTAGCTCCCCTATTGTTTTTAGCATTTCCTGTTCATCTGTTGGGTATAGGAAGAGAGACTTGTTATTAGGGATAGTTTTAATCTGATTTGCAGTGACAGCATATTGAAAGTTTTGCTTCACCAGAGTCTCAGCTGCCTCAGAGAAATATGAGTTAAAATTATTTGCTATATGCTGGGGATCAGATATTACGGAAGTGTTTTCGTTCAGTTTGATATTTTGGTACTCTCTCCGTTTTACTTCTGTTTCATGACTTACAATGTTCCATATGGCTTTCATTTTATTTTGTGTATTTGCTATGAAGGAACTATTTGCCATTCTTTTTGCTTCTTTTATGACTTTTGTTAAAATCTTTTTGTAATTCTTAAAATAGGAATCAAATTCTGGGGATGTGTTGTGCTGTCTAGATATTTCATGAAGTAATCTCTTTTTCTTCACAGATATTTGTATCCCTGTTGTGACCCATGTTATTTTCAGATCCTTTTTTGTGACTGTCTGGAAAGCAAAGTTCAAAATAATAGCTAAAACTATTTAGGAATTTGTTGAACTTATCATTTGTACTTTTACATTCATAGATGTCTTCCCAAGTTTCTTTACACAGATAGTTAAGGAAATGTTGTATATTCTGGTCATTATACTTCCTAGATGTAGTAGTTAGACATTCAGTTGAACTAAATGGTTTTCCTAATCTTATACTAATTTCTTAGGCTGTGTGGTCCCCAAAGCCTGTATTGTGGTTTTGTGTTGTATGTTTCAAGTGCACATTTGTAAATATTTGATCAAGGATTGTGGCTGAGGTTTTTGTGATGTGTGTTGGCGTTTCTACAGCAACCTTTAAAATGAAAGTTGCTAAGAGGTTCAGTAAAGCAGTTTTTTGATTGGACTCACTTGCAAAGTCAATGTTGAAATCCCCACATATAATTAGTTTTCTATTTTTTTGTGTAGTCTTGTGTAAGAAATTTTCAAGGTTCTTTAACATGATGTTAATATTGCCAGTTGGCGGCCTGTATAGACAAATTATAGCAATTTTTCGTCCGTGATTTCAATTTCATTTACCTCAATATCTTCCTCTATGGATAATTTTTCTACATATGGCATACATTTAAAATTTATGCTATTTTTAACATAAATGCAACTACCACCTTGTTTATACAACTCCCGGCAAAAATAACTATTCAATACAAAATCTGGAATGCATAGCATATGAAGTTTCTCTTTGTCAAGTCAATGTTCAGTAAAACATAATACAGAGGTGTTTCTCATGTCGTTTTCTAACAAAATTTGAAATTCGTTTACTTTGTTGGATAGCGATTGTACATTTTGATGAAATACCGTCAGGTTTGAAGTTAAACACGAGTTCTGAAACTTACCATCCTTAGTACTTATATTTATACTGGAATTTATGCCTGGAAGATATTTTTATTTTCAATTTTTACTTTTGAATTTTCACCCCCACCACACGGTATCAGTTTCCCTTGTTCTTAATGATTTTACAGATGTCTGTAACCATTTTACTGAAATGAGCCATTGTCTGTTTAAATGCACGCCATCCTTTCCCAAGTACTTGTCACTTAAAAATTTGTTGGGGTCAACGAATATTGCGTGAGTTCATCGCACTGTTCCCTGATAGCACTGTTTATGTTGCTTACTGACCTTCTGTGCAGAATTCCACTTATAACCAGTCTTGAGTTTGTGTACAATGATTTGGCTGAAAGAATAATGTTTCTTGTCTCACTTACAATTTCTTCCTGACTGCTGCTTCGTATTGAATTTGTCCCAGAATGAATAAAAACACCTTCATAATTGGTCTTTGGATCGTTTCCATTTTTAGTTGTAGACTGTTTTCCACTTAACAGATTTTTAAAAATGTTTGTTGAGCTGATGAGGTCAGATACCAGGGCGAACATCGATTTCACAGTTTGGTGAGACTACATTTTTTAGTATAGAATTGCCAATAACAAAGAATCTCATTTTTGTTACTCTGCTTTTGTGAAGCAATTTCACGTTTCACCCTTTTATTATATGTCACTGTTTTCCAGCTGTATTTACTTTCAGATTTTCCACAGTTTAAAAACCCTGCGTCTTTTTCAATTGTCTTTTTCCCCATGATAATTTTCACTGTTCCTTTCCACACTAGGCACAGGATTCATAGATTGCACACTAGAATTTTTGCAGTTTTTTTTCCGTGTTTGGTACTGGATTCCCACATATACAGGGTGCCAAATCACTTTGTAACTTTGCATTTGCTTCCTTAAGAGACACAATTTCACTTCTAAGCGATTTAATATCACTTTGCAGCAGTCTGATTATTTCGTCCTTTGACTTGATCATATTTTCTAGGTGGGTTGTTTCACTTTGTAAACATACGGGGCACGTCCACGGAGAATCATCGTTTATGAGTTTTAGACTTACTTTTGTGCACTTTTCGTGCAGTCAGAAACTGCACTTTATGCATAAGATACCTTTCATTACTCGCTTGTTGCACTGTTGAGACAAAGAACTGATAGTTTTTTCCTTTTTGTGACTGGGTGTTTCCTTTCAGACATTTCATACAGTACATGCCCATGAGCATCCATCCCATGGAGCATAAAATGTTGTCACACAATGGATATTCAGCTGTGGTACTGGCATGCAAATTACAGCCTTCGGGGTCAATGAAGAGCAGTCAGAATGAACCAGGCACTTGATGCAGGATCCCACACCCACCAGTGTTCAATCAGAAGACATTGTTGGTAGCCCCTCAGTTCATCTGTGCAGTCAGTTGCTCAACAGTTGCCTGTCAACAGTTGTTTGCACTCATCTCTGCAGCCACCGTCCATCCCTTTCATCTGTGGTCTGTGGTGCATCACCATTCCCTTGGCACCAGTTTTGGATAGTGCCATTCAATGCACTATATACTTTAACCACTTGAACAGTTTACAAACTTTGTAAACACTTCCACTTTTTCATCAAAACCGATGATAGTGCTTTTTTGAACTCCAGATGAAATGCTTCACTTCTGCACTACAACAATGAGTGCACTGTTTTCTAACCCCCCCCCCCCCCCCCCCATGACATGCTTAAAACCCTCTGCTGTTAGTGCTGCCACCTGGTGCCTGTAAGTGGTTACTGCACACTGATGTGAAACATAGGTGGTGGTCACATTACTGCCTACTAAGAATAATCATACCATCTATTTAAAATTTTATTGCAATTCTGAGCAGCACCTTACATTCCATGTCCATAAACAACAAAGGCTTCTCCCTGCGTGTTCCTCCTGGTAATTTAGGGCCTACTTAGCCATTTTGCAACACATTTCTGTTTCTCTGATTTTATAATTATGTCACAAACTTTATGTTTCAACCCAAACACATTGTTCAGAAATGTCTGAGGAGTATGAGTTTTTTAAACCATTCTTACATTTAAAATTTTTCATGGAGTCATAACAGTGACAGAGTTATTTTTGATACGCCATGTTGAGTCACAGAATGGTGTACTGAGCAAATGTAAACATTTTTAAAGTTTTCCCCAGCTAGTGTTGAGGCAGACTCGAGCACTATGTTGTAACCAGAATGTCAAATAGCCAGAAGACATGATACTGCAATATTGTGGCAGACAACCCAGTCCATTGTCACATAGTGCCCAGTGAGATATCTGAATTGCTAATTAGGCAAGATGACCTCACAGTGAAAGCCCTCTGACAGCAGATAGTAGCTGCTGTAGAAACATGTAAATCTTACAGCCCACTGATATTACAGAAAAGTGGCAGGCTGAAGAGCTGAAAGCTACAGTCAGGACACCGAAGTGCAGCGAAGACAGCTGACAAACCTAAAAATCCCGGCCATGTGCACTCATCCTCTCTGAGACATAACGTCATTGCCTCCAGCAGACAAGTATTAATACTAGGGTTTCCAAGCCTGCAGGGATCAGCATTGAGGCAGGACCTGTGATGCACTGACTTCTGTTCACCAGATCACTGCTACCTTCGAGACAGCAACAACCCATGTCTGCTGGACTTGCCACTGTGAGCTGCTGGCCTCTTGTCCACCAGTGTCTTAAGTCTTTTACCACTGACTCACTGAGCACAAAACTTGTGGCGCTCGATGCATTGTCACACTGTCACTGTACTCGGTAGGTGCAGCAGTTGTCAATTACCCCCACTTGCATCTGTGAGCAGACACTGGCGGCCGTGGCCTTCCTCTGGTGGAGAGGCTGCACTACCGTCGTCATCTTACGTATGGCTGCTGGGAGCACACCCTACGATGTCCACGACTGAGCCAAAGTTGAAAGTTTTCAAATGAAGTCATTCTACTTCATGCAGTTAAAACATTATTTATTATGACTGCAATTTCATTGGTCATTTTCAAACATTGTCAGATGTTCCAACCCACTCAATAATATAAAGCTGTGACACACTGTGCAAGCTCAGTAGTATGTGGTATTGTAAATTTATCTGCTGATCCATTTGCTACACATGTTAGAAAGTGGTGAAATAATGCATTTAGTGTATGGAAAAGCAGATAAATTCACAACTGTACTACACATGTTAGAAAGCTGCTGAAATAATGCATTTAGTGTACGGAACAGCAGATAAATTCACAACACAAGACCACATGCCTCTGTTCTTGCAAAGCATGTCAAAGCTTTATATTACTGAGTAGTTTACAACATTCCACAATGCTTGGAAATGACCACATGTCGAAACTGTAATCACAACAAATAACGTTTTAACAGCCAAAAGTGGAATGATTCCATTTAAAAATTCCACAAAGACCGTGGACCTATTCATCATCAAAATTATAGTCAAAAGTGTTGTCGAGCTATTAGGCATCATAACCAGATGAGCGATGCCTGCTGCCAGCTACCCTGCACGGTGCCGCTCATGCTATGTGAGCGGCTTCGAGACACTGCTGAGCTGTGCGCATCAGCGCATTCCACGCTGCTTACTGCATCTCCAGCCCTCCTCTCTGCTGCTGCTGCTGCAGAGGAGGAGGAGGAGGAGACAATTCAATTGTAAACTAAAGTTAATAAATGTATAATTTAATCAAAATATCCATGGGTGTACTGCCGGTCTATAGTGTCCAACGGGCACAATATTTCGGCGATCATACATGTCGCCATCATCAGGTGAACTGACAGACTGAGTTCCTGTGAACGTGTCGGCATGGAGATCCGTACGCTATGGCTGCTCAGAGGGAACTGGGTTCGGTCGCGTCGGCGGCCGATTTAAATACCCTCCGCCCGCGGCGCGCTCCCTCCGCCGTCCGCGCCCCATGCCACGGTCGCGCGGTGGAACAGATTGCGACGGCGTTTGAGATGACGTCGGAGTGATGGCTCTGTCCGCCGTGGTCGTCACAACTATACGTTTGCTCGATTTACTCTTGATTAACCCAATCGCTGGTTCCCAAGCCTTGCTATGATTATAGCCACAGTCACGGTTTATGAGGTCGTCATTGGTGCGAATTTCGATGGCCTCTCTAACAACGCTGTCCCAGTATCTCAACGTCTGTACCAGAATCCTCGTGCGTTCATACTCCATAGCATGATTTTCCGACAAACAATGTTCAGCGACCGCCGACTTGCTCGGATACATCAGTCGAGTGTGCCTCTGGTGTTCACGGCATTGATCCTCGACGGTACGCATCGTCTGACCAATATACAACTTGCCGCATTGACACGGAATCTGGTACACGCCGGCCTTCCTCAAACCGAGGTCATATTTGGCGCTCCCCACCAGTGCACAAGTTTTATTCGGATGACAAAACACAGTTCCGACCCGTATTTCTTCAGAATGCGGGCGATTTTCCCCGAAAGTGCACCTGTGTATGGAATAAACGCAGTGCCTACCTCCTCCCTCGTGATTTCATCCATCTCCACAGGTTGTGATGTAGTGGTTGGGTGGAGAGCACGTTGAATCTGCCACTCTGAGTACCCATTTTTTCGAAATACAGTTCTCAGATGTTCCAATTCCTGGGGTAGACTCTCTGCGTCAGAGATAGTGCACGCCCTATGTGCTAGAGTTTTAAGTATCCCATTCGTCTGTGACGGGTGGTGGCAGCTGTCTGCATGCAAATACAGATCAGTGTGCGTTGTCTTCTGATACACACCATGACCTAGGGTGCCGTCAGCCCTTCTCTTGACCAAGTTGTCAAGGAAAGGGAATTTACCCTCCGTTTCAGTCTCCATAGTGAATTTGATGTTGGGGTTTATGGAGTTTAGATGTGTAAGGAAGTCAAGGAGTTTATCCATACCATGTGGCCAGATGACGAACGTGTCGTCCATGTAACGGAAAAAGCAAGTAGGTTTCCATTCGGATGACGACAGGGCTTCCTCCTCGAAGCTCTCCATGTACAAATTCGCTACCACCGGTGAGAGTGGGCTACCCATGGTGACTCCCTCCATTTGTTCGTAGTATTCTCCATTTAAAAAAAAAACGTGGAAGTCAAGACATGCCTAAAAAGTTCAGTTGTCTTCTTGTCAAACTTCTGACTAATCAATTCTAGTGACTCTCGCAGGGGTACCCTCGTAAACAAGGAAACGACATCAAAACTCACCATGATATCTGACACATCCAAACTGAAGCTATCAAGGTGTTTAACAAAATCCACGGAATTACGGATGTGATGAGGGCATTTACCCACATAAGGACTTAATATTCCCATCAGGTATTTGGCCAACAAATATGTAGGTGCCATGATGTTGCTGACAATGGAGCGTAATGGTACCCCCTCTTTGTGAACCCTCGGGAGTCCATATAGTCTAGGCGGTACCGGACCTTTGGGTAACAATTTCTTAGTGTCACCCTCCGGTAAATCTGCGTCCTTGAGAAGTGACCTCGTCTTATTCTCCACCTTCTTTGTAGGGTCAACACTGATCTTCCGGTAGCAATCATCATTTAGCAGGCTCTGCATCTTATCAGTGTAGTCCTTATGGGAGACAACAACTGTAGCATTGCCTTTGTCAGCCGGTAAGACAACAATTTCAGAGCACTCTCTCAGATCACGAATGGCCGCCCTCTCTTTACTGCTGATATTTGACTTCATCGGCTTGGATTTCGTCAACGCACGACAAGTTTCACGACGTATTTCCTCAGCTGATTCTGGCGGAAGTTGAACTGCAACCTGTTCAACGACACTAACAATTTCTGCGACCGGAGTGAACTTGGGGGTGGGAGCGTACGGATCACCGTGCCAGCACGTTCACAGGAGCTCAGTCCGTCAGTTCACCTCATGATGGCAACATGTATGATCACCGAAATATTGTGCGCGTTGGACACTATAGACTGGCAGTACACCCGTGAATATTTTGATTATCAAATATGCCGGGATAAACTCAAGAATCACAATGTATAATTTGCTAATACTGTCTCAATAGCACCCACAGCACCTGATAGGCCCCCAGCACTCCATCCAGCACCTGTAAGGGTCACAGCCTCCTGACCCTTACAACTGTTCTTTCAATATGCGAAGAATGTAACTCAAAGGATAAATATTGTTGACTATATCCTAAGACATTGCACTTACTGCTATATACTGCCATCCACTGTTGACGCGGACTAATAATGCCTCTTCATCAATAATGTAAGCTAGTGTGCCAACTGGACTTGCAGCAGACATCTAAAAATAAAATACCAACAGTGAGACAAACAGAATACACAACTTATCATGATATTATGCTTATGCAATGATAATTCCACTTAAAAATTGTTAAATTATTATATAAATTTTCTTATATGAATGATTTTCCAGCTGTTTTAAAGATTTATTTTCATCTTGAGAAACATCAGCTTCACATGAATCAGTTGTGAATATTTCCTTAACACACTTGTGAAACACCTAGTACTTTCAGTGCAAAGTTATTTAATGTTTACAAAGTCAGCGAGAGAAACAATAATGTTTACAAAATTGTAGGAAAAAAACTACAAGTGGAAAAAACAAAAGCACTAGCAGTTTGCTATTCCACTGGTGAAGATGGCTCTGCCATCTAGCACAAATATCCCTATGCTAATCAAGCTGAGATCACACTTAAGGGTCAATACAAATGAAGTGGTCTAATGAAAATTAAGTTGCCTGACCATTTTTAAATATTTTAATTTTTTATATGTGATTACCAGCTTTTAAAAAAAAATTTACCTTTCACCTTTACTGAATGGTGGCCATTTTCGTTGTAAGTGCACGACGATGTTTCAGTTTAGAGACGTTAGCAAAAATATGAATCTCTCTACACTGGGTTAAGTTACAACATTGCAATTGACATGGTTCTTTTTAGAAAAGTGTCCTCTACAACATTGTCTACTACGCAAAATACCCTAAATTCTAAAATAACCAGTCAAAATGACCTCCAAAGTTTGGTATCCAAATTTTCAAAAATCCACTTTTTAGGCCCAAAAATACCAAGCAAGGAGTGATTTATGAGAGTCTATTTTTTCCTATACTTAGATATCATACACTATTAGCCTCAATAGAGCAAGTACACTTCTACTTTCTTGATCAGAAAATAGGTAATGCCTTTCATATTATTGTTGTTGTTGTTGTTGTGGTTTTCAGTCCAGAGACTGGTTTGATGCAGCTCTCCATGCTACTCTATCCTGTGCAAGATTCTTCATCTCCCAGTACCTACTGCAGCCTACATCCTTCTGAATCTGCTTAGTGTATTCATCTCTTGGTCTCCCTCTATGATTTTTACCCTCCATGCTGCCCTCCAGTACTAAATTGGTGATCGTTTGATGCCTCAGAACATGTCCTACCAACCGATCCCTTCTTCTAGTCAAGTTGTGCCACGAACTCCTCCCCAATTCTATTCAATACCTCCTCATTAGTTACGTAATCTACCCATCTAATCTTCAGCATTCTTCTGTAGCACCACATTTCGAAAGCTTCTATTCTCTTCTTGTCTAAACTGTTTATCACCCATGTTTCACTTCCATACTTGGCTACACTCCATACAAATACTTTCAGAAACGACTTCCTGACACTTAAATCTATGCTCGATGTTAACAAATTTCTCTTCTTCAGAAACGCTATCCTTGCCATTGCCAGTCTACATTTTATATCCTCTCTACTTCGACATCATCAGTTATTTTGCTCCCCAAACAGCAAAACTCCTTTACTACTTTAAGTGTCTCATTTCCTAATCTAATTCCCACAGCATCACCCGACTTAATTCGACTGCATTCCATTATTCTCATTTTGCTTTTGTTGATGCTCATCTTATATCCTCCTTTAAAGACACTGTCCATTCCGTTCAACTGCTGTTCCAAGTCCTTTGCTGTCTCTGCTTTCATATTATCCTTGCAAAAGACATACATGTCATGTACTGTGAGAATTTGGTCTTTGGTTGGTCTTTGTAGGCTGGCTTTGCTTACTTCACATTTTGTTGTACCTCCTACTCCATCACATGCATTTTTACCATGGTAAGATGCAAAAAATTGCCATTCAGCTGCCAACCCAAAGTCTACTTCGTGGTTGCACAGATTTGAAAAATTCTTTTTGTTCTTATACTGACTACCACTTCCACCTGAAAAGTGTATCAGCTTCTTAACCTTGGGAAAATTATCTTTTATGTAATTTATTACATACTTTTGAAACACATGTACAGCCAAAGTGTTGTGCTCCAAGTAGTTGCTTAGAATGCAAATTGAAGAACTCCAAACTTCATCTTTCTCATTTTTAATGTTGAGAATAAAAGGATTTACTGTTGCCTGGTCATTGACCCAGTGGTACACTTGTATTGCATCCTGAATCAGAAATGTAAAATTTTCTGCAAAATCAGCTAGCACTATGCATTCAGGCTCATGAAGTTGTGCTTTTATGTCCTTCAAAAACTTCCTTTGGATTTTGGAAACATAGTGATGACTTTTGAGTTTTTGTAAGTTATCAATTAAAGATTCCAAGTACTCTTCCTGAGTTTTAACCACTGTTATCATTTATGCCCTGTCAGTTGTGACCCACTGTTTGAAGGTAATACTGTCTGGCATTTCCTCATCATATTTGTGAAACAATTCAAGAACGGTTTCCTTACCAGGGCATTTATTACACAGACTTATCATGCAGTCATAACTGTTAGTGTCACAGATCATTAAACTTTGTAACTCTTTGTAGTTAAGATCACTGAGTTTTGCACCTACAATCATCAGTTTGACATTCTGGTGATACAGACAAACACTTATGGAGTGTGTCCCTGCGAATCCAGCCAAAATACCCCACTTAGGGTGGAGGTCACAAAATTTTGACCTTCCTATTTTGCATTCAGGATGAGAATTTTTGAAAGCTACATAAAGTTCATTTAAATTTGACAGTACTAGTCGTTTCTGCTTTGTTACTATCACTTCATTTATAACAACTATTTTGCTGTCTTTGGAACCTGGGCACACTCTACTGTTTTCATCATCTTCAAAAAACTGCTGGATCTTTTTAATTGTTTTTTCACTTATACTTCCTCCTTTCTTCTTTCCTAAAGCTGCAAGAATGTCTTGCTCTTTCACAGATATTTGTGTTAGTTTAACCAAATGATGAGAAACGTTGAATTCATGAACTATTTTTTGTCTTGACCATGATTCAGGGAGCAAACTTAAAGTTTTAACTTTTTCCTCTTTAGATGTCACTGAACATTTAATTTTTAATTTCTCTATTAAGCTCAAATATTCAGTTGCAGATGACGCTGGTGGTAGGTTTTCTTTTTCTTTAGAAATAATGTTGGTATCTGTATTATTAAAGCATGATTCCAAGTCTTTTTCTAATTTTGTCTGAAATTTGTTGTACCTTATTTTCAATAGCTGCTTTTCTTTTTCTGCTACTTAATTTTATTATTTTCTAAGCAGGAGAAACGTTTAACTTAGAACAAGCAAAATCCAATATGCTAACAGCTTTCTCATTAGGAATATAAATGTCATTAACAAGGTTACATGATTCTGCTTCTGTATTAACAACAAATATTTTTGAGTAACAATTTGGGCACAGGGAATTTCCAGGAATCACATTCTGTTTCACTTGGGAAGTTGTTTCACTCTCACATGACAAGGACAAATGTTCACATTTTATTTCCCTCAAACCTTTAGCAATAGGCTTTTTATGGACTTTAAGTGAATCACACCACTTTCTTCCAAAAATGCGGTTGTATTTCAGAATATATTTCTTCTCATGATACTCACACACTGATGTTACAGAAGAACTTACTCGAAATTTAAACAAAGTTTGTCTAACTTCATCAACGTCATTGACATTTTTTGAGTTTTTTGAAACAGAACCATTAACTTTTTTGTGACACACTTCACTTGTTATCTATCCAACACAGCACTGTTCATCCATGCTATTGCATTCCAGTTAATCTCTCAAAATTAATTACAAATTACACACAGAACAAAGCACATAAGACATTCTACACTCTCAATGAAGTATGTATATCCACTCTAACAGAGGTTTCAGAACAGACTGACTACAACAATGCCACACCCAGAAATAATGTGCTTCTACAATGCAACACACAGCAATAATATACTTCTTTACTGACAATAAACCTAAACATAAATGGGCATTTTTATTACCAAAGAACAAAGGCAATGCTCCTATTGTTTAAAATTGCATTATTAAAAATAAATAAACTGAATGAACATTGGGTGATAGTGTTAACTAAATATATGTCACAAATTTTATTACAATGAAACAATAAACCATTTAAATAGGCAACAGCCATAAGATCAGTTGTAAAGTAACGTGAATTATCTCCTAATTTTCAAAAATTCATATCTTTGTTCACAGTCAGATATCGATATTGAAATATTTATAGTACATTGCTATCATACAGGTGTACAAACTGTGCAAAAATCATATTTTCATATTCAGTCCCACCTGAGATAACAACCACAAACTATAGAAAAAATGATTCAATTTCAAAAATTCATAAAAAGTTAAGGAAACATTTGTAAATGTTCTTGCTCTATATGAGGACAGTAGTGTATGATATCTAACTACAGGAAAAAAATACTGTTTCATAAATTACTTTTTTTTTGTTATTTTTTGGCCTAAAAGGATTTTTGAAAATTTGGATACCAAACTTTGGAGGTCATTTTGACTGGTTATTTTTGAATTTAGGGTACTTTGTGTAATAGACAATGTTGTAGAGGACACTTTTCTAAAAACAGTCATGTCAATTTCAATGTTGTAACTTAACCTGCACAGAGATATTCAAATTTTCGCTAATGTCTTCAGACTGAAAAATCGTCACACACCTACAAATAAAAATGACCACCATCCAGTAGAGGTGCAAGACAAATTATTTTAAAAACTGTTTTGAACTTCTCAAATATAGGGCAATCACATATAAAAAAATTAAAATATTAAAAGCAACCATCACTGGAACAATTCGTATGGATTGACCCTCAATTAATTGTGCAGACTCATCACTAGCTCTCCAAAACATACTCCTGTAGAGAAGTTCTACTGCCTGGTTGGAATCAATCCAGTGATAATTAGATGGGAGACGATTTCTTACAAAGAGAGCATGAAGTCCTCCATTTAGCCAAAGGCTGAAATCATGAAATAGCTCTCTAAGATCAATGAGAAGTTTGAAGACCAACCTCAGCCTAATGTGGATATGTGGTCAACTTCACAAGGATATCACTAGAAGAAATGATCAGAAGAACTTTCCACCTTTAATGTGAAATCTTAAAGCAGAAGGTACCTTGTATCTCCACCATGTTAAACAGATTATTTTCAAAGTACCTCAGGAAATATTAACAGCAGCACACTGAATTTTTCCCCCCATACATTTACACTTTCTGTAATTTAAAGACTAGTAAAGTGAATCTGTAAGTTTTAGAAATGTTTTAGTAATGACCTGTTTTCTCAGCATATTTTTAAAATTTAAGGGGTCACTGGTCCTTTATAATATAGCTAGGAAGCTAAAAAAAGTCACTTCATTCACATGTGACAAGACAACTGTGTGTTAGAGTTTCATTGCTCTGGGATAAACGGTTTCACAGAAAAGGTACATTAGTCTTTTTTTTTTTTAAAAAAAAAAAAAAAAAAAAAAAACAGAGAGAGAGAGAGAGAGAGAAAAAAAAACAGAAGTTTCAGGAAACTGAGTTTAAATTTTTATTGCAATTACCAAGTCTTAATATATTCCTGCAATACATTTGTCATTTAAATTCAGAGATCCTTTCATTGCAACTATTATAGCCTACTCTGCCACTGATTTGCAAGCAACATCAAGTAAAAAATTGTATTTCTGAATTTTTGTAAGTGAGTTAGGGAAGTTCATAATGACAGATAAGCTTTTCACTGCTGTTAACCCCTCTGCAATAGTACACATTTCATGCGCAGATCGAATATTGTTTTCTTTATGTTCACTGTTTTCTTTCTTCCAGGTTGCCCAGACGCCTTTTTGAAAATTTTGGAGGTCAGTCTTAGCATTTCTTTGTTAAGAAACAAAAAACACGCATTTTGTATTATTTCTACAGGAAACAATGGAACACAAGACAAGAAACAGTGTAGCTAACAACTGTAATCTCAAATGAATGAAAAAAATGTAGAACTCACGGAGCAACAAGTTTGTGTGTCTAACTTTGCAAACTGCCGTTTAAATTGAAGTCTGAGACCTTTAAATAAGGAGTTTGTCCAAAATACTGATATATGTGCACAAAGCCGACTTCAAAGCATCATAATCGCCAATAAAAAGAAATTTCATATTTTCATTATTTTTGAGGTACCTTCTACCCTCAACAGCATTCAGGCACAAACACTGACACACAAAGCAAATCTTTTAAAATGGGGGTACACAGTATATCTAATGCCTGCAATTATGAGGAGGTCAGTACAATTCAACACATGTATTCTTGCCCCAATTACTCCACCCATTGTAACATTTAGGACTTCTCTCAAGGCCAGGTTCTCATTCAAAATGGTCAAAAACTTGCTTTTCTTTTTATTGCATTTTTTGCAAGGCATACATGACTGGAAAGTTGGAATGAAAAGGTTTTTTAATTCGTGGGTTATGAAAGTTTCTACAGCCCATTGTTCAAAGCAGTGTCACAGCTGCCTTGGAATACTCTCACCCGAAGATGCCTAGCTCTGGTAGAAAACTTGTCATACTGTGATGCACGTTCACAAAATGATTTATATTGCAGTAGGCATGCAAGCATATTTGCCAAAAAAGCTGACAAATAATATGTGCAGGCTGCTTAACACAACTCAGCCAGATCAGATTTTCTTGGCAAGAAGAAAGGGAATTGCTATCCACGAACAATTCGAGATAGAAGGAGGGTTGATATGCAGCCCTGGAATTGCAGACTAGACGCAACTAATGAAAACACTTTTTTTGTTCAAATTTTGGTCCAAATTGGTCAGAATATAATTTTTGGTCCGCCACATTAGATTAGTGATTTTGAAAATCTATCTTCAGATTTGTGTTCAGCAACGTCAAAATGGCTCTGAGCACTATGCGACTTAACTTCTGAGGTCATCAGTCGCCTAGAACTTAGAACCAATTAAACCTAACTAACCTAAGGACATCACACACACCCATACCCGAGGCACGATTCGAACCTGTGACCTCAGCGGTCGCTCGATTCCAGACTGTAGCGCCTAGAACCGCACGGCCACTCCGGCCGGCTCAGCAACGTCAAAAATATATAATAACATGTACTTTTTTATGCAAATTGAACTAACAATACATATACAAGTTTTTCCTAACCTTTAAACAGGTTTTTCTTGAGTAACAGTTTCTCCAAACTGCGTGGAGCATAAAATAAAAACAGTTCCACCTATTAAATTCTACCTTTGACGCCATTTTCTTGGGAGCTTATACCTAAAATATATGAGATTTGGTAATGTTAAATATTTTACGTAAAGCCGTAAGTAGTTAAACACACCCGCAAAAATCAAACTCGAAGTTTGAGTTAGCACCATATCATTAAATTTAAGGTTATTTCATCGTAGATAGATGTAAGCTCCTGTAAATTTAATGCAGTGTCAACTGATGTTATCCATTCTTAATTTCAGATAACTCCTGAGAGTCTATACTGCATGCAGTCTGTATACTTCAAACGCCAGGCCTCTGATCAAATCATAATTATGGGCGGCATTTTTTTAAATTGAAAATCTAAAACAAAGTTCAAAGTATGATCAATCATAATCCACAAACAGATCCCTTGTATGTCTTTTCATTGTCTCAAATAGAATTTCCAAACTTTGCCTATTTTTTGCTCATTTGAATGAGAACTAGGCCTTAATGCAAATGAGAGCATCCACTTATGGACTCAACTGGTCTACTTGATACAATATCTGACATAATATCAGAACATAACATGTAATGTGTAAGTTGTGTTACAAGTGGGAACAGTTCTATTCCTGTAGCCTGAACTTCTTTAAATTTCTAATCCGATGCTTGTGACATGGAAAAAATACAAGGCAAGTGTAAGGGCCTGAGTTGATCAAGGTCAATGGCCTCCTGGCCTCCCTCACAATCAGGCAAGCATTGCCTACTAAGGGGTTGGGGGAAAGGACAAGCTGCCGACTGGGTGGGTGTAAGGAAGAGGCTTGGGCGGGGAGGGGGAGGGATAGTATGGTGGGGGTGGCAGACAGTGAAGTGCAGCAGGTTATGGTAGGGGGAGAGGTGGGGAGGAGGAAGGGGGGGGGGAGGAAGTAGTGGAAAAGGAGAGATATAAAAGGACTGGATGTAGAGGTGGAAAGACGCCCGTGTAGTGCTGCAATGGGAACAGGGAACAGCCTGGATGGGTGAGGATAGTGACTAATGAAGCTTGAGGCCAGGAACATTACAGAAATGTATGGCATATTGCAGTGAATGTTCCCATCTGCACATTCAGAAAAGCTGGTGTTGGTGGGAAGGATCCATATGGTACAGGCTGTGAAGCAGTAATTGAAATGAAGGATATCATGTTTAGCAATGTGTTCAGCAACAGGGTGGTCCACTTGTTTCTTGGCCACAGTGTGTTGGTGGCCATTCATGCAGACAGACAGCTTGATGGTTGTCAAGCCTACATAGAATGCAGAACAGTGGCTGCAGCTTAGCTTGTAGACCAAATGACTGGTTTCACAAGTAGCCCTGCCTTTGATGAGATAGGTGGTGTTAGTGACCAGACTGGAGTAGATGGTGGTGGGAGGATGTATGGGACAGGTCTTGCATCTTGGTCTATTACAGAAGTATGAGCCACGAGTTAAGGGATTGGGAGCAGGGGTTGTATAAGGATGGACAAGTATATTGTGTAGGTTCGGTGGACAGTGGGGAGGGAGGGGCGGGAAAGATAGTGGGCATGACATTTCTCATTTCAGGGCACGACCAGAGGTAATTGAAACTCTGGCAGAGATGTAATTCAGATGCTGCGGTCCTGGGTGGTACTGAGCTACGAAGGGAATGCTTCTGTGTGGCCGGATGGTGGGACTTTGAGAGATGGTGGGAGACTGGAAAGATAAGGCACAGGAGATTTGTTTTCTACACAGTTGGGAGGGTAATTACGATCAGTGAAGGCTTCAGTGAGACCCTCGGTATATTTTGAGAGAAACTGCTCGTCACTGCAGATGCGATGACCATGGGTGGTTAGGCTGTAAGGAAGGGACTTCTTGGTATGGAACAGGCAGCAGCTCTCGAAGTGGAGGTGTTGCTGGTGGTTAGTAGGTTTGATTTAGACAGAGGTACTGATGTAGCCATTGTTGAGGTGGAGGTCAACATTTAGGAAGGTGGCTTGCTGGGTTGAGTAGGACCAGGTGAAGCAAATGGGTGAGAAGGTTTTTGAGGTTCTGGAGGAATGTGGATGGGTGTCTTCACCTTCGGTCCAGATAGCAAAGATGTCATCATCACTGAATCTCCCCCTCCCTTCCCCCACCTCCTCCTTAGCTCCATCCAGTCTCCACTCCCATCGTGGACTGGTGCTGCTGCTCACAGTGTGGTTTCAGTTGCTAGAGACTGCAGTTGTGTGTGTGAGATGCATTTGCATGAGTGTGTGTGTGTGTGTGTGTGTGTGTGTGTGTGTGCCCGTATGTGTGTCTATTGTTGACGAAGACTTAATGGCCAAAAGCTTTATTTGTGACAGTCTTTTTGTCATGCTTATCTGCGACTCATCATCTCTACTACATGGTGAGTAGCAACTTTCCTTCTCATAATATTGTTACATTCCATCTTGGATTTTCCGTTGTTTGATTTTTGGCTGATGATTTTTCTTTGATCCTGACCCAGTGCTGTTTTCCTTTGTTGCTATTTTCTTTTGCATCATTATACTCAATGTCCGTCCTTATCTCTCTTCTTTCCTGTGTTTCTCTTGTCGCCCTACAAACTGCACTGCATGCTCTACTTAGAAGCCACACTGTATCAACTGTCTTGGCAATGCACGACAAATGCCTACAAGACCACACTGATTGTTGGTGCAGCATCTTATGTCCCACATTACTCCTGCCAATATAATTTATCCTGTACTTTCAAACTGATCGCTCTCCTTGCATCACTTCCCGTATTTTTGCATGTTAACTCCCACACCAATCTTATATCTCATCCTACAAACCCCTCTCCACTGCCCAAACTTTCTCCGTTCTATCCCAGTTCACATCCACTAATTCCACCATCCAGTCACATCTGCCGTCCCTCTTCTCCACATTTATCCATTCTCAGACCGGCTACCCACAGTAATATATACATATTTATATTGTCGACTCCATTAGATTTCATCTTGTTTCCCCCTTCTACATCCATTTCATCCTTTTTGTGAATTTTCACACGCATTTGGGTATATTTTTGCGAAATTTTTTGTATGTAATTCTACATTACTGGCGTAATTTTTCACATTTTTCCACCACAAAGGATCCTTGGTCCTTCCATCTGCATCAATACAGAAAAGTTTCCTTATCCCTAGCCAGATCCAACTCCCACAGACTGTTCCTGCATTGTTGCTTGACTCACGGAATATCCCCCTAATGGCCTTACCATCAAATTACCCATCTCTGGCTGCCATGCTTCCTTCCACAATGACCTCCACCTGTTCAGATTCTGCCAATCCTTAGCCCTCCCCAACATGGTTCTGCAAAACCATATCAATCAAGTCCAAACCTCCATTGAGTACCTTCTCTCCATCCACAAAATCTCCTGCTATGCAATCTCAAATTCCTGGAACCCTAACATCCATTGAAACTCTTGCCCTGCAGCAACTTGAGAAACATGCACAATGCCACCTCAAGAAGCTCTCCATCCTGCTCACTTCCTACTCCCACCTTGGAGTACTACTGTCCACCACCTCTACAACAACCTCCAAACCTCTCCCAAGTCCCCTCATAGCTGACAAACACTGTCTCGCAGACCTACTACACTTACCCCACCCTCCAAAACTCACTCCCACCACCACACACAATCCAGAACCTATACAGACCCGCAACACAGTCATGAACCTTTCCTCCAGAAGCCTTAGCCCCACAGAAATATCAGTCCTTTCCAAAGGCCTCACCTTCTGCCCCACTCCCAAATTCACTCATGCAGGACTTGTTAAAGACCTACTCTCCTTCTCCCGGACCCCACAGTGGAAACACTTTTTCACCACCAACCCTACCAATCAGACTCAACCAAAGACCAATACTGAACCTTGCCTAACTCAGTTCAATTCTCCATCCAACCGTGATGCACCCACACTGCCCCCAAATCACCCCCAGTTAACTTTCCAGAATTTCTTAACCTCGAACCTTGCCTCAGCATCATTCCCCAAATCCCTCAACATGCAAACTAACCTCATATCTGCAGAAAGAACTGCAGTCCACGATTTCAAAACTGATCCTGGCCTTATAATCCTACCTGCAAACAAAGGCTCCACCACTGTTGTTTTGAACCGCAAGGATTACTTGGCGAAAGCACTCTGCCAGCTGTCAGATAAAACAAACTCTGCCACATTGACCCCATTCCAGTATTTCAGCAGGATCTCCAGTCACTACTCAAGTCCTTAGGCCCATCCCAGAACGTCTCCCCGGAGTCCACTCTCTACTCACCCCTACCACTCCCCACACTCCTACCTTCTACATGTTTCCTAGAAGTCCATAAACCTATCTACCCAGGATGCCCCATTGTGGCTGGTTACTGTGCCCCTACTGAGAGAATCTCTGCTCTTGTAGACCAACAGCTTCAACCTATTACCTGGAAACTAACCTCCTATGTAAAAGATACCAACCATGTCCTCCTCTGCCTCTCCACAGTTCCTGCCCCTTTACCACACGGTGCCCTGCTCGTCACTATTGATGCCTCCTCCCTGTACACTAACATTCCTAATGCCCATCGCCTTACTGCTATAGAACATTACCTTTCCCAATGTCCGACGGATTCCAAAGCAACAACCTCCTTCCTAGTCGCCATGACCAACTATATCCTAACTCACAATTACTTCTCCTTGGAAGACATTACCCACAAGCCAATCCAGGGTACAGCTATGGGCACCTGCATGGAACCATCCTGTGCCAACCTATTCATGGCCCATCTAGAGGAATCCTTCCTAAAGACCCAGAGTTCTAAACCCCTCACCTGTCTCAGATTCTTTGATGACATCTTTGTGGTCTGGACTGAAGGTGAGGACACCCTATCCACAATCCTCCAGAACCTCAACGACTTCTCCCCCATCTGTTGCAATACATCCTATGTTCCCATAACACTCCTGGCCTCAACATTTGTACTGCCCCCCCCCCCCCCCCCCCCCCGCCCTACCTCTCCAATTCTTCCCTGCCCTCTGTCTAACCTGCAGCACTTCACTGTCCGACACCACCACCATACTATCCTTCCCCTTTCCCACCCCAGCCTTCTCCTTACTCCCACCCAGTCTCCACTCCCATCATGCACTGGTGCTGCTGCTTGCATTGTGGTTTCAGTTGCCTGAGACTGCAGTTGTGTTTGTGAGGGTGCGCATATGTGTCTATTGTTGACAATAGCTTTAATTGTGTGAGTCTCTTTGTTGTGCCTATATGCGACTCAGCATCTCCGCTATATGTGAGTAGCAACTTTCCTTCTCATAATATTGTTAATAAATACTTGCAACAGACATAAAACATTGACACAGTATCTGCAAAAGAGATACTCTACCGACATGTTTAATGCACTATTAGAATTGGTTCAGCAGCTACTTGTAAGTGCATACATACATGACCCCCAAGGGAGCAAAAAAAAGCAGCCTGTAGAATAACGTCTCTAACCCCAGAACACACAACACAGCATTTGTAATTCTGCCACAGATATTTGATACATTTTATTTCAAAATGACCAGAAGGCAATATTGGTAGTAAAATCTTTCAGGATTGTAACTGTAACATACAGACTAGCTCAAGTACAATTTAAGGGTATTTTCTTACTGCAGCTCCCAATGAGGATGTACATTCAGTGATAGAAAATTATTTATCTGGTAATGGTGGCCAAATTCAGATATGCTAACAACTTATGTTATACAGAGTAAAAGCTGAAATGCTCATGTCAATGGGTCCCAGGTCCCAATGAAACTCCTGCCTCGTTTTAGACAGAATTTTCAGTTCCATTACATCTTCCGTTATTCAAGTATACAATAGGTCACTTGAAAAAATAACTGTGTCCCAGGGTTGGAGAAAGCATACATCAGCCTCATCTTCAAGAAAGAAAAAGAAGTAACCTACACAGACTGAAACACAGGTAAAGTGATGGTAGATTGTGAGTCACTGGTTTGGAAAAAACTAAAATCACAAACATCAAAGGTGGAGTAGCCCCATTCACTATGATATTATTACTAACATAAATACTCTTTTTCTGTTCTCGTCTCTTTTCAATATGCAGTACACAATACATCCTCCCTACATACATCCAATGCATCCTCCCCACTCCACTAAGAGCGTCTTTCCGCCGTCTATCTAACCTTCGTAACCTCTTGGTTCATCCCTATGAAATCCCCAAACCACCTTCCCTACCCTCTGGCTCCTACCCTTGTAACCGCCCCCGGTGTAAAACCTGTCCCATGCACCCTCCCACCACCACCTACTCCAGTCCTGTAACCCGGAAGGTGTACACGATCAAAGGCAGAGCCACATGTGAAAGCACGCACGTGATCTACCAACTGACCTGCCTACACTGTGAAGCTTTCTACGTGGGAATGACCAGCAACAAACTGTCCATTCGCATGAATGGACACAGGCAGACAGTGTTTGTTGGTAATGAGGATCCCCCTGTGGCTAAACATGCCTTGGTGCACGGCCAGCACATCTTGGCACAGCGTTACACCATCCGGGTTATCTGGATACTTCCCACTAACACCAATCTATCAGAACTCTGGAGATGGGAACTTGCCCTTCAATATATCCTCTTCTCATTATCTGCCAGGCCTCAACCTCCGCTAATTTCAAGTTGCTGCCGCTCATACTTCAACTGTCATTCAACAACATCTTTGCCTCTGTACTTCCTCCTCGACTGACATCTCTGCCCAAATTCTTTGCCTTTACATATGTCTGCTTGTGTCTGTATATGTGCGGATGGATATGTGTGTGTGCGCACGAGTGTATACCTGTCCTTTTTTCCCCCTAAGGTAAGTCTTTCCGCTCATAGTGTCTATCAACATACCAGCGCTTTCTCGTTTGGTAAGTTACAGCATTGAGGGAAACATTCCACGTGGGAAAAATATTCAACAACATCTTTGCCTCTGTACTTCCACCTCGACTGACATCTCTGCACAACCTCTTTGCATTTACATATGTCTGCCTGTGTCTGTATATGTAAGGATGGATGTGTGTGTGTGTGTGTGTGTGTGTGTGTGTGTGTGTGTGTGTGCGCGCGAGTGTATACCTGTCCTTTTTTCCCCCTAAGATAAGTCTTTCCGCTCCCGGGATTGGAATGACTCCTTACCCTCTCCCTTAAAAACCACATCCTTTCATCTTTCCCTCACCTTCCCTCTTTCCCGATGAAGCAACCAGGGGTTGCGAAAGCTTGAATATTTGTGTGTGTGTTTGTGTTTTTTATTGTGACTATCAACATACCAGCACTTTCTCATTTACTAATGAATGCCGCACGGGATTAGCCGAGTGGTCGAAGGGGCTGCAGTCATGGACTGTGCGGCTAGTCCTGGCGGAGGTTCGAGTCCTCCCTCGGGCATGGGTGTGTGTGTTTGTCCTTAGGATAATTTAGGTTGAGTAGTGTGTAAGCTTAGGGACTGATGACTTTAGCAGTTAAGTCCCATAAGATTTCACACACACATTACTAATGAACGTGACTCAGTCTACATGGGATCTCCCTGTATATTTTCAACGATGTCAATACACCACTGTCACCTTCCTGACAACTTCACTATTGCTTCATTGAACCACTGCTTGGGGGCACAACGTAACCACTCGTGGACAGCTGCCTGCAATACTTGACCGTTGCTCAACCTCTTACCACGCAGTGTGTCATTCGTGTTATCGAATAAAGCATAATCAGATGGAGCAGATCAGGCAAATATGGTGGGTGTGCGCAAATATGGTGGATGTGGCACAAAAATTTGTTCATCATTACACTGCTGATGATAATGACCTGCCCCATGGTTAAACATTTTTTAATATGTTGTTTTGACGGCTTTCTGCCCTGGAAACCATGTTCTACAACTCTGTCCATGATAGTTCCCTTCCATCTTGCATATAGCTTTCTCTGCTTAACAATAAACAAACACTGTCCTTTCAATGCATACACTTTTCACAACTGCCATCTAGTGTCTGTGTGGTGTATCACAATCAGTTCTTTGTCCTATGAGAGGATGTGCCCATAGTTTGAAAGGTATCTGTTAAACAACACAATTGTAAATCTTTTCTGTATGCCTTTATACTTTTATACAGGTACTGAAATTTAGTCTCCTAGCCAGCAACTCTGTCTCATAACTTTATAGTTTTCTTGAGTGAATTTTCCTTATGGTACAATGACTACTATTATTATAGTTGTTAACCAAAACAACTTCACTGCCTAATGTGTATGAGTATTATCTAAGTTTCCTGCATTTTACATTACCGTAGAAAATGCAATAACTCTATATTTTGACATTTTGTGAAAACTGTCCACCATATATTTTTAAACAGCTGCTTTGGATATTGAATCGCTATTAAACTATAATTATGTAAAGTCAAATGTTACTAAGTACTGGACTAGGTAGCGTTTCAGTAAAGTGGAATGATGTTATTACGTATAGTCACTTCTATAACTTTTCAAGTGAACCTTTACTGAGTATGAACCATGTAGTAGTGATACTTCTTTGCATACTTTACACAGCTCAAAGTCAATGTTGCATACCCATCTAGCTTACTGCATGTATGAAAATTTATATCGAAAAGGTGATCACCACCCACTTGGGAAGACGATAATAACTAGGGATAAATTTGAAACACTTCAACAGTGGTGTGTAAAGTTCTGTAAAGTTTGATCAATGCACTTAGCAATAATTACGTGGACACTGAAAGAAGAATAACACTACTGAGGCAACCACTGTATAGGTAAGTAAACTTTCAGTATGTACAGCAAGTGGTAGACTGTGGTCCGCTGTGCGAAGCTCCAATTCTCTGAGAAATATGTGGAATGAGATGTGAATAGTAACTAACAACTGCAAGGAATTACTGAAGAATGGATGCAGAAGAGGTTATGTGTATAAAAATTTTGAGCGAGGATTTAATTATTAATCCATATAAATTGATTAATTTTGTGCCAACTGAAAGGATTAATATTCAAATAGCTGTTGTCAGTATGTTCAGGTATTTAAGAGATTAACTAAGAAGGCAGACAGTCCATTTTAAAAGCTATGTCTGTCTCAGGCACAGCAGAACATACCCAAAATGACAGTTGTACAGAATAATTTCCAGGCAGACTTCCTTTAAACAAGCAGTGTTGAGATTCCCCCACAAATACACCTCTGTGGCTGCTCAAGTTTTTTTTTTTGTGTATACCTCTATACAAAGAAATGAGAGTGCTATCTTCTTCTATTTGATAGTGATCGAGACCGAGTGGATGGGAGGGCAGCTTACATCAGTCCTCTAGGACTGAAGAAATAACACCACAAATCTGATTAGATTCTCTCCCATTTGCACATTTTGTTTCCAGCTCATGTTACCTCAGTCTGAGGCCATGAAGATTCTGCAGATATGATTTCATGTTATCACCAGTCCGTGTGCATTCTGAAATGGTTAGAGTGTGTAGAAACAGTCAAACTAATTAATTTGGAACAGTTTTCAATTCACGATATTTGTGCTTCGCTGGGGGCATCACTCCAGAGTGTACACATCAGGTCTGGTCACAACCTTCAAAGCTGTACCACTGGACTCTTCATCAGGTAGTGAGATCGTTTCATACCTGTTCCCTTTCCATCATAACTGTGTGTGCAAGCTTTACACAAAGATATTTCCCTTACCCCTTCTGCTAGTCAATGCTGTTTGTGACATTAGATTCAATTTCTCCGCTCTTAATTGGCTTCCAGTACAGATGTCTACTGTAAAATGTTTAACTGTCAAATAGTCTTCTTCGTGGTGCAATGGTGAAAAAAACTTGAAATGTGGTAATCTGAGAAGTTGTTAAATATTTTATGCAAAGGAGGAATTAACATTATTTTTGCAAAACTTTCAGGATACTCTCAACAAAGTATCAGTATAATGAACAATTATTTCCTGCAGTAAAGAGTTTGAGAATGGAAGTAAATATCTGGTAAAATTTGATAAAATAATATTTCACTGCATAAACATCTAAAAATGAATTCATAAAAAAAAACTCTTTAGCAAAATGTGTCTTCACCTTGGCTCCTGTCTGTGCTGTTACACGTATCTACAACCAAGACATCAATCAGGTGTCAGTGAGTGGTTAGTTTATACATTTTTGTCTACTACTTTTAGCCTGATCTTTCTGTTATTGTACAGCTAAGGTGTATTAATAATAACCTCAATAGTAATCCTATTTCAACACAACTACAGTTTGTGTCAAAAAACAGACTTAATGAGAAACATGTTTGTAGTAAAATTACAAGGCTTATGCTATTCTGAATGATCAGTATTATATAAGTAATGGTTATAAGTAATGGTGTAACTGCAGAATACATACCCGAGTCATAGCTTCTGTGTTCTCAAATGTGACTGCACCGGGCACAATCTTGATGTTTGTAGCATCGAAGGAGTGATGTCCTCTGCCACCAGCTGATGACTGCCCAGCTGGTGCCGGTGCCGCACCTTTGAAATGTGCCACATCAAAGTGATACTAACTTACCATGGGTATAAAAAACGCATTTATATGTTTGTGTAAGTTCATATCTGTCATTCCAAAATTAAATGAAAATTAATACTCCAGAACATGCACTTGTCTCTTCTGATGTTCTACCCACCTATCTCCACAAAGGATTAACAAATCATCATTAATCATTAATTACAGTACTGCCAACCGATGCAAATTCAGGATGGAATAATAACAACTGAAATCAGTAGATTGCTAGTTGCCACACTGAGGAGGCATCGAGTGGCAGTCAGACACACTTCTAGATATTATCAGCTATCATACTAAGTCTTTCATCAATGTAGGCACAAGACACACACATTAAACACATAATACACATCCACTGTCATCTCCAGGCACTAAGGCCATGTATGTGAGTTATGCATGTGTGAATGTGCATGCATTTTCTCTATATGTGATGAAGGATTCAACCTGCTAACTGATAATATCTGGCAGTCTTCTTTCAGTGCCCATCTGCCACTTGATGCCTCCACTATGTGGTGAGTACAAATGCATCCATTTCATTTGTTGTAATTAGAGTAATGGAAAAGTCTGGTAGAATCTAAATAATTTAATGTTTAAAGGTAACAAGTGGCCAAAAAGTGGAGCCTTCAAGTTGACCAAATACACATAAAATTGAAAACATTGCTAGCTTTCAGACAAATCCTTTTTCGAACTTGAGAACTGGTACTGACTGGGATAAAGGGTTGTATCAGCCGGAGTAGGTGTGGATAAAAGGAGTCAGGGAGGGGGAGAGAGTTGTGGATGAGTTACTGACATCTGGAAGGGAGAGACAGTACGTGTACGGGGGAGGAATGTAGCATGAGAAAGGGCACTTGTGATATGCGCGAGATACTCGTACAGATTAAAACACCGGGACACATACTCATGCACATCAAAATTTTAAACGTTGTGCTGATTTAAGCCCTCTGTCTTAATAAATAAAACATATCAGAACCATTTAAAACACCCGCTTGTTAGCATGCCGTGTTCGCATCAACCATCTATTTATATTATGCTGTACAGATGGAGGTGATATTTTAACTATTGGTGACACCTTTGGCACGATTGTTTTATGCATCTCCACTGCAGGATGTGATTTTAGTAAATGACTAAAAGCTTTTGTGCTTGTAATACTTTGGTAATTTTCATGGTTACTTAAAGCTATAAGTGGTTTTTCTTCTATCTCTGTTATGTTGCTAAGTTTTTTGCTAATGAAGGTGTCTTCCTGTTCAGGTGTATTTTTGTTCTGATGAAGGTATATTTAGATATACCGAAACAGTGGTCAAGGATTTCAATAAATGTTTATTCTGCAACTGTTTGGCTGTTATCATTTACCGTGAAGATTTTCAACAGTTGCTGCTTCACCCATTTTTAAAATTTTGAAATGACAGTATGTTTGTATGACAGGGAGTATACGCGGACAAGGAAAAAAAATTCCCGGATTTCCCGGTTAAAAATACACTTCCTCCCAGCTGAAAACACACTTTTTCCATGTTAAATGACAGTACATTTTCCCTCGCAACTGCAAAACTTATCAATCCTTTGAATGGTTATGGTTTTATACATGGGCGTAGAGTTTCCTGGCACTTTAGAATACGAAACTGAGGGAAAAAGACACATTTTGGAAATATCTTTGATGTGCAGCAACATGTACGTTGCGTATTTTCGTGTAATGCAAGTATACGTTGGAATTCCACCAAACACCGCCTGTTACTTTCCGAATCATTGAAATCGAGATCGCAATGCGAGTTTGTAAACTAGTCACAGCTCATGTCACGTGATCTCACCAGCCGATGACAGCGGATATTCAGAGCATTGGACACGTGATGTAGTCAGCCAAAAGCAACATCACTGTTAAGTAGCACGAACACACAAGCAGGGAAAGTTAATAGTTTAAATTAATATACACAGTGTTGCTACAAGAAAAGCAAAGCTTTCACGTATAATGTTGGTCTCTTAGGTCAATAAGCTGCAAGAGAAGCTAAGCTTTCACATCTAATGTTGATCTTTTTTGCGCGTGTTACACATTTAGATACATCACACAAATGTGCCAGTAAAATTTTTAATAATTACATAAATATCTAATCTTCAGGGTTCAAAATTCTTCTAAATGGCTCGTCATTGAAGAGTTGATTTTTAAATGAGAGTCAAATGCTCTGTTATTTAAGAAATTCATGGTACATTCTTGCACTTAGTTCAACTTATGTAAAAGGATATTTACTTAG
The DNA here is from genome assembly GCF_021461395.2 of Schistocerca americana. Classification (NCBI taxonomy): domain Eukaryota; kingdom Metazoa; phylum Arthropoda; class Insecta; order Orthoptera; family Acrididae; genus Schistocerca; species Schistocerca americana. The sequence continues at coordinate 41,638,014 of NC_060121.1, forward strand.
AAAATAATGCTTTCCAAACCACCATTTGCAATATTTGCCCAGGACCTGTTAGTAATATGTTCGTTTCAGTAGTTGCCAGAGAGCACTGGTTAACAGGCGCCACCGTGATTGCGCAGCTACCAGGACGTAGGAAGCCCATATGTACGAGGGTCGGTCAAAAAGTAATGCCTCCCATTTTTTTTCTACTTAAAGAAATTAAGTTAAGTGAAAAATTTGAATTTGGCGCCATTCCTCAAACCTTCTTCTGCAATCCACTGCAGTAGTAACTTTCTGTGTCAACAGGTGGCAGCACAGCAGAAGTTTGTAAGATGGCCGACATCGATGTTCGTTTGAGACAGCGTTGTGTGATTGAATTCTTGAATGCAGAAGGTGAAACGCCCATACGCATTCATGAAAGACTGAAGAAGGTGTATGGTGTTGTGACAGTGGATGTCAGCACTGTTAGACGATGGGTTCGTCGTTGTAAGGAAGCTGAAGGGCAAACACCGTTGACTGACGAAAAGCGGAGCGGCAGGCCGGTGAGTGCAGTGACTCCACACAACATTCAGCAAGTTGATGACATCATTCGTGGTGACCGTCGGGTGACTGCAGATGAAGTGTGTCGCATTATTTCTCTTAGTAAAGGCAGTGTGATCACGATTATTAAACAATTGGGGTACTCAAAAGTTTGTGCACGGTGGGTTCCAAGAATGTTAACCGATCAGAAAAAAAGAGGCAAAGAAAACAATAGCCTCCGAACACTTGCAGCGCTTCCGTTTGGAGGGAGATGAGTTTCTGAAAAAAATTGTGACCGGGGACGAAACATGGGTGCATTTTTTTGAACCCGAATCAAAGAGGCAGTCAATGGAGTGGCGTCACACACAAGATCGCCGAGGAAGAAAAAATTCAAAACTGTGCGATCGGCAGGGAAAGCTATGGCAACAGTTTTCTGGGATACAGAGGGTGTGATTCTGGTTGATTTTTTGGAGCAGGGATGCACAATAAATTCTGTTCAATACGTCACAACCCTCAACAAACTTAAAGCACGTCTTCAGCGAGTTCGCCCAACAAAATCAATGGCAGATGTTCTTCTTTTGCATGACAATGCAAGACCACACACCAGTCGTCACACCTCTGACGAGATTGTCAAAATTGGATGGGAAGTTTTGCCTCATCCCCCATACAGCCCTGACCTGGCACCATCAGACTTCCATCTGTTCGGGCCACTAAAAGAAGCTCATCGTGGGATTCATTTTGAAGATGAGGAGGCCGTCAAAACATCCGTGCGTCAATGGATTAGGAAGCAGGGCTGTGATTTTTACCGTGCTGGGATACATGCCCTTGTTCAAAGATGGACCAAAACTGTAGAGATGGGCGGAGATTACATTGAAAAATGACAAAATGATCCTCAATGTTGTGGTTTTCAACCTATGTAATTGCATTTAAATTTCCTGACAATTAAACGTAGAAAAAAAAATAGGAGGCATTACTTTTTGACTGACCCTCGTATGTACGTGTAAAAAATTGAAAGATCATACATTGTGTCATAAAATAAACAAGACATCAGAGGATACTCTAAGAGTATCGGAATTTCATGAACCATACTAAAATGTGCACATTTAAAGTGCATACTTAAAGTGCACATTCGTATGTCCAGATTCCCAATGAAGTAGACCTTGACCTGATATTAAGCTTTTCAATGTGGTTTTCGGAATGTAAATTTTCTTGGAGCACCAGTACTGTATTACATCATGTTTGGTTCCTTATTATGACATAATGCCATACATGCTAGAGGATGAAAACATGCACTCGAAATGCAGCGAACAGTTGAAACTAGCCAGTACTGAGGAATTAAACATTTCGTTTCAAATACATTGACTGCCTATGCGGAAAAGGTTAATAAAAGTCAAATTAATTTAGCAAACAGACGAAAATAACGTCATTTTTCTGCAAGGCGATTAATGCTTGACCATCAGAAAGGTGGAAATAAAATAAAATCTGAAACTAATAACATATTTTAGCCTTCCGTAATTATGTGAATGTATTTTAATTCACTTGATAGCTCCTGGCCACAGACATCTGTTTTGTTTTCATTTAATGTGAGAGTAAATGAAGGGGAAACAGCAAAATCACTAAATGTAAACATGGGTCACGTGGAGACTACCCACTATAACTCAGACTGCTCTAAACATTAGCCCTGGATCTACGGTATTTGCTAACCAGGTCAACACTAAAAAAAAATCGAATTTTCCAAAATATGTTCATCTTGTAGCGCACATCCTTCTGAAAAGTCTAAAACATAAATGTTCGAGGAAATGTAAGACATGTTATTTGGTCTTAATTGTGCCAAAGTGCAGTGCCACACCTCTTCATACAGCATTCTTCTATCGCACATCACTGTATTTCGCTCTGTGGAATTGCAACATGTATATTTTGTAATGGATGCCATCAAACTATATTCAGGATAGTGGAAATTGAAATGTCCTGCGGTGCCTCACCTGCTCCCAGTCGGCTGGTTTTTTTTTATATATATATATATATATATATATATATATATATATATATATATATATATATATATATATATATATATATATATATATATATATATAAAAAAAACACAAAGATGAGGTGACTTACCGAACAAAAGCGCTGGCAGGTCGATAGACACACAAACAAACACAAACATACACACAAAATTCAAGCTTTCGCAACAAACTGTTGCCTCATCAGGAAAGAGGGAAAGAGAGGGGAAGACGAAAGGAAGTGGGTTTTAAGGGAGAGGGTAAGGAGTCATTCCAATCCCGGGAGCGGAAAGACTTACCTTAGGGGGAAAAAAGGACAGGTATACACTCGCACACACGCACATATCCATCCACACATACAGACACAAGCAGACATATTTAAAGACAAAGAGTTTGGGCAGATATATATATATATATATATATATATATATATATATATATATATATATATATATATCAAAAACAATCTCTTAATTAATAGCGGATGGGATTATTTGTAATCAGGAGAACAAGAAATCTTCAGAAAATTTGCACTCTTTATTGCCTATTAGCTAATAACTTGCTGTTGTATGTGACATAAAATCAAATGTAAGATACGTCAATAAAGACAAGAAAGAAAGTACACATTTCTTCAGTCCCTAGCTCCTAGCATTTTTTTCTCTCTAATCTTGCTACAGCTTTACATGGCATGCTTTCCTTTCTGCGAAAGAATTTATTACCTCATCAAAGCTCGTTAAACGTTTTGCTACATGAAAAATCGAAATGTCGTTACCTAATACTGAAAAAGCTGTTAATACAAATAATACCCATGACTGGTGTGGTTTCTCGATCTGATTACATCTATTTTGCCACTGTCTGCTATAAAACAAAATAGGCCTTTCTAATATTGCAGCAATTTTGTAATACTTACCCATTAAACGAGACTGTTTTGGCACAAATGGTCATTTTTATAACACGACAGAATATAATTCACGAAGTACCAATATCAAATGCATATTAGGCCAACTACAAGCAACAAGCTTTATGTTAGAAAACAGCTTCACATTTCATTCATACGCATCAGTTTCTCAAGCATGAGATCGAAAAGTAGTATCACGAAATTTTTATATAAATTTGGAATCGTCTTATTCTCCATAATTTGTGTGATGTCCCTGTTTCTTCTCCTTCCTTGTTCTAATAAACAATCTTGACATCGCCAATTCTGTAACTATCATTGCCATTGTCAAAATTTGTTCGCCAATTAACTTCACTAACCCTGCCAGAATTACCGGTTTAATTATCCCGTGATTATTCTCCAGTTAGGTGTTGTTACATGTTCGTACAATAAGTTTTCCGCGTTTTTTCCAGAATAGACCTTAAGCGGCTGCTAGCCGGGGGACTTTACAACTGGTCCTTACTAGTGTAGCAATCTGGCCAAAAATTTTCTGTCACGATTTCATTTTTTTGGATACACAAAGAAGATAATATGTAATCTTTCTCATCCGTTATTCATGTTACCGTTTATTTCCATTCTGGTAGTCTGAATCTATGTCTTTCACTTGTAATTATAACAATGCTGACCATTCGCAAACCCAATCCAACCACATGATCAGACAGTGATTGGCATTCATCCGTTCGGCTTTACTCCGCTCAGCTTGTATAGCCCTGTCCTCTTTTGTCTGTGGAAAGTTTATTTCTAGATGTGACGAGGATACTCCTGACAGAGACATCACGTACACTATGCACGCATTCAAAAATCAACTTATGATTCATTCAGAAATCAACTTAAAATGTTCATAAACCAACAGGGATGAATAATCGATAGACCAACGTGCGCTGGATGCTAGGCGCTTTGTGAAACAATTTTTTTTCCCCCTTAAGAATCAGAATCTGGTGCTCCCTTTTCCAGGTTGCATCTAGCTGCTTGCTGCGACTGCTTGCACAGCCAACAACCACATTCCTGTAGCCAGAACCGGGTGAATCTACTACTCAAACACGACTCAACTGCTCATGCACATGAGCCCGCTCGTAGCTCCTAAAATGAATCTAATGTAAACACGTATGACTTCACGCTCATCGGAGGCAACTTTTTGTTATGAAGCATTGCATAGTCTTCCTAAAGCCTTTGACATTTTTGCTTCTGGCACATGCTTGCATGAGCACCGTGTGTAGTTGTTGTATATGGCGCATTTCCTTTGCAATTTATTTTCATTTTTTTCTCTCATTTACGTTTTATTGTTGAAGTATTATTTTGCAGTAGCAGGATACAGTAATATCCTTTTTAAAAGTATTGGCTCTTACTGTTTAAAAGTATTGGCTCTTACCAGTCAAAACTACAGAAATTTAACAGGAAACTAAAACAATGAAAAATACGTGGAATTGTAAAAAATTTCCTGGTTTTTCCTGGATCTTCCAGTTGTCCCGGCTTGTATACACCCTTTATGATTTCTTAAACACAAAATTTAAGGCTTTGGCTTTTGTTTTGCTATCTTCTACTGTCACACCAGACTGGTCAACAAGCAACTGGATGGAAGCCTTAGAATTCCCTAGCAATTTTACATAGGAGTCTTTGACCAGATCTTTTGCTAAGGTATGACGGTAGTAGTAGCTGTATACATCACATATTTTCACACACACACAAATCTGTACCAACCTTTGCCTGTCATCATTTTCACATTCTCTTTTCAACCGAGAGTGCAACTGTCTTTGCATCCTTACCATTTTCTCAATTTCACTGTTAAACCAGTTTTGGTCTTACTCCACTTACTACGCACACACTTGTCCTGAGTAGGATTTACAATTTTGTTTAAAATTTTCCCATAATTCGTCAATGTCCATCGTACTGGAACTAAATGATGTCAGTTCAGTGTCTAAATGAGACACTAACAACTGCTTATCCCCTCTTTCTAGCAGAAACACTCTCCTAGCCTTCTTGACCAATTTATTAACTTTTGTAAACATAGTTGCTATGATGAGATCACGATCACTAATCCCTGGCATACCAACACTTCTGATAAGGTCTGGCCTATTTGTAACTACAAGGTCTAAGATATCTCTATTGCACATGGGATGCTCAAACAGCTGCTCAAGACAGTTTTTGGAAAACATTCTCAGAAGTACTTCGCAAGACTGTGTGTCTGAACTACTTAAAATGAAACTATAGATGCCCCAGTATATACTCAGAAGGTTAAAGTCACCTCCAACTAGTACTTATTGGTCTGCGTATTTATATGTTAGTGACTGTAGACTTTCCTTGAATGGCTCTAGAGCTGTCACAGTGGAATCTAGTGGCTGGTTAAAACATTCAAGAATTAACTTTGTTTCATGATAATTTGAACTCAAATGAAACCACAAACAGCCAATTGCCTTCAGAGTCTTCCCCTCACAACAGCCGACTATGAGGTTTGTCTATTATTGTCTATGTCCCTTATTACCTGATCTTCATTCTCAGTTCTCATTAGTTTTTGTGCATTACCCCCCCCCCCCCCCACACTATTTGCCACACTGCTCTGTCAGTAATTATTTGTTCTCTGCTTCCCCTTTTCATAGGATCGTATTCTGACTATGAACGTACGGGGCATCTCTATGTGTTTATGTTTGTGACACTACTAACCACCTGAAGATGCTGCTTTAACACAGAAAAACTGGTCACAAATAAATCATCAATTAACAGCTGTTAGCAGTTTCATTCCACTTCAATTAATCAAGAATTTCAATGGCTGTGACTGCCCGTATTATCAAGTTATATGTACCTTTGTTTCACGCAGACCTGTTACACAAGGGCAGAAAACTTTACTGTCACACCAACACTCAGTATCAAACTCAATAGAGACAACATTTTTGTCATCTGCAGTGAACACTCCCCCTTCTATGGTGTCTGATATACATCGATTATTCACTGAGTATCTCAGACCTTTCTACTTCAGGTTTCAGCCAGCTCTCAGTCCCAAAAATAATTTGAGAATGAGAACCTTCCTGGAGGGAAGTAAGTTCGGAAAATTTGTTATGAATACTTTGACAATTTACTGATAAAATTTTGACAGTCAAATTGCCTTTACTCTGAACTTTGTCCGGTTTCACTACCGGCATCTCAAATGGTGAGTATTCATCGAAGTATCTCAAACTACCAACTAGTCTGGAAAACACAGAAAAAGGTACATATGTAACTTAGTGCTCTGGAGATGTGAACAGGTGACAGCAGAGGGCCTGTCATTCACTCATCCTGCACCCACACACTATTCCTTGCAGTCTCACCCTCCAACCCCCTCCTCCACATAATCACAGATGCAGATGCCCATGTCACATTCCTATCCTGTGAACCTGCTGTCATCCTCCCAGCAATCAGCCACCTCCCACCAACCCTGCCTCACACTTCCTGACTCATTTCTCGCCCCACCTGCTTAACCTGACGCTATCCCTCATGGCAGGCTGGCTCCACAGGCAGGATTCTTCTGAAAGGTAGGAAACTCCATATTCTTATTTATGTCCCTTTCGAAAACTCGACACCTACGCTACTCTGAGAGTTGTTACCTTCTCTCTTTAAATTATTTACGATATCATTATATCTTACTGAGAGCTATTGGTGGCCTAAACATAGTGGAAAGAGTAAAGATAAACACTTGCAAAAGTAAAAAACAATTGCTGAAACATAACAGCACATGTTACAAATTTATGAAATCAGCTATTACTAATTTTTTTTTTGTTTGTGTGTCATATGTGCAAAGCAGAAAATTTTATGCAGAGCACCTCCTTAGGGAAGCATAGCATGCATGAGAGAAACTGGACATGCATATAATGATAAAACCCGGAGAAAAGTAATAGTCTAAGTACATCATTACCAAAAGCCTCCTTCAAGTCCTTTAAATGTTTTAATTCTCTCAGTGCCTTCAGCTCTTCGAGACTTCCTCTCGGTCCTTATTCACAGATTGGGCAGCATTAAAATAAAACATTTTATTCAGTATCTTCTGCAGCAATACTAAAGATGAATCTCAAATTTTAAACTGGTAACTTACAAGTTACAATATTTGAACATTTGCAACTATGTTACTAAATGGACTTGTTAATGACATTACCAGTAATGAATCAAGCTGAAAATTTTAGTGGTTATTTTCAAAACATAACTACAAAGTGTAAGTAACAAGATCCAGCAAAACTGAGGGAACTCAACTAAATCAAATAATGTAAAATTTGGGATGGATTAACAATACGAATATTTAAGATAATGATGGAAGCTGAAGAAAGAAATTAAAATGTGGCCAGGACTTGAACCCAGGTCTGCTTGCTTTCTAGGAGACATTCTAGCCATCACACCACCATAGTAATATAGGTAACACAGCTGCATGGACTACCCTAGTCCAGTGTCCTCCCTAACACAAACTTCAGTTGACATCTTTAGCTTATTAATAATGTTAACAGTATACATTAGGACAGATTGCTATTCACCATGTAGCGGAAGGGTTTGGTGATGGAAAGGCATATTTAAAAGAAGATTGTTGGATATTATTTAGTTTTGGAATGAAGCCCTTCATCAAAGAAACACACACACAGAGATGATATATATATTATGAATTAATAGAGGGAAACATTCCACATGGGAAAAATATACCTAAAAACAAAGATGATGTGACTTACCAAACGAAAGCGCTGGCACCTCGATAGACACACAAACAAACCCAAACATACACACAAAATTCAAGCTTTCGCAACAAACTGTTGCCTCATCAGGAAAGAGGGAAGGAGAGGGAAACCCTTAAAACCCACATCCTTTTGTCTTTCCCTCTCCTTCCCTCTTTCCTGATGAGGCAACAGTTTGTTGCGAAAGCTTGAATTTTGTGTGTATGTTTGTGTTTGTTTGTGTGTCTGTCGGCCTGCCAGCACTTTCATTTGGTAAGTCACATCATCTTTGTTTTTATATATATATATATATATATATATATATATATATATATATATATATACACACACACACACACACACACACACACACACACACACACCTATTACCACATTTGGTAAGTCACATCATCTTTGTTTTTAGGTATATTTTACCCATGTGGAAGGAGAGGGAAAGACGAAAGGATGTGGGTTTTAAGGGAGAGGGTAAGGAGTCATTCCAATTCCGGGAGCGGAAAGACTTACCTTAGGGGGGAAAAAAAGGAAAAAAGGACAGGTATACACTCGCACACACACACATATCCATCCACACATATACAGACACAAGCAGACGTATTTAAAGAACTCTTTGTCTTTAAATACGTCTGCTTGTGTCTGTATATGTGTGGATGGATATGTGTGTGTGTGCGAGTGTATACCCGTCCTTTTTTCCTTTTTTTCCCCCCTAAGGTAAGTCTTTCCGCTACCGGGATTGAAATGACTCCTTACCCTCTCCCTTAAAACCCACATCCTTTCGTCTTTCCCTCTCCTTCCCTCTTTCCTGATGAGGCAACAGTTTGTTGCGAAAGCTTGAATTTTGGGTGTATGTTTGTGTGTCTGTCGACCTGCCAGCACTTTCATTTGGTAAGTCACATCATCTTTGTTTTTAGATATATTTTTCCTACGTGGAATGTTTCCCTTTAATATATATATATATATATATATATATATATATAGAGGGAAACATTCCACGTAGAAAAAATATATCAAAAAACAAAGATTATGTGACTTACCAAATGAAAGTGCTGGCAGGTCGACAGACACACAAACAAACACAAAGACACACACAAAATTCAAGCTTTCGCAACAAACTGTTGCCTCATCAGGAAAGAGGGAAGGAGAGGGAAAGACGAAAGGATGTGGGTTTTAAGGGAGAGGGTAAGGAGGCATTCCAATCCCGGGAGCGGAAAGACTTACCTTAGGGTAAGTCTTACCTTAGGGTAACATGAATAACAAAACTGGATTGAACACTAATAATGAAAAGTAAAAACTGTGCAGAAAGACCCAGAGCCAATAACCCAAACTATCGTGTTGGCACAAAGCAACCTTTCCCTGATACTTTATGAAATTCTGACCACCTGCTTTCTGACCATGTTGAGGCACTCTGAGACACAAGGTACTAAATGTCTCACTGTGGCACTGTAGTGTTGAAGTTTTAGGTGTTTTAGATGGTAGGCTCTCCCCAGTTTGATGTACATATTGTTCATGGCCAAAGCCTTCATTGAGGTATTTGAAGAAGTTAGTCTTCTCTATTATTGTGTTGTCTGATGGGATTGTGTCAGGTGCTACTCTGATGTATCTCATGAACTCCTTCCTGTTGACACCAATGTTCAATCCCATTTTGGGAACTGTATGGTTAAGGGAGGAGAATTAATAAGTAGCTTCTTTCACACCAGAACAGGAACACGTGAGGTTGACGCAATTATTATTATTTTGGTTCAATACAGCAACCATAGTTTATACATTTTAATAAGGGTTTCTACACAATTATGTAACATGCACATCAGCATAACAGAGCTACATTCAAATATTAAAATCCATGTATTCTCTTTACACCCAGAAGATCCTTATCCTCTGGACCCTAATATAATCCGCTGTGTACACACTTTAAACTTCTGGATTGGCAGATTTCAGTGTGCCCCTTGTCCTGTTCTGTGGAGCATAACATAATTACTGTAAACCAGAAAGGCAGTCTCAGTTGCAAGTCTCAACAGTCCAAATTACATTCTCCTGTCTATTTGCATAATCTCTTCCATTCAGAAATAAAGCTGCATTGTTAGACTGGTTTTGGCAAAGTGTAAATCATTTCATGTCCAGGTTTTCATAGAGTCTCCTTTATCCCTTCTTGTCTGATTTGTCATTGGGTGAGTGAATCATGTACTTTTATGAAATAATTGTAAACTTTTTGTTCTGTCAACAGTCAAGTAGCTTAGTATTATTTAACTTCCTTTGGAATTCTTCATTGTGATACGTTCTGTCAAATTATTATCCATTTCAATAGGCATCAAGAGAACTGCTGGGTAATTCTAGTAAAGAAAACCCTTTCCTGTCGGGTGAGGACACCCATACCCATGGGCAAGGAGGATCTGGGAATACCCCCTCGCCCTTTCCCCTGTTGTTTTTGTTGCTGTGGTCTTCAGTCCAGAGATTGGTTTGATGCAGCTCTCCATGCTACTCTATTCTGTGCAAACTCCTTCATTTTCACGTAACTACTGCACCCTACATCCTTCTGAATCTGCTTACTGTCTTCATCTCTTGGTCTCCCTCTACGAGTTTTACACTCCATGCTGCCCTCCAATACTAAATTGGTGATCCCTTGATGCCTCAGAACATGTCCTACCAACCGATCCCTTCTTCTAGACAAGTTGTGCTACAAATTCCTCTTCTCCCCAATTCTACTCAGTACCTTCTCATTAGCTACATGATCTACCCATCTAATCTTCAGCAATCTTCTGTAGCACCACATTTCAAAAGCTTCTGTTTTCTTCTTACGTAAACTATTTATCATCCACGTTTCACATGCATACATGGCTACACCCCATACAAATACTCTGAGAAAAGACTTCCTGACACTTAAAAAACTATACTCCATGTTAACAAATTTCTCTTCTTCTTTCCCCTATTCTCAGGAAAAGGAAAGAATACAGTGTAGTCAGATGCTTTTCTTTCAAGAAAATGATTTAAGAGCCAGTATTCCATAGGTTTTTAGCGGGGTCAGAACTGGATCTTCTTCCTGGTTACTTAAAAGGCACACTTCATCTTACAAAATCTAAAAATACTATACACCCCCAGGTGTAGCCCTCATCTTCAGAATAATGGTTAAATTTGTGACAACAAAGCACATATTCTATCTATATTTACCCATCGGCTGGGAAGGGCAGGAAGCTACGGTGCGTACCTGAGCGACCACCATATCCAGCTGGCGGTGTCAGCATTGGATCCCCGTAGACGTGGCCACGTCCCCCTGGGGGACCTGGTTCACCTTTCTCTCCCATCACAGACACCCCTGGAGGCCCCTGACACAAAGGAAGGCAAACATCAGTAAAATTACATCAAAAGTAAAAATAAAAATAAACATTAATAATATTGTAATAATCTTTGTAGTATATTCAACCAAGGGCACAGGAAACTGTAACTTTTAACTTTATGAAAATGCAGAACAACTTTGGGTTCAAAATGGCTCTGAGCACTATGGGACTTAACTTCTGAGGTCATCAGTCCCCTAGAACTTAGAACTACTTAAACCTAACTAACCTAAGGACATCACACACATCCATGCCCGAGGCAGGATTTGAACTTGCGACCGTAGCGGTCGAGCGGTTCAACAACTTTAGGGACTTTGATTATTTTTAACTTATTATAACTGTTTTTTTAAAAAATGGAAAATCCATGTTGGAATCTCAACAGTTATGGAAAGACAAGATTGCTACTCACTGTTACTATGACATTTTGAGTTGCAAATAGGCATAATGAAAAGACTGTTACACATTTAGCTTTTGGCCAAAGCCGCCTCCACTAAAGAGAAACACACATCTCTTGCTTGAGCAGCCAGAAATAGTGGTCATCTGTGTGAGGTGCGCTCGCTTGTGTGAACGTGTGTGTTTCTCATTTTTGCCCTGAGAAATCAGAGGTAGAGGCCATGTGTGCATGAGGTGTGCTTGCTTATGTGAATGCATGTGTGTTTCTCATTTCTGATGAAGGCTTTGGCCAAAAACTAAATGGGTAACAGTTTTTTCTTGTGCCTATCTGCTACTCAATATGTCATTTTTATGGTGAGTAAGCAATCTGTCCTTTCCATAATAGTTATGATTGCTTTTAGAATAGAATATTTTTATTAGCCTTTCAATATTTTTCATACAACTGGCTTTGTCAAAGTTTACAGAGGGTTTTAGTTTCAGTACGATATTCAAATAGTTACAGAAAGGGGAGAAAGGGAACTAAAGACCTTTTCTTCAGCATTATGTAAAACAATGTTTTATACAATAATTAAATACACACATAAGAAAAGAATCATAGTAAATAACTAGCTTATATAATATCAAAACATTTTCTTCATAACTTAGGTAAAACATATATTTTGATGATTAGTTTCTAAGAATTCTTCAGTTGTATAGAATTCAATGTTTTTTAGCCAGGTTTGCAATGTATTCTTATATTTATTTAGTGATACTGTAAGAGCTGTGCATGGTAACTTATTGAAAAATTTTATGCTTAAGTACTTATAGTTATTATGGACTACAGAAAGTCTTGTGGAAGGCAAGTCCAGCAGGTGACTGTTTCTTGTACTGTGTGCATGCACATCACATCTCATGTTCAATTTTTTCAGATTTTCTCTGGCATATATTAAACAGTTATATGTGTACATGCTTGGCACTGTCATTACGCCAAGGGATTTAAAATAATTTCTGCAGGACTCTCTGGATGCTAAGCCTTCCATGCACCTAATTGCTTTCTTCTGCCATCTGAAAATACATTCAGCCCCTGGGGAGTTACCCAAAACAATATTCCATATTGCAGTTGGGAATGAAAAAAAGCATAGTATGAGTGGAGTAGCAATTGCTTGCTCACACTGTTTCTTAATTTATATAATAAGAAAAGTACTCATGGTAGTTTACTACATAGATAATTGGTGTGTCCTTCCCATGAGAGCTTTTGGTCTATGATTAGTCCAAGTAATTGCACTGGTTTGTTTTCATTTTTAGTTACTTTGAAATTAAATATTATTTCTTCTGTTTTTGTTTGATTTATGCACAGCTGGTTAGCCTGACACCAGTAATTAGCCATTTGCATCATTTCTTTTTTTTTGTCCAGTACACTCTGTAGGTTCTCTCCTGTACTTATTAATGTCATATCGTCAGCATATAGTACGTTCTTACACGGTATGTAATTCAAGAAGTCATTAACATAGACAATGAACAGAAAAGGTCAAGAACAGAGCCTTGGGGTATTCCTCTTTCTATAGGGAGTATTTCTGACCTCCGCTTATTTGCAAATACAAGTTGTAACCTATTGCTTAGATAAGATTTGAATAGATGGAGTGTATCATCTTCAATGCCATAGTATTTTAACTTTTTGATGAGTATGTCATGTGACAGTATTACAAATTGAATGAGATATATCCCTGCAACCCTATGTGCTTGGCTAAATTGTTGTAATAAACAGAATAGATTCTTGATACAATTTACAACCAATTTTTCCCATTACTGCTATATATGCTAGTTAAGATGGCAATGGTAACTTCATTTAAGTTGCTTTCCTATGTCCTTTGCCATGTTGTTATTATTAGTGTCATAGTCTTTGCCTGTATGTATAAGAGAGTAGATAGCAAATCAAGTATGTTGATTTCATTTCTGTGTATTACTGAGCAATCCAGTACAAATCCTGACATCTGGTGATGAGAAATTAAAGAAGAATTCTGTTTACACACCTGTGTACATCTATTTTCGAGACAACTGGGTACAAAAAAAAGGGACGAAAAGGAAAGAAATGTCAGTGTGTGCAACAAAAATTACAGAAACAGATTCAATGGAAAAACTTGTGAAGTAACATCCTGAGGAGAAAAAAAGGAAGAAAAAGAAGAAGAAGAAGAAGAAGAAAAGAGGCCGGGACCTTAATGGAAGCCAAAGGTACCCTAATGCTAAAAAAAAGGACTCAACCCATTGCTCTTTAGGCAGTGTTAATTCACATAGCTCACCAACTTCTTATAGAAAATAAAACACAGAATATGGTTAGGTTAAGGAAAAGACCTGTTTCAAGTTATCAGATGAGGAATTAGCCAAAGCTGGATAGGTTACACCTATTGTTTCTATCATTCAGCGGGCTAAAAGCCAAGCATCTTAAATGAGAAAGTAACTTTTAACATAATCTTGTCAATTTCCAAGATTTTTGCTAATCTAGGAGGAGGAGATAAATTCACCAGACTTTACTTAAATAGTGGCTATTTCCAATTAGAAATGGATGATCCCTCTCTAGATCTGAAAACCACTGTCACTCCTAAGGGCTTGCATAAGTTTACTATATTTGTTTTTGGTATTCTCTCTACCCCAGCTATATGACAAGCAAAAATGGATAAAATTCATGTTACTACTTGTATGATACTATCATCACAGGTTTCTCTCCAGCACAGCATTTGTTCTTTCAGCTGTGTTAACTGAAAGCGATAAGAACGTAGGACTAGCTTCGAATATTCAGGCAAGTAACATTTTGCAAAATATGGTTGAATATTGTTGTAACATGAATAACAAAACTGGATTGAACACTAATAATGAAAAGAAAAAACTGTGCAGAAAGACCCAGAGCCAATAACCCAAACTATTAGAAGTGAAATAGCTTAAAGATGGTTCAGTGAACCCTCTGCCAGGCACTTAACTGTGAATTTCAGAGGAATCATGTAGGCATAGGAGTAGACGTAGAGCAACAGATTAACAGGCCAGCATGAACATATTCCATACCAAAATAACTATGGAACTGTCAAAAAGTCTTCTTCAGGAAGTGACACAATTTAATCCATGATGAGAAATGATGGTTACTGTTGTCAACTTAGATGGGTCCATCATCACAGATCATTTGGTTGTAAATGCAAGAGATGTGTGTGTGTGTGTGTGTGTGTGTGTGGGGGGGGGGGAAGATGTTAGTAAAGTGCATACATCTTAGTGGTCATACCAGTTGAGCACAAAATAAATAGCAGTAGACATACAGTTATCCTAAGCTATAACTTAATGCCAATCTGTTAAAAGTAACATATAGTCAAATACTATAAGGATGATAAATACATCATTGTACAACAATAATTAACAGGTGCAAATTGGTGGTAATTCATTACTAAAGACATACATTATAAAATAGAAGTATATGAAGGTAACACAGTACTTTCAAACAATGGAAAATCCAGGGTGGAATGTAACAATATTATGAAAAGGGAAGTTGCACAGTCTCAGGCAACTGAAACCACACTGCAAGCAGAAGCAACAATGCATGATGGGAGCGGCGACTGGGTGGGGATAAGGAGGAGGCTGTAGCTGGGAGGGGGAGGGATAGTATGGTGGGGGCGGCAGACAGTGAAGCCGCCTCCCTTTACACTAACATTACTAGTGCTCAAGGCCTTACCACTTTTGAACACTGCCTTTCCCAATGCCCGACGGATTCCAAACCAACAACCTCCTTCTTAGCTGCTATGACCAACTATATCATCACCCGCAATTACTTCTCCTTTGAAGGCATTACCCACAAACCAATCCAGGGTACTGCTACGGGCAACAGCATGGCATCATCCTATGCCAACCTACCCATGAGCCATCTAGAGGAATCATTCCTAATCACCCAGAATCCTAAACCCCTCACCTGATTCAGACTCACTGATGACATCTTTGTGATCTAGATTGAGGGTGAGGACGCCCTATCCACATTCCTCCAGAACCTCAACCACTTTTCCCCCATTTGCTTCATCTGGTCCTACTCAACAAAACAGGCTACCTTCCTATATGTTGACCGCCACCTACAATTCCATTAGAAGTCAATTACAGAAAATATACTGCATTCTTGTACTGGGGGAGACGTTATTGTTATTGCGTTGTTCCCTTTAGGCTTAATGTATCTGTGGCTGAATTCATTCAAGCATTAGACTTTGTACCAGGAAAAGAACTTCTGAATAAATTGATTGTATACGTAGATGATATTCTAGTAATGGGGAAAAGTTGGAAGGAACACATTAGTGCACTGCATGAGGTATGTCATAGACTGAGATTAGAAAAGTGTAAATTTGGGGTTAAGGAATTAAAATTTCTGGGGCATACAGTTTCAGAAAAAGAGATATTACCAGAAAAAGATAAGTTAGAAGCCATACCAAAATTTCCAGTACCAAAAACCAAAAAGCAATTAAAGTCATTTTTCGGGATCTGTGAGTATTACTGGAAATTTCAGAGTACACAAGTTTTAAATGCACCTAGTTTGAACAAATTACTGAAAAAGAACACTATCTGGGTTTGGAATAAAGACTGCCAAGAGGCTTTTGACAGTATAAAGGAATAACTATGTAACAGTAAGATCTTGTACCGACCTCATTTGTCAGAACCCTTTTGTATTATGACTGAAAGCAGTGACTATGGACTTGGGTCTCATCTTTTCCAGGAAAAGGTTGTGGATGGAGTAATAGAGCACAGGTCCATAGCATTTGCCAGTAGACCATTGCAAAAGCATGAGAAATCATAAACTGTTACTGAGAAGGAGTTATTAGCAATACACTGGGCGTTCACAAAATTTAAAAATTACCTGTAGAGACTCAAAGTAATAGTATATACTGATCACAAGGCCTTAATATACATACAAGAGTGTACCTTGCACCATGGTAGGATAACTAGATGGGCATTCTATCTTCAACAATTTGATTATTCCATAAGACATCTAGATTACCAGTGGGGGGTGAAGATTAGAAGAACAATAGTGAATATGAGAAAGAACTCAGAATAATGTATTTAAAACGGGTAAAAGATGAGAATGAGATTAGGAAAATTTGTAACGACATTCGCAGATACCAAAATCACGGTTCAAATTGGAAATTAGTCAAAAGCTATTTAGGAAAGAAAGGATATGAAAAAGTAGATCAATATTAAAAAGTACATAAGGGCATTCTATTTAGGAGGTGGAGTGTGGACAGTGATTTGTGGAGGCTGTGCTGGCCAGAGCAATATATTGAGGTTTTAATTAAATATGTATATGAAAGTTTTGGACATTGTGGGGCACAAAAGTGTGTGCAAAAGATCCAGGAAAATGTATATTTTTATAATATCACTAGAAGGGTAAGAAAACAACTATCTTCCTGTGATCGGTGCCAGAGAGTTAAGGTTAATAATCAAAACTGCAGGGGACCCACGCAAAATATTTTGCCAAAGGAACAATTACAACTTGTAGCTGTAGATTTATATGGTTCATTGCCTAAAGCCAAAGGTGGATTTTATTATATTTTTGTAATGGTAGATTTTTTTCAAAATTTATTAAACTTTACCCTTTAAAAAAAAAAGCCACAAGCAACAACATCATCTTAAAAATCAGGAAAGATTATTTTGTCAAAGTAGGGATACCAAAAAGCATAGTTTCAGATAATGGAGCCCAGTTCACATCCAAACTGTGGAAAACATTTACTGAGGATGAGGGCATTAATCATGTGTTAATATCAGCGTACCATCCATCTTCTAACCCCTGATTAAGGCGGCCGACACATCTCCAACCACATCGGCCCTCACCCTGTTTTGAGCAACTATCGCTCTACGCCCATAGATGGTCGCCGTCCGGCAGAGCTCCTTCATGGCCAACAGCCACGGACCCTGCTCCATTTGCTGATGCCATCCTCTTCCCGCCTCCACTCACGGCCCTCGCAGCAGTACGCCCCTGGCACGGCCGTGTGGGCCCGTGAGTATGGGCGCAAGGTGGGTTGGGCACCCGCCACAGTTGTTGCAGCCCATGGGCGGCTTGTGACGTCGGTGCAGACATCGACAAGCTTGTAGAGCCACCACCATAATCAGCTCCAGCCGTGTGCCGCCAGGGGACTCACTCTGCCGCCTCTGTCCCTACCTCCTTCCGGTACGGACGTGGTCCTCGAGTCACCGTTCCTGTCCCCGGCTGCCGTCTGCCCGCCGGCCTGCCGCCGGCCCTCTCCACCTCCTGGTGGATCGGCAGCTCCCTCCCCCGCCCTCGACTCTGGATCGGCTGCCATGGATACCTCGGGTGTCCCTTCCTCCCCGCCAATAGCGGTTGATGAGCACTGCTCTTCTTCCCGTTGCCGCCTGCCTAGGAACCGTCCGGGGCGTTGCCTACCCTACGCACAAGTTTCAGGGGGGAGGGATCTGGGACCGCGCGCCGCGGAATTTCAATCCCCGCCATGTAGGGAAGCATCCTACTCATGCCGTAGTAAATTCACATCAGTCTTTCCATTGTGTGCCAGCCAGTCTGCTGCAACTAGCTCTGACGTCATAAATGTTGCGCAATACTTTAAAAATCAAGCAAGTAACCTAAAACATTTCTAGCATGTCAGGAGTAATACTAAAACAACATGTGTTGAATATCAGTTCGATAACTTTAGCCATTTTCGAAATTTGGACGTTTTTCTGTAAAAATCGTTGGCGCAACAGAAAAGAGCTAGAAAATAAAAAGTTTATAATTAGATTCATCTTTCATAATAATTTAATAAAAACAGTACTTTGGGTTTCACAAATTAAAATTTTAGTGGAAATTCATGATTTTCTGGTTTTCGTCTTAAAACTCAAGGAAGCAAGATAGATTAAGTAGGCTAATAAATAAGGCTAGGATGTTTATATTTAAGTAGGTTGGAGATCTGCTATAACTATGAAGATGTGAAAAGTTTCATTTGAATACCTATAAAAGTATAGCAATAGCGTATCCCCAAAGGGCCAGTTCAGAGCTCGTCTACTGCGTGCTGTGTAATTAAATTAATTCTCTCGCCCAAAATATTTAACTTAGCCACGTCAAAATTTTATTATCAATACTTACCTGAGTGCTGAATGCACTTAAATTAAGAGCTTCATCGGCCATAAGCAAAAGAAGCTATGATTTATTCAATAACTTAAAGTGGTGCGTTACTACTCCAGCGGCTAGTCGGGAGAGCCGATTTGATCAGGCGTTCCCTTAGCCGTCCGCACCGCGGCTTTTGTATATAAGAACGCTGCGTGAGGAAGAAAGGCCCCAGTTCTCTCCAGACACTGAATAGCACGTCATCTGTGTCGGGAATCGTGTCGCGTCGCGTCTGTATCATTGCTACAAATGGCCTCGGATGCCGTATTAAGTTACTCGGGATACACGTAACCATGAAATCATTTTTGAGTGAAGTGTTAATTCTGGGATGATTTTAATTATTATTTTCATGTGCCATCGCGGGACAGACATTCTACCATTATTTTGCGTGGCGTTTGATGAACATTATCATCAAATTATGGCGAGCATTCATTTAAACAGTTAATTCGGACAATTATAGTGGCATCAGCGCATTAGACTCTGAACTGCTCTGTTAGTTAGGTTGTGCGGATTCTTTTGTTTTTCATCTGTGACTTTCAGAATATACTCAACTATTTTAGAAAATCGTTTTTGATTATAAATCCCGGACAATCTCCGAATTCCTCAGAGCTATAAGCTGTAACTATAAGTGTATTCTCAGATGAAGTGGGCACTAGGAATTCTAATTACAGGCTTCACGTTTTCCTAATCACTTTCTGGTTGCCAATATTGTAGTTAGAGAGCCAGTGTTGAGAACGGCAAACAACAGCAAAAATAATAGGAACATTTATATAACAATTAATTCTATCCGCCGCCCCACATATGGTGCATCGGCCGGGAAATGAAGTGTTTCTTCTACAAACATTTCTAACAACAATAATTTCACCACCGCCCCACATATGGTGCACTGGCCGGGAAATGCAGTGTTTCTCCACCCAAACATTTATAGAACAGTAAGTAAATTTTCAATCCGCCGCCCCACATATGGTGCATCGGCCGGGAAACAGAAATCGAACTGAGTAAAAGTGAAAGTGATTTTTAAATATTTGGATTCGCGAGTGAAATGCGAAACGCAGCTGAGTAATAGAACAGTGAAAGTGCTACCGGCATCGCGAGAAGCCAGTTTCGCCTCATCGCAGTCGTCTGCCGGAGCAGCCGGAGCCGTGCCTGCAGTTGCGGACCACGCAAACTCACAGCAGCCATCGGAGTGCCGTCTGCAGTTCAACGTGCCACGTCGCATCAGTAATCCTGGTACGCCGCGCCGGCAACGCCGTACGTTGTGCAGAAGGAACTAAGTTAAGTGAAAAGCTGTTAATTTTACTAACCTGCACTAAAAGACTGTCGGCGATGGAACCGCCAAAAGAAACTGAAGTTAAACTTAAATCAGAACCTATGTCTGTTGAGGGAACTGTAAATCCAGACAATGGTTCAAGTGTAAATATGCATGAAAGTAGTAATATTAAAGTGAAATATGAAGTATTGTCTCCTGACAATAGTGTGAATAGGGGCAATGATTCAATGATAGAGACCCCTGTAGTAAAGCAGAAATCAGAAATTGTTAATTTATTGGATGATAGTTTATCTGATGAATTAAAAACAAAACAGCCATCAGAGGCGGTAGAGTTTAAAAAGGATAAGTTAGATATAACTGATCAATCAGAAGTTTCATTTAGTTTTGATGATTCTGGTGTTGGAGCTAGTTTTTCATCACCTGAGTGTGATAAAAAGCCAGCTAGTGAGCAACCCAAAGATGCTGGGGCTATTGATTTGAATGATATATTACAAGCAATAGCTGCCAGTAATGCTCAAATGACAGCTGAATTAAAGTCTGACATAAGTGAACAGGTCAAAAGCAGTCATGCTGAATTAAAATCTGATATAATTGAGGTAAATAACAGGATTGTGGCAAGCCAAACTAATTTTAATAAACGATTGGAGGTAATGGACGATACCTTCAAGGTTGGTTGCAATAAGTTGAAAGAGGATCTAGACAGTTTGAATTATAAAATTGATTACAATCATGAGGATATTAAGAAAAAGGTTGCTCAACAATTTTCTGAAATGTATAAAACAGTAAAATCCGAAGTTGCTGAGGTTCGCAAAGACTTCCAAATGGAAGATGCGAAGCTGGAGCTCAAGTTAACAGAAAAGATCGAGGCGGAATCTGAACTGTGCTCAGATAGGTTTAAAGATGTTAATATAAAAATAAACATATGTCAAGCAGACGTAGATGCAATCAAAACTGATACTACTCATATTGTACAAAGAGTAGATAATGTTGAAATGAGAGTAGAAAATATCAGTACTAACATTGCTAACATTGAGAGTAAAGTAGCTTCAGTAACTTCTGGTAATGTTAGTATACAACAAGTTGTAGCTGCAAACGCCGCTTTTATCGGGTGTCGGCAGTTCTTGCGGTTCGATCCAGATAAAAATATCCACCCGCTAGATTTCTGGAACGATTTTGAAGATGTGATTCCACCAACTTGGTCTGAACGAGAGAAAATCTCATTTATTAAAAGCCATTTAGCAGGTGACGCCATGCGTTGGTCAGCTGATGTTATGTTGAAGTGTAAAACATTAGCAGAATTTAAAACAGCTTTCATTAATGAGTATTGGTCTAGCAATAAGCAAAATTAAGTGTTGAGAGAATTTTGGAGTGGAAAACGCTTTAATGCAGGCAAGGAATCTATTAAAGAGTTTGCTAGGTCATGGATCTCACGTTTTTCACATTTGGCCGAAAAGTTAAAACCTGAAATGATAATACTAGGTCTTGAAGCCAAACTGCCATGGTATTGGCAAACTAGAATTATATCTGCCCCTAGAGACAATCTGGATCGTTTCATTGAATATTTGGAACGTGTAGAACGTGTTGCTGCCAATGAGGAGCAAGCACGTAATAACAGAAATGCTAATAACAATAGTAGTAATTTTAGGAACGAGCAGAATGGCAATGTAAACATCAGAACAGTAGGTGTTCGCCATCCTAAGAGAGGTAGGAATTGGAGAAATAATTATCAGAACCAACAATGGCATCTGAGTGATAATAATTTTGTTCCAAACAAAATTATGCATGTAAACAACAGTACGGAAAGCAATGCTATGCCAGTTAACTATAATGAAAATAAAGGAAACAGTAGTAGGCCGAGGCAGGAAAACTAGTTCCCGTCTATGAGGACACTGGTGCTCACCAGGCGGTTACTTTTCCTAAGCCAGTAGTTACGGGAATTGGTAAGCCAAATCAGAATACTCAAACTGAACAGGTGGATGTAGTGTCGGTAGCATCTAAGGATACAACAGAAATATTAGATCACTCACAGTATTTGATAGATACCGTGTTAGAGACGCTTTCTAAGTGGGAAGAGAAAGAGAAGGAGCAGCAGTGTAACAGTAGGGAAGAGCTACAAAATACTGAATTGTCAGGTGAAGAAGCAGAAGAAATTCATGCTTATATTTACGATGAGGATGATGTGCTCTTATCTAAAGTGCCTGTGCAGGATGTTGATAATGTACTAATAGATTTAGGACAGGAGATAAGTGAGAATGTTGAGGGTAGCCTGTTGGGGGTCGATGAACCCAGTAGCTGTGACCAGTTGTCACTTGAGAAGGAAACCGACGATAATGGTGAAAGTGTTTTAGCTGTAACTAGTGTTATGCCCGGTCTGGAGGCACAGAATCGCTCAGACTACAGTAATTTGGGTTATGTTCAGCAAACTAAATGTAATGAAGTCGTGCGGTGTTTCGATTTGAAATTAATAGACCGACTGGAAAAGGCAGCTGAAAATGTAATTCAGGAAACCCCTACACACTTTGACCTAAATGTAATGAAGACAGATGTCGATCACTTTAGTTGGAGACAAATCCAAAAGGAACTATTGGATGAATTTGAGGAACCGCCTGTACAAACTAGAATAAGCCACCCTATAATAATAGTGAATATGTTGAGTATCAATGTACATTGTCTCTTAGACAGTGGAAGTGAGGTGAGTGCGATATCTCAGTCCTTCTTTGATGCATTACCAGGTAAAGACAAGCTTACAGTAATGAGGGTATCAGGCCTAAGAATAATTGGTGCTACTGGCAAGGTGTCAAAAATGGTAAAGCAAGAAGCTTTGCTGCCCTTTAACATTAATGGTAATTTAATTGATCATCCATGCTTAATTGTAAACAATCTCAGTATTGAGGTTTTAATTGGCATAGATTTCTTGTCAAAATATCAGTGTTTTGTTGACTTTGAAAGAAGCCAGTTAAAAATGGTCTTGCCAATAACCGGAGTAATTACAGTACCTTTTAGTGATAAACATGTAGTAACTAATGATGAAACTTGGGAGCTGCCTACACAAGTTCTGAAAAATAGGAGATATTGGGACAAAGGTGTTAATCTTAGTAAAAGTAAGCTAAACACAGAAGAAGAAGCAATTATTTTGCACAAAATAGAAGCTAAATTGCAGGAAATCGATAACATTTCAGTTAATCAGAAGGAAGAACTGAGGCAGGCTTTAAAAAGGCATCATAAGGTATTTTCAGATTGACGTAGCGTGGTCAAAGGTTATGAATGAATTCTGTAGGGAGGAGGTTGTTCTGTAACCTCTACACAGTGTGGCAGCTGTGCAGTCCCAGCTGTGTGAGATCTTCTTTCCATTTCAGGTCTCACTCATTCTTCATCTTTTCTATCCACCTAAAATTTCGACCCTTTCTTTCCAATACATTAAATTTTCTGAAACCAGTGAATGCTGTAGGGAGGAGGTTGTTCTGTAACCTCTACACAGTGTGGTAGCTGCGCAGTCCCAGCTGTGTGAGATCTTCTTTCCCATTTCAGATCTCACTCACTCTCTTCATCTTTTCCTATCCACAAAAAATTTAGACCTCTTCTTTCCAACACCTTAAATTTTCCGTTATGGTTATCAATCCAATAATTAAGCTAATGAATGCTGTAGGGAGGAAGTTGTTCTGTAACCTCTACACAGTGTGGCAGCTGTGCAGTCCCAGCTGTGTGAGATCTTCTTTCCTTTTCAGGTCTCACTCACTCTTCATCTTTCCTATCTACAAAAATTTTGACCCCTTCTTTCCATTACGAAAATTTTCCATCATGGCTATCAAGCCATGAGTTCTGGAACCATTCTATCCACCGATTAGTGAAAAAAAAAACCTAATGTGACAAACCTAACAGTGACATAAACAACAGAGAAGTATGATGTAATTAAGATAAAATGTATTTTAGTAACAAGTATGTATAGAACCCTGGTAATATTGTAAGTACAAAGTGTTGCTTTATTGGAAATGGTTCACCAACAGTAATTTAAAAAGATATACTAATTCGTGTACAAGCAGGATCTGAAGTGGTAGTGAAACCTAGTGTATGCATTAGAGCTAACTAAGAAATAGTAAGAGAGAGTGCTTAGTGTTATGAAAAATATGCGGACAAGTTGTAAGAATGAACTCACCTTGTGTAGCAAGGAATGGCAGTGTAATAGAATTGAACAGTGTTTGTGGTTGAGACGTGAAGGACACGTCCTTGAAATATGTATAAGGTTGGAGCTGGCCGTTATTTGGTGTAGTGTGTGACAGGATACACCTACACGTATTGAGGTTATGAGTTGGAGGCGTGAATGCGACCATAGGTACCCTTATGTTAGATGAGGCAGAGTAGCTCTTGGTGTCCTAGAGGTTTAAGGAATTTAGCATTACGCTCGTCCATAATTACTTAATGCACTTTAGTGGTAGGTCGAGAGAGACTACCTGTGGTTTCAGCGTCCGATCGAGTGGAAATGGATTGCCACGTGAGCAAACTGATCAGCTGCAATACACTATAGATATGAAATAAATGTGCTATCCTGTGCTTTAAATTTTAATGGAGTGAGTATTACATAAGTTCATACACTAGCAAAGTAAGTAAAATCATAATGGCAGATGTGAAACATTATTTATAGCTCAGCATAAATACACTTTGATGAATTAAGTACCTAATTGCAGATGTGGAACTGACACAGCAGCAGAGGACCAATAAGTGGATTTAGTCAACTAAATGTAGTGTGTTTTGAACACTCACAACTGTACTATTACCAAAAGTTACTCACGTGTACACAGAAGCTGAGAAAACTACTAATCAAATATACTCATACTATCTCTGAGAATAAGGTAATCGAAGATGAGTCAGCTAAGTGAATAAAATACAAATGTATCAAGAATGTACCGAGCATTGGTTCAGTGTTCCGGTCCAGAAATAATAAATTCAGATTAAATACGATTCATGACTGTATGCCTTGGGCATAAATTTTCTCTAGTACGTCATTAACGGTGTTTTGAGCCATTTGTTTACCAATTTTATGACGATTAAGTAACCACGAGAGTAAAATTGAAAAAGTTCTGTTAACTTTGTTCCAGCAACATATTGAAGGATAAAATGTATATATCCCCATTTCATTGTGACCCACCCTTAGATATTAAGTGAACAGAGTCTAAGGCACTCTTTTTGTTTGTTCTACAGGACAAACCAGATAATGGCAGCCTGGTAGCTGTGTGAAAGCGTGGAGTGACTTGGACGCAACTCACAGTGACCCCTCCCCTTTCCCCATGTAATTTAGAGTGATCGTGAAGGACACACACCATAGCAACTTCCCCTCCTCTACCCTTGTGAATGGAAGTGTAGGACGCCAGCCAAAGCGGCTACAACCACGTGTGTAAAAATTATTTGTGAAATTTTCTTTCAGGTTTAGAAAAGACTGCTAAGATATAATCATCTGTTTATGTATCATGTTATTTTCTTTGAATTTGTGTATGTAAAAATGTATTTAATGGATTTAAGATTTTCACAATTTTACATATTTTTATGTGTTTGTTTGTCTAAGGCAATATGTATGCCAAAGTGTTTCATTGACTTTGCTTAAATTTTGAGTAATAATGTTACTTAAGAGGCAGTGAACATGCCCGCAATTTAGATAATTAATGTAGGTAATCAGTTTTCTTTTAATGTTTCTACATGTTTACATTTCAATTTTAATTTTCATAGGAAGTTAAGCTGTACTCTTGCTTCCCTTTTTGTAATTAAATTTTTTTTTCATTCATTAACATTCATAAACAAAAAATTTAAGTAGAGGGTGATGTAGGGAAGCAGCCTACTCATGCCGTAGTAAATTCACATCAGTCTTTCCATTGTGTGCCAGCCAGTCCACTGCAGCTAGCTCTGACGTCATAAATGTTGCGCAATACTTTAAAAATCAAGCAAATAACCTAAAACATTTCTAGCGTGTCAGGAGTAATACCAAAACAACATGTGTTGAATACCAGTTCGATAACTTTAGCCATTTTCGAAATTTGGACGTTTTTCTGTAAAAATCATTGGCGCAACAGAAAATAGCTAGAAAATAAAAAATTTATAATTAGATTCATCTTTCATAATAATTTAATAAAAACAGTACTTTGGGTTTCACAAATTAAAATTTTAGTGGAAATTCATGATTTTCTGGTTTTCGTCTTAAAACTTAAGGAAGCAAGATAGATTAAGTAGGCTAATAAATAAGGCTAGGATGTTTATATTTAAGTAGGTTGGAGATCTGCTATAACTATGAAGATGTGAAAAGTTTCATTTGAATACCTATTAAAGTATAGCGATAGCGTATCCCCAAAGGGCCAGTTCAGAGTTCGTCTACTGCGTGCTGTGTAATTAAATTAATTCTCTCGCCCAAAATATTTAACTTAGCCACATCAAAATTTTATTATCAATACTTACCTGAGTGCTGAATGCACTTAAATTAAGAGCTTCATCGGCCATAAGCAAAAGAAGCTATGATTTATTCAATAACTTAAAGTGGTGCGTTACTACTCCAGCGGCTAGTCGGGAGAGCCGATTTGATCAGGCGTTCCCTTAGCCGTCCGCACCGCGGCTTTATATATAAGAATGCTGTGCGAGGAAGAAAGGCCCCAGTTCTCTCCAAACGCTGAATAGCACGTCATCTGTGTCGGGAATCGCGTCGCGTAGGTATCATTGCTACAAACGGCCTAACCATGAAATCATTTTCGAGTGAAGTGTTAATTCTGGGATGATTTTAATTATTATTTTCACGTGTCGTCGCGGGACAGACATTCTACCATTATTTTGCGTGGCGTTTGATGAACATTATCATCAAATTATGGCGAGCATTCATTTAAACAGTTAATTCGGACAATTATAGTGGCATCAGCGCATTAGACTCTGAACTGCTCTGTTAGTTAGGTTGTGCGGATTCTTTTGTTTTTCATCTGTGACTTTCAGAATATACTCAACTATTTTAGAAAATCGTTTTTGATTATAAATCCCGGACAATCTCCTAATTCCTCAGAGCTATAAGCTGTAACTATGTAACTATAAGTGTATTCTCAGATGAAGTGGGCACTAGGAATTCTAATTACAGGCTTCACGTTTTACTAATCACTTTCTGGTTGCCAATATTGTAGTTAGAGAGCCAGTGTTGAGAACGGCAAACAACAGCAAAAAATAATAGGAACATTTATATAACAATTAATTCTATCCGCCGCCCCACAGCCAGACTTCATGGATACTGAAGACCCATAGAGGTCTCTGTACCATCGCGCCGTAAGCTGTGGCGGCGTGTGCCTCCTAGCCCGCATTTAGAGTGAGGGCGCCACAATGGAACACGTGGTTGCAGCGGCCAATAGCGGCATCCCCGATCGACTACTTAAGAGCCTGCCTGTCACTCAGCCTGCCAGCCTAACCTTGCGTGCATCTCAGGACGTATCGCCTAGCATTAGACAGTGTATTGACTTTCGTGTTGCTTTACGAGTGGACGTGGTTGTCTTGTTTGGTTTGTGACTCTGTTGTCTGTTCTTGTTTTATGTCGTAAGGTCCTTCGTTGATCGTGTCCATCCTCTCCTGTTGTGTTGTTGTTCGTGGGCCACTCCGCTCCAATTATTTGATTAATTACAGTTGGTGATTAATACCATATATTTTATTAATTAAACTTGTATTGTTGTAACCAGATATACGCCTAATTATAAAATTCTAGGCACCTGTTACAAATTCTGTCAATCAAAACCTGTTTCGTTTTACCTTCTTACCTTCAATTATTGTTAGGAATGTGAGTCATTGAGTAATTAGCATGTGTTAATTAATTTTGTGAAGTTCATTATTGTACTCATATTTGGATGGAATTTTCACATTTATAAACATTTTTACATTATAAATTTCACACATTATTCAATTCTGTAATTAGAACATCTTAGCTTTGGAACTTTCAATTGGAAATACAATTAAAAATATGTTGTCATTATTAAGTAATAACGGTCCAAGTGACCATCTATTAATTAGAATACATAAATAGGGAGGCAGCAAGGCTGCTGGGTCGGGCAGTTTGAGCTGACATCTCAAAGTGTAACCTGTGTTAGTTACTTGAATATTATTTCACTAAGATTTAAAGTTGTGAAACGTATGTTTCTTGATTTGTGAACCAGTCAGTCATTTTATGAAGACATACCGTACAACTCGGCCTCTTTGAAATTTATCATTATGAATTTGATCAGCTGTTATGAACAGAAGAATACATGTTTAAAAACTGGAACCGATCACTTTCACTGTAAACCACACACTTCAAAAAGATCCCGGCAATCTACGAATATTTCAGTTATGTGGAGAAAAATTCGTTTTTTACCTTCTACTTATGATTCTAGATAACATAAGATGACATGCACTTTCGATAAGTCAGTTCATCTGCCTTCGGAGTTTTTAGGATTACCTTACCAATGAGTAGATAATAATTAAGTAGAAGTGTTAAAAACAGTAATTAAATTACAAATGTTGATTTACTACGAATTAGATTATGCACAGGACAATGGTTACTTCTGAAAATTCACAAAAAAGTACATTTATTTGCATTAATTGACACTAAAATTCAGGATGATCTATTCTTTGGCAGTAAATGTGAATCACAAATGCTGATTTTCTATTAAATAAGTTTCCACGACACTCATACCAGTAACTTAAAAAATTTTCAAAAATGTAGTCTTGCAACCAGCTATAAATTCTCAAAAATGACTTGTTTCTCACATAATTATATAATGAAATTAGGAAATGATTGTTTTGAATGAATGAGGATAGGCCTATTATTCCCAAAAATTTTAATAAAGCACAGTTGACAATAACAGTACAGGTTTATCGAGGCACCCGCGAGTGTTCAAAATTTCACAATATACTACAAATGGAACAAATATTGATACAATCAGTGAAAGATTATGCAGGAACAGTGCAAACAGTAAAACATGGGAACTGAGGATTTCAAATCAGCAGATGAATGTGGCACACACAGCCTCACACAAAGGAAAATTCCAAAGTCAGCTTTTACATATAAATAAATGTGCAAATTGCACAGATTTTTTACTTAGCTGAGGAGAAAGTAAACTGGCGTTTAGGGATTGGAGCATGGAAAGTCAGATCCCTTAATCAGGTTGGTAGGTTAGAAAATTTAAAAAGGGAAATGGATAGATTAAAGTCAGATATGGTGGGAATTAGTGAAGTTCGGTGGCAGGAGGAACAAGACTTCTGGTCAGGTGAATGCAGGGTTATAAATACAAAATCAAATAGGTGTCATGCAGGAGTAGGTTTCATAATGAATAGGAAAACAGAAATGCGGGTAAGCTACTACAAACAGCATAGTGAACGCATTATTGTGGCCAAGATAGACACGAAGCCCATGCCTACCACAGTATCACAAGTTTATATGCCAACTGCCTCTGCAGATGACGAAGAGATTGATGAAATGTATGATGAGATAAAAGAAATTATTCAGATAGTGAAGGGAGATGAAAATTTAACAGTCATGGGGGACTGGAATTCGACAGTAGGAAAAGGAAGAGAAGGAAATGTAGTAGGTGAATGTGGAATGGGAATAAGGAATGAAAGAGGAAGCCGCCTGGTACAATTCTGCACAGAGTGTAACTTAATCATAGCTAACACTTGGTTCAAGAATCATGAAAGACATGGAACAAGCCTGGAGATACTAAAAGGTTTCAGATAGATTATATAATGGTAAGACAGAGATTTAGGAACCAGGTTTTAAATTGTAAGACATTTCCAGGGGCAGATGTGGACTCTGACCACAATCTATTGGTTATGAACTGTAGATTAAAATTGAAGGAACTGCAAAAAGGTGGGAATTTGAGGAGATGGAACCTGGATAAACTGAAACAACCAGAGGTTGTACAGAGTTTCGGGGAGAACATTAGGGAACGATTGACAGGAATGGGGGAAAGAAATACAGTAGAAGAAGAATGAGTAGCTTTGAGGGATGAAATAGTGAAGGCAGCAGACTATCAAGTAGGTAAAAAGATGAGGGCTAATAGAAATCCTTGGGTAACAGAAGAGATATTGAATTTAACTGATGAAAGGAGAAAATATAAAAATGCAGTAAAGGAATACAAACATCTCAAAAATGAGATCGACAGGAAGCGCAAAATGGCTAAGCATGGATGGCTAGCTAGGACAATTTTAAGGGTGTACTAGGGGTAAATTAGAAACTGCCTACAGGAAAATTAAAGAGACCTTTGGAGAAAAGAGAACCACTTGCATCAATATCAAGAGCTCAGATGGAAATCCAGTTCTAAGCAAATAAGGGAAAGCAGAAAGGTGGAAGGAGTATATAGAGGGTCTATAGAAGGGCGATGTTCTTGAGGACAATATTATGGAAATGGAAGAGAATCTAGATGAAGATTAAATGGGAGATACGATACTGCGTGAAGAGTTTGACAGAGCACTGAAAGACCTGAGTCAGAACAAGGCCCCCAGAGTAGACAACATTCCATTAGACTTTTGACAGCCTTGGGAGAGCCAGTCCTCAGAAAACTCTACCATCTGGTGAGCAAGATGTATGAGACAGGTGAAATACCCTCAGACTTCAAGAAGAATATAATAATTCCAATCCCAAAGAAAGCAGGTGTTGACAGATGTGAAAATTACCGAACTATCAATTTAATAAGCCA
This sequence comes from Schistocerca americana, assembly GCF_021461395.2. Taxonomy (NCBI): domain Eukaryota; kingdom Metazoa; phylum Arthropoda; class Insecta; order Orthoptera; family Acrididae; genus Schistocerca; species Schistocerca americana. The sequence goes on from NC_060121.1 coordinate 41,668,898, forward strand.
CAGCTGTAAAATACTAACACGAATTCTTTACAGACAAATGGGAAAACTGGTAGAATTTGACCTTGATTGTCGAAGTAGAGAGGATAGAAAATGTAGACTGGCAATGGCAAGGAAAGCATTTCTGAAGAAGAGAAATTTGTTAACATCGAGTATAGATTTAAGTGTCAGGAAGACATTTCTGAAAGTATTGGTATGGAGTGTTGCCATGTATGGAAGTGAAACATGGACGATAAATAGTTTGGACAAGAAGAGAATAGAAGCTCTCGAAATGTGGTGCTACAGAAGAATGCTGAAGATTAGATGGGTAGATCACATAACTAATGAGGAGGTATTGAATGGGATTGGGGAGAAGAGGAGTTTGTGGCACAACTTGACTAGAAGAAGGGATCGGTTGGTAGGACATGTTCTGAGGCATCAAGGGATCACCAATTTAGTATTGGAGGGCAGCATGGAGGGTAAAAATCGTAGAGGGAGACCAAGAGATGAATACACCTAAACAGATTCAGAAGGATGTAGGTTGCAGTAGGTACTGGGAGATGAAGAAGCTTGCACAGGATAGAGTAGCATGGAGAACTGCATCAAACCAGTCTCTGGACTGAAGACCACAACAACAACAATCTTGGAAGTAGGTCCTACTTATGTATTAGATATCTTAATACTAAGTTACGTTAATGAGACTTTAAGATATTCTAATGTATTAGCAGGTATCAACGTTTTCCTTAACCATGCTCTAGTTATGTAGGTTTTCTTTCAAAAATTGTGTGCAGTCACAGCCTCTGTACTGGTGTACTCTGACTGGTATGCTGTTAATACGGCAGTATGAAAACGGCTGGGGCAGCTTCATGCTCTGTAGTGAAACACGTGTGTAGAAAATGATAAAGAAGTGTCAAGAAATAGGTTGCTCTTAATGTTTTCCATAAATTTACAGATAATCTTGTGCATCTTCAGCACACTTCTGAATATCTAAGATTCTCAGTCATTGAAAATACACTTCCAATGCTCATTGATAGCTGTAGGGCCTATTGTTGAGTTGTGACGTGCTGACCCGCACAAATAATGTCATCAGTACTATTTATCTTGTCAGGAGCAGGATGACCCATATGTGGCCAATAATGGAGCTCAGTTTCTGCACTTCCTGATTCTTTAACTCTCTTTAATCATTGCCCAACAGTAAGCCTAAAAACTGCATCATTACCATATGAATTTTATGTTGTGGAGCTGTGTTTAAATGTTGACATGGTGGTAGTTTTGTAATCTTTCTATATGTATTGCCATATGATAAATAAATAAATAAATACACATATAACCACATGGCACACAAACGTTTATGGGTGTTCACCACAGTTTCTTTTCAGTAAGCAAGAATCTGATTACAGCACGATGCCATTCTGATGGTTCACTACAGCTCTGCCATCTGTCAGACCTTTTCAAATCTTTGCACATGCACAAGGAAACATCAGATCTGAAGTGCCTAAATGGATGTTTTCAACAACTGCAAATGAAATAATTGGGGGATTCTATACTAAAGATCTTCATACTATGTAGAAGGTTTAAGTTTGATGTACACATATAATAATTGGTTTCCATTCACAACAATAAACTGAGTTGTTACAGCATCATACACTCTGCACCATTTCATACATGCATTCATGAATGGAAGTATATTTTTTCCAATGGCAACATTAGAACGATTGGACGGGTTTCATATATATCAAGGGTCAACTGCCATTATTGGCACCAAGTGTCAATCCCCTGGAGATTTTCTTGCCTTTCACTTCAATTTTCTAGCATTGTGACTTCTCTATATATAACTGAATCACCTGTGAACAGCTTCATGGAACTTCTGAAACTATTCAATAGATGGTTTAGGCACATTGTGAACAGTAACAGTCCTACAACACTCCCTTTGAGTACACCCAAAGATACTTTTACAGCAGAAGATTTCTACATCACGGGTGATATGCTGTGTCCTATTTGCTGTCAAATCTTCAGTCCAAACCCAAAGCTGAGCTGCTATTCTGTACAAATGTATTTATTTCATTAGGTCACAGTGCAGAACCATGTTGCATGCCTTCCAGAAATGGAGAGACATTGTATCAACTTAAGCAGAAGTATCCACTGCCATGTCATGGACAAACATAATGAGTCAGATTTCACAAGATTACTGTTTGCAGAATCCAGATTAATTTCTGTAGAAGTGATTTGTGGTCTCAAGAAAGATCATAATACATTAGTGCAGCATCCGTCCTATCCATCTCTGACATCAGCATCTCACATGACAGAACAGAGATGCGGGATGCCTTCATCACAGTGAATGAAACCGAATTAGGTGTTTATGGTACGACTGAGGCTGCTGCCGGAGGCAAATATACAGCCTCATGCCTCAGCCAACGGCCACCAGGGCCCACTATACAAGCACCATGAATCAGCAGCAGTGCCAGAGGTCGCGATCAACAAGTGTACTATTTTCTTATGCCACTCAAGTGATTGAAAGATCCTTCTGCCAACTGGCCCTACAAGACACCACACTGCTGGCCAGAAGGCAGTTTGACACCCCACCTGGTCTTGAAGGGATCTGCCATCCCAGCAGCAACATCCACATGCCTCGTTTGCTGGTAGTTACAGATAGTCAGAAGTGGTAGCTTCAGACTGGGACTCAAGAGTGTCGTGTAATGGCGGTCTGACCTACCTGGACAGTTTAGTGGTAATGCTGTACTGACAACTCTCTTGTAGTTTTGTTTCCATCTTTTCTTTGATGGACTTCCTTGAGTGAGAAACTTGTGAGGAAAACATTTTACTTTTTTATTCTTCTGGTTTAAAATCCAAAGTGGGATCCACACTCTGTTTCTTGTTTAAACTGTGTTCTGTTTCGACTACTTTGCCAACATCAGCAACGTTCTTGTTTTTTTTTGTTTTTTCCCAATAAAAACAGATTGAGGACTATTGTTTGTGTTTATTGCTGGTACTGCAGATACAGCTATTAGCATAAAATGTGCTCTAAAATTCTGCAACAGATTGACATCAGTAATATAGGCCAATAGTTGTGTGCACCTATTCTGTGACCATTCTTGAAAATTGGAATGATCTGTCAATTTTTGCATCACTTGGAACATTTTCTTGCTCAAGACACCCTAGAACAAAGTATTGCTAAAATAAGAATTGTAAAGGTATCCCTTTGGGTTCAGTTGACTTTCCACTGATGAACAATTTTTGTTGATTTTCTGTCCCCGAATCACTTAAACCAATAGCTGTCCTTTTGGTTTCCATATGATGATTTAAAGGATGAATCTTGATATGATTTCCTCAGTGAAACAATTTTGGAAAATGGAATTTATTGTTTCAGCATTCTCTGTGTCATCCTCTCTTCTGCTGCGAGAATAGTCAATGAGTTACAGGATAAATGATTATTATCTGTTTACTGATTTAATACTGTGTACAACCAAAACTGCTTAGGTTTTTTCATCAGTCTGGGAAATATAATTTTACTTTTGAATTCATAGAATGCTTCATGCATAGATCTCCTTAGACTCATTTTGGTTCACAATTGGTTTAGTGCAGAGGCAGCAGGTGCTAACGTGCTACAGCACACTGTAAATATTGCACTTAGATTATGCCATTTCTCTTCGAATGTGAGCCAGAAGTAGCATTAAAAGTACACCATTTCTTTTTAAATGGATGCTGTCTCCATGAAAATTAGAAACCAGTGTCGATAACTCCATTGATGGTCAGCCGTGCTCCAACTTTTCTCCCTGCATCACTGCAGGGAAGAAGGTATGTAAACTTAGTGTAGGCTGTGGCAACTATTTGTGCTACTCCTGGACCTTTCATCACAAATGAATTTCAAAAATGTGCCACGGTAATGCCAAGAACAGTTTTTGGTTGCAACTGGAATGCACTAGCTCTAACTGGAGCCATGCAGTCTTTGCAACACATCACGAACAGCTCGAACTTAGCATAAGCCAGTGCTGTGCAGGGCTGTGCCACAGAATGCATACTATCCCTGCAGCCAGTGAAACTGTGGTGCACACATGTGCATGTTTTAGTATTGAGAAACTATTCTATAGACCTGAAAAATTATATACTGACAATGGAGAGGGAAGAATATAAACCTCATTAATTACAAGGGTTAGCATATGTTATTGTAGATCAGAAAAAGAAAATGTTAATATATAGTATTAGATAACTACAGAAGTGACCATTGAAAGATGTCATAATTAGTGTCACTTGTCATAATTTTCACATAATAGTAGGAAAAGAAAACTGCATCAAGTTACCTTCCATTAAGAATGTGGGGTGCATTCAACGACTGTGATATGATTTTCAAAATGGTGGAGCACAGCAATCAGCCGTCCTTTCCAATCAGGCTTTATTGAAGCAAATCTAGATTTTGGCTAGTGCTTAGCCATTATCAGTGCACTATAGCCATTATCAGTGCACTATTTCATAGTATCAATAATTTTATAGTATGTCAGTCCCCTGTTAACATATATTATTAGATAGCTACATAAGTGACCATGAAAAGGTATCATAAGAAGTCTTGCTTGTAATAATGTCCCCATACACTAGGGACAGAAAGCTGCATCAAGTCACCTTCCATTAGGATGCAGCTGCCTGTGTTCGACTGCACATGCTTTGATGTGATGTCATCCCTTCCAGCACTATGGGTACTATGTTGCTCACAGCACCAGGTCAGCAGTTTTCTTTGCAAGTGCGTGTAAAGTACTGAGCAAGCAAAATGGTGAATTTTGGAGATGATCTGTTAAACAGGCCCTTTTCCAGTAGAACTTTGGAGAAGAAGGTGAGTAGAAGCAGTTAGATGTCCCTTTCAAATTCCTAGAATATTTCGTATGAGTGATGCATAGTAAAAGTTACAATGCTCTCCAAAGATTTACGCGTAGAGTACAAGGAATTTTTGAGCAGCAGTTGACACATTGGTGGTGTGGTGCAGTGGCCAAGGCACTGACTGGCAATTTGTTCGCTCAGGTTGGATTCCTGCTGCAACCATCTTTTAAAAAAATTTTTAAACTTTTTTCCTTTTCTTCTTTTTTCCCTTGCAACGTTAAACTATTAATGACTGAAATTAAATATATTTACACTGTTCTGTTTACACACATACAATTAATGTATTCAATTTAGTTATGATAAGTCAAATGGCGCAGGTGGCGGGTAAAAAAAAAATTAAAAAAAAATGCATGAGGAATTTTACTATGAAGCTGTATAAAAAGAGTTGGATCTATGGGTATGAGGTCTGCAATGCTCTTCTTAGCTTTCTGTGTTTGTTATTCAGGAACAGTGAAAGAGCGGAGTGAAAGATCTAGGACATTGGGACATACCAATCACACACACACACATATATATATATCGGTTCAGAAAGTAACCTCCGATTGGTCACAGTGCGGGTTGTGGGGGGAGTAGCGATGCCATCTGTGCGTTCACGCACTCAACAGGTCAGTCGGCATCAAGCCGTGGTTGAGTGAACGTCGTACCTGCGCTAGTTTAGTTTTTGTGGCAGTTTGAAATGTGTGCTGCAATAGAAAACCCCGCCAAATGTGAAGTGCATGCTGTCATAAGGTTTTTTACAGCCAAAGGATATTCTGCAGCTATTCATCGTGAGATTTGTGCCGTGTACGGACCAAGAGTTATGAGTGAAAGAGTTGTCCGTGAATGGGTACGTTTATTTAAAAGTGGACGAGAAAACGTTCATGATGAAGAGAGGTCTGCCAACCCAAAGTTTGGTACAGATTTATTGATGACATCTTCATGATCTGGACTCACAGTGAAGAAGAACTCCAGAATTTCCTCTCCAACCTCAACTCCTTTGCATCCATCAGATTCACCTGGTCCTACTACAAATCCCATGCCACTTTCCTTGACATTGACCTCCACCTGTCCAATGGCCAACTTCACACGACCGTTCACATCAAATCCACCAACAAGCAACAGTACCTCCATTATGACAGCTGCCACCCATTCCACATCAAACGGTCCCTTCCCTACAGCCTAGGTCTTCGTGGCAAACGAATCTGCTCCAGTCCGGAATCCCTGAACCATTACACCAACAACCTGACAACAGCTTTCGCATCCCGCAACTACCCTCCCGACCTGGTACAGAAGCAAATAACCAGAGCCACTTCCTCATCCCCTCAAACCCAGAATCCTCCACAGAAGAACCACAAAAGTGTCCCACTTGTGACAGGATACTTTCCGGGACTGGACCAGACTCTGAATGTGGCTCTCCAGCAGGGATACGACTTCCTCAAATCCTGCCCTGAAATGAGATCCATCCTTCATGAAATCCTCCCCACTCCGCCAAGAGTGTCTTTCCGCTGTCCACCTAACCTTCGTAATCTGTTAGTTCATCCCTATGAAATCCCCAAACCACCTTCCCTACCCTCTGGCTTCTATCCTTGTAACCACTCCCGGTGCAAAACCTGTCCCATGCACCCTCCCACCACCACCTACTCCAGTCCTGTATCCCGGAAGGTGTACACGATCAAAGGCAGAGCCACGTGTGAAAGCACCCACGTGATTTACCAACTGACCTGCCCACACTGTGATGCATTCTATGTGGGAATGACCAGCAACAAACTGTCCATTCGCATGAATGGACACAGGCAGACAGTGTTTGTTGGTAATGAGGATCACCCTGTGGCTAAACATGCCTTGGTGCACAGCCAGCACATCTTGGCACAGTGTTACACCGTCCGGGTTATCTGGATACTTCCCGCCAACACCAACCTATCCGAACTCCGGAGATGGGAACTTGCCCTTCAGTATATCCTCTCTTCTCGTTATCCGCCAGGCCTCAATCTCCGCTAATTTCAAGTTGCCGCCACTCATACCTCACCTGTCTTTCAACAACTTCCTTGTCTCTACACTTGCGCCTCGACTGACATCTCTGCCCAAACTCTTTGTCTTTAAATATGTCTGCTTGTGTCTGTATGTGTGGATGGATATGTGTGTGTGTGCGCGCGAGTGTATACCTGTCCTTTTTTCCCCCCACGGTAAGTCTTTCCGCTCCCGGGATTGGAATGACTCCTTACCCTCTCCCTTAAAACCCACATCCTTTCGTCTTTCCCTCTCCTTCCCTCTTTCCTGATGAGGCAACCGTTGGTTGCGAAAGCTAGAATTTTGTGTGTATGTTTGTGTTTGTTTGTGTATCTATCGACCTGCCAGCGCTTTCGTTCGGTAAGTCACCTCATCTTTGTTTTTATATATATTTTTTACCACGTGGAATGATTCTCTCTATTATATTGATATCATTAATTTGAATCCAACAATTACGTTTGTTATTGTCACTGTTGCATTTCGAAATCTTTTCAGTCATCTTATTTTCCTCTTTCGGTTTTTGCCAATAGTTTCACTTTGTATTCACCTTCTCCTTTTTACCGTAATCTGCTATACTATTTTATCCCGCCTATATATACTCAATAATACGTAACCCACTTCCAAACCATGACCAAAAATTTTTTTTGCCGCTTTCAGCACTACCGCCGCTATAATATCCACTGTTTCTAGTTCACAAACAGTTCCTTTCACCTTTTAAACAACCATTTCAGCCAGTTCTAATAACTTTCGCTTTATTTCCATTTCCGTTTTTCCCATATCACTTATAATTTTTAGCCGCTTCCCACAGGTTTTAACGTCATTATTTCTTCCTCAGACAATTGTTAGAGTCATTTTCATAATCTGCCAGCACAAAACCACTCCTTTTAATATACTACATGCAGTATTTCGAAATTTTCCCGAATTTCTCCGTCCTTTAACGTGTTTTGGCGGCAACACAACCACCTAACCTTTGTGCACATCGTTGTCTACCAACCCAAGTCCAACATAGCCCAGCTGTAACCAACACCTTTTCGCCTTTTTTCATTCCAGATCTCCAGTTACTTTCCAGTTCACCTTTATCTCTCCCCATATATTTTTATTTTCATTTTCATTTCACCTCATGTTACACTTTCCACCTTCTAATACCATGTCACCCTCACAACACCCCCACAACGACCCCATTAAGTTTTATTTACATTCCCTCCGCAAACATGCTTTCGCCCTAGCCAGATTACGCTCCCATATTCTATTTTCTCAGGCTTGTCTGACATTTGGCATTACCCCCAAAGGCCTCACACTTAAAGTTCCCATCTCTGGCTGCAACCCTTCTTTCCATCAGTCCCTATACCAGTTCCAAACTGAACAATCCATTGACCTCACCCACCTAATCCTTCACCTACACAACTCAGCCAATGAACACACCCGTCAACTCCTATCCTTAATAAAAGTCCTCCTATCTTTCCTCTCCCACACCCACACCGGCTGTTCAGAGCATCCTCCTACAGGCCAACCGCAAATTAGAACAGCATGCCACCCTTCACCTCAAAAAACTATCCAATCTCCTGGTTTCCCACCTCCGGAAAGGCAACTCACTCACCCTTCACAACCTTTCCAGCAAACCTCAACCTCCTCTCATTGCACACAGACCCAGTCTCTCCCATCTACTCAATCTCCCACATCCAGCTCCACTCCCCCCAAAACCTCAAAATTCCAATCAACACAATCTGGAACCACTACACCCTAATTCAGTAGTTAACCTTTCCTCCAAACCTCTCTCCCAATCCGAAACCTCTGTCCTATCCAAAGGCCTCACCTTCAGCCCCACTCCCAGATTCAACCAAACAGCCCTCATCAAAGTTTTACTGTCCTACACTCGTACTCTCTGCTGGAAATATCATTTTGCCACGAAGAAAAATGATCCTAATCCTACACCTAATGATCCAACTCCCCAAGACACTATCCAAATTGAACCCTGCCTGGAACAGTTCCGTCCTCCGCCACAGCGGGACCCACCTCCTCTTCCTCAAAATCACCCTCTCCAAATCTTCCAGGAATTTCTAATTCCAACCTTGCCTCTCAATCCTTCTTAAAAAAACTTAATCCTACTCCCAACATCACCACTGCTGAAGCCCAGGCTATCCGTGATCTGAAGGCTGACCGGTCCATCGTCATTCTTCTGGCGGACAAGGGTTACACGACCGTGGTACTTGATCGTCGGGAGTATGTGGCTGAGGGACTGCGTCAGCTTTCAGACAACACCACATACAAAGTTTGCCAAGGTAATCCCATTCCTGATGTCCAGGCGGAGCTTCAAGGAATCCTCAGAACCTTAGGCCCCCTACAATAAGTTTCACCTGACTCCATCAACCTCCTGACCCCACCGACACCCCGCACCCCTACCTTCTACCTTCTTCCTAAAATTCACAAACCCTATCATCCCGGCCACCCCATTGTAGCTGGTTACCAAGCCCCCACAGAACGTATCTCTGCCTACGTAGATCAACACCTTCAACCCATTACGTGCAGTCTCCCATCCTTCATCAAAGACACCAACCACTTTCTCGAACGCCTGGAATCCTTACCCAATCTGTTACCCCCGGAAACCATCCTTGTAACAATTGATACCACTTCCTTATACACAAATATCCCGCACGTCCAGGGCCTCGCTGCGATGGAGCACTTCCTTTCACGCCGATCACCTGCCACCCTACCTAAAACCTCTTTCCTCATTACCTTAGCCAGCTTCATCCTGACCCACAACTTCTTCACTATTGAAGGCCAGACGTATCAACAATTAAAGGGAACAGCCATGGGTACCAGGATGGCCCCCTCGTACGCCAACCTATTCATGGGTCACCTAGAGGAAGCCTTCTTGATTACCCAGGTCTGCCAACCCTAAGTTTGGTACAGATTTATTGATGACATCTTCATGATCTGGACTCACAGTGAAGAAGAACTCCAGAATTTCCTCTCCAACCTCAACTCCTTTGGTTCCATCAGATTCACCTGGTCTTACTCCAAATCCCATGCCACTTTCCTTGACGTTGACCTCCACCTGTCCAATGGCCAGCTTCACACGTCCGTCCACATCAAACCCACCAACAAGCAACCGTACCTCCATTATGACAGCTGCCACCCATTCCACATCAAACGGTCCCTTCCCTACAGCCTAGGTCTTCGTGGCAAACGAATCTGCTCCAGTCCGGAATCCCTGAACCATTACACCAACAACCTGACAACAGCTTTCGCATCCCGCAACTACCCTCCCAACCTGGTGCAGAAGCAAATAACCAGAGCCACTTCCTCATCCTCTCAAACCCAGAAACTCCCACAGAAGAACCACAAAAGTGCCCCACTTGTGACAGGATACTTTCCGGGACTGGATCTGACTTTGAATGTGGCTCTCCAGCAGGTATATGACTTACTCAAATCCTGCCCTGAAATGAGATCCATCCTTCATGAAATCCTCCCCACTCCACCAAGAGTGTCTTTCCGCTGTTCACCTAACCTTCGAAACCTCTTAGTTCATCCCTATGAAATACCCAAAGCTTCTTCCCTACCTTCTGGCTCCTACCCTTGTAACCGCCCCCGGTGTAAAACCTGTCACATGCACCCTCCCACCACCACCTACTCCAGTCCTGTAACCCGGAAGGTGTACACGATCAAAGGTAGAACCACGTGTGAAAGCACCCACGTGATTTACCAACTGACCTGCCTACACTGTGACGCATTCTATGTGGGAATGACCAGCAACAAACTGTCCATTTGCATGAATGGACACAGGCACACGGTGTTTGTTGGTAATGAGGATCACCCTGTGGCTAAACATGCCTTGGTGCATGGCCAGCACATCTTGGCACAGTGTTACACTGTCCGGGTTATCTGGATACTTCCCACTAACACCAACCTATCCGAACTCCGGGGATGGGAACTTGCTCTTCAATATATCCTCTCTTCCTGTTATCCACCAGGCCTCAATCTCCGCTAATTTCAAGTTGCCGCCACTCATACCTTACCTGTCATTCAACAACATCTTTGCCTCTGCACTTCCGCCTCGACTGACATCTCTGCCCAAACTCTTTGCCTTTACAAATGTATGGAGTCATTCCAATCCCGGGAGCAGAAAGACTTACCTTACCCTCTCCCTTAAAACCCAAATCCTTTCGTGTTTCCCTCTCCTTCCCTCTTTCCTGACGAAGCAACCGTTGGTTGCGAAAGCTAGAATTTGTGTATCTATCGACGTGCCAGCGCTTTCGTTTGGTAAGTCACATCATCTTTGTTTTTAGATATATTTTTCCCACGTGGAATGTTTCCCTCTATTAAAACAAAGATGAGGTGACTTACCGAACAAAAGCGCTGGCAGGTCGATAGACACACAAACAAATACAAACATACACACAAAATTCAAGCTTTCGCAACAAACTGTTGCCTCATCAGGAAAGAGGGAAGGAGAGGGGAAGACGAAAGGAAGTGGGTTTTAAGGGAGAGGGTAAGGAGTCATTCCAATCCCGGGAGCGGAAAGACTTACCTTAGGGGGAAAAAAGGACAGGTATACACTCGCACACACGCACATATCCATCCACACATACAGACACAAGCAGACATATTTAAAGACAAAGAGTTTGGGCAGAGATGTCAGTCGAGGCAGAAGTGTAGAGGCAAAGAAGTTGTTGAAAGACAGGTGAGGTATGAGTGGCGGCAACTTGAAATTAGCGGAGATTGAGGCCTGGCGGATGACGAGAAGAGAGGATATACTGAAGGGCAAGTTCCCATCTCCGGAGTTCGGATAGGTTGGTGTTGGTGGGAAGTATCCAGATAACACGGACGGTGTAACACTGTGCCAAGATGTGCTGGCTGTGCACCAAGGCATGTTTAGCCACAAGTATAGCAGATTACGGTAAAAAGGAGAAGGTGAATACAAAGTGAAACTACTGGCAAAAACAGAAAGAGGAAAATAAGACGACAGAAAAGATTTCGAAATGCAACAGTGACAATAACAAACGTAATTGTTGGATTCAAATATATATATATATATATATATATATATATATATATATATATATATATATATATATATATATATATATATATATAAAAAAAAAGATGAAGTGACTTACCATACGAAAGCGCTGGCAGGTCGATAGAAACACAGACAGACACATACATACACACAAAATTCAAGCTTTCGCAACAAACTGTTGCCGCATCAGGAAAGAGGGAAGGAGAGGGAAAGACAAAAGGAGGTGGGTTTTAAGGGAGAGGGTAAGGAGTCATTCCAATCCCGGGAGCGGAAAGACTTACCTTAGGGGGAAAAAAGGACGGGTATACACTCGCGCGCACACACACACATATCCATCCACAACATACTTTATCATATTGCATTAGATAGAGCTAATATCGAACCAAAATATAGTGTCATGGTGACGTGGAGAAACACTATCTGTTTACACATAGAGTACGGGCAATTTCTGAGCAGTTGTTGACATATGGGTGCTGTGGCATGACGGTACAGTGCACCCACTGGCTACATGTTGGCTCAGGTTCAATTCCCTTTGCTGCGATCATTTTTTTTTTTTTTAGATTGTATATTATTTCTAGCAGTATTAAATTATTAATTATAAAATTATTGTAGCACATTGGTAAAATGTTGCACAAGCTGTGACTGGTTCAGTTTTTGTTCATTGTTCAGGCTTCAATTATTTGTAAATCTATGGTCAAGCTCTCTGCATTTCTAGAACAACTTTGTAACATGGCTGTTGAATGACAGTGGGTCCCTCACAATGCTGTTCAGCGTAAATGTAGTTACGGTGTATTGCACAATACTCTCAAATTTCGTCAATTTACATTCAACATTTTCAGCCTCGGAGATGGATGTTTGATGCCAATAGCTCACCAAATCTGAATTCTGTCTTCTTGCTGCACTTAGTAGGCAGAAACATCTTCCTACTTTTATTAACATGCCTATGACAACTATAGTCATCAGTGCTGTAATGGCCTTATGATCACAGATTTTCTACTCTACAGTAACTTAATCAAGTCTGTACCTGTTTTTAACCAGAAGATCTAGGATGTTACCCTCTTATGTTATTTCCTGGAATAACAGCTCTGGGTAATTTTTAGATAAGGCATTTAGAACAATGTTACATGAATGCATGTCTCTACCACTGACCATAATGACTGTGTCCCAGTCTACATCTGTTAAGTTCAAATCTCTCCCAAATATTGTTAGTTGATCAAGAAATGTACAAGTAACTCTTGTAAGTTTTCCTTGAAATATTCCACCACTCCTGAGCCTGGTAGCCTGTAAAAGCACCCAGTTACTATGAGTGACCCATCTTTAACACTTATCTGCACTCAAATTATTCCACAACTGAAATCTGTACTAATCTCAATAGATATGACCATGCTACATTTCACAGTGGTTTGCAGAGTATGGATGTGGATCTATACGTAGATATTAATCACAGTTATAAACACACTCCCATCACCAACATCTGTCACAGTTCATTCACGACTCAGTCTTGAATGAACTGTGACAGACACCCAAACAACAGCGACTGATGTACTAGGAAATTTATCCTGAATGAACTGTGACAGAACCCCAAAAAACAGGGGACTGACATACTAGGAAATTACTGAAACTATGAAATAGTGCACTAATAATGGCTAAGCACTAGCCAAAATCTAGATTTGCTTCAATAAAGCCTGAAAGGAAAGGGTGACTGATTGCTGTGCTCCACCATTTTGAAAGTCATATAACAGTCATTGAGTGCATTGAGGGGACATTATTACAAGCGACACTAAACATTTTCTTTTTCTGATCTGCAATTACATTGCTAACCCTCATAATTAAGGGAGAAAAGTTTGTATACCTTCTTCTGCGGTAATTTAACTGGATAGATAAAATATCTACTCCCCAAGCGGTGGCAGAAACACATAAAAGAGGGTTGTAATTAGGCAAGCTTTCAGAGCCAGTGGCTCCTTCCTCAGGCACAAGCGTTGAGGTGGAAGGAAAAGGGGTGAAGGACAACTGGAGAGGTCTAGGAAAAGGGGTAGATTTTGGGAAGTCACCCATAATCACAAATCAGGGGAGACTTACCACATGGGATGAGAAGGAAAAACTTTCCTGCAGTGATGCATATGATCACAAGTCCAGCATGCAGAACTGGATATTTATTATTTGGTTAAGAGTATGTTAGAGAACACCTATTGGTCAGAAAAAGCAGTTACTGCACAAATTACAAGACTCATAAGTCTACAGACAAATGAATTTGTTAAAGATGCTATGAAATATAATCTCTTCTTTTATCACTGTTGCTATTGTTGGTGTTCAGACATCTACACCTACATATATACTGCAGAAACCACTGCAAAGTGCATGGCATATGGTACTTATCATTGTACTTTAGACCAAGTAGTTGATCTCTCCTTATTTAATATGATAGTTTCCCTCATTGCAGTCACATTCAAATCTCCTCCTTTCAGGTACATTGATTACAGGTATTAACTTCTAGATTTGTTTAGATGCATTTATTATTGATCACTCCTGTTCACAAGCAACCTCTATACAAATTATTTTTGTGTTTCGGGAAAAGTCACAAGGCATAAGATGGTTCATTAAACATTTGTGCTCTACCACAAATTGTGTATTGTTTGAAGCACTGAAGGGATACATTTGCAATTGCTCACAAACCCAATACATACACTGTATCTGACTCACAAACAATGTCCACACATTTTCATATGTTGTGCTTCTCCACACATTTTCATATGTTGTGCTTCACTAGCTTATTTGTATTTCTCTTCAATACATAAGCACCAGTTTCAATCTTCTGCCATAGCAGAATTCCAACTTTCCTTAAAGGTCCCATGTTGGTCATCACAAGCACAAGCAAAGAACTGCTACCTACACATACATACAGAGATGCTAGTAATAATGATAGAAATCTACAGAAGCTATTGCCAGCCAGTCTGGGTATACATACTGAAGTCACATTTTCACAGAGTTTGCCCAGCTCATAATCATGACTGTTACATCATCTTCCACAGTTTGCTGCCCCTAGCTGTTTTTGTTGGGAACATTGGCCTCTCCATCTTTTGCTTCTCTCTCCCAGTCTCCGCCTCTCTTCACTGCAACAGTCCATCTGACCCTCGGTCTTCCACCAGATACCTTGCCTCCTAATGTCTTTCCAGGGCTGTCTTGGTATACTCCCAGCACTCATTCATTGAACAT
This sequence comes from Schistocerca americana, assembly GCF_021461395.2. Lineage (NCBI taxonomy): Eukaryota > Metazoa > Arthropoda > Insecta > Orthoptera > Acrididae > Schistocerca > Schistocerca americana. Next base: position 41,683,959 of record NC_060121.1, read on the forward strand.
ATGCATACCATTTCAATCTTGTCTTTTTTATGGCCTCTTGCAAGGGCATCTCTTTCACTATTTTTCTCACCACCTCATTCCTTGCGCTATTAATTCTAGTTAATCCTATCACACTTACCTGAAATTTCAGCATGTATCCTCCTTGCTCGCCTTGTCCTCTTTATTCAAATTTCCAATGTATACAGCAGGGCTGGGGCATAATATGCTTGTTATACCTTTTGTCTACTTTTTGGAGTTAGGTAACGTATTTACTCAAATCTAAGCCGCACTCAAATCTAAGCCGCACCTGAAAAATGAGACTCGAAATCAAGGGAAAAAAAAAATTTCCTGAACCTAAGCCGCTCCTGAAATTTGAGCCTCGAAATTCAAGGTGAGAGGAAAGTTTTAGACTGGCCCTCCACATCGAAACAAAGATGGTCCATTGTAAAATGAAACACAATTGAGGTCGAATGGATGAAGATACAGCTACAGTAGTTTGGTTCAAGTCGTAAGCTTAACAGTTAAGCTTTACCAAGTAGCCATTGCTATGTGCTTCGACTGGTTTGAATCGATTGCTTATTTTGCTTTGATCTGATAAGTGCCATTCTCTTTGTTATAGGTGTTTACGTCACTCTAAGCTGAAAATGCATTATTGTACTGTGTCATGCATTGTTTGGCGCATTCTGATAATGACTGTTAATGACCTGTCGCTGCTCGCGGCATGGCTTGCTTTTGTGCGCGCTACCACTGCTTACAATAAAAGAGAGGAATTGTCCCATAAGCAAAACAATGGCAAGAGACTGCTATTTGTTGTTACTTACATTGCTGCTTTCTTTGATAATGAACAACAAGAACCAAATAATAGGCTGCGTATGATAGAAGATGTTCTGAACGAGAGTTTAGCGAAAATTTTTCTCCGTTTGAAAATCTTTGCAGACGCCTCTTTAGTACATTACATTCTGCACAGAAATTAGATTCATCTTAGATTTAAAAATCTAGTCAGTTCCCGTGCTTCATTTCTGACTGTAGGCCTATCACTATTCGTCATAGGAATAATACGAATATAAACATGACACGATATGTATATTCTTCCGCGTTTGCTGTTGTCTCATTTTAGTTTCGTAGTTTATTAGGCAGACAGGATTTAAATGCAAACACAAAAGAATACATGGCATAATGTTTACATTCTTCCAGCTTTTCTTTTAATTTATCTATTGACGTGGAGGTTTTGGCGCCAGTATTTTTCTTTGTACCTGCAAAGCATGCCTGTGTAGCACTACATATATTCGATGGCAGAAGTTAGTTGTGCCGGCACCTACCAACATTTTTCAGAACTTCCACTTACTTTGCACTCGATTCTAAGCCGCAGGCGGTTTTTTGGATTACAAAACCCGGAAAAAAGTGCGGCTTAGATTCGAGTAAATACGGTAATTGCTCCAGATGAGGCTTCTTACACTCTGCAGGAATCCAAGTGCTTGCCTTCATCTTTCATTGATCTCCTTACCATTCATCCTAAATTACACTCCTCAGGTACTTGAAACTTCCCACTTTCTTTAGTGCTTGCTCTCTAAAACTTATTGTCCATTGCTACTCTCATATTATTACTCACAGTCACCATTGCTTTATACTTCCTTCCACATATTCAGCTTTTCATGTAACTCTCCTTCTCCACATCATTAAATTATCTGCAAACAGCATTGCTTCTATATTTTAATATCCTACTCATGTTGCCACTCCTTCCATTATTTAGTCTACAACAATAGTGAAAAGTAAAGGGGACAGAGCACTGTTTTCTCTCCTCCTGCTTTTACAGAACTCACAGTTCCCTGGTACATTTCTTTTATTCTTCTCATAGTCATCCTTCCATTTCCCATTTTCTGAATGATTTACCAGATCTTGCTTCATTTCACACTATCATATGCTTTCTCACTGTCCAGCACTACCATTACTAAATTCTTACCATGTTTTTAGTGTCCCTCTTAAAGCTGTCCTACACTAAAAATAATGTCCACTGTCAATCTTCCTAATCTACTAGTCCGTTCTTCTCTCTGGCCTTCTACTATTTTTAGTACTCTCTTTTGACAGTTTTCAGATGACCTCATCCTTTCTCCGTACTAACAGAGGTACTATTGACAAATTGTAGTAGGCTGCCTCTGCTACAACACTCAAGGAAAATAACTCCTGACGACTGCAGGGTGACTTCTATACCCTCGGGCACTAGACAGCTTGGCACTAAGCATGGAATTGTTCTCAGCATATAAGGAGATGTACACCTAGGTATAAGGCTTACGACTTTTGTCAGTGATGCAGGACTCACCGGAGGTCCCGGCGGACCAGGGGGTCCCGGTGGCCCGGGCACCGGGATGTAGGTGGCGTCCGGGTTAGCAGAGGACCCCACTGGCCCAGGAGGTCCTGGAGGTCCCGGGATGCCAATTCCTGGGTCCCCTTTCTCTCCCTTCAGCTGTAAATAGGCAGGAAAGCATACAGTTCATTTAGCCTCACTGCAAGTCAAATGAGCATTTGAACATTTCAACAGTAAAGCTCTTAGTTTGTACTGTGAAGATAAAGCTATTCATACTAGTACCAAGGACAAGTAAGAGTATTTATATTTACGATAATATGTTTCTCAAATTAAACAGTACAACATAAAAAAAACACTTGTTTGCCACTGTTGTTCCTAATTATCTATTTTTACAGGTTTTGAGTTATTAGAATGATGTCTAGCATTACTGGCAGAGATATTACTGTGCATACTGTTACAAGCAAAAACAAAGCAAAGGGCTTACAATTATCAAAGAAGTTAGCTGCTAATGCTAAATACATATAATAGTACATTGAAAACCATTAAACATGAAAATAAATTACTGGCACATCCATTTATAGTGGGGCAAAATTTAACATAAATGGACTGAGCAATCGGCTCAGGTTTAGTAGTATCAAAGAGTGAACATGAACTGAAATCTGTTTGTCAAAATAGTAGCTGCTCAGTATGGTTTTGTAGTGCCTCTTGATTTCCAGCATTACGAGCAGAGACAGTTCCATCCACTGGGCCCAGATTGCAGTATTTCTATGTCTACTACATAATCATGCCTGGTTTCCAAAAAGATGGAGTCTGTTTTCTGCAGCTTCCAGCTAGAGAGTGACCTAACAGTCCAACACCTTCTTCTTCTTCTTCTTCTTCTTCTTCTTCTTCTTCACTGCCACTTTCAGCTTCCTCTTGAAACACATTTTCTGGTTTTGTTCCTCTCTTTTTAAGCACTCCCTCACTGTACCTGTCCATCTCTTTCTGTATCTTCCTCACAGTCTCTCTTCAGTTAACCTTTCAGATAATGTTTTTTGAACTTTCTCCTAAGTCCACACCACTTCAACTTTGCTGTCTCTGTCTGTAGTAACCCCCCCAGTTTCAACATCTACCACCCACAGTGGATACAATTCGCGCCAGTCGACATTCAGACAGCATGCCTGCAACAGCCAGAACTAACCCAGTCACTGACTGTTGTCAGTAGATCCACCTTGTGCACGCAGCACTACACTAGTGACACCTGAGGGAAAGGAAGCCATCGACACTGAGGTTGTTAGAGACGGAGCACAAGCTCGGATTGTGTCAAGGATGGGGAAGGAAATTAGTCATGCCCCTTCAAAGGAACTGTCCTGCCCAGACGCAGGTTTGAACCGTCATCCTGCCAAATGCAAGTCAAGTGTGCAAACGACTGCACCACCTCATTTGGTAGCGACACTTGACCTGGACAGCATCTTCATAAGGCCATGCACAGACCTCTGGAACCTCAGTTACTGAAAGCATTCAAGACGTGTAAACTACCTTCATTGTATTCATGTTGATGTCATTCCCTGATCCAATAATTGTATCTGTCTTATGGCCATGTGTTTCCTCATGTTGTTTGTTAGAGCACATGTGCCAATGTCAAGTATCAAATTTTTGTATGTTTCTTCAACCATCTGGCTCTTTCACAGAGGCTTTACTCAGGTCACTTCTGCCACAATAGGTGCATATGGCTGTGTTGGGACAGTTGTTGGCTATGTTGACCTGGGCTCAGCCATCAGTTGTTCACCTGCTGCTATTCCCCCAATCCCCCACCTCCTACGATGAATCTGCGGAAGACTGGGATGCTTACGAGAAGCAGCATTACAAACATTTTATGGCATTCCGGGTGGTCAACAAAGAGGTCTGTAGGGCTCTTCTCTTATTGTGGATACCCCTTTGTACGTATCACTTACTCTGCCAGTTAGCTGCTCTGCACGAACCACCACCGTCTCTTTCTTTTAACGATATGTGTAGTTTGCTGTCCCTCTGTCACCACAAGCTTGCACATGTGGAATTCTACCCATGTCACAAACAGCTTCAGCAGTTGTACTGAGCTTCGGAAACCGATTCTTATAGCCTCAGTAATATGTGTTGGTTCATCACAGTTAAGTTTCAGTAGTCTTATGCTGACACCAATGTCCAAGATACAATCATTCACTCAGCCCCAGATAAAAAAAGATGCATCAATATGCTCTTCAGTTTGAGGACAGTACATTAGAAGATGTTTCGAATATTGCACAGTCGTTCAAGATCTCCTGCATGGTGGGTCAGCAATTAGGGGCCCGGAGTGATGTTGCCACTGCTGACAGCATGCAGGCCCGGTGCACAGAACCTAGTGTGCAGGGGATTGTCAGTTCATAGCGCAATCTTTCAAGGACTTTCATTCACACAATGGCATTCACCATAACATGGCACCTCCCTTCCCTCCTGAGTCAAACAGCAAGGCAGGATGCCTTGTCCAACATCTAAGACAAAGTTGTGTAGAAGATTTTCTTGCCGGAGAAGCTCTCAGATTTTTCTTAAGCTGTTACAGAATGACAGCAATTGGGGCCAAGTGTCTTGCAGAGCTCACGCACACCTGTCAGCCGCAGACGCTGCTCACACCTCTTGCTGCCACGCACGCGTCCCCCAGCGGCACTGGTTTTGTTGACATACACACTTGGTACACCAGTCTGGGCCAGGGCATTTGGACAGCATCCTCAATGGATTCTGGGCATCGTCCACTGCCAGTGTGGTCGCCACATCTACAAGGTTTGCACTATAGGTCAACTTGGCACGACACTGGTACCATTTGTGTCTCAGGATAGGCACTGGGTTCCTTCTTCTTCGTCGGCCTTGACTGCTCCAGGGATCAAGCAGGCCGGGCCGTGCCCACCTGCCCCGACGGTCTGTACTCTGCCAACATTGATGGCAGGATTGCTCCGTGAGGCAGGTGATGGTGCCTTCCATTGCATTGTGCAAATAGCAACAGCATTGAGACAGAAGCATGGACTCTGTTGCCAGAGCCTCTTCTCTCCAGCTCACCATCATCACAGCCTCTGCCAGTACCCTTCATCGTGAACTCTGATGTCCAGAAGACTCTCAAGCCCCTATGGCAGCAGGACTGCCATCACTCTAACCTCTTTCATCTGTATGCGTCAGCCCCAGCAGGTAGGAAATTTCTCATGCCTCTTCAGTCATAGCATCACAGATGTCAACACCTGGTCTCTCACTCCACTTGCCCCTGCAAGGAAGTAGAAGTGTAGTAACCCACCAGTTACTACACCTACCGCTCACAGTGGACGTAAGTCGGGCCACTACAGTAAGCTTAGTGGGCACCGACATTCAAATGGTGCACCTGCAACTACCTTAAGTGGCTGCTCCTGTCAGTCAGCATCCACCATCACAAGATCTGCCATTTACATGCAGCACTACAGGAGTAACACCTGACATGGATAGCATCTTCATAAGCCAAGTATGAGCTTCTGGGCCATCAGTTGTTAAATGTGTTCAAGTCATGTTAAATACCTTCATTGTATTCTTGTTGATACCAGTCTGTGATCTAATAAATTGTATCTGTTTTCCGACCATGTATTTCCCTGTGTTCCTGGTCAGAACAATATCTTGTCCTGAAGTTTCTAGATTCTCATTCTTTTTCTGATCTTATTTCTGAGTCTGTCCTTGTTTTACCTTTGATACTTCTTAAATATTTCACCTCTGTTGCCTACATTCAGTTTTCTTCTACTTTTGTTGTAGTCCGTGTACCATCCACATATGCTAGAATGTGTTCATAATAAGCTGAATATAGAACTTACTTACATTTCTATGGGACAGCTCTGTTCCATTAAATATCCCTTTCACTCTGGTAGAAGTTATTTGTTTCTTGCATTCTTTTCGCTGTTTCTTCAGTTATTTGCCTTTACCTAACATCAAACTTCCTAAGTACTCATAAACTCATAACTTCTGACCGCTTTAAATGATTATCCATATATTTAATCTTCCCCCTTCCTTCCTTCCCCTTATCACCAACGCTGTTTTGCTCTTCCAAATTTTGCTCCCTCCTGGTTCCATACTTGCATTTGCACTAAAATTTTGCCCTCACATCATATCAGGATGTTCTCTGCAAACAATGTGGCTTTCGTTCGTATTCCTTCCAGGTGCGTCCAGCCCTTAACCGTCGTTTATGACACATAATACTCTGAATGCATACCTTGTTGTCATCTTCAATACAAACAGCTGGCTGACCAGGAAAGCTTAAGATCACACAACGTGGCTCTAGTTGAATCTTCTCCTAATTTTTGTTAAACATTCTTATGTATTTTGTGCACGTTTATGACAGATAATATGGCAATCAGTACACTTCCACATCACAGATGTCCTGTTTCAACTTCACAATTTTTGCACATACTGTATTATTGCACTTCAACCCTACTAACTTGTTTATACCTTTATGTTTCCAAATCAACAGGCAGATAAAGTGAGATGGTGTAGTGCTTAGCACACTGGACACCCATTCAGGAGAGTGAAGGTTTAAACATGCATCTGGCCATCCAGATTCAGGTTTTCCGTGATTTCTCTAAATTGCTCCATGAAAATGCCATGATGGTTCCTTTGGAAGGGCACATCTTATTTCTTTCCACATCCTTGATACGATCCGAGTTTGTGCTCTGTCTCTAATGACCTTAATCTCAGTGGGACGTTAAACCCAAACTCCCTTCTTCTTTACTGACAAGGCATACTGTCAGACTTTCTCAATATCAGTAAATACCTGTCTTTTCCAACTTCTCATTTTTTTCTCCATCAAATGTCTTAATGTAAAGGCCAGGACAAGCAATGATCTGTCTTTTCTGAAATACTTACTGTACTGCTCTGTCAGTTTTTCTTCTAATTTCATCTTTGTTCTTCCTTCCTATACTCACTCAAGTATCTCAACTACACAAAACCTAGCATAAAACTAAATAATTTGTGAAGCAAGTTGGAAGAGAGAGTGTTTTCTTACTGAAGTCATATTACACCAAGTGCTTACAGTACTGTCAACAGAAAAAAATAGTAGAAGTTGAGGCAGTGATTCAATGCCAGGTACATACGCCAGGAGGTATTTCTGCGGCATCTCCCTTGTCACCCTTCAAGCCTGGCAAGCCTGGGGGTCCGGCTGGGCCGGGTCTACCAGGAGCTCCCTAGAACAGAAAAGACAATTCCAATTATCTTTCCTAAGAATGCAACACTCTCGAAAGTAGTGATAATGTGCAGCACATATGAAGAAAGCGGTTTTAATACTACCGTTTAGGAAAAACTAGACAAAGCTGTTAGGATTTAAATTTGCACAGAGAGAACTGACAGAAGTCTGAGGTGTGATTTCTGGTACATCATGTTATTTCCTGATATAATTTCTTATGTGCCTGGAAATGCTATATGTATCAGCGAAATGCTGATTGAGTGATATATACCACATAAATTAATAAGTGATGGTACTGAACACCCATGGTACACACAACGGGTCAGATCGTTGTTGCAGAGGCAACGAAAAAAGCATGCCAAATTTAAAAGAATGCAAAATCCCCAAGATTGGCAAAGTTTTACAGAAGTTCGAAATATGGCGCGTACTTCAATGCGAGATGCTTTTAATAATTTCCTCAACAAAGTTCTGTCTCGAAATCTGGCAGAAAACCCACAGAGATTCTGGTCATACATAAAGCACACCAGTGGCAAGACACAATCAATACCTCCACTACGCGATGACAACGGTGAAGTCACTGATGACAGTGCCACTAAAGCAGAGTTATTAAACACGGTTTTCTGAAACTCCTTCACCAAAGAAAACGAAGTAAATATTCCTGAATTCAAATCAAGAACAACTGCCAAGATGAGAAACATAGAAGTAGATAGCCCCGGTGTAAAAAAGCAGCTTAAATCACTTAATAAAGGCAAGGCCTCTGGTCCAGATCGTATACCAGTCAGGTTCCTCTCAGAGCATGCTGATAAAATAGCTCCATATTTAGCAGTTATACAGGGTGGTCCATTGAACGTGACCGGGCCAGATATCTCATGAACTAAGCGTCAAACGAAAAAACTATGCAGAAAGAAACTTGTCTAGCTTGAAGAGGGAAACCAGATGGCACTATGATTGTCCCGCTAGATGGTGCTGCCATAGGTCAAATGGATATCAACTGCGTTTTTTAAAATAGGAACCTCCATTTTTTATTACATATTTGTGTAGTACGTAAAGAAATATGTTTCAGTTGGACCACTTTTACCGCTTTGTTATAGATGGTGCTGTAGCCTAATAGTCACAAACATATGGCTAGGGACAGGAAAAAAAATCGGTGTTATTTTATGGCCAAAATTGGTGTTATTTTTTGCACTTTTCAGTGTTATTTGTCGGTGTTATTTTCTGGCAAGCTTTTCCTATTATCAGTTACCTATTTTCATCATATTTAACCATTTTTCAATGCTATGTTGAAAATGGAACTATTTCTACGATAGAGTGGCCCAAACATGAGACAAGTGTAGAGAAAAATTATTTTAACAAAAATTTTTGACACAAATAATTATTTAAAAACAAACACCAAAGGTAAAAATGAAAATAATAGTATGTTGCAGATGTTTTATTGATGACATTTTTCCTGCTTCTTCATATTGTTCTTGAGCCATGGAGACCACAGAAACCGGTCTCCGCTGCTCAAGAATGATCTGAAGATCCGCTTGGAGTGTGAAACTTGTCATCAATAAAGTATCTGCAACAGAGACTATTATTTAAATTTTTAACATTTGTATACTGTTGCTGCGTTTGGCCAGAATGGTGTGGAGTGATGCATATATTTTAAATATTGGGAAAAAATAATTTATCAATGTTGTATCCAGCAGATCAAAAAAATACAGAAATTCCCTTTTTTTCAGATCCATAATCAATTTCGGAGACTCGAGAATTTTTCTCATCGACTTAAATATTTATGTTAAATGGTTGAAATTTCTTATGGAATAACAATAATGAAACTTAGAAGAAAATCTTTTAATGTAAACAAAAATCTCTGCCTTTGCAATGCTATTCTTAATAAATAAAATGTCTTCGCTGCATCCTCAAGAGATTTTTCTGTATGAACTTCACCAAGAAGCCTTGAAGGTTATTTTTTAAGTATTCCTAAGTACCAAAATACAAAAGGTATTTAACTTGGGTTAAAAATAGGACGAGATTTAATTTTCTTTATTTTTTTAATGCTCACTCAGACGTTGCTTGGAAACAAAGTTTATAATAAGTTTCTGTACACGTTTTGAGTTTTAAATTCCATTTTCCATCAGTAACACAGTCTTTTAATACAAAAATACTTTCTTTTACCGTAGTATCTTTATTATTATTATTAAATTTTTTTACATACATATACAAACTGGTAGTAAGACTCATTTATGTGTTAAATTTTCAGCTGTTTTTACCAATATCTGGGCAAATGGGGTGAAAACAGACAAAACATCTGATATGCCTACCTGACAGTTAACAATGACGTGTAAACGTGAAATATCCGGACGCGGGCACTGCAATAGCTTCGAAACGATTGAAAAACGCGCCACAAACAAAACACGAGACAAGTGAAGTGTACCACCACTCTAACTCAGACAGCTATGCGCATCCGTCAATCTGGCAGCGCCAGAAAAATTTTTCCGGGTAGATGTTGGTTGCTTTCTTTCACTGTTTATACACCGAACAGCCACACTCCTAGTAGCCAGAAGCAGGAGTAGGAGTAGGCGCTGCTTATACGCGATTTCGGCTCTGCGCATGCGCGGCAAGCTGTCTGGTAACTCCTTAAACGAACCTTATTTAAACGAAATTTGAAAACAATCATATCAATATAAATTAAAATTTTCGTAATTAATACATTCAGAAAAATACGCACTCATTAGCAAGGCTTGGCAGCGAGCATAAGTAAAACAGTGGTCCTGCCAATGAATGGTCTCTGCAAACTTGAATAATGGCTTAAACACAATCATGTACAATATTAACTTGGTTTGCGTACTATCACGGAGTACACATTTTTCTTTGTTTGGATGATTTGAGAAAGGGTTCTGATACGTGAAACCGATCATCAATCAAATAAAAAAAGATGAATTTTATAGCTGCTCGTTTCCGTCGTAGAAATTAACGCTGTCCTGTAAGATACCTGCCTCACCAACCATTCGGAAATAAAACGCCCAAATATTTATTTTATTCTTCGATCTCTAATCAGACGGAAATGCATCATTTATTACAGAACATACTTGTATTATTCTTTCGAATTTTTTCCTTTGCTTTTACAGTGAAAAGTGATAGAGTTGTAAGCTTAATGACCGATGACAGTGTTGGCAGTATTCGCGCTCACCCTCCTTCCAAATACTTGCATTACATTCATAACAAAAGACCCAGACTGTGTTGGTAACGCTACGATGGAAAAAATATATATATTAGCACCAGTGGAACACAAACTTACATCAATTCGTATCGTAAGCCACGGAACTATACGTTACGTCATGGCTTACTCATTCGGCTACTGTCTCGTCTCAGTGATCACTTTCATCAAGCCTTATATCGCTGCTGTGTTATTAACCGCATTTAATAAAGATTGGCGATGTGTTTGGGATAGATTTTCATTGCACCATTGCTTTGAATCGGCACACTGCGGTACATACACTGCATTTGAAATAAATAATCGAAATTCACACAGTGGTCGTTCGTACGCGCTCGCAAAAGTCGATAGTCGAAAGGCCACTAGTTACGTCACGACTGCAAAAAGTAGTGCGACAGTTGAACCACAGTCTAATATAACAGTCGCGACACTCACTGCTGTAAAAGTTGTTGCCGTTTGACAGATGGAGCGACACTAGCGCTCCAAGCGGTAGGTAAGGTGAACGTCAGACGCGTCGTAAGCATAATGTTTGTTTACATCCATTTCCTACGTAATTTCCGCATTATTTGAGTTATTTTCTTGCCTCCAAGGGTTTGTGTGGTATCAGAAGGCATATATGTTTCTAAAAAGGATTCTAAAATAAGCGCCAGCACGGACAAAAATCATGAATAGAGTGGCAAGCTACAACACATTCGTGAAGAAACACTTGTGACATTGGACAGAATTGCAGCTTACCACGTTCATATCAAAAGAATATAAACACACAGATTCACATGTCAGAAGCACAGACATGTACCTCTACTTGCAAAAACGATCAACAGCTCGTTTATCGTTCTGTAGGCCTACTGCGTTTGTTTGTCATTTTCGCCTGTTGCCACAAGTACGACCTTCATCTTTTTATTATTCTAAGTGGGACAAGCAACTGCCAAATAGTGGGAAGAATATGCTGAAAACACTATAATGAGCTGATTACACTACATTTCACGAAAAACCAAATATTTGTATAATTTTCAAACAATCTGTCAGTGAAGAAGGTGCTGACAAAATAATGTCATCACGCGAAAGAAGCAAGGGAAATTAAGTGACTAACAACAGAAGTGAACGAAATACATACCAAAGAAATCAGCAGCCCAAATGAGCCAACTTCTTCAGTTTCTTATTTGCTTTCTTGTTGTTAGAAACTACGTCTTGATTCCAATATTTCAGCCTGTAAACGAGTCTCACTTTAACAAATAACTTGATTAACAGCAGTTTCGCTCGAAGTCTAGCGATTTGCACATTCTGACACTTCACACGCTTTTGCAAGACACGAACAGTTGCACTTAATCTAACCACTTCATCGTCAAAGCAGGTCTGTGTTGACGATTCACACGAATCTGGCACTGATACATGGTGAGCTGAACCAGCTGCTTCTGTGTCATAGGGCTGTTTTACTGCTTTAGATTGACTGTCGAATCTTTGTGGCAGTTTCCTCTTCATCGTCAGCTGAGGTGGCTTATTTGGAATGTCAAACAGGGTGGGTACTGCATTCCACACGAGTTTGTTGTTGTCTGCGTTCATGAACTGGTTTTGTTCGAAATGTAGCGAACAAAACCTAATATTACTACACAGGTACACTGGGTCTTTCTTCATGAGGTCTTCTCGCCTGCTATTAACAAGCCATTTTCTGCTCCTAAAACGAAACATTCATCATTTATACACATATAGTTTGCAAGTGAATCCTGACGATACAGTTTAGTAACATGATGGTTATACCTCTCAGGATCCTTAGGAAACCTAAAAAAAAGACAGCTTTGGTGTCTTCTTTCTGTTGTTGGTGCAATTTATTGCGCTACAAACGCTCCCGCCAGTAAAAGCCATTGTAAAAATCAAAATAAACAACCACTATTCTCCTTCACGATCGCGCCGAACTCACAGTGTAACCTACCAGCCGCTTGGGGCGCTGCTGGCGCTGTAGGCAACAAAATCGAGGCGAAGTGTCGCGACTGTTATATTAGACTGTGGTTGAACATAGAACATTTCAACATAAAACGTCATAAGATTTACGACTCTTCTTACGAGGACACAGAGAAATTTTGTTGAAAAACTCCGATTTTGCGTTACTTCCTCAAAAACCGCCGAATTCGTATAACCCCATTAAAACCAGCAGAATTCGCGTTATTCGTCCCGTTATCGTATAAACGAATTTTTCCAGTCCCTACATGTGGCTCAATTTTAAACGAACAGTTGGTAACAGGTAGGTTTTTTAAAAATTAAAATACAGAATGTAGGTACATTTGAACATTTTATTTCGGTTGTTCCATTGTGATACATGTACCTTTGTGAACTCCTGAGAACGCATGCTGTTACAGCGTGATTACCTGTAAAAATCACATTAATGCAATAAATGCTCAAAATGATGTCCGTCAACCTGAATGCATTTGGCAGTATACGTAACGACATTCCTCTCAACAGCGAATAGTTCACCTTCCATAATGTTCACACATGCATTGATAATGCGCTGACGCATGTTGTCAGGCATTGTCGGTGGATCACGATAGCAAATATCCTTCAACTTTCCCCACAGAAAGAAATCCGGGGACTTCAGATCCGGTGAATGTGTGGACCATGGTATGGTGCTTCGATGACCAATCCACCTGTCATGAAATATGCTATTCAATACTGCTTCAACCACACGCGAGCTATGTGCCGGACATCTATCATGTTGGAAGTACATTGCCATTCTGCCATGCAGTGAAACATCTTGCAGTAATATCGGTAGAACGTTATGTAGTAAATCAGCATACATTGCATAATTTAGATTGCCATCGATAAAATGGGGGCCAATTATCCTTCCTCCCATAATGCCGCACCATACGTTAACCCGCCAAGGTCGCTGATGTTCCACTTGTCGCAGCCATCGTGGATTTTCCGTTGCCCAATAGTGTATATTATGCCGGTTTACGTTATCGCTGTTGGTGAATGACGCTTCGTCCCTAAATACAATGCGCGCAAAAAATCTGTCATCGTCCCGTAATTTCTCTTGTGCCCTGTGGCAGAACTGTACACGACGTTCAAAGTCGTCGCCATTCAATTCCTGGTGCATAGAAACATGGTACGAGTGCAATCGATGTTGATGTAGCATTCTCAACACCGACGTTTTTGAGATTCCCGATTCTCGCGCAATTTGTCTGCTACTGATGTGCGGATTAGCCGCGACAGCGGCTAAAACACCTACTTACAGGCATCATCATTTGTTGCAGGTCGTGGTTGACGTTTCACATTTGGCTGAACACTTCCTGTTTCCTTAAATAACGTAACTATCCGGCGAACGGTCTGCACACCTGGATGATGTCGGACTGGATACCGAGCAGCATACATAGCACACGCCCTTTGGGCATTTTGATCGCAATGGCCATACATCAACACAATATCGATCTATTCTGCAATTGGTAAACGGTCCATTTTAAATGTATCACGAAGCAAATACCATCCGCACTGGCGGAATGTTACGTGATACCACGTACTTACATGTTTGTGACTATTACAGCACCATCTATCACGAAGCGAAAAAAGTGGTCCAACTAAAACATTCATGTTTCTTTACGTACTACATGAATATGTAATAAAAAATTGGGGTTCCTATTTAAAAAAAAAACGCAGTTGATCTCCGTTTGACCTATGGTAGTGCCATCTAGCGGGCCAACCATAGCGCCATCTGGTTTTGCTAGACGAGTTCCATTCTTTGTAGTTTTTTCGTTTGATGCTTATTTCGTGAGATATTTGGCACGGTCACTATCAATGGACCACCCTGTATACAACCACTCGCTCACTGAAAGATCCGTACCTAAAGACTGGAAAATTGTTCAAGTCACACCAATACCCAAAAACGGAAGTAGGAGTAATCTGCTGAATTACAGGCCTATATCACTAACGTCAATTTGCAGTAGGGTTTTGGAACATATACTCTATTCAAACATTATGAAGTACCTCGAAGAAAACGATTTATTGACACACAGTCAGCACGGATTCAGAAAATATCATTCCTGTGAAACACAACTAGCTCTTTATACTCATGAAGTAGTAAGTGCTATCGACAGGGGATGTCAAACTGATTCCATATTTTTAGATTTCCAGAAGGCTTTCAGCACTGTTCCTCTAATCAAACTGCATGCCTACAGAGTACCGCCTCAGTTGTGCGACTGGACTCGTGATTTCCTGTGAAAGGTCACAGTTCGTAGTAATAGGCAGAAAGTCATCGAGTGAAACAGAAGTAATATCTGGCATTCCCCAAGGAAGTGTTATAGGCCCTCTATTGTTCCTGATCTGTATTAAAGACATAGGAGAATCTGAGTAGCCATCTTAGATTGTTTGCAGATGATGATGTCATTTACCATCTTGTAAAGTCATCAGATGCTCAAAACGACTTGCAAAATGATTTAAACAAGATATCTGTATGGTGTGAAAAATGGCAATTGACCCCGAATAAAGAAAAGTGTGAAGTTATTCACATGCTAAAAGAAATCAGCTAAATTTCGATTACACGATAAGCCACACAAATCTGAAGGCTGTAAATGCAGCTAAATACTTAGGAATTACAATTACAAATAACCTAAATTGGAATGATCACATAGATAATATTGTGGGTAGAGCAAACCGCAGACTGCGATTCATTGGCAGAACACATAGAAGGTGCACCCAGTCTACTGAAGAGACTGCTTACACCACACTTGTCCACCCTATTCTGGAGTATTGCCGTGCGATGTGGGATCCACATCAGGTACGACTGACAGATGATATCGAAAATGTACAAAGAAGGGCAGCTCGCTTTGTATTATCATGAAATAGGGGAGATAGTGTCACAGACATGATATGTGAATTGGGAGTGGCAATCATTAAAACAAAGGTTTTTTTCGTTGCAACAGGATCTTCTCATGAAATTTCTATCACCAGTTTTCTCCTCCAATTGCAAAAACATTCTGCTGGCACCTACCTACATAGGAAGAAATGATCATCACGATAAAATAAGAGAAATCAGGGCTCGCACAGAAAAATTTAAGTGCTCGTTTTTCCTGCGTGCCGTTCGAGAGTGGAACGGAAGAGAGACAGCTTGAAGGTGGTTCACTGAACCCTCTGCCAGGCTCTTTATTGTGAATAGCAGAGTAATCTTGTAGATGTAGATTGTTCACAGGCCACATTAAATTATATGTTTCCCAAACAACTACCTTGGTAAATCAATTCATAGGCTGGAGAAAGATGAGAATACCTCATTTCCAGTATGACTAAGTATTTATAGCATCGTGCTGTTCAAACCAACAATATTTCACTTGTGCCAATTTCACTTGTATCAATGACATGCTTGATAGTTTAAAATATTAAAAAATCTGTGGTTCTATTCCCAAATGCAAGAGATGAGACCACACCATTCAATCACAGTGGTGTATGGAGACAATGTTATTAATGAAGCATCATTTTGGAAAACTGCATTAAAATTTTCATTGCATAAGAATGTCCATAAAAAAATACTGATCATTATGAATATGACAAATTCATAAGGAATTTTTTCATGTCATGTATTATAGTACAGTGACAATTTCCTCATATCTCACTAATAAAACATTTTGCATCATCTGAACTTTGAGGAGAAAGCTCTGTTGTCTTCTAGCATCACCATGAGAAAGCCACACCATATGTCATGAAAACTTTTGCAAGAGCTATAGTGGAAAAGCTTCAACCATCTGTGAAAAGCTTCAACCATCTGTCTGTGACCTCACTGCAATGAGTGGTTGCTACATTTATTAAATATGTGGATGCAGAAAGACACAAAAGAGAGGTGTGAAAACTTGTTATATGAGTTCATCTGTAACTGAACAAAGTGACTATGTGAAGAAATAATTTTAGTTATGTAACCATAACATGAAATAGATTCTTGCAGTAAACACACTTCAACTGTTTTACGATTACATCTCCCATAGCAACACAACAGAATTATCTGTATTGTATCTCAATGAAAAACATTAATATTAGTTAATATTTCATTCAGTAAAAACTTGAATAGCCAGTGAGAAAGTGTGACTGTAGCTTAAAACTTTCTCGCAGATTAAAACTGTGTGTTAGACCTAAACTCAAACCTGGGACCTTTGCCTTTTGTGTGCAAGTTGTCCAGTGACCGAGCTATCCAAACTCATAACTTTACTTCCATCATTACCTCATCTCCTACCTTCCAAACTTCTCACAAGTTCTCCTGGATACCCTGCAGGACCATCACTCCAGGAAGGAAGGATCCTGCGTGGACACGGCATAGCCGCAGCCTGGGCAATTCTTTCCAGAATGAATTTTCACTCTGTAGTGGAGCATCCATTGCTTTGGAAACTTCCAGGCAGATTCAGATTGCGTGCCACATTGGGGCTCAAACCTGGAATATTTACCTTGTGGCTAAGTCCTGTCTCCACAATATCTTTTTTTCCAGGAGTGCTAGTCCCACTCAGAGTGTAGGACAACTTCTGTGCAGTTTGGAATGTAGGAGATGAGGTACCAGCAGAATTAAGGCTGTGAGGTAGAGTCATATGTCGTGCTCAGATACCTGTCAGCAGTGCACTTGCCCACAAAAAGCAAAAATCCTAGGCTCCAATCCCAGGTCAGCACACGAGTTTAATCTTTCAAAGATTCAAATCAATGTACATGCTGCTGCAGAATGAAAATACGATCTGGATATAATTACAGCTGATCAAAATTTTTAAGTGGCTGATCATTTCTTGGTTATGCAGCCAAGCTGGAGTGTTTCCTTGGCACAATTCTTTTTTGATAGATGTGGTTGTTGGATATGGGAGGCAGTAAGACAACACCTGGTAACAAGAAGTCAACAGCTGAGTACATTCCAACTCAAATTCTGATTGCTAATTCATCAAACAAAGCAGTCTCAATATGGCTTACTATGACAAGAAGAAGTCACATCTGCAAGGTCTCTCACTTGCAGCAAAAAATGAATTTAGGTTTTAAGCCCACATCTTTTGGAACACTAAGGCTAAAGTATCAGTGTTAAGTACTTATTACAAATAAAAGTTAGACAAGAAAAATAGAAGCTCACCTTCTGTAATGATGCAAGCATGAAAAGAAAGAATAAGAGAATTAGTAACAGGTTACAGAAAACATAATGCAAATGTTAGTGACATAAAATTCAATGTAACAGAATTTCTGAGCTACCAGTTAGGAAAGGAGTTATTAGATGAACACCATTAATTATTAATTGAATATTATCTCATAATAAGCAGGTCGAATTTATTTTAACTCAGTGCACAAGAAAATTCAAACTGGTCATCTAGCGGCACGTGAGGTTACCATCCATCCGGGCAGTCCCATCTCGCCCACGGTGCCGGGTTTCCCCGGGGGGCCCACGGGCCCGGGAGGTCCCGGCTTGCCCCGGCGGCCCCTCTTGCCGTGGTCACCCTTCTCGCCCTTTATGGTTATGAAGTCCCCGTCGACACCGGCGACAGTGGCGGGGCCAGGGGGCCCCCTCTCACCCCTGTCTCCCTTCATGCCGGGGGGACCGACAGGTCCTGTCAGGCCCATCTCTCCAGGTTCACCTTTTTCTCCAGCTGTGCCCTGCACAAATACATTTTGAAATCAGTGTCAGTCCAGGCCATTTTTACGTAAAATCAGATCAAATGTAACATTATTACTGTGTATTTTCTACTTCTGATGAAGGAAGCAATCAGAACACTGGACATTTCTGGCATTCTTATTCATTGTGCCTCTTCAAGACTCAGTGCCTCTCTATGTGGTGAGTAGCAATCTATCCTTTCAATACTGTTCTTACTCTGCTCTTTGTGTAGACACTGATTCAGAAACTGCTTAAACCAGACAGTACAGTTGTTTTTGTGAAACAGATTTTTGTCTCTTTTACATGTTTCATCGTTCCTTAGTTATGTCTGTTTTATTATTATTATTATTATTATTATTATTATTATTATCATCATCGTCTTTCAGATGTGGTCAATCTAAACAACTAAGTAAGACTACAAACACACATTGTCCACTCAAGTTTTAAATGAAAACACAGACAGTGAATGTGAAGTGTTCTAGTGAAATGCACTTGCAAATCACGAAAGCCAGATATCACTGGTGTACACAGACAATGAGGTACAATCCCAGGACAAAACATATGAGATAACAACATCTAATAAAAACTGTATGTAGAACCTAACAGTAATTTGACACTACAAGCCCTGTGTTCCAAAAAGTTATTTCTTGCCTAAAAATAAAAGGACAACAAAGAAACTGTGATATGCAAACACATTCGTAACTCTAAATACGACCACTTTCGCTAATGGTTTGCTTTCTGAATTAATATTATTCTAAGTAAATCGCAACTGTGTTGCCTACATCATTTATGGGTTTTAGTTCCCGATATTATTATTACTGTTGTTAAATGTTATGTTAACTTTCTATTTCACAAACTTGCCATCAGCCAGACAATTTAACCAAAGGGTCACAAGTGTCTCATTTAGGGCATGTAATGTGATACATGCTGTTCAACCCCTAGATGAGTTTGAGCCAAGACATTTCAATGAAGAGAAACCGCATGTGAGTCTGAACACCTTTGGGATATTAGCTTGCAACTGCAATTTCAAATAAGTCTTAAATCACAAAGTAAATATTGTTTTCATTCCCAACTCATGCATAGTACACTAGATACATACATTTTATATCAATGTATTCATGTGGTATGTCCTTTACTTTCTGGCTGAAAGTACACTATATAGACTACAGAGTGTGGCTCAATAATTTATTTATTTATTCATCCAGGGAATATCTTACAATGATTTAGGATGTGTCATCATAATGCAATGAAGAGAAATACTCAAAAACACAAGGTTAGTATAAATGTTTCAAGTTGTTTTATAAATTTACTATAACTACATTAACTGACATATAGTCACAAAATTCGACACTCATGTAGAAAAACTCAAAAAGTTTTGTATTGTTGCAGCTGAACTTCAGATTTCTGCCACGAGGGCTCAGAAGCGAGCAGTCAGACAAGATGACGATAGGCACCGAGAAAGCATACTTGTGCTTGAAATGTATTCACATCAATTTACCATAACATGCCACAACTTGAGAGTGACAATGTGGACTTCATCTACCAGTAGGATGGTGCTCCACCCCACTTCCATCATGATGTTCATAAATTCTTAAACATGCAATTTTTGTATACATCTCCTCCACCAGCAAATCTACCACAACTGCAAGCTCAAATGAACAGATTGTGTGCTTTTGAACAGATTGATAGCGACCTGTTGCACTGAATGTGGTAAGAATTTGGTTATCGACTTGATATCTGCAGAATCAGGAGGGGGCACATATGGACCACTTGCCTTATAGGAAAAAAAAGAAAAAGAAAGAAAAAAAAACAAAAAACTTTTTGAGTTTTTATAAGCATGTGCAGTGCCCTGTGACAATATGTCATATAACATAGCTACAGCAAATCTGTCAAATCACTTTTGTCATTTATAATAATCCTGTATACATACAGAACATATAAATATGGTTTTATATATCTAAAAACAATGATGATGTGACTTACCAAACAAAAGTGCTGGCAGGTTGGTAGACACACAAATAAACACAAACATACACACAAAATTCAAGCTTTTGCAACCAACGGTTGCTTCATCAGGAAAGAGGGAAGGAGAGGGAAAGACGAAAGGATGTGGGTTTTAAGGGAGAGGGTAAGGAGTCATTCCAATCCCGGGAGCGGAAAGACTTACCTTAGGGGGAAAAAAGGACGGGTATACACTCGCACACACACACACACACACACACACACACACACACACACACACACACACACACATCCATCCATCCACACATACACAGACACAAGCAAACATTTGTAAAGGCAAAGAGTTTGGGCAGAGATGTCAGTCGAGGCGGAACTACAGAGGCAAAGATGTTGTTGAAAGACAGGTGAGGTATTAGCGGTGGCAACTTGAAATTAGCGGAGGTTGAGGCCTGGCGGATAACGAGAAGAGAGGATATACTGAAGGGCAAGTTCCCATCTCCGGAGTTCGGATAGGTTGGTGTTAGTGGGAAGTATCCAGATAACCCGGACAGTGTAACACTGCGCCAAGATGTGCTGGCCGTGCACCAAGGCATGTTTAGCCAAAGGGAGATCCTCATTACCAACAAACACTGTCTGCCTGTGTCCATTCATGCGAATGGACAGTTTATTGCTGGTCATTCCCACATAGAAAGCTTCACAGTGGCAGGTCACTTGGTAAATCACGTGGGTGCTTTCACACGTGGCTCTGCCTTTGATCATGTACACCTTCTGGGTTACAGGACTGGAGTAGGTGGTGGTGGGAGGGAGCATGGGACAGGTTTTACACCGGGGGCGGTTACAAGGGTAGGAGCCAGAGGGTAGGGAAGCTGGTTTGGGGATTTCATATGGATGAACTAAGAGGTTAGGAAGGTTAGGTGGATGGCGTAAAGACACTCTTGGTGGAGTGGGGAGGATTTCATGAAGGATGGATCTCATTTCAGGGCAGGATTTGAGGAAGTCGTATCCCTGCTGGAGAGCCACATTCAGAGTCTGATCCAGTCCCGGAAAGTATCCTATCACAAGTGTGGCACTTTTGGGGTTCTTCTGTGGGAGATTCTGAGTTTGAGGGGATGAGGAAGTGGCTCTGGATATTTGCTTGTGTTCCAGGTCGGGAGGGTAGTTGCGGGATGCAAAAGCTGTTTTCAGGTTGTTGCTATAACGGTTCAGGGATTCCGGACTGGAGCAGATTCGTTTGCCACGAAGACCTAGGCTGTAGGGAAGGGACCGTTTGAGGTGGAATGGGTGGCAGCTGTCATAATGGAGGTACTGTTGCTTGTTGGTGGGTTTGATGTGGACGGACGTGTGAAGCTGGCCATTGGACAGATAGAGGTCTACGTCAAGGAAAGTGGTATGGGGTTTGGAGTACCGTATTTACTCGGATCTAAGCCGCACTCAAATCTAAGCCGCACCTGAGAAATGAGACTCGAAAAAAAAAAAAAAAAAATCCCGATCTAAGCCGCACGTGAAACTTGAGACTCGAAATTCAAGGGGTGAGAAAAGTTTTAGGCCGCACCTCCAAATCGAAACAAAGTTGGTCCATTGTAATATGAGACACAATTTAGGTCGAATGAGTGACGATACAGCTACAGTAGTTTGGTTCGAGTTGTATGCTTTGCAGTTAAGCTTTACCAGGTAGCCATTGCTATGCGTCAGGCGCTCCGTCCGTATTTATAGGGATACGCTTCCTTTTTCACGTGCTTCGTCTGGTTTGAATCGATTGCTTATTTTGCTTTGATCTGATAAGTGCCGTTTTCTTTGTTATAGGTGTTTACGTCACTCTAAGGTGAAAATGCATTACTGTACTGTGTCAGGCATTGTTTGTCGCATTCTGATAATGCGTGTTTATGGCCTATCACCGCTCGCGGCATGGCTTGCTTTTGCGCGCGCTACCGACGCTTACAATTGAAAAAGAGAGAGAGGAATCGTCTCATTAGCGAAACAATGGCAAGAGACTGCTATCTGTTGTTACTTACACTGCTGCTTTCTTTGATAATGATCAACAAGAACCAAATAATAGACTGCGTATGATAGAACATGTTCTGAACGAGAGTTAGGCGAAAATTTTTCTCCGTTTGAAAATCTTTGTGGCCGCTTCTTTAGTACATCACATTCTGCACAGAAATTAGAGTCATCTTGGATTTCAAAATCTAGTCAGTTGCCGTGCTTCACTTCTGACTGATTCACTATTAGGAATAAGAATAATACGAATATAAACATGACATGATATGTATATTCTTCCGCGTTTGCTGTTGTCTCAATCTAGTTTCGTAGTTTATTAGGCAGACAGGATTTAAATGAGATAGCAGCAAACATGAAAGAATATATGGCAAAATGTTTATATTCGTATTATTCTTATGGTGAAGAGAATGCTGCATGTGATTCATATTTCATCAGGTTCCTATTAGCAACCATCTCTTCTCACAGGTAGGAAAAAATTCAGAACGTAGAGTTGGCCATATTGACAAACATCCGTAACAGTCTTGCCAGTCTGATTTTCGTAGTACATTGAAATTCTACTACATTCGAAGATGAACAATACGGAATTTGTATTTGCTTCGTTGGATAATGTATGAAAATGCAGTGGTCGAAACTCGGGGCGGAGAAAAAAAGCTCGTCTTCCACCTTTTTTAAAAAATTTATTTACTGACGCAGAGGTTTTGGCGCCAGTATTTATCTTTGTGCCTACAAGGCATGCCTATGTGGCGCTACATATATTCGATGGCAGAAGTTAGTTGTGGCGGCACCTACCAACGTTTTTCAGAACTTCCGCTTCCGTTGCACTCGATTCTAAGCCACAGGCGGTTTTTTGGATTACAAAAACCGGAAAAAAAGTGCGGCTTAGATTCGAGTAAATACGGTAGGACTAGGTGAATCTGATGGAACCAAAGGAGTTGAGGTTGGAGAGGAAATTCTGGAGTTCTTCACTTTGAGTCCAGATCATGAAGATGTCATCAATAAATCTGTACCAAACTGTTTCCAGTTCACAAACAGTTCCTTTCATCTATTAACCAACCATTTCGGCTAGTTCTAATAACTTTCGCTTTATTTCCATTTCCGTTTTTCCCACATCACTGATCATTTTTAGCCGCTTCCCACAGGTTTTAACGTCATTATTTCTTCGTCAGACAATTGTTAGCCTCATTTTCATAATCTGCCACCACAAAACCACTCCTTTTAATACATTTACACGCAGTTTTTTCGAAAATTTCCCGAATTTCTCCACCCTTTAACGTGTTTTGGCGGCAACACAACCACCTAACCTTTGTGCACATCGTTGTCTACCAACCCAAGTTCACCACAGGATCAACATAGCCCAGCTTTAACCAACACTTTTTCGCCTTTTTTCACACCAGATCTCCAGCTGCTTTCTAGTTCACCTTTATCTCTCCCCATATATTTTTATTTTCATTTTCATTTCAGCCTCATGTTACACTATCCAACTTCTAATACCATGTCACCCTCACAACACCCTCACAACGACCCCATTAAGTTTTATTTACATCCCCTCAGCAAACATGCCTTTGCCCTAGCCAGATGACGCTCCCATATTTTATTTTCTCAGGCTTGTCTGACATTTGGCATTACCCCCAAAGGCCTCACACTTAAAGTTCTCATCTCTGGCTGTAACCTTTCTTTCCATCAGTCCCTATACCAGTTCCAAACTGAACAATCCATCGCCCTCACCCACCTAAACCTTCACCTACACATCAACTCAGCCAATGAACACACCCGTCAACTCCTATCATTAATAAAAGTCCTCAATCTTTCCTCTCCCACATCCACACTGGCTGTTCAGAGCATCCTCCTACAGGCCAACCGCAAATTAAAACAGCATGCCACCCTACACCTCAAAAAACTATCCAATCTCCTGGTTTCCCACCTCCGGAAAGGCAACTCACTCACCCTTCACAACCTTTCCAGCAAACCTCAACCTCCTCTCATTGCACACAGACCCAGTCTCTCCCATCTACTCAATCTCCCACATCCAGCTCCACTCCCCCCAAAACCTCAAAATTCCAATCAACACAATCTGGAACCACTACACCCTAATTCAGTAGTTAACCTTTCCTCCAAACCTCTCTCTCAATCCGAAACCTCTGTCCTGTCCAAAGGCCTCACCTTCAGCCCCACTCCCAGATTCAACCAAACAGCCCTCGTCAAAGTTTTACTGTCCTACACTCGTACTCTCTGCTGGAAATATCACTTTACCACGAAGAAAAATGATCCTAATCCTACTCCTAATGATCCAACTCCCCAAGACACTATCCAAATTGAACCCTGCCTGGAACAGTTCCGTCCTCCGTCACAGCGGGACCCACCTCCTCTTCCTCAAAATCACCCTCTCCAAACCTTCCAGGAATTTCTGACTTCCAGCCTTGCCTCTCAATCCTTCTTAAAAAACCTTAATCCTACTCTCAACATCACCACTGCTGAAGCCCAGGCTATCCGTGATCTGAAGGCTGACCAATCCATCGTCATTCTCCCGGCAGACAAAGGTTCCACGACCGTGGTAGTTGATCGTCGGGAGTATGTGGCTGAGGAACTGCGTCAGCTTTCAGACAACACTACATACAAAGTTTGCCAAGGTAATCCCATTCCTGATGTCCAGACAGAGCTTCAAGGAATCCTCAGAACCTTAGGCCCCCTACAAAACCTTTCACCTGACTCCATCAACCTACTGACCCCACCGACAGACCGCACCCCTACCTTCTACCTTCTTCCTAAAATCCACAAACCCAATCATCCCGGCTGCCCCATTGTAGCTGGTTACCAAGCCCCCACAGAACGTATCTCTGCCTACGTAGATCAACACCTTCAACCCATTACATACAGTCTCCCATCCTTCATCAAAGACACCAACCACTTTCTCGAACGCCTGGAATCCTTACCCAATCTGTTACCCCCGGAAACCATCCTTGTAACCAATGATGCCACTTCCTCATACACAAATATTCCGCATGTCCAGGGCCTCACTGCGATGGACCACTTCCTCTCACGCCGATCACCTGCCACCCTACCTAAAACCTCTTTCCTCATTACCTTAGCCAGCTTCATCCTGAACCACAACTTCTTCACTTTCGAATGCGAGACGTACCAACAATTAAAGGGAACAGCCATGGGTACCAGGATGGCCCCCTCGTACGCCAACCTATTCATGGGTCACTTAGAGGAAGCCTTCTTGGTTACCCAGACCTGCCAACCCTAAGTTTGGTACAGATTTATTGATGACATCTTCATGATCTGGACTCACAGTGAAGAAGAACTCCAGAATTTCCTCTCCAACCTCAACTCCTTTGGTTCCATCAGATTCACCTGGTCTTACTCCAAATCCCATGCCACTTTCCTTGACGTTGACCTCCACCTGTCCAATGGCCAGCTTCACACGTCCGTCCACATCAAACCCACCAACAAGCAACAGTACCTCCATTATGACAGCTGCCACCCATTCCACATCAAACGGTCCCTTCCCTACAGCCTAGGTCTTCGTGGCAAACGAATCTGCTCCAGTCCGGAATCCCTGAACCATTACACCAACAACCTGACAACAGCTTTCGCATCCCGCAACTACCCTCCCAACCTGGTGCAGAAGCAAATAACCAGAGCCACTTCCTCATCCTCTCAAACCCAGAAACTCCCACAGAAGAACCACAAAAGTGCCCCACTTGTGACAGGATACTTTCCGGGACTGGATCTGACTTTGAATGTGGCTCTCCAGCAGGTATATGACTTACTCAAATCCTGCCCTGAAATGAGATCCATCCTTCATGAAATCCTTCCCACTCCACCAAGAGTGTCTTTCCGCTGTCCGCCTAACCTTCGTAACCTCTTAGTTCATCCCTATGAAATCCCCAAACCAGCTTCCCTACCCTCTGGCTCCTACCCTTGTAACCGCCCCCGGTGTAAAACCTGTCCCATGCTCCCTCCCACCACCACCTACTCCAGTCCTGTAACCCGGAAGGTGTACACGATCAAAGGCAGAGCCACGTGTGAAAGCACCCACGTGATTTACCAAGTGACCTGCCACTGTGAAGCTTTCTATGTGGGAATGACCAGCAACAAACTGTCCATTTGCATGAATGGACACAGGCAGACAGTGTTTGTTGGTAATGAGGATCTCCCTTTGGCTAAACATGCCTTGGTGCACAGCCAGCACATCTTGGCACAGTGTTACACCGTCCGTGTTATCTGGATACTTCCCACCAACACCAACCTATCCGAACTCCGGAGATGGGAACTTGCCCTTCAGTATATCCTCTCTTCTCGTCATCCGCCAGGCCTCAATCTCCGCTAATTTCAAGTTGCCGCCACTCATACCTCACCTGTCTTTCAACAACTTCTTTGCCTCTACACTTCTGCCTCGACTGACATCTCTGCCCAAACTCTTTGTCTTTAAATATGTCTGCTTGTGTCTGTATGTGTGGATGGATATGTGCGTGTGTGCGAGTGTATACCTGTCCTTTTTTCCCCCTAAGGTAAGTCTTTCCGCTCCCGGGATTGGAATGACTCCTTACCCTCTCCCTTAAAACCCACATCCTTTCATCTTTCCCTCTCCTTCCCTCTTTCCTGATGAAGCAACCGTTGGTTGCGAAAGCTTGAACTTTGTGTGTATGTTTGTGTTTCTTTGTGTGTCTATCAACCTGCCAGTGCTTTCGTTTGGTAAGTCACATCATCATTGTTTTTAGATATATTTTTCCCACGTGGAATGTTTCCCTCTATTATATAAACATGGTTTTATGTGAATAGCACAGATTGTCATCAACAAACTTCTACTTTATTTGCTATAAGCTATGTAGCATATGTTATCTTCAAAAAACTTAGTGAAACGTGATACTAAATCTGCCCCACACTAGCAATAACACGACTTATATCTAGAACACTGGCAATGGATGTGCTATTCTATATAGTAGTCCCATCAAATCATCATTTACAAAAGTAAGTGAACAGATTGGAGGAGGAGGAGGAGGGGGAGGAGGAGGATGAAAAGACTAGTGTTTAATGTCCCATTGAGAACGAGGTCATTAGAGATGGTGCACAAGCTCAGATTAGGAAAGGACGGAGAAGGAAACGGGTTGTGCCCTTTCAAAGGTATCATCTCCGCATTTGCCTTAAGTGATATAGGGAAATCACGTAAAACATAAATCAGGATAGCCAGACATGAATTTGAACCCTCATCCTCCTGGATGCAAGACCAGTGTGACACCAAATTTGGTCAACAGATCTGAAGTATGAGATGAGTCTGTAAACACTCATCCCACAACTAGCAAAAATCACATGCTGTGCAAAGCAACTACATGTACATGATAAAGTAAGCACGGTGAGGGAAAAATCTGATAACATGGATGTTTTAGAGATTAGAACAACCGAGTTCAGAGACAAATGTATGTGAACTAATAATGGTCAGAACTTTCCAAAATAGAGAATCCTGTTACATACATGTTAAGCCTGAAGTCTTTTGGGGCCGTTTTCAATGAAGGTAAACTTTTATGGATTGTTACATTACTATATTACACATAGTTACAAAGCGAGCATATTGCCTGGCCTACAATTTCACAGTTAAAAGCAAGCACATAATAATAATAATAATAATAATAATAAAAAGATTTTCTCACATTCGCCTACCTAAAACAATCTAGCATTAAAATGTTTTCTCAAAACAGATTCATAAAAACAGAGAAAAATAAAAAAAGAACAAAAAATTATACCATAAAGCGCTGTAAAAGTGCCACCATTACATGGACTGCTCTCAGTGCTAGACATGAAGAATGAAATGACAATAACACCAATCTACAGCAACACTGACACTGGCAGTGCAAGTAAAAAAATCGTAACAGGCACAAAACTCATTCTTGATGATGTTTTCCTTTTACCACCCATGTTGCAGATAAAATTTTCTGGACTAATTCTGCATCATGAGGTACACATCTACCAATCCCAAGAACTTGTCCACGATTCATATTGCTACAAATGCTGGCAAAGTGTCAGCATGTGAAGAGCATTACTCAACAAAAGTCACAGCTAATATTTAATTAATTCAAAACAGTTCATGAGACGAGTTTCATTTTGGATTCTGTACTGATAAATGATACAAAAAGACACACTTTGATCTTTTAACGAGAAGTATGAGAGTTGGAACTTAAATAGTGGCAACTATTTATTCACAACCGATACATAAGAGCTAAATGTTTGCACCTGTTACTGTCCTTCAAAGTAGTCACCAGCACTGTGTAGAACCCATTGACAGCGAAGTGGAATGCATAGTATACCATTAGCAGAGCCTGTTCTGTTGATGGTGCGAACGGAGTGGTCTACTGCCTGTTGAATCTCTGGAACAGTTCTGAAGCGAATGCCAGGAAGTGGTTCCTTCATCTTCAGAATCAAATCAAAGTCATAAGGACTTAAGTCAAGGGAGTATGGTGGATGGTACAGTACTTCCCAGTCCCATCGACCGAACGAAGCAGCCACAGCTTGCACTGTATGCGCCTCTGCATTGTTGTGCAAAATGATGGCTGGGTTGCAGAGAAAGTGTCGCTGCTTCTTTCATAAGGCTGGTCACAGGTGATGACACTGTTGTGCTGTACGACCTCTGGCACATTCGATCTTGATCCAACTCCATTGTTCCTGTTTCGAAAACATAGTGACACCATTATGTTAGACTGATTGCTCACAAATGTCTGTGTTTTCCTCAATTTTGTGCACACCGGTGACATGGGATGGGCGAGTCCATTTGCCCAGAGGTAAGGTAGGTATGTCAACAACGTGTGCTATCAGCCACAATAGTAGATTCCATTGCATAGTGTCTCCACAGCAGTGTTGCCACTATTTAAGTACCAACCTAGGTATATATGAATTTGTTTGCAACAATGAGCAGAGTCAGGTCATAGCAAAACTGTCTCCTTGAGGTAGAATCAAAGTTGATCAAGTTCTGACCTGCCTATAATCAGATGTATTTGAGATAGACTATGGAAAGTCAAATATTTGATATTGATTGAGGAGCACCGTTCTTCTTCTGTGCATCAATAGTAGAAATTTTGCAAGAAAATAGTTATATTCCTTTTTGAATACAGCATCTTGGCATAAAATGAGTTTCATTGCCACAGTATGTGAGGTGCCTCTTCTCACACATGGAGCTAATACTGCTCGATGTTTATGGTGCTGTGATATTAGATACTGATAAAAAATGGTAAGCCATGTTAAAATAGTCAATTACCATCACTGGAAGGGTGATGTTTTGACTAATGATGAAATTGAAAACATAGCATGGGTATACAACCAACATAGTCACAAAAAGATGACATGGTAAGTTGCAGACAGACACACTAGTACATTAGATTTTGACCAGGTATGCCCACCTGCGTAAATGAATGGAAAATGCACACACATTCATTCGTGCAGGCAGGAAAACCTCACATACACGAGTGCTGCCAGAGATGATGGTCATATGTGCGTTAGGTGTGGTTGCTTGTGTGAATGAATGTGTGTGTGTGTGTGTGTGTGTGTTTCCATTTCTGACAAAAGCTCTGGTCGAAAGCTAATGTACAGCTAATGCCAGTCTGCAACTTAACATGTCATCTTTACAGTAAGTAGCAATCTATCTTTTTCTTGCACTATTGATATTCCAACCTTCAGTCTCCATTGTTCGATTTTAACACCAGCATACACTGAATCAAGGATTCATCATTAGTGCCCATGATTCCAATGACAGACAACACACAGTTAAAACAAATAGCTAAGATCGCTTTATCATAATGGTAAGCAGTTTTATGGATAATACTAGTTGTGTGCAGTTAAGGAAAGTCGTACTATGATTCTTGATGCAACTGGACATTTAATTAATTTGGGCACCTGTAAGATTATAGTGTGAACGCTCTCATTTATAATAATACCAGAGCACACAGTGTTAGTATCTCCATTTCTCATTTTTGGGTATAAACATGATAGTTCTACTGTTTACTGTAGTTGGATATTGTGAGCAATAGGAAACTTTATTGTGAAAGCATCTTATGATTAACCCAAAGTCTTTTGGGATAGATTTTTTTGTAAGAGATAAGTCAATTATTATCCGCAAAGTAGTTATAAAAATTTATTGTAATCAAATAGGAAACTTACAAGAACATCACTTTTCGACATAGTCTCCTTGCGTTTCAACGCACTCGGTCCATTGTTGTACAAGCTTCCTGATGCCCTCATAAAAGAAGGTTGAGCTGCAAGCGAGGAATGCACCGCATCTATCACTGCTTCGTCCGAGGCAAATCGACAGCCCCTTACTGCCTGTTTGATTGGACCAAACACTTGATAGTCAGAAGGGGCAAGATCAGGACTATATTGAGGATGATCCAGTACTTCCAATTTGAGTTTCTGGCGCTTTTCAGTAGTGGGCAGCAGTATGCGGACAGCCATTGTCGTGCAACAACACAACACCTTTTGACAGCTATCCTCGGTGTTTGCTTCGAATTGCAGGCTCTAGCCTGGCAGTAAGCATCTCACTGTAACGTACACTGTTTATTGCTGTGCCCTTGCCCCATAATGTTCCAGTACTGGACCTTGTGCATCCCAAAAAAATGTAAGCATCAGTTTTCCTGTGGACAGTTGGATCTTGAACTTTTTCTTGCATGGTGAATTTGGATGTTTCCATTCCATACTCTGCTGTATACTCTCTGGCTAGTAATGATGGATCCAAGTTTCATCACCAGTAATGATCCTGTCTAAGTAGTTGTCCCCTTCGTTACCATAGTGATCCAAAGGTTTTCTGCAGATGTCCAAGTGCGTTTGATTACGCAACTATATGAGTTGTTTTGGGATCCATCTTGCACAAACTTTATGAAACCCAAGTCTGTTGTGGATGTATTCATAGGCAGAACCATGATTAATTTGCAGACGACATGCCACTTTGT
This sequence comes from Schistocerca americana, assembly GCF_021461395.2. NCBI lineage: Eukaryota > Metazoa > Arthropoda > Insecta > Orthoptera > Acrididae > Schistocerca > Schistocerca americana. Next base: position 41,715,084 of record NC_060121.1, read on the forward strand.
CATAGTTAATCGTCTGTCTAAGAAAATCATTTCACGTGAACGCTAAATGGTTTCTTCATTTGTGTTGGTAAATGGTCATCCAGCTCCTTCATTGTGCGTAACACTCCTGCGACCATTTCGGAAATTTTAAATCCATTCGAGGACATTCTGTTGCGGTGAAACACTGTTACTGTACTGTACCGAAAGTATTCCATGAATTTCAGCCCCAATACGCCTTCTGACCACAAAAAACAGATCATTGAACTTTGCTCTTCTTTGGTGCAAATAGTGGAGCAGCCATGATTAACAGCAGAACAGTGATAATGAAACTAATATAGCAGCTTGAAAATTGCAAAGATATAACAACAAATATACAAAGCATGCATCAACATAAAACAACAGTACTACCAAAATACACAAAAATATAACTAAATTGCAGATAATAATTGACTTACCCTCATATTAAATGTTCTTGGTGCATTATCACATTGTTAAAAAAATGTTCCAAGCTTTTGATGATATTCACCACTGTCTCTGTTAGGAAATCAACTGACTGTCAATGAAGTAAATGACTAACACAAATGTAATTTATGGAGTAGAACCCATTGTGACTAAGGATGAAGTGAACATTTGTTGACATTATTAAACAAATAAGGATACGTGCGGACAAAGCTATGGTCAGTCTCAATGTGGTTCCTCTACTTACAAACATTCCTGCTGAAGATAAGTTGAGTTTGCTTGCCAACAACCGCACTTCAGAAATTGTCAGGTTATTCTGACAAACACTGACCATCACTTTACATAGCAGCAAATACAATAATATGGCTAATTGAGTGACCCTGTGTTCGCCTTTGTCATCATCTGTGTCCAAATTTTTTCACGGCAAATTTTGAAGGAAGTGTCTTAAACAGTGCTCCTCTTCACACATTCTTTTTTTTTTACCATTATGTTGATGATATGTTATCAGTTTAGCCTCATACCAATCAAACATTCCAGTAGTTCACTGAGCATTGATCACATCTCAGTATAAAGTTTTCTGCAGAAATGGAGAAGGAAGGAAAGCTACCCTTATTTTAAGCTACCCTTATTAGGTGTTCAAGTTGGAGAGAAGTCAGACAGTTGGCTCAGCCAGTCAGTATATAGTAAACTGATTCAACACACCAACAGCTAAACAAGCACAGCTTCCATCATTCTGCTGGAAAAGGATCTGTGCTGAATGTTGTTATACAGAGCTAAAAGCATCAACAATGTAGAAAAATATAAGATTGCTGTGTACCGTAAAGATGACACATAAAGTTGCAGCCAAGCACAATTAAAAGACACTTAAGAATAAGGTTTCAGCCACAGCCTTCATCACAAAAGGGAGGAGAAACACACACCATTCATTCACACAAGCACACAAACCTCACACTTACAAGACTTCCAACTCTGGAAGCTAGGACCAGAATACAACTGTCACATGGAATGGAATCAGCAATCTGGAGGAGGTGAAGGGTGGACTGTGCAGGGACTAGAATGCCAACAGACATTGTGTCAGGAGGTTGTGGGGCAGGGAGGTGGGGAAAACATAGCAAAAAAGGAGAGGAGTGTGGCACGATGGGTGGGTGCGCTGACAGATGGCGGTGAACAAAGAGGGTGGGAGATGAGAATGGGAAGGAGGTGACAGGACAGAGGGGATAGAATCTGGTGGGCAGAGGGTGTGGAGATGGCATGTTACCATATGTTGAGGTCAGGATAATTACAGGAGCAGGGAATGTGTTGTAAGGACAACAACTCTGCACAGTTCAGAAAAGCTGGTTGTGGAGGGGAGGATCCAGAAGAGCGTATCAGAAAAGAACCTTACTAGTGCCAAAATAAACCACCTAGTCTCTGTGTTAAGATAAAATAATTATTGGTCACAATAAGTTAAATTGGCCCTCTGCTGTGCACATAAAGCCAAACACATTCAATGTAGTAAAGCTGGATGAATCTTAAACAAAGGACCTTTTGGCTATCTAAGAAAATTGAAGACACGTTGTACTTGGATACAATGGTCACGGACTCTGGGACACAGGCGTTTCTAATATTATATGTGAATGTGGCAGCAGTCATGTGCATAGGCTACTCAAACTTTTTCCCAGTGCCATACCCAAGATGAGCTGCATTTCAAGTACAGACCTGTATACTCTGTTTATCATAAGGTTACATATCACACCATTTATTCTTCCACATTTGCTTGAATCTCATTGGATTTCGTTTATGTGGAGTGGAAGCTAAGCGATGTCCAGTTCAGTCAAGTATGATCATAAGCATACATTTTATGCTGTGTTACACCCACATAGACTGAACAATAACGTGGGACAACACATTTAACTTTGACAGCACTGGCCAGTCAGTTGGTCCAAACTAACCTATAATGATGTGAGCAGTTGCAATTCAAACATAAAAAATGAGACAAGCATAGAAAAAAATATAGCCTCGAATGACATTTAATTTTTAAAGAGAATGAAATAACATTCAGCAAAACTCCAGCACTAGCGCATGCTTCTTGGGTGACCAGATGGAAAGCATAAAATGTTCTCATTTTCACCTAATATAGTATTCTAATTATATACATGAGTGATGAGAATTCCTAACTTAAACATAGGGTAATTTTCCTGAATGAGCTATGTGTTATGCAAAAGTATACTGCAGGGATTTCACAGTATTGTTGAATACTGAAGCCACTGAAGGTATTAATTACAGACAGTTAACTAGTAATCTCTTAGCTCCTTCCTTATATGTATCCGAGAAATACATTTCAGTTCTGGACTTGTCATCTGCTATGTTGATAACGAGTTGATCAACAACAGAATCCACAAAGTCACCCAGGTGCCACATTTTCTCCTCTTCTGCCATTCTATATCCCACCACCGTTCAACAGTGACATGTCAAAAAGCTGTATGTATTAATTGCAGCACGATAATTGGGAACTTAGATTGAAAAGAAAACAGGAATTTTGTGTGCAATGTGTAATTAGAAACAAGAAGAATGCATTAATCATAAAAAATGATGATGAATTTTACAGTTACGAGATAAAGGTGTTTAAAAAAAAAAAAAAAAAAAAAAAAAAAGACAGGGATGACCAAGGCGAGACTGGAACCAGCGATCCATGAACTCCACCAGATGATGAATCTACTATGCTACCAATTCCGCTGTATATACAGTGTGTATGCGTCTCTAAACTGTATCATAAATACAGACCCTCAGAAAACTTGCAAGATGATTTTTTCTGAAAATTTATGAAAACCATTAAGAACAACCTATTTTTCGACAGATTTTAACTGTGATCCATGTGCGTGTTTAACTAAGGAGCAGGGAGCAGCCTCTGCCATTTTCATACTGTGCATTAACAGCGTGATAATCAGAGCACAACAGTGCACAAGCTGTAACCATACACAATTTTTGAAAGAAAACCTACATAACTAAAGCAAGATTAAGAAAAACGTTGATGGCTGTTAATACATTAGAATACCTTAAAGTCTCATTTAACATAACTTAGTATTAAGATATCTAATACATAAGTAGGACCTATTTCCAAGAGCATAACAACATCAATGTACGGGGGCTACGGCTTCTGACCAATCATCACGTTTGTGTTTGTTTACATCGGTTTATTCTTGTGATCAGCAGAGCATAGAAAAATCTGTTGTTGCTGGATGCTGACTTATGAATATGCACAAGATCTTGTTTGAAAAAATACTACCGTATTTACTCGAACATAAGCCGCACTTGAATCTAAGCCGCACCTGAAAAATGAGACTCGAAATCAAGGAAAAAAAAATTCTCAAATCTAAGCAGCACCTGAAATTTGAGAGTTGAAATTCAAGGGGAGAGAAAAGTTTTAGGCCGAAACAAAGTTGGTCCATTGTAATATGAGACACAATTTAGGTCGATTGAATGACGATACAGCTACAGTAGTTTGGTTCGAGTTGTAAGCTTAGAAGTTAAGCTTTACCAGGTAGCCATTGCTATGCGTCAGGCGCTCCGTCCTTATTTACATGGGTAACCTTCCTTTTTCACGTGATTCGTCTGGTTTGAATTGATTGCTTATTTTTCTTTGATCTGATAAGCGCCGTTTTCTTTGTTATAGGTGTTTACGTCACTCTAAGCTGAAAATTCATTACTGTACTGTGTCATGCATTGTTTGTCACATTCTGATAGTGCGTGTTTACGGCCTGTCGCCGACGCGGCATGGCTTGCTTTTGTGCGCGCTACCGCCGCTTACAGTTAAAAAAAAAAAAAGAGACTGCTATTTGTTGTTACTTACACTGCTGCTTTCTTTGATAATGATCAACAAGAACCAAATAACAGACTCCATATGATAGAAGATGTTCTGAACGAGAGTTTAGCGAAAAATTTTCTCCGTTTGAAAATCTTTGTAGGTGCCTCTTTAGTACATTACATTCTGCACAGAAATTAGAGTCATCTTAGATTTAAAAATCTAGTCAATTGCTGTGCTTCATTTCTGACTGTATCACTATTAGGCATAAGAATAATACGAATACAAACATGACATGATATGTATATTCTTTCGTGTTTGCTATTGTCTCACTCTAGTTTCGTAGTTTATTAGGCAGACATGATTTAAATGAGATAGCAGCAAACACGAAACAATACATGACAAAATGTTTATATTCATATTATTCTTATGGTGAAGAGAATACTGCATGTGATTCACAATTCATAAAAGTTCCTATCAGCAACCATCTCTTCTCACAGGTAGGAAAAAATTGAGAATGTAGAGTTGGCCATATTGACGAGTAGAGTTGGCCATATTGACAAACATCCCAAACAGTCTTGCCAGTCGGATTTTCATAGTACATTAAAATGCTGCTACATTCGAAGATGAACAACACGGAATTTGTATTTACTTCATTGTATATTGTATGAAAATGCAGTGGTCGAAACTCGGGGCAGAGAAAAAAGCTAGTCTTCCACCTTTTTTAAATTTATTTACTGACGCAGAGGATTTGGTGCCAGTATTTATCTTTGTGCCTACAAAGCATGCCTGTGTAGCGCTACATATATTCGACGGCAGAAGTTAGTTGTGGCGGCACCCACCAACATTTTTCAGAACTTCCGCTTGCTTTGCACTCGATTCCAAGCCGCAGGCGGTTTTTTGGATTACAAAAACCGGAAAAAAAAGTGCGGCTTAGATTCGAGTAAATACGGTAGTTACAGCCCATGCTTCAAACTACTGGGACATACACAGTCCTCAGAGACTCTGTAGAAATTAGAATGTGTGCCAGCGACTTTAATAGGATATGAGCTATGGACTCAGCAATGTGGGCAATTGACACACAGTCTGCACCAGGCGTATGTTCGTGAGGTGCTGCAACTGACTTACCATCACTGGCACATATTTAATCTCTGGCTGCAGACAGCACTATTACATAATTCACATTTATGTGATTCTGGTACTTCATTGATGGTCACTTACTTTGCTAATAAAGAGAATAGTGGATATTGTCAAAAGCTTGATTAAAAATCAGTAACAATTAAAAAAAACATTTTTATAAAAAATTAATATGACAATAATTGTGAAAATGTTTCATAAGAAATTTTTCCCCTTAGGCACCAAAATATGGTTCAACAAAAAGCAGCAATGCCATCATGTTTACACCCATTCGTTGAGACTGATTTTATGTTATTGTTCAATGTAAATGGATAGATAGTAAAACAAGTTTCAAAAAGCAAGGTTATCAGACACAAAGTCATTTTTACTTACTTGTAGGCCATTAGTGCCAGGATTTCCTGGAAAACCATCAGCTCCTCTCTCACCCTTTTCTCCTTTGGGCCCCACATCGCCCTTATCACCTTTCGGACCTGTCTCTCCAGGATCACCTTTTTGACCTCCCAACCGACCTAATTAGCACAAAAAAATTAAACAGGTTGTGTCAACTCTGAATAGTGAGCAGAAAGTAATAAAGGCTATGCAAACTTACAAAACTATTTCTTAGGAATGAAAAGAATAGTTTGTTCAATGTGAAAATCTTAAAATCCTAATACATACAAAGGAATGTCCCCCCCCCCCCCCAGGAATATTGCACAACATGGGGTAACAACCAACGTAGAAGTGAACAAAACCTTACCTGAACCAAAACCTGAGCCACTCAATTCAACATCATCTGGGTCAATGAGGGCAATGCCCGGGGGTCCTGGTGGTCCTGGAGGTCCAGGTTTCCCCGTGTCACCGGATTCTCCTGCAGGGGATAAGAAATAACAATGTTCTCTACAACACATCTCAAAGTTAGAATTGTAATACATTTAGTATAGAAAGAGCCATGGAATATTTTTTTATTTGTTACTTCTTTTCACTACAGCTGATATTTTTGTTGCAAGTGATCAGCAACTTTATTGAGAATTAGAAAATTTTAATACATTATTTATTTTTCAGTCTCAGCAGCACATTTTTTTTAAATACAGTATGACTATCTTTGATCTTCCTGAATAATTTTTAGATCTATGTAGTTGGGTCAGCAATCCATTGTATCTGTACCAGAACCATACATTAGAATACTGCCAGTATTCTGATGCGTGATTCAGATACAGACACGACAGATTGCTGACAACTACATAGATCTGAAGATAATACAGGGAGATTGAAACTGGTCATATAGAATTTAAAAAAAAGTGTATTCTGATGTGTGGTTCTGAAAGAGACATGACAGGTTGCTGACGCAACTACATAGATCTGAAGATGAGTGAAGGAGATCAAAACTCGCCATTCTGTATTTAAAAAAGTGCAATTGGGACTGAAAAATAAATGAAATATTAAAACTGTTTTCAATGTAACATCTCTTTTGTCAGTAATGAATGAGTATTGCTGCAACACAGAGCTCTTAAACTCAGAAAATGATAATCAAAAAGATACAACTAACTCTGCTAAAGAATCGTAAATTGGGCACAAGTTCATTCATTCATTGTGAATCTTAGAGTCAGTCAGGAAGGGGAATCTTCAGGGGTGTGGAATGAGTCAAGGCACACATTGGCAAAAGGTAAGGAAATCATAGAGACCTCACCCATATACTGAATTAACAATGAAGTATCACTACACTGCTTGATGCTACCCACACTTATACAGCTACTCAATCAGATAAATTAAAAAGTGAGCTACTACTCTGAAAATAGCTAATGCCTTCTCTGTTATAATAGATAGCTGCTGTTAATCTGCTTTAGGTAGCTTAATGTTTACATAATTACAAAGATACTCCTCAAAGAAAATAGAGGTCTTCACTTCTAAATACCAAGTCTTATTTATGCTACATTACTTGTCAAACTACTTTACAACAAATAGTGCTGCTTGCCAGGTAGCTAACAGAACTGTTCAATACTTGGATCTAGATGTTTAGATAATTTGTAGAAAGAGCTGCTAATGATGAATGTTTTAATTTTATTCTGAAGTAGTAGGGGGTGCCAGTTTCTTCATTTATGTTAGACAGGAGCTTGTTGAATACTTTTGCACCAGAGTACACAACTCCACTACAACCCATAGACAAGGAGCCAAAGCCCACATAAAAATTATTTCTGGGCTTTGTGTTATTATTGCATACATAACAGTTTAGCTAAAATTAAATTTTATTATCAGGAACATAGACTGTTAAGGAGTAAATGTATGGGGAAATGAGTGTAATAATTCCAGTATCTAAAGTGGCTTCTCCTAGATATAGTATTAATCAACCGGATCCTCAGTCTTACTTTGAGAAGTATGTTTTACAACTAACACTGAACATTCTTGGACCTGTTCATTGCAATGTCAAACATGTACAGTGGTTTTGTACGAGTAGGTGTGAAATTCCGTACATCAAAACTGAATTTTGACACATTCTCTAGAGAAGTAGGTGATATTTCTTGTGAAGAAGTGAGCTAGATTACTATTTCAAAGTCTCATTAGAATAGAAAATGAAGGGACCGTGTATAGCAACAATAATTATTGTCTCTAAAAGCACTGAAGAGAAACAATTTCTGAGAGCTCATGGTCGAGATGTTACTGAAATGTTTCATACTGGCTTCAAAGTCTGTCACAGCTAACCGGTTCTGATGCATCTTCAATACAAAATGTTATCAGTTAATGTAGAGATAATGGACATTTTGAAGTGTTCAAGTTTGTTGGTGCCTTATACTGCTGCAGTAACGTACCAGAAAAACATTGAAAACAAATTCTTACATCTTTTGATTTTTAATACACTTTTCATCCTGTAATAAAAAACACTTCTGATGCAGGTTTGTGAGCTACAGAACTTTCAAACCATCCATCTGTCATTATTTGCTTTTGTAGTGAGTAATAGTATGCAGGAAGAGAAAAGAAATTTATATTACTTTTAATGGAAATTTCTGACTTTTCTAAAGATTGTCAAGACCTTTTCCCATTACAGCATACAAGTTTTGGAAATTATAGTGATGCTTGTAGCTGTAATATCTTTGGGAGAAATGGGTAGCCAATTGAGAAAGGCTCTGCTACAAGAGACAAGGAGTGCTTTTCTTATTCAGAATGAGGGTGAAACAAATGGTGATCTAATAAATACTAGATAGTGGCATATACAAGGAATTGTTTGAAAAAAAAAAAAAAAAAAAACACCTACACAGAGGTTGTAGCACCTCATTTCCTGGCAATGCTTGTGTACTGTTCCTCTGGCTGTTGTCTATGAAAGGATTGGATTCTGGGGGAAGGAGGCTTTCTTCAGTCTGCAACTGAAGAGCAGTCTTTCCTTAATTCTCACAAATGGGTTGTGGTCGGAACTTACATGGCTGACTTAGAGGCTCAGAAATTTCCTCGTGATGGCTGTTGGTTCCAACAACTTGTCCAGAAAAAGTCCTTAAAGACCTGCTAGGATGCAGCACCTTACAGAAACGGTGTAAGGAGGAGCAGGAACTAGCCAATGAGAATTACTATATTCTGCTCCTAATTTGGATTCGCTGGAAGGCCAATCTGTTACATAATATCGTGGCATGGATTTGGAGCTCACAAAGTTGGAGGAGTCTGCCACAGCCCTCGCGGGATGAGAAGGTGAGTCATAGGCCCTCTGGGGAAATATTTTTGTTTTAGAGTGCTTAACATTTGAAGTCTGGGATTAGTGAGCTTTCATAATCAATAAGGGTACTTACACAGTATGGAAAGCCTACAAAAGATTCGAAAGTGTCTTTCTGTGCACTGGCATCGAATTCTGCTTAGGTAGTTTGCTGTTTTTTTGGGTGAGTGTTGTGGATTAGTGTGTGCGTACCTGTTTGATAGAGAAAGGTGTCAGAGCAGAGCATGGAGTCATTAGCCAGCTGGAGGTAGGTTTTGATACAAGTGATGGGCTAATTGACATCAACCAAGCACTTCAATTTGAATTTGGCTGTTAACAGTGAACATATTTCACTCCAGTGGTTGGATTTCCGAATCGCTCCCGAAATTTATCAAGTTACAAGGTTTTTCATTATTGAATTTGGAGGTGTCAGAAATTTAGCCCTATCTCACAAGCCAAAGCAAGGTTGGCAACCATTATTTAAACCAAATGAAATTATCATGCTGCAGTGAAGTATGAGCTGATGTGAAAGTTCCTGGCAGATTAAAGCTGTGTGCCAGACCGAGACTCAAACTCGGGACATTTGCCTTTAGCAGAAAAGTGCTCTACCATCTGAGCTATCCAAGCACTACTCACGACCCTTCCTCACAGCTTTAATTCTGACAGTACCTCATCTCCTACATTAAAAACTTCATAGAAGCTCTCCTGCAGACCTTGCAGAACTAGCACTCTGGGAGGAAAGGATATTGCAGAGACATGGCTTAGCCACAGCCTGGGGATATTTCCATAATGAAATTTTCACTCTGCAGCAAAGTGTGCGCTGATATGAAACTTGCCGGCAGATTAAAACTGTGAGTTAGACTGAGACTCAAACTTGGGAAGTTTGCCCAGGAGTCCCAGTCTGGCAACAAGTTTTAATCTGCTGGGAAGTTTCATATCAGCACACATTCCACAGCAGAATTGAAATTTCATCCTGGAAACAGCCCCCAGGCTGTGGCTAAGCCATGCTTCCATTATATACTTTCTTCTATGAGTTCTAGTTTTGTAAGTTTCACAGAAGAACTTCTGTGACACTTGGAAGGTAGCAGACGAGGTACCAGCGGAAGTAAAGCTGTAAGGACAGGTCATGGTCATGCTTGGATAGCTTAGTCAGTAGAGCACTTGCCCATGAAAAGTAAAGATCCTGAGTTCAAATCTTGGAGCAGCACTAGGTTTTAATCTGCCAGGAAGTTTCATATCAGTACACATTCTACTGCAGAGTGAAAATTTCATTCCTGGAAGTTTCAAGGTGTTTCAGCAGTCATTTACACAGGGTCCCATATGTGAATGGAATGGGAAGAAGCCCTAGGAAATGGTATAGTGGGACATAGCCTCTGCCATCCACTTCACAATGGCCCACAGAGTATGGACGCGGATGCAGATTTAAAAACAATGCACAGGATATATGTTACAAGACAGTTAACTTTATGGACAAAAACAAAATTAATATTCATACATCATGTTTCATACAGAACTTTTTGCAATAAGAACCAAGTTTCTCAACACACTTCTCTCAGCATAAGAACCAAGTTTCTCAACACACTTCTCTCTGTAGAGCTTAAGTTTCAAAATGTCCTGTTCAAAGGACTCCGTCCACCTGTCAGTACAAGACTAACTGACCTAATCTTCAGGCTGACAGAGCTGCCAGCCAAGGGCTTTCTTCAGTTAACTGTTAGCCTAATAGATTTACAATGATGCACAGAGAACACTGTTTACTGGGTGTACACTCCTGGCATAAACAGATACTGAACCATGGAACCACACAATGTCAAAGAACACCCTATTTTAGTGTTTGCCATAAAGAGTGTGACACAGTTTGAAGATAGTGTCAGTATGTTTCAACACCGACAGTCTTCTCACTTGTGTTAAATTCCACTAACATATCATCGATGGCACACAACATAGTCTCATTGTAGATACTGTGACCCTGAATTTCTCTGATTGCAAAGCAGATGAATGCTTCCAAACTGTAGGACCTTATTTTGACCCAAGCTTGGAATGGTATGGTCAGAATTCACAATTCCTTCAAAAAAACATCTTGGACATTTGCCAAGATGAACAGTTACTATTCTCTGCCCATGCTGTTTATCTGTCCCAACCAACTTACTAATACATATATAACTCATATTTTAAGTAATGTTCACCCGTATTGGAAATTCTGAGGCCACTTCTTCACACACTGGATAAAGGTCTCTGTTTCGGGTCCTTCAGCTGATGTTTACCTAGGGGTACTGGCTGAAATTCTCAAAGAATTGATCAAGTTTTTGGGTCAACTTTATACGTAGTCAGATGAGCACAGAAAATCTCAGCCAATACCACCACAACTACACATAATCTCTACATGTGAGCTTAACTTCAGTTCACCATGAGCAATAGATAATGATTCTTTGACAATGCCTGCCACAAATGTTGTGAAAAGGTCATACTGTCAATGGAAGAGGCAATGGGCAAAGAGCCCGAAACAGATGCCTCCAGTAAATTTGTTCAAAGGTGTTGTGCTTAACACTGATAACCCAGTGCAATGCACAACAAGACAGGCATAATCTGCAGTTCTTGTGTCAATCTTGTACCAAATCTAACTATAAAATTTTAAAGAGTTATTTTTTTCTATAAGAAAAACAATCACAAAGTGCTTTTCATATTTACACTGTATTAATAGTGTTCTGGTTCCTCTTTCTGATGTGAGGAACAGAGCACATAATGTGATGATTGTGGTTTTGGAAAGGGGAGAAGCATTTACAACCCATAAGCTGCGAATTTCCATATATATGTCTTGCAAAATGTATCATTTCAACAGATTTTATTTGATAGTATGTGTTCTGTGCCTATACTTTTAACACAGGCAGATTTGATTCTTCTTCATCTATAAAAGAAAGGAAGGTACTTCAGGGAAAAAAAATCCATTAGTTATTTAGTTAATCGGATGTTCTCTGGATCATAATTATGGTCTCTATGATGTGAAATGAGACAGTTTAGGATTACAATACACTCTGTTAGTGAAAAATACATTATTACAACTGTACTACACATGCCATCTTATCTCATTACTTGTCACTGCTGCCGCTCTGCCCCAGGGCATCTGAATCTGACATGCAGCACTCTACTAATAAGTTACTTGGTGACACCTAGCTTCTCCAGCACAATAATATGGGAGCAGAAATTGTCATGCACTACTTCTCAATTATACTTATAGTTTCTCTCTCGAGCACCATCCTTGTTTTTCTGTGACAGTGAAGCCTTCACTCCCTACTCCTATGCATAAAGCTTTTCCTCTGCAGTTTCCAATGTGCTGCATCACACATGGCATAATTAACTTATAAAGATTAAACAATAATCTCTGAGACACTCATGCAGCAATGAACTATGGAAATGCACTCACCCTTCTGTCCCTTGTTACCATCTCTTCCATTGGTTCCAGGATACCCAGGCATGCCATCTATTCCTGGAGCTCCAGGCTCTCCTTTAAAGCCAACAGGACCCTGAGGCCCTGGATGGCCCTGTGATCATTTAAATAATAATAATAATAATAATAATAATAGTGAACATTTAAATAATAATAGTAATTATTATTACTATTATAATTATAATAATTTCTCTAGTTTGGTTTGTTACAGAATTCACAAATGTTACATTGCTATCATATGGAAACAGAAAAAGCAGTACTTACATTCAGCATGACAAAAGAAAAGGGATCCTGTACTTTTCAAACAATGGAAACTCCAGGTGGGTATATCAACAATGTAGGAAAATTGCTCCCACCGTATAGTGATGCTCAGTCGCAGATAGGCACAACAAAAAGACTGTCTGAAAATGAGCTTTCAGCCAACTAGGCATTCGTCAGAAGTAGACAAAACACACACACACACACACACACACACACACACACACACACACACACACACACAAACAAACAAACAAACAATCACTTTCTGACAGTCTTTTTGTTGTGCCTATCTGCGACTCAGCATCTCCACTATATGGTGAGCAGCAACCATTCTTTTCATGACACTGTTACATTCCATCCAGGATTTTCCATTGTTTAAAAATGTAGGAAAAGACAGATTGCTACTTATCATAAAGAAGACACATTCAGCTGCAGACGAGCACAATTAAAAGACACTTACATAACACTTTCGGCCACAGTTTTCATCAGTAAAAGAGAAAACCACACCATTCACACAGACAAGCAAGTACACCTCATGCACACATGACCCCAAAATCCAGCATCTCAGGTTGGAATTCTGGCCTGAGAGGCTGAAGTTGGCGGTCATGTGTGCATAAGGTGTGCTTGCTTGTGCATATGAATCATGTGTGTTTCTTTCTTGCTGATGAAAGCTTTAAGCAAGTGTCTTTTAATTGTGCCTGTCTGCAACTTAACATGTCTTCCTTATGTTAAGTAGCACTCTATCTTTTCCTGCAACTCTTGTACTTTTCATTTTCTCATAAATTCAGTGGAGATGTAACGGTGATGTCAGGAACTTACCCTGTCCCCCTTTGGTCCTTTTAGTCCAGCATCTCCCCTGTCTCCCTTACTGCCGGGAACACCCCTTTCACCGGGCAGTCCTGGGATGCCTGGAATCCCAGGCTCACCCTTTGGACCCGGACTGCCCGGCCTCCCAAGAGATGAAGCATATCCTGTCGATCCTAATTCCTGAAAAAGAATTGGCAAAGAAAAATAATCTCTAGTGAACACATGGAATCTATCTAATTGCACACATGAGCATCAAAACTGCAGTATTTGTTAACATTAGAATGCCCAGAGGGGTAAAAATGACCACTTTTTGTTTTGAAGTGATGGCTATGTTGCACACAATGATTTCAGCAACATTCCCTTATGACTTTTATTCGTTTGGGATATACTTTCATTATACTGAAGAACAGCGCATGTTGCACAACTGATCACGACTTTTTGCAGGGTACACCTTTAATGCCCACAGTGATCATATTGACTCCTTTAAGATAAGCCTATACTTTCGTTTATTGGTATGCCTTATGCTTATTTCATGCCCTTCCAAACTTCATCTCATTTACTATGAGATTTAATAACTAACTTTTGTTCATATTATTATGCTATGAATGGAAAACAATGGATTCAATAAGATTTACTGCTGTCTTCAGTCCATTCATTTCATGCACTGCACTGTTGAAGCTATTTTTTTTATACAACAATGGTCACTTTACAGATGGCAGTGAACTTCGTTCTGACAATTCAGAATCAGGCAACTAGTGACGATAACTCATCTAATAGTAATGATACTGACTCTTTGGATATTGAAGTGTAGTAAGTATGTTGTTATTGTCATTTCTGCTAATTTATTATAGTAGTACCCTTACCTAAATACAATTTTACAGTACGTAAATTAGAATTTATACTGGTAATAGCTTTCGTACAGTTTTACAGTTACTCGTTAGTGTGGCGACCATTGCCCACTGGAACACTATTATTCATCTTTGATGTTATGATCTTTGACTCTGCTACCTTTGTCTTTGTGTCTAAGTGTCATGGTGAGTTGTTCAGTTGTTGTACATTTCGTTAAAATTTATGATAGCCAATCATTTATTACTGATTTCCATTCTCTACCATATCATCATTAAGACTGGTATAATTAAAGTTAGTTTAATTATTGTGTTTCATGTGTCAGGAAAATTCATATAACAGAAGAGGAGATGATTCTGCTCCTCTGAGTATAAAATAAGTGACTGTTTCTTCATCACCTGATGTAACATACATAGAAGTTGCTCCTGACAGTACAGTCTGGACAGAAGCAGTGCCTAAGGTGGATGTCTTCCTTGTCATAATATTTTGAGAGTATCCTTTACTTATACCACATGCAAGAAGAAATGTAAGTGATGAACTTGTATCAAGTAGGCGGCCCCTGTTCATAGACAATTTCATAATCAAATACATTATGAAACGTACTATAACAGAGGCACACACAGTACTAGGAAATGAGAACTGGACGACAATTATGAAAGAAACAGAAGCATTTATTGCAATTAAATATGCTTGTGGTGGGAGTGGATGGAGGAGTACAGACCTCCACAGCTTATAGTCAAGCTCCTGGGGCCTACCATATTGTGTAGAAACCATGAGTAGAAACAGATCCTGAGTAATTATGAGATTCCTGAGGTTTGGTGAGAAGTCTACAACTACTGTACATTAACAGAATAATAAATCTGCATTGGCTTCTGCTGTTTGGAAAAAAAATCATATAAAACTGCACCATATATTACAAAATTGGATCTGGCATAATGACAGATGAGCAACTCTCCTGAGTAAAGCTAGCTGTTGTTTCACACAATTCATGGCTTCGAAGCCTGACAAATATGGACAAAAGTACTGCTCAAAGGTAGATGTTGACAGTAGTATATTCTCAGTGGTTTCCTTTATCTTGGTAGGGGTATTGCATGATCCCAAAATGAATGGGTTTCAGATTAGGTACTGGTGTGTCTTAAGGAACCATTGCTATACAGAAGCACAAACATCTCTACAGATAACTAATTCACTTCCCTCAAAATTGCCAACAAACTGACGGAAAGTCAACTCCCATTGCACGAACAATAAATAGGGCAACAAGAAAAATACGACATTCTATGAAGTCTTTGAAAGCACCTCTCTGTTCGACAAAATTTTTAAAACATGATGATATTATGATATTTCCTTGATGGTACTTTAAGTAAAAAAAAAAAAAAAAAAAAAAAAAAAAAAAAAAAAAAAAAAAAACATTATAGTAATTAGTTACTTTCATCCTAGTGTAACTATAAATACAAATGTGGAAAAAACTCATGAACCTATAGATTATTACAAGAAGACAACATGGCCATGTAGTATCTGGTGAAGACCTTCTCAAGTTGTCTAGTACACTCCTTTTACAACATTCTCGACTTAGCAGGAATAAATGAATGTAGTATTGAGAACTGATACTGGAGTGGAGATCAAAAGAAGACATTTTATTCAACAACTTTCAGAGGAACTACATCATAAGTAGATGAAGAGTCACTCACTTTGTAGGACCACGGAAATTATGAAAATGAAAATGACACAGCACAGACACACGGTAAATCTTAAGTTCTTAAATTCAAAACTACTTCCAAGTGCACTCTTTGCAAGAAGATGTTTTGCAGAAAACGCACAAAGAAAACTGAATACAAATCTGTCAACTGTGTAGAAGTATGAACTAGTTAAAATTGCTGTAAACAGGAATAATTCAATTTTTCTATGCATTTAAAACTATGCGAAGTTACAGGTTTCAGTGAACTTTGGTTATTTTTTAAATAATTGATTGTATTTGTTTTCTGTGGCATTTTATTTGCAATTATGTATATTAAATGGCAAATAAATCCTGTGGAATCTTAAAAATATAATAACTAAATACAATTTTGAAATAATAATTAAGAACACTGTTGTCATATAAGTGTCACAATGACCCCTCTGGGCTTTGGAGAGGGTAGGGAGAAGCTGCAGTGTTGCCACAGTGTTAATTGCATTCACATGCAAATTTAAAGATAAGTATACAATGATTTCAAGTCACAGTGAGAATTTCAACTGATGTGTATGGAGATACTGCCACCCAAAGAAGCAGAATATTGGTTCCGAGGAAGGGGTGAGAGGAGAACAAATATTTGTCTTAGACGGAAGACCTCTGTTCTAACTTCAAACACTGAACTAAAAGGTAATTGTTTACACGTCAGCATAAAACATTCTAGTCTTTTTCGTATTTATTGGTTGTATTTTTTACCATTCGTATACGGGCACCTTTGCAACTGACATCTTTACGCTATGGGTATGTGACATTTTGTGAAATTGATTCTTCAGCAACATTATCGGTGCTGTACAGAAATATCAAATATACATACAGTACTATTTGCTTAAGGATAGAAACAATAAGTGTTTATAGAGAACATTAATCACAGTTAACCTCATTTTTGAGCCAATAGCACCCGTCGACACTCACAAATATAGGCACAGAAAATAATGTCTGCTTCTATACGTGCTAATCTCTACGAAAACTCAAATGGGCACAACTGTTATTTGCGTGCTTATTGGATTCTGAAAAACAATACGTTAGATGTTTTGCTGTACGGGAAGATGTGGATTGCATCCTGAGGTTCCAGCCCCACAGACATAACTGCTGAACGTTATTTGCAAACTTCTTCGTAAGCGTCGAGCTCCGTTGCTCTTGATCAGCAGACGTCGGAAAAATTCGTGCTGCTATATCCGTTTTTTTGTACACGTGCGCTTACTGGCTATTGACTGCTACTAAAAAAATCTCACACTTCAACTTTTCCCCGAGTGCACAATGTTTCGAGATGAATCTTGCGATCGGCCCGTCGCTTAATAGCTGCTGTAGAGACGCCCACCTCCCTTTTCCCAGAGCAGCTAGCGTTGTCTTATGAGAGAAGCAAACATGTAATGGGGTAATGAGTCGCAGAGGTGACACGATGATTTATGGCGAGTCGCTAGAAGGGCCAACCTTTTCATTCATTTAGGCAAATAATATTAACAATCACTATGCATACAAGGGCCAACACCATACTCATAGTTGCGCACAAGAATTCCGGAGCGGCACGAAGTCAACCGACTCCCATAGATCATCAGACAATGGCCAAGTAAAAGTGTGCTACCAAGTACACGCTAGAGATGGGTCGAACTCGTTCATTCCCGTGAACTACTTCATTCATTTCACTCTTTGCCGTGAAGCGTTCAAATGAAGTAGTTCATTCATGAAGTACGGAAGCCTGGCGAAGTTGCCCAGTTCGCCGCTCAGCTGCGGCTACGCTCGCTTCGCCTCGCTCGTACAATAAAGCTTCGTAATACTTCATAATTTTACCAACAGATGGCCGAACTATGCAGTAACGTGCACGCAACGTTTTGCGCTCTTATAGCGTCTGAGTTAAATAGAGCATGGTCGAAGGGGACAAAGGAAAGATAAACAGAGAAGCCTGTCACATATAAGTCTCGCTCGACATTTTCTCATGGAGCGCCCAAAAAAGTCTTTATCTGTCAAATGAAACATTATGTGTTGTATTCATGGACTGAAAACTAGGGCTACCAACGAAATGCAGCCCAATTTTATGTTCCTATTAAAATCTAATCCAAAATAGAATGAGTATGTTTACCACTGTCACAAAGTCTATATACATACGTTAAGTAATTATTCAGAAGTTTTCCTGTAGATTTTACTTTTTTTGAGAATAATAACCCTCCAGATTCAAGACGTTAACTGTCACCTGTAGTCATTGGTACGATTTCAGGTAAAATCCCTCTTTCAGTGTTATTAACAAACATTTATTTTCATGTCGGCTGTGCGTGCTTAGACAGCCAGCATCTTTGTTTGTATCTTTAATATTCATTTGTCTGCAAGCGCTGCCAACGGTAGGCTACCGGTAGACGCGAAGTTTAGCTGCACAAATAGTCACGGGTAATGATGTCAGCACTGCAGGAAGCAACTGACGCTGCTTTCCCCTCGCCCCTCACCAACACAACCCCTCGTAAACCTATCGTTCCCCACAAACACCGTTCGATTCGTCGACAGGCAGTAGAGGAGGACGGAAGTGAAGTGACGTAGCGCCGGTGTAGTGGGAGACGGAGAGGGGAAGAGAGTGAGTGAACTCGAAAAAAGTGTGGAGTGTGCTATCTGTGAAGAGTTTGAAGTACCAGTTCATTGAAATTGAGTGGTTAGTTCACACTTCGCTGGAGTGAAGCGTTCATTTGAACGACTCATTCACGAGCTCCCCATCACTAGTACACGCACGGTATTGACACTGACAGTTTTCTGGGAGCGAAGGAACCGGTAGAAGTCGGATGACTTCGTGCCGGTACCGGTACGGAATGTTACCGCCTGTCGCCTACCTCAGCTAAGAAACAATATACCACACTGTAGTACTATAGCGGCAATGTGCTGACTGCCCCGCGAGGAAAAGGCGGAGCTTGTTTTCCCTACATTTCCGCCCTTGCAGCAGCCTTTAAGCTAGGTACAGTCTGTTCAAAATTACATTTGGGTTGACAGCTACGGCGGAGGTTCAACATTACTTTTCATCTACGTCCACACCATACTCCGCGAGCCACCTAATGGTGTGTGGTGTAGGGTACTTTCGGTACGGCTATCCGTTCCACTCGTGGATTGTGCGTGGAAAAAATGATTGTCGGTAAGCCTCTGTATTGGTTCTAATTTTTCGAATTTTCTCCTCGTGATCAATACGCAAATTTCAATAGCAAATCTCTCCGTGTTGCACAACGCCTCTCTTGTAGCGCCTGCCAATGGAGTTTGTTTAGCATCTCGGTAACACTCTCTCGCCAGCCAACGATCCCGAGACGAAACGCGCAGCTCTTCGTTGGATCTTCTCTATCAGTCCTACCTAATAGGCATCCCAGATAGAAGAACATTACTCAAGAATCTGGCGAACAAGCGCCTTATAAGCCACTTCTTTCGTGGATGAGTTAAATTTTCTCAAGATTCTTCCGATGAATCTTCGTCTGGTATCTGCTTTTCCCACTATCTGTTTTATGTGGTCATTCCACTTAAGGTTGCTCTGGATAGTTACGCTCAGATATTTTACGGCAGACGTTGTCTCCAGCTGTTTGTCGTCAATAGTGTAGCTGTACAGTATTGGATTTCTTTTCCTATGCAATATAACACATTTATTTACGTTCAGGGTCAACTGCTACATCCTGCTCCATTCATCAACTCTCTGCAGGTTGTTCTGCAAATTTTAACTATCTTCTAGCGTTGCTATTTTGGTATACACAACTGCATCATCTGCGAATAGCCTTAAAGAGCATCCGACGCTTTCTACTAGATCATTTATATATATTGTAAACAGCAACGGTCCTATCACACTTCCCTGTGGTATGCCGGATATTATCTTTACATCTGTCGATTTTGTTCAGTTAAGAGTGACGTGTTGAGATCTATCTGCAAGAAAGGCCGGCCGGAGTGGCCGAGCGGTTCTAGGCGCTACAGTCTGGAACCGCGCGACCGCTATGGTCGAAGGTTCGAGTCCTGCCTGGGGCATGGATGTGTGTGATGTCCTTAGTTTAGTTAGGTTTAAGTAGTTCTAAGTTCTAGGGGACTGATGACCTCAGAAGTTAAGTCCCATAGTGCTCAGAGCCATTTGAACCGTTTCTATCTGCAAGAAAGTCTTGAATCCAATCGCAAGTCTGCTCCGATACTGCAAGTATTTTTTTTTCATTAAACGGCAGTGCTGGGCGGTGTGAAATGCCTTTTACTGAAATCAAGGAACACGGCATCAGGCTGAGCGCCGTTGTCCACTGCGCTGTGGGTCTCACGGAGGAACAGAGCGGGCAGAGTTTCGCGGGACCTCTGGTAGCGAAATCCATGTTGATTTTTATAGAGGAGATGTTCATTTTCCAAAAACGTCATAATTCTCGAACATAAAACATGTTCCATAATTCTACAACAGATTGACGTCAACGATATGGGTCTATAATTGTGTGGATCTGTCTTACGGCCTTTCTTAAAAACGGGATTGACCTGCGCTTTTTGCCAGTCGTCAGGTACATCTCGTTGCTCAAGCGATCTACGATAAATTACTGCTAGAAAGGGTGTAAGTTCTTTCGCATAATCTTTATAGAATCTTATAAGTATCTCATCTGGTCCTGACGCATTTCCACTACTAAGCGACTGTAGCTGCTTTTCAATTCTGCGATTGGTCCTCTCAGTATCTGCCATTTCGACGTTCGTACGACGATTGAAAGGAGGGACAGTGTTACTATCTTCCGCAGTGAAACACTTTCGGAAGACCGAACTCCGTATTTCGGCCTTCTCTCTGTTATCTTCCGTTTCGGTGGCGGTGTGGTCGATGAGAGAATGAATAGACGATTTTGACACACTTACTGATTTCACATACGACCAAAATCTCTTAGGGTTTTTACTCAGGTCGGCTGACAACGTCTTCCTTTCAAAATCATTGAACGCTTCTTTCATTGCTCTCCTTACGCCCATTTCCGCTTCGTTCAGCTATTGTTTTGTCAGCTAGACTTTTATTTTTCTTGAATCTGAGATGAAGTGCTCTTTGTTGTCGTAGCGCTTTTCTAACACGGCTATTAAACCATGGTGGATCTTTCCCATCGTTTCAAACCTTACTTGGCTCATACTTGTCTAGGGGATATTGAACGATGCCTTTCTGAAATTTGTATTCTGTCACCCTTGCTGAGCAAACATATCCTCCCACCTTTCTTAACATTCCTTGTAGTACCCGTCGTCATAGATGCTGTCACAGCCTTATGATCACTGATACCTTCCTCTACGTTAAGTGATTCGATAAGTTCAGGTCTGTTTGTTGCCGGTTGGTCTAAGACGTTACCCTCACGAGTTGGTTCTCTAACTATCTGCCCAAGGAAATTTTGGGAGAAGACATCCAGAATAATGCCACACGAATCCCTATCTCTGGCACCAGTTTTGATGGCATAACACTCCCAATCTATACCTGGCAAGTTGAAGTCAGCCGGCCGGGATGGCCGAGCGGTTCTAGGCGCTACAGTCTAGAACTGCGCGACCGCTACGATCGCAGGTTCGAATCCTGCCTCGGGCATGGATGTGTGTGATGTCCTTAGGTTAGTTAGGTTTAAGTAGTTCTAAGTTCTAGGGGACTGATGACCTCAGGAGTTAAGCCCCATAGTGCTCAGAGCCATTTCAGCCATTTTGAAGTCACACCCTATTACAACGGCATGATCAGGAAAATTACTAATGATATTTTGCAAGTTCTGTCTGAAGCGCTCTACAACTACATATCCTGACCCAGGTAGTCTATAAAAGCATCCGATCACCATTTTTGACCGTTCTTCGATACTCAGTTGCACTCAGATTAATTCACATTCGGACTTCGTCATAATCTCGCAAGATTTTATCGATTTTTTTTTTTTTACTGCAATAAACATGCCGCCACCATCGGCGACTAACCTATCCTTACGATAAACATTCCAATCTGAACTTAAGATTTGGTTCTCATTAACGTCTGGTTTCAACCAGCTTTCTGTTCCCAATACTATCTGTGCATTATAACCTTCAGTAAGCGATACAGATTCTGGTACCTTTCCTTGGATGCTCCTGCAGTTTACTAAAATCATATTAATCTCTTTTGTCTCTGATCTGCGAGGACCAAGATTCTCTGAGGTCACTGTGGCTGATTTAACAGGCAGATCGTGTTTGATCCAATGGGAGAGTTTCTCTAACTTTTGAGTTGACATTTAGAAAGCAAGTCGTGGTATGACGCTCGGGAGGAAGAAACGCCACACATTCAGCCATTCCAATGAGGTTAACCTCGTCGAGCCAGTCCCACGAAACATGTAGCCGTAGTAAGTGCCAGCGGTTGCCGCACCTTCACCCCCAAAACTACGTCACTTGCCACCTGTTCAATCCCGCGTCCGGCCATCCTGATTTAGGTTTTCCGTGATTTCCCTAAAATCACTCCAGGCAAATGCCGGGATGGTTCGTGTGAAAGGGCACGGCCGACTTCCTTCCCCATCCTTCCCTAATCTGATGAGACCGATGACCACGCTGTCTGGTCTCCTTCCCCAAACAACCAACCAACCAACTTGCCACCTGCCATATAGTGCCACTCTGTGATACCTTTCGTTACGCGCCGGTATTTTGTTTGCTGTCTTGGACGGAGAATTGCCGTACGAGGTCAGTTGAGAAGAATGATCTGCGCGTTACGTGTCTACTCTTACTACAATTGTATGTATGTATGTATGTACTCGTAATGATGCCCACCATTCGTTGATGAGACGCCTACCATAGTAAAGCGGAAGGAGGAAATGATTGGACTAAGGGAGGAAATTAGCGTTACATCTCAAAAAGGTGTAGCTTATGTACGGTATTTGTCTCTCCATAAACTCCCAAAAAACGAAATCGACGAGCTGGCAAAAGCATCCGTGTATACAGTGACCTTGTCGCTATCATTTCAACGCTACAAAATTGATATGGACGTAAATTAAACGTTACGTTTTCAGCGCTAAGAAAACCAAATTACGCTGCCTGCAATCGAGGCACTCGGCAACAGAAATCTTAGGAAACTTCGCTCCTGAAGACTGAAATAAAGCCTTCAATCATACGTAGCGCATCACGGAAAAATCATGACAGAATTAAGCCTTAAAAATCTTTCTAGTAAATGACGCGTCGTTAAATAATGAGAGAGCCGTTTCATTACAAGCATGTGTAATACCGAGGAGAGAAATGTCAACAGAGTTTTCCCATTGTCACCACAAAAAAAAAAAAAATGCACAGGCGGTTTCAGCTGACGTTTTGGTGTGAGCGGCTTAAGTACCTGCGCACCAAAATTTTTTTTCGTAAGTTTCGATTATTAATAAGGAAGTTGTTATCAAACAACTGATCTCTAATGTACTTCATGTCAGGATCTCAGTCTTAAATCGCACAACCGTAATCCCTCTCATTATCTGCGTTATAACTGTCGCACTACTGGAATAGTGTATTTTGTAATCATGTAAGTATTCTTCTTTCTTCTTCAACAATAATTTTCCTCACCTCGATTTACAGACATAATTTTGTTGTTGCGTTAGAAAAAAGTAGAAAGCTTGATCGGAAAACGCGATAAGTCAGCTACTGCATAAACCTACCGCTGTGTTTCTTTCAGCGAAACGAAATGGGCGAATGCTGAGGTTTTAACGCACGAGCGCAGCAATGTTTAGCTTCACCACGCAATTTTGACACTAGAACATGCGCTGGCAGAAATAAAATAACTGGGGAGCCGACGTGGAGAGTTACGACAAATGCGATAGGTGACGAAACCGAACGACGGAGCCATCGGACACCTTCTATTGCGCTACTTACATGCAGAGACCACTGTTAGCAAAGTGGTTATTGCCAAACGTGAATGTGCATCTTTTCCTTTTAATTCGTGCTCTACTAGCTTGTTGCAGAAGACTTAACAATAAATCAATACTTAAATATACAGCCCTAAAACCCTCAGTATCTTTGCAATATGCATTCAATAATTTTATAGCCGGTAAGTCGCAGTTTTCTGTCGATATATCTAAACATTTTTTCGATATATCGAGAATCGATAATACTTTCTAAACATCGATGTATCGGATTCCCGATATTTCTTAAAAATATGAACAGTCCTACATCGTACATCACACTTAACGCCAGTTACCTATAGTAAGAGATCTCCAACAGAGTTACGGTTTGGAGCAGATGTAAATTTGATCTATTCTTAAGATTTCATTCGCTTATTGTAAGCAACTAAATTCAATAACAAAAGTTTACGGCATCTCGACAATTCGGTAACATTGTTAAGAAACGCATTTTGCAAACTTTCCAGAACTCATTTTAAATTTTTTTGTCGCTAATAAAGCTGAAACGAAAACGTAGTGCAGCTCTTCCAGGAGACACTGGTGCTACTTACAGTTTAGTTTTGTCAACAAGAAACACTGGTATCTACCACTGCCAGAGTTAAGTGGAGAAGAGCCTCAGGTAGAACGAGGAGCAGGAAATGTCCAGCACACTTCAACCGAGGCCAAGAAGCCTACGAATGTACAAAGTGTTAGGAAGAAGAAAGTGCTGCTGCTAGGTAGTAGCCATGGGCGAGGTGTAGGCCCCACCTACAGGAAAGGTTAGGGACAGCGTACCAGGCCACCAGTATCTTCAAACCAAACAGGGCTAAGTAATGTGATAGAGGACCTAGGGTCTTTATGTAAGGACGACCTTACAAAAGAGGGCGTGGGGGAGGAGAAACAGTTTGGACAGGGATGGGGCGTATGACACAAGTGGTGACTAGGGTTGCCATACGCCACGGATTTCACGGACAGTCCGCGATTTTAGGGTAAACGAAAACGTCCGGGCCGAAAAGGCAAATGTCCGCGATATTTGCTGGATTTGAAGTCAACTTCCGGTAATTTCAAAAATTGCTGTCAAAGAAGCATCAATATGTCATCTCTTTGCCTTCACATTATATAAAATCCAAACAGAACAGGCTTTCGAGATATGGAAACAATGGGCAGTCAGGCTCAGGCGTATGGTACATCCTCTTCGATTTGCGAGATTGCGAGTTGTCGATACAGTGGGCGGTCAGTCATCTCTGGCAATGAAGAGTATTATCCTCTTTGATTAGCTTGTTGAATGTTCGCATGGTTTGTTTTGCTTGCGATTTCGTTGTGTTATATTGTGTTAAATAGTTGTTATTATTTGCCTGGTTGTTTAATAATGTCGGCTAGACGGAAACGTTAAGTACAGGGAGGAATATACTGAACAGTATAAAGCGAGGAAGAACTGAATACGAAGCTCAAATGATGACAATAGAACTTCGTGTACTGAATAATGTAATGCATATTCTTATTTTTTGTAATAAATGCTTTCTTAATGAAGCAGTCCATCCTAAACTCTGGATCATTAATTAAATGCACATTTCCCTCAGCTTATGGGCATGAGGACTCCTTATTCCTCTTATTTCCTTCGATCGGCTACGGTGACCGTAAGTTTCGTCCTGGTTTTGGATTCCGAGATTATGGCAACCCTAGCGGTGACCTGGACAAGATAGCTTGCCTGACTCATGGCACCAACGTGCACTTTGTTGAGCTGCTTCGGCATCAAAAGATCGACCACACCTCGATGGAGCTGTGAGGCGAATCAATGTGGCGTTAGGGATGGCTCTGAGGGCAGACAACTTTGTTCAGGTTTCTCTGGTGCCCGTCGGGACTATCAGCAGATGGGGTTTCACGAGGCATGGCCTACACCTAAACAGGACTGGGAAGGGAAGACTGGAACAGCTGATTCATGAAAGTATAGGGGGTGGATCTCGGGCCACACATGGTCAAATACCTTTTGTCATAGGTAGGAAAAGTAGGTCTTTTTTAGGATAAATCCAGACAACAGGTTCCCCTGCCCATAGAGTATCTCCAGAACTTTAGAAAATACTGAAACAATCACTCACAAGACAGATTTTAAACCCTCAAATATCACATATACCTGATGTCACAAAGAAAAACAAACCATTGAAAGAGTAACATAGGGCATTTCACAGACTTAACAATCCTCCATCAAAACATGCAATCAATAAAAAATAAAATACAACTATTAGAAGTTGAGTTTCAATCTTTGAACTGCACAGTAGTTTATAGTACTGAGAACTGGTGTAGAGACACAGAAATCCAACATGTAATATTATCTATATCTATACCTGGATCCCACTCCAGCTACTGCCGGGTCTGGGTGCTGACGAGTCCTCTCCCTTTGGCTCGGTCCTCCCAACACTTTTCTTCCTCCACTTGCTGCCAGGTCACACCTCTCCTTTCCACAGATATTCTCATTACAATTTTCCACCATGTTCTTGGGCGCCCTCTAGGTCTTTTCTCATCCATCTTTAGTTCTTCCATAATTTTGGGGAGAGTCCGCCCATGCATCCTCTTAACATGCCCATATCATCTTAATCCCTTTTTTTCAATTTCTTCTCTCATACTTTCTTGTTTAATGCCCTTTCTAATCTCTACATTCCTTACTCTGTCCATTCTTTTTTTTTCCCTTAACTGCTCTGAGAAATTTCATTTCCCCTGCTTGCAGTCTGCTCTAGTCCCTTTCTGCCATTGTCCATGTTTCTCCAACATAGGTGACAATACTGAAGTCCTAATTCTTATACATTAGTAGTTTTGCTTTTTCTGAAACTTCCTATATCAAATCAGGTGTTTTATTGTTTGGTAGAAATTGCCTCCCTTCTGTAACCTCCTATTAATTTAGTTAGTTATTCTTCCATCCCAAGATATTTCACTCCCTAAATAAGTGAAACTTTCTACCACTTTGAGTGGTTCTCCATTTCCGTTGATCCCTTTCTCTCCTCCAAATACCATTACTTCACTCTTATCTTTATTTATTTTTAATCCATACCTTTTCATTATTTCGTTCCACGCATCAAGTTGTAACTGTATATCTACTCCTTTATCACCCCATATTACCATATCATCTGCAAAAATGAATTTTTTGTCTTTTTCTTTTACTATATCTTTAACTGCCCTATTCATTCCCTCCATCACAACATTAAAAAGTGCAGGAGATAGAATATTTCCTTGCTTAAGTCCTTGTCTTATTGCGAAGTATGCAGAGTTCCCCAATGGTGTTCTAATTCTACAATTGTGTCCTCTGTACATTGTCTTTATTACATTAATGTATCCATCTTCTATATCTATCTTCTTCATTTCTTCCCAGAATTTTTCCCTGTTAACCTTTTCTATGTCTATAAAAACCATTATCACCCTTTTGTTATACTCCCAACTTTTTTCCATCAGTTGATGGATAGAAAATATCAGGTTGATCATGCTCCTTCCTTTCCTAAACCCATGCTGTTCTTCACTCAGCTCCTTTCCCATCTTTTCACTTATTCGATTTAGTAAAATTCTTTCAAAAATCTTGGGTGTATGGCTCATAAGGGTTTTTCTTCTGTAGTTTTTAAAAAGTCTTTTATTGCCTTTTTTGAAGATGGGAACAATGTCTCCTCCAATCGTCAGGTATTGTACTATTTCCCCACACACTTGATAGTACTCTATACAGCCACTGCATTCCCATTGGACCTGCTGCTCTTATCATGTCCACTGATACTTCATCAGATCCTGGGGCATTCCCCCCATTCATCTTCTTCACAGCTATTTCCATTTTTCCAGTGTAATTTGTCCTAATTCTGCTTCCCAACTTCTCTCAATTTCTCCATTATTTGTTGTTTCCTCGTGTACCTGCTCCTCAGCGTTTAACAGTTTCTCAAAATGTTCTTTCCAGAGATCTTTTATATTCCCTGGATCTTCAATCACGGTACCGTCCTCTGTTTCCATCTTTATTGGTAGTTCAGAAGCCTTCCTTTTATTTTTCATCATTTTATAGAACATTTTCTTATCGCTCTTCACATCTTCTTCAAGTTTTTTTGTAAGCTCTTCCCATGCCTTTTTCTTTGCTGTTACCACTATTTCTTTGCACTTCTTCTTTTCCTCTATATATCTTTTATGGTCTTTGTCATTTTTAGTTTTCCACCACTTTCTCCATGCTCCATTATGTAGTATTATCATTGCATGAAAAGGCAAACTCTTACTGCAGAACTACTTCAAGGGGTGGAGGATCACTCATTTATATCAGAAAAGGAACACAGTTCAAATCAAGAGATGACCTCAGTACCGTAAGTGAAGACAAACACTTTGAAATATCAGCTATTGAATTAACAGGGCTTGATATCACCAAGAACTTAATCATTTTGTGTATGTACAGATCTCCCAGTGGTAGTGTGGACACTTTTTTCAATAAGTTCTAGATAAAGTCTCAAGTACAAAGGTCAACACAATTCTGAATGGGGACATTAACATCAACACTAACATCATAAATGAATCCAGCAGCACCTTCATAAACATCCTCCAAAGTTTTGGCATGTGCCTGTTGGTCAATAGTGCAACAAGGGTTACAACAACGACTTCATCAGTAATATCGATGGGGCCACAAACATGGACATGGAAAAATGTGATGTAGCTGTAAAAGATCTCAGACTATCAGACCATCTCTGTCAAATAACAACAGTACAGTCAGGCATTGAACCATTCCCTAAACTACAAGCCTACAAACGACATCTATCAGGAATCAAAATAAAATGCACAGGGATTATACAAGGCCTCTTAACAAATATAATAAATGAATCCTTCACATCAGGGACATTTCCAGACCAGTTAAAACAGGCAAGAGTTGTAACTTCGCTTAAGAAAGGTAATGCGGAGGACACAGAAAATTACCAGCCCATTTCCCTGCTGTCAGCGTTCTCAAAAATAATAGAAGCAATTATGAAAGACAGATTAATGATTTACCTGAATAAAGCGAATCACAGTTTGGTTTCCGAAGTGGCAAAACACGGAGTCAGCCATAGTAGAATTCACAAAAGTTGTACCTGATGCTCTTGATAAAGATGAGTGTGTCACAGGCATGTTTTTGGATCTTTCTAAGGCCTTTGATACAGTCGACCACAAAATTCTATTAAATAAATTAGAAGCTTTAGGAATAAGAGGGGTAGCTAATGACTGGTTTCGATCATATCTAACAGATAGGTTACAAAGATCAAACAATGGAAAATCCACGATGGAATGTAATAATACCAGAGAAGGAAAGTTGCTACTCACCATATAGCGGAGATGCTGAGTCGCGATAGGCACAATAAAAAGATTCACAGACTCATAGCTTTCGGCCATCAAGGCCTTTGTCAGCAGAAGACACACATACGCACACTCACACACACGTTTCCACAAACGCAACTTGCACATACGTCTGCAGTCTAAAAAAAAAAAAAAAAAAAAAAAAAGTGCTCTGAGCACTATGGGACTTAACTTCTAAGATCATCAGTCCCCTTGAACTTAGAAATACTTAAACCTAACTAAGGACATCACACACATCCATGCCCGAGGTAGGATTCGAACCTGCGACCGCAGCGGTCGCGCGGTTCCAGACTGTAGCGCCTAGAACCGCTCGGCCACTCCAGCCGGCCCTGCAGTCTCAGATCGCTGAAACTACACTGTGAGTGTTGCCAGCCCTCCTTCCACAATGACCTCCACCTGTTCAGATTGCGCCAATCCTTAGCCCTCAGCAACATAGTCCTGCAAAACCGTATCAACCAAGCCCAATTCTCCCTGCAGTACCTTCTCTCCATCCACAGAATTCTCCTGCTATGTAATCCCAAATTCCTGGAACCCGTAACATCCATTGAATCTCTTGACCTGCAGGAACTTGAGCAACATGCACAACGCCACCTCAAAAAGCCCTCCATCCTGCTCATTTCCTACTACCGCCTCGGAGTACCACTGTCCATCACCTCTACAACAACTTCCAAACCTCCCCCACACCCCCTCACAGCTGACAAACCCTGTCTCGCAGACCTACTACACTTACCCCACCCTCAAAAACTCCCTCCCACCACCACACAGAACCAAAAACCTAATCAGACTTTCAACACAGTCATGAACCTTTCCTCCAGAAGCCTTAGTCCCACAGCAATATCACTCCTTTCCAAAGGCCTCACCTTTTGCCCCACTCCCAAATTCAACCATGCAGGACTAGTTAAAGACCTCTCCTTCTCCCGGTCCCTACAGCTGTTCGAGTTTTGCTGGTCATTGCAGGTCGGAGTCAATAGTGTTGTGAATTCGATGATTTCTTTGGACGGGGCAACATTTGACACAAGTGAGAAAGTAAACAGCCACAACTGTAAGATTTGTGGAACAGGAAACCCGCAAAACGTTGTTGAACATGAGAGAGGTTCTCCGAAGGTCAATGTTTTTTGTGCCATGTCTCACAGGAAACTTTATGGGCCTTTCTCCATTAAAGAACAAATTGTTACTGGAGAGTCCTTCCTTCAGATGTTGCAGAACTGGTTAATGCCATTGTTGCAGACTGTCTCAGAGAATTTTGTCCTTCTGTTAGATGGTGTGCCCCACATATTCACCGCGATGTTAGGGCATATCTGAACACAGTGCTATGCAGATGTATGATTGTAAGGTGTCAGGCAAATCCAACACCTTCCATGAAAACCCTGACATGATAAGCAAATCCAGTAGTATGTCACATAGCTGCGAATAAATCGTGACATTAAATTAACCAAAGTAATACGAGTAACGAGTGAGCAAATGGAATATCACAGACTAACACAAGAATGTCTAAATGCATGTCATACCTTCTCACCGTGAGACAGACGCAGTTCCGAGGGGAGAAACGAGAACAGAAGCCGAGAGAAGAACCGTGTTAAGCTAGAAGGCCCTACGTTAAGGGACGGACACCCACGTCGCCAGCTAGCCGCTAGGACCACCCCCAAGCCCATGTTAAAAGCTAGAGCCCTCCAGAAGAACAGTATAGATCTTACGATAACACTAAAAGGGCCACACCAGCCGCAAGTTTTAGCGTGAGACTTTTTCGCGTGTCTGTTACGTTGCAAACGTTAAAAACATTGCCCCACCACGAAAAGTAACCGACACGACCACCCTCCAGCCCATGTTAAAAGATAGAGCCCTCCAGAAGAACAGTATAGATCTTACGATAACACTAAAAGGGCCACACCAGCTGCAAGTTTTAGTGTGAGACTGTTTCGCGTCTCTGTTACGTTGCAAACTTTAAAAACATTTCCCCACCACGAAAAGTATAACATTTCTCATTGGTTAGACAGAATTTTTGTAGGCGGAGCTTAAGGTTAACATTGAGACCCTGACTGGTCAGATGAAAACACAGGCAAATAGTTTTTTTTAAAACCAACTTCGGTAAATTGTAGTAAGGAGAAGCGAGGAGTTGTTGCTTCCGAGACGGCGAGGTGAGCGGAGCTGTGCTGCCCGCCGCCCCCTGACGCTGACTAACCACCGACAAGGTAGTGAACGCACGCGATGCCGCATTTTTGAGCGCATAAGGCTTCACTCAGAACTGCAGAAGTCTCATCTGTTACACCCCCTTTTTACGTAATACTAGTGTCGATCGTCAATTAAATCTCATGGTATTCACATTTGCTACGTGAAGTAAAAATCTGAAACGCGATGATTTTTCTGTTATATAATTATTGAGAAGCCACATCAGCCACTGTAATTTACGACAAGTTAGATAAGTAATTAAAGATAATTGAGGGTCACTGTAGACCATTTTGATTATAGATGTGATATGGCATAGGTCATCCTTCGATCCGTTGTAGAACTTGGAAACCCATTTAGGGAATATTCGTTCACATTTTTGTTGAACGCAGTTGGTTTTTATCATCCTGTATTAAAACATTTCCTTTTATCAATCGTGCAATTTATAAACAATGTTTTGTGAGTAGAATAAAAATTCCAGTGATAAACTTAACTACTTTCTCGACGTTATTTTACCAGCTAACTAAAAATAGGAAAGCCTTGAACCCCTTCCACTAAATTTAGTTAGTATTAAGATTCTTTTACAGGGAGTGCAGTGGAGATGACGCTGAAATCATTAAGTATTTGGTTATATCATCGCTAGTCTCACTGAACTCTTCTGAACTCTACATGTCATGTGTGGTCTGGCGTCTCCTTACCAGCAACAGGTCCCAGGTTCAAACTAGTCAGTTCCCTAAAAAACACGCTCAGAGCGTCGTTGCGCGAAAGTAGTAGGGATACACGACTCAGAACAAACAGACACCACGCAGAATGTTAGATGATTAGTCGTGTTGGAGCTACAGACCAATGTGTGCTAAAAAGGGCTCCTACGTCACCTTTATGAATTGTTTTTATGGGGTTGTGTAAAAGACGTTGTTTACGTCTCTCCTCTTCCAGGCGCTATTGTGGAATTGAAGAGGAGGATTGAACGAACCACAGTCATAGATTCAGAAGGCAGTGTGGCCCGTGTGTGGCAAGAGTTCGGTTACCGTGTCGGCGTTTGTAAATTCCCACGTGTTTCCCACGTGGAGTGTATGTGAAGCGAATGTCTTGAAAAATAAACTTACAACTTCACCCTTTCAAGTTATCCATATTGTTACTTCGTAACGCTGCTACACACTTTCTGGCGTACGATATAGACGGACGCAGTAGACATTGTACAGGCTCTTATCAACAGTCATTTGCGATGTCAGCGGTACTGCTTTTCCATGATTATGTTACAGTAAAGGTTATATGTATATACCGCAACCAGTCACAATATTTATGGATTATTAATTTTATAATCTTAGTTTATTTGCAGTGCGTGACACAGGTGTTCATCTTCAGCCATCAATGAATACAAAATACTGTTTACGGTACTAAGACTGATACTGACTAAATTATTCTATGATCTGAAACTAAAAGAGACCCTCGTAACTGGACAACAAACTAGTGACAATTTAATTAAAAGAAGCCTTAGTAAAATTCCTTGGTGCCTGACGACAGTAACAATGTTTTCTTAAGGAACGTATGATATCAATTGTGAATGTGATGAAAACTTGTGTCCGGGACAACATATTCGCTTCTAAAAGCCAAGAATCCCTATTTAATAGCAAGTCAGACGATATCGTGTACGAACGTATTTATAATCATTTGTGTGGTTTTGGTTATTCCGTTCAAAAATTTACAGTTAGAGAACTCTCTTTCATTCCACTGTTCTCCGTGGAATTTGTGCGTCAGTAAACTGAGTTAGTCTTCGAGGAAAGGTGGTTTGTTCACATTTAGAATCCACTCCAGGCATCAATACTGTAAGATCTGGATGGAGCACTTGCAAAATGTGATAGCCAATTGCAACAAGGAAAGGGAAAAGAATTAGTATAAGGGAAGCCATTTACATCAAGGTATATTTACTAGTCTTACCTTGAATACAGCTCTTGGTTTCCAACTAGGCTGAAATGCAGCATGTAAGAACAAAAACAAATAAGACGTACGAAACCGAAGTGGTGATGCAATTTCAGTTATTCTTTCTCGATTTAGAAACCACAACTGTGCTCGTAATATATAACACAACTTACATCAAAACTGGAGAACTCGGGGTTTCCAGGAGGTCCTGGTGGTCCAGGATTTCCAGGTATTCCAGGCATTCCGTCGCGGCCAGGCTCGCCTGCAACGAAGGATTACGCAGCTGCATTAAATTTCAGAAAATGCTGCAGAATTAGCGGCGTACCGAAGGGTTAACTGTAGATTTGTAAGAAAGCTTCTAAATGGAACCCTTGTAGTTGGCAATGGTAGTCATGACCACTGATAGATATTGATAACTGATATATCATACAGAAAGATTTTATTGTTATAGTAAGAGATATTTATTCAAGCGGGCGCTTGAAATGCCTATAAAGTTGTGAGAATGGAAGTGCACGATTCCTCCCTCTCCCACTCCCCCTCGGCAGCATTTGTAGATTTAGAGACAGCTTTTGACAAAGTTGATTAGAACACATTCTCTGGAATTAAGGGGAGTAGGACGTCAAACGGGCCGACTTGGAGCAGGAGAGGCACCATAGGACATTTTAATTTCCACTGTCTATACTTTTACAGATAAATTCATAAAACTTGAACAGCATGACCAGGAAGGATTCAGAATTCACACTCATAACAGTGCAAGTTCGAAAACATAACGAATTTTTTTTACATGTAAAATTTCATCATTTTTTTCACTTACTGATGGCAGCATTTGTTGCTATAGGTACACTTTTTTTCATAAGTAAGAGAGATGGTTCGATGAATTTTGCACAGCATACAAACCATACTTAAAGGTGTATGAAACTCTAGAATTTTCCATATCTATTAAAACCTGTGCTAAAAATTGAGGTAATTAACTACAAAATTTGTGTTTTTTCTAAACATGAAGCTTAAAATACAACAGATCATTCGTGTTTTCATAAATTAAGTAAATTCTAGAGTTTAATACACCTGTAAGTATGGTATGTATGCTGTGCAAAATTCATCGAAGAACCTCTGTAACTTATGAAGAAAAGTGTACCTATAGCAAGAAATGCAGCCATTAGTAAGTGAAAAAAATGATGAAATTTCACACGTAAAAAAAATTATTTTGTTATGTTTTCGAACTTCCACTACAATGAGTGTGAATCCTTAATCCTTCTTGGTGATGCTGACAAAGTTTTATGAATTTATTTGTAAAAGTATAGACACTGTAAATTCAAATGTCCTGCGATGCCTTTCCTGTTGCAAGTCGGCCCGTTTGATGTCCTACCCCCCTTCAGGCGGCGAAAGGTTGTCTACCCATCTCCCGTCTCATAGACTAGACCGACCAGTGCCTGTTCAAATGTTCAAATGTGTGTGAAATCTTATGGGACTTAACTGCTAAGGTCATCATTCCCTAAGCTTAGACACTACTTAACCTTAATTATCCTAAGGACAAAGACACACACCCATGCCTGAAGGAGAACTCGAACCTCCGCCGGTACCAGCCGCATAGTCCACAACTGCAGCGCCTGAGACCGCTCGGCTAATCCCACGCGGCGACCTGTGCATATTTCTTGCTTGTTGGTCGACCCTGTGCAATGTAATGTGCTTGGATCCTTGATGGCATAGTATCCACAGGATGGTCATCACTGGTCGAGACCGCCCCACTCATCAACTGCCGTCTTCCTGAGGCCATCCAGTGTGTAGGGAGAATTCTGGCGACGTTTCCACGGGACCCAAACACGCTCAGTTGTGTCGATGCTAGTAGAATCGCAGGTCACTGCATTCAGGCTGTTCCTAGCTACTGTAGGATGGCGCTCACGACGTGGGCATGCTGTGCTCGTGCATTCTCAAATGGTTCAAATGGCTCTGAGCACTATGAGACTTAACATCTGAGGTCATTAGTCCCCTAGAACTTAGAACTACTTAAACCTAACTCGCCTAACGACATCACACACATCAATGCCCGAGGCAGGACTCGAACCTGCGACAGTAGCAGTCGCGCAGTTCCGGACTGAAGCGCCTAGAGCTGCTCGGCCACCGTGGCCGGCTCGTGCACTGTCGTTTTGAAAGACAAACACCAATGCCCAAACTTCAGTTGCAGGGATAGATGATGAGTTCAATCATCCTGTCCTGATACTGTACAACTCTCAAATTGTCCTCGATAGTGATGGCAGGTGGCCGACATTTGTTGTACATGGTGCCAACACAAAACAAGACTGCTGAACTCGTGGCACTGCATACCGGACAGGTGCACCGCTGCCCGCCTGCCTCCATACCATGACCGTCAGTTGTCAGACAAACCCATCACTCGTTGGCGAAAAGAGTGACGACTCTGATGCACATCACATTGTAGGTATTTGCTAGTCCAGTTCTTCACAAACCACGGCTCTGCCAAATTGATCACGTGGATGTGACAGTGTAGTGCCCAAGTTCACACATCCCTCGCAGTAGCCTCCAAGAATGCTACGCGCAGTTGTGTAGCGTTCTCCAC
Source organism: Schistocerca americana (assembly GCF_021461395.2). Lineage (NCBI taxonomy): Eukaryota > Metazoa > Arthropoda > Insecta > Orthoptera > Acrididae > Schistocerca > Schistocerca americana. The sequence goes on from NC_060121.1 coordinate 41,750,935, forward strand.
GGTTTGTAGGCAGCATTCATCAGCTGATCTTATGGTAGGCTGCAGGCAACCACTACGAGGCAGATCTTATACAATAATTTGTGTCTGGTGGTAGCGGGTGAATGTCTGAATGACGTCGCTGCGCCGAGGGCCAATTCGATGGGAAACTCCCTTCTCTGAAAACCCTTCTTGCTATAAAGTCACAATGGTCACTTGGTCTAAGGTTGAAACGAACTTCAAACGCACATACGTCTACAAACTTAGCACTATACAGAAGCCGAATGTCCCGCTCACGACTGGATACGCACTGCTCCCTACTGAATGCACTGAGAACTCACATTTAGTTTTACCCCTACTACATGTGTGGCTGCAGTTTGGCCACGATAAGTTGACTCTTCGCTCTGTGGCTGTCGCGAATGGTGGGAGGTGTGCCCTGGTGCCGCGTTTTGGATGCCGTTGGGAGGGAAGCGGGGAGGGGAAAGCGTCGCCGGCTCCTTCTCACAGGGCTGACACCATTACACGTGTTTAGTACTTACACGAAAGTAGGGACAGTGCTTGTAGAAATATGTTCCTCTTAATTGACACGTGTATCAGAACGTAAATCACCTTATTTGTTGACAAGTTCACATACAAGTTTTACCTACAAACTGTGCACTATCCATTTATTTAAAATTACTGGAGAACTTCAATATCATTATAAGTAATATTTAGCGTCTTGGGACAGGTTAATGTTGGCAGCACTCGGAGACAAATGAATATCTTTCAACTAGTACCGATTTTCTCCGCCACTGGCAGAACCAGTAAAAAACTGTCGGGATTTTCCATCCCAAAAGAGTACTGAGAAAGAGGTCTCTGATTAAATAAAAAATTTATACGACTCTGGAGAGTGGTGGCAAAATTTTTCTGTGCAGTTTGCAGCGTGTCACGTGACTCGGATGGCGTAAGAGCTTATACTGGCCGTCAGGATGACGTCGGACATAGGATGGACATTTAAGTGTGACAAGGCAGTGGACACATTCGGAAAACGGCAACAATATCGTCTGGGCCGACGAGGCACATTACAAGTTTGTGTACGCCAACGACACAGTATGAGTACGACAAAAATCATATTTAAGTTTACATTTTCATATAAACTCTGCAAAACACTGTAAAGCCCATAGTAGAGGGTACTTCCCACGGAACCATGAATTAAGATTCCTTTAGATTTCATTCGTGTATGGAGAGCAAAAGGAATATTTGCTTAAGTGCCTCTGTGTGCACGGTAATTAGTCTAATCTCGTCTTATGGTTCTTATGAGAGCGATGTTGCCAGACTCCTCACTTAATGCGGGTTTTCGAAGCTTTGTTTTCGTGGGACAGCTGCCGTCCATCTTCCGGTGTCTGTCAACTCAGATTTTTCAGTATTTTTGCGAGAAAGAGCAGATAAGCACTTGTTAGCATCCCACTTAGACAACGAATTGACTTCATTTAGTTCCATTATGATGGACACAAATGAACTATGAGCGAACTTTAAATGGATTGTAAATCTTGCTGTCGAGAAGTATGTGTCTAACAAGTGGGTTAAGGACGGAAGAGACCCACCGAGGTTCAACAACGAAATTCGGAAAACGCTAAGGAAGCAAAGGCTGTCGCTCTCTCGGTTCAAAAGAGAGTGCGCATATGACGACAGACTAAAGTTAGTGGAAATTCGTGCGTCTGTAAAAAGATCGATGAGCGAAACGTGCAACAACTACCACCTCATACCTCAGCAAAAGATCTTGCAGAGAACCCAATAAAACTCTGGTTCTACGTAAAATCGCCAAGCGGGTCTAAGACTTCTAGCCAGTCACTCGCTGACCAGTCTGGTGTGACAATAGAAGATAGCAAAGAGAAAGCCTGAGTTTTAAATTTCGCTCACGTAGGAGAACTGTACAAAAATACCGTCGTTAGACCATCGCACAGACTCCTGTATGGAGGACATAGTAAAAGGAATGCCTGGCGTAGAAATACAACTGAAAATGTTGCAAACAAGTAAATCGCCAGGTCTGGATGGAATCTATTCGTTTTCACAAAGAGTAGGCCTATTCGACGGCATTGGCCGCTAACTTAGCTTGCATTTCTCGCGAATCTCTCACCCAGCGCAAAGAATCGAGCGGCTAGGAAAAAGCGCATGTGAGTCATTTATATAAGATGGGTAAAAGAACGGACCCGCCAAAGTACCAGCTAATATACTTAACAACGATTTGCTGCAGAATTCTTTAAAATATTCCCAGTTCGAATATAATAGATTTCCTTGAGATGGAAATCTTATGTGCACGAGTCAGCAAGGTTTTAGAAAGCATCGCTCAGACGAAACTCAGCTTGCCCTTTTCTCACAAGGTATCCTGCGAACTATGGATGAAGTGTAACAGGCAGATTCCATTTTTCTAGATTTCCTAAAAGTATTTGACATCGCCCCAATGCAGACTGTTAACGAAATGGAACGGATTCCCAGATATGTGAGTGGCTCGAAGATTTCTTAAGCAACGGAAGGGAGCGCGTTGTCCCTGACCGCGAATGTTCGTCAGAGGCAAGGGTATCATCAGTCTAATACGACCGCTGTTATTTTCCATATTCATAAACAATTTGGAGGACACGGTAAACAGCAACCTGCGGTTGTTTTCTGATGATGCTGTGGTGTACGGGGAGCTGTCGTCGTTAAGAGACTGTAGGAGGACACAAGAAGATTTAGGCGAAAGTTGCAACTGGTGCGATGAATGGCTAGCTCCAAATGTGGAAAAATGTAAGTTAATGTACGTGCGTAAGAAGACGACCCGTTCGTGATAACTGCTCAAGCATTTGGGATCAGCACCAGGTCAGATTAAACGAAGAGACTGAAACAATTCAGAGGTGGGCTGCTAGATTTGCCACCGGTTACTTCGAACATCACGTAAGTATTTTGAATATGCTGCGGTAACTCAAATGGGAATCCCTGGTGGGAATGCGACGTTCTTTGCGAGGAAAGCTATTGAGAAAATTTAGAGATCCGGGAATTTGAAGCTGACTGCAGAGAGATTAAATTCACGTAAGGACCACTAAAATAAAATAAGAGAAATTAGGGCTCCTACAGAGGCATATAGACAGTCGATTTTCTCTCGTCTATTTGCGAGTGCAACAGGAAACCAGTCTCCCCCACCCACCGTACGGTGGCCAGCGGAATATGTACGTAGACGTACCAGATGCAGAAGCTCTCCTGTAAGTCAAACAAACCTGTCATCTTCGTGCTGCCCTTCTCCGTATACATCAATATCCCATGCTAGTCCCATCTGGTATGGGTCGCACGCACTTCAGCAATATTCTCCGATGGGTCGCACAGGTCTGCTGTAAGCTGCCCCAATTGTAGACTGATTGCATTTTCCCAGCATCCTACCAACGAAAAGAAGTCTGTCACTTGCTTTACCTACGACTGACACTATCTGATTGTTCCATTTCATATCCCCAAAAATTGTTGCACCCAAGAATTTGTAAGAGTTTATAGATTCTACAGATGATCAACTGGAATTGTAGTCATGGAAGTCCACACGGCAGTTTCGATACGTGATCTAAATTATTATATTATCCACTCGATACATGAGTGAAAATTCTGTGGTCCAGAATCCCCCATCCCCTGTCCCCGTTCTTTCTGGAGATTGTTGCCATACAATATTGCTTTTATGCATTTTGTGATTAATATTATATTTGTGCACATTTGAAGCCACTTTTCTATCTTTGAAACTCTTAGAAATCTTATAACGATCGAACGGTATATTTTCGCTGCTTTTTTTTTAGATTGAGCGATAACTGCATATTGTCTGAGGTTCATATTCGTGTAGTTCGCCGGGTGATTAATACCCAATATACTTAGCAGTGATCTCAAATACACTTATCTTCTGCACACCTGAAGTTACTTTTATTTAAGTCGATGAGGCTTCGTCGACAATAACATGCTGCTCCTGCCTACAGAGAAATCCTCGTCTCAGTTACACATATAAAGGGGGGGGGGGGCAAAAAACCGGAATTTTAAAAAAAGTTATTTATTTTCTTTTGTTTTCAAAACAACCTTATCCCCTTCAAAATACTCTCCATTACAGCTAACACATTTGCCCTGCCAGTGTTTCCACTGTTCGGAACATTTTTTGTAATCATCTTTAGAAAGGGCTGATAGCTCCTCACTCGTTTATTCCTTGACTTCTTCGATGTTATCAAATTTCACAGCTGCACGTTGTTCAATTAGACTTGCCGTCATAAAAAACTGAACAAGAATAAAACAGCTCTAGCAAAAACAATCACTACAGATGAACAGAACAATCCAGGTGGCACTGAACTGGCAATGAGTGGCGCTGTATACACCCAGCGGTAGAAATGCGCACTACACAATCTCCGCCCACGGGAATGTTATTGGAAAGCCCGGTAAACCAGCTGGGCAGAACAGGTATTAGGATTGTGAAAAGGGCCAAATAAGGTGTCGGTCAGGTTGACTAAAAATTGTAATTTATTGTAACTTAATAACACCTTTAAACCAAAATGGCACATAGCCGAACCTTTAGACTACGAGTTTCAAAAAGGCAATTATTTCACGGCTGAAGGCCACCAAACAAGAAATATTAAAGCAAAAAGATAAATCTCAAGTGGTAAAAACATGCAGTTAAAATTGCAATGGTACAGTGAGGCTGAGAGCCTCAAGGCAAGGATGAGTAGACAAACATAAACACGATGCAATGCAAATGGCTGAAAGTTCACAGTAAAATTTTCAAGATTTTAAAATAAATTACCATAACCTTTCAAGGCAGAAGTCGCATTTTTTTAAAATAAGAATTTAAGTGGCTGAAGGCCCACAATTGAGTTTCCAAAATTCAAAAATACATAAAATTCAGTAAAAGCAAGAATTTTTTAATCATTGGCTATGATAGACTATAAACAGACAAACACCGGTGAGAAGGACAATAAAGAAAACGGCACTGAGAAACCTCCAGGGAGGTCGGTCTGCTCTCGTTCACTTAGGCGAGACAGGTGGTGAGCCCAACTACACTTGATCCGTCGGAACCCAACCAGGGGACAGCCAAGGACCGACCGACTGAACGACTTGCTTGCCACCAATCGGTACATGAGAACTCAAACACAAAAGTTATGAATGTGATTATCCACAATGAAATATGTATTAGCTGTCAAAACTATGCACCATGTCGGACGGCGTCAACGGGTGAGGAAAGTACGCTGCTTAAAATTACATTGGTGGCCAGGCCAGGTAACCAAAACACTACCGGCCCCAAGGCAGAAAATTCCGCTGGTGCACTTGAATTGTAGTCAACCAATATAGCTAATTGCACCGCATGGCGGCTAAATTTCAGCAATAGAAACACTCTGTGTTGCTCACAGGAAAACCTCCCCAACAGCGAACCACCGAAACGAACCACACATCAATGGACATGGCTTGGGTAGTTAAAACCACTACTCAACTTTGACGTCCTGGGTCAGTGAATCACAAAGCTCGTAGTGATCGGACAGTTCCACACACGCTCTGACACTGCACAGGGACTGCCAGCAGACCCAACCGACTGCACCGCGCGGAGATATCCTCCCTGGTCCGCAGCAACCGACCGACTCCTCTCAGAATGCCGACAACATCCAAAATAGTCATCAGTGAAAATAACGGCAACTACACACACAACCTGACAAACACTTGCACGAAGACCTGAACGATACCCAACAGTAACTAAGCACGCACGAAGGCAAATTGGGAGTCGATCACACACACACACACACACACACACACACACACAGTCGACTCATGAACGATCGGCGAGCCAAAAAGGACGGCCGACCGACGATCCACGCAGACCGTGGCCCGGCTCAAGTGATGCGTGGTGGCAATGGTCGGGCGAGCCATGTCGACGCAGACCTCACAGCTCCAGCCGGACTGCACCAGTGCCGCATTGCAACTCCCCCACTGGCAGGTCCGGACTGCGCTCCAGACGCGTTCCAACTGACTGGCAGACCCGAACTCCTTTACGACAGACAACGACCGGGGGTAATAGTGGTTGAGGAAAGATACTACGAGAAGGGATATATCGATACGCGCTGCTAGCGCCGCTCACGGTCAGACAAAGCAGCAACTCAGTGACAGTAGTAATTTAAATTAACGTAGTGAGCTGGAGGTACGTTAAAAACTGGGTGTAAAATACATGATGGCGGGAACACGAGCCACGCACGGCTCAGTTATTCTTTTTTTTTTATTCGTGTACCCCCCCGCCCCCCTTGCACACACCCCCCCCCCCCTCCCGATCCCCGCTCATAGTTTGGTACCTGACATAATCGTCCTTTTGTTAATAAACGTTGGTGTGCTACAGAGTCAAATGTTTTTTGGGTGTCAAGAAATACTGCATCCATCTCATTGCCTTGATCTGTGGCTTTCAGGATATCCCGTTAGAATGGTGCGAGATGGTTTGTCGAAACCGATCCTTTCGGTCATTACTTTATTTATTAGGCAATTTTTTTTCTCGTTTATTTTGTTGTAGAACTTCGCATTCGATTATACGCATGACTATCAACAGTCTCTTATAAAATCACAGTTGATGGGCTTCAAACTGTTTCATTACCGCCATCCCTGCTGCCCACGTGCTCAATCTGCCTGCCAGTGAATCTTTTTGGCACAGTGTTCTTGCAAAGTGTTCGAATCAAAGTACTATTTAATCCTTACCATAGATACTAGCAAGACAAGTTTTCTTCATTTTAAGTTCTATAATTTTCATAAGTCTGTCTCCATATCTGAGTGGTGATTGTAGTCGGCTGCCACGCGGAGGACCTGCGTTCGATTCCCGGTGCTGCCAAGGATTTTCCTTCGCTGGGGGGACTGGACGGGGTGCACTGATCAGTGTGACGCCAACAGAGGAGCGGCCTGACCGAGCAATAGCAGCTCCGAGATCTGCAGAGGCCGCTCTGAGAGCAGAGTGCTGGCCACACGCCCCTCCCTACGGCATGTGTGTGGCAGAGGACGACACGGAGGCCGGTCGACGTCCCTTGAGCTTTCAGGGCCCGGACGAGGAGCCCGTTAAAATTTTCAGCTGGCTCCGCTAATTCAGAAAAACCACCAAACCGGTACTTTCTGCTCTTGGATGTCTTCCAATTTCTGTATTATTGTTAGGTAATACTCACCGTTCTGCCCTTGTATGTCCTCTGGCCCCTGGAAATAATGCTTCAGACTGGTACTCAGACTACTGACCTCGGATGACCTTTGGCCCCTGTAAGGAACAGCTTTCTGCACTTGGATGCCTTTCTGTGCACTGGAAGTAGTGATTCGGAGTGGTGCTCATCCTTCTGCCGTTGGATGCCTTTCTTGGCCCTGGACGTAACGCTTTGGAGTGGTACTCATTCTTCTGCCCTTGGATGCTATTCTGGGACCTGGATGTAACTCTATGGAGAGGTACTCATCTTTATGCCCTTGGACGGCTTTTTGGATCCTGACAGTAATGCTTCGGAATGGTACTCACCCTTCTGCCCCTGGATGCCCTCTGGTCCCTGAGGTCCGGGATCTCCTCTCTCCCCCTTGTCTCCTCGTGGTCCGGGTGCTCCTCTCTCTCCGGTTGGACCTGGCAGACCCTGAAGTTGTGAACATGAGAGTCATCAGTTTGTAAGCAGTTATTCACCTAGTATACTTATACAGTGGTTGTGTACTCTTGAACCATTGTGTGGCGATGGAAATTTGCTCTTTGCATTTAATCCACTTGAACTGCAGAACATACACTACTGGCCATTAAAATTGCCACACCAAGAAGAAATGCAGATGATAAACGGGTATTCATTGGACAAATATATTATAATAGAACTGACATGTGATTACATTTTCACGCAATTTGGGTGGATAGATCCTGAGAAATCAGTACCCAGAATAACCACCTCTGGCCGTAATAACGGCCATGACACGCCTGGGCATTGAGTCAAACAGAGCTTGGATGGCGTGTACATGTACAGTTGCCTATGCAGCTTAAACACGATACCACAATTCATCAACAGTAGTGACTGGCGTATTGTGACGAGCCAGTTGCTCGGCCACCATTGACCAGACGTTTTCAAATGGTGAGAGATCTGGAGTATGTGCTGGCCAGGGCAGCAGTCGAACATTTTCTGTATCCAGAAAGGCCCGTACAGGACCTGCAACATGCGGTCGTGCATTATCCTACTGAAATGTAGGGTTTCACAGGAATCGAATGAAGGGTAGAGCCACGGGTCGTAACACATCTGAAATGTAATGTCTACTGTTGAAAATACCGTCAATGCGAACAAGAGGTGACCGAGACGTGTAACCAATGGCACCCCATAACATCACGCCGGGTGATACGCCAGAATGGCGATGACGAATACACGCTTCCGATGTGCGTTCACCGCGATATCGCCAAACACGGATGCGACCATCATGATGCTGTAAACAGACCCTGGATTCATCCGAAAAAAATGACGTTTTGCCTTTGGCGCAACCAGGTTCATCGTCGAGTACACCATCGCAGGCCCTCCTGTCTGTGATACAGCGTCAAGGGTAACCGCAGCCACGGTCTCCGAGCTGATAGTCCATGCTGCTGCAAACGTCGTCGAACCGTTCGTGCAGATGGTTGTTGTCTTGCAAACGTCCCCATCTGTTGACTCAGGGATCGAGACGTGGCTGCACGATCTGTTACAGCCATGCGGATAAGATGCCTATCATGTCGACTGCTAGTGATACGAGGCCGTTGGGATCCAGCACGGCGTTCCGTATTACACTCCCGAACCCACCGATTGCATATTCTGCTAACAGTCATTGGATCTCGACCAACGCGAGCAGCAATGTCGCGATACGATAAACCGCAATCGCGATAGGCTACAATCCGACCTTTATCAAAGTCGGGAACGTGATGGTAGGCATTTCTCTTCCTTACACGAGGCATCACAACAATGTTTCACCAGACAACGCCGGTCAACTGCTGTTTGTGTATGAGAAATCGGTTGGAAACTTTCCTCATGTCAGCACATTGTAGGTGTCGCCACCGGCGCCAACGTTGTGTAAATGCTCTGAAAGTTAAATTTCGCGTCTGTAGCACGACATCTTCGTGGTGTAGCAATTTTAATGGTCAGTAGTGTATTACAAGGATCAGCAAAATTCCTCTGGTTGTGTTACTACATAATGATGTATAATGATGTCAGTTGCTGTTGCAGCAGGTAGAATCACTCTACAGCAGGGTTTACTATGTTCCACAGAACACGGGTGTTCCACGGGAAGTAAACAAGTGCTCCACGATAAATTATTAATAACATGGAGCTTTTTCCAAATTTTAATTACACTAATTATGAAACTTCCTGGCAGATTAAAACTGTGTGCCGGACCGAGACTCGATCTCGGGACCTTTGCCTTTTGCGGGCAAGTGCTCTACCAACTGAACTATCTGTGAGGACGGGACGTGAGTCGTGCTTGGATAATATGGAAAACTAGAAAACATTACGCATAAAGGTCAGAGATGGTGAGTAATTCACTGGCCAAGAATACTAGCAGATCTGACCTCGATACCAGTTCGGTGTATGATACACAGCATATTGCCGATGTACATTATTTGAATACTCTATTAAAATATACGGTTTTTTGGAAAGGCTCGTGGGACAAGAACGTAGTAAGATCAAAAGGCAACATGGGATGGATAATCAAACGTTGGAAGAAGGGTGTCCCCCTAAGTTTAAAGGAAGAACACGGTGTAACTACGGTGCATCATTAGACAGACGTGGTGGTGTACTTACGGACGCTCCAGGTGGCCCGACGTTGCCGTCGACGCCCGGCGGTCCCGGAGGCCCTGGAATCCCCAGCGGCATGTTCTCCAGCAGCGAGCTCAGGTTGCAGGAGCACACTCCAGGCGGCCCGGGGGGACCGCGCAGCAAGCCGTCGATCTGCAAAGGCAACGGCGTGAGGGCGCGAGGCATCAAGCAATGTGTGCTGCGCGAATCCTAATACATCCCACATGTACAGGGTAGCGCACGAAATGTGTTACCAATTGTTTCTTTCACAATTTACGACGCACTTCAGATATCCCGCTGGGATCTCTACAGCAGTACTAGCAGAGCTTGGAAAAACAAATGAGTTACGAAATGACGTGTAATTCACGATACTGCCGCTAGGAGACTAGTAAGCAGCAATGACTGACAATGGAAGACTGACGACAGCAACGATCCGGCAATTGTGTTACTTTTTCATGAAACGAAAAGCCATGTTGTAACTCGGTGGCGTCTTCGACAACAGTTTAACACGCGATGGCTCCCTTGCAAGAAGACCATCCACAGGTTGTACGATAAATTTGTACAGGAAAGAACAGTATTGGAACCGAAGCGACCTCGGCCTAAGCCTGTTTGTTCGCCGAAGTATATTGAAGCGGTACGAGTTGCTGTACAGAGAAGTCCCGGGAAATCGTGTAGGACGGCAGCAGTGCAACTGGGAATATCCAGACGCTCCGTTCAACGCATTCTTAAAAGTGACCTCCATATGTACCCATACAAGATGACCTGTGCACAGAAGCTCACTGAAGAACACAAGCAGCAGTGGGCGGAGGATAGGGAAGAAACGCTCAACAACGTTTGGTTTTCAGAAGAGGCGCATTTTCATTTAGACGGTGTGGTTAACGAACAAAATGTACGGTTTTGGGCCACTCTAAACCCACAAGTTCTTTATGAACGACAACATTATGCTTCGAGGATTACAGCGTAGGCAGCAATTTCCAGTCACGGATTTATTGGACCCTTTTTCTCTGAAGAAACTGTGAACAGCGAGCGTTATTTGAGCATGCTTCGCAGAATTCCACAGCTTCTTGCTACTGCCTAGCCCTTCAACACGCAGTGGTTCATGCAAGATGGAGCAAGGCCACATACTGCAAACACTGTGTTGGAATTTTTACACGAGCATTTCGACATGCGGATATCATTTCACTCAGGTTTCCAGGTCGCTTCAATGACGGACAAAATCCCCCCCCCCCCCCCCCCCCCCCCGCAAATAGTCAAGACCTCAATCCATGTGATTATTTTCTTTGGGGGTACCTAAAGAAAAATTTTTGCCCGAAACGTCCACGTGATTTAATGGAGCTCAGAAGACTTATTCTTCAAGCTTGCAGTGAAATTAGAGAAGACATGTGCCATAGGGTAATAACTAACTTCGGTGTTAATTTGAAGGAAGTTAGGAAACGAAATGGTGCACATATTGAGCATGTGCTGAGTTAGAACGAATCTCCATGGACGGCTCTTCATTGTAGTATATGTTCCTTTCAGATTGTATTGACAATAAAGTTTATATTCAAAAACAAAATGGTAACACATTTCGTGCGCCACCCTGTATACCATACCCCTCACAGTCTGTCAGAGAGATACTACACAGTCTGGTTAGGTCCATCTCTAATAATTTTGCCCCCAGCCTTCCCTCCATTACAAATTTGACGATGTTCCTTATCAACCATCCGCTTCTTTCAGCCAAGTTGTCCGACACATTTTTTTTTTCAGAATTCGATTCACTGTCTCATCATTAGTTATACGATCCGCCCATCTAATCTTCAATATTTCTCTGTAGCAGCACATTTCAATAGCTTCTCTTCTCTTCTCGTCTGAACTGTTGATCGACCATATGTCACATGGCATCCCAGACAAATATCTTCAGTAACAGTTAAACTTATTAAAAATTGAATACACAGTACTAATGTTCCACAATAACATATTGCCGAAGCACGTTATTTGAATACTCTATTAAAACATACGGTTTTTTGGAAAGATGTATGAGGTAAGAGTGTAGCAAGATTAAAAGGCAACATTAGGTGGATAATTATTGTGGAACATGAACACTGTGTATTCAGATTTCTAATATGCGTATGTTCCTCCAAGAACAGACCGAATATTCCTCTCTACTTCTCTACCGAGCGACGTGGCGCAGTGGTTAGCACACTGGACTCGCATTCGGGAGGGCGACGGTTCAATCTCTCGTCTGGCCATCCTGATTTAGGTTTACCGTGATTTTCCTAAATCACTTCAAGCAAATGTCGGGATGGTTACTTTGACAGGGCACGGCCGATTTCCTTCCCCATCCTTCCCTCATCCAATGACACCGATGACCTCGCTGTTTGGTCTCTTCCCCTAAATCAGCGCAACTTAACAAATCTACTTTGTTGCCCAAATAACAAAACCGCGTCTCCTACCGTTAGTGTCTCGTCTTCTTGTGTAACCCCTCTGCTTCGACTGGTGATTTAGTGGTAAAAGCGCACTGTCTTGAAATCGAAATGTCGCGATATCGAATGCCGGTCGGACAATGAAATTTTTGATTGTGTCTTCAATCTAACCTTCACAACACAGCTGTCAGTGACGTGAAGGTTCCTCTTAAAATTGTGGGTCCCACTTCCCCAGGTTGGCGAGACGTAAGTCGCCCAATTCGCGACCGATTAAAGGACTTGCACCAAGCCACTGAGCCACACGGAATTTGTTTCATTCGGCTACACTCCTCAGTGGTAAACTGCTACACTGTGCATATGTAGGTCTTGGATTTGATCCACGATCGATCCCAGAAGTCACTTATCGCTGGTTTCATCTCTGGGAATCTTCGTTGGTGCGAAAAATGCCCAGTTAAATCGTAGGTCCCCCTATACCTGGCTGGGTGAGTGTTCACAGGCCGGATGAAGACTGCCTCATGCGGAAGCAATCCTAGTACAGCAGCTGCAGGTGCGCCAGCATTTATATACAAACACTCTGTGATCAAAAGTATCCGAACACCCTAAGAAACATACGTCTTTCATATTAGGTGCATTGTGATGCCATCTACTGCCAGGTACTCCATATCAGCGACCTCAGTAGTCATCAGACATCGCGAGACAGCAGAATGGGGCGCTCCGCAGAACCCACGGACTTCGAACGTGGTCAGCTGATTGGGTGTTGTGTCATACGTCTGTACGCGAGATTTCTACACTTGTAAACATCCCTAGGTCCACTGTTTCCGATGTGATGGTGAAGTGGAAACGTGAAGGGACACGTACAGCACAAAAGCGTACAGGCCGACCTCGCCTGTTGACTGACAGAGACCGCCGATAATTGAAGAGGATCGTAATGTGTAATAGGCAGACATCTATTCAGACCATCCCACAGAAATTCCAAACTGCATCAGGGTCCACTGCAATTACTATGACAGTCAGGCAGGAGGTGAGAAACCTTGGATTTCATGGTCGAGCAGCTGCTCATAAGCCACACATCACGCCAGCAAATGCCAAACGACGCCTCGCTCGGTGTAAGCATTGGACGATTGAACAATGGAAAAACGTTATATGGAGTGACGAATCACGATAGACAATGTGGCGATCCGACGGCAGGGTGTGGGTATGGCGAATGCCCGGTGAACGTCGTCTGCCAGCGTGTATAGTGCCAACTGTAAAATTCGGAGGCGGTGGTGTTATGATTTGGCCGTGTTTTTCATGGAGGGGGCTTGCACCCCTTGTTGTTTAGCGTGGCACTATCACGGCACAGGCCCGCAGTGATGTTTTGTGCACCTTCTTGCTTCCAACTGTTGAAGAGCAATTCGGAAATGGTGACTGCATCTTTCAACACGATCAAGCACCTGTTCATAATGCACGGCCTGTGTCGGAGTAGTTACACGACAATAACATCCCTATGATGGACTGACCTGCACAGAGTCCTCACCTGAATCCCACAGAACATCTTTGCGATGTTTTGGAAAGCCGACTTCGTGCCAGCCCTCACCGACCGGCATCGATACCTCTCCGCAGTGGAGCACTCCGTGAAGAATGGGCTGCCATTCCCCTAGAAAACTTCCAGTATCTGATTGAACGTATGCCTGCGAGAGTGGAAGCAGTCATCATGGCAAAAGGGTGGGCCAACACCATATTGAATTCCTTCGTTACCGATGGAGGGCTTCACGAACTTGTAAGTCATTTTCTCCGGATACTTTTGAACACGCAGTGTACGAGGACTACTTGGAAAGTAAGGAAGATAGGTTGCGAAATGGGAACCACAGTGAAAATCCAATGAAGCTTCGCACAGACAACGAACTGCAGTCCAGCGTAGAACACTGTCGGAAAGCAGAGGAGGCTGCCTTCTATGACAAGGGTATTGGAAAGTTGGAACAACGCTAGGGCCGATGTCTCAGTCGGAGCGGCTACTGTGTAGAGAAGTAGTTGGAAGGTGTAGCTAACTGTTGCAAATAAAACACTTTTGATTTTGACTGTGGTTTTCATTTCCTCTCTTACTTTCCGAACAGCCCTCGTATATACTTTGCTAGTAGCTTTTAGTGAGCGGATGGTACTTCTGGTTTGTTCCCCCTTCAACGATCCAGTCGCGAACGGCGCGTGGAAAGAACGCTTGTCGGAAAACATCTGCATCAGCTCCAATTCCTCGAATTTTCTCGTTGCGGTCACTTCACGAGACGTTTGTGGAAGGAAGTAATAGGTAGTCCGACTCTTCTTGAACACATTCTTTTGGAATTTGAATAGTAAATCTCTCCGCAAAGGACAACGCCTCTCTCGTAGCATCCGCCACTGGAATTTGTTGAACATCTCCATAACGTTCTCGCGACGGATAAAAGATCTCGTCACGAAAAACACCACTTTTAGTTGAATCTTGTCTGTCTCTTCTATAATTGAACATGGTAAGGGTCCACCGATGAGTCACTTCTTTCGTAGGTGAGTTGCATTTCTTTAAGAGCTGTCCTACCAGACTCAGCCTGGCATCTGCTTTCCCTGGCATTTGTTTTATGTGGTCATTCCGCTCCGGGTAGTTAGTCCTGGTTATTTTACGGTAATTACCGTTTTCAGTGATTTTTCACCAGTAGTGTAACCGTACAGAATATAGCGTCCCCAGTGAATAATACAAAAAGACTTAAAAAACAGTATTTATAAAGAAGAGACATTTTAATATTGAATAATATACATTTTTATCATGTACCCGTATTATAATAATTTCTCTGTGTAAGTTTCGAGGGCAAAGAAATATAACAAAATGATCTAAAGGGACGACAAGATACGCTCTTTTGTTAATTTTTTAGTCGTCTTCACTTCTTCTCTTGTCTTGGTTGCGTGTAGACGGAAATGTTGCCAGTGCTGGCCAATGTAAGCATATTTGTACTAATTAAGCAGATAATATATTGATTTAATATTATTATTCACTTTTAATTTGTAAGAGGTGATCCCGATTTCATGTCCGCCTTCCTTTGAATTAGCCTGCATTCGAGTAATTTACAGTGCAACAATCGCAGCGGCCGATGCAGCCAACGACGCCATTACGAGGCGATATTAACTTACAAAATTTAGCGGAAGCGAAAAACTCGCCCGCTGTTAACATAATATACATTTTTCTCCACAGCCGCCCGACGCTGCAGAAAATATGTAGCTTTAAGATTCTTATTTTCAGTACAACAGCCGAGAGCCAGAGCCAGGACCCCGACTACAATGCAATGGTTAAAGGAGGTAAGAAAAAATATTCTCGCGCGTGTGTGGGCCGCAATTAATAACTAAAGATTTTTTGCTTTAAAGTGAGCTGACTAGCCGAGGAAATTAATATGAAAAGCTTATTCCACTGTCAAACTTATATGCTCATGTTTTAAGATTTAGCGAGTCTAATGTTCATTAGCGCAAACAAATAATTTATACTGAAGATTAATATTGTTAAAAAAAGAAGTTCACAAAAGCATTTAATTGTAAATCAAAATTAAATGAAATATCAGTTTCATTAAGGCCCACCACGTAAGTCGGCAACAATCAACGTTACCAATAAATAATATATTAAATTACGACGGCCGACGGACGCGAGAAGTAGTTGATTTGTTCGCATATTTACGCACAGTACGTTACATTTATTTACATTCCTGTACCACCGATCGATCGTCTGCTCCTTTTCTCCAGTCTCCGTGACGTCTTCGTTGCTCCAGCGACCAACTATTGCTAGAAGGGGAGCAATTTCTTTCACATAATCTCTGTAGATTCTGACGTGTACGTCATCTGGCCCACATGCCTTTCCACTATTATGTGATTGCAATTGCTTTTCCATAACGCGATCACTTATCTCAACATCTCCCACTTCAGTATTCGAGCGGTGATTGAAAAGTGGAGCCAAATTACGATCTTTCGCGGTGATACATTTTAGGAACGTCGGAGTCCGTCTTCGAGCCTTTTGTCTCCGGCATCTTCTGTTTCAGTGCCATCACGACCAGTGAGCGACTCAACAGATGACTTCCATCCGCTTACTGATTTCAGGTAATACTAAAATTTCTTAGGGTATTTAGTAAAATCGGTTGGCTAAATTTTAGTTTCAAATTTTGTGAACGGTTCTCTTATTGCTTTCCTTAAGCACAAATTTCGCTTCGTTCAGTTTTTTGTCAGCTAGTCTTTGATTTCACTTGTATGTGCGATGAAGTTCTCTTTGCTTTCACGGAAACTCTCGGCACGGCTGTTAGACCACTGGTGGGTCTTTCTCATCCTATAAAACCTTTCTCGGCTGATACTTGTCTATGGCTTACTGAACGATGGTTTTGAATTTTATCCATTTCTGCGAGACGTCTTCGTCCTCGGACCTGAATATTTGAAGTTGGCTACTCAGATACTCTGCAATTTTTATCCTGTTATTACTAATAAGTAAATATATTTTCTTACGTCTCCTAATATCCCTTGTAACACACATAGTCATTGACGGTATCACAGAATATGATCACTGATGCATTCCTCTAGGTTAACTGATTCGAAAAATTCAGTCCTGTTTGTTGCTAGGAGACCTACGACGCTATCGTCAAGAGTTGGTTCTCTATCTATTTGCTCCCAGTAATCTTCGGACAAGAAATTCAGGATAGTCCCACACGAATACCTGTCTCTGGCACCAGTTTCAATCGCATGACTTTCCCATTCCATACCATATCTGGCAAATTAAAGTCTCCCCCTTTCACAAACGCGTCATAATGTGATCGTGTGACCAGGAAACTTATCCCCGATATTATGCAGGTTCTTTCTGAAGCGCTCAGCTCCCGAAGCTCATGACACAGTTAGTGTATAGCAGCAATCGATTACTATGTTTGACGCACCTTTCATGCTCAACTTCACCAGATTATTTCAAATTCGGAATCCGTTATAACCTCACTAGATATTATCGAATATTTTAGATTTAGTGGCATCTGATCTATCCTTGCGATGAATAAGCACTGTAGTGTTCAAACAGTCGTCGGATTGATAACAGTTTTACTTTTTTTTACACTCCATTATACTTGTTTTACTTTTGCTGCTGTTCCTCTATCAATTCCAATCAGCTGATCTTCCAAGCCCTTCGCCCTCTCTGAAAGAGTTATAAAGTCATCGGCAAACCTAAAAGTTTTTATTCTTCTCCCTGAACTTTAATTCTCTTTGCCAAATTTCTCCACAGTTTTCTTCTCAGCTTACTCAATGTAGATATCGAGTAAAAGCGAGAATGGGCTACAGCTCTGTCCTACACCCTTTTCAATTACTGCTTTCTGTCAATGTCCTTCGACTCATACATCTGCACTCTGGTTTCTGTAAAAATTGTGGGTAACCCTTCCATCCCTGTATTTTATCCCTACGACCGACAGTATTCTAGTCAACATTGTCCATGCCGTTCTGTAAATCTGTAAATGGTAATACGTTAATCTCCCTTTATTCACTCTTTCTTCTAAAATAATTAGTAGAGTCAGTACTATCTCGCAACCGCAACTGATGTTCACGATGTCGGCTACTAACAATCGTTCCATTCTTCCGTAAAACACGTTTCAGTGTTTTGCAACCATGAAGTATAAAACTGATGGTTCGGTAATATTAAGACAAGTCGGCACATGCCTTGTTTTGGAGTTGGAATTATCACATACTTCTTGAAGTCAAAGGGTACCTTGCCTGTCTCAAATATTTTCTATACCAGACGGAATAGTTTTATCGCAAGGATATCTATAA
This sequence comes from Schistocerca americana, assembly GCF_021461395.2. Lineage (NCBI taxonomy): Eukaryota > Metazoa > Arthropoda > Insecta > Orthoptera > Acrididae > Schistocerca > Schistocerca americana. Next base: position 41,768,837 of record NC_060121.1, read on the forward strand.
GTGTAAGAGAGTGTCGTCTACTCCAGGGGTCTTGTTTAACCTTAGGTCATTTCGTACTCTGTCAAATTCTTCCCGCTGTATCATATCTCTCATCTGATCTTCATCTACTTCCTCTCCCATTTCCATAACACTAACTGACATTCATTTTTTGGCTTTCGTGCCTGAGTCGGTAAAAACGGAACCCTTGTAGGATCTCTTTGTCGTCCGTCAGTCCGCCCGACTGTTGAGAACGCTTCGTCTCGGGAGCGGGCAGGCGTGGCAGGTAGAAACTCGTGTCACATACTACAGTGGCGCCTCATGTTCACACATGTTTAGATTCAGATAAATATGAGAGCGTGAAATTAACAGCATCGGAGTATAACAGTTATGCTTATCAGTACATTTGTACAACTACAGCCACTGCCAATAATAATAATAATAATAATAATAATAATAATATGCATAACTTATCTGAAAAAGAAAGAATTGCTTTTGGGGAATTTTGTTGTTTTCTACATAATTAAGCACAGTTTAGGACAACAACGAAATAATTTTTAAGCTTTCGTTACACTCCGTTTCCCATTTTTGTGTAAGTGGGAGCTCTTGTGCATTTTTATTTTTCGGACAAACACAATAACTTACGCTCATTATACACTTGTTTGTTCGCTTGTACTCACGCTTATTTGGTTCCGTCACTTTCTCAGTCTGGGAGTTCCTTTGCATCTAACTTTTTCTGGTGTTTTTCTTTCCGTTGGCACTTAAACAGATTCAAGGGATTCGTCTTGACACTACACACAGTAAACAACCAACAATTACTGTACGATAAGAACCAAAACTTAATATGCTATATCTCATTCAGAATCCCACAAAACAGCTATTTCTATCAGTATAACTATAACATATATTGATGTCCGATCTAAGTTTACTATGTAGTGAGTGAATTGGCATATCTGTGGAACATGCTAACGTCTAGCGGGGCTTATGCCAAGCGAACGGATGTTTGGCATTGATGTAAACTTTTCGTAAATGTTCAAATGTGTGTGAATTCCTAAGGGACCACACTGCTGAGGTCATTGTTCGCTAGACTTATACACCACGTAAACTAACTTGTGCTAAGAACGAGACACACACGCCCATGCGTGGACAGAAACTTGAAATCTGCAGAAGGAGTGCATTTTATACGTAGGCAACCTTAAGGGGGTGAAATAATGGATGAAGGTTTTTTTTCTTTAAAATGTCGCTGTTAAGGCAATTTTGGAGCTAAACCTACGAAAATTGGTACTTGGTTTCTCGGTCAGAAATAAAGAAACACGTGTTTCAGCATTTTTGGAAATTTAATCCTATGGGAGTGAAAAAGTGAATGAAAGCCTTTTTTTGGAAACATCATAACTAAAGAACTACTGGAGTGTTTTTAAAGCTACATCAATAAGCACTAGTATTTGACTCCTTGGTTTTTGGAAATTGAACCCCAAAAGGGTGAAATAGGGGGGATGAGATCTGTTATGAAAATATTTGATTATGGAAGCATCTATAAAGGTAAATCTATGAAAATTTAAATTTGGTTTCTCAGTTAAAAGTGTTTCACTGTTTTTGGAAATTCAGCCCTATGGGGATGAAAGCTTTTATGGAAATATTTCATTGTACAAGCAGTCTTGAAACTAAACCCATGATAATTTACATTTGGCTCCTCCGTGAGAAATAAAACATACAAATGTCCCTGTTTTTGGAAATTGAATCCCTAAGGGGGTGAAATATTTTATGAAAGTATTCCACTGCGAAAACATTTTTAAAGCTAAATCTTTGAAAATTCGTGTTTGGGTTCTTGGTTAGAGAAGAAAAAATATGTGTTTCATTGTTTTCGCAAATTCAACCTCTAAAAGAGTGAAATAGGGCTAGATTGATTTACTGACTCATCTTCGTCCAGCCCAACCCTCTAAGGATAGAAATTTGAAGTTTGGAGAGGGTATGGATCTTATATCGTATGCGCCTCCTAAGAAGGGATTGTCTGAAATTCCACTCCTGAGGGACTGAAATGGGGGCTGAAAGGTTTAATGAAACTACGTCGCTATTAAGGGAATTTTGAAGCCAGGACCACGAAAACTGGTATTTGGCTTCTCACTCAGATAATAAAAACATACGTGTTTCAGAATTTTTGTAATGCAGCCACTAAGGGGTAAAATAGTGGGTGAAACGTTTTTTTGAAAATAAATAATTATTGAAGAACTACTAAAGAGTTTTTAAGACCACATCTATGACAACTGGTATTTTACTTCGCGGTTAGAAACAAGAAACAGGTATTTCACTGTTTCTGGAAATTAAACTCCTAAGGGAATGCAAGAGAGAATGTAAATTTTTAAGAATAAAATTTAAAAAAAAATTAAAGCAAAATTTAGGAAATTAGTATTTCACTCTTAGTTAGATATAAAGAAGTATTTGTTAGAGGACGAAAGTTGTTATGGAAATATCTTCACAAGAATGCGAAAGGCAAGATAACAAAAACTTTGGACTCCAGCTACCAGAATCGCTTTCTGGCCAGGAGTACATTCGGAAAAGACCATGCTTATATGGCCTTAATTAGCGTGAAAAGTTTAGAATGTGTTGCAATTTGTGAACAACATGAAAAGTCGATAAAATAAAAAGGAAAAAAAATCTGCAGGGCTTACAGTCCATGCGAGCCAAGCAGCGGGGGCTAAGCTAGTCTCTCGAATAAATGTAAACCTGTGTAGCACTTAGTTTTGTTGATAACGTTATTGCAAAACTTTTTAAATTTGAATATGAAATATTTCCAATAATATCTGTTGTAAAATGACCAGAGAAATTAATACGTTAGTTTATAATCTTGGGAAGACAGAGACCATGTGAGTAAGACAGTTGAAGGAAGGGAGGAACCGGAAGTCCTGCTCCGAATTTATCTGTGCTTTGAAGAGTAGCTGTTCGATTTAAGCAGAATTTAAAGCTGTGTTTTCTAAAGAAGCGAGAATTCTGTCTTTCGAACATGAAATATTTTTGGTATTATGAAAACGCGAGGCTTTAAGTTAGAAGGAAGAAAATGCATTAAGTCTAAAGAGGCAAGGCCCTTTGTTAGAAACTTTTCGACAAACAGAAGATTTAATATTAGAGATATTAAAAAGCTGAGAATGCTTGTTCAAGAAAAAGGACGAGTAGCGGAAGGAAGGAGGAAGGGGAGGAACGATTCAAAAAGCATATAAAAAAGTGATTTAGTGGGTAGCTTAGTTGGAAACTAAGACGAAAGTGTAGGGTGCGATTCTCGGTGGTCACAACAAGATTTTATATTGTGGAAAAGTCTCGTAAACGATCAGCTAGCTTTCGTGACTTGCGGTTGAATACAAAAGTACACAAAGAGGCACGCATGCCACCCAAGTTGGGTTCAATCGAAAATTTTGCACCAAGAAGGTAAAGGCAAGTGAAATTAGACATTATAATTACAAAACGTCATGTAGTTCTTGTTTTCTGATATGTTGTTGGCACCAGTTAGGGTAGTGTGAACCCAAGTTTGCAGCTTTGAAAAGGCTATGCTTCCTGAGTAATACGTGAAAGACTACAAAATTTTTGGACTTTTTCTAGTTCTTGCTTCATAACTCAAATTAAACGTTTTCCGGTATTAATCGTTATTATCGTTTTTAAAGTGCATTAAATATGCAATAGATTAAGTCCAACCGTAACTCTATACAACCACTAGTTTCAGAGGCATGGAACTTCAAACATTGGCCATTTTTGCCAAAAATGAAAATTTTAAGTTTTACTCTTGTTTTAGGCTGAATTTCGGCATTATCACTCATCCTGCGAGAAAAGTCATGAGGACTGAGGTTCAGTAAATTGTATTGGCTTTCGTTTAAGCACAAAATTAAGTCTCCAGCCCCAGTAGTTCTCTTAAAATCTTACAAAACAAAATGTCAGAAAACTTAAGTTTTTGAAGAAATACGCGTAAACACTAACTAATAACAAATAGCGAGCGTTCGAGAAAAGAATAAAAAATGAATATCATCGCGTTGAAAGGCATAAAAGCATTTTCAGATGCACGTACGTTTTTAAAAACTCATTCATGTCAATAACTGAAAACTCTCACAAGGGAAACTCCCAATCTCACCTCCCTCAAATTTAGTGGTAAAATGGCTTAGAAGATAGCCCGTCAAAAACTGAACATAGATCATGCATGAAAACAGGAAGAAGGTGTACTGAACTGTCCAAACTCAAGACGTGCAACACCCAGCGGTCTGAATAGCCATTGCGTTATGGTTACGTGGTTACGCTGTTGGACTGCAAAGAGGAATATCCGTGTTCAAACATCCCTCGCGACTCAACATTTTTTCCCACAAAATTATGAACTGTCCGTCGGTGTGTGTTAGCTGTATTCAAATTTGTGTCTATGTCGTGGTGTAAGGTCCGTCTGCAAGGGATCTCGATACGTACGTATCTCCTATTTGTTCTACACCAGTACCACTTGAGTTCCGTTTTCAAAGTTCCGAATCTTGAACTCCTTTGCTCTAGCACTGTTCACGCCCATCTGCTTGTTGTTTTCATTTCTATGAGGTGTGTAGGCGGCGTCTCGTTTGCTCTTGCTATTCATCACATTTATTTGCGACGGTAATACATTCTTACCACGCAACTCATATTCTATGACCATCGTATAGTATCACAGTTGCCAAGGCTACAGATGGAGAACGACGACGTCAATGACCGGATGGACAGTTTATAATTTTGTGTAAAGAAATGGTACAAGAGAGATTAGAACACGAATCTCCGGTTTTTGTACTGCAGCACCGTCACCACGAGGCCGTGTTCTTGTTGCGCATCTTGAGCTTGGACCCTTCACTGTTTCTCTTTCGCTTTTTGTTCACAGTTCCGTGACCCCCTTCCTGTTTTCACGCTTGATCTGTGTTCTGTTTTGACGAGCTATCCACTGGGTCATTTTACCACTAAAACTGAAGAGGGTCAGATGAAGAGTTTCCCTTGGCAGTGCTTTGGTTTCTTCGGGGCTCAGTCGTGTTCCGAGACAGGAGGAGGTTGCTGGGGTGCTGCGTCCACTGCGGGTTGCGGAGTCGCGTTCATCCTCATGGATCATTACTCGTGGCGACGTCGGGGGAAGTCGTACCACAGCAGTGAATACACAGAGCTGAGTCTCCCACAGCATAGGTGTAAGCTCTAGTGCATCCCTTCTTGTGATCTGTGTGATCTGTCGAACTTTTAAAGGGCTGGTTCACATAATGTTATTAGAGCTAATAGCTCTTCCACCAACCCCACTCTTTGGCATCCTTCAACACTTCCTTTTTTGCACTTGGTGGTATGTGTGATGGTTAGGGACAAATGCGACAGGTCCTCCATCGAATTTTCTGCTGATTTTACGAAAAGGTGGAACCGAAAACCGTGTAAGGTGTCGATGCATGTGTCCCCTCCATCGGGAACTTGTCTCCAACTTCGGCTACAGTTTTGTGACTATCGTCTGGGAAGAGAAACACGGTAGTGACGTCAATCAGGCACCTGTTCTTTTGAAACACACTCCACCATTTTGTTTTTCCTTGCCAGAAAAGGATCGACTGGTGTCGCATCCGCGGAATGCGTGTTCAAAAATGGTTCAAATGGCTCTGAGCACTATGGGACTTAACATCTGTGGTCATCAGTCCCCTAGAACTTAGAACTACTTAAACCTAACTAACCTAAGGACATCACACACATCCATGCCCGAGGCAGGATTCGAACCTGTGACCGTAGCGGTCACACGGTTCCAGACTGTAGCGCCTAGAACCGCACGGCCACAACGGCCGGCGCGGAATGCCTGTAGGAAGAGTTCAAATCTGGTAGCCATCGGGGAGGGGGGGGGGGGGGGACAAATCTATTTTTCCTCCCTAAAAATGTGGTGGAAAACTAAGTACCACTTGACTTTCTTTTTCTGGAAGTAAACATTTCGGAAGGACGAGTGAATCAACCTCGTGTCCAACCACGATTACGTTCTCGTAGGACGTGCTTTTATCGATGGCGGTACGGATAAGGTCGCGGTTTGCCTCTTCTATTTCAGTGCTTTCCCGTACAAAGGCAGAGCTCTCCTCAGAGAAGTGTCTTTGATTGGAGTCGTTGGCTAACAGTCTGTCCTAGGGCATTGTGATGATAGTCGAAGAGTCAAACACGACCCTATTACAAAAAATGGCAGTGGCACCGCACAGTCGTTCTGCAGTTTTAGTACTCCTGAGGATCCCATCATCACGGTATCGACAGACACCGCTGAATAGTTCCTGCTAATCTTGTATTATGTGTAGGTGATGGTGGTAGCACTGATAGCCCTGACGAATCTTCTCGTGTCAGATAGCCTTGTGGAAAAGGAATCCCATCTACCAGTACAAATCTTTTGTCTCCAGGAGAGGCATTTTGGGGAAAGTGGAGAGAAAGCCGCTTAGACACTGGATTTTTCCCCTTACGTATCGCCTCTTCGTTGGTCAGTGCAAGTGGGTAAAGGGGCCAGTTCTAATTTAAAATGCTCAGTCCGTTCACACCAACCGCTTAGTGGTGCACGTCCTTCGGAAGACGGTGAGTGGATCCACGCCAACAAACTAGTTACGCGCTCTATGACTTGGGGATTGTCGCCAAAAGTACGCACTTTGTTTTTTCTTTTGAAAGTTGTCTTCCCAAATGCACTGGAATTTGACAGATACATTGCCCTCACCCCCTTTTTTTCAGCTAGTTGGCAATTTATTTTAGCACCTCCACGATTCCGTTGCTGACGGAAAATATTTTCTCTACGATTCCGTTGCTGACGGACACTATTTTGCGAGTAAAACAGAAGATGGATACCGAACCGGTTATGAAGTTTTTCCATGTCAGCGGTGTCCCGTATGATGTCTATTGGCCTCGTATCGACGGGATGTGCTGATGTCGTAGACAAAATGTCCCAAAACCGTTCCAGCTGGTCGCAGAGGTTTATTATATACACCATTCCTCCAGTCCAACGAGAAAGTACCACTTCCATGTATTTGTCACCCCAGATCTCATTCGAAACTGTCTGATAGTTAAATCTGTGCACAAACCTAACGAAAATTTATCAGATCTACGAATCGTGAAGTCTCCTTCAATGAAAACAGTAAATTCCTTTGGGACTCTCCAGTGGTATAGGTTACTCAAGTCTTGTAAATACAGACGAGCAGTTCTAGCACAAGAAATACGGCCCACTGGGTGAAACAACAGGTAGCACTTTGCTTACTGTATCCAGGCGAAGCTCCCAACACCCCATCTTCTGTAGCTGAATGAATCTCTTCATAAGTACAGTCATTCGATAATACTGCAGGAAGAGCTTAGAGGTACGGCCTTCTCCTTCCAGGTTTTCCAGTGCACTTCTAAATTTGACACTAACAATCTGGACATTTTATTTTTGTACGGTTTCAAGAGAACTAATGGGCCTGGAAACTTCATTTCATGAAAGCCAATAAAATTTACTACAATAACAGTTATCCTGACTTTTCTCGCAAGAGGAGGTGCTACGGCGATATTCAGCTCGAGACAAGAGCTAAATTTAAAATCTTCATTTTTGGTAAAAAATGCCAGTATTTGGATTCCCATACCTCGGAAGTTATTGAATCTACAGAGCTGCTATCGGACTTAAATTGCTGCATAGTAATGTACTTGAAAAACGGTAATAACGACTAATATAGGAAAACGCATAGTTTATGGGTTATTAGGCAACAATTTAAAAAAAAATCCAAAAATTTCGCAAGTTTACACGTAATATTCAGGAAGCAGTTTTTTCGAAGCTGCAAACTTGGATTCGCACAACCCCCACTGATCCTAAAAGGTCATCAAAAAAATCGGACTACACCACGCGTTGCGATTTTAGCCTTTTTTGTTTAAGTTTTGATTGGCCTATTAAGCGCACAACATTATATAAATGTTCCGTATGTTAACGGTAGCAAGGTTCCTGGAGTATTCGTCATTCCCTCAGAAGAGAGAAGTAATTATGATAAAAATATTCTATCTCGTATGAAACAGGCGAAGTACCCTCTATCTTTAAGAAGAATGTAATAATCCCGGTTTTAAAGAAGGCAGGTGCTGGCATGTGCAGTCATCAGTTTAACAAGTCTTGGCTGCAAGAATTACTTACCGAAGAATAGAGAGACTGGCAGAAGCCGAGTTCGGGGAAGACCGATTTGCGTTGCGGAGAAATGTAGGAACACGACGTATCATAGATGCTGAATTGAAGAAGGGCCAAAGTACATGATTATAAATTGTAGATTTAGAGTCAACTATTGATGATGTTGACTGGAGTACACTCTTTAAAATTATAAAGGGAGAATTGAAAGAAAATTAAGGCTTGCCGATGAAAATGCAATTCTGTCACATACAGCAAGATCAGTTGCAAGGAATGATAGTGTCTCAAAATCCGGGTATGAGATGGATATAAACAAAAGTAAAACAAAGATAATGAAATGTAGTCGAATTAAATCAGGTGCTGCTGAGGAAATTAAATTAGGAAGTGAGACGCCGAAAGTTGTAGACGAATTTTGCTATTTGCGGAGGAAAACAACGACGATGGGAGAAGTACGGAGGATTTAAAATGCAGACCGATAAAAGCAAGAAAAGGTTTCCTTAAAAAGCGAAATATTTTATTTTCTCGAAGTATTTATGTGGAGTACGACGGTACCCGGAAGTGAAACTTCGACGATAGATAATACAGAGAAAAAGAACAACAGAAGCCGCTGAAGTGGTGAAGCTTAGATGAATGGATCGATTAACTAATTAGGAGGCGCTAAACCGAAACGGGGAGAGAAGAAGTTTATGGTGTAACTACATAAAAGGAGGGCGCAGTGGCTAGCACACTTCCTGTCGTAGCAAGGAACAGTTAATTTGGTGCCGGATGACAGTGTGTACGTGAAAGAGGGCTGGGTGTAAAATTTTTGGGGGGTGAACAAGCCTTGACTAGCGCAAGCAGGTTTACATGTATGACAGTTCCAACAGTTATGCCGAGATAATAACACTAATAAAATTTCGTGGGGCTCAACGGCCTGCTGGAAATTCTTTCGATTGGACGTAACTTGAGCGACTTACGTGCCTCGAACCCACCTCAGTAAACCGACCGGGGAAAGGAGACCTACAGTTTCAACGTAGCTCTGGGAGCATCTTCACAGCTTTGAGAGGTGAGGGCCAGGGTGAAGGCAGAGTATCACGCTCCGTGGTCCGTCCAGGTCGATTCCACGCATGTACTGTGCCTCAGGATCCGACTACGCAGAATGAAGAGCCCTGTCGCAGAGCGAACCAGCTGGGATAGCTACATCACAGCGGTCTTCGCACTGAATACCGAACAACAATCTTGTTAGCGAAAAAATTCTGAACTGCAGAGAGGAAATAATAAGCAGAACCATCAGTTATATATATTTAATTTCTACTTCCAGAAACCTTACGCACTCCGTGTTAAATTTCAGCTTTCAATATTCAATTTTTCTGTTCTACAATTTAGTTACTTTCGTGTATTAGTCAACATAGGGATCTGTAAAAATGAGACTGTTAACAATTTGGTTGGCTTTGGAGGTTACGGGTAGTATGCTTAGCACTTCCGGGTCAACTGTCCAGTAAGAACTCCCCCTCGGCAAAACTGTTAGGACATTAAATAAAATCAGTTCACTTGCAAATATCACATGTTCCACGGCACAAGACGTATCGCTTGAAGCTTCAGGATGGTGCACGACTGGCTTAGTACAGCTTAAACGTCCACAGGTTACATATTTACTTTTAAAAATACGTATACTACTGGCGATTAAAACTGCTACACCAAGAAGAAATGCAGATGATAAACGGATATTCATTGGACAAATACACTCCTGGAAATGGAAAAAAGAACACATTGACACCGGTGTGTCAGACCCACCATACTTGCTCCGGACACTGCGAGAGGGCTGTACAAGCAATGATCACACGCACGGCACAGCGGACACACCAGGAACCGCGGTGTTGGCCGTCGAATGGCGCTAGCTGCACAGCATTTGTGCACCGCCGCCGTCAGTGTCAGCCAGTTTGCCGTGGCATACGGAGCTCCATCGCAGTCTTTAACACTGGTAGCATGCCGCGACAGCGTGGACGTGAACCGTATGTGCAGTTGACGGACTTTGAGCGAGGGCGTATAGTGGGCATGCGGGAGGCCGGGTGGACGTACCGCCGAATTGCTCAACACGTGGGGCGTGAGGTCTCCACAGTACATCGATGTTGTCGCCAGTGGTCGGCGGAAGGTGCACGTGCCCGTCGACCTGGGACCGGACCGCAGCGACGCACGGATGCACGCCAAGACCGTAGGATCCTACGCAGTGCCGTAGGGGACCGCACCGCCACTTCCCAGCAAATTAGGGACACTGTTGCTCCTGGGGTATCGGCGAGGACCATTCGCAACCGTCTCCATGAAGCTGGGCTACGGTCCCGCACACCGTTAGGCCATCTTCCGCTCACGCCCCAACATCGTGCAGCCCGCCTCCAGTGGTGTCGCGACAGGCGTGAATGGAGGGACGAATGGAGACGTGTCGTCTTCAGCGATGAGAGTCGCTTCTGCCTTGGTGCCAATGATGGTCGTATGCGTGTTTGGCGCCGTGCAGGTGAGCGCCACAATCAGGACTGCATACGACCGAGGCACACAGGGCCAACACCCGGCATCATGGTGTGGGGAGCGATCTCCTACACTGGCCGTACACCACTGGTGATCGTCGAGGGGACACTGAATAGTGCACGGTACATCCAAACCGTCATCGAACCCATCGTTCTACCATTCCTAGACCGGCAAGGGAACTTGCTGTTCCAACAGGACAATGCACGTCCGCATGTATCCCGTGCCACCCAACGTGCTCTAGAAGGTGTAAGTCAACTACCCTGGCCAGCAAGATCTCCGGATCTGTCCCCCATTGAGCATGTTTGGGACTGGATGAAGCGTCGTCTCACGCGGTCTGCACGTCCAGCACGAACGCTGGTCCAACTGAGGCGCCAGGTGGAAATGGCATGGCAAGCCGTTCCACAGGACTACATTCAGCATCTCTACGATCGTCTCCGTGGGAGAATAACAGCCTGCATTGCTGCGAAAGGTGGATATACACTGTACTAGTGCCGACATTGTGCATGCTCTGTTGCCTGTGTCTATGTGCCTGTGGTTCTGTCAGTGTGATCATGTGATGTATCTGACCCCAGGAATGTGTCAATAAAGTTTCCCCTTCCTGGGACAATGAATTCACGGTGTTCTTATTTCAATTTCCAGGAGTGTATATTATACTAGAACTGACATGTGATTACATTTCCACGCAATTTGGTTGCATTGATCCTGAGAAATCAGTACCCAGAACAAGCATCTCTGGCCGTAATAACGACCTTGATACGCCTGGGTATTAGGTCAAACAGAGCCATCCTTTCTCGATACGCCGCCGGCCGCGTGTCTCGGTTGCAGCGGAATGGAATGCCCCGCTTGCTATTCCGGCGGGCGCGGGCGGTTCCGCAGCCGTTTAGCTGCCTGTGTGCTCCCGCTGTTCAAGATGCGACGGCTCCAACACGCGCCTTCCCGCTTCGCGGAATACAAAGCGAGTCGCGCCGAGTTACGACCTCCGGGTACAAAAGGCGCGGAGAGACCGCGAAACCGTTCGCCGGCGCAGAAGCGAGGATTTCTTTATTTCCTGTTTAGTCAGTGCGCTTAGAAAAGCCTTCTCATCAGCGAGCGATTGTCGAAAGCTTTTTCTGAGAATGAATCCCCTGGAAACCTGAAGACATTTGACAAAACAATTTCTCGGCTAACACTCGTCTTGTTCTTGCGACTTGTTCGAAAAAAGAAAAGGCGCGTGTCTTTATCGCCGGCTGTTAGGTTTCGGAGATTCAGGGGTAATGTCTTCAATGTTTCCACTGATACTTTGAGCCCATGTGTATCCTCCCTCTTCCGAGGAACACGTAAAGAAAGGGCGACGGTCAAAATTATATGACGTGTCGGGAGGATCGTAATGAGGTCTTCTGGTGGCTGTGGGTTAGCAATTTGGGCGGAGACGACTAAATGGGCCTTCTTCTTCCTCCCTTTAAAGGAACTTTTGGCCCATTCCACATTTCATCATTCAGATTTCTTCCTAGATGTTCTGATACTCCTGCGACCTGCTGGATTGTAGTCGTATACTGTTTTCGTAATACTGCTACTTCTTATTTCATTTGGACGCTGCCACATTTGTTTCTGCAATATTTTACGTTGTCGCTGATGCTAAAAACATTGATCTCTTCGTAATGTATACGCACTGATGTCTAAGGAATTTCATCTCCGACGCGTACGTAAGGCTTTCGCCATTTTTGTGATATCCGTGATTTCCATCTATAAAGAGGGAGAGAGTGTTGTACCTGGGCGATAGTGCGCCTAGGAACACTTGATGCTTCCTGATGTGTGTGTCAGTGTAGCGACCGATTTTAGGACCACATAAAGTGAAGGTATGCACGCTGGAGACAGCATAAAGAAGCTTCAGGCGTTTTTTGCTGTTTTTGTTGTTGTTAGATATGAGCTTGTGTCTTGTACAGCGTTTATAAATACATATAGTTCTATACACAGTGTAGCTTAATACAGTAAAGCTATTTGGAAGATGTTGTTAGTTTGCCAATATTATAAAATTTCTTCGCGAATAAAATTCAATATATACGTATTTTTAAAGGTAGATATGTAGCCTGTGGACGTTTAAGCTGCACTACGTCAGTCGTGCACCAACCTGAAGCTTGCTTCTGCCGTGGAACATGTGATATTTGCAAGTGAACTGATTTTATTTAATTTCTTAACCGTTTTGCCGATGTTGAATTTCCAATCATGTTTTATCTTGTAGGTTGTGTTTCATTGTCCTGCAACAACTTAAGATCTGTTTAGTTTCATCTATTTATCGTCGTCATAGATAAAACTGATACCGCACTCTTGATTGTTAAAATGGAAACGAAAAGAACTTGTTTGACAATAACTATTTTTTGTATCTACATACCTATTTTCCTATGAACGTCGTCTGACATTTTGATTCTTTTTGGGGTCACCGCATTTCAAAGAGAGCAGATCTTGCTGAGTTTATGTGGGAATTGCTACTTGTCTTCCATGCCCCAAGCAAATGAAAAACCCTCAAGAAAGAAAAAAAGCATCTGAAATGTCCTTTTGTCATCAGTTTATACTCTTTTTGGTACAAACAACTTCTTTCCAGCATTGTACGGCACTTTCAAAATGCATTTTAAAAGACATAGGTCTGAGGCTGCATTCCCAGTGGATACCACGCTCGGTCCTGCCTGGGAAACGGTTCTGATTTTTTCCGCCCCCCCCCCCACCCTTATTTCCACTGTATGTGCTCCAAGTCGCGCAGGAAGCCACCCCAGTCTTCGACTATAATTTTAGTGGGGGTTATGTGGAGTGGACAGAAAAGCTTTTTAGTTAGAAGCTCGGGGGAAAATATAGAAACGGCTTCAGTCTCAATGGGTACAGGTCATTACTTTCCATTGCACTTGCGGGTCCGATTATAAATGAAATCAAGGGTATGGCAAATGGTGACCTCTTTGCTGGTGATGTAGCTCTTTGGGGAAGTACAGAACTAGAGGTGCAGGGAAGATTAGATAAATGGACCTCAACGTTCAAAGAGTATAAGCTACAACACGCGAGAGCAAAACTGTAGCATGGCTATGAGCAGGGAACCTGCGTGATGTTCGACGGAGACAAAACTGAAAGTGTGGAAACTTTCAGTTAGCTAGGAGGGAATGAAACTGCCATCTAGGCGTACAGAACAGACTAACAAAGGGATCCAAACTTTTTCATCATGTGCAGAACCTTGCATGGAACAAGGGAGTTCATGTGGGAACCAAATAGACCGTGTTTCAGACGTATCTCTTGCCGACTATGACATACAACTTGGAATGCTGTGTGAAAATTTGAGCAAGTTACAGGCATGTGAAACGAAGTTTCTGCGATCGGACTCGCACAAAAATAGAAGAGATAAAATTAGGAAGGAAGATATCAGAGGGGAGATGCAAGCGGATCTGCCAGTCTCAGTACTGCGCGACTCAGCTGGTTTGGACATGTGAAGAGGATGAAGGGTAATCGCTTGTCAAGCAATACCTGGACAGAAATGTGCTGGGGATAAGATCAGTAGGACGACCCTGAAAAACATGGCTGGATCAAATTAAGCAAGACCCGAAGACTAGAGGAGAAATTCGAGAAACTTTATCGAGGCAAGAAGAATATCAAGATGGAGGCAAATTGTTCACGAACGTACTACCCGGCTCTCTGGTAGCACACGGAGATGGACATGACAGATAGGGTAGGTTGTGGTAGATGAGAAAGATAGGTTTCAGGGATGAATTCCTCGTCTGAGCGAGGAAAGCGATGAATATACGACAGGATGTGGAGTGTTGGAATGGAATCGGGAAGTGCTGATACAATTAGGACAAGGCAACGGGCCAGGCTTCTCGACGAAGGGGGAAGTAATACGATCGTCAAGTCTACGGAACATGTGGGACACACTAACGTTGTGAGGCGGTAGCCTGTTACCGGCCATGCCTCGAATAGGATCCATCTTTGAATACGTGGTTAGCATATCGGACTTTCATTTCTTCATTTTGCTTTCCGAATCGTTCTGTGTTCACTGTGCATTACTCGCAGTTTTACGGATATAACTCGTGAGTGGTTAGGAAAAAGTTGCTAGTAATGTAGATGGATGATCGTACTGGATTTTGGTCTCACTTCTGGTGACATTCAGGTTTCTCTGTTTACATCTCGCCAGCCGTTGTGGCCGAGCTGTTCTAGGCGCTTCAGTCCGGAACCGCGGTAATGCGACGGTGGCAGGTTCGAATCCTGCCTCGGGCACGGATGTGTGTGATGTCCTTAGTTTAGTTAGATTTAAGTAGTTCTTAGGGGACTGGTGACCTCAGATGTTAAGTCCAGTAGTTCTCAGAGGCATTTGAACCATTTTTTTGTCTACATCTCGGCTCGGCAAGCGGAGTCTCCTCTCACAGCCTTCGCAAGCTCTGCAGAGTAACATCTCGGTCGAGCCTCGTTATTCCTAGAACCTGGGATACAGAAAAGGAATCTTTGTGGCGAACGGCGTCCCGGAGATTATCCGACGGCCGCGTCTGGTCAGTGGGAGATGGATCCGCTGACGACAGCATCCAGCGCCCCACGGGCGAAAGCGCTGGGACCCGGCCCTCGTTAAAAGCATCGACGAGCGCTTGAGGCAGTCCACGGTGAAACCGGCTGCAACGTATGCTCTCGTCGCATTGTCTCGCTAAGCCAGATCCATTGCCACTCGCTCAATTCAGAAAACTCTACCTTGGGAACGAGGCTGGTAACATTTCAAAGATTTGCAGACTTTTTCCATCGTGCAGAGGAGAACGACGGAATCTTCGCTCGGTCCCTGCTGGCTAGTCAAACTACGGTTTTCATTGGCTGATGCATGTTAAATTATACCGTGGGAGACAGGTAACCACTTTCTGGGTCTCGGATTGGCGTTTCACTTAGGCCTTTTTGCTGATGGTCGCACATAGGTTTTTGCAAGTGCTATTCCGAGGTGAGGAGGAAGGTTTTCCGCACCAGAGGGAGTTAGTCGAGTTGGTGGCTAGTCGGATGAAGGAGACGGTTGGACCTCGGGCTTCTGCTAAGTCATTCGGGAGTTAAACTTTTTCGTGACTTTTAGGTTATTCAACCGCAAACACTCGTTCGACCTATACTTGAGTATTGCTCATCAGTGTGGGATCCGTACCGGGTCGGGTTGACGGAGGAGATAGAGAAGATCCAAAGAAGAGCGGCGCGTTTCGTCGCAGGGTTATTTGGTAAACGTGATAGCGTTACGGAGATGTTTAGCAAACTCAAGTGGCAGACTCTGCAAGAGAGGCGCTCTGCATCGCGGTGTAGCTTGCTGTCCAGGTTTCGGGAGCGTGCGTTTCTGGATGAGGTATCGAATATATTGCATCCCGCTACTTATACCTCCCGAGGAGATCACGAATGTAAAATCAGAGAGATTCGAGCGCGCACGGAGGCTTTCCGGCAGTCGTTCTTCCCGCGAACCATACGCGACTGGAACAAGAAAGGGAGGTAATGACAGTGGCACGTAAAGTGCCCTCCGCCACACACCCTTGGATGGCTTGCGGAGTATAAATGTAGATGTAGACATCGGTATCGACATGATGACTTTTTTGGCTCCACACAGTAAACCCGCTACGAGCAGCGGCATTCTCCTTTAGCAGCGGTCGGAGCCACCGCCTTCGGCTCCAATACTCGCGCAAGGCGGCACTGCAAATTGTGGCGCGTGCCTTCAGTTTCAGGTTATGGCTTTACAGCTGCGTTAGTGTTTCTCAGGCACTGCTTGAATTACTTGAGTCGTGCAGTTTTTTTACGAGGCAGCTTTTCCTTTTTCGGGGACTTTCAGCCGATAACTGCTCACGAATCAATTAATTGATGCTGTTACCATTTGTACGCCTAGTGACTATTCTACTGCTTTTGCAACTCCTCGATTCCAAATTCCGCTCCAGTAGTGCACTCTGCTGAGGTCATGCAAATTTGATATTCTACCACGGATGAAATTATTTTTTGTGTGTCCGTAAATTGTTTTGTGGCCACCATTTCAGTCGACTTGTCTAGTGGAAAGCCGGTGGTGACCGTTTGTAGTTAATTACATTGAGAGCTTCAGGTACCTGGTTTCGGCGTTTCTTATAAGCAACAGTCGGTACATCCGTGTAATCCACGTGGTTGATGAGGGTACTTTATCACCTCTCAGGATCAGGTACGATACATTAGGAAGACCTGGTCATTTGCATACCCATAGCGCATTCGTTGAGGCCGTATCCGTGGTCACAGGACACTAACCTCTGGCAAGATGCCGCAGGTATTTGAAGAGGTGCGGTAATATAGTGAGCTGGTGGAGGATACGGGTGGCATTGTGTATTCGGTTACGGAATGCGAGGTGGAGTGACGTCATTGCAAGATTTGCGTCTGTGGGAGGCTGGGTGGCGCGGGAGGGGGGGGGGGGGGGGGAGTTGGCAGTAACAGGGGACACTTGTCCCATTCTGGAACCTGGAATACAGGCTGTTTGTTTATTGCAAAACTCACATGCAATTTTAGAAATTACTAATCGTCTGGGATCGTACGTATCCTCAGGTTCTCAGTGTTAACTCTGGCATTACGTCGTCAAACGTGACGCAAAATAATGTGGTCTCCACAATCTACGCGTAATTAGGTTTAATTGTTTGTCATGATGTTCAAAAATGGTTCAAATGGCTCTGAGCACTATGGGACTCAACTGCTGAGGTCGTTAGTCCCCTAGAACTTAGAACTACTTAAACCTAACTAACCTAAGGACATCACACACATCCATGCCCGAGGCAGGATTCGAACCTGCGACCGTAGCGGTCGCGCGGTTCCAGACTGTAGCGCCTAGAACTGTTCGACCACCCCGGCCGGCAGACCGCCATCCGTTGCCATTTCCTAGAAGGAAATGCTCCATGTCCCTATTTCTCTTCCCTGCATAATTTAATCAACACAGTAGCAAAGCTTTTGTCAGTGCATTTATCATACTACAAGAAAAAAAATAAACAGAACAAAAAATGAACCAGCATGACATTAACCGTGGCACCTCCAGGAGTTGACAGCACATAGTTCTTCACAGGGTGTCAACACCGGCCGACATGTAAAAATAGAATTAATTACAAAATTCTGCAACACACTGTGGCGGCTAGGTCCTAGGATGTTAAGGGTGGGTTGTACCGGTCAGTTTCATGGTGATTTTGACAGGTTTACTACATACACAGGCCAATGTGGGGTGTGAATTACACTTTACGTTAATTACAGGAAACACGAAGCTTCCGACATACACTTGTTCATCTAAATAATGTCACTCGAATTTTAAAAGGTATAAACGTTACGCCATAACGTAGCGTCATCATGGATACAATGCGTGCACAAAGCTTCAGTTGTTAATTATCACCTTGAATCCTTAATCGTTAACTTTCATTATGAATCTAAACAGGGAGAAGCTTCGACTTATATCTGGGTCGCTTAGGTGTGAGTGAGGAGCACATTCCCGAATTTATGGAAGTATTTCCTAAACAATATTCAGATTACGTCAGAGTTTTAAGTTGATTCCCTGCTTATCCACTTTTAAAGAGTGATAGAATAGGAATTCCATCAGGAATATTTCAATTACTCAGAATTTTTCTGTTTCGTGTTTTTATTTTCATTGTCGACGAAACATGTCATGCATCTGGTTAACGCATTTTATACTTTTATTTTCTAACTTTTTGACAATTTTGTTAGATATTTTGTAGATTTAATAATGTAAGAAGGTAATGGGAATATAATAGGAAATTATTAACATAAAGATAACATCAACAATCACATTACTATCACAAAAGGATGTACTTAGAGTACACTACTGATTTATGTGTACTTTTTAGATATCATATAACCCACCTACAATAAAAGCAATGTGGATAACTATCAGTGATCTGGGATATAGTAAGTTTCGGATATCCCTGTAAAGTTTCATCCTTAGGGCATTATATGCCTTCGAACTCACTGACTCAGTTGTTTAAAATTCGAAAATTACAAAATCCTGTCAGCCCACTGGTTACGTTTCTGTGGATGGATAAAGTTCTATAACGCTGGCTACAGGTGGACCACCACTGCAGTTGGTTTTTGACCAACTTTGCTGCTCGGCGGCATTGTACGACTGATACAGTGTCAACGTTGTTGCTACGTTAATATCATTTAACAATCGTATTTCTACTGAAGACACAAGGAAGCTACGTTTCTGTTGCTGAATTATTTTAGGCATGCATCACATGTTCTTACTTCACTGATCACACACCTTCAGTAAATACAAGTATATCCAAGCAACTTCGTGCTGCGACGCACAACAATAAAGACAATTGAAGGGCTTATTTCAACAGTAGTACACGTCCATTACCTCCACTTTTCTGCCTATAATGCTTCTGAAATTATTTATCCAAAGAACAGAAAGAAAGTTTCATCTCTAGCAATAAGCCATGTGCTTGAATATTTCTGGTACCTCAACTGCAGATTTTTCAGCGCTCATTTAACTTTAGGACTCTGTATCTCTAAATGAACAAAAATGGACTTGTACCACAATTGAAATACGCCCATCAATTATAGCTTAGTCATAAACGAAATGACGGGGTATCTCTACAGTGTCGAGTATATTTTACGAATAAGTTTGGCCCTGTCTGCGCTTCTTTGCGAAAACTACTCCAAATGCTAAAAAGAGTAAATTTGAACTGACATTTCACGAGGCTGTTCTCATCGGTTGCATGGAAAGTTCACAAAACGTGTAACAGAAGTTTAGTTTTGGTATCTCGAGTTTCTACCCCACAGATGATGTGGTGGTGTGGTGAGACAGGAAGAGATGTTTACCTGGCCGCCTTCTGACATGTCTCCGAAGCCAGAGGAGAAGTCGACGGCGCCGCCCCCTGAGAAGGGGGGACCAGGGGGTCCCGGGGGACCGGGGGGTCCTGGGGGGCCACGCATCGCGTCACCTGGCGGGCCCTGCAACACAGACACAGCAGTACATAAATATAGGTCTATCAATATGTACATGTGTACGTATAAATAAATCAGTTATTAGAAAGGGTATTTTATATAGCGACAAAGGAAAGATAGATGTTTAGTTAGGGCTTCAACTATGGCACTATTCGGCACTGGATGTCAAGAATATAATGACAATAGTGAACTATGATTCTAGGTCTGGCTTGTTCAGAATTTAGAATGTGTCTCTCATTTGCACCACTTCTCCACTTCTTTTTCCATTGTATATGTCACCCCATGGAAACATATACCAACTGATTATGCAGCCCTCTGCACAATATTGCACTCATCAAGGGGACGAAGCGTTTGTTCAAGTTACAGCCATAGTCCCCTCTAGACACACTATGAGTAGTAATCCCATCCAACTGAATAACAAATACGCTGTTAATTTTTTCATTCTTCCATTCGCGCACTTTTCATTCTAATATCTTTTTTTTTATTTCTTGCATTATTTTGCCGTCACTGATCTTATTTTATCTTCACTCAGTCTTAATGTTTCCCCACAGTATTGTTTCCGAGACAGTGAGCAACATGTCATTAGTTCTGATAGAAATCTCTCCAGCCGTTCAAGAGTTTAAGTTTCCACTTTACCATCCCCACAAAAAGGGGTATCTGAGCTCAATGGAATTGTTTCCTGGTACTAACCCATACGTGCAGCAAGTTTAGTGGAAATTGATATCCCAGAGCAGATGCAAGAAAACACACACCCACCCATACGCACCCACCCACTCACATGCCCACCCATACGCACACACATGAGCACACGCATGCATGTATACATCTTTTTATACTAATGCACATACACATGTGAATGCCTTTACGTGACTGCACGGGTAACGGACAAATAGTTTTAGAACAGCGCCTGTTATTCGTTTTTCCATTCTCCATCATTACATTTGGAAATTTGTGGTAAGTGCCTATGGGACCAAACTGATGAGATCTGTTACGCCGTCGCCAAGGTAGCCCCTGCGGGCCAGCAACACATCTAACACCACACAGAACCGAGGTTGTCTATGTCCAAGGCGTAAGCAATGATAAACATCAGATGTTTTGGAAACAGACATTCCGTGTACCACTTCCTGCAGAGGGAGTTCGAGATGGCTTGCAGTAAGTATTACCACACCAACATCTGATTGGCCGGCCAGTACTATTTAAAGGCTAGAGCCAGCACTGGACGTCAGTTTACGCCGAATACCGACCTCATGGATGTATCCACGGAAGACTACGTCTTCACCGTCGGAATAGGACTTGGAATTAGGTGTTTGTGTGTTACCTCGGACTCTTGTGGGAAACTTAGAAGTTATCTTTTGTTGCCTCTAGTAGGAAATTCATACTGGCTTAGTGATTGTGACTTTTCGTTGTTATTCAGTAATTTCCATGTAGACTCAAGTAAATAAAAGCTGTGTTGTAAAAACTTTCAAATTGTCAGTTACAACAAGATCAGCGGTCCATAGACTTACAAAATACTTAATCTAACTTAAACTAACTTACGCTAAGGACAACACACACACCCATGCCCGAGGGAGGACTCGAACCTCCAACGGGGGGAGCCCTGCGAACAATGACAAGGCGCCCTAGACCTCAGGGGTTTATCATTACAGATGATAGACTTAGAGAATGCTGTATGAATCGTAAACTGACCGAGCTCTAAAGGCTAATAGTTTTATCGGTAGAATAATTTTATTGTAATGTTGTTGTTATTGTAACACAGTTCACACACGTTTATTTGTTTTCACTTCTGTGAGATGTCTATGCGGCATCTCACCTGTTTTCACTCTTCCTCACATCTATGTTGCTGTTGTTGTTGTCTTCAGTCCTGAGACTCGTTTGATACAGCTCTCCATGCTACTCTATCCTGTGCAAGCTGCTTCATCTCCCAGTACCTACTGCAACCTACATCCTTCTGAATCTGCTTAGTGTATTCATCTCTTTGTCTCCTCCTACGATTTTTACGCACCACGCAGCCCTCCAATACTAAATTGGTGATCCCTTGATGCCTCCGCCCCTGTCCTACCAAACGAGCCCTTCTTCTAGTCAAGTTGTGCCATAAACTTCTCTTCTCCCCAACCCTATTCAGTACTTCCTCATTAGTTACGTGATCTACCCACCTAATC
Source organism: Schistocerca americana (assembly GCF_021461395.2). Taxonomy (NCBI): domain Eukaryota; kingdom Metazoa; phylum Arthropoda; class Insecta; order Orthoptera; family Acrididae; genus Schistocerca; species Schistocerca americana. Next base: position 41,790,476 of record NC_060121.1, read on the forward strand.
TTAAGCATTCTTCTGCAGCACCACATTTCGAAAGCTTCTATTCTCTTCTTGTCCAAACTATTTATCGTCCATGTTTCACTTCCATACATGACTACACTCCATACAAATACTTTCAGAAACAACTTCCTGACATTTAAATCTATACCTGATGTTAACAAATTTCTCTTCTTCAGAAATTCTTTCCTTGCCATTGCCAGTCTACATTTTATATCCTCTCTACTTCGACCATCATCAGTTATTTTGCTCCCCAAATAGCAAAACACTTTTGCTGCTTTAAGTGTCTCATTTCCTAATCTAATTCCTTCAGCATCACCCAACTTAATTCGACTACATTCCATTATCCTCGTTTTGATTTTGTTGATGTTTATCTTATACCCTCCATTCAAGACACTGACCTTTCCGTTCAACTGCTCTTCCAAGTCGTTTGCTGTCTCTGACAGAATTACTATGTCATCGGCGAACCTCAGAGTTTTTATTTCTTCTCCATGGATTTTAATACCTACTCCGAATTTTTCTTTTGTTTCCTTTACTGCTTGCTCAGTATACAGATTGAATAACATCGGGGGAGGCTACAATCCTGTCTCAGTCCCTTCCCAACCACTGCTTCCCTTTCATGCCCCTCAACTCTTATAACTGCCATTTGGTTTCTGCACAAATTGTAAATAGCCTTTCGCTCCTTGTATTTTACCCCTGCCACCTTCAGAATTTGAAAGAGAGTATTCCAGTCAACATTGTTAAAAGCTTTCTCTAAGCCTACAAATGCTAGAAACGTAGGTTTGCCTTTCCTTAATCTAGCTTCTAAGGTAAGTCATAGGGTCAGTATTGCCTCACGTCTTCCAACATTTCTACGCAATCCAAACTGATCTTCCCCGAGGTCGGCTTCTACTAGTTTTTCCATTTTTCTGTAAAGAATTCGGGTTACTATTTTACAGCCGTGACTCATTAAACTGATAGTTCGGTAATTTTCACATCTGTCAACACCTGCTTTCTTTGGGATTGGAATTATTATATTCTTCTTGAAGTCTGAGGGTGTTTCACCTGTCTCATACATCTTGCTCACCAGATGGTAGAGTTTTGTCAGGACTGGCTCTCCCAAGGCTGTCAGTAGTTCTAATGGAATGTTGTCTAGTCCCGGGGCCTTGTTTCGACCCAGGTCTTTCAGTGCTCTGTCAAACTCTTCACGCAGTATCATATCTCCCATTTCATCTTCATCTACATCCTCTTCCATTTCCATAATATTGTCCTCAAGTACATCGCCCTTGTATAAACCCTCTATATACTCCTTCCACCTTTCTGCTTTCCCTTCATTGCTTAGAACTGGGTTTCTATCTGAGCTTTTGATATTCATACAAGTGGTTCTCTTTTCTCCAAAGGTCTCTTTAATTTTCCTGTAGGCAGTATCTATCTTACCCCTAGTAAAATAAGCCTCTACATCCTTACATTTGTCCTCTAGCCATCCCTGCTTAGCCATTTTGCACATCCTGTTGATCTCATTTTTGAGACGTTTGTACTCGTTTTTGCCTGCTTCATTTACTGCATTTTTAATTTTCTCCTTTCATCAAATAAATTCAATATCTCTTCTGTTACCCAAGGATTTCTACTAGCCCTCGTCTTTTTACCTACTTGTTCCTCTGCTGCCTTCACTACTTCATCCCTCAAAGCTACCCATTCTTCTTCTACTGTATTTCTTTCCCCCCTCCTTGTCAATTCTTCCCTCATGCTCTCCCTGAAACTCTGTACAACCTCTGCTTTAGTCAGTTTATCCAGGTCCCATCTCCTTAAATTACCACCTCTTAGTAGTTTCTTCAGTTTTAATCTACAGTTCATAACCAATAGATTGTGGTCAGAGTCCACATCTGCCCCTGGAAATGTCTTACAATTTAAAATCTGGTTCCTAAATCTCTGTCTTACCATTATATAATCTATCTGAAACCTGTCAGTATCTCCAGGCTTCTTCCATGTATACAACCGTCTTTTATGATTCTTGAACCAAGTGTTAGCTATGATTAAGTTGTATTCTGTGCAAAATTCTACCAGACGGCTTCCTCTTTCATTTCTTAGCCCCAATCCATATTCACCGACTATGTTTCCTTCTCTCCCTTTTCCTACTGACGAATTCCAGTCACCCATGACTATTAAATTTTCGTCTCCCTTCACTATCTGAATAATTTCTTTTATTTTATCGTACATTTCTTCAATTTCTTCGTCATCTGCAGAGCTAGTCGGCATATAAACTTGTACTACTGTGGTAGGCGTGGGCTTTGTGTCTATCTTGGCGACAATAATGCGTTCACTATGCTGTTTGTAGTAGCTTACCCGCATTCCTATTTTCCTATTCATTATTAAACCTACTCCTGCATTACCGCTATTTGATTTTGTGTTTATAACCCTGTAATCACTTGACCATAAGTCTTGTTCCTCCTGCCACCGAACTTCACTAATTCCCACTATATCTAACTTTAACCTATCCATTTCCCTTTTTAAATTTTCTAACCTACCTGCCCGATTAAGGGGTCTGACATTCCACGCTCCGACCAGTAGAACGCCAGTTTTCTTTCTCCTGATAATAGATAGAGTTAATTTGTAGTAATAGATAGAGTTAATTTGTTGGGATTGCACATACAAGGGGGGGGGGGGGGGGCAAATAGGTATACAGAAGGTACACTTTTTTTATCTGTTCTAAGACAGTTTTTCTATTTTTAAGAGATATTCCAATAATCCAAGTGGCTAATTAGACAGCACTGGAAGCCAGAGAGAGCTGAACCGGTTCGACAGAAGTGGATAGAAGAATTCAATATACCTCTACCAACTAGACTACCAGTTCACACAGGTTGCATGACAAATTTGATCGAACTGCGTCTATCTGTAATGCGCCAGCGATTGATCGTCCAGTGAGTGTTAGTACGCATGGTATTGAAATGGTAGTTGCGTAGGCTTTTATCCAAAGTACAAAGAAATCCAAAAGGGGAGGTTGTGTTGAGTTGGACGTTTCCCGTAGATCCTTGGGTCGTCTAATAAAACGTTTAGTTTTGCAAGAGTATCAGCCAAGAGTACTATATGGATTACTAGAGGATGATCCATAACGCTATTTAGGATCCTGTGGCTTTTCAATAAAAAAATGCAAGGTTATGGCGTAATTCGATAAGTTTGAATGGCCACTACGATCACCGGCCCTTACTCCAATCGACTTTTTCTTTTGGGGTATTCAAAGATAGTCTTCACAAAAAAAAAACACCACGCATTGCTTATAACATGCGTTAATTCATAAGAGGAGCTTGCCAAGACATTCATAACAATAAAGTACTCTGTGCAAAGTGTGCTACAGTGTGCAAACCATACGACAGGAATGTGTAAATGCTGAAGACGGGCAATTTGAGCCCCTAAGACATTGTGCACTTAAGAGATGGCACTTATTGTTATTTCATAAGCCTATTTTCTATACTTTTTTATAAAAAGTTCATTTTCACTTCATTACCAATCTATTTTCTGTAATACATAATATAATAATAATAAATCCCCACTGTATGCCTAGTTAGGCGCCCCCCTGTATTGTACTACTTAGTTCGTACCAAACACACTACAGGTAGAGGCACTTACCCTCGGTCCTCTGTCTCCTTTTTCACCTTTTGGTCCTCGCAGTGGAAAGTCTGGAACACAAAAAATGGCAAAGATGTGTGAGGAGTTACCGTAGATTGCAAACGGTATATTAAAGTAATAGAAGCGTGCATGTAAAATCTGCTAAGTACCTTTCTGCCGAACTGCAAATGCAAACAGCATCTCTGCCGGTTTTTTTTTTTTTCACTTCAGTAGCAACCGTCTAATTTATGTGTGATAGGGTTTCTGTTTATGGCCGGACTAAAAATTTTGATCGGCTTTCTCGATCCATCCCCCAATTTAGTTGCATTTCCCGTGTGGGAAGAAGTGTGCTAAGGAGGATAAGAGGAAAGGGTGTCTCTGGATATTCAAAATCAGAACGTGCATAAAAGAAAGTGTCAGTTCCATAAAGTATTGCTTATGCATGGCACATTCATTCAGTATCTAAGGTCGGCAGGTCGTATGCTTCAATTCCGGCAATTCCCTTCCCAGCTGATCCTGCTAGGCTGAGGTGAGGGGTGAGTGAGAGGCAGAGAGCAGTGCGTGTCAGCCGCCTACCTCTCACTTGCGAGAGAACCCAGCGCTCGTAGCACGTGCACTGAATTCTGTCCTCAGTTCGTTTACGGGAAGCAATATATTCGCTCGGGTATTACTTGAACAAAGTAAGCAGAAGTAAACTGCCACCTATCTGCGCTTTTCTCACATGACATCCTAGAAAACCGTGGACGGAGGGCAGCACGTAGATTCCACACTCCGAGACGTCGGGGACGTGTTTCACGCGGTGCACCTCTGCAGGCTGTTGACGAAGGTCCGAGCAGATGAGAGTTCATCGTGGACAGGAGTATGGTCAGGGAGGTGTGGCAGGGCAGCGCTTGTTCTGTCTGTACATAAATGAGCTGACGGACAGCGCGAGCAGCAAGTTACGTCTGTTAGGTAATGACGCTGTGGTGTGGGGGGAAGGAGTGACTCTAGGAAGATACAGAGTGACTCAGGCATTTCTAGTTGGTGTGATGAACGGCAGCTAGCTTTAAATGTATGAAAATGAAAGTTAATGTGGATGAGTAGGAAATACGATCCTGCAACATTCGAATACAGCGTTAGGTGGTTGCAGCTTGACAATCGCATCGATTAAATATCTAGGTTTAACGTTGCAAAGCGATATGAAATGGAATGAACACATCACGTTGGTAGTAGAAAATGCGAATGCTCGACTTCCTTTTATCGGGAGAATTTTGGAAAAGTGTAGCTCATCGATAAAGGAGGAGGCGCATAGAAACGCTAGCGCGACCCATTTTGGAGTACTGCTCGAGCGTTTCGGATCCCCACCAGGTCGGATTAAAGGAAGACACCGAAGCAGTTCAGAGGATGCTACTAGATTTGTTGCCCGTTTGTTCGGTGAAAACACAAGTATTACGAAGATGCTTTACGAACTCCCTGGATGTAAAGCGACGCTCTTTCCGCGAGGCACGATTCTCTGCATTTAGAGAGCCGGCATTTCAGCCCAACTGTTGAAGCACTCTGCCGTTTCCGACGTAGATTTCGCATTAGCAACACGAACACTAGGTGCGAGAAACTGCGGCTCTTACGGACGCTTTTAGACAGTCGTTTTTTCCCTCGCTCTGTTTGCGAGTGGGACGAGAAAGGAAATTACCAATAGTCGTACCGCCATGCACCGTGCGGTGGTTTGCTCATATGTATATAAATGTACATTTACATCGTTAATGGATATATTTTACTATCTGCCGGCATGTAAGTTGACATCAAAACTTCGTGTCAACAACGCAGACAGATACAAAAATATGCTGCAAGATCGTCTGAGCCTCACAAACAAACAGAAACAGTATTGCCAAGGCTTTGAGGACACGGCACGCGCGAATGCTTTAACTACGGAGGAAGTTGGCCAGTTTTTGATTAATAATCTATTGAAAGGAGGTCGGAGTTTCAGGCACGAAATCAGTCATCGTTATTTGAGGAAGAGAGCTTCTGACCTATCAAAAGCAACCGTGAAAATGCGAGACTGAAGTGAATTTGTGTGTTTATTTACCTACAACGTGTGTTTATTTACTTAAAATATAATTTATTTATTTATTTATGCATTTATTTTACCTGGCAAGATTAGGGCCTTCAGGCCCTCTCTTACACCTAACCAGGCATACTCAGATTCAACAAATTTCAGTTTCTACAGAACATTAAGGACATATAACATGTTATACAGTATTAATGTTAAAGAAAAAAAAATAGAGATTATAAAAGTAGTACAATGATAATTATAACAATTAAAAATAATTATAACAATCAAGAATAATAATAATAATAATAATAATAATAATAATAATAATGACTAAGTATATGAAAGTAAACATATTTTTCTTTTATGAATGTCAGTCCTATTGCTAGTTGGGAATTTTCTCGTTATATTCTTGCAGCTTGTGAGTTATTCTCATCAAGCAGAGACGTAAGACGATAGAATGGGGTGAAAGAGATATAGAAGAGGTAGATAGGTTAGAGGAAGAGAAATAGAATGGTAAAATTCGAAGCTATGATGGAGAGGAGAAAGAAAAAGATGAGAGGGGCCAACAATGGTGGCTATACCGTCCCTAATATGTAAGTCTTGAGTTCCCTCTTGAGTGCTGAGTGGTTCTGGATAAGACGCAGATCACAGGGGAGTGTGTTCCATAGTCGTATGGCTGAAATGGAGAATGACACGGAGAAAGATTTTGTGTTATGTAAAGGTACAGCCAAGATGCTAGACGTATCCGATCTGGTATTGCGGTTGTGGAATGATGATAGGTGTTTAATGTGAGAAGATAGGTAATGGGGGCACCAGTGGCTAAAAAATCGATGAAGTAAGCACATCGTGTGGAGAACGCGTGCCTTATGTGGGCGTATCCAACATAGCTGGGAGTATGAAGGACTGATATGATCATACAACCGTATATCGCATACGTATCTAACGCAAGCATTCATCACTAGCTCGAGGCATCTCGAATTTTCACTATTTGTGCCGTGTTGAACTACATCACAGTAGTAAAGATTAGGCAAGACTAGTGTTTGGACTAATTTTTGTTTAACATGGGTTGGAAATATTTTTCTAAATTTTTGAATTGCATGTAGGGAGGAGAGCGATTTCCGGCAAGCTGTGACTATTTGTTCTTCCCAGTTTAGGTGTTCATCCAAGATTATTCCAAGGTCTTTTACTGTTTTTTGGTATGGTAGTTGGGTACCATTGAGGAGTATTTGAGGGACTGTTTCGCGAAAGTACCGACTGATTAACTTTGGATGAGATATAAGTATGACCTGGGATTTCTTGGGGTTTAGTTTCAGACCTAGGTTCTGTGCCCATCAAGAAACAGAGCAAAGATCTGCGTTCATGCTCGCTACTGAGTCAGCAATGTTCTTGGGACTTGCGCTTATGTACAGTTGGATGTCGTCGGCATATAGATGGTAGTTGCAGGAGTGAATCACTGAAGAAATATCATTAATGTACAGTGAGAAGAGTAATGGACCAAGGACGGAGTCTTGGGGAACTCCAGAGCGCACGTTTTTCCATGATGACTTTTCCGACCCACAAATGACTTGTTGACTTCTGTTTTTGAGGTAGCTGTCGAACTAGTGTATTGCGCTGTTTGAGGAATTCAGCTGCTTCATTTTAATTAGTAATATATCAAAGTCAACTGTATCAAAAGCCTTGCTAAAGTCAAGCAGTGTTAGGATGGTAGCTTCACGTCTGTCCATAGTATGTTTAATGTCATCAGTTACTTTGATTAATGCAGTTGCTGTACTATGGTGCTTTCGAAAGCCTGACTGATATTTGTCGTGGATGTTATGAGTTTTGAGGTAATCCGTCAGCTGTTCATGGACGATGTATTCTAGGGCTTTAGATATTGCAGGTAGTATGCTGATCGGCCTGTAGTCACCTGGCGAGGTTAAGACACAAATGTATAATTCACTTATATTGTAATTTTAATGGGGTGTACATCTCTATGCTCCACGGCTATCCATCGTGTAACGTGGATGCCAAATGCTATTTATTGCTTGAATATTTTATATTCTATGAGGGACTTGAATTATAACCACAGGAAGAAAATAGAAGTTGTTATTTTGTATTTTCCTCGTCACTGCGTACATCGAGTCGTGCTTCTGCGATCCTTCTGAGGCTAACGCATGGTATTGAGATTTCAATATTGTTTTAATGTTCCGCAGACATCGAGTTGTCGATCTTACCATCTCTCTTGCGACAAAGCAAAAACTGAATCTCATTTCTCGTACTTGTGTCATATTTTGTCGTCCTGGCCATCATCGTTTCTTATTAGGCTTCTAAATCAAAAGTAAAAGTTGTCAAGGCATTGAATCGCGAGGCAGAACAACCAGAAGAAAATCTTAAAAGCATTCGAGAAGGAATCGGTCAAAGACTAGAATTTATCAATATCAGCACGGAACACTTTGTTGCTAGAAAAATAAGAATATTTTTACAAAACCAGATTTGAGTGTGAACGTCAAGTTCATGGAGGACTGCAATAACTAACTAAAAAAGGGGAAGAAAAAGAAAGGAATAAGAAACAGAAGCAGTATGTGATTCAGCTAGTACCTGAAAATCACAATAATTTTCGAGGGTGCAGTGAGGGCTTGATCAATTAATAAGAATTGTTAAAAGAAAATTAGATTTTCTCGTCATATTTGCCTAGCAGACGTTGTACATAGTAGCTTTAGAGACCGTATTATTAAATTTAACATACGAATATTAATAATTAAATTGCGAGTTGTGAAGTTATTGTTTAATCAGTTGCTTCCAAACAATATTTATTGAGACAAAAAATAAACACGGTTGTTATGCACTTTTAGTTTCTTCCTAATGAAGGGGTTGAGGGGCACCCCTTCCCCTCTTCCAATTGATACCAAATTTCATAAACTTCATATTTTTGTATAATATAACTACACTAGAGAACAGTACGAAAATACCGAACTTAAAAAAGTAAAAGCCACTGTAATATAGCATGTTGAGAATGCAGTATTCCTCCTCTGGTGTGCAATCTGTGTAGCGAGGAAGCAAAGGAGTAAATGAAAGGAAGGTTCCGAAGTGAATTGAAATTCAGGGTGACAGGTTACCAGCGGTTAAATTGCTATCTTCAGTGAAAATGACGAAATATTACAGGGCCTACTGAACGGAATGAGGAATTTATTGAGTACAGATTATGGGTTAAGAGTGAAGTGAGGACATGCGAAAGTATTAAAGAGCAGCGTAAATGACATTAAAGACAAATTTTACATGAAAACTGGGGACTGTGTAGTAGACAAAGTGCAGAAGATCGATTCTTGGAAGCAAAATAACGGATAACAGAGGAAACGAGGAGGATATAAGAACAGGGTAGCACACAGCACAGGAAAAAGAGGGCATTTCTCACTAAAGAAGTCTGCTACTATCAAACACAGGCATTAAAGTGAGAAAGAAATTCCTGAGAATGTACGTTTGGCGTATACCATTGTTTGGAAATGAATCACAGAATGGCAAGACATGAAAAGAAGTGAAGAGAAGCGTTTGAGATATGGCGTTAAAGGAGGAGGCTAAAGATTACGTAGACATTTAAGACAAGGAATCAGAAGGTTCTCCACAGAATCGGCTAGTAAAGGAACGTGTGGAAAACACTGGCTAGAAGAATGGACAGGGTGGTAGAACGTCTGTAAAGATATCGTGGAATGATATTATAGACAATAGCAGAGGGAAGAAATCGCAGGAAAAACAAGTACTGGGATGTAGGGAATAAATAACTGAGGACGAAATGCAGTTAATAGATCGGCACACGAGAGAAGACCGACCTGCTCCCAGCAACTCATAGGCGCCATCACAGACAAAAAATTATAAAAAAAGAGCTATAGATGTCGCCCCATCCCTCCTCAGCCCAGGGGCCTAATGTTCAAATATACTGCACAATTCAGTTCTGCATGCATGTGTAAAGTATTTTTGAAAATATTAAAAACATTCACTGCAGAATTATAACTGGTACAAATTTTTCTGGCTGTGGTATAAGGTGTAGGCTTCTATTTTTTTAAGTAGTGTAGTTAAAAAAAATTACTGCTCTGATCTAAGAGTAGCCACGTCATCCAAAATCCGTTCTGAAAATCAATCGCTCAAATCTCATTGAAATGAAGTGATTGCGTGGCATTGTTGGCTCCATTTGGTGTATTCAGCCGTTTGGTGCAAGTGTTTTGACTCGGCGACTAGCGTCTCGACGATGATGAAATGGTGATAAGGGCAACGCAACAAGCAGCGCATGAGCGGATTAAATTTCCGACCCTGACGGGAAACGAACCACGGGCCGTCAGCTGCGCTCGCCACTCAGCGGACTGCTCACCTCGTTAAAGTATAGATATGGGTTCTCTACAAAGTAAACTATTTTAAATTGCTTCAGCGCGATTTCGTTCAGGTGTACATTTGTGTAATGTTTAAAGACAAGAAATAAGGTGTTAGGAAAACGTTGTGCAATAATGATGTACGTACTCTAGAATCATAAAACTGTTCTCGAAACACTAGAATTAACGGGAATAAACAATTCGAAGAACAAAATTTAAGAAGAAAATTTGTATTTTTTATTTTGAAAATTCGTGATCTGCTTCTTACAAAACAGGGAAATATTAGTTTCGAACTGAAAATCTAATATAGATCCTTCGCCGTTTTGGAACCACCGTGTTAAACTTAAAATGTATGTGACCTGTCATTCACTTTTCATGCTTATAGGCCTACGCCGAGACACTAATGTAATATTCGTAGCACTGTCGTTGGCCGACAAAGATGAAAGCGTTTAGCTGGGACTTTGGAGCTGCTGGAGAAGCAGAGTACAGGACAAGAGGGTTAAAGATACTCCAGGCATTGAAGCCCCGAGGAACATAATGTTCCATGCTACGATTCAAACACCTCTAGACACAGTGTCAAAGCGTCCTCGAAAGTAAAGTGTCACAATGCGATGTTCCACAGTTTTGGCGACAACATTAGATTTTAATGTTGACGATAACTCGCGGAAAGTACAAAAACAATGACGAACCATGTCGGTATTATCTGTCGCGAGCGTTAAGTGCACATTCTGTCAAGAGATGATGTACCCATGTCACCAACATGGGGTTCATATTTTACAAGGAATGGACAGTCGGCAAAGAGCCGAATTCTGCACCGCAAGCAATTCTGTGTTTTTGACACGAGATATTAGGAACTAGTGAAGCTTCTTTTACATGACTTGTAATTGGATCTGTAATAGCGCACCACTTCCGGCTAATCCTGAAATTTAGTCATCTTAAATGTAAATTATCATGAATTTCATCAATACCGTTTCCCTCACAGATTATCGATAAAAGTTTTTGAGGGATGACTGGTGTTAGCTCCGCGAGTAACGACAATTATTTGCACTTTTATCATCCACTGATCCTTGAAGATGTTCCCCTCTACACACGTCGAAAACATAGATAATCTACTAAGGGGTCAGTTCTCACGTACTCAGGGCCGTTCTATGGTTCTTGCGTCACTATCATCGACAGCACGAGCGGAAACAGCAGCCGCCATTTGACGTCCTCTGCTAACGTCGTCTAGACTTTTTCGTGAATCACAGTGTTCAACTAAACGTAACATTATATTCTAGGACATTTTCAAATGTCATCTTCCACCAGATCGTCGTCTCTCTCATTCTTATGTCTTAGAATCAAGCTGAAAGCATCACTGGTGCGTCTACCATCCATTTGCCTGGTTACATGTCCTTCTCACCATCTTCTTAATAGTAGTGCACTAGAGTCTGTTCCTTGATCTACTTGTTCGTTTTCTTACCTGCCCTAGTAATTTCCAACATGAATCTGCCCACTTATCGCAGACCAAGTGACGTTTTTTTCGTTAGCGTTCGTCACCTTGAGCATTCGTATTCTACGTACTCATTTCTATTACGAAAAATTAATTGTATTACTGTTAGAATTTGTGAATGCTTCTGCGTAGTCCGCAGCTCGTGGTCGTGCGGTAGCGTTCTCGCTTCCCGCTCCCGGGTTCCCGGGTTCGATTCCCGGCGGGGTCAGGGATTTTCTCTGCCTCGTGATGACTGGGTGTTGTGTGCTGTCCTTAGGTTAGTTAGGTTTAAGTAGTTCTAAGTTCTAGGGGACTGATGACCATAGATGTTAAGTCCCATAGTGCTCAGAGCCATTTGAGCTTCTGCTTGATGTAAACTCAACATTTTCAAACTTCAATATGACTAATATACGTAATATTTATTGTAAAGTGGTATGCCGATATAAATTAATACAAAATAATTTCGATGGAAGAGAGAGATATCAGGGGGTTACGACAGCTGAAAGGTGAAAGAACGAAGCTGGCGCGAGATTGTTTTCTATGTTGACTTCACTGAATAACATATGAAAATGTGGTTCTGAACGACCCAGGAACTAACAGCTAGTGCACAGCGTGTATGAAAAAGGAGTACAGATTGTGTGATGTGAAGTGATTGATGTTATTGAAATTCTGATAGCACATTCTCTACGAGAAAGTAGCTTCGCGCCTGCAACTTTTTATGAATAACGGTGAGGAATGGTTCATTACTAACAAATAATTTTGTGATTAATTTATGCTTTTGCAGTTTGATAAGGAAATGACCTGGGGGGGGGGGTGTCTCTGCAGACATCATGAGACTCTGGCATAAAATGGGGGTGATACGCGATTACAAGAACTCAGCAAGAGAGTTCTCACAGCCTCTGTCACCTCAATTCTCCAACTTCCTACCTACACGTGGTGCCCCTGTTAAGCCGAGCAACTCAGCGGAAGGTTGGGTAACCAACCTCAGCGGGAAACTGAGTCGGTGAGCAGATTGGAGTTGGAGGACAGTGGAAGGCAACGGGAAACCACCACTGAACTATCCCAAGAAAACCCCATGGCTTCGCTCAGCTCAAAATGTTCCGGAGTTTCAAGTTCCCCGATCGGATCTCCGGGGGGAACCAGGTTGAGAAGAGCTTCACGAAGAGTAAGATGGTGCAAAGAGAAGCACTGCATAGGAACATGGAATGTAAGATCCATGTATCAAGGGAAACTAGACATAGTGAAAAGAGAAATGGAGAAAATTAACATCGACATATTGGGAATAAGTGAAATGAGGTGGACTGGCATGGGAGAATTTGCTTCGGATGGCCATATGGTGTATTATTCTGGGCACGATAACAACAGAAGTAATGGAGTAGCCTTCATAGTTAGTGATAAAGTGAGAAAAGCTGTAATGGGATGCAAATATAAAAATGATAGAATGATGTCCATCAGACTTCAAGGTCAGCCCCTCAACATCACAGTAAATAAAGTTTATGCACCAACAACCGATGCTGACAAGGAAATTATTGACCAGTTCTACGGAGATTTACAAGAATTACTACTGTCAACGCCAAAACAGGATATCGTCTTCATAGTTGGAGATTGGAATGCAAAAGTGGGAAATCAAGCTGTAGAAGGTATAACAGGGAAATATGGTCTTGGTACAACAAATGAAGCTGAACAGAGACTTCTAGAATTCTGCCAAGAAAGTTCATTGATAATTACTAATACACTGTTTCAACTACCAAAACGACGCCTATATACCCGAACTTCGCCAGATGGCCAACACCGGAACCAAATTGATTACATACTTTGTAATCAGAGGTGGAAGAGAGCGGTTCAGTCAGCTACAACAAGACCTGGGGCTGACTGCGGATCAGATCATGAGCTCCTGATTGCAAAATTTCGGCTGAAACTTCAGAATGTAGCAAAAAGTATCCCAACTTACAGACACGACCTTAACTCTATACCCTCCGACTATGCTTTAGAGGTACAAAACAGATTTAATGTATTGCAGCTGGAGGACAAAAGCTCGCAAGAGATGTGGACAGAAGTAGCTAATACTGTCAAGGAGGCCGCAGAGAAACACATTCCCAAGCAAAGGAACAGTAAGAAGGCTAGATGGCTATCAATTGAGGCACTGCAAGTTGCAGAAGAACGAAGGAAAGCAAAAATCAAGGGAGATAGATCAGCCATGTTTGAATTAAATAAAGATTTTCAGAAATTAGCTAGAAGAGATAAAAATATATTCTTTAATGAACAGTGCAAGGAAGTTGAAGATAGTAACGGAATGAGGAAGACAAGAGATCTTTATAAGAAAATTACAGAAATTAAAGGAAAATTCCAGGCAAAAATTGGAATGATAAAAGATAGAAACGGGAAAGATCTGAGTGAAGCAGAGGATGTTAAGGAAAGATGGGCAGAATATGTAGAAGACCTATACAAGAAAGAACTGCATAATCACAGGGCTCTTACTGCTGATGTTAATGTTAATTTAGAGCTAGAGCCAGATATTTTGGAGAGCGAAATCCAGTGGGCCCTTGAAAATATGGCTGATAACAGAACTAGTGGACAGCAGAATTGTTTAAAGTCACTGGAAAGGATGCAGTGAAAGTGCTGCACTCAATATGTCAAAAAATATGGATCACGCAGCAGTGGCCAGAAGACTGGAAAAGATCAGTATTCATCCCCATTCCAAAGAAGAGAAGTTCTAAAGAATGCTCAGATTACCGCACAATCGCACTTATTTCACATGCTAGCAAAGTTATGTTGAAAATATTACAAAATAGACTTCGCCAATATCTAGATCGAACAAGCTGGATTTAGGAAAGGAAGAGGAACTAGAGATCAAATTGCTAACATTCGGTGGATTATGGAAAAAGCGAGAGAATTCCAGAAAGGTGTGTACCTCTGCTTTATTGACTATGCCAAAGCTTTTGACTGCGTCAATCACAACAAATTATGGAACGTACTGAAAAACATGGGTGTACCAGGTCACCTCATTCATCTGATACGGAGTTTATACCTTGACCAGGAAGCCGCGGTGAGAACTATGTATGGAACAACGAAATGGATAAAGATTCAGAAAGGGGTCCGGCAAGTCTGCATACTGTCACCGTACTTATTCAACCTGTATGCAGAACATGTTATGAGGAATGCGAGGCTAGATGAAGGAGAAACAGGAATTAAAATAGCTGGAATAAATGTAAACAACCTAAGGTACGCGGATGATACGATCCTGTTGGCAGAAAGTGAAGAAGAATTGAAAACACTCTTACTGAAGGTGAAAGACGAAAGTGAAAAGGCCGGTCTTATGCTGAATGTGAAGAAAACGAAAATTATGGCAACTACACCTACCAATTCGTGGGATATAGCAGGAGAAACCATGGAGGTAATGACCACATTCAGTTATCTCGGTTCCCAGATCTCTGCTGATGGCGACTGCAGCCATGAAATCTGGAGACGCCTGTTGCTCGGTAGACAGGCGATGTCAAACCTTGACAAGGTTATAAGGTCCAGAGATATAACGCTAGCAACAAAGATCCGTATTGTGAGGGCTATGATCTTTCCAGTTGTGATGTATGGATGTGAGACCTGGACCATTAGACAGGCTGAACGGCGAAGAATTGACTCCTTCGAATTGTGGTGTTGGAGGAAACTTCTTAGAGTTCCATGGACTGCAAAGAGACCTAACAGACCAATATTGGAGCAAATAAAACCAGATTTCTACCTGGAAGGTCTAATGTTAAAACAAAAGCTGACCTACTTTGGACACACAATGCGAAGGCATGCCTCGCTGGAAAAAACATTAATGCTGGGGAAGATTGAAGGAACTAGAAGAAGAGGACGTTAGAGGATGAGATGGATCGATGGCATCACAGGAGCAATGTGTTCCAACCTGGAAGGTCTACGGGAGAAAGTGCAAGACAGGAAAAAGTGGCGTTCATGGGGTCACGAAGAGTCGGAACCGACTAGACGAATAGAGAGAGAGAGAGAGAGAGAGAGAGAATGCAGCGAGAACCATTATAAATCAGTCTTTGAGATTAATTGAGACTGAATTCGATCATTGTGAGTAATTTGAAAATATTAACCTAACATGTAGTAACCCAAATTTAGTTGTACTTTTCAGAAAAACTGTTTGATTCTATCCAGCCTGTCGCCTAAGAGCACCAGTAATAATTTTCATGTGCACGCACGTAAAATCAAGAGAGGCGCTACGACATCTTAACAAAATTAGCGAGCTAGGAATTAAGCCAAGACGTACAGAAGACACGGTTACTACACACTTGCGTCACATTTCTGTTACCCACTGCGATAACGTCCTGTTTGCTGCACTTCTGAGTACGATAACGGATGAGTGTGAGTAGCATCGTTTATATTGATTTGTAACATAGTTTTTAAAACAGGGAGCGTATGTAACGCCATAAAAATCGACGCTAACTAAAAAATTACACCACATTTACCTTTGCTTAATTTCCTAAGCACCCTGGGAGGTAAGAAACGGTAGCTTATAGGACATTTTATTTACGACTCTCGTGTAACATACAGATACTTACTGAAGAATGTCATTTATCATTCAAGAACAAAAATTGCTAATAAACACTAGAAGATCCGACCTATTGCAGAAAGACGTCTTCTTCTACCCTGCATTACGAAGATTTTTTCGCTAGACTTCCACCCATATCAGTGAACCTGATCCGTAGGAAATTTGTATGGACTGTAAAATATGCATTACTTAATGTACCAAATAAGCCACCACACCTGTAACCCTGGGGAAAACCATACAAACTTAATAATAAAAGGTTAAAAGTAATAAAACTGTTTCCCAAAACATAAAAAAATAATCATATAATTGCTGGGACATCTGAGCCATAGATGGCAAGAATCTTAAACACATTTCGTTTTTGAAGCAAAAGTAATAACATTTACAAAAATATTCAGGTATTTGACAGCTAAATGAAGCGTTAGAAAGGTCGAATCTTTAGTCTCTGTACACAATTTTACGTGTCAAAGAAAGTGCCTATCGTAATAAGAACAGAAAACAATACAAACATATGCTTCTTATGCATGATATATGACCTTGTATTCCTTTGTTTCCAGCGGGTTAAGCTGCAATTATGCGCATGTTCGAAAGTATTTCCTCACGAATAAGTGAAATTCGGCTCTATTTCCACTTGCTTCACGATAATTCATGTGTTTTGGTAACTTACTAATGCATAGGACTCAAAAATACTATAACTATTCTGTTAACTGAGTAAAAAATAACAAAAAATAAACATTATCCTTTCGACGCACGTGGCTGTCTGCTGTCTCACCCAGTAACAACTTTCATAGCAGAGTGTCGCGACTGCATTTGTTACACTGTGGTTACTCTTTAAAACATGTAATAAAACTACAATTTGTGCCCGTCGTGGACAGAAAAACGGAATTAATTAGTAAGGATCGGACAAGTGCGAGTAGATTCACGCTCTGAGAGTTCCGTCCAAACTTTACACGTAGAGAGTTCATCTATTGATGTTGATGAGTGAGTTTGCGAGCATCAAAATATGTGACATAAATAGCCGTATTTTTTGACTGCATTGACTTAGAAGCTTAGACTTTTTACACCACCAAGGACTTCTTACACGACCCCTACCCGTTCCTGAGAAAAAGATGTGTTAGCAGACGTACAGACGAACAACAAACTGATCCTATAAGGGTTCCGTTTTCACCGACTGAGGTACAGAACGTTAAAAATACGTTGCTCCAACAGGAATTAAACCTAAATCAGACGACTATAGAGAGAAGGATTATTCTCGCAACTGGCTACAGCGTGTCAATGGCAGTATCAGTGGTTTATTATAAATGAACATATAAAATAAATCTAACATGTATTACCGTTAACACTGCTTTATCACTGTTTGGCGATGAATCATTACAAAATTTATTGACAGTTGGTCAGTTATTGAGAGCATTTAACCCAAACCGTCTCTCTACACGTTCACATTAAGAGTCCTAATCATACACAGTTAATTTTAACAAGACAGCATAGCGGATATAAGCTGATATTATTTGTTACGTGCTTTCTATTTAATTATATGTGCTAACATTTACCGCTATGGGTGAGTGTGCCTGTACGCTGAATTTGATATATTTTGACTCGAACGCTGACACGTAGCACACTAACAGCGATAACACACTGATAAAAGCGAAGAGAAAGTCCCATCAAAGAAATAAGAAACGTTTTACGTACGCCTTAGTTTTTGAGCAGTTTTCGTATTTTAAACATTCGTCTCAGTATTAAACGCCAGAAGTCATTGTAAACTCCCGTCTTCAGGCACACCGGAAGTTTAGTTTTTAAAACTCGCTATTAAAGCACTCGGGTCATTTCCATTCTAACTTATTTCTTCCATTGTCAAATTTAATAGTTTTTTTTTCAACTGCTCTAAATACAGAAGCTCTTAAATTGGTTCTAGCGCTCTGTTCTTAATATTTACTATTTTATTTTTTTGTAGCGTTGGCTATACGTTGCTTCACATTACTGAATTGGATTTTCAGGCCCACTTTCAGAGTTGCTGTGTTAATGCTGTTACGTTGTGCTGAAATTCATCAGCGCCATCGATGAACGCTACAATTTCTTCAAGAAAATAAAAGTTTTCCGGCTGCGACACGTTCCTTTTGTTTTCCCAGTGTAGGGATCGGAAAACCTCCACAGAACGTACTGAGAATACGTCTGGCGGCATGGAATCTCTGTCTAGCCCTTCTTTAATTCCAAACGTCTCACTATTTTGATAAAATCTAATGGAAGTCGTAGCACTGATATATAAATTCTGCGGTATATACTCAGTTAGGTCTTCATTTTCTAGGACAGTAAATGCAGACTTGTTACAACTGAATCAGTTCCAAACACAGTGGTAATATACACTCATTGCCCCATTCTGAAGCTAGCTTCTTTCAATTGCCCATCTTTTCCGCGTCTCTGATGATAATTTTCGTGAATGCCTTGTATATTACGGAGGGAAAGCAGATATGACTAATTTTTTATGTCCGGTTTGTTTCTTTTCTTACGAAGTACAGTAAGTACGGCACTGATCCAGTTTGGGGGTCATTCTGAAAACGATTATGCAAATTCATTTTTAATTACTTTGCCTCCAGCTTTAACCTTTTCTGATGATAATCCACAAGCCTTTCGTTTCTGCGTATCTCGAACTGCTTCTTGTGCCTCAGCTGGAATTGCTTCCAACTTATCATTGCATTAATTACTGACTGAGTTTGTGATTCTTCTCTTGAAATATACAGACAATCTTAGAGTGCTAATTGGCCGAGCGGTTCTAGGCGCTTCAGTCTGGAACCGCGCGACCGCTACGGTCGCAGGTTCGAATCCTGCCTCGGGCATGGATGTGTGTGATGTCCTTAGGTTAGTTCTGTTTACGTAGTTCTAAGTTCTAGGGGACTGATGACCTCAGAAGTTAAGCCCCATAGTGCTCAGAGCCATTTTTTTTAGAGTGCCTCTCTATTGTCAGGCATTTCGCCGCCTGCCAATTATCTGTTGAAGCGAGGTATCTGCACACCACAAGTTTCCGTGATTCGCCTTTTGCTCTGTTCGTATCTGTAACATCTTTTGCTGCTTGAATAAGTAGCGTTGTCACATAATTCCACCTTTTCTTTACGCCTGTATAATTTACATTTTATAACATAAATAAATTATCCTATCCTATTCATCCAATACAAAGAAAAACAGAGAGAACGTGTACTGCCTAAAGTAGCAATGCACTATACACCCTGGGCAAGAGAAGTGTGGGAAGACCGAAGATGAGATGGTGAGACCGGAACACGCCCTACCTAACCCTGGACTGGCAGAAGAACAAGATCCTGCATTTATATTTTTCTGCTCGTTGAGTATGTTTTTCTGTGGCATTCTGTCTATATTTCCTATACATCTTTTGAATCTATAATCACGTGAAGTACTGAAGTGGTTTAGGATCGTCATAGGCCGTAAAATTTTTTATTGTTTTATTTCTTGTTCTATTTGCTCCTTGCCACGTGATTTTCTTTTTGATTTCTTCCAGAATAAATTGTTATCAATATACATGTTGCTCGCTGTAAATTCTACTAATATATGAACTGTATTATTTCTGAGATCTTATTATATCCGGAGTTTCCCACAGATAAATCGTCCTTTACATTTGGTCCTGCTCTGATACTAAATCCTCTCATTATCATCTTCTAGTGCAATTTGATGCCGTTTATCAGCCTCTGCAACTCTTCACAGAGGTCTTAACTCCTTTATCAGACTATGACCATGTTGTTAACACTTTCATAAGATCTCTTGTTCCTTTTGAAACAAGTTTTGCTATTCCGTGTGAGATTCGTTCATTATCTTGTTCTTAATAAATTCTGGATATGAATTTCTTCCCGGGTTCTGCAATTTTATGCCCCATTAATAAATATATAACGCTTATTTTATGCAAATAGTGCCCCACGACTCGAATATAGTTAAATTACGTCATTTTCACCACGAAAGGCTGCTGACTGAAAAACTATATTTACCAAAAATTCAAGTATCATGAATTGTCAGTCTAGCTTAGTGAACATACACCAAAAACACCATCAATGATAAAATATAACCTGTGGGGCTGTATTACAGGTAATGCCAATACAACATGATATATAATCACAGTTGTGACTGTCAAGTGGTCTAATAGTGGATCTCACAGTATGTGATCAGCGCCAACTGACTGTCACGGCATTGACTCCAAACCACCTTGAATAGTTATGATTGTAACAGAACCCCACAAGGTTATTTCTTATTACAGAAGACGCATTATTATCAATTTTAAATATACAGAACTGACAGTTTATACTATTTGACAGTAATAAAATTTTTTGTTCTGTCAGCATCTTATCTGGAAGAGTATGACGTTCCTTATGGGTTTTAGGAACCCTTCTTCCAGGAAAACATGGTGCTACGAAACGGTCTCCTTTATGTCTATTCGTGACGGTATCGCCAAGAACTAATGGATCCAGTTGATATCGTCGATAGAGCTACTTCAAGATGAACGATCTGGAATGTCACTGAAGCCGAAGACGAGATGTGGAGACGTTTGATAATTGGTGCAATGAAATGGCAGCTAGTAAATTAACGGTGGACTTTTTAAGCATTTTCAAAGAAACTCAGCTCCTATTCTCGACGTTTAGTTGTTACTAGAACAAATATGAACCACTGGAAATATTTTTACGTTGAAGCTATTTTCTTGCATTAAGATACGTGTATTTTTTATCTTAAAGACACAATCTGAACTGCATTTACACACATCTTTGATAACATGGAATCTTGGGCTACTCAGCCTAACGTGGCATATCCCTCATTACATTCAAACTCAGTGTGTTGCTGCGCTACTTCCTCAGAAGTTCGGCTCGGCAGGTATTTATTTCTATTTGAAAAGACGGTGCTATGCATTCGCGCTACCACGTGTACGCCACGCAACCTGTCCACGGCTCCCTTCCGCAACACTGTTGTGCACCAACTAGTAGACCTCTCGTACTCAGGCCACCATACAGAGCACCGGCGTCGCTTTTGCATGATTCCCGGGAAGAAACATTGTCAGCCCTCCTCTTTTTGCTTCTTAATGTCTCTAATGATATTCACGTGTTGTTTAAGCGAAGTTTAAGTTGGAGGATCTGCACAGAATGTTCGCCGCTTTTCGCTAGGACGCTATTGCTGTGGTATTGGTTTGCTGCAGCTATTCACACTAGGCTGTCTTGAGTAAGATTACAGCAACCTGCATCCCTTTGCACCTGCTCACTCTGTTCCAGCTTTGGTCTGACTCCACACTCCCCTCCATTACCAAATTGACTATTCCTTGAAACCTAAGAATGCGTCCGACCAATCAATCATATCTTTTAGTCAAGTTGGGACAAAGATTTACTTTGTCCCCGATTGGATCCAGTGTCTCTTCATTATTTATTCGATCTTTTCGTATGACACTCAGTATTCTTCTGTGATACCGTATTTCAAAAGCTCCTATATTTTCTTGTCTGTACTGTCTGTCGTTAACGTTTCTTTTCTGTAGAAGGTTACATTCCAAACAAATATTTCCAGAAAATACTTCTTAACATTCAAATTTGTATTAGATGTGAATATACTTATCTTTTTCAGAGAGGTGTTTCCTTCTGAAAGTTTTCTGTTTATGTTCTTTATGCTTCTACCATCGTCAGTTATTTTGCTGCTCGAAAAGCGAAACTCGTTTACTACTTTTAGAGTTTAATTTATTGATTTAATTCCATCAACGTTACCTAATTTACTCGTAATTTGACTACATTCCATCAACCTTTTTCTTTTACTTTTGTTGGTGTTCATTTTACAACCCCTTTTGAAGATACTATCCATTCATTTAACTGCTCTTCCAAGTCATTTGCTTGTTTGCTGTCTCTGACAAAATTACAATGTATTCAGCCAACCTTAATTATTTATTTCTTAGCCGTAAACTTCAATTTTCTTTCCAAATTTCTCTTTGGCGTCTCATAGTGCATGGTTTATGTACTGACTGAATAGCACGGAAGACTCTACAACCCTGTATCCATCCATTGTCATTCCCTTCTGTTTCCTTTCTTTCATGCCCTTCAGTTCTTATAACAGCAGTCTGGTATCTGTACAAGTTGTGGATAAACCTTCACTCCCTAACGTTTACGTCCGTCACCAGAATTTCAAAGAGTATATTCCGGTCAGCACTGTCAAAAGCCAGTGTGTAGGCTCCTGGAGTTTTCAGATCAAGACTATCTGCGATCGACAATGGTTTTCCTCTAGTGCCTCCCTTTGGACTTTTGCGGATAATTTTGTGACGGTTACGCGTTAAAAAACGAACCGTGGCATATTACGTAGCTCTTCTTTGGACATTCGCTCACCTCGTCCCTTAAAGCAGCAGATGTGACGAACAGTGTTCAGCAATCGGACGAACGAGGGTTTTGTAAGCGTCCTCCTTATTGTGAGACATCCGGCTGAAATCTACTTTCCAGTGACTGGTTTTACTAGGGCGTTCTACTTTAAAACGATGCTGATAGAGATCCCTAAATATTACACAGTTACGACCCATCTCAGTGACCGATCCTGAGACACCCTCTTGTCATCTGTTTGAGCGCGTTGTCGAACCAACCTACGAGCGAGCGCCGGTGATTATCTGCAAACAGTCTCGTCCCATTTTGTAACTATTTTTAAGCACATGAAGCTCTGTTACACCTGTGTCGTTTGCGAACAGCCTACGAAACTTGAAGGCATTGTAAACTAGGTTGTTTGTGCATATTACGAAAATCGGTGATCTTCTCAGTGTATCGTGAGGTAAAATGGACATTTCATTCGCACACGACAACGGTTCCCCATTAACAACGAGGTATTGGAGTCTGTTTCCTGGGAAGTCTTTAATCGATTTGCACCCATGGTTTCCGTAAGAACGTATTCTGTTAACTAGACGGCACTGAACAGTAGCATCGAATACTTTCTGGAAGTCAAACGACACGCCAACAACGTGGAATCCGCTATGCACACGTACAATCTCGTGGCAGCTAAGTTTCTCACGATTCATGTTTGGTTCTGATTTCTACGGAGGAGCTGTTCGGTCTACAAAAAAGTCATCATACGCGAGTACAGAATATATTCCATAATTCTACAACAAGCTGACATCAGCTAATTAGGTCCGTATTTCAGCGCGCCGCCCTGATGGCGCACTTAGAGACTGCTACGTCCCGTGATGATGTTCCAGCGACGTACGATACACCTGCTAGAAGAGGCGCCGGTTATTCCGCATACTCGAATGAAGGGAGATTAGAATTTAACGTCCTGTCGACGGTGAGGTCTTCAGAGGAGAAGCGTAAGCTTGGACTGGGGAAGGAATGAGACAGAAAATCACTGTGTCCTTTTCGAACGAGCCATCTCGTTATTTGCCCTAAGAATTTAAGGAAGCCAAATAAAAAGTAAATGTGGGTGGCGCATATTCCATTTAGAATCGAAGTCTAGAGTCCTTTCTTCCGTCGAGCGTCTTCAGTTGGTATTCAGTACCGTGTTCACTTACTTTTATATCTGCCATTTTGACATCCGTGCGAGAGTCGAAACTGCGCTGTATTCGTCCTCGGCGAAAATTTTTCGGAAGACAGCTTTAGTAACTGAGCTTTCCTTTTATCGTCTTCCGTTTGAATGCCGTCAACGGCCACGATTTGTAGCACTGGCTGAGTTATGTGGGACCCGTTGAGCAGCCATTAAGCTCTGCAAAAATATCTTCAAGCTCCTCATAAAAGTTTGACACCATCAGTATATTCACGAACTTGTGTGGGTTTAGATTTAGGTACAGAGAATGAATGAATAAACTCCATTAAACTGAATAAAAGAGAACGAATTTTCTCTATCAGCGGAGTGTGCTCTGGCAAGTGCTCCCTAACCACGACTCGCGACCCGTTTCCACGCCTATACTTCCGCTAGTACATCGTCTCCTACTTTCCAGACTTCACAGTAGTTCCCCTGCGAAACCTCAAGGACTAGCACTCCTTCCTTTGTTCTAGGAGTGGATACTGCAGCCCCTTCCATCCGGTTGATTCTTGTCTTCTGGAAAAAGGGGTTCACGAGGTGTGCTCGTTCATTACCGCCTGCGAAGACGAACCTATTGCCGAAATGTTGACAGTAGGCAGGACATTGTAGTAGAGGATCCTGTCCCTATATTGCACAGAATGACAATGAAGGGAGACGTCCGGCATCCGTGCGTGATACATGCCTAAAAAATGACTAATCCATCTTTCTCAATGCGTGGGGCTGCCTCGGAATGCTCCTATGACGATCATCAGGCGTCAAACAAACCCAGCCCACGGAGGTGAAGAGAATCCGGCATCACTGACCGAGGTGTTCCCTTGCGCGCGTTGTTCGCGTACCTTGGAGCTGCGTGCTACCCTCCTGGTAGCCTCTAAAAAGGCACGGCTCACTTGTGTTTTCTTCGGTGTAGCTACGAGCCACATAGTCTGTTGGTACCAGCCACCAGCTGGTGTCGTTCACTGCATGCAACTGCCGACTGGCACATCCTCAATGCTTCGTGTTCCACAACAGCGGCTGAATGTTGAAACATTGGCAGTGTGCGTTGACCCAAATTGTCTGGGAACGCGCCACGCTAACCACCCTCTCTTGCCGTGAATTGACAACGCGCACGGTCTAATACTGAAATGACA
This sequence comes from Schistocerca americana, assembly GCF_021461395.2. Taxonomy (NCBI): domain Eukaryota; kingdom Metazoa; phylum Arthropoda; class Insecta; order Orthoptera; family Acrididae; genus Schistocerca; species Schistocerca americana. The sequence continues at coordinate 41,815,071 of NC_060121.1, forward strand.
CTGCGAGAATAGTGAAACGAGTCACCTACCGTTCTCAGACGTCACGAAAACTAATTGCACCACGAAAAGTATTTGGGCTGACACTCTTCTGTATTCTAACCCCATAGCGTCACGGGAGAGCCTCTGCATTGTTATCGGCATGCTGAATCCGCAATTCGTGTTCGGTAACACAAACGGCACAGCACTGGCCGCCAAAGCCAGACATCCGGGTCAGAACACCGGGCTGCCACACAGCTGCAATTTCTCAAAAACTGAAAATGAAGCAGTAACAGTAACCTATCGTAATGTGTAACTCTCCTCAGACGTATCATACATTACTTGTATTAAAACTGTTTTACATTAAAAAATAATAAGAGTTATGTATACGTATATTTCTCCAAAAAGTGTTAACATTTTTATCCAGAAACGACTGTGTTGTGGTCTTCAGTCCTGTGACTGGTTTGAGGCAGCTCTCCACGCTACTCTATCCTGTGCAAGCTGCTTCATCACCCAGTACGTACTGCAGCCTACATCCCTCTGAATCTGCTTTGTGTATTCATCTCTTGGTCTCCCTCTACGATTTTTACCCTCCACGCTGCCCTCCAATACTAAATTGGTGATCTCTTGATGCCTCAGAACATGTTCTACCAACCGATCCCTTCTTCTAGCCAAGTTGTTCCACAAACTCCTCTTCTCCCCAGTTCTACTCAATACCTCCTCATTAGTTATGTGATCTACCGATCTAATCTTCAGCACTCTTCTGTAGCACATTTCGAAAGCTTCTATTCTCTTCTTGTCTAAACTATTTATCGTCCACTTTTCACTTCCATACATGGCTACACTCCATACAAATACTTTCAGAAACGACTTCCTGACACTTAAATCAATACTCGATGTTAACAAATTTCTCTTCTTCAGAAACGCTTTCCTTGCCATTCCCAGTCTACATTTTATATCCTCTCTACTTCCACCATCATCATTTATTTTGCTCCCCAAATAGCAAAACTCCTTTACTACTTTAAGTGTCTCATTTCCTAATCTAATTCCCTCACCATCACCCGAGTTAACTCGACTACATCCCATTATCCTCGTTTTGCTGTTGTTGATGTTCATCTCATATCCTCCTTTCAAGACACTGTCCATTCCGTTCAACTGCTCTTCCAAGTCCTTTGCTGTCTCTGACAGAATTACAATGTCATCGGCGAACCTCAAAGTTTTTATTTCTTCTCCATGGATTTTAATACCTACTCCGTATTTTTCTTTTATTTCCTTTACTGCTTGCTCAATATACAGATTGAATAACATCGGGGAGAGGCTACAACCGTATCTCACTCCATTCCCAACCACCGCTTCCCTTTCACGTCCCTTGACTATTATAACTGCCATCTGGTTTCTGTACAAATTGTAAATAGCCTTTCGCTCCCTGTATTTTACCCCTGCCACCTTCTGAATTTGAAAGAGAGTATTGCAGTCAACACTGTCAAAAGCTTTCTCTAAGTCTACAAATGCTAGAAACGTAGGTTTGCCTTTTCTTAATCTATCTTCTAAGATGAGTCGTAGAGTCAATGTTGCCTCGCGTGTTCCAATATTTCTACGGAATCCAAACTGATCTTCCCCGAGGTCGGCTTCTATCTGTTTTTCCATTCGTCTGTAAAGAATTCGCGTTAATATTTTGCAGCCGTGACTTATTAAACTGATAGAAACGACTATGGTTGGGTAAAAGGTTCGAAAAACCAATTCGAAAGTAGATCAAATTTTAGACAATCGACTGCTCCCACAGATGGCGATAGTTAGACGAAGATGCGTCACGGCGTGTTGAGTGACAGGTACAGCAACGTGAGCAAAGCTGCAGACGCAACGCGTCGGTTCCTTACCTTCTGGCCGCGGAGGCGGTGGTGGCAGCGGCGGTATGATGCCGCCGTAGTCTCCCCGGCCGCTGCCCTCGGACGCAGACAGCGGGGACTCGTCGCCGCCGTCTTCTTGGTCGATCTGGAACGCACGAATCACCAGTCTTACCCTCTTGCTCCGCGATCATTAGTTTAAATATGGAAGAACGTAATCACTAACGATTGAAACCTCTGTAGAACGTCATATTTTGAAAGAAAAGGAAATAGAAGATTTTTTAAAACTTTATACGCATCTACTGTGAGACAATACTCACTGAGAAATGACAGAGGAAAACAGCTTCTCAACCCTTCTCATACACTGTTCTTAGACCTTAATTACAGCACTGAAGATAGCAAACACAGTAAATTTTTTGATAAATCGTTTTATGCTGGTATTCTAAATGCTTACAGAAATTTGCAGCAGATTATTTACGCGATAAAACGAACAAATCGGCTGACATTTCCTTATGATGTTTCGTAAGAGGTTTACGTCTTAAGTTTTTATTAACAGTCACCAGATGGTGCTATCCCGGTGTTATAAAACCTGTCACTTGTCGTTGTTAAAATTATGACATCTCAGAACGTTGCTATGCAGTGTATTTACAGCGAGCGTTTAACAAAACAGTATTGTGAAAAGAACGGAAGTTCCACGTGAAGGTTTCCGGTGAATAATTGTTTACGATTTTCGTAGAGGGCTTAGTCAACAACAGTTTATCGAATCTCTTCGTTCAAGTTTTGGTACTGCATCAACTTCAGACTGTTTACAGCAGCATGTGACACACAGTGAGGTAGAACCACACTTAGCCAAATCGATGACTGGAATGCGTTCGTTTATGAATAAACATTTGGCTTTCAAAAAGATCTGTTCCCGATGGACTCCTCAGAATTTGATCGAACAAAAACATTCTCGTGACAGATGGCGTGAAGAAAAGCAAAAAAAAAAAAAAAAAAAAAAAAAAAAAAAATTGGGGAATGCAAAATCCGCGTAGAACTTCGCAGCAGGAGATGAAACCTTGTAGACAGACGTACGATATGGAAACTAATAGTCAGTCAATTGTTTGTGACTTCCAGGATGAGCGGAAAGCAACACAAGTTGTTCGCTCACGAAGCATCCACAAGCACCACGGCTCCTTTGCTACACCACACTTGTCGCACCCATTGTTTTAGAGAATCGAAGTACAGTTAATGCTGCGTCCAAAACGATTTGTCTGCCGCAATTCATTAACATAATTAGGAAAAACAACCGAAAACTTCGCTTTTCCCTCCATCATGATAACGTCATAGGCCACACAGTAAGTCTTACAATTGATTATTTCACAGAGAAAGAGATGAAATTAATATTCCTTATTTTCTTGATTTATCGCCTTGCGATTTATTTTGTTCTCTTGGTCGAACAAGCTGTCGAATCCTTCCAGCACCGCACGCGTAAAAGTGTACAAGTTTTAAACGGGATTATTTTCAGAAGCAATAAAATGATTTGGTACCATAAAATGTACTCCTTTGATAGTGAAAACTTAAAAAGACGGCAACTAGATTACACATACACATCAAAAAAAGTTTTGCATCACCTCGGTTCTGAGAGTTCCGGAGCCTGTACAGGAAATTAGAATAGAGATCAACATAAACATCATTTCCGCCCTTTTTATTGTTCATGAAAACCACACATTGCAGGTTGTACCACCATATAGCGAGACCTTCAGAGGTGGTGGTCCAGATTGCTGTACACACCGGTACCTCTAAAACCCAGTAGTACGTCCTCTTGCACTGATGCGTGCCTGTATTCGTCGTGGCATACTATCCACAAGTTCGGCAAGGACTGTTGGACCAGACTGTCTCACTCCTCAAGGGCTATTCGACGTGGATCCCACAGAGTGGTTGGTGGGTCACGTCGTCCGTAAACAGCCTTTTCAACCTATCCCAGGCGTGTTCGATAGGATTCATGTCTGGAGAACATGTTGGCCACTGTAGTCGAGCGATGTCGTTTTCCTAATAGAAGTCATTCACAAGATGTGCACGATGGGGTCACGAATTGTCGTCCATGAAGACGAATACCTCGCCAATATGCTGCCGATATGGTTGCACTATCGGTCGGAAAATGGCATTCATGTATCGTACAGCCGTTACGGCTCCTTCCATGGCCACCAGCTGCGTTCGTCGACCCCACTTAATGCCACCCCAGAACAGCAGGGAAGCTCCACCTTGGTGCTCTCGCTGGACATTGTGTCTAAGGCGTTCAGCCCGACCAGGCTGCCTCTAAACGCGTCTCTGACGATCGTCTGGTTGAAGACATATGCGATAGTCATGGGTGAAGAGAACGTGATGCCAACCCTGAGCGGTCCATTCGGTATGTTGTTCGGCCCATCTGTACCGCACTGCACGGTGTCATGGTTGCAAAGATGGACCTCGCCTTGGACGTCGGGAGTGAAGAATCGTGTCATGCAGCCTATTGCACACAGTTTGAGTCGTAACACGACGTTGTGTGGCTGCACGAAAATCATTATTCAACATGGTGGCGTTGTGCCAGGGTTCCTCCGAGCCATAATCCTTAGGTAGCGGTCATCCACTGCAGTGATAGCCCTTGGGCGGCGTGAGCGAGTCATATTATCGACAGTTCCTGTCTCTCTGTATCTCCTCCATGTCCGAACAACATCGCTTTGGTTCACTTCGAGACGGACGGTCGATGTGGCCGAGTGGTTCTAGGCGCTTCAGTCTTGAACCGCGCGACCGTTAGGGTCGCAGGTTCGAATCCTGACTCGGGCATGGATGTGTGTGATGTCCTTAGGTTAGTTAGGTTTAAGTAGTTCTAAGTTCTAGGGGACTGATGATCTCAGATGTTAGTCCCATAGTGCTCAGAGCCAATTGAACCAATCGATTTTCACTTCGAGACTCCTGGACACTTCCCTTGTTGACAGCCCTTCCTGGCAGAAAGTAACAATGCGGACGCGATCGAACCGCGGTATTGACCGTATAGGCATGGTTGAACTACAGACAGTACGAGCTATGAAACAGGAGATGGAAGTTTTTATGAAACTATTTCGTTTTATTAAAAATATTTAAAGTTAAATCTACGAAAATATGTGTTAGGGGATGACTGGAATGACTGGAACTGATCTGCTGTCGGACCCCCTTCGTCTAATAGGCGCTGCTCATGCATGGTTGTTTACATCTCTGGGCGGGTTTAGTGACATCTCTGAACAGTCAAAGGGACTGTGTCTGTGATACAATATCTAAAGTCAACGTCTATTTTCAGGAGTTCTGGGAACTGGGGTTATGCAAAACTCTTTTTGATATATATCTTCAGGTATTAGGCATGATACATAACCTATGTCCGTCCGAATGTTTATTAGAGCAACGTGTAAAAATCTTTAGTAAAATTCGTGATTTCTGGTAGCAACGTTAAACTATGACTTGTCTTTATTAGCGCCGGCTGCTTCACTCACGTAGACTGTACGGTCTTCACACGTATTTTTATTTTCTGTAATTTAATTTTTATGTTGTTCCCAAGTTGCAACGTATTCTAACCCTTTCACGCTAATTAAAGCCACAGAAGCATGATCTTTCCAAAATGTACTTCTAACTAAAGGGCGATTCTGGTAGTTGCAGTTGGAGATCTTTGTTAATCCTGCCCTTTCATTTCTTGTGGTGATATTTTCATAAAAATTTTCATCCCCTAACACATATTTTTACAGATTTAACTTAAAATATTTTTAATAAAACGAAATATTTTCATAAAAATTTCCATTTCCTGGTTCACCCCCTTAGGGCTTGAATTTCCAAGAAACACCGAAACGTATTATTTTATGTAGGTTAGTCCTTACAAAGAAGGAAACAGCAACCAGCCACTGTCTGTTGCTGTTTTCGTCTTGGTAAGAACTAACCTACATTAATTATACACAGCCACTGTCTCACCATGTCAGTATTAGACAAAATAGTATTATTTTATTTCTGACCGAAAAGCCAAACACACATTTTCAGAAATTTAGATTCAATTAAATACTTCCATAAAAATTTTCATCCCTTATTTAACACCTTAGGGGTTGAATCTCCAAAAATACTACAACGAACAATTTTTTATAATGAAATGAACACCCTTAGCTGCTTACAGGCGTTGACATACGTCAACGGGGACAGATGAAAATGTGCGCCCCGACCGGGACTCGAAACCGGGATCTCCTGCTTACATAGCAGACGCTCTATGCATCCGACATGGGGAAGGCCTCAGACACGACCAACCGATTCGGCTCAAATTTGGCAGGTCGCTTGTGTACATCCTAAAACGAAGGACACCACAAGATCCTGAGGAAGATCCCAGCAGAGGGGTCGATCATTTTAGAAGAAACATGACGCGGCCTAATAACCCAGAAGATTTTAAGTTCAGTGACAACGGCCACGAAAGCCTGCAGACTTTGGTCTATTGTTACCTAAAAGTTGTAACAGCGTTTTCCACCACTAAATAGTTAAACAGTTTGCAGAAAAAGAAGTACGTAAAAGCCTCGTACTATCGGCTAAAGCTCCTGTAACAAGGTGTATATCTTCCTCTTGCTCCTCGTCTGTGACTTCAGCCATAACAGACCGTTTTCAATCAAGTGACCAGATTTTGATATTTAATGATTTTTCAGCTTTTAAAACATAAAAATAACAGATGTTTTGTGAGAATAGTAACCATAAATGCTATTTACATGTAACAACAAGCCGAATCATATTTTTAACCTATGTAAATACCCTATTCTCTTGCCAGTTGTCAGAATAATCACTACTTCCTGCACCCATCAACAACCTGGTTACATGCTGAGACCACTCTTTCCTTCCACCATTGATTCAATTACGACTTTCACCGACGACTCAGGTCATAATATGTGCCAAACTATTTCGCCTCTTCCATTTATCCGTTCCTGATCGGGCACAGTTCCCAGCTGACCCGCTGCACGCCATTTCCACTCCTTACTCGCATCTTGAGCAGTCTAACGTGAAAGGCTTCTAATCGTCTGATTTCTGTCTGTCTCACTGTCCACGTTTCACAGCATCACGCTGTTATGCTCCAAGCATAATTTTTCGTGACTCTCTCCCGGTTTCAACGTTTAGAATTTTGAGATGTTAACGGCTGTTTCCTTTTATAGACAGGCAGTTTGACTTGTGCAGCCTTTGCTACTTGCTGTTTTTCTATTTACATGCTTTGCTTATGGAACTTCTTGTCCACGTTCACCATTGAGCTGTCCAGCATTCCTACCTGCTGTGCTTTATGGCATTTATTTTAGCCACCAGCTAACATGTGTCATTGCGTGGACAGACTTAACTACATTCCTGTACGCTTTTCGCAACCACCGTTGTGTCGTTAGCGAACAGACCGTGCAGAATTTCTGCTGCGACGAACAACTCCGTTACGACGATAGTTCCATCAGTACCTCTTGAATATATAAAATAAACCTGAGGGATGACGATGAGCAACCCTGGCCTGCCTCGCGCCTGTCCTAGTTTTGGTCCCTCGTGGCTCACCAGTTTACTGTTTCATCTCCGGCTTTGATACCACACTGGAAACTTTGTATTCCATTCCAATGTAGCCAAAGCCTTCAGCGAATCTACGAATTCAACGGATTTTCTGCGTTGGTGCCCCTATTCCTCTCAAAATCAGACTGATCTTTCTAAAATCTACTTTCAGTTTTCCCTTCCACTTTTAAATGAATTACTCTTCTGAGTGTTGTAGACGCATACGATACTAAATAGTCTACAATTACCATATGACGGATATTGTTTATTACGTCCGAGTTAATTGTGAGCTTCGCAACTGAAGAAGATTTATGCCTGAAGTTCGCGTTCAGTCACATAAAAGCTTTATTTTTGCAACGTGACGTTTCAGATAATGTGAATGTACCTTCAGCTGCAATGGCTTTCGCTGTATCAATGTATGTCCTTTCATTCGACGTCTTGTACCTCGTTTCAACAAAAAAGCCTTTTTGTCAACAAAAGGTGCAAGAGACAGTGTACGATAAGGGATGCAGATGCTGTAAAAACTAGTACGACACACTAGAAGGTGAATACACAGAGACTGAAATGTTATTCAGCATATAGTAAAACGAAAGCCTTTTTCTGACTACAGGTGGAGTTTATTCTTAGATTCACACAGGAAGTGTTCTTGCGAAGCTCCCTTGTTCCTGGTACATACTAAGACATATGTGCCAGTCGAAAAATTTCCGAGACTATTAATGGAAATAGAGAAAAGTCAAGACGGTAGTTTCAATGCTTCATTGTTCTACCTAGCTCCCCCCTCCCCCCGGATTACAACGCACAGAACGTTGAGATACAATCATCTGAAACTGTCACAAAAGTGTCTGGAAAGCGTTGACACTTCACGTGAGTTTCTGCACTTCGTCGTTTTATGGCAGGTTCGCATTGATAACACCTAGTCTCCTCATCCGCGATGATTTTTCCCAGAAAAGAGTTGTCCGCGTTTTGTATTTCGATAGAATCGTCGCGAACGTCCACGCGTCGTCGTTTTTATTCGGGAGTCAGAGCGTGCGGGACAAACTTTGTACTCACTTTTCTCTTCTTCAAAACGTTCTATAGGTTGTCTCGGACGCCTGATTTAGAGGTGTTGCTCCACTGCGATTTGTGGCACAACAGCGTTCACACACTTCGGTTACACGCCCACTAAACCCCTGTTCACAACTGACATCTGTTGTTTCGAGTCGTCAGTTCAGAGCGCCACCGTACTTAAAACGCTAACGTCACCTACGCAGCTGCAATAAAACGAGTGTGGGAACTTTTTGGACGGGCAGTGTGTTGCGATTGCGGTTCGGTTCGAGAGAAATGGAGAAAGCGAGTAAGGGGAGTCTGCGCGTGGCGCAGCAGCGGGAACCAGAGTGGCCGGGGCTGAGCCGAGTTTCGCACGAGGCGACAGGAGCTGCAGCTGCCAGCCGCAGCAGACGAGTTGGCTGCCGATGCGAGCACGTCTGTCCAAAAGGACGAGTGCGGAAGACCGATGACAAGACTCGGCAATGTGGCGGTACCGGGGATGGACACAGCGTTCCCACTCGTAGGACGAGAATAACAAAATTTCAATCACATACATTTTCTTGTGCACGATCTGTTGAACGGAATGGACAGTGTCTTGAAAGGAGGGTATAAGATGAACATCAACAAAAGCAAAACGAGGATAATGGAATGTAGTCGAATTAAGTCGGGTGATGCTGAGGGTATTAGATTAGGAAATGACACACTTAAAGTAGTAAAGGAGTTTTGCTATTCGGGGAGCAAAATAACTGATGATAGTCGACGTAGAGAGGATATAAAATGTAGACTAGCAATGGCAAGGAAAGCATTTCTGAAGAAGAGAAATTTGTTAACATCGAGTGTAGATTTAAGTGTCAGGAAGTCGTTTCTGAAAGTATTTGTATGGAGTGTAGCCATCTACGGAAGTGAAACGTGGACGACAAATAGTTTAGACAAGAAGAGAATAGAAGCTTTCGAAATGTGGTGCTGCAGAAGAATGCTGATGATTAGATGGGCAGATCACATAACTAATGAGGAGGTATTGAATAGAATTGGGGAGAAGAGGAGTTCGTGGCACAACTTCTTGTCAGAAGAAGGGACCGGTTGGTATGACATGTTCTGAGACATCGAAGAATCACCAATTTAGTATTGGAGGGCAGCGTGGGGGGTAAATATCGTAGAGGGAGACCAAGAGATGAATACACTAAACAGATTCAGAAGGATGTAGGCTGCAGTAGTTACTGGGAGATGAAGAAGCTTGCACAGGATAGAGTAGCATGGAGAGCTGCATCAAACCAGTCTCAGGACTGAAGACCACAACAACAACAACATGCACGATCTACATAACTGTGCGCTTCATTTCTTATGAAAATCACAGACTGCCGATGTTATTCGATCTGCATATTAACCAAGCAGTAAAGGACACCGAAGAATAATTTGGAGAAGGAATTAGACTGTAATTCTGTCAGACAGCAAAGGACTTGGACGGGCGGCGAAACGGAATGCACATGTACTTGAATGGATGATGTAAGACGAAAATCAACAAAAGCAAAAGAAGGGTAATGGAATGTAGTAGACTTAAATCAGGCGATGCTGAGGGAAGCAGACTAGAAAACGGGATGAATTTTTGCTGTTTGGGCAGAAAAGTAAGCGGTGATAGAGGAAGCAGGGAGGATATAAAATAAGGACTGTTTATAGCAAGGAAAGCATTTGTGAAAAAGAGGAATTTGAAGGCATGTGAGACAAATTTAAGTGCTAGGACGTCTTTTCGGAAGGTACTGGTTCAAATGGCTTTGAGCACTATGGGACTCAACTTCTGAGGTCATCAGTCCCCTAGAACTTAGAACTACTTAAACCTAACTAACCTAGGGACATCACACACATCCATGCCCGAGGCAGGATTCGAACCTGCGACCGCAGCGGTCTCGCGGTTCCAGACTGTAGCGCCTAGAACCGCTCGGCCACTCCGGCCGGCGAAGGTACTGGACTGAAACGTGAATGATAAGCGGTTCAGACACGAAGCTTTTGAAATGTGAATGCCGAAGAATAGATGGGTAGACAGCATAAGTAATGTAGTACTGAATAGAATTAGGAAGAAAAGGAAATATGGCATAAGTTGACTGAATGAAGGGAGCGATTGATAAGATACGTTGTGAGACATCTAGGAATCACCAGTTTAGTCTTGGGGGAAGTGCCGTGGTAAAAATTGTAGAGGGAGACAAGAGATGAATACAGCAGACAGGTTGAAATGTTCGTAGATTGTAGTAGTTATTCGAAGCTTGCACCGCATAGGCTAGCGTTGAAGAGTTGCATCAAACCAGACCCTAACAACAACAGTAGAATCGGTAACAGCATCGCACACAGATGTATGTACTGGGTCTAATCACAGTCAAAACTGATTTCACAGGTGCTTCATCAGGCTGACATCTATGTTGCACATTTCAAACACTAAAGCAACTAAATAATTTTTTTGAAACTTTCACAAAATTAAGTCAACTTTCTTACATTGTCATCTCCACAGTCCGCTTGTATCCGTAACGTAAAACCTGCAGAGATCACGTATTTGAAAAGACATCTACATCAATACTCTGCAAACCATTGCGATGTGCGTGGCAGAAGGCACCTCTCATTGTATCCGTTATTAGGACTTCCCGACGCTCCATCCACATGCGGAGTGCGGGAAGAATAATTGCTTGATCGCCCGTCTGTGCACTGTGATTAAACTTGTATTCGCGATGCCTACGGGAGCGATACGTAGGGTGTTGGAGTGTATTCGGGTTTGTGAGCTCTCAGACCGTGTTATTTGTAGATGTGGAACTTCCGGCCGACCAGTTTTGCACCGTGGGTTTTCCAACAGGATTATCCCCCACTGCTGATTTACGCGGGTCAGTCAGACAGACTGATCGTCCGTCAGACAGCGCCCTCGCCAACAGCCTTCGCTTTCGTATAGTTTCTTACTCCTAAGTTACTTGATCTCTAGAACACTGTGGTTAACGGACATAATTACAACAACGAAAGGGAAGCGGTGTCTTCCCAAAGACGGTCATCGGTAACTGAAAATGTCATGAATATACGAACTGCTTGTGCGTGAATTCTGAACGTAGTAAGTTCTGCGACCGTCTAAAAATTGCAAATCGCAGAATCGTGATTAAACAGCAACGTACTTGCCCATCTGACGAAACACGTGCACAGATTAAGAAACGAACGTATAGGTGCAGGAAAAGAGTCCAACAAGAAAAGACAATGCCTATTTTCAAAATTTTTAAAAGGGATTTCAAGATACGAAACAGAAAAGTTTTGATTTCGTCGCAAATATGCTGATTTACGAGAAGACCAAGACTGATCCGTGTGAGGTAACAAGAGAAACTATTGCTACGATCCAGATGCGTGGCACTTGTTCGGAGATTCAACCGAAAGAAAACATTTTCAAATTAACGTAAGATAATAGTTTTCTGGAACTGACGATGTTCCTGACAAAAGAATTCTGGCGTTCGGTTGAGAAGAAGCTGAGAAAATCCTGTGTGAGAACTGGGATTAACGGAGGAATACGGCAAAAGAGAAGCAGTCCGATTGATTGACCACACGTGTGGAACATCTACCAAACAGCGCAATAATGGAGGAAATGCTCAGTGGAGAAAAGTTCGTGAAATTCGCAGACTATATCGTCATTCAATAGATGGAAAATCCTACTATTGAAATGTGGAATGTTTTTAACCACGAATGTCGCTGAAGGATGGCATAGGAAAGTGAACTCTTCAATAAATCAAAAACATCCGAACGTACAGTATCCGATGGAGGAAGCAGTATGTGCTACATATGAAATTAAAATAGATTTCATTGGCCTTCCTCTCCAAAAAAGAAGAAAAAGATATACAAACTTTGACAAAAGGCTGAAAGACATTATAAGAATACAAATAACGTCACGGAGGATTCCAGAAAATGTTTAAAATCTCTGGCGTTCTCACAAAAAAATTGAGTGAGAAATTAAAATTTATAAAATAAGACAAGAACTTTACTCATTTGCTGCAGTGATGTAATAAAGGTAAAATAGAAAGGTCTGAATAAAAAATTGAGAACAACAACATTTAAACATGCCTTTGTATTATGTGCATAGCCCTTGGACAAAACGTGAAGGGTTGTCAGCACAAACGGTCGGCGAAGAAGCTTCCTGTGACAGTGGGAAGACTCACGGCTAAAATACCACGTTGACGTCACGGATCGGAGAGCCCACGACACATTCCGAGTTTCATCACTTTAAGTTGGTTCTTGAAACTTACTAGGTCTACACGGAATAGTTCTCCTCTATTTTCCGATGTTTGCTAGTCCAGTTTTATCAGCATCTGCATGACGCATTCTTGTAGGTCGAACCAACCTGTGATTATTCGTGCTCCTCTGCTTTGTATACGATCTATAATACGTGATTTCCAGTTCACTTTCTTGTCAAAATACACATCCAAGAATTCTGCATATTCTCATTCATTTATATATTTTCTCTCATGCATTCTTTTGTCTAGTTTAGTGACAGTCGGCTTGCAAAAATTCTGTTAGTAATTTCACTTATATTTTCAATTTCTGAAATGGTTGCCTTGGGCATGAAGCATTACCGGGAAGGGTATTTCTTAGCAACGTACGCAGGCGAATTTACGCGGGAGGTACGTACAGACGGAAGGAAGCTGCAACATGGATACTACACCTGAATCGTGTCTGGATTCGCCAATCACAAACCAGACAGATGGAAATCAAAATGACAGCCACAGCGAGAAATACGACAACCATTAGACAAGATATTTTAGTTCCATAAAAAAACTTCATCAAAAATACGCATTTTTTTAATTACTAGCGAACTCCAAATATAATTCGACCAAAAGAAAGTATAATAAGGGGACTTACAGTCTCGGAAGTTCAATTCGGCATGAGACTTCGCAGGTTAGCAGTATACCTCAAGGGTAAATGTTGTAAAGTGCACTGGTCAGAATTTTTCGAGAAAAAGAGCTACAAAGTTTTAGGCGTCGCTCATATACAGGTCAGGTGATAGCGTACAGCAGCAGAGGACTCGCTTGCCTGCCGGGCGACCCAGGTTCGGTCCTACCTTCGTCTGACTTTTCATTTTGTTTTTCTAGTTGTTTTAAAAATATAACAAATTTTAAATTGTGTTAATGACTTAAAATATTATCAATTGAATCATAAAGAATTTTACTTTGTTTATGAAAACACTGTTACAGCTAATTTGCGTAAAACATTAGTTACAATTATTATTTTATTTTTAAAAAGTTGAATAACTTTAAATGCATTTTTGATGAAGGTAATTAAAGCTTATAAACCACCGTAAAACGAATTTGGGTAGGGTTTATTTTGTATAAAGATGTTTACAGTATTGTCTTTTTATTTATTATTTACATTTTATGGCCTTTATTGGACCACTGTAGCTAACTTTATACAAGGAATTTTTCAGTTTCCTGTCTGCCCAGTACTTCTTCATTCTCTCGGATCTCATCCTTCTTGCTTCGTCGGAAATCACCCTTCCTATTGTCTGTTTGTTTATTCTCGTTTGCAGTCTGGTTTGTTTGTCTGTGAGTTTCCTGATTTTGTCAGTTTTGTTTCTTAGGTCTTCCAATGTAATCTGTAGCTCATCCATATCTTCCTTGATTTCTGAAATCCACTTAATGTTGCACTTACTGTTCCACAATTTTTCTATTTTTTCCTGATGATCCTGTTCTCTGGTGTTCTGATTCGATGTCCGAAAAATTAAATGCGTTTCTTCCTGATTGTACTCATTACCGGTTCTATTTTCTTGTAGACTGTTTCATTTGTAGCTACTCTCCAGTGTCCATCTTTCTGGTACGATTTGTTGATGCACGTTCTGATCATTCTTCTCTCTATTTTGAGTATTTTGTCTGTTTGTGTAGTGTTAATTGTTTCGATGATTGTTTCACTTGCGTACGTTGTTTCTGGTTGAGTGACTGTTCTGTAGTTTTTCAATTTTGTTGCTATTGACAGGCTCTTTTTCTTGTATGTGTTCTTGGTGATATATTGTGCTCTAGTCAATTTATTTATTCTGTTATGCCATGTTGGCTTTTCCTTGACGGGTATGTTATGATTTCTCCCAGATATTTAAATTTATCTACATTTTTCATTTCTTGGTTTCCTGTAGCAATTTTGTTTATGAGTGAATGGTGGGTCAGTTAACGTGATGACTGTGTTCTCAAAGGATATTCTGAGACCAGTTTTCTGTGCTATTTCCTGTAGTGAGACAACTTGTTGTTTGGTTTCCTGAATACTGTTGGAGAAGAGAGCAAGGTCATCAGCAAATCCTAGACAACTTAAACTTATGTTGTCTTTGGGTCTTCCAATTTGGATGTTCTTTGTGTTAATCTTGCACCATTCCCTCATTATGTATTCTAAAGCACAGTTGAACAGCAGGGGTGACAAGCAATCTCCTTGTCTTAAACCTGTTTTTATGATGAATGGCTCAGAGTTTCCCCCTGAACTCGACTTTCGATACAGTGTTGGTTAAGGTGAGTTCTATCAATTTGATTAATTTTGTATGGAGACCGAAATTTCTTAAGATTTTTAACACAGATGGTCTATGGATAGAGTCATATTATTTCGTTTCTTATAATATGCTACGGCTGATTTTAGAGTGATGATCTGTTCTGCACAGCTTCTCCAAGGTCTGAGGCCTCCTCGGTATTCACCTAATTCTTCCTCTAGTTGCTCTTTGATCCTCTTGTAAAGGATTCTGGAGAAAATCTTGTATGTGCAATCTAAGAGAGAGATACCTCTGTAATTATCTGTTGCTTTTATCTCCTTTTTCGTGGAGTGGGTGGATTATAGCTATGGTCCATGTTCAGGAAATTTTTCTGTTATCCAAATTTTTGTTAGGTCTGTGTGTAAGGATGTTCGAACTGTATCACTGGCATATTTCCACATTTCTGCAAAAGCTTGGTCTTCTCTGCATGCCTTATAATTTTTCATCTCTCTGAGTGCCGTTTCCAACTCTTGGATTGTTGGAGGATTTATGAGATCATGTGGAGTCTTGATGAGTGTGTCTGTATTAATTGTTAAAAGTTCCTGGGGTTCTTCACAATTCAAAAGTTTACTAAATTCTTTTGCCAATTTCGGCATTTTCGTTGTCATTATGTGCTATGTTTCCATCTTCCCTTTTCAGCATTAACGCGGGAGGGGTAAATTTTTGTAACTGTCTTCCAAACATTTTGTAAAAGTCTCTGGAATTGGTTTTATGGTAATTTTCTTCTACTGAGTCGATTAGATCTTTCTGTGATTGTCTCTTGGTTTGCCTGTAACTATTTCTTGATATAATAAATGAAAAGCACCAGTTTGCTTTTGTTCAACAATATTACTTTTATTGTAAACCGGTTTTCGGCTTACAAGGCCATCTTGATGCTGGCACAGGGAGTACTGGAAGTGGGCGGTTTACTCCAGCTATTGTGCGATGTGAGAATGCCTCTCTACCTGGATTGGAATGGTTCGCCGACCGAGATGTCATTGCTTACAAGACCTGGCATTGTGGAATAGATACTAAGTCCCAATCTAGACCTAGTTATGTATATAGTAATATGCCTTTTACATTGTATACCCGATCCTGTCGTAAAGTTAGTAATGACGAAAAAATACATGTATGGATGAAAGTAATATTGTAGAACAAAAGCAAAATGGTGCTTTTCATTTATTATAATGTTGTTCTACCAAGAACCGACGGAAGATTCTGTTAATATGATTTCTTGATATTTTTGAGGTTGGCTGCATTTTCCTCTGTTTTGTGTGTTTGAAATTTTAACCAAGAATGATGTCTTTCTTCTTGAATCTTGTCAAATTCTGGGTTCCACCAGACATGTCTTTTACGTGGGTTCAGTGGGGCTAGATTTCGACGACAAAGCACTTCAGACGGCGGTTTTGAAACCCAAATGTTTTTGGAGATATGTGGATGATACGTTTGTGGTATGGCCGCATGGGACAGCAACGCTTCCTCCTTTTCTGAAACATCTGAATTCATCCAAGCATCTGTTTCACCATGGAGGTAGAGAAAGATAGTGAGTTCCCGTTTCTGGATGTTTTGGTTATTAGAGAACGAGACTGCTCCTTGGGTCACAGTGCGTTCCGGAAGTCTACGCACACAGACTTGTATTTACAAGCTACGAGCTGTCATCATCCCTCACAGCGCAGCGGTATATTACGGACGCTAGTGCATAGGGCTAGAGCCATCTCAGATCAGGACAGCTTATCGACAGAGCTTAGCCGTCTCCGCTCTGTGTTTGCCCAGAACGGGTACTCCAAGAAGCAGATCCGGAATGCATTTCGGCCAGCACGCCCCAAACCTCAAGAACAGCCTGAAGAAGCAGAGAACACCACGGGGTTGGTTTTTCTACCGTATGTCGGTGGCGTGTCTTTTAAGATGGGAAGAATTTTCAAGAAATACCGGATTAAATGTGTTTTCCGGCCTCCAGCACGAGTGCAATCAATGCTGGGCTCTGTTAAAGACAACCTCGGCCTGAGGAGACCAGGAATATATAAAATCCCGTGCCACTGTGGGAAGTCTTATATTGGCCATACGTGTCGTACGGTTGAAGGCAGATGCGACGAACATAAACGTCACACGAGGTTGGGTCGGGTCAGCCAGAGAAATCTGCGGTTGCTGTACACTGCCTTGAGACGGGACACGGTATGAACTATGAAGAAACCAAGATCCTCTCGTATGCTTCCACATACTGGAACTCCGTCATCAAAGAGGCGGTCGAAATACGTATAATTAGTGACCTAATAAACAGAGACACAGGGTTTCACCTGAGCAAAGCCTGGGAGCCAGCCTTGGGGGCACTAAGGAACCGTCAGCCGCAGATTAGCAACCGCACCGAGTCAACGCATATGGGAAGCCTTAGCGCAGATGCTTAAATCGGGGTCCGTCGCTCCCGGCCGCATTTTCCCACGCCGCGACGCGCTTCCGCAGACCGCGACCCGTTTCTCCAGCAGAGGGTTCTGGTACTCGACGCCGTCCACGATTGGTCTTCGATGACGTTATGCCCCCGCTGGCACCTGCGCTGTTCCAGAAAGCCAGCATATAAATTGGCGAGCTCCTCAGCGACGCGACAGTAGCACCTGAAGATGGCGGGCAGTTGTTTTGCTGAAACATTGTACGGTTTCTACAATATTATCTGGCGTAATTCGCGGGAACGTATTAGGCAAGAGCAATTTTGTATATATAACATTAGATTTTTTACCTGTCTGTAAAAATAGATGTCCCAAGGTTGAACAAGAGGAGCAGATTTTGGAGGAACCACTTTAATTCTACTTATCGGTGATTTCTCGTCATCCTGAAAGACTTCGTCATATAATTCCAGCTTTGCTTGTCTACCCTTAGAATCAATAATTAACAGAAACACTTCTTTTCCCACATAAGACTTTAAACGACGGTCGACAAAGTCAATATGCAGTCCTGTCATTACCTTCTCAGATTTCGAAGACGTTATTATGACATTTTTATATTATTGCGTATATTAATTTACTGTTTTTTGAACTGGGGGGGGGGGGGGGCAGAGTTATCAATTGCTTCTTATAAACGAATACTTGAGGCAGGGCTTTTCCAGATAGAGTGAGAGCATACTGAGCGGTACACATATGCGTCACTTTATTCGTATTGTGCCTTCTGACAAAAATTGTTTTGCTTCCTTTGTCGGACAGTGTACTGTTGTATGCCGACTGCAAACAAAATGTATCGGTTTATGTGTGGGGTGTTATGACAGAGAAAGGAGTCTGTGACCACAGGAGACAACGGCACAGGCTACCCCAGTGACTTAACACAACAAACACATCTTATTAACAATATAAACTCGCCTCATGATGGACGTTTATACCTTATAAACGCGTTTATACCTTATAAACCTTATAAACAGTCACTTGTAACAGCAAGTTTGTTGTTTCATTCGATTCCGACGCTTTAAAATTATTTTCAGAGAAAGTTTTCGCAATAAACGACTGCATATTTTAACCTCTTTTTCGGCATAATGAATCTTGACTGTTTTCATCTTCAATTCTTTCGTCATGTCTTCATTAACAGACATTTTTAATGCGCAACATTTCATTCCGATAATATTTAACAGTACAGAGCGCTCCAATCTCTGCGAAAGTCAAGAATGAACTGTCACGTTAGGATGGGTAGGGCTGTATATGTCTTGTTCAAGCAGATAAGGAACCATTGGTCGATTAGTTTCGTGAGGGTCTTGACACTTCCTGACCATCCGCCTATTTTAATGTGGAATAGGACAACAGCTATAGTCCACTTTTCCACACAGAAACCGGTTCCTCAAATTCGGAACGAATAATTTTAACCTCTCCACAGTTTATTATATCGTTAAATTAGTAGTAACATTTTAATGACTATAGTACTTAAAGCTTTCATTTATCTCCATTAAAGTGCATGTGAAATTATTCAACTTTTTAAAAAGAAAACACTAATTCACATTTTATGTTAATTAGCCGTAACAGTAGTTTCACTAATAAGTTAAAATTCTTTACGATTTAACTGATTATATTTTAGCTCACTCACATTATTTAAAAGTTGTCATTATTTTTAAAACAATTTGAGAAAATAAAATAAGAATGGTACCCGAACGTAGGATCGAACCTGTACCACTCGCGTAGCAAGCGAGGCCGCTGTGGTGCCTTAGTGAAAAAACTGACCGACATATACACGGACTGTGCGTCAAACTTCAGAGCCGTTTATCTCGGAGTCTTCTCTCTGCTGCGCTTTACGACTTTTATGGGTGAACGCACTTGCGGCATACCATGCTGTCTCATCCCGAACTGAAGTTCCGAGACCGTAACGTCCCCTTTGTCAGCGAATCTCATATACTGTGCGGAACACAACACAATAATTGTTGAAAAATACCAAGAATATGCAAAATGTGAAATTTTTTAGTAAAAAAATTTCCATGCTAAGTGACGATGCTAAACAGCAGAAGATAAGACGCTTTGCTCTATGCCAGGTTTTCATTCTAGATTTCCCGCAGTTTGAACGATCAAAGCAAAGTTAGAAAGGAACACAACACACCAGAGAAACAGATAATCCACAGAAGTGCTCGGATGACAAGATGGATGAAGAAACTGGAGTAAAATTTCAATAACAGGAGACTGGGGAAGGAAACTACTCGTTTCCTTGTTAAGAGAAACATCCCAGCACTCACTTTGGTCGATTTATGGAGATCGCGGGAAACTTCACGTCTTGGTGACCGGCCGGAGATGTGAACACGTGTCTCCCCGTTGCGAGTGCAGTGCCGCTACCTTAAGCCATGCGCCACCACCGTCGCTAGAAGAAGATGAAGTGCTGGTGCCCAAAAACAGAACTCAGGAGGTCACATTTCCGCAACGGCAACGTTTTAACAGGTATGACGACAGCCGTATCGATTTAAACTTACGACACATTAGTGAACTTAGCGTACGGCACATTTCAGAGAATTAGGCAGAGTACAGACCGCCACGAATTGACAGCTCCGACATTACCTTTCGATTCTCTGTATGCGCCGCCTTTCTTCTTTTCTTTCAGTCCTTACTAGGTCCTTCTCCGGGTCACGTTTATTTTCAATCTTTCATTGTACCATCGTTTTCTTCCAGTATCTCGTCTCTGTTTTACCATGTTTCTTTTTCCTTTTTTCTGATCCCTTTGCATCTAATTTCTTTTGCTTCTTCCCTTGGAAAACTTCAATTATTAAAACATTCCTCCGAAACATTTCCGTTTCCTGAATGTTTCTGATATGTTGCCAATGTTCTGATAAATTTGTTGCTTCTTAATTGCCAAAATTGTTAAGTTATAGAGAACTTAATATTTTTCTTACAATTCTTCTTTCTGAACTTGTAATTCTTCTTACTTATAATTTTCAGTAGTAAGGAATCGCTGCCATACGGGCATTCTGGTGTCACTCCTGTGTTTTGTCGTAGTGCCTTATTGTAAGGTTCTTAGATGAGCATTCTTTGTTGAGATATTCTTAATCTCGATTTTACAAGTTTTTGTTGTTTAACAGCTGTGATGTTTCCTTCTGGTGTGATGTATTGGAGTCCACAGCCCAGCAGTTTGTCACGTTAGGGCTGTGTGCCTCACTGGGATTCGAACTCGGATCGTTCCCGCTGCGAGACTAAGCGCCACCACAAACGATACACAAACACAAAGTTGCCTCCTCCCCACCCTCAACACCTCTGCCGACCGGCTCTAGGCGCAACAGTCTGGAACCGCGCGACCGCTACGGTCGCAGGTTCGAATCCTGCCTCGGGCATGGATGTGTGTCATGTCCTTAGGTTAGTCAGGTTTAAGTAGTTCTGAGTTCTAGGGGACTGATGACCTCAGATGTTAAGTCCCATAGTGCTCAGAGCCTCAACACCTCTGTCCACTTTCCTTCCAGAGTCTGCAGTTAACTAAAGCCACGTAAACATCGAACTCCTACTAAAATTGCCGTTAAGAATAAAATAATACGTGTCCACCTTGACCGCGTTGTAACATATGACTATGATAAAGATATACATAATAAAGAGAATAAATACATTCGTATCTGCCGATAGCCAATAGGCACCTAAGACTATTCCTCTACCGACACTATTATATCTGAGTGAATCCTCGATGGTAAACAAGTAGTAATAAATTCATATCCAAAGTAAGGCTGCCGGATATCCCGTATTTTAGTGCACAAATCTGTCCTGTTTTATTTGCCTTTGCCCTGTAAAATTAGATTATGTCAAGATTTGTATAAAAGACATTAAGTTGGTGGTATTGTCAACCGGCATGTTCCAGACCGACACAATGGAATTCCAGTCAGAGCTGCCATGTGCATGAAGTGTGCTTGCTTTTGTCAACGTGTGTGTGTGTGTGTGTGTGTGTGTGTGTGTGTGTGTGTGTGTAATGTGTAACCGTCTTTTCGTTATGACTGTCTAATTCAATGGGTCATCTTTACGCTGAGTAGCAATTTATCTTTTATCTAATGTTATTGATATTCCAACCTGGAGTTTCCGTTATTTGAAAATGAATGCCTTTCAGTTTAACTAAAAGTGAACGAGCGCAAACGAATGAACTGTTATAAAATATTTTGCGAGGCGTCTTATACTTTTGGAAAGTTGGTGCATGCCAATAAGTGCGAAGTAACATGCACGGTACGCAATAGAATTCTGTCGGTCTCTCATGGAGCTGAAGTGGATTTGAAGCAGCGTGCTAGGAGTGAACATTTGATCACAACTTCAGTCTAAGGAAATAGGCCGGTTTTTTTTCACAAACGACATCTGCCGAAAGTAATCTTATTTCTGCAGCAGAATGTGTTTCACACTGTCAAACATAATGTGACTATTGAAGCGTGGATTGTAACAATAAGTCCGTTGGTATGCATCCGGCACGAATGTGATGAATCGAGGCATTTTTTAAATATAATCAGAAAATACAGTGCTGTCTCTCAGATCCGACATACTGTAAAATAGAAACATATTATGTACCCACATGCTAGCGCAACATACATTTTTGTAGATACGTCTCTACAGCACTACATATGCCGACATCTCGTAAAGTTACTAGCCTGCTTACTTACCGTCACTTATCGAAACAAAAGTGCTGACATGCGAGCGAAGCAACGGTTAACAAACAGCTATTTCATAACGCAGTGCACAAAATAACACAAAACATAAATCCGCATCCGAACAAAATATTAGATACTTCGCGAGGGTTAAATAGTTTATGTTACATTGATAAACTTACGATACGATCATATTACGGAGATAAACTTACATAGAAGCTTACTATATCGCAAGCTGAACGATTCGCACAACTATTGAAAGGCATTCATCTTGTTATTAAATCTACATGGATACTCTGCAAATCACATTCAAGTGCCTGGCAGAGGGTTCATCGAACCACCTTCACAGTTCTCTATTATTCCAATCTCGTATAGCGCGCGGAAAGAACGAACACCTATATCTTTCCATACAAGCTCTGATTTCCCTTATTTTATCGTGGTGATCGTTCCTCCCTATGTAGGTCGGTGTCAACAAAATATTTTCGCACTCAGAGGAGAAAGTTGATGATTGACATTTCGTGAGAAGATTCCGTCGCAACGAAAAACGCCTTTCTTTAATGATTCCCAGCCCAAATCCCGTATCATTTCTGTGACACTCTCCCCCATATTTCGCGATAATACAAAACGTGCTGCCTTTCTTTGAACTTTTCCGGTGTACTCCGTCAGTCCTATCTGGTAAGGATCCCACAGCACGCAGCCGTATTCTAAAAGAGGACGGACAAGTGTAGTGTAGGCAGTCTCCGTACTAGGACTGTTGCATTTTCTAAGTGTCCTACCAATGAACCGCAGTCTTTGGTTAGTCTTCCCACAACATTTTCTATGTGTTCCTTCCAATTTAAGTTGTTCGTAATTGTAATACCTAGGAATCTAGTTGAATTTACGGTTTTTAGATTAGATTGATTTATCGTGTAACCTAAGTTTAACGAGTTACTTTCAGCACTCATGTGGATGACACACTTTTCGTTATTTAGGGTCAACTGCCACTTTTCGCACGATTCAGATATCTTTTCTAAATCGTTTTGCAGTTTGTTTTGATCTTCTGATGACTATATTAGTCGATAAACGACAGCGTCATCTGCAAACAATCGAAGACGGTTGCTCAGATTGTCTCCAAGATCGTTTATATAGATAAGGAACAGCAAAGGGCCTATAACACTACCATGGAGAACGCCAGAAATCACTTCTGTTTTACTCGACGACTTTCCCTAAATTGCTATGAACTGTGACCTCTCTGACAGGAAATCACAAATCCAGTCACATACCTGAGACGATATTCCGTAAGCACGCAATTTCACTACGAGCCCCTTGTGTGGTACAGTGCCAAAAGCCTTCCGGAAATCCAGAAATACCGAATCGATCTGAAATCCCTTGTCAATAGCACTCAACACTTCATGTGAATAAAGAGCTAGTTGATATTCACAGGAACGATGTGTTCTAAAACCATGTTGACTGTGTGTCAACAGACGGTTTTCTTCGAGGTAATTCATAATGTTCGAACACAATCTAGTGTTCTAAAATCCTGCTGCGTATCGACGTTAACGATATGGGCCTGTAATTTAGTGGATTACTCCTACTACCTTTCCTAAATTTTGGTGTGACCTGTGCAACTTTCCAGTCTTTGCGTACGGATCTTTCGTCGAGCGAACGGTTGTATATGATTGTTAAGTATGCATCAGCATACTCCGAAAGGAGCGTAATTGGTATACCGTCTGGACGAGAAGACTTGCTTTTATTAAGTGATTTAAGTTGCTTCACTACTCTGCGGATATTTACTTCTACGTTACTCATGTTGGCAGCTGTTCTAGATTCGAATTCTAGAATATTTACTTCGTCTTCTTTTGTGAAGGCATTTCGGAAGGCTGTGTTTCGTAACTCTGCTTTGGCAGCACTATCTTCGATAGTATCTCCAGTGCTATCGCACAGAGAAGGCACTGATTGTTTCTTACCGCTAACATATGTCACATACGACCAGAATCTCTTTGGATTTTCTGCCAGGTTTCGAGACAAAGTTTCATTGTGGAAACTGTTATAGGCATCTCGCATTGACGTCCGAGCTAAATTTCGAGCTTCTGTAAAAGATCACCAATCTTGGGGATTTTGCGTCTGTTTAAATTTGGCATGTTTGTTTCGTTGTTTCTGCAACAGTGTTCTAACCCGTTTTGTGTACCAAGGAGGATCAGCTCCGTCGTTTGTTAATTTATTTCGTATAAATCTCTCAATTGCTGCCGATACTATTTCTTTGAATTTAAGCCACATCTGGTCTACACTTATATTATTAATTTGGAATGAGTGGAGATTGTCTCTGAGGAAGGTGTCAAGTGAATTTTTATCTGCTTTATTGAATAGGTATATTTTTCGCTTATTTTTCGAGGATTTGGGGATTACAATATTCAATCTCGCTACAACAATCCTGTGTTCACGAATCCCTGAATCGGTTTTGATGCTCGTTATTAACTCAGGAATACTTGTTGCTAAGAGGTTCTTCGCAAAAATTTCGGCTGAGCTTATATCCGGCCTTAGCCAGCTTTCAGTGGGCTCCTGAACTAACTGCTCGAAATAATTTGCAGAGAATGCGTTTAGAACATTTCGGATGATATTTTATGCATACCTGCAGAATTAAACACGTATTTTTGCCAACATATGAAAGTAAATTAAGGTCACCACTAACTATTATCGTATGAGTCGGGTGCGTGTTTGAAATCAAATTCAAGTTTTCTTTGAACCTTTCAGCAACTGTATCACCTGAATTGGGAGGGCGGTAATAGGATCCATTTTATTTTATTCCGGTTGTCTACAAGGACCTCTGCCTATACTAACTCACAGGAAGTATCTACTTCAATTTCGCGACAAGATAAACTACTTCTAACAGCAACAAACACGTCACCGCCAACCGTGTTTAGCCTATCCTTTCGGAACACCGTTAGGTTCTTCGCAAAAATTCGGCTGAGCTTATATACGGCTTTAGCCAGCTTTCAGTGCCTATAACGATTTGAGTGTCACTGCTTTCTATTAGCGCTTGGAGCTCTGGTACTTTCCCAACACAGCTACGACAATTTACAACTGTTATACTAACGGTTCCTGTATCTACGTTCTTCCTGTGTTCAGCCTGTACCCTTTGTGACTGAAGCCCTTCTTGTGTTTTCCCGAGACCCTCTAACGTAAAAAACCGCCCAGTCCACGCCACACAGCCCCTGCTACCCTAGTAGCCGCCTCCTGCGTATAGTGGACACTTGACCTATTCAGCGGAACCCAAAACCCAACTACCCTTTGGCGCAAGTCGAGGAATCTACAGTCTATACGGTCGCAGAACCGTCTGAGCCTCTGATTCAGACCCTCCACTCGGCCCTGTACCAGAGGTCCGCAGTCGGTCCTGTCGACTATGCTGCAAATGGTCAGCTCTGCTTTCATCTTGCAAGCAAGACTGGCAGCCTTTACCGCTTCTGTTAGCCGCTCGAATCCAGAGAGAATCTCTTCTGATCCAAAGCGACACACATCATTGGAACCGTCGTGAGCCACCACCTGCAGTTGGCTGCACCCTGTGCGTTATCTCTTATCTTAAAATTTTATAGTGGCAGAGATGTGAACATTATCTCGATGTTCGTTACTGGAACAAAATTTGCATTTACTACGAGGGTCGTTCAGTATGTAATGTCACACACTTTATTTTTTTCTCAATAGTCAGAATTTGGTGACAAATGTACATCAACAGGTCTTGTCCACGTCGTATTTTCCTACGTAGTCTCCATGACGTTCTATGGACGTACGCCAACTTTGTGAAATAGCATGTATTCCCTGCTGGTAGAAGCTCTTGTCCTGTCGGCGTAGCCGTGTTTTCACTGCATGACTGACTCTCTCGTCATCTTCAAAGTGTGTTCCCAGTAGAGAATCCTTAAGCGGCCCAAAGAGATGGAAGTCCGATGTTGCCAGGTCTGAACTGCAGGGTGGATGAGGCAGTGATGTCCAGCCCAACCTCTTTGAATATCCGAGAGTCTCGATCACTGCACACGCACTTCCAGTGCCAGTTCCAGAGTTGTGATGCGCCGGTCGGCACGAAAACGGCATCCACACGATGAATCTGCGGATGCCATTATTCGTGCCGACATGTCCGGAGCAGTGGCTGTGACAGGACGTGCAGAGCGTGGCTGATCATGGAGCTCAGTTTCTGCATTTCCAGAGGCTGTGACATTTTTTACCAATTGCGCAGCATTACTGCTATCAATTGCAGCATCGCCATACACTGCACAAAACGTTTATGTATGTTCACCACGATTTCTTTTTCTGCACACAAGAATTCAATAACAGCACACTACTTGTAATGTGAGTCGTCTGTAGACACCATTTTGACGTTGTAGTACGGCTCTGCCATCTGTCAGAGCGGTTCGAAACTTCGCCGGCGCACAGAATGTGAAGCACCAACAAGGACGTTAGTTTATGTATATTAATCGCTTTTCTTAAAAAAAAAAAATGTGGGGCATTACTTATTGAACGACCTTCGTAATGAAAAACCTTGTTACAAGTGTTAATATCTCACACTTGAGGTCAAGGTGTTCACTATAGGCATGGTGCATTGTTCTTTGGTATGGTAAATGAGACCGTTTGTCTGAAGAAGGTGTCGGTTATTTTCTCACTTGTTATACCTCATGAGAATTTCAGGAAAAATAAACATGACTTTACGGTACAGTTAAGCGGCACTCAACCGGCGACAAATAGTTTTGACGTACTAGCGTATTGGTATGAATTACGAACGCAGTTGTGTCCCTCTATTCGCAATGAACAATATACCAGTAAGCTGATAAAAGTTCTGCAACAGCACTTAATGCTAAGAGGGCAGTTTATTTCGGGCACGATTAGTCGACTGACGCCTGTGTACACTTACTGAGTAGCGTCGTTGGAGAGTGATACGGAAGTGCCGGCTCCTCCTTGCGCTACATGTGGATCTTTTATACCGTGGAAAATGGTAGAAAAGGGTCCACAAACGTCGTGACGCATAATGAAGAGCTGGTGAGCGGGCTGCCGCGCCGGCGCCACTCAGAGAACCGGCCAGCGTTGAGCTGCAGCGTTCGTGCGCACTGACCACCACAACGCTCAAACTGTACTAATTTTTTTTTTGGCTATTCGTTATTTTATTTTCCTACTGCCCTGGAACCCAAGACACCCTACATTTTTTATTTGGAAGTTATCCTGTTGAGAATTGGTATTTCTTGTATTCCTATTTCTTCCAAACTCCTCTGCACCTCATGAAGCAAGTCTACTTCCACAGTCTTGTTCACAAAAAACTGCATTATCTGAAGTGTCAACGTCACTAGTCTGTTCTGAGAATCTGTTTCGAGAACGTAGTCCCTTCCCTTATGATGTCCGAGGCAAAGTGTTCACGGTTCAATCTATATAGAGATTGTTTCTCGTTCTTCTATATCGAAATATGCTTACGAGAATTTTTTCTTCCACATGTTACAGCCTACTAATTAATCGTGTTATTACCAGGTTCAGTCTTTGGGCTGTCCGTAATTCACTCGTGAGAATGATTTAATTGTGCTTTCGTAAAAAGATTCTTCTTGTTGTAGATGTTCATTCTGAGTTTGTTTTCTCAACTGATGTTGTTTGTTCGTGCTCCGATGCTTCTTTTCCCGTCGGGACACTGTCCACTTTCTGAACTGACCCTCCTTGCAGTGTCAGCTAGACCTGTACACCAGCTTTAGCCTCTTGTCTCTGGCACTGGGTGGTTCGATTCGTCACCTCTTCTAAGATTTGCGACAGTATTACAACATCGTCGGCGAATGAAGGACAATTAATTTGTGTTCCTTTTCTCTTGCCTCACAAATACATTCTACCCACTCCTTTCATTTCTCATAGCCACTTCCCGACAGCTTCATGGAGGGTACAGATACAGAGCACAGGGTGCGTCCGTCTTCCTGTCTAAAGTCCACCTTTGTTCTTGAAGGACGCTGCAAGTCTTCGTCTGAACTTCACGTTCCATGTCGCATTGGCTAAAGTCTGTTTAATCAGTTTAAAGCGTTTTGTATGCAAACTCATCTTCTCCATAATTTCGAACAGCCATTGTCTGTTTTCTGAATTATAGACTTCCTTGTAGTCCGGGAATGTGAACGCGAAATATGTGCTTCTTCATTTTTGACGCGGATAACCAGTTTCAGAATCAAAATTGTTTCTTAGAATGACCTGCCCTTTCCTAAGCTACCCGAGTACTGAGGTATGGAATGAACTAAAAATGATTCTTCAAGCTATGGAATAAAACAAATATTAATTTTTTAACACGCCCTGTTTTTACGGTGTAACCTACTTACTGTACATCTGTTCTCAACTATTTGGTTATAAATACACTGAACAGACAATTAAACTGGTACACCTGCTCTATATCCAGGCACGCAGAAGCGCCGCAACACGACGTGCCATGGACTCGAATAATGTCTGAAGTAGTGTTGGAGGGAGCTGACACCATGAATCCCGCAGGGTTGTCGATTAATCCATAGGAGTACGAGAGGATGGAGATCTCTTCGGAACAGCACGTTGCAAGGCATCCCAGATATGCTGAATAATGTTCATGTCTGGGGAGTCTGGTGGGCAGCGGAATTATTGAAACTCAGAAGAGTGTTCCTGGAGCCACTCTGTAGCAATTCTGGACGTGTGGGGTGTCACCTGTCAGAATCAGGGGTCCCATATCATCCCAACTGCACACGCCCCACACCATTACAGAGCTCCACGAGCTTGAACAGTTCCCTGCTGACATGTATTAGGTTGTCTCCATGCCCGTACATGTCGATCCGTTCGATACAATTTGAAACGAGACTCGTCCGACCAGGCAACATGTTTCCACTCATCAACAGTCTAATGCCGATATTGACGGGCCTAGGCGAGGCGTAAAGCTTTGTGTCGTGCATTCATCATCAAGGGTACACGAGTGGGGCTTCAGGTCCGAAGTCCATATGAATGATGTTTCGTTGAATGTTTCGTACGCTGTCACTTGTTGACGGCCCAGCATTGAAATCTACAGCAATTTGCGGAAGGTTTGCACTTCTGTCTCGTTGAACGATTCTCTTCAGTCGTCATTGGTCCCGTTCTTGCAGGATCTTTTTCCGGCCGCATCGATGTCACAGATTTGATGTTTTATAGGGTCACCTGATATTCAACAGTCGTGAAATGGTCGTTAGGGAAAATCACTACTTGATCGCTACCTGGTAGATCCTGTGCCCCTTCGGTCGTGCGCCAACTATAACTCACTTAAATATTGATAACATGCCATCGTAGCAGCAGTAAACGATCTAACAATTGCGCCAGACACTTGTTGTCTTATATGGGCGTTGCCGACCGCTGCGCCGTATTCTGTCTGTTTATATATCTCTGTATCTGAATACGCATGCCTCTACCAGTTTCTTTGGCGCTTCAGTGTACTAGGTACGGAGTGAAGAAAATAAAAATAAAGTATAAGATGCAGAAGATTATTCCATATAAAACGAAATAACACTTTTTTAGAGAGCAAAAATGAATTTTCAATCTGCAGTGGAGTGTGCGCTAATTTGTAGCTTCCTGGCAAATTAAAGCTGTGTGCCCAACCGGTGCTCGAACCTGGAACCTTTGCCGTTCGCGGGAAACTGATTTCCTTTCTTCCAGGAGTGCTGGCCGCGAACGGTATGCTGGAGAGGTTCCGTGAAGTCTCGGAGGCAGGAGACGAGGTGAGTAATGGCGGAAGCGAAGCTGAGAGGACGGGTCGTGAGGCGAGCTCGGGTAGAGCAATCAACCGCGAAAGACAAAGGTCCCAGGTTCCAGTCCCTCTCCGACACTCAGTTCTCATCTTCCAGGGAGGTCGAAATTCGTAGTGTGCCAATATACTGGCAGCCCTTCGGATAGGAAAGAAAGCATCTGGTCAGACAATAGAGCCTCAGGCGAGTGTCGGCGACCAGCATTCTACGTGGCTGCAACACGGGACCCTGAGTGTCGTCACTGACCGGGAGACAGCCAGGCCAAGGACACTGCGCATTTTGGGAAACGAATCGGCAGGTTGAGCATCACCCTGGAGTGGTTTTGAGGCAGGTTTTTTTCAGATGCGCGATTCTTTTAGCATGGCAAAAGAGGGGACTACTCACCAGTAAAGAAAGTCGTTAACAAATAATTTAATAGGCGGAATGAAGAACACAAACTGGCCAGTCAAAAGAAGAATCGTGTCCAATGTGAACTGTGTAGACCTCTAGGAGAGAAAATATACCAAGACAATCTCTTACAATCCTACAGTGGGTTACTTTTGCTGCCATGTTCGATGTACAGTGTTCGAGTCCTATGGCAACTGATTTCCTTCCAGAATCTTCGCCAAACCTAGCTTATGCTGCTTCTGTACTACCGACTGTGATGTCGGATTTTCCTTCCTTCCTTCCTTCCTTCCTTCGGCAG
This sequence comes from Schistocerca americana, assembly GCF_021461395.2. Taxonomy (NCBI): domain Eukaryota; kingdom Metazoa; phylum Arthropoda; class Insecta; order Orthoptera; family Acrididae; genus Schistocerca; species Schistocerca americana. The sequence continues at coordinate 41,845,378 of NC_060121.1, forward strand.
AGACAAGTTCCCGATTTGGCGGCTGAAACCACAGCTGCTACTGCTGTACCGCTCTGTCTCACCTGAGCTAATCAGATAACAAAGTATTTACTATTAAAAACAGGCTTGATCACGGTTTATTTATCAAGGTGACCGGTTTCGACCACTAAGTAGTGATTCTCCAACAGAAAGAGGTTCCTACTCAACGGTCTGAAGATGAAAACAGTAGTGGTCGAAACCGGTCACCTTGATAAATAAACAGTGATCAAGCCTGTTTTTAATAGTAAATATTTATAAGAAATTGATCACTGCCACTCCCATAATGTATTCAAAATTAGAAAACAAAGTGCCTCCGGTCGATTACGTTGTTGTTCCTGCCTCGTACCTGCTCCCCTCCACAAGCGACGTCTTCGCTTCCGGTAGCACCTCTTCAACCCTTACTGAGACGCTCACTGTATCCTCTATAGAGGTGGCCCCTGAGAAAATTCTGGTGCACGTACGACTTCTGAGGTGGAGTGCCGCCTATCTCAGGGGCAGAGCGGTGCTTAACGCGGGATGCGAGTGGCTGGATGTCTTATTGTTTGCCTTCCGCAAGGTCACAGTGACAACTCACGGGCGTGTGCGACAGCCTCTATAGTATAAATGTTGACACACAAGTAACACGAACTCGTGAATCCGCGTTATAGAGACAGTCACCTTCAAATGCTGCACACATTTGTAGCAAGGAATGTGAAATTAAATTAAGGCTATTTTAATGCAAAGCAATGAGTGAAAGAAAAATGCACTTTAATAAAGATTTGTGATCGTGTCTCATGTTGCATAATGTATTTAAATATAAGCACAGTTACTGTCACTTGTAAGTCAATCGTGCGATCACAGAGACAACACAACAGCACTTGATCAAACAGTTACAGTCACACAATGCCGCGCGGAGTGGCCGCACGGTTTGAGGCGCCATGTCACGGATTGCGCGGCCCCTCACGCCGGAGATTTGAGTCCTCCCTCGGGCATGGGTGTCTGTGTTGTTCTTAGCATAAATTAGTTTACGTAGTGTGTAAGTCTAGGAATCGATGACCTCAGCAGTTTGGTCCCTTAGGAATTCACACAACTTTGGGATCGCCGAGGCTGTCAGCAGTCTGAAACAGCCAACAGTTGACACCAAATGGCTCTGTGTTTGCTGTACTGAATCTTTGTAGACAGACTGAAGCGGGAATAAAGTGCCGCTGCTACAGGATTTTCATTTCTGTCTTGCTCTGCCGCGCATCGAAAGACATGTGACCATTGCTGCTGATGTTATTTGTATACGTTCAGTATCCTCTGTTACTCATCTTTATTATGTGTTGCACACACTTTCGAGTGATGTTCCAAGATTAGCAGCATCAGTGTAAATATTTATAGACTAATTGCGTTTTCCCTGAATCCTATCAATGAGCGGAAGTGTGCTATTGAGTCAGGTCATATCGCTACAAACTCTAGAAACGCTCACGATAGTTTTTGCGATGTGAAAGCTCTTTCCTTGAGTTACTGATACTCATAAATTTATTTATATCTCAGCCATGAAATAACTTTTCTGTCAATAATTTCTATCCCTATCTTTATCAGATTTGGGTCAAAACTGAGGACAAAATAACTGAAACCGTACGCGTGAACATAGTGTTACATAAATATGTGAGTTGCTTCTGTAGTTGGCCGTACCGTTTCCTCCACGCAACTGTACTCACTTAGCGAGCCGAGGATAGTAAGTGACTTGACAACGGTACGACGCGCATGAAGAGAGGCCTGTGTGGATGCCGGCCGTGCAGTGTGGAGGACGCTTTGTCAGAAGCTTGCATGCCAACACTATCTGACCTCACTTTGACGTGTTGTTCCTGGCTTCAGTGGGAGAGGTTCGAACCCCAACGACTGGCGACCTTCCGTCGCTCACTCTTCTGACACCTCACTGAAATTAACTACCGACGCGTGTTAACGGTGCCACTGTGGAGTATGTGTTCCTGCGCCGAAAACCAATAGTTAGTACGGAGCCTACCTAACGTTAGGCAGGGGTTGCGTACATAAACAGAGGTGGAAAAACCTTAACTGCAGTTTCTTACGCTACAGAAAGATGTGATTGCACAATGCGAGCTAAATTAATTTATGTGGATGCGAAACATCTTACTTGTCGTGCACGAGAAGAAACTTAGTCAGGGGTGACAAGGACATTTTAATTAGAGTTCCGATCACCAGCCCTACTGTTAGTTTGAAGTAGTTCTCTATTACTGCCACTCGCCAAGTATCTTCACTTCAGCATTGATTTTCTGCTTCGTATACTCACTTCGAACATGAAAACGTTGGGTACTATGGGCATGTAAGCTTTTTCGACATTACAATATTTTGAGAAAGTTGTATCGGATGATTCTTCACACTAAGCAATATAATGATAATTTACCGAATAGAATACACAATTCTATGTCATAACATCAAAGTTCGTTGATTTTTTTATATTTTGCAACCTTCGCATTTGTTAGTTTAAATTTTTGGTCGAGTGATCCGGATGTGAAACTGTAATGTTTAAAAATGTCAGTTTTGTTGAAAAAGGTTTAATTGTATACTAAATGGTTATAAACTTGAAACTCTCCATCACCTGACCTAGTTTGTCAAATAATCTGTCAACTTGTTCCTTCTCGAAGCCTGCAGCTCACTGCAGACTCAGGGATTGAGCTATCTTCATGTGTTTTCATAAAATCGTGGTGAAAGCTTTAACCTGCTTCCATTTTCGCCTTATCGAACCAGTGCTTCATTTTCACCAGCTCTGTAAATTTGGACAACAAATTTGAGAACTCGTCTCTATTTAAAAGGGTTGTTAGCTAAACTTCGAAAATGATCGTACACTGCTGTTGCCCGTCTATTAACGAAAGTTCAAATGGTTCAAATGGCTCTGAGCACTATGGGACTTAACATCTGAGGTCATCAGTCCCCTAGAACTTAGAACTACTTAAACCTAACTAACCTAAGGACATCACAAACATCCATGCCCGAGGCAGGATTCGAACCTGCGACCGTAGCAGTCGCCCGGTTCCGGACTGACGCGCCTAGAACCGCTCGGCCACAGCGGCCGGCCCTAACAAAAGTACTCGGAAAAAACTAACAATTCCTTAACACAGGTTACACCGCCACCTCTTTCTTTCCTGTAAACGACTAGAAATTGCTTTGTCTGATAGAATCCGAATATACCACAACGGTAGGTTAACATTCCCATTGTGTTTACTTTGGCCACGTATTGTAACAGCCTCAACGCGGAGAATAAAATCAGTTGCGACTAAAACAGGGTTTTCGAAACTGTGTTCTGTGGAACACTGGTGGTCCGGGGGAAATGAATCAGTGCTCCGCGGAAAACTATTAATAACGTGGTGTTTTTTCGATATTTTGACAATACTATTTATTATAAACTTTACATTGATTTGTGTGTTATTCGTTATGATTTAAAATGGACGTAATCAAAGAATAAAACAATTTTTACTCACTTTTCAACATTATAATAATCTCCAAAATAAACAACGCGTTCCATCAAAGTACCAGGTTCTCAAAGTGTTTCGTTTGAGGAAACGTTTGGAAACCCCTAGAGATACAATAAATACGTAATATTACACAAAATACAGTACTCAGAAGTTATGTTTGTGCACCTAAAAGATCGCTAGAAACAGGTGAAATTTTGACATTCGAAACGTACTATTTCTTTAATTAAGAATCACGTGATCGGTCTTTATACCTCACAGGTGAGACTTTAGTGGAGTGACAGATGCTGTCACCGGCGCTAGAATTCAGAAGCAGCTGTCTTCCGATACAATACGCTGTTCGAAACACTACTGCCTCTGAGGAACTCGCCCTCCATCGTTCCTCCGGAAATATTTTCAGCAAACGCTCCTGTCGTAATGTGTGCTCAAACGTTCTCTTCAATTCTCTGTGTTCTTTATTAGGCATTTCTTCTTGACGACGTCTGCATTCGGTATGCCGTCAATCCTTCTGATCCTCAACGGTCTCTTATAACAGCACGCTGCAAAGGATTCTCTCCAGTTCATTCCTGATTTCTCCCAACCACAAATTTTCATGCACATGTTTCTGGTCACAGGGCTATATTCTTGGAGGATTGCAGTTGTTTCTTTACATACAGGGCGTTCCACCTTGTGAAATTCTAGGAACGATTTCATTCTTGCACTTTCCATCTTTATCTGCTCTCCTTCCAAGATAGCCAAAGTCGCCCACATATTAAAGATTCCCACCTTCAAGTTGAACATGTAGTCATCTAGAATAAGTAGGGGCTGTATATTCATTCTGGCACAGTTTTAATTTATTGAAGACGCCAGCTTTCCCATCTCTCCCTCTCCCTGCGGGGTGGATGTGGAGATGTGGCACGTGGCAACATCATCGCACTGGCGGCATCACAACCCCTCCCCCTACCTCCTCCTCACTTCCCCTCTTCTCCATCACTCCCCATACCCCCCACCTCCCCTCTCCTTCAACACTGTGAGAATTGGATGGAAAAGGATTTAGTCTGTGCTGAAGAGGAAGGACTTCAGGTATTTATTTATTTATTTATTTATTTCTGGCGGAAAATGTGTTCCATTAACGAGTTGTTGGTGTTGGACGGGGAATGGTTCACTAAATGTATTACCTGGAAGCATACAAATCACTGCAGGAGAAAGCTTCGTCCTATTTCACTACATCAGACTGCCACAGCTGCTCATCTTGGTGTACGGGGCTCAACTGAAGAGGACTCAAACGGATTTTTCCCCTTTCCTATCGTATTTGTGTGTACATGTTCACCTTGCCCTAGCCCACAATACCATTCGACATTGGGCGAAACTGTCTTTCAGCCCCTGCCGGAAAAAGTGCCCCCCAACGATCTATCAGTGCATAGGCGCTGCGGAACTTGTACACAGATACATGGTAAGAAGGGTTAGAACAACAATCTATCACTGGAATGTAGGAACAGTTACATTCTACCAATCTACAAACATCAAAAAAGTTTTGTATCACCTCGGTTCAGAGAGTTCTGGAACCTGTACAGAAAATTGGAATAGAGATCAACATAAACATCATTTCCGCTCTTTTTATTGCTCATGAAAACCACACATTGCATGTTGTACCACCATATAGCGAGACGTTTAAAGGTGGTGGTCCAGATTCCTGTACACACCGGTACCTCTAATACCCAGTAGCACGTCTTCTTGCGTTGATGCATGACTGTATTCGTCGTGGCATACTATCCACAAGTTCATCAAGGCACTGTTGGTCCAGATTGTCCCACTCCTCAACGGCAATTCGGCGTAGATCCCTCAGAGTCGTTGGTGGGTCACGTCGTCCGTAAACAGCCCTTTTCAATTCATCCCAGGCGTGTCCGATAGGGTTCATATCTAGACAACATGCTGGCTACTCTTTTCGAGTGATGTCTTTATCCTGAACCAATTCATTCACAAGATGTGCACAATGGTGGAGCGAATTGTCACATATATGCTACCGATATGGTTGCACTATCGGTCGGAGGATGGCATTCACGTATCATCTGCACACGCTGAACAGTGTCTAAGGCGTTCAGCCAGACCGGGTTGCCTCCAAACACGTCTCTGACGATTGTCTGGTTAAAAGCATAAGCGACACTCATCGGTGAAGAGAGCGAGATGCCAATCCTGAGCGGTCCACTCGGCATGCTGTTGGGCCCATCTGTGTGGCGCTGCATGGTGTCGTGGTTGCAAAGATGGACTTCGCCATGGACGTCGGGAGTGAAGTTGCGCATCATGCAGCCTGTTGCGGTTCTAGGCGCTACAGTCTGGAGCCGAGCGACCGCTACGGTCGCAGGTTCGAATCCTGCCTCGGGCATGGAAGTGTGTGATGTCCTTAGGTTAGTGTTAGGTTTAATTAGTTCTAAGTTCTAGGCGACTAATGACCTCAGAAGTTAAGCCGCATAGTGCTCAGAGCCATTTAACCATTTTTTTTTCATAATCCGTAGGTAGCGGTCATCCATTGCAGTGGTAGCAGAGGTAGCTCAGATGGCTCTGAGCACTATGGGACTTAACATCTGAGGTCATCAGTCCCCTAGACTTAGAACTACTTAAACCTAACTAACCTAAGGACGTCACACACATCCATCACCGAGGCACAATTCGAACCTGCGACCGTAGCAGCTGCGCGGTTCCGGACTGAAGCACCTAGAACCGCTCGGCCACCACGGCCTGCGCAGTGGTAGCCCTTGGGCGGCCTGAGCGAGGCATGTCATGGACAGTTCCTGTCTCTCTGTATCTTCTCCGTGTCCGAACAACATTGCTTTGGTTCACTTCGAGAAGCCTGGACACTTCCCTTGTGGAGAGTCCTCCCTGGCACAAAGTAGGAATGCGGACGCGATCGAATCGCGGTACTGACAGTCCAGGCATGGTTGAACTACAGACAACACTAGCCGTGTACCTCCTTCCTGGAGGAATGACTGGAACTGACCGGCTGTCGGACTCCTTCCGCCTAATAGGCGCTGTTCAGGCACGATTGTTTACCTCTTTGGGTGGGTTTAGCGAGATCTCTGAACAGTCAAAGGGACTGTGTCTGTGATACAATATCCACAGGCAACGTCTATTTCTGGATTTCTGGAAGCAACCCCTGAAGTACAATGTAATACATGCACTGAAATTGAGCAAAACCACTGTGATAACACATCTACTGGGAAAACGACCTCAAGGGATCTCGCCGGGAGAGTGCGGCGGCAGCTGCACGTGTGTTCACCTCAATGCGTGGGTACACACTAAGCAACATATGACGCTTCCTGCATGCCGTTAAACAACTTCTCAGAGAGACTGGCGCCTGCGTGACAATAGCGAAATAGATATCATTCATAGATGAAGAACTGAACGGTCAACAGCGGCTTGCTTTCCAGCGTACTCGGTGTGTCGGCACTGTCTGAAGATGGTCCTCGGATAAGTAAAATTAATCTCATGTAGCAAAAACATTGAAATAGTATGTCCTGTGTAAATGGGATACACACAAACATTTATACTACTCACTGTGTGCCGATCCACCCGCTGTACCCCAACAGGTGGAGAACAGTGTCCGCACTCACTAACCTCCGCAACAACCCGTCATCGCGTTTACTCTACTTCTTCATATGAACTGTCCAAAGTCTGACTGATATGGACTTCGGGCGCTCCACTGTGTGTGTGTGTGTGTGTGTGTGTGTGTGTGTGTGTGTGTGTGTGTGTGTGTGTGTGTTCTCGTAGACTGGGAAGGATGAGATTTTCCGCTCTCCTCACAGAATATCCTCTTTATCTCTGTTATTTGCGAACATCCAGCTAAGTAAAATGCTTTGTTGAATACGCACACACAGCCATTGGGGGATGTTGGTGTTGAAAGAGGCATTCTTACTGTACAGACAGTAGAGGAATTTTACACAGTTCACTGTATCCTCACAGAGTAACACACTACATGTTTGCCTAAGTGTTCCCATTCTCAACAGATCAACTGCTGCAATGTCGACTCACGTGCTGCATGGAGTATTACCATCATCTCCATGTGTGATTCTTATGCTTCCTGCAATGAATATTATACCGACAGACCACATCTCACATCATGTAAAGGGTGTAAACTTACGTTTTTAAAACAACTGCTGTGATAGCAACAGTGGAAACAGCGGACATAGTACTAAAGTAAATGAAATATCCCGCTAAATACATGTAAACTAACTCTTGTGGTATGAACTTATTCTTGCTACGACGAATATTGAGTCGAGTAAATTGACTCTTGAGTTGATTATACTGCAAAATAAGCACTTAACACCATCCAACATTCCTTAAACGTACATTCAGCTAGCAAGTTTGTAATGGTACTTGAATTACGTAACCATTACGGCACCTCACCTCAACCTCTCGATGCCAGCAATATTCTACTGTGTTTCTGTAAAATAGTTAACATATTTCTGTGACAACATTCAGATTAGATTTCATTAATGTAGAGATACTTGGATACGTCGATATGTATATATTCCAATGATATTATTCTTATGTGTATTCTTTCTTTTGTCACTATGATCTTTGACGTACTTGTAACTCTGAATATTGGGCGCGTAAGCGGTTATTGGAGAGTCAAGCTTTGGTCGTCATGTTAAAAAGATGCAAATTGTAGTCAGTGTATGAAATGTGAACTTAAACAGTGAGGAAGATATTTTCAAGTATGTTTTATATTGTGAAGCGATGTTTTGGAACGAGTTACGTGATATTGCAACAAAAGTAATAAAACAGAAGTGTAACTTAAATTCGGAGTGCTGATTACTTTTTTACATCACCATTGTCCTAATTTGCAAAAGTTTAATCTTCAAGAATGGCTTATGAAACACATCCATAGAACTTTTGAATATCGCAGAATAACACCTAGGCCTCTTTGCATCCGAGCTTGGAATCATCACTAGCTAGATTTTCGACGATTGAGCCATGAATTCACAACGAGACCAGCGTGGGAAACACGAAAATATGAGTGCCTAGTTTATCCATTATTTCAAGAAATGACTTTATTAACTGTGCTCTAGTGACACCTGCCACATAATGTAACTTTGTTGTTGCCCGAAAATGCAATATTTAGCAGCGTGAGCAACACTACAATCATAATTAATTTTTGACCTTTGTTGTGGTAGGGTTGTTAGAAGTTCTACACACTGTGGTGATTAGGAGACTTGGCCAATAACGTAATGCTGCTTGGACCAAAGAACAACACGATACCCAATACTGAGCGAACATTGTGGGATGGATAAACGAATTTTTCTTGTGAGTGGTAGCAGTGTGTCTTAGGAGGATAGAAACATAATCGTCTTATGAGCGAGCAACCATTTAATAAAAAAATAAAAAAAAACTGTTGGGCAACGACCATGTTACGAAAAGAGTGCATTCCAGCCTTGCTTCTACAAGAAGTCGAAACTCTGTAATAACGTCATCCTTAATCCAGAACAGAGCATGTTTCTTCATCTCTATGCGTGGGTAGAGACTGAGCAGCTTAGAACCAGTCTTACCCCACTCGGTTCGCTCTCCCTATCCTCCCTTCCTATCCTATCTAACTTTCCTCTCCCCATATATAGGGATACTGGTGGTCCACGGCTGTTCTAATGTGTCGCTGATGGTACACAAAGAGGTCCACCCATTCAGTTTTGGTCGGTGTTTGGTTGACAATAACATACTGGACCCTCCCATAGGTAGGGATACTGCTCTCCCGAGCTTGTTCCAACCGTTTGCTGACATCTACATCTACATCTACATCTATACTCCGCGAGCCACCTTACGGTGTGTGGCGGAGGGTACTTATTGTACCACTATCTGATCCCCCCTTCCCTGTTCCATTCACGAATTGTGCGTGGGAAGAACGACTGCTTGTAAGTCTCCGTATTTGCTCTAATTTCTCGGATCTTTTCGTTGTGATCATTACGCGAGATATATGTGGGCGGTAGTAATATGTTGCCCATCTCTTCCCGGAATGTGCTCTCTCGTAATTTCGATAATAAACCTCTCCGTATTGCGTAACGCCTTTCTTGAAGTGTCCCCCACTGGAGCTGGTTCAGCCTCTCCGTAACGCTCTCGCGCTGACTAAATGTCCCCATGACGAATCGCGCTGCTTTTCGCTGGATCATGTCTATCTCTTCTATTAATCCAACCTGGTAAGGGTCCCATACTGATGAGCAATACTCAAGAATCGGACGAACAAGCGTTTTGTAAGCTACTTCTTTCGTCGATGAGTCACATTTTCTTAGAATTCTTCCTATGAATCTCAACCTGGCGCCTGCTTTTCCCACTATTTGTTTTATGTGATCATTCCACTTCAGATCGCTCCGGATAGTAACTCCTAAGTATTTTACGGTCGTTACCGCTTCCAATGATTTACCACCTATGGCATAATCGTACTGGAATGGATTTCTGCCCCTATGTATGCGCATTATATTACATTTATCTACGTTTAGGGAAAGCTGCCAGCTGTCGCACCATGCATTAATCCTCTGCAGGTCCTCCTGGAGTACGTACGAGTCTTCTGATGTTGCTACTTTCTTGTAGACAACCGTGTCATCTGCAAATAGCCTCACGGAGCTACCGATGTTGTCAACTAAGTCATTTATGTATATTGTAAACAATAAAGGTCCTATCACGCTTCCCTGCGGTACTCCCGAAATTACCTCTACATCTGCAGATTTTGAACCGTTAAGAATGACATGTTGTGTTCTTTCTTCTAGGAAATCCTGAATCCAATCACAAACCTGGTCCGATATTCCGTAAGCTCGTATTTTTTTCACTAAACGTAAGTGCGGAACCGTATCAAATGCCTTCCTGAAGTCCAGGAATACGGCATCAATCTGCTCGCCAGTGTCTACGGCACTGTGAATTTCTTGGGTACATATGCCGGTGATGCTATGCTTGGATCAGTGTTGGCTTGACAATCATATACATCATATTTTCTGGTCTGCAGAAGTCAATCATATTTCTAGGAAAATTCTTGACTCTTCGTCTTGGGTGGGACAAAGCCACTTCTCCAGAAGAAGAGCGTCCTCCAGCATGCTGCGGCCCTCGGCTACACCTTTCGGTAGGAAAGGTCGTTATTTAGAAGGCTGGCGCCCCACCAACACACACACCTGCTGCCACCAGCTGCTTCTGGCAGCCTCCTAGCCTCTCAGTGTCCGTGGAAGTCTCGTAATTAAAGTGTCATGCATTTGGGTACTAACACACATTTCAGATGCATAAATATCAATACGGAACAGCGGCTTTCACACTATCTATTTGCATGTGGGAAAGAAACACGTTCATTATTACCTCTGACAGCAACCTACAATTCGTGCCCCCCCCCCCCTTTTCTCGTTATTTCACAGCGTCCCGGTGAGTGAAACTACGAACTCAATCCACGATACTATTGTCGATGACGGATGAGCAAATTGCCGAGGCCAGAGTTTTGTAACAATACATCTGATACATGTATTAACTTACCTCTTGTCCGTGTCCACCATGTAAAACATCGACAACATATCGAAATTGAATCGAAAACTTCCACTATTTTGGTGTGACAACTACAGAATACCATAGAATATCCACATAATTTTGGAACATCCATCTGAGTAAAAGTGAAACATTCAATCTACCAAAACACCTATGTTAGAAACAGTTACATGACGGAAATTTTCAGTAGAACCGTTGTGTCTAACTTCAACTTACCTCTTTTAAGTTACGTGCTATTGAAAAAACGCATTTTCTACGATAACAAAGCAGTTATGCCTACACAGGAACAGATACAACCCATTTCCTTCAGTTTAATGGACAGATTCATAATTAGTGTTTAACTTTTTATACCTGGGATTCACAGGATCTTTTTCAACATCTGAATTCGCTCAGTAGTAAATCAAGCTTACAATGGAGTTGGAAGGAGACTCTCAACTTTTTGGACCATTGACGTCAGGAAGCAACAGCATTTGTTTAAGATATACAACAGACGCAGTAATATCAGCCAGCCCCCAGCAGCTTTCCACTACGTGGTGCACCACTTACTGTCTGCACCACAAACCAAACCAGAGATCGAAAGTGAATTGAAAATAATTAAAGAAATAACATACAACAACGGTTATAATCCTACAGTAACTGACAACGTAGTCAGCAAAAAGAAGAGACGAAGGGTAACAGCACTCGTTTACCGACCTCAGGCGGCACAAAACACACTAAGGGCGTCCATGCTGTATGTGGGTAGAAATTTAAAGGTCCTTGCCGGGAAAATAAAATCTAGGAAATATACTCCAGCTTTTTGCGCAGGCGATACTGTTTCCCAACTTCTATTCAACAGTAAGGATTCCGCCATTAGAAGAATCGAATTTATACAATTTACTGTAATCTGTGTCGCAAACTATACGTAGGTCAATCAGGTAGGGTTTTAGCTACTAGACTGAGCATGAAAAGAGTTGGAGGCTGAAAAAGGAAAAATTCCTCATTTGCTGAACATGCTCTGAATGAATGTCATTCATATGACATGAAATGTAATGTTCTCCATAAAGGAATTAAACGCCTAAAACTAACATTGCTTGAAATTCTGGCCATCAATAAACACCAATCAGAGAATCCTGACCTAGTCCTTAATGACCAAACACAGTTCCATTACTCACCCTTGTTAAGAGTAGGTGGCCAGTTATTATTTCTCTCACCATCAGATAATAAGCTAGTTATGACTACTCCACACCCACATTTCATAGACTTCTTTCTCTCTCTACCTTTATTCATTCTGTTCATCACATTTACCAGTATGTCCATGCGACGTAGTAGCTTGTGTCATTACTGACTTGCAGAACATTTTTGGCTTGCACGTTCACATAGTTTTAATATTAGAATACACTGTAATATAATATTTATTTGTTCAGAGTTTCCTTAGGCATTAACATGCTTCAGTTATGTATCAATATAACCATAAAATGTGACGTATCTTTGTACAGCAATCTTTGCACAGCTATTAATTCTGACTAAAATGTGTCGACTATCCGTTATCTGAAGATGGCCTAAGAAGCCGAAAGCTGGTTCATAACGATCTATCAAATAAATGTGTTGTGGAACATCAATATTTTGTATTCAAGTTGTTAATATGTCTATGTCTCTCCAAGAACTGACGGAATATTCGATAAATATTATCTACATTTAATCTCATGTTCCACAGTGACTGTGTTGCAGATTTTATGGTGTTCCGCTTTTGAAGAGACGAAGAGCACTGATTCCTCATGTTGCCCCCAGGTGCATGACTACTATTTAGGTGTCCCAGGTGTTGGTCATCCTGACCTCCAAATTTTGGGATACTGCGTCTTCCATTTTTATGGCTTACAATGCATAACCACATGTGGAATAGGGTGGTTTCTGCAGAATTTAAACCCACGTAGCACAGATAAAGTATAAACCATCAGTTGTCAATCGCAGCGATGGAGGAATGGAATGATTTTCTTACACCCGGGACGGCATAGAAGTATCTTCATTTTCGTCGTATTTTCCTCATTTGTACATATTTTCCAACAATTTTCGCAATTTTACCAGGTTTTCCATAATTTCAGCACATTTTACCCATTACTCGAGGCTCAAACCACTGCTTTCGACGAGTTGTCACGTCAACAAAACGTCACATCGCGTCGATCTCGCAATACGCCCAGCCAATGACATGGCAGCATGCTTATGAAGCTCTGTATAATTGCTAAACCACTCCTCCATTACTAATGTGTATGTGACGTTGATTAAAGTAATACAATGAGCAACGTCCCTCATGCAAATTGCTGAACGTCGAAACGTTCTGCATGTGTGTGATCTTAAATGTGCATGTATACCGGGAAGTCAGACCTCATCCCAAATGTGCCTGTGCTTGCAGACCCGTAGCGGCAATTTCTATGTCTTTCTTGGAAGGATCCGTCACGTAAATATCACTCAGGTCGACCGGAAATGCTAGTTTAATTGAATGTCTTGACCCCAGAATCTTTGGACATAGTTAACATTACTTCCACACACTGCATCTTTCAGGGTGTATTCATTTCTATGGCTTACAATGCGAACCGCACGTGGGGGGGGGAGTGAGATCTTGGTACAACAGCAGTCATGGAGTCATGGTACAATGTTAGGTAGTATTGCTCGTGCTTGGGGGATATGGGAGTTTCGTCTTGACAGCACGTCTCTATACTGCACCCTCTTTCCATGTATATGTATCGCCCGTCCACTCTCCCTCCCCAGAAAACGCAATTGTTTTGATTTCAGTCAGTACTCCAACATGTGCCCGGTTTCCATTACTGTTTACTGTAAATACTAGTAGTCCCCCTGTTGTAACCAAATTTACTGATCTGTGATGTTTAAAGCCATATGTAAAACATGCTCGCACGTCTGCAACTACCTTTTCTTTTTCCATTTACAGTTATCTTTGTCGTATGCCCCAAATCTTGTTTCATGACTTCATTGTTGTGTAGCTCCAGTTTTCTTTTTCATACATACAGCACATTAACTGTACTCAGAGGAGTAATTTCCTTAATAGGAAACGGTTTAAGTCTGATCAATACATTCGTCCCTCTCCTTAATAATTGTGGGAAAAACACTGTTTGCAAGAACTCCCTCTGACTGGGTAATATCTACATTCGATGGTATGGCGGAGAACACTCTCCTGGATTGGAAAAAAAATGTTTCGCCTGCTTTAATATAGCGCTTCTGTGTAATACTTACATCGTATTTGATGGAATCAGTGTTGCGAATCCCCACGTAGCTTACAAGTACATAACTGAAATTCAACGCATACAGAGCATAATTTATAAGCTTTTCTCGATCTTGAGTTCCTGGTAGGTTGACACTGTGTCGGAAAGCTCCCAAACCGCATCAAAGTACATCCAAACTGCAATAAACTTTCTGAAAATATAAGCTCCATCATCAATACAAGAACCCCTCCCCCTATTACTATCCTGGCCTTTTTCGAGAACAGGTGACAAAACTTTGCACATATCTTTATTACGTCTATGGAAACGACTTTGATCACAGACCCACACACAAAGCACGACAGGTAAATTCCAAGCAGTTATTGTATGAACTCATGCATTTCCACTACACTCTAAGTATGGAAAATGGAAATGAGCGTTTGGCGTCATTGGCCGGGAGGTCCCTTTCGGAGCAGGTCCGGCCGCCTTGGTGCAGGTCTTATTACATTCGACGCCACATTGGGCGACCTGCGCGCCGGATGGGGATGAAATGATGATGAAGACAACACAACACCCAGTCCCTGAGCGGAGAAAATCTCCAACCCAGCCGGGAATCGATCCCGGGCCCGTAGAACGGCAACCCGTCACGCTGACAACTCTAAGTGTAAATACAAATATCCAGCACGAACAATTTCTAACAGTATTTTACTGATTTTGTGACTTTTTTCCATGCTATCAATATTTATCCATATGTATATACACTTTTTGCTTAGCGGATATGGCTTGATATTTCTGTTTATGCCATTCAACTCCAATACATAGCCCCCAAGCCAGTCATGGTATCTACAAACTATCACAAAAACACACATGTGCGTAAAGGGATTACTGTGCTGAGGTAGGGTGCTGTAAACACACGCATTGCAGAGCACAGTTATGCTACTTCATATGTTGGACTCGCAATAGGAGGACGATGGTTCAATCGCGCGTCTGGCCGTCCTGATTTAGGTTTTCCGTGATTACCGTAAATCGCTCCAGGCAAATTCCGGTATAGTTGCTTTGAAAGGGCACGGCGACTTCCTACCCCGTCCTTCCCTAATCCGATGAGACCGATGACCTCGCTGTTTGGTCTCCTCCCCCGAACAACCCAACTCATATGTTGGATCCCCAAGCTGGGACCTCCCAGACATAGTGTCCGAAGATTTGAAGGCCAAGAAGACGAACACCTAGGGCAATGGGATTAAATGTAGTGGACATCACCTTCAGACAGCTATTTGGAAACGCTCCGCGATGCTACAAACTCCTTCAGTTTTCATATGTTCCAATGTCTTCAACATTCTTGTCAATAAGAAACTCCGCCTCTGTCTTTTATTTCAACCATCCTGTGTGTTGTGGGGGCAGCTTACCTTACACCATGTGATTTCCAGCTTTCTGTGAGAGCCAATGGATCGAAACCTGTTAATGTTGGTTTAGCACCTAATACAGACCTCAAAGTTATGGTAGAAAAACAAAATTTATGTCAGTGTACAACACTGTTGTCATACACGCCTTGGATGTACAAAGAACAATGTATGGAACACCTTACGAAACTGCAACATAAGAATTCTCTATTGTGGTTGATACTTTGTGGGATATGGACTTCTTCCAGTATAGGCGACAAAACATTACACAGGTCTGTGGAAGCGACTAAGATCACTGGCCATCTGATCCAATGAACCAAAAAGTGTATATTTAATTGAGTCACCACATATGCTCAATGTCAACATGTGGACGATATTTATTTTAGATGTATGGGAAGAGAGGGTTGTGCTGAAGTTCTTATTGAGTTCTCAACCAGGCAATGTTAGCAAAGGTTTTATACTTTGTAGTTTTACTCCAATGGATGATATAAAAATAACAAGAAGAGACAGAGATGTGAACTGCAGCTTGCTGTTGAACTTAAAAAAGACTGTGGTGCTCTTTTTCTGACGTACGAACAGACAGTGTGATAGATACTGTTCTGTGCTGATATTTCAAGTGTCTGAAATTCCTGTAATACCCATGCACACAATTTATTTACAAGACATCCGCACACACTAATTTTAAACGCTAAGGGTGCTCTCAAGTATGGCAGTTAACCCACCAAATTGAAAGAAATCAGTTGTATCTGTTCTTATGGAACCATGACTGCTTTATTACGATTCCACATGTATCTAACAGCTTGTCGCTTATAAGAGGTAAGCTGATGTTACATACAACTGTTCCACTGAAAATTTCTGTCATTAAAGAGCTTATAACAAAGATGTTTCAGTAGATTGTTTTCGGAGTTTGAAGGTCTCACTTTAACCCAGATGGGGGTTCTGAGATAACATGGACATTCTGTGGTGATTGACAGTTTTGGCACCGAAACAGTAGAAGTTTTCGATTGACTTAGGATGTGTTATCGATGCAGTTTGGAATTCCTGTGTGATGGCCTGGATAGATGTCTGCCTACTGTACATGTGCAAGAGATGTACAGTAGTTTACTACATGTATCACGTGTATTGTTATAGATCTCCGACCTTAGCAATTTGTTCATCTGTCATCGACAACAGTATCGTAGACCGAGTTCGTAGTCTTACTTATTTGGATATTACAAAATGAAGACAGGGGGAATGCTGATTGTAGCTTGCTGCCGGGCATAAAACTGAATGTGTTTCATTCCTTCTGACATGTGAATAGATAGCATGATACTGCTGTTCTGCACTGATAATTGTACATCTGAAGAGTAAATTATGTGATCAAAAGTATCCGGACACCTGGCTGAAAATGACTTACAGGGTCGTGGCGCCCTCCATCGGTAATGTTGGAATTCAGTATGGTGTTGGCTCACTCGTAGCCTTGATGACAACTTCCACTCTCGCAGGCATACGTTCAATCAGCTGTTGGAAGGTTTCTAGGGGAATGGCGGCCCACTCTTCATGGAGTGCTGCACTCAGGAGAGTATCGATGTCAGTCGGTGAGGCCTGGCACGAAGTCGGCGTTCCAAAACATCGCAAATGATTCAGGTCAGGACTCTGTGCAGGCCAGTCCATTACAGGGTGTAACCACTCCGCCACAGGCAGTGCATTATGAACAGGTGCTCGATGGTGTTGAAATATGCAATCGCCATTCCCGAATTGCTCTTCAACAGTGGGAAGCAAGAAGGTGCTTAAAACATCACTGCAGCCCTGTGCTGTGATAGTGCCACGCAAAACAACAACATGAAAAACACAGCACCACCGCCTCCGAATTTTACTGCTGGCACTACACACTCTGGCAGATGACGTTCAACGGGCATTCGCCATACCCACACCCTGGCATCGGATCGCCACTTTGTATACTGTGATTCGTCACTCCACACAACGTTTTTCCACTCTTCAATCGTCCAACGTTTACGTTCCTTACAACAAGCGAGGCGTCGTTTGGCATTTACCGGAGTGATGTGTGGCTTACGAGCAGCCTCTTGACCATGAACTTCAAGTTTTCTCACCTCCCGCCTAACGGTCATAGTATTTGCGGTGGATCCTGATGCAGTTTGGAATTCCTGTGTGATAGCCTGGATAGATGTCTGCCTATTACACTTTACGACCCTCTTCAACTGTGGGTGGTCTCTTTCAGCCAACAGACAAGGTCGGCCTTTACGCTTTCGTAATGTACGCGTCACTCCACGTTTCCACTTCACTATCACATCGAAAACAATGTACCTAGGGATGTTTAGGCGTGTGGAAATCTCGCGTACCGATGTATGACACAAGTGACACCCAATCACCTGACTACGTTCGAAGTTCGTGAGTTCCGCGGAGCGCCCCAATCTGCTCTTTCACGGTATCTAATGACTACTGACGTCTCTAGTATCGAGTACCTGGCAGTAGGTACAATGCACCTAATATGAAAAACGTATGTTTTTGGGGGTGTCCGGAGACCTTTGATCACATAGTGTATGTAAAGGCCACGTGCATGACCATTTATTTTCAAGATTTCCATGGACACTAATTTTCAGTGCTCTGACGCTGGCAGTGACCGATGGAACGGGTGTGAGGGACAGGACCGGTTGGCGCCAGTGTACTAAATGGTGATCTCAACAGCCGCTGGTCAAAGCGCCCAACCCTATAGCGAGTGCAGCCCCTGGATCTGCCTCTTCCTACCGCAAGACATTTTGTGATACTATTACAGTGTTTCATCTTCCTGCAAAAGGAAGGCTGGGATGCACTCTTAGCGTAACATAGTCGTTGCGACTCTGTTCTTTTTAAGTTGCTGTGTTATGAGAGGAACATGTCTCTCTCCTGCTAAGACATACTGCTCCCACTTAAAAGAAAAGCACGTCTAGGGTCCCAAAATGTTCGCTCAGTTCTGGTTATCATGCTGTTGTTTGGTCTTACCAGCGTTAAGTCATTGACGAAGTCTCCTCGTCACCAGAGTGTGTAGGACTTGCTAGATGCATGTATGTTTAAGGACTACTGCATGGTGTTAAGCTCTTATTTTGCTGTATATCCAGTGTTCTCGGTTCAATATTCATTGTAGCAAGCATATGTTCGTACCAGGAGCATGACTTCACATTTATTTAGCTGGATATTTCATTTATTTTAGTCCTAAATCCGTTATTTGCACTGTTGCCATCACAGTATTCGTTTAAAAGTGAAAGACTATACCCTTTATATGACGTGAGGTGAGGTCTGTCAGTACAATATTTATTGTAGCAACCATAAGAATCACACCTGGACAATACTTGGTGGTAATACTTCATGCAGCAAATGTGTGTTTATCTTTATTCAAGTTCTTTTTTTTAAATAAATGAACTGACATTACAGCACTTGAGCTGTTGAGAACGACAACACTTTAGGTAGACATGCAGTACGTTACTCCAGGAGGAAGAAGTGACCTGCGTAAAATTGCTCCGGTGTCTGTACAGCAGGAGTGGATCTCTTTCAACACTGACATCCCTCAATGGTTACGTGTGTGTATTCCTTCTTGAGCAACCACTCACGGGTTACCTAGAGAATTTAAACAAAGCATTTTACTTAGGTAAATGTTCCAAAATATTACAGGTGAAGAGGACATTCTGTGAGGCAAACAGAATATCTCATCCTTGTACAGTATACGAGACACACACACACACACACACACACACACACACACACACACACACACACACACACACACACACCACATTTATATATACAGGGTGAGTCACCTAACGTTACCGCTGGATATATTTTGTAAACCACATCAAATACTGACGAACCGATTCCACAGACCGAACGTGAGGAGAGGGGCTAGTGTAATTGGTTAATATAAACCATAAAAAAATGCACGGAAGTATGTTTTTTAACACAAACCCACGTTTTTTTAAATGGAACCACGTTAGTTTTGTTAGCACATCTGAACATATAAACAAATACGTAATCAGTGCCGTTTGTTGCATTGTAAAATGTTAATTACATCCGGAGATATTGTAACATTAAAGTTGACGCTTGAAACCTCCGACGTCCAGTTGCGTGTTGTAACAAACACGGCCCACGGTCGGCGAGCAGCATCTGCAGGGACATGTCCCACTGGAAACGCGTCGACGTATGTAGTATCAGCATGATGGTGCACCTGCACATTCCGCAATTAACAGTAGGCTGACCCTTGACAGGATGTTCGACGGGCTTTTCATAGGACGTGGAGGACGCATAAATTGGCCAGCCCGTTCTCCTGATCTTACACCTCTTGACTTCTTTCTGCGGGGTACGTTAAGGAGAATGTGTACCGTGATGTGCCTACAACCCCAGAGGATATGAAACAACGTATTGTGGTAGGCTGCGGCGACATTACACCAGATGTACTGCGGCGTGCACGACATTCATTACGCCAGAGATTGCAATTGTGTGCAGCAAATGATGGCCACCACATTGAACATCTATAGGTCTGACATGTCAGGACACACTCTATTCCACTCCGTAATTGAAAACGGAAACCACGTGTGTACGTGTACCTCACCCCTCATGATAATGTACATGTGCGTCAGTGAAAAAGACCAATAAAACGGTGTTAGCATGTGGACATAATGTGCTGTTCCAGTCTCTTCTGTACCTAAGGTCCATCACTGTTCCCTTTGGATCCCTACGTAATTCGGTGCTCTCCGATACACACGATCGAACAGCGGAGGAGTGGTACTCAAGCGTCAATTTTAGGCTACAATATCTCCGGATGTAATTAACATTTTACAATGCAACAAACGGCAATGATTACGTATTTGTTTATATGTTCAGATGTGCTAACAAAACTAACGGGGTTCCATTTAAAAAAAAGTAGGTTTGTGTTAAAAAACGTACTTCCGTGCATTTTATTATGGTTTGTGTTAACCAATTGCACTAGCCCCTCTCCTCACGTTCGGTCTGTGGAATCGATTCGTCAGTATTTGATGTGGTTTACGAAATATATCCAGCGGTAATGTTAGGTGACTCAGCCTGTATATACAGGGTGTTTCAAAAATGACCTGTATATTTGAAACGGCAATAAAAACTAAACGAGCAGCGATAGAAATACACCGTTTGTTGCAATATGCTTGGGACAACAGTACATTTTCAGGCAGACAAACTTTCGAAATTACAGTAGTTACAATTTTCAACAACAGATGGCGCTGCGGTCTGGGAAACTCTATAGTACGATATTTTCCACATATCCACCATGCGTAGCAATAATATGGCGTAGTCTCTGAATGAAATTACCCGAAACCTTTGACAACGTGTCTGGCGGAATGGCTTCACATGCAGATGAGATGTACTGCTTCAGTTGTTCAATTGTTTCTGGAGGTACACCTGGTCTTTCAAGTGTCCCCACAGAAAGAAGTCACAGGGGTTCATGTCTGGCGAATAGGGAGGCCAATCCACGTCGCCTCCTGTATGTTTCGGATAGCCCAAAGCAATCACACGATCATCGAAATATTCATTCAGGAAATTAAAGACGTCGGCCGTGCGATGTGGCCGGGCACCATCTTGCATAAACCACGAGGTGTTCGCAGTGTCGTCTAAGGCAGTTTGTACCGCCACAAATTCACGAATAATGTCCAGATAGCGTGATGCAGTAATCGTTTCGGATCTGAAAAATGGGCCAATGATTCCTTTGGAAGAAATGGCGGCCCAGACCAGTACTTTTTGAGGATGCAGGGACGATGGGACTGCAACATGGGGGTTTTCGGTTCCCCATATGCGCCAGTTCTGTTTATTGACGAAGCCGTCCAGGTAAAAATAAGCTTCGTCAGTAAACCAAATGCTGCCCACATGCATATCGCCGTCATCAATCCTGTGCACTATATCGTTAGCGAATGTCTCTCGTGCAGCAATGGTAGCGGCGCTGAGGGGTTGCCGGTTTGAATTTTGTATGGATAGAGGTGTAAACTCTGGCGCATGAGACGATACGTGGACGTTGGCGTCATTTGGACCGCAGCTGCAACACGGCGAACGGAAACCCGAGGCCGCTGTTGGATCACCTGCTGCCCTAGCTGCGCGTTGCCCTCTGTGGTTGCCGTACGCGGTCGCCCTACCTTTCCAGCACGTTCATCCGTCACGTTCCCAGTCCGTTGAAATTTTTCAAACAGATCCTTTATTGTATCGCTTTTCGGTCCTTTGGTTACATTAAACCTCCGTTGAAAACTTCGTCTTGTTGCAACAACACTGTGTTCTAGGCGGTGGAATTCCAACACCAGAAAAATCCTCTGTTCTAAGGAATAAACCATGTTGTCTACAGCACACTTGCACGTTGTGAACAGCACACGCTTGCAGCAGAAAGACGACGTACAGAATGGCGCACCCACAGACTGCATTGTCTTCTATACCTTTCACATCACTTGCAGCGCCATCTGTTGTTGAAAATTGTAACTACTGTAATTTCGAAAGTTTGTCCGCCTGAAAATGTACTGTTGTCCCAAGCATATTGCAACAAACGGTGTATTTCTATCGCTGCTCGTTTAGTTTTTATTGCCGTTTCAAATATACCGGTCATTTTTGAAACACCATATATATATATATATATATATATATATATATATATATATATATATATACCGGGTGATCAAAAAGTCAGTATAAATTTGAAAACTTAATAAACCACGGAATAATGTAAGTAGAGGGGTAAAAATTGACATACGTGCTTGGAATGGCATGGGGTTTTATTAGAACCACCCGATTGCTAGACGCGTGAAAGATCTCTTGCGCGTGTCGTGCCACTTTCGTCACGCTTGGCCTCCCAGGTCCCCAGACCTCAGTCCGTGCGATTATTGGCTTTGGGGTTACCTGAAGTCGCAAGTGTATCGTAATCGACCGACATCGCTAGGTATGTTGAAAGACAACATCCGACGCCAATGCCTCACCATAACTCCGGACATGCTTTGCAGTGCTTTTCACAACATTATTCCTCGACTACAGCTATTGTTGAGGAATGATGGTGGACATATTGAGCATTTCCTGTAAAGAACATCATCTTTGCTTTGTCTTACTTTGTTATGCTAATTATTGCTATTCTGATCAGATGAAGCGCCATCTGTCGGACATTTTTGAACTTTTGTATTTTTTCGTATCTAATAAAACCCCACGTCGTTTCAAGCATGTGTGTCAATTTGTACCTCTCTATCTACATTATTCCGAGATTTATTCAGTTTTCAAATTTATAATGACTTTTTGATCACTATATATATGTATATATAGTGGAGCATCTGAAACCTCTACCAGCTAGACTTTCGGCAGTTACACAAGAAAGCAGAATAAATGTGAGCACTGATGGGTTACAACCACATGTAGTGGTGGAGTGCAGACACTGCTCTCTTCACCTACCGGAGGCAGAGTGGTCGGATTGGTGCACCGTGAGATGACTGGTATAAAGAGCCACGTGTATCCCACTTACATGGACGTACTATGATACTATGTCAATATTTATGCTACATGAGACTTTTTTTTACTTAGTCGAGAACTACTTTCAGACAGTGGTGGCTCAACCAGAACGTTTGAAAGCATGCCACTGTCGACCATTCGGTTCTTCATCTGAGAAGGATAGTCAGGTATTTCCCTATTGCTACATTGGAGCCAGTCTTTTTCAGAAATACGTTTAACAGCTTACAGGAAGCATCCTGTTCTCGTGTCTTTTGTCCATCTGTGACTCATTTTTGCAGATGGGGAACAGTATATCACTCCAAGGAGATGGATTTCTTTGTGTATCATCAGCGACAGCTTAGAACAAGCCTGGAAAAGTGGTAACCCTGCCTACAGGGGGAGCAGAGGCAGGGAGGAGGGGACGTGGGAGGGTTGGTAAGACCGGTGGACATATCGAGTGAACTCACATGCAGCTGTCTCCACTCTTTTATGGAAGTAAGTTTTGGGGGCAATTATGTGGTAGTTGTGTTATTGCAGTTACCTTGCTGAATTTCCGGTGCACGTGTTGGCCAGATCCATTGTTTACGCGTGGCGGTTTTTTCACGACAAATTCGCTATGAGATTAGAGCAGTGAAATGTTTTCCGTCAGCTGTGGTAGTGTGCATTGGCCCTCCCACACTTCAGTGACAGTTTTCTGCCCCTACCCGCCTTATGATGTACCCGTGGACAAGTTCCTCAGCAGCTATACACCTGTAGAGATCAGTAGGAGGCAACTCCTCGTACACTTCAGTGATAGTTTACTATGGTTTGCTGTCCTCTTCCTTCTTAGCTCGTATCTGTGTACAAGTTCCCGAGCACCTACACACTTGTAGATCTGAAGGAGGCAATTCTTCCACCAGGGGCTGAAGAATAGCTTCCTGCCAATTTCGAGTGGTTGTGTGAACTAGGACACTTGGCAATGTTAACAAATATGCACACACGTGATCAGAAAGGGGAACAAAACCCGTTTCAGGTCTCTTCAGTCGAGTTCCGTACCCCAAGGTGAGCAGTTCTGTCAGTCTACGGTAGTGGAATACGACGAAGTTGTCTCCTGTATTGTGGGTTGAGCAGCAATTTCAAAAACCACGAGAGCTCCAGCACAGCCAGTAGTCTCTATGAGTTGTGAAATGCATCCTCAGTCGATTCTCCTGCATCAGCACTATTTGCTGAAAAGCATTCGCCCTACGCTCTTCCATTATCTCCTTCTTCCATTTCTCGTGCAGGATGTTATGGACGCAGTTCTCAGCTGTACGCTTAAGTCCGTCCCTGTCCAACACCACCAGGTTGTTGACTGAGCACATTTCCCGCCAAAAATAAATAAATAATTAAACAAATAAATACCTTATATGCTTCCTCTAGAGCACAGACTGAACTTTTTTCCCGCCAATTCACAAGTGGAGGAGGGGAGACAATCCTAGGACGGTCTCATACATCCTCACTCTCCAGCAGCTGAAATTGAGTCTCTTTCCACCTGTTCACAAAGTGGAGGAGGAGCGGGCAATGAGTAAGGAGAGGGGGAAGGGGGCTGGGAAGGGAATTGGGGGAGAGAGGAGAAATGATGTAGGCGATGTCATCAGCATGACAATACCACCATCACTTTAGTTTTCTTTTTGTTTGTGTCTACATCATAGCTATCAGCTGGCTAGCACACGTTTCCCTCCAGCAACCACCTCACCTGTTGCTGTTTACTTTCGGCGACCACTGCTGTGTCATCAGGGGACCATACCATGGTGATCTTCTGTCTCTGACAGAAGTAGCTCTTCCATCGAAAGTATCCTTTACATCTCTCACTGCCTCTTCCACACACAAATGAAATATCAATGATTAGAATGAGCAATCTGCCACACGTTGCCATTGATTTGTAATAGGGTTTTAGAGCACATGACATGTTTCAGCATTACGTGACACCTCGAGAAAAACGATCTAATGAAAAATAACCTACACGGTTTCAAAAAATATCGTTCTTCTGACACACGGCTAGCTCTTTATTTACACAAAGTAATGAGTGTCATCGAAAGCTGATTCCAAATTTCTAGATTTCCGCAAGTCTTTTGACACAACTCTCGTCACACATCGAAAAAGTAAAAAGAAGAGCAGCTGATTTTGTTCTATCGTGAATATCAGGAGACAGTGCCACATATTTGATAAGCAAGTTCGGGTGGTAATCATTAATTCAAAGACATTTGTGGTTGCATCGAGATCTTTTCACGAAATTTAAATCTCAAACTTTCTCATTTGACTGCGAAAATATTGTGCTGACTCCCACCATTGTAATAAATTAAGAGAAGTTAGAGTGCGCACGAATAGATTTGTATGTCCATTTCTCCCAAGTGCTATTCGAGAGCGGAACCATTGATAAATGTCGGAAAGTGGTTTTGTGAACCCCTTGTCACACACTTAAATGTGAACTGCAGCATAATGATGTAGATGTAGGTATATAAATTCTTGGAACTGTTCCCCGAGTCGAGACTACACATCCCAAGAATGAAAAACATGTTATTCCATTCCACATTATGAAAAGCCTTCTCCTTATGTACGATGCAACATGCGTTTCTTTCATTTCGTACCTACTCTTGGTCATTAGCCGCACTTCTAAAGCTGCTTGTAGGTTTCTCTTGCTTCTGCCATAACCAAACTGGCCTTCCCCATAATCTGCTTTTGATTTTCCCTTCCAGTCTTTGACATGATCCTCTTGTGTTTTGAAAGCACATAATTCAAAGCTAATAGTGTGATAATTTTCACAATCTATGTAAAGTGGCGTGGTCTGCTGACCTTCATTTCTTACATATTCCAACCTCACCATCGTATTCTGCGTATCAAGACGTTTCATTTGAGCCCAAACTCGATAGGGTAGAGTCAATTTTACATATTTCCATTTAATCAATTTGCAAATCTAATAAATAAATCGCAAGTGCACACCAAGATTAAAGAGTCGAGGCTGGCATACACAAACATTCAAGACACGAAGGTCACAGGAGTTTTTGTTCAGTGGAGGCAACCAGCCCGCTGGCAAGTCCGTAGGAGGGTGAGTTAGCACGCCACTGCACCAGCCAGCCAACCACCCACGGACCAAAACAGTTTTTGCCAGAGAAAAGGGATAATGGCCTGCGTGTTCACCTTAAAAGCAAAACCCGTTGTATTGTTTGGGAGAGCCCCCAGCATACGCACTTTTTTGGTGTGTGCAGTTTCAAATTTCTCACAAGGGGACAGTAACTGCCTAACACAGATGCTATGTATTTCCGGATTGGTCGGCTTAAAGTGAGCGCCATTCTCCCGTTTGGTGGTCTGTTTCTGGCGCAATGAGCCGGAGGAGTGAGGGAAAGACAGCTTTTTACGTGGAGGGAACTCGTTCCGGTGACACTCTTGTAGCAGGAACACTTAGTAGGAGCGAGTGTGCTTGTGCGTGTAGGCAGAGAGTGAGGAACAAAGTCTCTAATCAGTAAAGGGCTAAAAGAGCTTTCCTACACTTTGTATATAAATGTCATTAACAGGATTCCTCTCCATAATAGGTAACCTCCAATTCCAGAAAGAACCCAGAAATTTGTGTATCAATTTATAAATAATACTTTCATTTGATTTTTCTTAAATTTTGCAATAAATAATATTTTCCGTTCGTTTAATGTTTTTCTTACATTAACTAGCAATACTCCAGTACCCAAGTATCCCACTAGTTATGTAAGATAATAGAATATTTTTGTGTCTTTTCCTTACAGTGGACGACTCCAGGAGATAATGATTGATGAAAGTTTTTCAGGCATTTCTTTTTGGTACGTTACGAGCGTCAGTCTGACTTCTGTAGTAGTGTGGGGTGGAAATTGCTTCTTGCAGGAGCCAAAGGGTACTTGTCAGATCAATCTGTTGCACAACTCGTCAACATAACACCCACACACTGACATCTATCCATTCTCGATTTCCTTACAAGCTCAATAATAAGAATGTAAACTGGTTATGACTGTCGTTTACAAAACCTGTCATAGTCAAGGTGTGGAACACGCTATCTGAACATTATGTAATAATTTTAATTTATTATTTATGATAGCTAAAAATAACAATACTGTTGACCGACTTTGATAAGCAATAAGCATCTTCAGATAACGATAAATCCTTATTAAAGCTGTAGAGCGTCGTAAGCCATGTACTCAGACACATTATGCCAACTGCTGTCGTTTTGCGACACGTTCCTATGGTAATAAGGATTTAATGTTATCTGAAGATGCTTGTTAGCAGGTGAAAGCGGTCATTGGGGCTGTTGCTATATTTGTGATCAGGATTAAGAAATTACAGTTGCTACTACCGTATGTGATGTATCAAATGCAACAAAAGTCCTTTCTGTGTGGAGGCTGTGGCTTATACAGAAGTTCCCCTATCTCTAAAAATGATGGCACCAACGTTTGAATTTTTTAATATGTATTGCAGCCTCCGAGCTACAATGTTGAAGAACCAACACTACGAATAAGTTATAAATATCGCTGTCACCGTTAAATGTAAATCTTCAGCAGCAAGGAAACCTGGCTGCTAAGACTGTATTAGTGTTCTGGACAATAATTCTTTCCGTAGACTTTCACATTGTGGGAGAAGAGGCTGATAAAATTACGGAAATTTCGTCGCTACCTGTGATCGTCGAGCACCCTTGCCTGGGACCGAATACGCCTTGTAACAACCACGTACTGTGTGCGTATACAGCGTTTCTGAATAGTCTTCTTCAGCCTTATTCAGTCATTTCTATTTTATTTCGGTGTTCTGAAGGATGCACGTCGAATTAAGATGCGAGGCGCATGACAGAAATTTAGTAGTGGACCGAGAATGAAATTAGCTGATATCTGAGGCATAATACTTACAAAGTCATCGTCCTCAGCTTCTCCAGATCCGAAACCCTGAAAACGAAACAACAAAAATGTCTAAAAACTTAAAAGCAACTGAAAAGAACAAAACAAAACCACAAAATAAAAGTACGTAAGCTAATGAACTCAGACACAAAAACAGGAGAAATAACAAAAAAAGCGGAAAATCGAAATACGATTGGGTACGAAATTCGACATATTACTGTCTGCATTTCGTGAGGAATAAGGCGTATCGAATGATGTACGAAGCAAAATGTCAACTTCAACAACTGCAATGAAGGAAAATTCCTCCGTCAGAGTAGTTTACGGATATATTCACAAGATACTTGAAACGATAGTGCAAAAAATATATGTGTGGTATGTCATTCGGGCTGTGGTTGAACAAATATTGAATAATTCTTTTCGTCTGTGGGATACTATCATTCTGCATAATCTAACTGCCACTGTAACATACACAGACTTGCTTCTCTCACACGCAATTATTTTATCACGGAGCTGAAAATATTCTCCCGACGGTTTCTAAGACAATCATTTATTGTGCTCATTACTAAACTGATGCAAATTTACTTTGCAGCATAAACGGAAATGAGGATTTCAAACACTACATTTGGAAAAGATGCTCCAATTTCATCCTATCTTCTTGCACTTTCCATATGTTGTTCATATTTAAACATTGCAGAACATATTTGTTAGTGACAAAAAGATGTGGAAGACCATCCCAACACTGCGGGAATAAACATATGTAAAAGGAATGAAAGGCAAACATCTAACCGGAGATCATATAAGCGTATTAAATAACTGATTTCAGCCGGCCGGTGTGACCGAGCGGTTCTAGGCGCTTCAGCCTGGAGCCGTGCGACCGCTACGGTCGCAGGTTCGAATGCTGCCTCGGGCATGGATGTGTGTGATGTCCTTAGGTTAGTTGGATTTAAGTAGTTCTAAGTTCTAGGGGACTGGTGACCTCTGGTGTTAAGTCACATAGAGCCAGCCAACATATTTCAGATGTCCAGGGTTATTTTCCACTTCATATATACTAAGACATGTCCGAAAGAACAGATACCATCTTAGTATATATATAGTTAAGGATCACCGGCCACTTGACCATCTTCTTCTTCTGTGCGAATGCACAAATACTGCTCGAACTCTTACGGGAATCGGCAACGCGCCGCGAGTAATGAGTACAATGGGCGGGGGCACTACGAATGTAGTGCGGGACAATACGTTGAGAATGTGGGTTTCGCGGGAGGCGTGCCCGAGATAAATCCCTGCAGTCGCGCTATCCTCTGTGTCCTCGGTGGCTCAGATATTTTGCGATGTCGCTGTTCGGGACTGCTCTTCTGTCCACGTAATTTACCCTGGAAGGAACACACATCAAGGATTTACTGAATGATTAATTTGGGTCTGGGAAATGATGATGAGGAACCGGCTGCAGAAGAAGGAAATGTGCGTGCTGAACTGCCACCAGTTGAAGGTGACAGTGAAGGTGCTAAATTGTGCTACTGCTAAAGACTCATTCTTTGAATGCTGTAATTTATGACTCCAATTATCTGTCACCTTATTTATGTCATTTCATTAAAGCCATTTTTGTTACTGTTTTAGTGGGAAAAAAAGATGGATAGAGCGTCGGCCGTGTAAGCAGGAGATTTCGGGTTCGAGTCCCGGTCGGGGCAAACATTTTCATCATTCGTATGTCAACGCCTGTAAGCAGCTAAGGGTGTCCATTTCATTGAAATTTCATTTTCCACTTCGCCACTTGAAATGATTAGACGTGCAATTGTTGTTTAGTGTGTGGAAGGAGTTCTGGGCGACGGACAGTAAATACAAAAAATGTGATGTTACCGGAAAATTCTCAAAATTTCACGCCAACCTAGCCGCTTTGTACGGTTTCAGTTTGAATTCGTTCACAGCCCTGCGAGGAGACGCTACGGACACACCGGCATTGGCTGCTAAATGGCACAATAATGTTCTCTGGCTTCTCTCCGAGGCCTCTCGTTAGACGTGTACTTCCCTTGTTAAAACTGACGCGTCATGCGGTGATCACAGCAGCCGGTCCACACGGGGTACAGCTGCTGTAAGCGCTTCAAACACAGCGACCGTCCCATTCAGTAACGACCACGTTCGAGGGGCAAAGAGAGGGTGAGAAGGTGACCGTGATGGGCTGTGAGCTATTGTATTTCACCGCCGCGCGCCGTTCCCGCCACTTCGCGCGTCAGCCGACGTCTGACCTGTTGGCCACGTGATCTTGAGCTCTGCCTGTCCCACTGGCTTCAATTGAAGAGTACTCGTCTTCAGGATGTTGCAGTTTTTCTCGGGGTCGTTTCTATCACTAGACAGCCTAGGGCGGTACAAATTTAGGGGAGACAAAAGTCGGAAATTTTTTTTCAAATTAACAGCGAAAAAACTGAACAAATGGGGGAAAAATGGAAAAGAGGAAAAATTAAAACACCGAATTGTTTTCAAAAGCATACGGAACAGTTACACGATACGTCTTACTTGCTTTGAGAAAAGTAAACACAATGCCTCTAATTACCTCAAAACTAAAGCTGCCGCTACTGAGTACGAAACGGAAATCGCGTACGTCACTGTGCGACTGGGGCGGCTAACAAAAGTTGTAGAACTCGTAACAGAAAATGAAACAATGGGTCATTTAATTTTTTAATCGCAAGACAGTGAATGCTGTAAAAGATGCAATTTATTCTACATTCTAAAAATATTTCAAGTAAAATAGAAACGAAATAACACTACGACTATCCAGATGAACTAGTCTGATGTTTCAGCGTGTCTCACATCAGTGCACCATAATTTCTAAATTCGAGGAAAAATT
Source organism: Schistocerca americana (assembly GCF_021461395.2). Taxonomy (NCBI): domain Eukaryota; kingdom Metazoa; phylum Arthropoda; class Insecta; order Orthoptera; family Acrididae; genus Schistocerca; species Schistocerca americana. The sequence goes on from NC_060121.1 coordinate 41,876,065, forward strand.
CATTCGCACCAGAAAATAGTTCCACACTTTTATTAGACCATTTTCTTCTAATTAAATAAAACAGGTAATTGATGCCAAATTTCGTTGCACTGCACTAGTATATTCAGTAGAGTTCCAAGTTAAAATGGTCAGCAATTATTTTGGCAAATTTCAGAAATTGAGGAAACAAAATAAGAATCAGTTTTAAGGCATTGAGAACAAAGCACGAAAATTGGGGATTGTCACCAGAAATCAGAAAATGAGGACGTCCAGTCCCCTTAGTTTAATGCTGAGAAGTATAATAAGATATTTGCATTGTTGTGTCGTTGGATGTTGCTGGAGGAGGAGGGGGAGCATAGGGGGAAGACCGACTGTAGTGGAGAGGAGAAGGCGTCGTTCTCCAGTTCTGGCCTAGGGCGGCAAAACAACTGGGGACGGCCCTAGTTTTCCGTGCTTGCTAACACAGATGGTACTGAGCTACGGCCTGAATGAACACCCCCCCCCCCTCCCCCCCCCCCCCGGATTTAGTTGTTAGATGGCCCAGTGGACCTACAGGAAAATTAAAGAGATCTTTGCAGAAAAGAGAACCAATTGTATGAATATCAAGACCTCAGACGGAAACCCAGTTCTAAGCAAAGAAGGGAAGGCAGAAAGGTGGAAGGGGTGTATAGAGGGTCTAAACAAGGGCAATGTACTTGAGGACAATATTAAGGAAATAGAAGAAATGTAGATGAAGATGAAATGGGAGATATGATACTGCGTGAAGAGTTTGCCAGAGCACTGAAAGACCTAAGTCGAAACAAGGCCCCGGGAGTAGACAACATTCCATTAGAACTACTGACAGCCCTGGGAGAGCCAGTCCTGACAAAACTCTACCATCTGGTGAGCAATATGTATGAGACAGGCGAAATGCCCTCAGACTTCAAGAAGAATATAATAATTACAATCCCAAAGAAAGCAGTAGTTGACAGATGTGAAAGGGACTGATGACCTCAGATGTTGGGTCCCATAGTGCTCAGAGCCATTTGAACCATTTGAACAGATGTGAAAATTAGCGAACTATCAGTTTAATAAGTCACGGCTGCAAAATACTAACGCGAATTCTTTACAGACGAATGGAAAAACTGGTACAAGCCGACCTCGGGGAAGATCAGTTTGGATTCCGTAGAAATAGTGGAACACGTGAGGCAATACAGACCCTACGACTTACCTTAGAAGAAAGATTACGGGAAGGCAAACCAACGTTTCTAGCATTTGTAGATTTAGAGAAAGCTTTTGACAATGTTGACTGGAATAGTCTCTTTCAAATTCTGAAGGTGGCAGGGATAAAACACAGGGAGCGAAGCGCTATTTACAATTTGTACAGAAACCAGATGGCAGTTATAAGAGTCGAGGGGCATGAAAGGGAAGCAGTGGTTGGGAAGGGAGTGAGACAGGGTTGTAGCCTCTCCCCGATGTTATTCAATCTGTATGTGGAGTAAGCAGTAAAGGAAACAAAAGAAAAATTCGGAGTAGGTATTAAAATCCATGGAGAAGAAATAAAAACTCTGAGGTTGGCCGATGACATTCTAATTCTGTTAGAGACACCAAAGGGCCTGGAAGAGCAGCTGAACGGAATGGACAGTGTTTTGAAAGGAGGATATAAGATGAACATCAACAAAAGCAAAACGAGAATAATGGAATGTAGTCGAACTAAATCGGGTGATGCTGAGGGAATTAGATTAGGAAAGGAGACACTTAAAGTAGTAAAGGAGTTTTGCTATTTGGGGAGCAAAATAACTGATGATGGTCGAAGTAGAGAGGATATAAAATGTAGACTGGCAATGGCAAGGAAAGCGTTTCTGAAGAAGAGAAATTTGTTAACATCGAGTATAGTTCTAAGAGTCAGGAAGTCGTTTCTGAAAGTATTTGTATGGAGTGTAGATATGAATGGAAGTGAAACATGGACGATAACCAGTTTGGACAAGAAGAGAATAGAAGCTCTCGAAATGTGGTGCTACAGAAGAATGCTGAAGATTAGATGGGTAATGAGGACGTATTGAATAGAATTGGGGAGAAGAGGAGTTTGTGGCACAACTTGACTAGAAGAAGGGCTCGTTTGGTAGGACATGTTCTGAGGCATCAAGGGATCACCAATTTAGTAGTGGAGGGCAGCGCGGAGGGTAAAAATCGTAGAGGGAGACCAAGAGATGAATACACGAAGCAGATTCAGAAGGATGTAGGCTGCAGTAGGTAGTGGGAGATGAAGAAGCTTGCACAGGATAGAGTAGCATGGAGAGCTGCATCAAACCAGTCTCAGGACTGAAGACAACAACAACAACATAGATGTGAGGAAGAGTGAGAACAGATGAGATGCCGCATAGACATCTCACAGAAATGAAAACAATAAATAAACGTGTATGAACTGTGTTACAACGGAGGAATTCAAGAATCAAAACTTCCAAACCTAAAGGCAAGAGTCGTAACATGTGATAATGTGTAGAACAAGTAGGAGGTACGAACGTGTGGAGGTCCCTCCCTTACACTTCACTGTTGCAGTCGGACGTTGCACCCCGACACAGATGTAAGTCTGAGTACAACGAACAGAGAGCGCAGCGGGGAGTGGGTAGAACGCTGGATGCATTCTACACTGGACGGACAGTTCATAGAATTAAAAAAAAAAAAAAATTGGGTCGTGAAGAAGATTTGAACATGTATCTCCCCTTCGGAGTCCAGCAGCTTTCCCACATAACCACGACTCCGTGGCTAATCAAATACGCTTAATGATGCACTTCGACTGGAAGAAAATATATTTCTGAAAGTCAATTTCTTCAGTGTAAGGAAATAGCCAAGTAATCTAGTGAAACAGAATTGTTCGGAGAGTTTCATACATTGTATAGGAGTTTACGATCACATCCTCACAGTCTTCACGAATGCGTGGGAATGTCTGTGTCTAAATTTGATATTTTGAAAAGGGTCGATGCACGTCAAAACCGAATTCAACCTTTTTTCGTTTCTTTAAATTTTATTTTAAACGAAAACAGTATTAGACAGTTTAAATAGTTGCATTTCACATCACTAGTGGCAAGAAAGGTGCGAGACATGTATGTGAATTACGCACTACAAAATTGCTGGCCTCGTTTTTTGGCGCTGTTCAAAAATAGCTCTGAGCAATGTGGGACTTAACATCTGTGGTCATCAGTCCCCTAGAACTTAGAACTACTTAAAGCTAACTAACCTAAGGACATCACACACATTCACGCCCGAGGCAGGATTCGAACCTGCGACCGTAGCGGTCACGCGGTTCCAGATTGTAGCGCCTAGAACCGCTCGGCCACTCTGGCCGGCTTTGGCGCTGTGATGCTTCCTTTAAAGACACGGCTTGCACTCGCTGCATGCTCGGGGAAGACGAACTGGTTTGTGTTGCACGCGCACGCGCAAGCGCACGCTCCGCCTGATGCTACATTATAGTTCTCTGTTTTTTGTATCTGTATAGTTTTGTTTTGTTTTGTTTTGTTTTTCTTCTGTCACAAAAAATGAATACTTCAGTAACTGGTGAGCCATTGGCCGATGGAATTGTATCATATGCCTCCGCGATGTTTCCAGATCGCAAGAAGGGACAGAGGGTAGAGAATAAGGGAGCATGGAATATTATAAAATCATGTCATTAAGAAGCAAGGCAGGAGAGTAAAACAAGGTTATCTTCTCGTTGCTTAGTATGCTGGCGATCTGTACGATCTGTTACAAAAATTTGGAAAGGGACAATCTCCACAGGTGTGACCTCTTTTGTGCTCCTGGTGAAAAGCGTCCAAAATCTGAAGTATAGAAGTCTCACTGTGATTAATTTCGATATCAATGTAACAATGTAATACGACACACTGTACTACATGCATGTGAACACCACATTTCCACTACAAGCTAGAAACAGTCGAAAAGCAGTCAGAGATAACAATGTTTTAATTGGTTCGCTGTGATGCGAAAAAGCATTTCAATTACGAGGTGCATTCAAGTTCTAAGGCCTCCGATTTTTTTTCTAATTAACTACTCACCTGAAATCGATGAAACTGGCGTTACTTCTCGACGTAATCGCCCTGCAGACGTACACATTTTTCACAACGCTGACGCCATGGTTCCATGGCAGCGGCGAAAGCTTCTTTAGGAGTCTGTTTTGACCACTGGAAAATCGCTGAGGCAATAGCAGCACGGCTGGTGACTGTGCGGCCACGGAGAGTGTCTTTCATTGTTGGAAAAAGCCAAAAGTCACTAGGAGCCAGGTCAGGTGAGTAGGGAGCATGAGGAATCACTTCAAAGTTGTTATCACGATGAAACTGTTGCGTTACGTTAGCTCGATGTGCGGGTGCGTTGTCTTGGTGAAACAGCACATGCGCAGTCCTTCCCAGACGTTTTTGTTGCAGTGCAGGAAAGAATTTGTTCTTCGAAACATTTTCGTAGGATGCACCTGTTACCGTAGTGCCCTTTGGAACGCAATGGGTAAGGATTACGCCCTCGCTGTCCCAGATCATGGACACCATCATTTTTTCAGCACTGGCGGTTACCCGAAATTTTTTTGGTGGCAGTGAATCTGTGTGCTTCCGTTGAGCTGACTGGCGCTTTGTTTCTGGACTGAAAAATGGCATCCACGTCTCATCCATTGTCACAGCCGACGAAAAGAAAGTCCCATTCGTGCTGTCGCTGCGTGTCAACATTGCTTGGCAACATGCCACACGGGCAGCCATGTGGTCGTCCGTCAGCATTCGTGGCACCCACCTGGATGACACTTTTCGCATTTTCAGGTCGTCATGCAGGATTGTGTGCACAGAACCCACAGAAATGTCAACTCTGCAGGCGATCTGTTCAACAGTCATTCGGCGATCCTCCAAAACAATTCTCTCCACTTTCTCAATCATGTCATCAGACCGGCTTGTGCGAGCCCGAGGTTGTTTCGGTTTGTTGTCACACGATGTTCTGCCTTCATTAAACTGTCGCACCCACGAACGCACTTTCGACACATCCACAACTCCATCACCACATGTCTCCTTCAACTGTCGATGAATTTCAATTGGTTTCACACCACGCAAATTCAGAAAACGAATGATTGCACGCTGTTCAAGTAAGGAAAACGTCGCCATTTTAAGTATTTAAAACAGTTCTGCCATCTCTGGGACGTATTGACAATGAACGCGGCCTCATTTTAAAACAATGCGCATGTTTCTATTTCTTTCCAGTCCAGAGAAAAAAAATCGGAGGCCTTAGAACTTGTATGCACCTCGTATTGCATGCACATTATCAGCATTAATAAAATAATTATACAACAGGGTACACAAATGAAGAAAATGGTCGGTATTATTACGAAAGTAGGAATATCCTAAAAGAGTGTCGTGATTAGATATATTTAATTTGTTGAAATGCACTGCTGACAAAGGCAGATCTTCTTTCATGACAATGTTTTTCGAACTCCAGCTCACAAGGCACACATGGCTAGCGTCTGCATTCCTGTCGCGCGCATTATTCTCCGCTGCTGACAATACACTGACCATTGTGTTGTGCGACAGATCAACTGTTCATTTTTCTCAATAACAACTACTTCATTCGCGATCACACATTGTCAGTTTGGCAAGCCGTAGGTGAGTAGCCAGTATTTGCCATGTGCCTATCATTCCACCTGAAGGAATGCTCGTCATTATTTAAATACTGCTCAGAAAAAGAGAAGGAATAAAATCCTTTGGTAAGTTTCCATTCCAGTCGCTCAGTGTTAAAAATACGATGGGTTACGGGGAGTCCACAAAAGTTCCAACAGAATTGGAAATCTATTTTTGTGTGAATTGTTAACCTTTTCTCACTCGAAGAAGCATCACCATTTATGAGGAACGGCCACATTTCTCTTGGTGACAGGTTTAATTGTACTTCCTTTGTCACAGTGTAATTTGCCAAACTCATCTCACAGCAGCTATTGCGACGGAATTCCGAAACGGAGTGCCTCATTAAACAAGTAATTGGCAATCACAGAGCTCAATAGGGGCCGCGGTGGTCTAGCGGTTCTAGGCGCTCAGTCCGGAGCCGCGCGACTGCTACGGTCGCAGGTTCAAATCCTGCCTAGGGCATGGATGTGTGTGATGTCCTTAGGTTAGTTAGGTTTAAGTAGTTCTAAGTTATAGGGGACTGATGACCATAGATGTTAAGTCCCATAGTGCTCAGAGCCATTTGAACCAGCCATTTGAGCTCAATAGCTTACGAAAAGCCTCATAGTGTCGGTTTACAGTAACATGAAAGAAGAAATTTGATGTTTATTTTCATACTAGGAAGCTGTTGTTTTGCTACCTGTCGATAACTCTTAACAAACTGCAGTCACTGGAGTGAAATAAATAAAAAGGGGAGTATAAGTTCTGATATATCGCTTCAGATAAGAAAGTTCCGTGTGTTTAAGAATTGGCAAAACACTCTCCTCCTCGTGTGCTAACATTCGCCAAACTTTCGTTTCGATGTCTCGACCGGTTTAGGAGATATGAGAGATGTTGCGAGTATTTCATTCTCGCGGGCGTGAGATCGGAAGTGAGCGCGCTACATAGGGTCCATCTTCTCGAGATCGGAGGCAGATAGAGACCTCCTCCCAAGTCCAAACAAAAATTCTACATGTTAGCTACATTTCATACGCAGCAAAATACGGTGTACTACGCACCAAACGCAAAATCATAGCGACCCCTAATTTTCGTTGCAAACTTTTCAAGTTTTGCGTAGTGTCTTACTAAAATGTGTACATCACAATAAGAATAGCGATTAGCGAGATGATGGACACTTCGTCACGAAGCTGACATATAACGCTACAAGTAAGGCAAAAATCAAATATTTTCAGTGAATAGTTTCTGTAAAATGGTTTGAGAAAGACAACAGGGTGCGCGCGCTTCGGTTCTGTCAGCGCAGAGCGTCGCCAGTCGGCGCGCGCGAAGTTTGGTGTACGCGTCGCAATGTGCGCTGCACCCGCGCGACTCGTGCGGCACGCGCCTCCGGAAACGCTTGCAGCGAGGGAGACACTCCGTATCGTCAAATGGGGCTGTGTTGCACACTGCAGGGAAAGGGGCGTCCAGCGCTGCCCGCCCCGCTCCACTGTGGCCAGGCCTTGTGGAGGAGTTCCGCCTTTTGCAAGACACCGGTTATTCGTTTTGTGCTCTTCCCAAACGTGTTTCAGCAGTTTCTGTATTATCTTCAGTGGGTTTTATTTATTTTCCATCTGAAAATTGTTATTTCATGTCAACTTCTTGTGGGTTTACATGTAGAAAGGAGCGATAATTAGGCGTCAGGTTTCATGATCGTTAACATTTACCAGGTGTACCGGTATGAAACGAGCGTTTTTTTTTATGAAAATGAAACACTAATTTTGAATTGAAAAGAAAAATCATTTTATTCAAAGTACTGACCATTGCTTTCTATACACTGTGACCACCTTTCTGGCAATTAGTGGACACCACGCCAATAGAAATGTTCGTCTTTCGAATCAAACCAATCAGACACCCAATTTTCGACTTCTTCGTAGGAATCGAAGTGTTCCTCGGCCAGTGCGTGTCCCGTTGATGGAAACAAATGGTAGTCGGAAGGGGTCAAGTCTGGTGAATACTGCGGGTGGGGTAGCAGCTCCCAGCCAAGTGTTTTGATTGTATCCTGAACCAGTTTTGCTTTGTGTGCAGGTGCATTGTCGTGTAAAAAAATTACTTTGCTATGTCTTCTGGCCCGTTCTGGTCTTTTTTCGATCAATGCGCAGTTCAAATTGATCATTTGTTGTCTGTAGGGATTAGCATTCACCGTTTCGCCGGATTTTAGAAGCTCACGATACACCACACGTTTCTGATCCCACAAATTACAGAGCAGTGTCTTCTTGATGAATCGATCTACATCTACATCTACATTGATACTCCGCAAGCCACCCAACGGTGTGTGGCGGAGGGCACTTTACGTGCCACTGTCATTACCTCCCTTTCCTGTTCCAGTCGCGTATGGTTCGCGGGAAGAACGACTGTCTGAAAGCCTCCGTGCGCGCTCGAATCTCACTAATTTTACATTCGTGATCTCCTCGGGAGGTATAAGTAGGGGAAGCAATATATTCGATACCTCATCCAGAAACGCACCCTCTCGAAACCTGGCGAGCAAGCTACACCGCGATGCAGAGCGCCTCTCTTGCAGAGTCTGCCACTTGAGTTTATTAAACATCTCCGTAACGCTATCACGGTTACCAAATAAGCCTGTGACGAAACGCGCCGCTCTTCTTTGGATCTTTTCTATCTCCTCCGTCAGACCGATCTGGTACGGGTCCCACACTGATGAGCAATACTCAAGTATAGGTCGAACGAGTGTTTTGTAAGCCACCTCCTTTGTTGATGGACTCCATTTTCTAAGCACTCTCCCAATGAATCTCAACCTGGTACCCGCCTTACCAACAATTAATTTTATATGATCATTCCACTTCAAATCGTTCCGCACGCATACTCCCAGATATTTTACAGAAGTAACTGCTACCAGTGTTTGTTCCGCTATCATATAATCATACAATAAAGGATCCTTCTTTCTATGTATTCGCAATACATTACATTTGTCTATGTTAAGGGTCAGTTGCCACTCCCTGCACCAAGTGCCTATCCGCTGCAGATCTTCCTGCATTTCGCTACAATTTTCTAATGCTGCAACTTCTCTGTATACTACAGCATCATCCGCGAAAAGCCGCATGGAACTTCCGACACTATCTACTAAGTGATTTATATATATTGTGAAAAGCAATGGTCCCATAACACTCCCCTGTGGCACGCCAGAGGTTACTTTAACGTCTGTAGACGTCTCTCCATTGATAACAACATGCTGTGTTCTGTTTGCTAAAAACTCTTCAATCCAGCCACACAGCTGGTCTGATATTCCGTAGGCTCTTACTTTGTTTATCAGGCGACAGTGCGGAACTGTATCGAACGCCTTCCGGAAGTCAAGAAAAATAGCATCTACCTGGGAGCCTGTATCTAATATTTTCTGGGTCTCATGAACAAATAAGGCGAGTTGGGTCTCACACGATCGCTGTTTCCGGAATCCATGTTGATTCCTACATAGTAGATTCTGGGTATCCAGAAATGACATGATACGCGAGCAAAAAACATGTTCTAAAATTCTACAAGAGATCGACGTAAGAGATATAGGTCTATAGTTTTGCGCATCTGCTCGGCGACCCTTCTTGAAGACTGGGACTATCTGTGCTCTTTTCCAATCATTTGGAACCCTCCGTTCCTCTAGAGACTTGCGATCTGGTTATGCAGTCTATGTTGATGGTTGTCTCGGATTAACCCATGATTTTTCCAGTTTAGGATTCTTAAAATGAATCCATTTTTCATCGCCAGAAACAATTCGATGCAAAATTTAATTTCTTTCACGTCTTTGAAGCAAAATTTGACAAATGATTTTTCGGTTTTCCATCCGTCGTTCATTCAATTCATGTGGCACCCATTATCCTCACTTTTGGATCTTTCCCATAGCTTTCAAACGGTCCGAAATTGTTTGTTGTGCAACATTTAGTATTGCTGCCATTTGCTTCTGACTCAAAGTATCATCTTCATCCAATATTGCTTGCAATTAGGCGTCTTCGAACTTTTTTGATGGTCTTCCACGTTCTTTAATTCTTACATCAAAATCATTATTTCTGAACCGTTGAAACCATCTTTTGCATGTTGCTTCTGATAGAGCATGATCACCATATGCCTCGACAAGCATTCGATGCGACTCTGCAGCACTTTTTTTCAAATGAAAACAAAAAATTAATGCTTTCTGCAAATCATCACTTTCTGGTACAAAATTCTATATTGTTAACATGATGAAAACATATGAAGTCGTTTGTTCATTGACTTGATGTATACTAAATATCTTTGACAGATGTCATACCAACCAAACAAAAAAATTAAAGCTCGTTCACAACAAATGTTCCCTATCGACACATTTGTATCTTAACGCTCATTTCATACCGGTACACCTGGTACAGTTCAGGGCACACGCCGCTGAGCAGAAACATTAAATGCTGCATGCTTTCGTTACGCTGAGGTTTAGGGAGAAGATACCAATTTGCAAATAACATGACTGTACATTTGCACACATGCGTCATTTGTCGCCAGCAGTTATGTATCTTCGTAGTATTCTACACTTCAGCTTGTCATCTACGAAGAACAGAAACGTTTTCTATTTTTCGTCCATTACATTCCCGTGTCACGTAGCCCCAACGCCACTACGCGGTGTTAAATTACGCAGTGGCCAGTGGTTATGAAGTTTTGGCGCCGCACCGTGGTCCTAACATGCTGTATAACTTAGTCAGGAATAGCGCCTAACGAAGTATCTGTTGACAATGATTGGTGACTGCGCTGGTAACATAACCGTCCTATGATGGTTAGGTTCGAGGTAGGTGGGGGCAGCACTCAAAAGTGGGATAAATAACCTACGCCGAATGATCAGCTAGTGAGGAAGACATTAGGTGGACCAAAGTGCTAACTCGCCCTTGGGATTGTAAACTGCTAGCGTTTGGCGGGTTGCATCAGTGGACGTGTACTCGCAGCAGGAGTGGAATCTGCAGCGGTGGCTGGAGTGGAATCTGCAGCGGTGGAGCGGTGGCAGGGGGCGGTCGCTTGGCCCTGGAGGCCAGGAATAGCGGTGGCAGCTGTCGCCTCGCGCTGGACCGTGTTGGCGGCGGCGCGAGCCACGTCTGCCGTGTCCCAGGCAGGTGCGACTCCGTTCAGCGGTGTGTCTGCTCAAGTGGCTGGGAGCGCCGGTGGTGGACTGCTGACGGTAGACGCTTCGAATACTGGTCACGTATGAGATTTTTCAAGCCTCTCCTCCATGACTTATAGATCCACAAAGCGCTACACTGTTACTGATAAACGATTTTTCTTCGTTTATGGTTCATTTCGTGTTACTTATGACGGGAAAAAGCGGGGGCACGGGTGGGGAGCTGACAGTAGCGATATCGCTTCTCTTCCCCCCAATGGTGTCAAAAAACAGTCACGTATTTGTGTACAGTTAAAATGAATAAAATAAAGGGATTAAAATACACTTAAAGATGACTGCATTACTATAAAAATTACAACAGATAGTGTTATGGCTTATGCTATGATGAAGATGCCGCTTCTGCCTAATCTAGGAAGAACCATTTCTACACTACTGGCCATTAAAATTGCTACACTACGAAGATGACGTGCTACAGACGCGAAATTTAACCAACAGGAAGAAGATGCTGTGATATGCAAATGATTAGCTTTTCAAAGCATTCACACAAGGTTGGCGCCGGTGGCGACACCTACAACGTGCTGACATGAGGAAACCCTACATTTCCCCGCGAAACCCTACATTTCAGCAGTATAATGCACGAACGCATGTTGCAGGTCCTGTACGGGCCTTTCTGGATACAGAAAATGTTCGACTGATGCCCTGGCCAGCACATTCTCCAGATCTCTCACGAATTGAAAACGTCTGGTCAATGGTGGCCGAGCAACTGGCTCGTCACAATACGCCAGTCACTAATCTTGATGAACTGTGGTATAGTGTCGAAGCTGCGTACGCAGCTGTACCTGTACACGCCAATCAAGCTCTGTTTGACTCAATGCCCAGGCGTATCAAGGCCGTTACTACGGCCAGAGGTGGTTGTTCTGGATACTGATTTCTCAGGATCTATGTACCCAGTTCTAGTATATTTGTCCAATGAATAGCCGTTTATTATCTGTATTTCTTCTTGGTGTAGCAATTTCAATGGTCAGTAGTTTAGTAAGTGTCGTATGTGTGGTCTGCAAGGGATGGAGGGATTCAAGTTAAAATTGACGTTTCTGGTAGTTGAGAGGGGTCAAGTGACGAGCTACGAAGTGTCTGGTCCTAAAGTGGGGGATGAATTAATGGGGGGGAGGGTGGTGTTCTCGTGGTCATAAGCCTCGGTAGGAATTTATCTAAGGAGAGAATATGAGAATTATCTGGTGGGATGGAAAGATGTCGGCACGGAGCTCTGCGAAGGGAGGGGGAGCCCGCTGAGGTTTCCTTGGAACACTACATGGAGGGTCTGGAGGTGAAGGGACGGATTGGACAGACAATGCGGTTACCGGATGTAAAGTAGAGAATGTTTGAGGAATTTGAGAAGAGGGGAAAGTTAAATCAGCTAGTAGACGATGAATGTAGGAGACCGAAGGTGGATACGGAAGACGAAATAGGTGCGTTGCGCTGTAGGGCTGGGTAAGAAGTGAGGAAATTTGGGAATACGGAGATCGAAGGAAACGGTGGGTCCGATGAGGATTTTTTACTCCTGAAGGCTGCTGGACGAATTAAGTTCCCGCGTACAGCCATGTTACCAATATTTAGTAATTTTAGTCTATTGTGGGCTTTTCGTGAGATGCTTAGTTTTCGAGAGGGAGGTAAATCAATAAATTGTAGTGAGTTAGTGAGACAAATGAAAGAGTTATGGGTGGTGAGATGCAGATCGGGAAGACTTGAAGCAATTGGTGGTACGACTTATGCGTGCGTTTTGATGGGACTGATTTTAAGCCATCAGAAGTTGCAGTAGGCGGTGATGTAGCTGAGTTGAATCTGGAGGGACCGTGGAGAAATTTGCAGGACTTGGGAGTGGGCAAGAAAAGCAGCCATCAGCATACTGGAGCAGGTGCCTTTGCAACACCATCTGTCTGGAAGGGAACACAACACAAGCTTGGTTCACTTCTGCGCGTCATGTATGAATGTACGGGACCGTGTCTTGTTGACTGTGACGAGAGAGGAACGGAAGTTGTAAGACGGACGTACTCGATTGGAAGTACGTAGCAGACGGGAATACTGTTCTGAAAGCCTTTTTCAGGACCTAGGGAGGCAAAGATAACGTAACGCCGGATGGCGACCTTTTCGTATAAAAGCTTTTTGACGAGCCATTTAATTTTGTTGTAATCAAAGTGAGCCAATATACAAATGGAAATGGTGGCCAAAATGTTCCCTGGCAACACATTTAAACACGCCCTATTTTTGAACCGACCGTGAGTGTATTTTCATCTGTATAGACAGAAGTCAGCTGTGCCTCGTTTGTAGTGCTAGATGCGAACCAATGACAGCATGGAAAGAAAGATTAAGGGAGGCGTTTTTTATTTTGTGTATTCAGGGCAGTACAGTTGGGGTGCGAGATAGGACGGTGGCACAGAGCGAAGCAAAACATGACGGACAAAATATTAAGAAAGAAAAACGGTTTAATACTGACTGTGACAGGCGCACGAATTCTCGTACCCCTCGTCTTCCCGTCTTCTGCCTACGGGAAGAAGTTCTACCACTGTACACGTACGCTGTTGTCTGAGTGTCATTTCTACAGTGTCAGTCTGTCCGACAAGCACCACAAATAAACTACTACTACCGAACACACGTCTATGGCTAACGTGGTTTACGTGGCAACTATCGCCTACATAGCTCTCGCGTGTTCGACAGTGCAGTTCTTACTGCCACTTCGCTATGGTACTGTAGGAGCTCGGCGTCCCTAACCACGGTAGCCGAGCGGCTGCTGCTCGACTCAACACTGAAGGTTCCGATTGTTGCTGATTCAGGACTGCACCTACGGTGGAGGGGCTGTGTCTTTCACTCGCCCCTCCAGCCATTGGCTTTGCTGTTCCTGAGTTTCTATTGGTACGACATGCTGCGTGCTTACAAAATTCAGGAATAAAACATTTGTGGCCGGCTAATAAGATGGTGGGAGTTGGTAGGTGTGGCGATGCTCTGTTCATCCTGCAGGCTGCGCTGCTCACGCGCCCCGTGACGTCAGAGCTCTGGCAGCGGCCATTTAAGTTAACTGGCCAACCACTGTGATACACGTTTAACCCACGTAGTTCTTCTATCAAACCTTACTGGACAGTCAGTTTCGCTGTGCTTCATTTCATTCAACCTACTCACAGAATTTCAAAAATTGCTAGATATGCGTAGAATAAATTGCACAAAAGTATCGTCAGGGGGAGGGAGAGTGTAATTGGATGACCTATAATTCACAAAACTTCGTACATATACGCCGCTATCGGAGACCACAGAAACTGCTGTCGACCTCTTTAGCGCTCAATGCGGGATGCTTTGGAGCCACCATTTTAATTGCGAAGTGGGTAGTTTCCATATCGTACCTATAGCTAGCTTATTATGAAAGTATGCCACTTCAAGAAAATGGCACGTTGAAGATTTATAAAAAGATGTCGTTCTTGGTACGAATTGCTCTAATTAAATGTGACATAATGATACATCGTCGATTAAACCTTTCACTATATGTACGTCATGGCAAAAAGGCTGGAGTTTCGTCATTGCATCGTCGTGGAGTGGTTACAAGCGTAGCGCTCCGAAGTTTTCTTCCTTAGTGGCTGGTTCGCGTCCTACTACTTTCAATTTTTTTTCTTCTTCGCATTTCGAAAAGATTCTGGGACTTGCTTATTAATTTCATAGAAGTACGTTCTGCAATATTTGATTTTATGTGCATTTACGAATGCTCTCTCTCTCTCTCTCTCTCTCTCTCTCTCTCTCTCTCTCTCTCTCTCTCTCTCTCTCTCAGGAGTGATGTTAGTGATTTACGAATTAAGCATCAAACACACAGATGTGAATAAATATTCAAAACAAGTTGATAATCTGCTAAAACAAACTACCGCTCACAATAAAGAGCATGGAAAAGACTGACACATTTGCAAAGGAATTAAAAGGAAACATTTATAAGGTATAAAACATTAACGATCTATTTCTTTTAGGAGATTCTTTTCCAAACAAAAACGTCTTCAGTTTATGTAAATCTTTAACCACTAATATTACGCTTTTCGTCATGTTATTACAAGTTTTACCAAAACTGAAGCGTTTTCGAGAGTTCCTCAATGTGGTGTGAACCAACATTTGTTCATAGGACATAAGATAAATGAGCTACTGGTTTAAATAATCTGACAGAATGGCTATCGAACCTTTCTAGTTACAGACCAACTTTGAAGCTAGTTTTCACAGTGTGTAAAAATAAAGTTAGATTTTTGGGACACCGTCATGCACTAAGTTGAATATATACGTCACTGGATTCATCAGCTTGTTTTCTGCTTATAAATCAGCAAGTCGTCTGTCTCACATTCGGGTATGATTATGGCATATCAGTAAAAATAGTTATTGCAGTGCGACTTTATTAATAATAAGTTTCGGACTTAAGTCTTGCAAATATTTTCGTCTCTTCCTTAAGTACTGTCCGGGCCACACGAATGCAGAACTGGACACATCTATAGATAACGTAAGCTCTAGGTTAAGGTATCGGGCAGAAAAAAAAAAACATACCTCCAGTTGTTCCTAATTGAGCTAAACTTTACAGTTTTGGACATCATATACACCTCACGTACTATGAACCGAACCATCACGATAGTAGAGAGACAGCTCTTTCCGTCTCCGATACAGAGTGTTACGCCAAAATGTCGTCACGTTTGCTCGATGTCTCGTGAACTGGAGGTTACTCACTGGAACTCCAGCTGGAGGCGGAACATCGGCTGGCGTCACGGGTGGTCTACCGAGATGCCATCTGGCGACTCTGCCGGTCACGAACCTGTCCCCGGCACAGCTGATAGCGACCGGCTGGCTACCGTCTCACCCGAGCACAGGCGGCTGCAGTCGCCTCACTGTCTTAACTCAGCCTTCATTTTTCTGCTACGGAACGTAATTCCTTTACTTGCGTGTGCGAGCTGCTCAAACCGGAAATGAAAAATGCACTCACAATGCATGACCGTCTCTTCGAATAGCTATGTTCGTAATTGTATAGTCTACAACCGTACCATTCATCTGACAAGTACTGTAACCCTAACACCCCAACCCCATTGGCTCAAATGGCTCTGAGCACTATGCGACTTAACTTCTGAGGTCATCAGTCCCCTAGAACTTAGAACTACTTAAACCTGACTAACCTAAGGACATCACACACATCCATGCCCGAGGCAGGATTCGAACCTGCGATCGTAGCAGTCCCGCGATTTCGGACTGCAGCGCCTAGAACCGCACAGCCACCGCGGCCGGCTAAATGGACAGCTATTGAACATCAACTTTCACGAATAACTTCTCTTGTTCTGGTGTAAAGGAACCTGTCCCCTAAGTTTGTAGAAGTATTTTTGATACACCCTCTATAATACGAAAATAACCAGATACGAACATTCTTTAATCACCAATATGACGTTTACCATCATTTTATTTGAACGGATCGCGCCAAAACTACGAATTTTCGAGATATCCTCAATGTGCTGGTGCTTTGAGGCAGTATATATTCATAGGACAACATTTATAATATAAAACCTATCAAATGTGGACTTGAGCTGCAAGTGATGTAATCCACCGTGTCGTCTGCTAAGTTCTGCTCCTGAGACAGAAATCAATCTTACGTCTAATTGGCCACGTTCCTCGTGAGAAATCAGAAATCTATCTTACCTTAGGCAGTCTTTCACGATACGGAATGCGCTGGAAAGTCAAGTGTGACATTCCGACTTCGCAAAAATCGTCCACATCTGCGGACGCTTCCTGGTCCCGCGTGAGGACGAATTCGGGCTGGAGACTAGACAGTGCCCCAGGGCAACGCTGCGGTTGTGCTGACGCTGTGTGTCGAGTCATTAGTACGGACGCAGAAACGCAATACCCGCCATCGATGCTCGACTCCGTATGCAGCGCACCGGCGTCGAACACGGGCGAGAGAGCAGCGTGCGCGTTGCGGCCGGCGTAATTACGGGCGGCGGCGGCGACAGCGGCGGCGACAGCGGCGAGGTGCGCGCTGGCGCAGACTCCAGACGACGCTAATTGCGCCGGCGCCGCATCACGTTACAGCGGCCGCAGCCGCAGCTGCAGCTCGCCCGATCGAAATCGAGAGCGTGGCGTCGGACGGGGGCCGAGGGACCGGCCTCGTCCGCCCGGTGGGGGTTTCCAGTCACCCGGCGACGCCCAACTGTTCACCTGCCGCTGTCGTAACTCGCCAAATATTTCAAAAACAGTCGTCGGTGCTCGAGTTGATGCCGCGTTCTTTGTCTTCGGGAAGGCACTCGACACAGTTCCGCACTATGCTTTCGAGATATTCGACTAGACTTGTTACTGCATTCGGGACTTGCTTGCAGATAGAACTAAACACGTTCCTCTTAAGGGGGGTAGGACGTCAAACGGGCCGACTTGGAGCAGGAGAGTCACCACAGGACACTTTAATTTCTACTGTCTATACTTTTACAAATAAATACATAAAACTTTGTCAGCATGACCAGGAAGGATTGAGGGCTCACACTCATCGCAGTGGAAGTTCAAAAACTTAGCAAAATACCTTTTTTTACATGTGAAATTTCATCATTTTTTTTCACTTATTACTGGCTGCAGTTGTTGCTACAGGTACACTTTTCTCCTTAAGTAAGAGAGATTCTTCCATGAATTTTTCATAGCATACAAACAGTAATTACATGTGGATGAAACTCTAGAATTTTCCAAATCTATTCATAAACTGTGAAAAAAATTGAGCTAATTAACTATAAAACTTGAGTTTTTTCTAAACATGAAGCTTAAAATGTAACAGTTCGTTCACTTTTTCATAAATTAAATAACTTCTAGAGTTTCATACACCTGTAACTGTGGTTTGTATGCTGTGCAAAAGTCATCGAAGAATCTCTCTTACTTAGGAAGAAAAGTGTACCTATAGCAACAAATGCAGCCAGTAGTAAGTGAAGAAATGATGAAATTTCACATGTAAAAAAAAGTGTTTTGTTATGTTTTTGAGCTTCCAGTGCTATGAGTATGAATCCTTCCTGGTCATGCTGTTAAAGTTAGACAGTGGAAATTAAAATGCCCTGTGGTGTCTCTCCTGCTCCAAGTCGGCCCGTTTGCCGTTCTACCCCGCTTAACGGAACAAAATCAACGTATGTAATTTCTGTCGTTCTTCAAGGAACGATAGAAGAACCTTTACTGTTTACAACTTACAGTGTGTTTTACAATTCCTATTACATGCTTCTAGGGGTCGTGCAGGGACATTAGTAGATAACGTTTTGATAAGCTCACGAGTCCGCAAACGTATGCAATGAGTTTAAAGATTGGATGACTTTCAAATCTCTCGCCCCATCTACGCAAACGAACTGCGAAGAGGGCCCGTGTAGGTCTCTGCTATACTCATGACGTCACATGCAATCTTCGTCCGACTTCAAAAATGGCTGCGAGGAACTGATACTCTCGAAACTAGGAGGGTTGACCGTGCCAACTGAAAGTGATGGTTTCATCAAACTTATTTTAGATCCGAACGCTACATTTCCAGACGAGTAAGTGTTTCTCTTCAGAACAGTCTCGTCCACAACCCCTACAAATCTAAAACGGCAACTGAGAAACACCCTGAAGCTCCACCTATATGTACAACAACACTCCGCAAGTCACCTAACGGTGTGTAGTGGGTGGTAGGCCTACCAGCGGTACCACAAACGGATCCCCCCTTCCCTCATCCAGTAGCGAATGGCGCGAGGGAAGAGTGACTGTCGGTAAGCCTCTGTCTCAGCTCTAATTTTTCGAATTTTCTCGTCGTGGTCATTGCGCGAGATGTACGTGGGAGGAAGTAATATGTTTTCCGACTCTTCCCGGACAGCACACTCTAAAAATGTGTTTAGTAAACCTCTCCGGGATGCACGACACCTCTCCTGTTACGTCTGCCACTCGTGTTCTGTAACGCACTTGCGCCGACTAAATGATTCCGTGACGAAACGTACCGCTCTTCATTGGATCTCCTCTACCTCTTCTATCAGTGCTACCTGGTAAGGCTCCCGGATTGATGAACAGTACTCAAGAATCGGTGGACAAGCGCCCTGTAAGCCACTTTTGTCGAGGCTGCCTTATGTTTCCTTAAAACTCTTCCTATGAGTCTCAGTGTGGGACGTCATTTCCCTATTGTTTTGTTTATTTGGTCTTTCCTGTTATTGTCGCTCTTGAGAGTTACTCCTGAATATTTAAGGTAGATACTGCTTGCAGCAATTTGTCATTAATAGGATAGTTATACAGTAGTAAATTTATTTCCTATGTATGCTCAATATGTACACTTATTTACGTTCAGAGTCAACTGCCAGAGCCTGTACTGCTCGTTGATTCTCTGAAAGTCATCCTGCGACTCGATGCCATCATCTTTCGTTGCCATTTTCTTATAGGCAATCACATCGTCTGCGAACTGTCTTCTACATCTACATACATACATATATATATACACCACAAGCCATCGAACGGTGCTTGTCGAAGGGTCCGCTGTACCAATATTACTCATTTCCTTTCCTGTGCTACTCGCAACTAGAGAGAACGAGAAACGACCGCCCCTATGCCTGCACACGAACCCCAGTTTCTCGCATCTCATCTCCATGGTCCTTACGTCATCTCAAAGAGCTTCCGACGCTTTCCAATAGATCATTTATGTACACTGTTTATACACGGAACTGCTGGTTCCGGCGGAGGTTCGAGTCCTCCCTCGGGCATGGGTGTGTGTGTTTGTCCTTAGGATAATTTAGGTTAAGCAGTCTGTAAGCTTAGTCCCATAACATTTCACACACATTTGAACATTTTTATACACGAAACTGTTCACATATGATGTGGTTCTCTATAATAAGATAGCAACACCTGAAGACTGTAGCGAACTGCGGAGGATTAACGGATGCCAGTTGAAGTGAATGTAAATAAACATAACGTACTGGGCATAAACAGACGAAGGAATGCGTTACTGTACGATTACATGACTGGAAACAGTAACTATCGTAAAATACTCAGAAGTAGCCATGCACGGGATGACCACATAATGCAAATTGCAAGAAAAGCAGATGGCAAATTCGTGTCCACTAGGAGAATCTTAAGGCAGTCACCGAGCGAGGTGTGGCAATGGTTACCACACTGGACTCGCATTCAGGACGACGGTTCAATCCCGTGTCCGGCCATCCTGATTTAGGTTTTCCGCGATTTCCCTAAATCGCTTCAGGCAAATGCCGGGATGGTTCCTTTGAAAGAGCACGGCCGACTTCCTTCCCTAATCCGATGAGACCGATGACCTCGCAGTTTGGTCTCCTCCCCATCAACCGCAACTCTTAAAGGAACTTAATTCAGTCGCGAAAGAAGCGGCTTACAAAACATTAGTTCGACCGATTATTGAGTACAAGTAACAGCTCACGCCCCGGTATTCCAAGGAGTGGAAATTCTATGTGTAAAACAATTTTATGCATTTCATTACTTTACATATGAGATAATGTGCTAAACATATGACGTTGAGCATATGAAACGTTTATGCGTGAAGACGCAAGAACCTAATTATGTTGATTTTATTAGTTTATTGTGTTTAAGGTTTGTTGGAAGTTGCGACGCACTCTGGATATAAGACACCGAGTGAGTGCAGTTTCGGTAGTTTGCGCTCCGTCTTTAGCAAAATGTAGTTTTACACGCATCTCAGTGTTTAGGACGCCATGTCTTCTGAACTGTGAGTCTTACAGTGACGTACACTGATCAGCCGGGACATTATGACCACCGACCTATTACTGACATAAACCCGTCCAGGCCATAATAGCAGCGTCACCTGGCTGCGAATGGCTGTTAGTCAGACACACGCACGATGCATGTAGTATGAGCGCGCGTGCTGCCCGAGTGTGGAACAGGGAGGGTGCGTGACCTGTTTCAGTTTGACCGAGGGCAGATCGTGACGACCCGGAAGCTTGACACGAGCATTTCGGAAACCGTACGGGTTGTCGGGTGTTCGGAGGATCCTGCGGTGAGTGTCTTCAACCAGTGGAGAAACCGAGCTGAAACTAAGTCTAGACTCCGTGGGGTTGGTCTGTCACCCCTCATTACATATCTAGACTGGACAGACTGGTAAATCAGGACGGGCGGTGAACTGTGGCGGAACTAAAATCAGACTTGAATGCTGGGCAGGGTACGAGTGTGTCTGAACACACAGTGCACCGAACAGTCCTAACGACGGGCCTCTTCATCCGACGACCCGTGCATGTGCCAATGTTAACACCACGACGTCGGCAGCTACGACTGGAATGCGCACATGATCGTCGGCACTGGACGTTGGCGCAGAGGTACAGCGCTGATGAATCCCGATACCTTCTCCATCGTGTTGATGGGAGGGCGCGAATCCGTCGTCTTCCAGGGAAGCAGCTCCTTGACACCTGTATTACAGCACAGAGTCAATCTCGCGTCGGGGCATCGATAGGTCCAGTGGAGCTTGTGCGAGGCACCGTGACGGCCAAGAAAGAGTATCGTAAATTGGTTGCAGACCCTGTACCCTTCATCACGACCACGTTTCCCAGCGGCAGTGGCATTTTTCTGCAAGATAACGCGCCATGTCACAAGGCCAGGACTGTGACGAAATTGTTCGAGGAACGCAGTGGCGAGTTCCAATTGATGTGCTGGCACCACAGCTCGCCAGATCTGAACCCGATCGTAAACACCTTGGATGTAACTGAACATGGCGCCAGAGCTCATGGCTCCTCCCCGGAATGTACAGGAATTAGGGGAGTTGTGTGCGCAGAAATGGTGCGGCCCACACAGGCCTCGCTGCTTCCATTCCACGACGGGTCGCCCCTGTTACCTGTGTCAAAAATAGTGGACACTCCGGCTATCAGACAGGTTGCTCATAGTGTTCTGGTTGATCAGCGTAACTTTACTGGTAGATTCAATGATAGATACCGATACCGTCTGCAAAATCTGTTGCGAATACAGTTACTAGTGAAGATGTATTAAACTAAAATGTCATGCCTAAGTCTCAAGTTTGTAAGACGTCATGGTCTCCTGACCTTCATTGCTTACATATTCCGCCCTCACAATCGTATTCCGCACATCAAGACGCTTCATGCGAACCCAAACTCGATAAGATAAAGTCAATGTTGTATGAATTCATGTAAATGATATGCAAATAACTAGTAAATCGCAAGTGCGCACCGAGATGGAAATACTCGAGCCTGGCGTACACACACACATTAAAGACATGAAGGTTGCTGGAGCTTTTAGTTCGGGAGAGGCAAACTGCACGTCCGGGGGGCCGGTCCCTTCAGAGGACGAGTTAACCTATCTATGTCGGCAGGCGCCTGCCCGTAGAGCAGACAGCATTTGCCCGAGTGAAAGGCAGCCTACGCATTCTTTACAAACACAGCACGCAGTTTCAGAGGTTTTCACAGGGAGACAGCAAACGCCAAATGCCGATGCTAGAGATTTCCGGATTGGTCACCTTAAACGGAACGTCATTCTTCCATTTTAGAAGAGCAATGCTGATTGGCAGATGATATTCCTGTCGCCTTGAGCTGAAGGAGTAATGGAAGAGGCCAAAAGATATACCCCTTCATATCTGGTGTGGAGAGGGGGCGTTCTGTTGTCGCTCTTGGAGCGAGAACACGTAACGAGAGCGTGTGCGCTCGTACGTGTACTCAAAGAGCGAGGAACAAGTCTCTCCTCAGTACTTCACTGGGAGAGCACCTCTGTCGTGAACGAATCAGAGTGCGACTCTATATTGAGTCCTTGCGATTAAGCATTGTTCACTGTGTTGGCCGCCACATTTATTGTGTGGTGTGAACGGACAGAGTTATAGTTAAACGCCTGCAAGCGAATTTTTGAGTGGCATTCTAACAGATAATTATTCAAGTTGAGTAGGCGTAGCTCTCAGCCATTCTGCCAAGTCAATAAACTTTATACAAAAATTTCATTAGCGAATTCTATCCTTAAGAGGTAACTTCACATTCCGAAAAGAACCCGGAAATAACTTGTTCAGTTCATAACTAAAAGTGCCATTATGATTTCTCAGAATTTTTGCAAAATAAATAATAATTTTCGTTAGCTTCATGTTTTTCTTACACTAACTAGCTCTACTGCAGTGCCCAAGTACCCACTAGTTACGTAAGAAATTTTGTACATTTTTGTGTCATTTCCTGACAGTGGACGACTCCAGAACGTATTTACTGCTGAAAGTTTTTCAGGCATTTCTCTTTAGAACGTTAGGAGCGTCTGTCTGACTTCTGTAGTAGTGTGGGGATGGAAATTGGATCTCGCAGGAGCCACAGGGTAAAGGGTACATCTCAGATTAATCCTTTGCACAGAATGACAGAATAGCACCCACACGCTCACAAGTTTTATGGCATCAACAGCGAAATTTTTGTAAGCGAGAACCTTGGTCCCTTCCATTATTTAATGACAGATGTCAGCAAGAAAAAATTTCGGAAAGTTTTGAAATTATTTGTAAATCTCGTTGATAAGTTCTCTGATTTTCGAATACTGGATGAATACAACCTGTTTAATTTGCGCGTTGTGAGTTCTAGTGCCTTAATATACTCCTACATACACAGTTTCTACCTTTAATACACTTACTGTGTTAAACCCAGTGACGTAACTAAGGTTTTGAAGGCCCCACTGCAAATATGTTTTGGGGACGCAGTTTATTAATGAACCTTGAAAGAACAAATATGAAAACATTAGACATTCACACACCACAAATCAAGCTAAAAGTGAAATAAACTCACTAACTCCTTGTAGAATAAACAATGCCCCCAGTTTTGTGAAGTGAGGCGACATGCAAATACATATTTCTAGTTCTTCTAGGCGTAGCACTCAAAAATTTCCCGACACCATCATCCTAGTTACGAGAACGACATGTTTCATGTTCAGTGTTTATAACAACTAAGACGTTTAATCTGGACTCGCACACCTAGTTTCTAAGAAATGGTTTGATTAGTTTCCATTAAAAAAAATATCTTGATGAGGCGGTACAAGTAACTGGCAGAGTCACGTACAGCTGAAGAGTTGTGCATATATCAGGGACCTCACCGTACTTACAAAAAAAAGTATTTTCAACAAACAAAAATTTTGTGATACCTTTAGCTGACAATATGTTTCCTCCATTTCGAAATTCTTTCGACGTTAGTGTTTTGAGACTAACAGGTTCATGTGAAAGATTGATGGTTAAATCTGATTCGAACTTCAATTCCTAACTTAAAAAGATGAACGTGATATAAGAAACAAAAACAGTCTGAATCCTGAAAATAATTTCTTTATTTCAAACACCTTTCTATGTGGTTTTCTTAAATATAAGTCCAAATATCTTACAACACCAGTTGGTCCTTTCTTGATACATCGCGGGTTGCGACTACATTATATGAAAAAAATGGCTCCTATTTACTGTCAACGACGATCCGATCTAAAATACAACTGTTTAACAGATGTATCATCTTTAGAAATGGTAAAGACACCAGAGAGGCAATTCTGACGTTGCGGTTGATAATGGGAGCAAGACTAAAGAAAAATCAAGACACGTTCATAGGATTTGTCGACCGGGAAAAAGCGTTCGACAATGCAAATGGTGCAAGATGTTCGAAATCCTGAGAAAAATAGGGGTAATCTATAGGGAGAGACGTATAACATACAGTATTTACAAGAGCCAAGAGAGAACAATAAGAGTGGAGGACGAAGAACGAAGTTCAAAATGACTCTGAGGGCTATGGGACTTAACTTCTGAGGTCATCAGTCCCTTAGAACTTAGAACTACTTAAATCTAACTAACCTAAGGACATCACACACATCCATGCCCGAGGCAAGATTCGAACCTGCGACCGTAGCGGTCACGCGGTTCCAGACTGAAGCGCCTAGAACCGCTCGGCCACACAGGCCGGCTGTAAGACAGGCATATAGTCTTTCGCCCGTACTGTTCAATTGTATATCGAAGATGCAATGATGGAAATAAAAGAAAGGTTCAGGAGTGGAATTAAAATTCAAGGTACAAAGAGATCAAGGATAAGATTCGCTGATGACATTGCTATCCTGAGTTAAAAGTGAAGAATAATTACATGATCAGCTGAATGGAATGAACAGCAATGAGTACAGAATATAGATCGAGGGTAAAACGAAGAAAGACCAAAGTAATGGGAAATAGCAGAAATAAGAACAGCGAGAAACTTAACATCAGGATTGATGATCACGAACTAGACGAAGTTAAGGAGTTCTATTACCTAGGCAGTAAAATAACCAGTGACAGATGTAGAAAGCAGGACATCAAAGGCAGACTAGCACTGGAAAAATGGGCATTCCTGGCCAGGAGAAGTCTACCACTATCAAACGTAGGGCTTAATATGAGGAAGAACTTCCTGAGAATGTACGTTTGGAGCACAGCATTGTATGGCAGTGAAACATGGACTGTGGGAAACCGGAACAGAAGAGAATCAAACATTTGAGACATGGTGCTACAGACGAATGTTGACAATCAGTTGGATTGATAAGGTAAGGAATGAGCAGGTTTTGCACAGAATCGGAGAGGAAAGGAGTATGTGGAAAACACTTACAAGGAGAACGGATAGGGTGGTAGGACATCTGTTAAGACATCAGGGAATGACTTCCACGGTACTAGAGGAAGCTGTAGGGGGCAAAATCTGTACATGACGACAGAGGTTGGAATACATCCAGCAAATAATTGAGGATGTAGATTGCGAGTGTTACTCTGAGATAGGAAGTTGGCACAGGAGAGGTCTTCGTGGATCATCTGATTTTCAATTTGTGAGCTCAGATATCTAGTTTTAGTTTTTTTCATTTGAAAGATGTACCCTCAGAAGAGGATCATGTCTGGAGAAGAGGTACATTATATTTAAGAAACTGCCTCTCTGCTTTCCTGTTTCAGATTCACGATGTCCGTGGAAAGCAGTTTGACAGAGAACTAATGTCCTTTTTACATCCAGTATATTAGAAATTATAGCTTTCATTTAGTGATACCCTTTACCGAAAAGTGTGTTAATAGTTGTACCACGTTCCACATGCTGTACGTAATACAAGCATTGAAATATGCAGCGCAAGTTATGTCTACTTTTACTTTCTTACTGATAGATTGAACACGCCATTCATTTTCTCCATGTCCGAGCAACCAGCACGATACACAAAGTTCTGCATCTAACCCTTATCTCACAAGATGTGGTGTCTCAGACCGCGCAAAAATTTTCAAACTCGCTCTACAAGAACAGTTTTAGCGGAATGATTGCATACTCCCTGAACTCTATAATGTTTTGCTGTCGGTTGCATTAGCCCCTTGTTTGGCTGTTACTGACACGCGTTACTAGCACGTGTTGCGGTCTCCTAGAGCGCGCCCCGTGAATTACGTACCGCAGAAACATGTCAGTTTTAACTGTCCTAAACTTCAAAAAATTGTTAATCGGCAGATGGATGAAGATGTCAGTGATATAGATCAAGAAATGGGCGAAAAAGACGATTTTACAATAGCCAGTGACCACAGTCTGCTAGCGAACAGGAAGTTGGTTCAGAAGAAAAACTTGTGTTGGGAACGTCGCTGTCTCTCCAGTAAGGTACTTCAAGTGTTTGTTAAAATCAAATGTTTTCCGTGTGGTAAAAATTGTAGATTTCAGCACTGAATGGCAGTTTTACGGACTTCCTTTTTTTATCCATCGAGTGCAATGTCTATGTGCAAGTTTAAACCATGGAATTTAGTTAAATGTGAACATTTACTTGCTGCAGAGAGACTACAATGTTTCAGAAAATGAAATTCTGTTTTGTGACAATCCTTTTACCTGTACTTTTTAAAAAAACTTACAAAAGTTTGTGATTTTTTGTGATAAAAACTAAAATATTGCAGCCATTATTTAGAGCAATAAAATCAACAAGAACTATTTCAACAACACTTAAATAATTGTAAAAATAATTTTTGTATAACTTAAATCAAGAATTTCAAATGACTTGTGCCGTATTTCTCCGATTAAACTTAGGGCCCCAGAGCCCCTCCTCGTAGAATATATTACAGAAAAGTCACCTCTCGAGTTAAGGGGGGGGGGGGGGGAGAGCATAGCCAACTAGTTCAATTTTAGGATCTGTTTTACTATAATAATAATCGTTTTTCATCTTAGTGTCCCTAAGGAAAGGACCCTGAGCCTTGCAGGTCTGCTACATACAATTTTTGGTTTCGAGAAGGAGATTTTCACTCTGCAGCGGAGTGTGCGCTGATATGAAACTTACTGGCAGATTAAAACTGTGTGCCGGACCGAGACTCGAACTCGGGACCTTTGCCTTTCGCGGGCAAGTGCTCTACCATCTGCAGGAGAGCTTCTGTAGAGTCTGGAGGGCAGGAGACGAGGTACTGGCAGAAGTAAAGCTGTGAGGACGGGGCGTGAGTCGTGCTTGGGTATCTCAGATGGTAGAGCACTTGCCCGCGAAAGGCAAAGGTCCCCAGTTTTAGTCTCGGTCCGGCACACAGTTTTAATCTGGCAGGAAGTTTCAGTTTTTGGTTTAGTTTATTTCATTCAGTTTACCCTGGATAATCGTCTATCAGTGCTAAAAGGTGCATTTGCTGCCGCGCTGGATTAGCCGAGCGGTCAAGGGCGCTGCAGTCATGGACTGTGCGGCTGGTCCCGGCGGAGGTTCGAGTCCTCCCTCGGGCATGGGTGTTTGTGTTTGTCCTTAGGATAATTTAGGTTAAGTAGTGTATAAGCTTAGGGACTGATGACCTTAGCAGTTATGTCCCATAAGATTTGACACACATTTTTTTGCATTTGCTGATTATCTTGAAGTTGAGAAGAACAATGTGTTGGTGATGATTCAGTGGTCAGTCTTGAAATTGTGTATCAGCAAAATTTATAATCGATTCATTTTTACAGCTGGTACCGTGCGCTCTATGAACTTGCAAACTGTCAGAGAATCTTCCCCAGTTTCGTTTTTGACTTGATTGACTTTTACTATTATACTTTTATACAGTCAGACTTTTCTCTAGTCTCAATTACGATACTAATTTTAATATATATCTGTTCTGGGAGTATAGAAAATCGGTAGAATATTATATGCATCTTCATTGTCTTCTTAATTTCTTCTTCTCCGCAGACATTTAATTTTCTCCTTTGAACACCACTTAAATATGGCCTATTTGTGGCCATTCTGGTTTTGGTTGAACGTGTACGTTTCACAACAGCACATATGACAAAAACCGGCAATTCGTTTTACGTTAATGCATGCACAGGTTACAGGAAGGGAAAATACACTGCGTCTCAGAGGTAACTGACGTGCGCCGTTGTAATGTACGCGTAACTTTCTGCTTTCTAGTATCAGCTCACTTGCACTGTAACACTGCGTCCTCCACAAACGTACAAAAAAGAAACAAAAGATTGTTTATAGGATAGCGTATTGTTGTCAGCAAAATGGAAGAAAACACACGATGGAGGAGGCAGAGCATACCAGAGCGCTGGCTGGTGTACGGGCCGCCGCACTGAGGGAATTTGGAATGTTGGTCGCCAAACGCTGTAGAAGTCTTATCAACATTAAACAAGGAAGAGTACGAAACTTTTGCTAGCATGTTTCTGTTAGCTCCTTAATGAGTTTCACCGTTAAATTGAATATAAGATTAGATTTTTAAATGAATACGCCTCCCTCCCCCCCCACCAACGCCCCAACCACCACTGCGAGGCCGTTATTTTCGCCACTAGTCAAACCCTTAACGTAACATTATAGTTGTCAATGATTAGATTTTGACACCATTTTAAATTTTTAATACCGATCAATAATGATGGAAAATAGTGAAAATTGAATGTTTCTTGCGCCTGGAAGCTGTTAGGCGGTCAATTTTCAACCCAGACAGTGCCCCGTTTTAGTCGTTTTGTAGCATACAGAGTACATACAGTGCAATGCTCGTCAGTTTGGGACGGTTAACAGCTGGATTAATAGAGAAGACAGACGAGATGCAACGAAGACCGACGCATTTTGTCACGAGGTTACCTGGTCGGTACGAGAACATTAAGGTGATGTTCAACAAGTTGTAGTGACATACGCTGGAAGTGGGGTAGTGTCCAGCACCGAGAGGTTTACTGTTCAAATTCCGAGACAATACTTTGCCAAAAATAGGTCGCGATGTAACAGAGATGATATTTAGTACATTAACTGTTCTCACTTACAGAGCCGTCAGATATTTTTACAGCACGCTGTATTTGTGAACTTACAGAAGGTCGCAGTCGAGCAATTCTACCACAGAGCAGTTTGCCATTTGTAGCCGAGCGAAAGACGTTTAACGTTGTTACTCAGATCCCTTGTCTCTCGTTTGTGCAGCGTGCCGAAAGTACAAAGCAAAGCAGACGAACTTCGTTATGACGCCACACTGTGGCCATCCCTCGGGTTTATTAAGAGCGTGACGTAAACTTGGCAAGATCGCTGCCTGCGCCCTCTGTATTCCACAGCGCTGGAAACTTCATGAATCTCGTTATAAGTTGTTGACATAAGGGCGGCTGTGGAAAGGGGAGCTCCAGTGCCCGAGTGCCTGAAAAAACACACACACTCGCACTCGCGCGCTCCAACTCTACGCCAGCTCACTGTGTGCGTGTGTGCGTGTGTTTTGCAGGTGTTCAAACGGTATGCGCCAATCAGTTGTCATACTACTAAAGTTGCGGGGCTTCATTAAAAGTTTGTTGGGAAAAAACTTCAGAATAGCAAATGAAGAAATAAAAGTGGCTGAATTTTGAATGAAAAAAAGAGTATAGAAAAAGTTAAACGTATAAACGTTAAATAAGTCAACATTTGTCCATCAAGAGTAAAGCAGTCATATTTCCACAGCTCTACTGTTATGCCTTAATGATGATGACGTTATACTGGGTGAAATAGTCCACGATTATAATCTCCAGAAGAGGACTATTCAGAAGGATGCTTCATATAGAAATCTAGTGTCCTGCAGGTCAACATGTGGTATGTAGCTGCCTTAGGCTGGTAGTTACATTAGATAATTTGAAATAGATAGCTTGAAGTTTGATGTAATGGGTGTTAGTGAAGTGCAGCAAGGATAGAACTTGGCGTCAGATGGAATACAGCGTAGAGGGTTGAAAGACGGGCACTTCATTCGCCATTCAGTGCTCGAATTTAATATTTCTAATCCCAGCATTCTGGTACTCGGTAAAGTAATAATTCAGGCAATATTAATAATTTGTATGGGTTGCCTGATTTATTTCACGATTTTTACAGCTTTTCTCACACTGATCTGTGAGAGGAGCTTGGCGCCAGGAATTTTCTTTATTTCCTAGCAGCCATGATGGCTTCCCGTTTCCCATCCCTTTTCCGACCGCCAGGGTAGCACGTGGTGTCGGTTGAAAGTTCAGTAGTGGCCAAAGTTTCTCCTCAGCTCCCCAGCCTGCCTTACCAACCTTCTAACTGCTTTTTCTGCTCGATTTTAAGGTCGCGAGGTCGCTTCCCTGTGAAATTCCGGCCCTATGATTGGCTAGTTCGGGTGCGCACCCGTTTTTCGCGGACGGGCGCCAACCGCCCTCCGCGGATGGGTGGTGGACAAAGGGGCAGTAGTGCAGTTCTAGTGTGACCGTGCCTGAGACCGGGGGTGCCGCTTCCAGGAGATGAAGTTCGGTAAGCATGAGGACCGACGTGCACTGGAGATCGCGCCCTGCGGCCCAGAGGGAACCTGATAGGTCATTGTGAATAGTTTCGCGTCTCGCGTGTTTTATTGCTTTAGTACGGGAGGCTACCGAGCGATTCTTCTCAGTCTTTGGCTAATTACAGGTGGTGGTCGTTGCACGCCTGCAACCCCTCCCTTTACTAAATGGGATTCTATTTGATAATACGGCGATCGTTACTAAAGTTCCTTTCCTCCTGCTATCGTGGCGTGTTATGAACGTACGTTGGGGCAGGCTGCTGAACTCGAATCTTTCTTCACCCCACCCCCATTTGGTTGTATTATTGTTCGATTCTCAACTGTTTAATAAATGAGTCCGTTAATCTTACATGAACTCCGTTAATCTTTCATGAACTCACCCCTAGTGTAACAGAATAATGCAGAACTATAACGGTTGCTATAAGGTCGTGCAGGTCTCGCGTCACTAACGATAGTATAAAGACTCAATATCGCGCGCCTGGCACGACCACTGCACGCATAGCACCGATAACAGTAGTAATCATGTTCAACTATTCCCCACTGATAAACTGGGAAGTGTTCACGGCTCAGTGTGAGTACGTGAGGACTAAATCCACTTGATGTGGTGGAAGTAGTGGCCCCTGTTATGACTTGCTGGTTTAGACAAAAAATATCAAAAATCACACAGCAAAGAATAATAACCTGTAAAAATAAAACGAGACACCGCTTTTAGGGTAAAGAGCAAACCTGCGACACTAGAGCGTCACTGAGAGAAATGCCGAGCATCCGTCGGCACTTTGAGGCCGGTGTCATATTACAGCTGTATCTAAGTCCACTGCAGGCAAGTGCCGACGTCATCCTGGGCCGGGATAGGGAGGGAGAGGGGGAGGGGGTGGTCGTCCAATGTGAATGGGGTCCTTCGCACTTCCCGTACTGCTCTCATCCAACAGAAAATTTTCAAGTTCTGTGGTCTCCAATGAGAAGACCCTTTGATCAATGTTGTTCAAAAAGTTTTCCGCACCGTATCCGTTTTGGCCGGTCTGAGCCACCCACCCACCCGCAGACCCTCTCGCTGCTCCCCGCCTTTGCACACGGACGCGGCCGCGGCAACAATGCTTCTTTTTATAGGTACGCTTTTCTTCATAAGTAAGGGAGATTCTTCGATGAATTTTGCACAGCATACAAACCATACCTTCAGGTGAATGAAACTCTAGAATTATCCAAATCTATTGAAAACTGTGGTAAAAACTGAGATGATTAACTATAAAATTTCAGTTTTTTCTAAACATGAAGTTTAAAATGTAACAGCAAATTCATTTTGTCATAAATTAAGTAATTTCTAGAGTTTCATACACCTGTAAGTATGGTTTGTATGCTGTGCAAAATTCATCGGAGAATCTCTCTTACTTATGAAGAAACGTGTACCTGTAGCAACAAACGCACCCAATGGAAGTGAAAAATGGTTCAAATGGCTCTGAGCACTATGCGACTTAACTTTTGAGGTCATTAGTCGCCTAGAACTTAGAACTACTTAAACCTAACCAACCTAAGGACATCACACACATCCATGCCCGAGGCAGGATTCGAACCTGCGACCGTAGCGGACCCTCGGCTCCAGACTGTACCGCCTAGAATCGCACGGCCACTCCGGCCGGCAATAGAAGTGAAAAAAATGATGAACTTTCAGATGTAATTTTTTTTTTTGATCTTCCTCTCCTATGATTGTGAATCCTGAATCCTTCCTAGTAATGCTGATAAAGTTTTATGAATTTATTCGTAAAAGTGTACACAGTGCAAATTAAAATGTCCTGTGGCGTCTCTTCTGCTCCAAGACGACCCGTTTGACGTCCTACCCCCCTTAATTGGAAACGTTAATCGCCGGACCCGGATTCCCCACCTCTACCTCAGCAGGTCCCGTGCCGTCCACCACCATCCGATACGTGCTGTCTGCCGAGTGAGCCACTGCACATTCGCTGAACCGCAGCGCGTACCGACACTACCAGACTGATTTAACCTGCACGGGAGCGCTTTTTCAAATTCTGGTGGGCATTCCTTATTGCGAGAAGTAACGCAGTCGACAGAGAAGGAGCAAGCGTCCCCCCGTCCTGGAGAATACGTTACGGAAACACCAGGGGGCACTTCTAGAGCCCACGAGGGCTACCGTCCCAACACTCCGATTCGCGAGGCTTCGAACCGCTCCAGGAAATTACTGAACGTTCAGCAAACTGGCCCCAGCATTAGGATTCGGGTCTTACCGCTGACTGTTTCCTGTTCACGGATCCCCTTTGCCGCCAGCATTTTCACAACTTCTATTACCACCACCTGCTGGAAAACACTGGGAAAATTACCCGCACTCGGCAGGCCGGAGTGGCCGAGCGGTTCTAGGCGCTACAGTGTGGAACCGCGCGACCGCTACGGTCCTGCCTCGGGCATGGATCTATGTGATGTCCTTAGGGTAGTTAGGATTAAGTAGTTCTAAGTTCTAGGGGACTGATGACCTCAGCAGTTAAGTCCCATAGTGCCGACAGCCATTTGAACCATTTACCCGCCCTCGAAATCGGCCCAGTCGACACAGACCGCAGTCCGTTAACTCCGGACTAAATGAAGCCCCGTCATCCCAGCTACCGTATACTGGGCCAGGCGTGCGTTGCAAAACATGGTTCAAACGGCTCTGAGCACTATGGGACTCAACATCTGAGGTCATCAGTCCCCTAGAACATAGAACTACTTAAACCTAACTAACCTAGGGACATCACACACATCCATGCCCGAGGCAGGATTCGAACCTGCGACCGGAGTGGTCGTTCGTTGCACCTTATAACAGATCCTCTTCATCTACATCTATACCCCCCCCCCCCCCCAAAAAAAAAAAAAATCCACGTTACGGTGTTTGGCGGAGGGCGCTTCTAATGCCAGTACCTGTTCCGCCTTTCCTTGTTCCATTCACCCACGGTGTGTGGGAAGAATAAATGTCGATTGTGAGAGGAAATAATATGTTGCTCGACTGTTGGCTAGTTCTATGGTTTTTACATCTTCTCCTACTGAAGCGATCCGCGTCTCAATAGCCGTCGGGTGGCGGTTTGATCGCCTGTTAGTTGACTCTTTGGTTGTACGGTACTTTGTTGGAGCAGGATGTTGACCATATGGGCAGGCAGTCGGTGGCAGTCAGGGAGGGAGAGAGAGAGAGAGAGATAAGAGACGCACGTGACGTGCGGCGGGCTGTTCACGACTGTCTGAGCGGCCGGTGGTCGCCACAGTTGTGTCGGTCGGCAATACTTGGGTCTAATGTCGATGCAGCCCTAGATTAAGGAGGTGTAGCTGCTGATGTGGATGTCGCAGTGCTGTTCATTTTCTCGTGCCGCCTCTTCTGCAGTTTGGCGGTGAGGTACTGGTTACTCAGACTGGCGCAAGTTGCCCCCGCTAGCCGGCAGCAGTGGCCGGGCGGTTCTAGGCGCTTTAGTCCGGAACTGCGCGGCTGCTACGGTCGCAGGTTCGAATCCTGCCTCGGGCATTGATGTGTGTGACGTCCTTAGGTTGGTTAGGTTTAAGTAGTTCTAAGTTCTAGGGGACTGATGACCTCAGATGTTAAGTCCCACAGTGCTCAGAGCCATTTGAACCAATTTTTTTGCTCCCGCTACGCTGGATTGCGTGTGGTTCTCCGTCATTCTGTGTCAAGTATTAAAATAACTTTTTCGTGCCTCTGCTTGGAATTATCTGAGTCCAAAATCTGATGTTTTTAAAAATTTCTTTCAATTGCAACTTGTTCAATGTCTGTTTATCTTACCATTCTGGCTTGAAATTAATTCTTATATGTTCTAGGCCGCCACGTGTATTAGTGACCACTCACGTCGAAATTGAGTCTTATTTGTATTGGAAATAGTTGTTTCCCTGACTGACGCAACGACTATCAAATTGCCTACGGCCGTGGTAAGCAAACACTAGCGGACCGGCGAATCTTGGCTCATCCGCGTAATTAACTTCCGTAACTATGGTGACATCTTTTCCCTTCACAAAACTTAATACTTATTTTTCTAAACATAACTATTATTGTCGTCCTTTCAGTGTTAACCCTCATGATTTGCCTGTTACCTTTTAAGTCACTTCAGTTAACCTATTTGAGCACCCTGTAATTTTTTAGTTATCAAATTAACTTGTTATATTTTATTGTAAGATTAAGCGGTTAGTCCTCTTAGTAATTCTTATTGTGATACTCTTGTTGAATCACGTAAGGTCTGCTTGGTGGTTGGGGCCACGCTGACAATGAGTTTCTTGTCTCGGGGTCTGAACATTTTCGTAAGTTCGTCTGTTCTCCGCCTTCCGAGCTGTGCTTAGTGTTTGGAGTGGCTGCCCCGAGGTGTTGCCTTTTACCCACAGGTTCGTCGGACGTGGCCCGTCCGCGCCAGCTGTGCCCGTGCTAGCGACCGGCGCTCCGTTTCCTGTCTTACCGTAGCCTCTGAGGCGTTGCGGCCTCCCAGTTTGCTACAGCATCGCTCGTAAGTTGACTTTGACCAATAAATAATAGCCGACGCTGCCAAAACAAGTGTAACCTTTTGACAGGCGGCAAAGGACTAAATATCCGATACATCTAATACTACACACATACTTTTTAGACACGTTAACGAACACAACAATGAAAATGTAGTGCGAATTGGACTGAAAAAACTCTTGCGAAATTAGTTTTTGAACAGACGTCGTATACTATTTAGATGAGTCATGCGACTATTGTAGTAAGTGAATAGTTTACTCGTAAAAATTTGTCGGACTTGATTACGAAAATGAAAAACAGAAGAACAAGAGTAATCTCTCCACAATGTATGCTACGAGCGAGTTGGGGCAGTGGTTAGCATATTGGACTCGCATTCGGGAGGACGATGGTACAAATCCGCGTCCGGACATCCTTATTTAGGTTTTCCGTGCTTTCCCTAAATCGCTTCAGGCAAATGCCGGGATGGTTCCTTTGAAAGCGCACGGCCGACTTCCTTCCCTAATCCGATGGCACCGATGACCTCGCTGTTTGGTCCCCTCCCCCAAATCAATCAATCAATCAACCACGTATGCTAATGCAGGGCTTACTGTATCTGTGTTGGGCAGTGGTTGCACTTGCGTTAATTTGTAACGATTCAGTCTACTTTGCGCACAGCACCTTGAGCAGGGGCTACTGATACGGCCGTGTGAGGCGCTAAATGACGCTACGATTCTTCCGAACATTTTTCCAGAACCGCTGAACTGAAGCCGACACTCAGACACCTGTCAGAGAGCGGAAAACGGGCCGCCGCCTGGCTGCCCAGCTGAAGTACTGTGGTTCACTCACCGCTCGCGCCTTACGTGGGACGCCTTGC
This sequence comes from Schistocerca americana, assembly GCF_021461395.2. Lineage (NCBI taxonomy): Eukaryota > Metazoa > Arthropoda > Insecta > Orthoptera > Acrididae > Schistocerca > Schistocerca americana. The sequence goes on from NC_060121.1 coordinate 41,911,699, forward strand.
ATTTGCTGGCGGTCGAACGTTTTATCCTTACTCATTCGGTTACACAGCCAGTCCGATATTGGAAAAGTCCGGATCTTATTCATTAGGTGTCAGTACGGAACTGTATCGAAGGCCCCACAACACGCCACCAGTCTACCTGCTGCTGTCTGTGTCTTGAGGACGGACAAAGCCACTCGACTTTCAGAGGATCAGTGCTTGCAGAACTAGCGTCGATCCCAAACAAGCCGCTTTAGTTCACAAAAAATAGTCATAATATGTGTTCCATAATTATACGACGAAAGGCAGCGAATGTAACTATATACATCTCTCCGGCGGTCTATCGTGTTACACGGGAATGGCATTTCACTTGCAGTGCACGCCAAACTTCCACTAGAGGGGCAGAATGTTCTGCGGCATTCGTTGCACACAGCTGCTCGCGTACCCCGCCAGGTCCACTCGTCTTTCCTCTGCGGAGCACATTATTCAGTTTTCTGACTCTCCGGGCGCTTGTCCGTATCATTTCGGCGTCTGTCTGACGATCGCATGAAGGATCTACAGCAGCTTATTTCCCAAAGAAACAATCCGTAAGACGGATCCGGTATTTCAGCGTTCCCCACTTTGATGTCTGTGCGAACAGTGAACGATAGCATAAATTACTTTGCTCCGTTAATTAACTCCAATTCACTAACACTTTACATATGTTTAAACTTCCTAGCGTATTCATTTTTGGTAAATACGATTTCTCTCCCCGATGTTATTCAATCTGTATATTGAGCAAGTAACGAAGGAAACAAAAGAAAAATTCGGAGTAGGTATTAAAATCTATGGTGAAGAAATAAAAACTTTGAGGTTCGCCGATGACATTGTAATTCTGTCAGAGACAGCAAAGGACTTGGAAGAGAAGTTGAACGGAATGGATAGTGTCTTGAAAGGAGTATATAAGATGAACATTAACAAAAGCAAAACGAGGATAATGGAATGTAGTCGAATTAAGCCGGGTGATGCTGAGGCAATTAGATTAGGAAATGAGACACTTAGAGTAGTAAAGGAGGTTTGCTATTTGGGGAGCAAAATAACTGATGACGGTCGAAGTAGAGAGGATATAAAATGTAGACTGGCAATGGCAAGGAAAGCGTTTCTGAAGAAGAGAAATTTGTTAACATCGAGTATAGATTTAAGGGTCAGGAAGTCATTTCTGAAAGTATTTGTATGGAGTGTAGCCATGTATGGAAGTGAAACATGGACGATAAATAGTTTGGGCAAGAAGAGAATAGAAGCTTTCGAAATGTGGTGCTACAGAAGAATGCTGAAGATTAGATGGGTAGATCACATAACTAATGAGGAGGTATTGAATAGGATTGGGGAGAAGAGAAGTGTGTGGCACAACTTGACTAGAAGAAGGGATCGGTTGGTAGGACATGTTCTAAGGCATCAAGGGATCACCAAATTAGTATTGGAGGGCAGCGTGGAGGGTAAAAATCGTAGATGGAGACCAAGAGATGAATACACTAAGCAGATTCAGAAGGATGTAGGTTGCAGTAGGTGCTGGGAGGTGAAGAAGCTTGCACAGGATAGAGTAGCATGGAGATCTGCATCAAACCAGTCTCAGGACTGAAGACCACAAAACAACAACAACAACAACAACAACAGCGATTTCTAATTCAGCGTACGCTTCTCATCTTGCCCTCCGTTCCCTGACTCAAATTGTGTTTGTCAAATAGGCTCCGTCTAGTTCGAGGCTCCATTTTAACTTTCTGAGTAAATTTGCTGTTGGACGATGGTGGAGCTTTGCCATCGCTCGTGACCTTCCTCGGCACATACCCATCACATCATGTTGCACAGCATTCTTGGTTTGTTACTGACAATCTCCCACAATTCAGGTACAAATATCTCCTTCTCGTCCCAGTTATTAACAGATATATTTGGTACCTCTTTTAGAGCTCCTATCAACACCACTGTTCCTATAGAAGTCTTTTGGCCACTGATTGACTCCTCAGCTTTAAGTTAGGCTCTGTCACCCTGACGATTGGGTCTTTTAATTGCTATAGGAAATTTTCTTAAAAGACTTTCAGTGAAATACCCCACCCCATCTTGTACGAGCATATCTTTGCCAGATGGTTTCATCACAAAGAAGATCTATCTGCCAATCATAGACGGACGTGGAATACATTTATTAATAGTATATCATGTAATGTAATAGATGTATTTACATTAAAAAGAGCGTTAATGTTATCTTTTACCAACATGTGTTAAGCCAATTAACAATGAAGGTCTGAACAAAGTATAAAACCTGCTATCTTACCTTCTTATCACGTCTACCGCATTGTGGTCTTCCTACTGCATATGGAACATATAAAAAAACGGGCACAATTTCGGGGCATCTGCATAGGGGGAATTACTGGAATGGAGATTCGACAGATAAAACAACGTGGGATCCGTGTAGCTACACGATAGCTAGCGCATTTACTGCTGTTGTTATTTGTATGGTTCCTTTTCTTGTTTGTACAAACTACTGCCGTATCTAACGACATCCGAATCTCGTGTGGCGAAAGCGGTGCTGTGCACATTTACAGGCACACAGCTAAACTGAGGGGTTTTGCAGCTCCTTCTTGTTGCAAATATAGAGGATCTATGAGATAAACAGCACGATCTGCCAAGTTTTTACGTGATCTGTGAGGTGAACAGCACGCTCTCCTACGATTTTACGACTCAGATAAAAGTCTCACGATGCGTTGTATCGTTTCCTGTAGTTCTGTAGGTATGATTACAGTAGTTTCATTTCTGGCTCACGGAATTCTGTAATCACCGTGAGTCCAGCAATTGTCGTTTCTGGACACGTAAGCTAGTGGATATACACGGTCGGCGTGGCCGTCGCAACTCCTGCGCCGCATTTTAGAAGAACGTGTTTGCATGTGTCGTGATTTGCATTTAAGAAATTATCGGTATGCCTTGAAACTTACTTGCTAAAGTTTGCGCAGAGGCTGCTCCAGACAGCAATGCGATATGTCTGACTACTGTCCCTAACACAAGCGTACAACCTTGAAAAGGAGCAAGGCGCGCTGCCAATCTATATTTCGTTGTTGCAGCTCACATTCAAATACGTTGCAACAGCCGGCGACCTACAAAAGACGTGAAGCTGACATGATGTGTACGACGTGCTGGACATGCACACAACTAAGACATCAGCGCAGCGGACCGAAGCAGGTAAAACTACCCCAATTTACATCCACATCCAAACGTATCAGAAAAATGGATGCACGTATACATGCATGTATGTATATACGTATGTATGGGCCACATTTACTCCTAAACCACGGGACCCATTTCAACCAAACTTTGTACACATATGTTACTGTCTGGAAACCATCGCTGTGCAACTACCCATCTATCAAAGGTACGGGGGGGGGGGGGGGGGGGGGGAGGTATAGCCCAGGACGTGCGAATACTTATCCTTCAGCCATTCTCTAGTTGAGAATGACAGCACCTAGAGGCTTGCAACAGACTTTGGACATAATTTCAAATCTTTAAGGAACATTTTATGGCTGACGACCCCCTCAGAATGATAAAGGAAAAAGTTTATCGCTTCCTACAATTTGACTGTTCATGCAGCAAAACTGTCGCATGAATTATGTTGTTTTAATCCATTACTTCCTTACTAATAACTCTATTCAAAATACATTTCGCAGACAGTATACACACATGCCGCACAATATACCTAGAAAATGTGTTATTGTACGCCACATAGTTCAGGAAATATACGTCATAATTTGTACAGTAACCAGGTGGCAGTTAAAAGAGTCGAGGGACATGAAAGGGAAGCAGTGGTTGGGAAGGGAGTGAGACAGGGTTGTAGCCCCTCCCCGATGCTATTCAATCTGTATATTGAGCAAGCAGTAAAGGAAACAAAAGAGAAGTTCGGAGTAGGTATTAAAATCCATGGAGAAGAAATAAAAACTTTGAGGTTCGCCGATGGCATTGTAATTCTGTCAGAGACAGCAAAGGACTTGGAAGAGCAGTTGAACGGAATGGAAAGTGTCTTGAAAGGAGGATATAAGATGAACATCAACAAAAGCAAAACGAGGATAATGGAATGTGGTCGAATTAAGTCGGGTGACGCTGAGGGAATTAGATTAGGAAGTGAGACACTTAAAGTAGTAAAGGAGTTTTGCTATTTTGGGAGCAAAAGAACTGATGATGGTCGAAGTAGAGAGGATATAAAATGTAGACTGGCAATGGCAAGGAAAGCGTTTCGGGTGTTGATTTAAGTGTTAGGAAGTCGTCTCTGAAAGTATTTGTATGGAGTGTAGCCATGTATGGAAGTGAAACGTGGACGATAAATAGTTTGGACAAGAAGAGAATAGAAGCTCTCGAAATGTGATAGTACAGAAGAATGCTGAAGATTAGATGGATAAATCACATAACTAATGAGGAGGTATTGAATAGAATTGGGGAGGAGTTTGTGGCACAACTTGACTAGAAGAAGGGACCGGTTGGTAGTACATATTCTGAGGCATCAAGGGATCACAAATTTAGTATTGGAGGACAGCGTGGAGGGTAAAAATCGTAGCGGGACACCAAGAGATGAATACACTAAGGAGATTGAGAAGGATGTAGGCTGAAGTAGGTATTGAAGAAGCTTGGACAGGATAGAGTAGCATGGAGAGCTGCATCAAACCAGTCTCAGGACTGAAGACCACAACAACAACAACAACTTTACTACTTACGCTATTCACAACACATTTCACAGACAATAGCTACATGAAACACTAGATATGTCTGCAAAATTATATCATTGTGCAGCACATTGTTCAGGAGACAGAACATCATAGACACTGAGCCGCGTGGAAATGAAACAGCAGGGCGAAATTCGTTAGAGATATAGGTGAAATATGTGTACAAATAGGTGTGAAATACATCTGACGTGTGCGTCGGTGGGCAAAGCCGCGAGTAGAAAGCTCATCCTAAGCCCCCGGAAAGGATTTCAACCAAATTTGACACACGTACTAGTTACGATCTGGAAAAAAAGCTGTGGCGGTAAGAACCACTAGTCTCCCATCTTGGTGATCGTGATAACGTGCAGAGAGAAGGGGGCAGGGGGGGGGGGGAAGAGATGGACAGAGAGGATGGTATGGACAGAGGAAGGAAAGAGAAGGAGGTGGACAGAGTCAGGGGCAGGGAGAGAGAGAGAGAGAGAGAGAGAGAGAGAGAGAGAGAGAGAGAGAGAGAGAGAGAGAGATGGACAGAGAGGAGGGAGAAGAAGAGATGGACAAAGAGAGGGAAGGTGGGATGGAGCCGGAGGAGATGTGCGGCGTGAGGAGGAGCAGTTGGACAGAGGGGAGGAAGCGTAGATTGCCAGAGAGGGAGGAGAAGAGAGAGAGAGAAAGAGAGGTGCGAGGAGATGGAACAGAGTGGGGGGAGGGGGAGAAGGTGGACAGAGAGAGGAGGACGGATACACTGACAGAAAATTGGAATAAATAGTACTGTATCGTACATAAACAAAGATTGTGCAGCTGGTTTCTCATTCAGTGGTTGGCTGTGGGAAGCATCCGAGAGGAACATATTGCTCGCTCGGCCTGCAGCATTGCACAGCCACGTCAAGTGACGGTGAATGAGGAAATGAACTTGTTTGCAGCAAGACAAGTACAGCGTCGTCTGGAGTGGCAGGGCCGGAGCAGCAGAGACAGGAGCTGGACATACTACTGGCAGCTCATCATTATTAAGTCTCGGTTCTGCGTACAACATCGCGATGGACGTATCTGCGTGTGGAGAAAGACCGCATTCGTTATCGTCTTTCGAGCCCGCGACTGGGCTCGATAATATGGAGTGCCACTGGACACACAGCACTGTCATTTCAAGGCTACACAGCCGGTAATGTGGATGGCAACCGTTTTAGTTCTGACACGGTGTGGCAGATGGCAATGCCCTGTCTTCGAGGTCTCTGTGACGTAATCTCACAATAAGATCAGATGCTGTTACTTCGATAGATGAGATGTTCGGTTCGGCCACTGAAAACATGTGTTGACGCGTTCCCGAGAGACTGCCACTCCGCCACACGAGAGCTGTGGCCCAGGGGGAAGCGGCCCGCAGTGACCTGCCTTACCTACCGCTACTTGTCGCGCAGTCTCGGACTCCGGCGCCCAAACAAAGTATTCAGAGGGGGCAGCGTTGTCTACTACATTCTGAGACGTATATATACACACATCAAAAATGTTTTGCATCATCTCGGTTCCGAGAGTTCCGGAACCTGTGCAGAAAATTGGAATAGAGATCAGCATTAACATCATTTCCGCTCTTTGTATTGCTCATGAAAACCACACGTTGCATGTTAACCACCATACAGCGATACCTTCACAGCTGGTGATCCAGTCTGCTGTACACGCCGGTACCTCTAATACACAATAGCACGTCCTCTTGCATTGATGCATGCCTGTATTCGTCGTGGCATACTATCCACAAGTTCATCAAGGCACTGTTGGTCCAAATTGTCCCACTCCTCAACGGCGTTTGGGCGTGGATCCTTCAGAGTGGTTGGTGGGTCACGTTGTCCATAAAGAGCCTTTTCCAATCCATCCCATGCATGTTCGATAGGGTTCATGTCTGGAGAATATGCTGGCCACTCTAGTCGAGCGATGTCTTTATCCTGAAGAAAGTCATTCACTAGATGTGCACGACGGGGGTGCGAACTGTTGTCCATGAATGCCTTACCAATATGCTGCCGATATGGTTGCACTATCGATCGGACGATGGCATTCACGTATCGTACAGCCGTTACGGGGCCTTCCATGACCACCAGCGGCGTACGTCGGCCCCGCATAATGCCACCCCAAAACAGCAGAGAACCTCTACCTTGCCGCACTCGTTGGACAGTGTTTCTAAGGCGTTCTGCCTGACTGGGTTGTCTCCAGAGAAGTCTCCGACGATTGTGTGGTTGAAGGCATATGCGACACTCATCGGTGCAGAGAACATCATGCCAATCCTGAGCGGTCTATTCGGCATGTTGTTGGACCCATCTGTAGCGCACTGCATGGTGTCGTGGTTGCAAAGATGGACCTCGCCATGGAGGTCGGGGGTGAAGTTGCGCTTCATGCAGCGTATTGCACACAGTTTGAGTCGTGAAACGACGTCCTGTGGCTGCACGAAAAGTATTATTCAACACGGTGGCGTTACTGTCAGGGTTCTTCCGAGCCGTAATCCGTAGGTAGCGATCATCCACTGCAGTAGCAGACCTTGGCCGTCTGAGCTAGACATGTCATCGACGATTCCTGTCTCTGTGTATCTCCTCCATGTCCGAGCAACATCGACTTTGTTCATTCGGGGAGACGCCTGGACACTTCCCTTGTTGTGAGCCCTTCCTGGCATAAAGTAACAATGCAGACGCGATCGAACCGCGGTATTAACCGTCTAGGCATGGTTGAACTATACACAACACGAGCCGTGTACCTCCTTCCTGGTGGAATAACTGGAACTATTCAGTTGTCGGACTTCCTTCGTCTAATAGGTGCTGCTCATGCATGGTTGTTTACATCTTTGGGTGGGTTTAGTGACATCTCTTAACAGTCAAAGGGACTGTGTTTATGATACAATATCCACAGTCAACGTCTATGTTCAGGAGTTATGGGAACCGGGGTGATGCAAAACTTTTTTGATCTGTGTATTTAAGACTTCAGTCGTGTATTCTTTTTGCTATACTAAACGTGTACAATACGTATAATTACTAGTCCTGGAGTTTCAACGTCAATGGCCAGTAGTGTGTATTCTTATCTGCTACGTTTGTAATCTAATGTAATATTTTAAAGTAGGCCCCTGTGAATTATTCCAAGATAATAACAATGTAACTAAAACCGAATGTGACGAACATAAATACATGTTTAGCAATTCGAGTTTCTCTTCTTTTTTGCTTTTAATTCAGAAGACACTTTCACTGGAAATGAATGGCGGTAATGTCCAATACATTGTGTTAATTAATAAATTCATGAAGGCCGTGAGAAGAGAAAGCAAAGGAAGATCTGGTGGATAATTACGTGGCAAAATATTGAAATATCGTCATTATTTCATCAAAATCTGGGACACTTACTGCCGTGTAGAAAAATTTGTTAATTGTTGTGAGGAAGCGGTGTGTACTGAAGAACAAATTTCTTCACTTTGGGAGGACAAACAAATCCACAATGATAAGACGAGATTTTTCTAGTACTCTGCCTAGTGCAACCCAGCGATGTCTCTTCTTACAGTCAGATAAAGAATTTGATCTAAAAGTTTCAAAACTGCTGTAATATCAGCGACAGATGAAAAGGTATGACGTCTCAAGAACACTACATCGAAGTACATTCCATTGCCAATATTTGGTACTCTAATGCGTTACGCATGGTTCGCTGGCACATGTGCGATGACAGAGAACCTTTATGAATGTAAACCAAGCTTGTTTTTCCTACAGAAACTTTAAAAGCGCCAAGTAACTGTAAAAATACGTCGTTGATAAAGTCTCCAGTATGCCAAGAAAATTGCTGCTCCCCTGTTTTTCCGATAAATATAATCCCAGGACGTGTAACTCATCAATTGTAAAACAGTAAAAGTATCTAATTTTATATACGAAGGTCTCGTATACGCCTTACAATCCCTACCTGGAAATTTTCGTTTACGTTCCTTTTCATGCCTTCTATGGTAATATTAATAAATAAAATATATTGAGCGTTATTTCGGTTTGTTTGTAGTGTAACGTAAAAACTAAAAACAGAAAAAAATAAATAAAGTTTTCGTATAGAGCCTCGAGATTGCTGTACGCGGATTACCTTCCCGTACTCTTTCCGCCGCGCCAGCCGCGGCCTGGAAACCTTTCTACATCTGCATCTTCATCTACATGCATACTCCGCAATCTACCATACGGTGCGGGGCGGAGGGTACCTCGTTCCACAACTAGCATCTTCTCTCCCTGTTCCACTCCCAAACACAACGAGGGAAAAATGACTGCCTATATGCCTCTGTACGAGCCCTAATCTCTCTTATCTTATCTTTGTGGACTTTCCGTGAAATATAAGTTGGCGGCAATAAAACTGTACTGCAGTCAGCCTCAAATGCTGGTTCTCTAAATTTCCTCAGTAGCGATTCACGAAAAGAACGCCTCCTTTCGTCTAGAGACTCGCACCCGAGTTCCTGAAGCATTTCCGTAACACTCGCATGATGATCATACCTACCAGTAACAAATCTAGTAGTCCGCCTCTGAATTGCTTCTATGTCCTCTCTCAATCCGACCTGATAGGGATCCCAAACGCTCTAGCAGTACTCAAGAATAGGTCGTATTAGTGTTTTGTAAACGGTCTCCTTTACAGATGAACCACATCTTCCCAAAATTCTACCAATGAACCGAAGACGACTATCCGCCTTCCCCACAACTGCCATTACATGCTTGTCCCATTTCATATCGCTCTGCAGTGTTACGCCCAAATATTTAATCGACGTGACTGTGTCAAGCGCTACACTACTAATGGAGAATTCAAACATTACAGGATTCTTTTGCCTACTCATCTGCATTAATTTACATTTATCTATATTTAGAGTTAGCTGCCATTCTTTACACCAATCACAAATCGTGTCCAAGTTATCTTGTATCCTCCTACAGTCACTCAGCGACGACACCTTCGCGTACACCAGAGCATCATCAGCCACCAGCCGCACATTGCTATCCACCCTATGCATAAGACCTTTTATGTAGATAGAAAACAACAGCGGACCTACCACACTTCAAAAATGTGGTTCATATGGCTCTGAGCACTATGGGACTTAACATCTGCGGGTATCAGTCCCATAGAACTTAGGACTACTTAAACCTAACTAACCTAAGGACATCACAAACATTCATGCCCGAGGCATGATTCGAACCTGCGACCGTAGCGGTCACGCGGTTCCAGACTGAAGCGCCTAGAACCGCACGGCCACACCGGCCGGCTACCACACTTCCCTGGGGCACTCCAAATGATACCATCACCTCCGATGAACACTCACCATCGAGGACAACGTACTGGGTATTCTAACATACGTTTCTGATGCCTCCGCCTACCCGCGCGAAAAATGCTATTTCTTTTTAAACGCTTGTCCATCTGGAGTTCCAACTGCAGTCCCTTTCATTTCTGCATACACCATATATTTGGAAGAAATCGGAGACGAGGAGTTAGCGCGGTCCCCTTCTCAGTTGCAATCCAGTGCTGGGCAGGTAGGCGCTTTTTGGCATAAGGCCTTGTTCCACGTCTTCCAGGGAGACGCAGCCTTCCCTTTATTGCTAGCTGTCGTGCGAGACGACGTCCAACTTTAGAGGCCAGTGACGTGAGAGCAGAATCAGCGAGACAATGAAGAGCGGGCCGGCACAGTGATTAGGACTGACTTTAAGGACGAGGCTGATGGTGGCCGCGGCGTGAGTCAGCCGCGGTCCACTTCACGTGACCGCCGGCAGCTGTCCACGCCGGAGAAGCGAGGCCGCGGCGGGGCCCCCAGCGCCGGCCTGCCGCCTGTACTGCACACTGCGAACCGGACGGTTCTGTGGCCGATGCTGTAATGCGCGCCTCGTAAGACTGTAACCTGATGTAGACATTGCACCACGTATTCTTCCGCGTTCGCTGTAATCTCGCTGGATTTCGTTTCACCTGGAGTGGAAGCCAAGCGGTGTCGAGTACAATCGACTACGATAATAAGTTTCATGCTGTGCGTTACGCGCATCGACTGAGCGATGCCCCGCGGGATTAGCCGAGCGGATGCCGGCTTGGTAGCTCAGCGTTTTGGTCAGAAGGTTAGCTGTCCTCTGTAATAAAAAAACTGGGTTAATCGATCAACAACGAACTTAACGACGTCCGCCCTGAGCAGATGCAACGGACTAAAGCGAACAGCTGGAACGGTGACTCGGCGTGTTCGGTCAGAGGGCAACCTGCCCTCTGTAACAAAAAAACTGAGTTAATGGATCAACGACGAACAGAGACGGGTGTCTTGCGACGTCTGCCCCGAGCAGATATGACGAACATAAGCAAAAAAGAAAAAGAAAAAAAAAAGATCAACAACGAACAAAATGAAAAAAAGCGGTCTAAGATGCTGCAGTCATGGACTGTGCGGCTGGTCCCGGAGGAGGTTCGAGTCCTCCGTCGGGCATGGGTGTGTCTGTTTGTCCTTAGTGTAATTTAGGTTAATAGTGTGTAAGCTTAGGAACTGATGACCTTGGCAGTTAAGTCCCATAAGATTTCATACACATTTGAACATTTTTTTGACTGAGCGATGATGCGGGACAACAGCTTTACCGGCGAATTTATCTCGGACAGCAGAGGACATGCAGCTGGTCCATGTAACCTGCAATGATGTGAGAAGTTGCAGTTACGACGTAAAAAGAGAAGAACAGAGAAACAATATAGCTTCGAATGTCATTTAATTTTTTTTAGAGATAATGAAACGATATTCGGCAAAACTCCAACACTGCACGCTTCTAGCTCTCATCCTTAGGTAACATAATAGTGTAATTAAAAACAAAATTGACGGAAACTCCTAAGTTAAAACACACGGTAATTTTTCTGCGTCCGATGTGTGTGACACAAAAGCGTATTGCAGGGATTCCAGCGTAAGCCACTGAATGTATTTATTTACAGTCAATCGGCTGGTAATCTCCGAAATCCTTCCATATCCAAATCCGAGAAACACATTTGGGTACTGTAACTAAAATTGGTTCAAATGGCTCTGAGCACTATGGGACTTAACTTCTGATGTCATCAGTCCCCTAGAACTTAGAACTACTTAGACCTAACTAACCTAAGAACATCACACACATCCATGCCCGAGGCAGGATTCGAACCTGCGACCGTAGCGGTCCCAAGGTTCCAGACTGTAAGGCCTAGAACCGCTCGGCCACTCTGGCCGGCGGTACTGTAACTGTCATCTGGTACATTGATAAGGAGTAGATGAATAACATAACCCACGAAGCCTTCCAAGCGCTACATTTTCTCCTCGTATTTTATGAGTTAAACACCAATTTCTGTACATCTGCGAAAAATAGGAGGAACATACTGTTCGTCGCCTCTTTGTAACGTTGTTTCACGAGCATTTTTCGCTTCGTAGCAGGAACCGAAGCGGCGCCAACCACTTTCACAGCACGTATTAACAACGCGACAACAGTCCGGAGAGTGAGACTGCACACGATTTTTCAAATCAAAACTACGTTGCTAAAGTGTGAGTAAGAAAAACGTTGATAGCTATTACTGCATTAGAATACCATTAGGTTTGGCGTATTGTAACAAGGTAATAACGTATGTAATACACAAATAAGACCTACTTTCAAGAGCGTAGTAACACCAGTGTTGGTGTGCTACGGCTGCTGACCAATCGACGCGTTTGTATTTGTTTACGTCAGGTTTATTGTTATGATGAACAAAGTACATCTCGGCTGATGACGCAGGCAGGTGAGCGCTTCTTGACAGCCACCATGCGGATGCCATGCGTGTGCACTCGCTTGCACAGCGGCTGCGGATCTGCAGTGCGCGCGCGTGTGACACCCTACGCTTACTACATCTTTCCGGTCAGTGCCGTTCACATTATAGACTGCAATTGGTCTTATTCGTTCATTTGTTCGATTTAGCCACGAGATGAGTGAACAATAGCAGAATGTCGGTGCAATATAATCAAAAAATAAGGCGATGGAAAAATTAGTTCTGTCTTTTAAGTCCCCGTCCTACGTTGGCTTGCTAGGTCCGCACTCAGCGCTATACTTAGACGGACATTTTGCCCTAAATATCGGATTACCTATTTCAAATACAAATTGAGTCAGTTGGGTATGTTCAATCGTTTATTAATACAGTCACAGTTGGTATTCCTGAACATCAACCTGAAACGTGTTTAAACTAAGAAAACAATGAGTAAACAGCTTTGTAATTGGTAATTATGATAGAAACTAAGTACTCAGTCTCCTTAACTGCTCTGTCTTATTGGTAAGATAATCTGATTTCAAACCAAACTAAAAATTCTTCATCAAAAGAAATAAACAGTTATCTGTTCTTCTGGGGTGGAAAACAAAAATATATTCAAAAACTTTTGTCTTTTAAACTAGACTTACAAATAATAATTGAATAGCGATGGTGCAACACAGAGTAACTCTCGTTCGCACCTGCGCGTCTTAATACGGACACGAGTGACGCTCCAGCGTAGCTGGAGGGGCGCGGTTTGGCATCCACTTTACCTCGCTCGATCCGTGCGTAACGTCGTTGTGGCGTTGTGCGACAGGCTCGTTTGGTCTACGAAGAAAAACGTAGGGCACACACAAAACAGTAGCACTGGTTGATATGTTGATATATCCATATTTTGTATCTCCTTACTCTTCGTTGTACTTATTCCTCACGTTTACGTTATTAGTTTGGAACGGGCCTTAGCTCTGCGCTCTCTGTTTCATCACTAAAAAGCCTGACAATAGCCAGACTGACCGGAATTGTATATATGTGACCGGACAAGACAGTAGAAAGCCGAACACGTGGCAGCCCTACTCCTATACGGCAGCACGAGGTATAAAAGGACAGTTCACTGGCGGAGCTGTCATTTGTGCTCAGATGATTCGTGCGCAAAGGCTTTCGACGTGATTATGGCGGCACGACGCGACTTAACGCTACATCTGCAGCCATACTCCGCAAGCCACCTGACGGTGTGTGGCGGAGGGTATCTTGAGTACCTCTATCGGTTCTCCCTTCTGTTCCAGTCTCGTATTGTTAGTGGAAAGAAAGATTGTCGGTATGCCTCTGAGTGCGCTCTAACCTCTCTGATTTTATCCTCACGGTCTCTTCGCGAGACATACGGAGGCGGGAGCAATATACTGATTGACTACTCGGCGAAGGTTCTCGAAACCTCAAAAAAAGCCCGTGCCGAGCTACTGAGCGTCTCTCCTGCAGAGGCTTCCACTGGAGTTTTTCTATCATCTCCGTAACGCTTTCGCGATTACTAAATGATCCTGTAACGAAGCGCGCTGCTCTCCGTTCGATCTTCTCTATCTCTTATATCAACCCTATCTGGTACGGATCCCACACCGGTAGCAGTATTCCTTTGTTTTCAGATTGCATTTCCTTAGCATTCTTCCAATGAATCTCAATCTGGCATCTGCTTTAACGACGATCAACTTTATATGGTCATTCCATTTTAAATCACTCCTAATGCCTACTCCCAGACAATTTATGGAATTAACTGTTTCCAGTTGCTGACCTGCTATATTGTAGCTAAATAATAAAGGATCTTTGTTTGTATGTATTCGCAGCACATTACACATGTCTACATTGAGATTCAACTGCCATTCCCTGCACCATGCGTTAATTCGTTGCAGATCCTCCTGCATTTCAGTACAATTTCCATTGTTACAACCCCTCGATATACTACAGCATCATCCGCAAAAAGCCTCACTGAACTTCCGCTGTTATCCACAAGGTCATATATATATAATGTGTGCCGGCCGAAGTGGCCGTGCGGTTAAAGGCGCTGCAGTCTGGAACCGCAAGACCGCTACGGTCGCAGGTTCGAATCCTGCCTCGGGCATGGATGTTCGTGATGTCCTTAGGTTAGTTAGGTTTAACTAGTTCTACGTTCTAGGGGACTAATGACCTCAGAAGTTGAGTCCCATAGTGCTCAGAGCCATTTGAACCATATATAATGTGAATAGCAACAGCCCTACGATACTCCCCTGCGACACACCTGATATCACTCTTACTTCGGAAGACTTCTCTCCATTGAGAATGACATGCTGCGTTCTGTTATCTGGGAACTCTTCAATCCAATGACACAATTGGTCTGATAGTCCATACCCTCTTACTTTGTTCATTAAACGATTGTGGGGAACTGTACGAAACGCCTTGCGGATGTCAAGAAACAGGCATCTACCTGGGAACCCGTGTCTATGGCCCTCTGAGTCTCGTGGACGAATAGCGCGATCTGGGTTTCACACGATCGTCTTTTTTCGAAACCCATGCTGATTCCTACAAATGGTTCAAATGGCTCTGAGCATTATGCGACTTGACTTAACTTCTGAGGTCATCAGTCGCCTAGAACATAGAACTAATTAAACCTAACTAACCTAAGGACATCACACACATCCATGTCCGAGGCAGGATTCGAACCTGCGACCGTAGCGGTCGCTCGGCTCCAGACTGTAGCGCCTAGAAACGCACGACCACACCGGCCGGCGCTGATTCCTACAGAGTAGATTTCTAGTCTCCAGAAAACGCGGAATAGTAGTGGAGTTACACGCATGGGCCATTCCATTTCCGAAATCTGTAGGGAATTCAGGATTCCGAAATCGACAGTGTAAAAAGTGTGCCGAGAATACTAGATTTCAGGCATTACTCGTACCTCTCACGACGGACAGCGTAATGGCAGAATACCTTCACTTAACGACCGAGATCAGTGCCGTTTGTGTAGGGTTGCCATTCCTAACAGACAAGCAACACTGCATGAAATAACTGCAGAAATCAATGTGAGATGTATGATGAACATATCAGTGAGGACTTTGGGGGAAAATTTGGTGTTAATAGGCTATGCAAGAGACGACCGACGCGAGTGCCTTTGCTAGCAGCACATCGCCTGCGGCGCTTCTCCTGGGCTGGTGACCGTGTCAGTTTGGCCCTGGATGACTGGAAAACCATGACCTGGTGACAGAGTCCCGGCTTCAGTCGGCAAACGCTGATGGTAGGGCTTCAGCGCGGCGCAGACACCACGAAGTCACAGACCCAAGCTGTCAACAAGGCACTGTGCAAGCTGGTGGCAGCTCCATAATAGTGTGAGCTGTGTTTACATGGAATGGACTGGGTCCTCTGGTCCAATCAAACCAATAATTGTCAGGAATGTTAAATGACGTGTTGCAGCTGTTGTAGTATATCATTTCAGTTATAATTCTGTTTAGTACTGGGTATTCCCCATGGAGTACCATAGCCTTCGTTTTATGTAGTGCAATCTCAAAATTATAATCCTTTCCAACAAAAATGAAAAGATGGATTGATTTTTGTAGTTAGTCTTCAAAATTTGATATTAATGTAGTATCATTATACTAAAGTATTTATTTTTGTTTATATGGATCCCTTCTGCCGCTCTTTCGTCCCATTTTGTGAAATTTAAAGAAGAAGGCAGTAAAGTACACCCTTATTTCTAACTTTCGTTTATTAAAATATTTTCCCCTGCATAACCCGTTATCTTTATATATAAAATACAATCTCCCAACTAATTGACTTACTCACTGACTCGTCATTGCTCAACCAAAACCTAAGTTTGGAGAGGGTGTTGATCTTAGGCTGTAGGCGTCGATTAAGAAGGACATGAAGTAGAGGATTAAATGCTTTCTGAAAATATGTCACTATTAAGGCAATTTAGAACACAGAACTACGAAAATTGATATTTGATTTCTCACTCACAAATAAAAAATACATGTTTCAGCATTTTTGGGAATTCGGTCATTAAGGGAGTAAAATATTGGGTGAAAGTTTTTATTGGAAATAAATCATTTTTAAAGAACCACGAAACCAATTTTAAAGCTGCGTCTACAGAAACTTGTATTTGACTTTTCTGTTGGAAGTGAAAAAAAAACCTGATTCAGTGTTATTTTGAAATTCAGCACCCAAAGGGGAGTGAAAATAGAGATGAAAAATTTTCTGAAATTATTTCATTATGAAAACAGTTTTAAAGCTAAATACATAAAAACTGGAAGTTCACTCCTCGTTTAGATGTAAAGAAATGTGTGTTAGGGGATGAAAGTTCGTGTGAAAATATCACCAAAAGAACGTAAGAGGCACGATACGTCCGGAAAAGACCGTGCTTCTGTGGCTATAACTGGCATGAAAAGTTTAGAAGGTGCTGCAATTTGTGAACAACATGAAACTTTGATTAAAGAAAAAAAATCTAAGCAGAAAATACAGACTATCTGAGCAAAGCAGCAGGCGCTAAGCTAGGATGCACTATATGGTGTTGTGCAGATTAAAATCTGTTAAACCTGAAGGTAGGGGCGCTTTCTCAATTTCATAACAGAAAAACCGTTCGTATACATACGTTGAACCAAACATTGAACTAAATTTACCGACTTGTGTGTGCAGTCTTGGGGTAACATTTTACAAGATTCATGCAAATTCCAGAATTGAACTAACAGGTCATTGAGCCCGGAGCTACAATGTACGTCTATCTAGCTCAAGTCGCAGGGTACATCAACAGCCACAAGCGAGAACGGTCTGACAAAAAATTATTCAAATGGCTCTGAGCACTATGGGACTTAACTTCTGAGGTCATCAGTCCCTAGAACTTAGAACTACTAAAAACTAACTAACCTAAGGACATCACACACATCCATGCCCGAGGCAGGATTCGAACCTGCGACCGTAGCGGTCTTGCGGTTCCTGACTGAAGCGCCTAGAACCGCTCGGTCAACACGGCCAACTACGGTCTGACAAATAAGTCGAGATAAGTCTTCAGTGCGTAATGTCTTGAAATCTCCTTAAGAGTTCATGATGAAATCTTTCAGTTACTGAAACAGAGGTAGTTATGTCTGGTCGAGAAACGACTGCCTCGAGTTGTGGGAAATGTTCCATGTCATGAACTTTATCTTTCCAGAATTTCGATGCTCTTACACGGCATGTCATGGGCTCTTTTTATGAATTTTAAAATGCTTTTTTTGTTCATGCTACTTGCAGATAATTTTTTCAAATATCAAATGTTTTAGAGTCGTGACTAAGCGTAATGGATTCCATTTTGACTCTACTCCTCACACTCAAACCTCCAGATGTCAGACAATCAGATCAGTACCAAAGGTTGTATGTCGATAGAGTATCAAACAAAACACTGATTTAGTTCGTGGTGTGTACTGCTGTCCAGTAGAAGAAGCGTAAACGGTAATTAAAAGTAACACTAGAACTATGGAGCATAGAAAGAGCGTATGTGTGAGTTCCGAATGTGAAGATCTTTGGCAGTGGTGCTGGTAGAGCGTCAGATCGCCGTAATAAAGGTCCCCAGTTCGAAACGCAGTGATGGCTATTTTTTTACAATTTATTTATGAAATTGTTATATGGGAGAACATTTTTCTGACACGTCAAAGTGCGTTTCACAGTTTGTGGCAATTTTCTTATGCCAGTCTGCTTTCGCTTTGTTAGTTGAAATTAGCAAACCTACAGAATGCATTTGTATAGGTAACAACACACCTATGCATACATGCATATATTGTTCAACGAACAAGATTTTAAGACTCTTTTCGACCGATTTCACAAGGACCTTAATGCATAACATTATGGTTGGCTCTCGGCGCAACGACCCAAGAGGAATACAACTCCACCGACGTTTAAGAACGGCTAGAAGCGATTACCATAGGCCTTGAAGACCTGACCGAAATCCTAACCCCTGTCATCTACTGGACGTCCTGGATGCTGCAATACGGAAAGATCTGAGACGAGATCTACTGTTATAGATCTGATTTCCATCCAGGGGGATACTGCCCACCTTCATCATCCTACATCTGTCTCAACAAACTGGTATCAATTCAGCTCATGGCTAAATAACAATGTTCGTCCAACGGCAGAAATCTCCACCACGTCAGCCATTGAAGAAGCCATCTCGGTTCTAACCAGCAAAATTAGGATGGCATACAACTAATCCTCCATACAAACAACCCATGAAGTGGAATAGTGTGGGACATTTTCGCCAATTCTTACAGATCTTAAGGCTCTGAAGAACAGTGCTTCTAGACAGTGACAAAAGAACCATAATCCAGTATAGCGAAGGGAGATGAAGCGCCTTTCTGTAGAACTGTACTTCCGAACCACAGAACATCAAATAGAATGTTGGGAAGACAAAATGGTCACCATGACACTACAGTCGAGGTATACATGAAGCCTCGTCAGGACATTGTGCAACCTCAGACCTCCAAAACTAGCCACTTAGGGCCCTGCTGCAAGGATATGACTCACTTGGCAAGTCCGAAATCTTTCCCAATGCATAGGAGGCACAAAAACCTTGTACCTGGGCGACACCAATGAAGAATTAACTTGGACAAGACGTAAGGCGCGAGAAATTCGAAAGTTTCCCAGGAACCTGACAGTCAAGCTCACTACACTGGCAGAGGTGAAGAAATTCATTTACCGATTAGGAAATCATTCCAGCCCTTGGCCGAATGGTATAAGTAATTAGTTGTTTAATCACCTCCAGAGAAATCCTCTGGTACTACTTACCTGCATATACAACCATTGGATGTTGCTAGAAAACTTACCGTCTGCATGGAAGATAGCTCAGGTTGTACCGTTTCCCAAAGTAGATTAGGAAATGAGGCACTTGAAGTAGTAAAGGAGTTTTGCTGTTTGGGAAGCAAAATAACTGATGATGGTAGAAGTAGAGAAGATATAAAATGTAGACTGGCAATGGCAAGGAAAGCGTTTCTGAAGAAGAGACATTTGGTAACATCGAGTATAGATTTAAGTGTCAGGAAGTGGTTTCTGAAAGTATTTGTACGGAGTGTAGCCATGTATGTAAGTGAAACATGGACGATAAATAGTTTGGACAAGAAGAGAATAGAAGCTTTCGAAATGTGGTGCTACAGAAGAATGCTGAAGATTAGATGGGTAGATCACATAACTAATGAGGAAGTATTGAATAGAATTGGGGAGAAGAGGAGTTTGTGGCACAACTTGACAAGAAGAAGGGACCGGTTGGTAGGATATGTTCTGAGGCATCAAGGAGGCAGCGAGGAGGGTAAAAATCGTAGAGGGAGACCAAGAGATGAATACACTAAGCAGATTCAGAAGGATGTAGGTTGCAGTAGGTAGCGGGAGATGAAGAAGCTTGCACAGGATAGAGTAGCATGGAGAGCTGCATCAAACCAGTCTCAGGACTGAAGACAACAACAACAACATAGATGGTTGGTTGTTTTGGGGAAGGAGACCAGACAGCGTGGTCATCGGTCTCATCGGATTAGGGAAGGATGGGGAAGGAAGTCGGCCGTGCCCTTTCAGAAGAACCATCCCGGCATTTGCCTGGAGTGATTTAGGAAAATCACGGAAAACCTAAATCAGGATGGCCGGACGCGGGATTGAACCGTCGTCCTCCCGAATGCGAGTCCAGTGTCTAACCACTGCGCCACCTCGCTCGGTACTAGGAGATGAAGAAGCTTGCAGAGGATAGCGTAGCATGGAGAGCTGCATCAAACCAGTCTCAGGAATGAAGACCACAACAACAACAACATGGCTCTCAGCACTATGAGACTTAACTGCTAAGGTCATCAGTCCCCTAGAACTTAGAATTACTTAAACCTAACTAACCTAAGGACATCACACACAGCCATGCCCGAGGCAGGATTCGAACCTGCGACCGTAGCGGTCGCGCGGTTCCAGACTGTAGCGCCTAGAACCGCTCGGCCACCCCGGCCGGCAGTTTGGTAGGATAGGAAACGTTCCACCTCGAAAATGCCCTTGTCGCCAACGAGGGAATGCCTTTCACACTACGGTTTGTTCAGCTGAGGCGACGCGTCAGAAGAATCCGGGGTGAGGCAAACAACGAGCACTCTAACAAGGGAACCTCCCCATCGCACCCCATCAGATGTAGTTATAGGTTGGCACAGTGGATAGGCCTTGAAAAACTGAACACAGATCAATCGAGAAAAGAGGAAGAAGTTGTGTGGAACTATGAAAAAAAGCAAAATATACAAACTGAGTAGTCCATGCACAAGATAGGCAACATCAAGGATAGTGTGAGCTCAGGAGCGCGCCGTGGTCCCGTGGTTAGCATGAGCAGGTTCTTGGTCCGAGTCTTCCCTCGGGTGAAAAGTTTACTTTCTTTATTTTCGCAAAGTTATGATCTGTCCGTTCGTTCATTGACGTCTCTGTTGACTGTAATAAGTTTAGTGTCCGTGTTTTGCGACCGCACCGCAAAACCGTGCGATTAGTAGACGAAAGGACGTGCCTCTCCAATGGGAACCGAAAACATTTGATCGCAAGATCATAGGTCAACCGATTCCTCCAATGGAAAACACATCTGATATATTCTATACGACGCTGGTGACGGCATGTGCGTCACATGACAGGAATATGTTGTCGACCCACCTAACTTGTACACTTGGCGAATGGGTAAAAAGATTCTTCTACTTTGCCCGATTTAGGTTTTCTTGTGGATGTGATAATCACTCCCAAAAAAGTGATGAAAACATAAGAGTTTGTCATATAAACTGAAACAAATGAGTGCAACAGTTTCACAGTCGCACAGTTTTCCCTGTGCTTTGTCAAAATATATGTTTTTAATTTCCGTGTGTAGACCATCAAATCCTGCATATGTCCAAGCAAATCTAAACATGTCCTGGAATTTTGGAGAGCGAAGTTGATTATGTGTGAGGGCCTGAACTTTGATAATTGTCTGAAAATAAAAAATTAAACTTTTCACTCGAGAGAAGACTTGAACCAGGGACCTCTCGTTCCGCAGGCTGCTCACGCTAACCACGGGACCACGGCGCTCCTGAGCTCACATTTTCCTTCATTTTGCATATCTTGGGCATATATTTTGTTTATTTTTTTCATAGTTCCACACAACTTCTTCCTTTTTTCTCGATTGATCTGTGTTCAGTTTTTGAAGGCCTATCCACTGTGCCAACTTATAACTAAATTTGAGGGGGGTGCGATGGGGAGGTTCCCTTGTAAGCTGCAGCACGTGTCAGTGTGTCGTGCGACGCTTCATCCTACACGAGCGTAAGCTGTTAGCGCCAAGCAGTGGCAGTAAAAAGAAAGAAAAGCAGCCTCGGCGCCGTCTTTCCCGACGCTTGTTGTGCTTTCGCCCATTCAGCAAGCGGTGAACTCACGTGCGGTGGCCGAGCGGTTCTAGGCGCTCAGTCCGGAACCGCGCTGCTGCTGCGGTCGCAGGTTCGAATCCTGCCTCGGGCATGGATGTGTGTGATGTCCTTAGGTTAGTCAGGTTTAAGTAGTTCTAAGTCTAGGGGACCGATGACCTCAGATGTTGAGTCCCATAATGCTCAGAACCATTTGAATCATTTTGAACTCACGTGCTTGGACTGCTCGTTCTGCTCCTTTGTGTCGGCCACAGAGCGGCGCCCAGCACTCGTCTATCACGGTGATCGGGTTGTGCAGCACAGCTGCAGTATTTTCACTGCTGCCTCGGAGGGCTACGAGCAGTCGCGAAACCCAGCTTGCCGCCATTCTGTCGCGTTCTAGCAAGATGTTGTAACAGATGCGTGACTGTTTTCCGCGTTTTCCACTGTCGCTCGGACTGCTGTAATCTGATTTTCAATCTCCGAGGCTGGTACTTCCCTCGCAGTTCCCGGTTCTCCACGTCGGCCTGTTGGTTCTTCGTCACTCAGACTTGTCTGACCGCACTGCTGATGTTTGGTGTGTGG
Source organism: Schistocerca americana (assembly GCF_021461395.2). Taxonomy (NCBI): domain Eukaryota; kingdom Metazoa; phylum Arthropoda; class Insecta; order Orthoptera; family Acrididae; genus Schistocerca; species Schistocerca americana. The sequence continues at coordinate 41,934,026 of NC_060121.1, forward strand.
AGCGCTCAACTGCGCCGTCATCAGCGCCCGTACAAATTCCTACTCTGTACACAGTCCAATCTAGCCACTTTCACGATTGATGATGGAATTCCGAGGACAACACAAATACCCAGTGCCCGGGCAGAGAAAGTCCCTAGCCCGGGCGGTAATCGATCCCGACACCCCGCGATCCAGAGGTAGCGACGCTAGCTTCTAGACCACGAGCTGCGCAGTGGAAGCACGTGCATTCCACCAGCTCAGCATCCACTGTTGCAGTGTTGTTTCCGTTCAGATCGACCGCACAAATTTCCGTACTTCGTCAGTTCCCTAGCGCATAATGGGGCCCCTTAGGGATATGGCAGCAAGAGAGGGGAAGAAAACCAATGTGCACTCCGTGTGGATACCGGGGGGAGTCATTCCAGATGTGTAAAGGGTCCTTCCGGATGCCATGAAGGGTACAGGGTGCACGCATCTACAGGTGGTCGCTCATGTCTGCACCAATGATGTCTGTCGCTATGGATCCGAGGAAATCCTCTCTGGCTTCCGGCGGCTATCTGATTTGGTGAAGACTGCCAGTCTCGCTAGCGGGATGAAAGCAGAGCTCACCATCTGCAGCATCGTCGACAGGACTGACAGCGGACCTTTGGTACAGAGCCGAGTGGAGGGTCTGAATCAGAGGCTGAGACGGTTCTGCGACCGTGTGGGCTGCAGATTCCTCGACTTGCGCCATAGGGTGGTGGGGTTTCGGGTTCCGCTGGATAGGTCAGGAATCCACTACACGCAACAAGCGGCTACACGGGTAACAGGGGTTGTGTGGCGTGGGCTGGGCGGTTTTTTAGGTTAGATGGCCTTGGGCAAGTACAGAAAGGGCAACAGCCTCAACGGGTGTGGGGCAAAGTTAGGACACGCGGGGACCAAGCAGCAATCGGTATTGTAATTGTAAACTGTCGAAGCTGCATCGGTGAAGTACCGGAACTTCAAACGCTGATAGAAAGCACCGAAGCTTTTTTTACAAAGGTACAGACGGTGTTTAGAAAGGATAGATTGCATGCAACCGGTGGTGGAGTGTTCGTCGCTGTTAGTAGTAGTTTATCCTGTAGTGAGGTAGAAGTGGATAGTTCCTGTGAATTATTATGGGTGGAGGTTACACTCAACAACCGAGCTAAGTTAATAATTGGCTCCTTTTACCGACCTCCCGACTCAGCAGCATTAGTGGCAGAACAACTGAGAGAAAATTTGGAATACATTTCACATATATTTTCTCAGCATGTTATAGTCTTAGGTGGAGATTTCTATTTACCAGATATAGACTGGGACACTCAGATGTTTAGGACGGGTGGTAGGGACAGAGCATCGAGTGACATTATACTGAGTGCACTATCCGAAAATTACCTCGAGCAATTAAACAGAGAACCGACTCGTGGAGATAACATCTTGGACCTACTGATAACAAATAGACCCGAACTTTTCGACTCTGTATGTGCAGAACAGGGAATCAGTGATCATAAGGCCGTTGCAGCATCCCTGAATATGGAAGTTAATAGGAATATAAAAAAAGGGAGGAAGGTTTATCTGTTTAGCAAGAGTAATAGAAGGCAGATTTCAGACTACCTAACAGATCAAAACGAAAATTTCTGTTCCGACACTGACAATGTTGAGCGTTTATTGAAAAAGTTCAAGGCAATCGTAAAATGCGTTTTAGACAGGTACGTGCCGAGTAAAACTACGAGGGACGGGAAAAACCCACCGTCGTACAACAACAAAGTTAGGAAACTACTGCGAAAGCAAAGAGAGCTTCACTGCAAGTTTAAACGCAGCCAAAACCTCTCAGACAAACAGAAGCTAAACGATGTCAAAGTTAGCGTAAGGAGGGCTGTGCGTGGCGCGTTCAGTGAGTTCGAAAGTAAAATTCTATGTACCGACTTGACAGAAAATCCTCGGAAGTTCTGGTATTACGTTAAATCAGTAAGTGGCTCGAAACAGCATATCCACACACTCCGGGATGATGATGGCATTGAAACAGAGGATGACACGCGTAAAGCTGAAATACTAAACACCTTTTTCCAAAGCTGTTTCACAGAGGAAGACCGCACTGCAGTTCCTTCTCTAAATCCTCGCACAAACGAAAAAATGGCTGACATCGAAATAAGTGTCCAAGGAATAGAAAAGCAACTGGAATCACTCAATAGAGGAAAGTCCGCTGGACCTGACGGGATACCAATTCGTTTCTACACAGAGTACGCGAAAGAACTTGCCCCCCTTCTAACAACCGTGTACCGCAAGTCTCTAGAGGAACGGAAGGTTCCAAATGATTGGAAAAGAGCACAGGTAGTCCCAGTCTTCAAGAAGGGTCGTCGAGCAGATGCGCAAAACTATAGACCTATATCTCTGACGTCGATCTGTTGTAGAATTTTAGAACATGTTTTTTGCTCGAATATCATGTCGTTTTTGGAAACCCAGAATCTACTATGTAGGAATCAACATGGATTCCGGAAACAGCGATCGTGTGAGACCCAACTCGCTTTAATTGTTCATGAGACCCAGAAAATATTAGATACAGGCTCCCAGGTAGATGCTATTTTTCTTGACTTCCGGAAGGCGTTCGATACAGTTCCGCACTGTCGCCTGATAAACAAAGTAAGAGCCTACGGAATATCAGACCAGCTGTGTGGCTGGATTGAAGAGTTTTTAGCAAACAGAACACAGCATGTTGTTATCAATGGAGAGACGTCTACAGACGTTAAAGTAACCTCTGGCGTGCCACAGGGGAGTGTTATGGGACCAGTGCTTTTCACAATATATATAAATGACCTAGTAGATAGTGTCGGAAGCTCTATGCGGCTTTTCGCGGATGATGCTGTAGTATACAGAGAAGTTGCAGCATTAGAAAATTGTAGCGAAATGCAGGAAGATCTGCAGCGGATAGGCACTTGGTGCAGGGAGTGGCAACTGACCCTTAACATAGACAAATGTAATGTATTGCGAATACATAGAAAGAAGGATCCTTTATTGTATGATTATATGATAGCGGAGCAAACACTGCTAGCAGTTACTTCTGTAAAATATCTGGGAGTATGCGTGCGGAACGATTTGGAGTGGAATGATCATATAAAATCAATTGTTGGTAAGGCGGGTACCAGGTTGAGATTTATTGGGAGAGTCCTTAGAAAATGTAGTCCATCAACAAAGGAGGTGGCTTACAAAACACTCGTTCGACCTATACTTGAGTATTGCTCATCAGTGCGGGATCCGTACCAGATCGGGTTGACGGAGGAGATAGAGAAGATCCAAAGAAGAGCGGCGCGTTTCGTCACAGGGTTATTTGGTAACCGTGATAGCGTTACGGAGATGTTTAATAAACTCAAGTGGCAGACTCTGCAAGAGAGGCGCTCTGCATCGCGGTGTAGCTTGCTCGCCAGGTTTCGAGAGGGTGCGTTTCTGGATGAGGTATCGAATATATTGCTTCCCCCTACTTATACCTCCCGAGGAGATCACGAATGTAAAATTAGAGAGATTAGAGCGCGCACGGAGGCTTTCAGACAGTCGTTCTTCCCGCGAACCATACACGACTGGAACAGGAAAGGGAGGTAATGACAGTGGCACGTAAAGTGCCCTCCGCCACATACCGTTGGGTGGCTTGCGGAGTATAAATGTAGAAATGTAGATGTAGATGAAGATTGTTGTTTTGACTGGTGTACCAGCTCAACAATTGTAGATTTCCTGAAATGATTTTCTTGCACTGACTGTAACTGCGCTATTTTGGTTTGCCAGGTCTAGCGGCGTGCTACGGCACCGGCGCGCCGGAATTTGGAATATTGTGCTTGGGCTGCGGGCTGCCTGGTGCATTATTTGGAGGTGATAATTAAAACTTTATAACTATTTTCTCTTTTTTTGTCTCACTCTCTTATCTCCAAAATCTCCGATGAAAATTATTTTTGGCAATCTGCCCGAAATGGTATTCCGTTCCTAGCTTAACTTTTCTGTATTTTTGCACCTTCTTCTTTCAGTTGTGAGGATCACACTCCGCTCAAGTCACTGCATAGTGTTTGAGCATTTCAAACAGTAGCCAGTGAAAGTAAATCATTTCAGGAAATCTATAGTTGTTGAGTTGGTACTCCAGTCAAAACAAGACTCTCCATCTTGGGAACTGACCAAGTGCTCACAAAGAGAGGCGGAGGATCGCGTGACCGCAGCTTTGCGAAGCGAAGCCATAAAAGATCGAGACGCCCCAACCGCAAGTAACTGTGTGTGTGTGTGTGTGTGTGTGTGTGTGTGTGTGTGTGAGTGCATGAAACAGAGAGGAAAACTGGGAGTTGAAGTCATAGGTTCCCGTGACCGTTCCATGTTGGCACCCAAACACAGGGGGTTACCCACTCGTAGAGCGTGCAAATACCATTCCACTGCTCTGCAGCCTGTCTAAGATTATTCGTTTTAGTTGGTGCATAGGCGTCCAAATATTTCGGCGTTAAACGCAGTCGGCTGCTAAAGCACTTATTATTACTCTTCATCAATACAACACCACAATTTCTATCCATAGTACCTGTTTTCAAAAGGGGTAGGCAGTTACGTTTTGAAGCAAAGTAGTTGATATCGGATAAATCTCCACTCGTGAGAAACTGCGATCTGCTGGCAGCATACGCTCCTAGATTAGGATAACTGTTTCAGCTTGTGCGTATACTGACACAGACAATTTTAAATGGCCACAAGATTTCCTACTACATAACGGTAAATATTTCCAACGTGCTTAAGTTATACATCAAACCTGAAGTGGTTATTCAGTAGCCCACTGAGACAAAACGTTCCGAGCAGGTACACTTCCACAGTTCTCAGTACATCGCTTCATATGGCGAATAACTGTAATTACAAACATTGTTTTCTTTAGAAATTTGTTCAAATGGTTCAAATGGCTCTGAGCACTATGGGACTTAACTGCTGTGGTCATCAGTCCCCTAGAACTTAGAACTACTTAAACCTAACTAACCTAAGGACATCACACACATCCATGCACGAGGCAGGATTCGAACCTGCGACCGGAGCGGTCACGCGGTTCCAGACTGAAGCGCCTTTTAACCGCACGGCCACACCGGCCGGCAGAAATTTGTCTATCGGTCTCTGGAGACTGTAATAGCTTGGAGAATATAAGTATTTGTGTTGGAAAGAACTTCTCTGAGACCACGAAGAGATTGACAGTGTGTCGCATCAGGCGTAATGGTCAGTACGTCTGATTACGAATTTGTTGTCGTGCTACTCCCACAACTTTCAGACTACACGGTGGACATTGCCAGCGCGGCGCGTGTGGTGGTACGCCAGTCCTCTCAAGTCACGAACACACGGGAGGCGGCTACACAACCCTCCGCCCCCCACCGCGGGCCGTCACCGGCGCCCCGCTGTCGCGCCCTTCCACCCCCAACACTGCGTCAGCCCTTTCGAGGACACGTCACTGAATGGAGGTTATTTCCCGGTGTAAAAGGCGCGCGCTGTGAGTGCGTGCGCGGCTCGTGTAGGGAACGTACCGCACACGTGTCCTCTGCGTCCACTCCCCCCCCCCCCCTCCTCCCCCACTCCCATACCCACCCACCCACACAGGCGTCGCACCCCTAGAAGATTAACGCCTTGCCTTCCTTCAACCAGAGCCTGTGTTACACGAGCGACTCTCTCAGTGCCATCATACTAAAGGATGTTATGTTTTTCTATCTTCTTAAACTTTATTTTGTACTTTACATTTCCGTGACACTTTGAACAGGTGTCACGAAGTCCTGGCAGCTATCGCACTAGCGATCTCCCACAAGAGAGACGAAATATCTGAGAGTGTGTAATGTCTCTAGCAGCGGTCTCTCCGCGATATTTTAGAAATTTTACAAATTATATAACTCAGTACATACTTCGAAATATCTCTTCTTATCTTACCGATTCCTAAACTTTAATATACGATGATTATCAATGCAAAGTAGTTTCAAGCCCTATTATTCCTTGGAGCGTGCATTTACTTCATGGAATAGCTTCTCTGCTATCTATGTTTTCTCTTATGAAAAGAATGATGGAGATCTTGCCGATTAGCCGTGAAAGAACGAAGGTGTATATGTATGAATTGTTGAGCTAGTCGCCATCTTGATGAGATTCTGTATGAGAAAGAATTTAATACATGAACTAAACTAAAGTAAGTGCGTTCGCGTATTATTTAACTGATCATTATTGACAGTGTCTGCTTACTACGCTGTGTTGCACGGGATCAGTGGGGAACGACTGATTTACACTCTACGAAACTGCCGTTTTGTACGCTCAAGATATCCAGTTTATTACTTTCAATAAATGGGCTAACACAGTCTTATCAGCAGATCTCCGGGATTCCCCATGTGATCTCCAAAAGTTAATAATTATTACAAATGTTTTCAGGAGATCGACTGACAATTTTCGTCGCACCGAGACTTCGAGATTGCCTCACTGCCTTATGCAATGTAAGTTAAGCTCAATTTAATCAGGATAGAAAAGTATTGAACTGTGTGAATGTGATAAGCCTGCTTTGTGAATGAAAATTCCCTTAATACACGGATGTTTTTTACTATCCTGATCAGTGGAGCTAAATCAGGCCGGTGTGAGAGAGGTTTTAAATTTCAGATCCCACACAAAAAAAAATATTAAAAGTGGAAAAGCTATTTGTGGTTGAGAATACGTGGGCGCAAACTTGGACTACACAAAATGTTTGTTTGCTTACGTAGTAAGGAAATAAAAACACAAATGGATAAAAGTTTTTGGTGAAAATTGTTTCAACTGTGGACGGGTTAGATATATTTGACAAGAGAAATAATTTTGTGTATTATTTGGCACTTACAGAAGAAAGAAACAAGATACAAAGGAGAAACAAAAATTTACTGCATTATAAATATTGTTCGGCATGTTTTTGAATATATGTTTTCTCGAGAAAATGTTTCGACCACAACTCACTTATGCTATCAGTTGTCAAGAGTGTCGAGAACGTACCGTACGAACTTTGACAATAACATCCACCACTAATTTTGTATTCGATATTCATTACTTCGTCCCTCATTCTGTTGCTATATTTTAGTTTTTTCTTACAGGCGGTGGTCCCTGATAACACGTTTCACCGCTGGGGCGGCGGACTGTGCAGTAGACATCTCTCACAGCACACGCCATTTTGGCGCCGACGTGTCAAAGGGAGCGACCGCTCGTGTGACGCGCGAGGCTCAGTACAGACGAAACGCCGGGGCGCCGCCGTCGACTCACTTGTCTGCCATAGTCTACTTAGGCGAGCAAGCCGGCCGCGTGAATCCGGCTTAAGAAACGCGTTGCCGTCCACCTAGAGAGGAACGTAAGTTACACGGTATTCGGAGCACGGTTCAACTTGCCACTACCCGTACAAACAACAAACAACATTAGCATCCGACAGAAGCCTCATTGAGCGTCCGCCGTTATTCCTCCAGTACCTGCCGAAATACTGCGAACGATACTTTCTTCATTCAGCGGTATTCCACCTGGCTACAACGTAGTCACAGCTGTAGTCGGCGTTCGTAGTTGGAGCACTGGTCGTGGTTGCCTTCATTCCAGAGAAATCCTCAGCCTAACAAGAGGTAAATCGGGCACACCCCAGGGGAGTGCTGTATCACCATTACTACTCACGTTTGGTTGGTTGGCTGATTTGGGGGGCAGGGACTAAACATCGAGGTCATCGGTGCCATCGGATTAGAGAAGGAAGGGGAAGTAAGTCGACCGTGCCCTTTCAAAGGAACCTCCCCGGCATTTGCCTGGAGTGATTTAGGAAAATCACGGAAAACCTAAATCAGGATGGCCGCATACGTGATTGAGCCGTCATCCTCCCGAATGCACCACCTCGCTCGGTACTACTCACAGTATACGCGTACGTACGTGGGGAAGACTGTAATAATATCAGCTCCGAAAACAGTAGTCGCTGGCGGTTGCAAATATTGCCGAAATATCAGTTTCGTAACTGACGGTTGCAAAATACTGATACGAATTATTTACAAAGCAATGGAAAAACTGGAGGAGGTCGACCTCGGGGAAGGTCAGTTTGGGCGTCGGACAAATGTAGGAACACGCGACACAACACCTACTCCGCGATTTATGCTAGGATAGGAAATAGGTTGAAGAAATGCAAACCTAAGTTTATATCATTTGTAAATTCAGAAAAATGTTTTCACAATGTTGCAATCTTATGAGAAGGAAAGTTACTAATCACCATATAGCGGATATGCTGAGTCGCAGATCGCACGCGCACGCGCACGCACACACACACACACACACACACACACACACACACACACTCACTCACTCACGCAAACGTAACTCACACACACGACTGCAGTCTGGTGACTGAAACCACACAGAGTGTAATAACTCTTGGAAGGTCTGAAGGTAGTATTGTAAGACGTATATATTTCTATTGTCTATTGTCAAACCACAGTTTATGAAAGATGTTTATATTTTATTAATAGGATTAAGTAACAATAATTAATATTTGCCATGTTGGAAATAATTGTGGCAGCAAGGAATGTCGGCACTAAAGTATTGTTGGCAAGAGACATCGCAAATTGATATAATTTTAAAAAGGGCGGGAGAGACCGCGTATGGATACATTTTAAGAAAAGAGCGGGAAAGACCGCGCATTGATACATTTTGTAGTGGTTGCAGGGATTGTCTGCACCAGAAAGCAGGAGAGACCGCAGTTTAGCGTTCGTAGGAAGTCAGAAGTAAGCGAGAAGTGAAGCGAGTCGGTAGCAGGTCTGAAGCGAGAGGTTGAGAGGAGCGGTGTGCCTGCCAGCCACTAGCTATGGTTTAGAAGCGATTATAAACGGATGTACAGAGACATCAGCTAACTATTATCATAAGAGGAACTAATATTATTGAATTAATTTTTTGAGAAACTCAAGACTACTGAAGGTATGTTTGCGCATTGCTAGTTGTAAGATTATTGTAAAAAGTAAGTCCAATTTGAACGTTTGTAAAGTCATTTCATTCAGAATATAATTAATTTTTGCCTGCAATATTGCATTACTGATTATAATCCATCCCAAAAACCATCAACGTAAAACTTTGCAAAAATTTTATTGTTATCAAGAGAAAGTGTAACTATGAATTACGTAACTTCAGTCAAATTAATTAAAGAATAACGTCATCTTTGCTATTAAAGAATAACGTCAGCTGGGGTAATAAATACAGCCACTTATTATGACAGCCCACCAGCAGTTAATAGAGTATAGTAAACCAGAGTAAGTATATTCATGTCGCAGTTCGATGTAGCAGTCAGATGGCGATCCAGTAACAGTAAAAAAGGTAAGGAACAGTTATGGGTTGTTGCAGATAACGACTGAGGGCCACGACGACGACACATTCTATGTTTCGTCGAAGTAATCAGAAAATCATTTTTAATAAGCAGCAATTAAATTTGTCTGCGAAGATTGAGAAAGACAAAAAATTTCAAAGGGAAGATTTCATTTGTTATGATTAAACAAGAGGTAGAAATCCTAAGGTAAGGTTTCATAGGTTACTGTAGAAAGGAAGGTTGAGTAACAAAAGAGATGTAGAAGAGACGGGAAGGTTTCAGCATGGATAAAATAACGGAACCAAAAATTGTTTACTTGTACAGAAACCACACTGGAGTTCTAGGACTCAGATGACATCAGAGGGAAACAGCAGTTGAAAATGGTGTAAAACTGAGTTGTAGGCTAGCCCCGATGTTATTCAGTCCGTACGTTGAGCAACCTGTGAAGATGGCCATGGAGAAATTTGGAAAGGGAGTGAATGTTAAGGGATAAAAAAAAAAAAAAAATACTGTGACATCTGCTGGTGACATTGTATTTCTCCAAGGACTTGCAAGAGCAGTTGAACGGAACAGATAGTAGATAAATAAAGGTTATGAGAAGAATATCAACAAAAGTAAAACAAGGATAATGGGATACAGTCGAATTAAATCACGCGACGCTGATCGAATTTGATTAGCAAATCAGAGACTAAAAACCGTAGATGATTTTTGATATTTGGTCAGCCAAGGAGGTAGTGCTGGCCAAAGTAGAGACTACATAACACGCAGACTGGCAATAGGAAGAAAAGCATTTCTGGAATACAAGAATTTGTAAGCAGGCCAGACAAAAAAGAACTGTTTTGAAACGTTGTGCTACAGAAGAATCCCGAAAATTGAATGGGTAGGTGGAATAACTGACGAGAAGGTACTGAATCGAATTGAGAAAAAAATGAAAATTATGGCACAAATCGACTAAAAGAAAGTATCGATTTAGAGGAAAGATTCTGAGACATCGGAGGATCCTTTGTTTGGTTTCAGAGGAAAGTGTGGCGGTAAAAAGTGCAGAAGGACCCAAATGTAGATTATTATAAGCGGATTCAGGATAGTGGTTGCCCAAAGGTGAAGAGTCGCGAACAGGATAGACTAGCCTGCAGAGCTTCATGAAATCAATCTCCAAACCGAAGACCTCAACAGCGGCAGAAACAACAACATGCATGTGACCTACTACATAACGTCGGAAGGGTAGTCATGTAAATAGAGAAGCTGTGCACAGGGTGGTCAGAAACAGCCTGTAAAACTTGTACAGGCGGGTTGTGAAGAAAAATAATTGTTAAGATAAAAGTTCGATACGTTGCGCTGTTTCAGAGTTACTAAGCATTGAAGTTAGCCAATCAGGTCGTCGCGCGCACACATTCAAACAGGCTGCGAGAAGCTGTGTCGCCGAATGTGTCCTTGCATAGATTCCTAAATCGGAACAAACGTACGTTTTGCTCCCCTAGCTTAAATTTATCATTTCCGAGAAAGGTACAATTTAACTGGTAATGAGCATTTCAGCAACTGGTTACTCACGGACTCACAGATGTCTGTGCATTACCACATTCTAGCGGGTGCAATTGCTTGATTTCTGCGCAACGATCTAATTAGTTGACTTCAGTGCTGAACAACTCGGAAACGGCGCAACGTATCGAATGTTTTTGTTAACAATTGTTCCTCAGCTCAATCTCCCCTCCAACACGATTACAAGCTTTCCAGACTGTTTCTGGCCACGCTGTATAGAGAAGTCTCTATGTGTCAGACAACTGTAGCGTAATGCGGGTATACCTACACACGACCGACGCAAGCTGCGGGGCTTGGCGGTTGATCGTCAACGTAAACAAATGCAGCGTACTGTTGATAAATAGGCGGAAATGCGTGTCATTGTATTTTTAGATTACTGCCGAGCAATTATTGGATTTAGTCACATCCATTAAATATCTGGGAGTGTGGGTAGGAGTCATTTACAACCGAACGACCGCATAAATCTAATATTTCAAAATGCAGACACCAGACTCAAATTCATTGGAACAATCTACCGGAAGCGCAGTCGCCCCAGTTTCGTGGCATTGTTCAACCGATACTGGATTACTGTCTCAGTCCGGAAACGTTACCAGATAGGACTGATACAGGAAATAAACAAAATTCAATGATAAGCAGCGTGTTTCGTTACTGGTTCGCTTATTAATTCGAAAACGTCACGGAGGTACTAATCCAGCTCCAGCGGCAGATGATACAGGATTCCATTATGCATCACGGTGTGGTTTTCTGTGTACGTTCTCAGAAAAGTGAAACAGTATACTGCTTAGGGCTCAAACCAGCAATCGTTGTGCGCGCGCACCATTAGCAGCTGGAACAGGGTAATGGGAGAGCGACACTGGTATGCACCGCCACACACCGCGATGTGGTCTGCGGAGTGTATCTGTCGGTGTAGGTATAATTGTAAAACGCCAGTCCCGTTTCCACACGAGGCAGGTAGTTTAAATTTACGCCTCCTGCACTTTCCATATGCAAGAAATGGGATTCGTTCATTGTTCTCTTCCCACATAACCCACTCATTCAACTGAAACACAGATACTATGCATCGTCCTGGGCTTCTGTTTCTATCCCTAATTACTGCGCTCCATGGTTGTAAAGTGTAGTGTTTTTATGTCCCTCGCGACGAATACGTAAATCAAAGGGGTCAATGGAACCAGGTTCTCATGCAAGTCAGCGGTCAGTGGTTCGACGCCCTCTCACAACGTCGCGTTCCGTGCGGTCTGCGGTTAACCGAAGCCGTACCGCAAGAAACGATATCGACGGAATTTCCGCGGGCCGATCTGCAGGACTTGCAGAACGTAAAGCCCTCATACGACCGCCGTGACACCACCGCTTTCTGCCTATGACTCCGATTGTCTGTACCGGCTCGATAGTAGATCGATTGCATTCGACTGGAAGCGCTTTGGTCTGCTACCATAATATTACGTCCTACTAACAGTAAAACTCGATGTTTCATAACAGACATATGTAACTATAGAAAATGTTTTCAGCTAATTTTCTGCTCTGATATCCAACAAAAATTTAAACATCCACTGACAGCACAGAAAGACGTTACGTAGGACAAATAGACAAGGCGATGTTTATGTCAGGTCACGCTTTTCAGTATCAGAATTATAATGGTGACCCACTCTCTCAAAACATTCTTGATTTTGCCGATACACGCCTAAGCAAAAGTGGAAAATAAATTAACGAAGTACCTCGCGCTTTTGAAATACTGGGTGGTTATGGAAATAGCTGGGAGATTTTTGTTGGTACCATTGTACAGTAAACACTCAACAAGAGTTCAACAGTCCATCATCAAAGTGATTTACGGGTATCTTAGTATGGAAGCAGGTCTCGAAGCAGGTAATGACCAAGACAAATAACATGTTTTAAAATAAGTTATTCATTTAGTGGTTGATAGGTGTCGTAAAACTTTTTTATTTATTTATCGATTTTCTACAATTCTAACGCTTTGTTATTTCGTTATTGTTCTGCTGTTATGTTTCATAACTAAACCTCACAAACTGGTGCCAAAGCAAATGAGTGTCCGTTACAGTTGTATTATCCATGTAAACAACATGGTATTAGAAAGTGAACTTACTGTGAACTGGGGGAGGGGGAGGCGGTCTGATCTGGCAAATACACTGCTGGCCATTAAAATTGCAACGACAGGAAGGATAGAAAATAACGAAATCTTACTTATTATATGTAGGAAGAATATGTGATTAAATTCTGGGTTACATTGGGTGAGAAATTTAGTAGACAGAGAGCCTCCACTCGTAGCTAGAATGGCTCCAACCTCTCTGGGCAAAGAGTCGAACTCAGATTGCATGACAGAAGCACGTTCGTCAATCCATGGAGCTTCAGGTCCATACTAAAGTTCGTTAGTCGAACTCTCGGCAACCCGTGACCAGGTGTTTTCACTGGAGAAGGTGCCGGCGAGGGCGACAGTCGAAGGCCTTCTGTATCGAGGTAGGGTGGGACAGCTCGGCCAGCAAGCGGTCCTGTGTTACCTTGTTCAAGGACAACGTCGCAGAGACCTCGAAGAAATGGCAAAGCCACCGGCCTCGACACTCTAGAAATGTAACGGCTTCGGCAAATTACCGGCAGGAGTTGTGTATGCCATACCAGACCAGCAGGCGCTGTGCCTGTGTGAGGATGACGAATGAATCCTGGATCCTGCGTTCTCCTCACACCCTCCACGCACTGATACGCCCACCGCGCTGTTGCACGCACAGAATCGGCAGTCATTTGTCGTAAAAAAAAATGGTTCAAATAGCTCTGAGCACTATGGGACTTAACTTCTGAGGTCACCAGTCCCCTAGAACTTAGAACTACTTAAACGTAACTAATCTAAGGACATCACATACACCCATGCTCGAGGCAGGATTCGAACCTGCGACCGTAGCGGTCGCGCGGTTCCAGACTGTAGCGCCAGAACCGCTCGGCCACGGCGGCCGGCCATTTGTCGTCGTCGTCGGGCGCACCACCTCTCTCTGCTGCCGCGTCGAGGAAAGCCGTATCAATGGCCGCCGTGCTGACAGGTCCCCTGGTGCTCCCCTCGCCTCAAACACTGTCCGTGTCGAACAGAGAAGGTACGTTACAAGGCACCATCAAGTGTATAACACCGTTCTCCTCTCGGGCACAAGTCGCATGGGGATCCTGCACCGCGTCGAGTAAACCCATCGACTCCATACTCTTACGGCGGTCGTGCCGTTCCGACCGACGCGAGCAGCAGATCGCGGAACGATTAACAAAGAGTCGCGACAGGTGACGATACTGCGGCTGTCGGATTCCGACGCTTGCTGGTACACGCTTCTCTTCCTCACACGACAGACCACGCGTTCTTCTCGCAGCCAACTACGACGCACATGCGATTTCCGAATGAGGACCTCGCAGGGCTGTCTGACCTTACGTACGGAATTTATTCCTACTTTGTGTAGTTCCACTGACATTCTAATCATTTGCGTGTTAAAGCACGTAGTACACACCGTGCAATTTTGACATTTGTTACATACCGTCTTCACGGAGCTGTAATTTTCGTGTACAGTAGTATACTCTCTTCAAGTAGGCTGCCAAAATTGTTGCAGCTGGAGGGTGCTGGCAGGGGACGAGCAATCGGAAGTAAATCCAGCCGTTTTCGTATTAGCGAACTCACGTATCTCAATACTTATTACGTAAGTCACCGTCGTGGGTGGTAACGGAACTCCTCCGTTCACGGAAACAAAATTAATTTGGTAAAACGTCAGCTGTCGGTCCGAGCATTGCGGGTCGCCGGTCTGCGCAGGTCGCAGGTGGACACAGTGGGAGCCGGGGTTTTAATTAGCGTACTTGTTCGCTGCCCGACCGCCGTCCGTTGCCGCGATATATATACGGCCGGCGTAGTTAATGAAGGCCGCAAAATCTGGGCGGACACCGGCCCCCCATAAATAACCCCACACCGAAGACACGCGCGATAAATCTATCTGCTACGGCCATTGCGCTAGGCGAGTGCAAATACCCGTTTACACTGTTTGCCCGTCGCACTAGCGGCTTTTCATTACACTCTCGCTTGTATTCTCGCCCTAATTTTCCTTTTCGTTTCTGACACACAGGCGAGTATCACAAGAATTATGGATGCGTGAGATCTTTTATGATTACCGGTCGAATAACAACTTCGTTTTTGTGTCATTTCCCAAACTACGAAATGGTTCAACGCTCACCGCTGTCTCATTATGATCGCCAGAAGATGACTGTGGACGTCTGCATGACTCTATAACTGCCACTCTCGATGTAAATGAGTTGGTCATTATCCTGGCGTGACATTCCCGAAGAACTAAATTTTATAGGTCTACAGCTACATACATACTCCGCAATCCACCATACGGTGCGTGGTGGAGGGTATCTCGTACCACAACTAGCATCTTCTCTCCCTGTTCCACTCCCAAACAGAACGAGGAAAAAATGACTGCCTATATGCCTCTGTACGAGCCCTAATCTCCCTTATCTTTGTGGTCTTTCCGCGAAATGTAAGTTGGCGGCAGTAAAAGTGTACTGCAGTCAGCTTCAAATGCTCGTTCTCTAAATTTCCTCAGTAGCGATTCACGAAAAGAACGCCTCCTTTCGTCTATAGACTCCTACCCGAATTCCTGAAGCATTTCCGGTAACACTCGCGTGATGATCAAACCCACCAGTAACAAATCTAGCAGCCCGCCTCTGAATTACTTCTATGTCCTCCCTCAATCCGACCCGATAGGGATCCCAACGCTCGAGCAGTACTCAAGAATAGGTCGTATTAGTGTTTTATAAGCGGTCTCCTTTACAGATGAACCACATCTTCCCAAAATTCTACCAATGAACCGGAGACGACTATCCGCCTTCCCCACAACTGCCATTACATGCTTGTCCCACTTCCTATCGCTCTGCAATGTTACGCCCAAATATTTAATCGACGTGACTGTGTCAAGCGCTACACTATTGATGGAGTATTCAGACATTACGGGATCCTTTTTCTTATTCGTCTGCATTAATTTACATTTATCTATATTTAGAGTTAGCTGCCATTCTTTACACCAATCACAAATCCTGTCCAAGTCATCTTGTATCCTCCTACAGTCACTCAACGACGACACCTTCCCGTACACCACAGCATCATCAGCAAACAGCCGCACATTGCTATCCACCATATCCAAAAGATCATTTATGTAGATAGAAAACAACAGCGGACGTACCATACTTCCCTGGGACACTCCAGATGATACCCTCACCTCCGATGAACACTCACCATCGAGGACAACGTACTGGGTTCTATTACTTAAGGAGTCTTCGAGCCACTCACATATTTGGGAACCAATCCGATATGCTCGTACCTTAGTTAGGAGTCTGCAGTGGGGCACCGAGTCAAACGCTTTCCGGGAGTCAAGGAATATGGCATCCGTCTGATACCCTTCATCCATGGTTCGCAAGATATCATGTGAAAAAAGGGGCGTGTTGCGTTTCGCAGGAGCGATGCTTTCTAAAGCCGTGCTGATGCATGGGCAGCAACTTCTCTGTCTCAAGGATATTCATTATATTCGAACTGAGAAGATGTTCGAGAATCCTGCAAAAAACCGATGTTAAGGATATTGATCTGTAATTTTGTGGATCCGTCCTTCTACTCTTCTTATATACAGGCGTCACGTGAGTTTTTCTCCAGTCGCTCGGGACTTTACGTTGGGCAAGAGATTCGCGATAGATGCAAGCTAAGTAAGGAGCCAATGCAGTAGGTGCCACGAATAACTTATTATTTCCCAGAGAACTGATGGGTGGCCATGCAGTATGAGTGTTCTGTAGTGAATAAAAGCTCTATACTCCAGCTTGCAGAGGCGGGCTTGAAGGGGGAGGAGGAAATGCCCCCTTTTGGCCCCCTTGAGTATGTTGTCGGATGTCGTGACAAGTACGAAGAGAAGACCAAAAGTGAGCAGGAATTCTCTCCTGCGGGCTGAACGGTGGCGGAGACAGGTCCTGCAGTCAGGTTTCTCTGCTAAATGCACGATATTCCTAACGAAGGCCGCGTGAAACAAAATTTCTGGCTTAAAATTTACCAGAAATCATGCGTGGCGTTTGCGTTTACCAGGACTATCATGTGCTGCCACTTGCCGACTTATGAACTTATTTGCTGCCTCCTACCAATCCTTATGATTGTTGTCGGATTGTGTCGTGTATAATGTGCTATAATGATTGTCTGTAGAGCCTTTATGGCAGAAAAGTCTGTTTTTCTACTATATGTTTTGTTGAAGGTAAACTTTAACACTGAAGTCACTAAGGAAACTTTGTGATACTTAGCTGTTAACAATGTATCAGCTTTAATTTTTCAACTAATAGTGTTCTAATAGTTTCATGAACTACATTCAAGTGCAAATTTACATTGCAAAATACTTTTTGGAGACATATTACTTCTTCTGTTTTCTTCAGATTTTGATTCTATTTTACGATATTATAATTACGTACCATATGAATGTAGTGTTGTCTTTACAGCTGCCTCACAAATTAGATATCAATGAAGCAAGGCATGTGGAAGTGATGATAGATCTTTTATTTTCCTTGACGCATGATGACAGTTATTCTGAACTGATGGATGTGACTTTGGAACCAGTGGGGAAGTAAATTAACTGGACGAATCGTTTCATGCAAAATCTATACTTTCAAGCATACCGTTTGATGATGTGCAGACGACCTGGCTAGTTCGCAGGCAGCTACAGAGGACACTGGGATCCGTAACGACAGTGATGCAGAGCGGCGTGCATGCGAAGGACAGCTTTCGTCAAGTGACAAGGGCTGTTTTGAAACATGCTTTCAGTAACAGTGACAACGAACCAGCGTGCTTCTCAAAAATTTTTTGTGACGATATTTACAGCGTAATCGTAAATCACTAGGATCGATATGCTACTCAATGAAGAGCTTTGTAGGGAAAGAATGCTGATACAACAGAAGGATAGAGTGAGACAAACATTAGGGTGCTACAACCATTCATTTGACGCCTTATCATTATTAGGAACATTCACAAACTTCCAGCACTGTTAAAGTTTTGGAGGTAAGAGCCGACTCTAAGGATTGATGCTATGGGATAACTATGGGCAGTAACAAATTCAAATATTTTTGAGAATTTCTATTGAAACAATAACGAGATCAGAAACCTAGAAACCATTCTAAGTACGACAACCTTCACAAATTACGCCCTCTTCTAATGAAAATCTTAAAGGATTTCAAAGCAAGCTATGAGGATCGACTATGGAGCAATACACGTCAATAAGCCTCGCAAAAGACAGTACAAAGTATGGCGTTTTTGTGATTCAACAAGCTTAATAAAAAATATAAAAGAATGAAAATCACCACCTAAAAAAATTAAAGCTCATAACATTCTTATAAAAACAATTATAGTATATTCAGCTAAAAAAATTAGGCAAGATAGATACAGAATTTCACGTTTACACTCGAAAGAATTCAAATAAGGTTACACATTAGGTCAGAGAGTAGTTCCAAAAGTAAGAGACTATATGCATCAGAAGGATACAGTTGTGGCTTTTGACCTCCTTTTGATGTCCCCGACGCAGTGGAACTGTCAAAGTGGATCGCGAGGGTCTCCAGTGGCGATGAAAGAAAGTAGGAGGTTATCTGGGAGAGTTTCAGTTTGGAATGAAAGGTGCCATATCAGCTGTGAAACTGGAGGGATAACTGTGCTGTCATCGCATTGTTTACTTCTGATGAACCACGAGATAACGATAGTCAATACAGTCATTTCTAAAGACAACGATGAAACACAGTCACAAGCACTCTGCCACTAGTTGGTGGCCAGTTTGGCAGATTTGGTCAAAAGAAAAATACGCCCTCGGTACACGTTCTGTCCAATAGCGGCAAACAATTGTTTATTTTTTCATTAATCTAACTGTAGTAAACAGTTTTATACTGTAAAATACTAACAACAGTTCTACAGCAAACCAGAACCAGTTAACATTACGACTGAAATTAGCGAGACAACTCATCGCCAGAATCTCCAAGAGCGAAACAACGGGGCAAGATACCTCCATATCACGCATAAAAGAGAGAGGATCCGTTGGACACACGCCTACCACGGCTGGGAACCACCATCCCATGGTGGGCAGAGGTAACCGGAGGCGAAAGTTTTGCCTCCTTTTGCGGACTGAAAAGCGACCTCTCCATAGACGTACAGCTTATAATGTCCCACAGTGTGCTGGTCTGTATTTTCGCCAGTTTCGTGGAAAATAATTTTTTTAGTCATTAGAGTGTTATTTACAACGTCTTGTGTCATTTCACAATTACATCAGTAAGTAGTGAAACTAAAGTAGGTGTCTGTCATTGACATGACAAAAGTCGCGGGACAGAGATATGCACATATGCAGATGGCTGTACTATCGCGTAGACGTTTGTGGAGCTGTCATTTGTACTCGGGTAATTCGTGTGAAAAGTTTCCTACGTGATTACGGCCGCAAGACGGGAATATGCCGACTTTGAATGCGGAATGGCAATTGGACATAGAATCTATGGTTATAGATTTGGTCGCATGAGTTTCCAGTTTTTTCACTCCGTTAAAATAATAGTTTTTGTAAATTCTGCAGAACACTCATTGACAACAAAGATTACTTTCTCACTTGTTTCAAACGGCCCTACAACGAAGAATAATAAACTTTATTTTTGGTTTTGGACTTTTCCATATAATTCGACAGGATTATATCTACGTTCATTATCTGGAAACTACTGTGAGGTGTGCGGCAGAGGATACTTGCCGCTGAGCTGGTTGTCGTGGCTTCTTCCCGTTCCACTCAGCCGGCCGGTGTGGCCGTGCGGTTCTAGGCACTTCAGTCTGGAGCCGCGTGACCGCTAAGGTCGCAGGTTCGAATCCTGCCTCGGGCATGGATGTGTGTGATGTCCTTAGGTGAGTTAGGTTTAAGTAGTTCTAAGTTCTAAGGGACTGATGACCACAGATGTTAAGTCCCATAGTGCTCAGAGCCATTTGAACCACTTTCGTTCCACTCAAGTGCTAAGAGAAAGATTGCTTAAACGTCTCTGTACGCACTGTGGATAGTCTAGGCTTCCCGTCTGCATCTCTACGGGAGCAGTTGTAGTACGTATACTCCTAGAGCCCTCGCTTAAAGCCAGTTCTAGCGATGAACCGAAGGCTGCCACATGTTTTCTACGACCATTCCATTTCATTGTTGTTGTTGCGGTCTTCAGTCCTAAGACTGGTTTGATGCAGCCCTCCATGCTACCCTATTCTGTGCAAGCTTCTTCATCTCCCAGTACTTACTGCAACCCACATCCTTCCGAATCTGCTTAGTGTATTCATCTCTTGGTCTCCCTCTACGATTTTTACCCTCCACGCTGCCCTCCAATGCTAAATTTGTGATCCCTTGATGCCTCAGAACATGTCCTAGTAACCGGTCCCTTCTTTTTGTCAAGTTCTGCCACATACTCCTCATCTCCCCAATTCTATTCAATACTATTAGTTATGTGATCTACCCATCTAATCTTCAGCATTCTTCTGTAGCACCACATTTCGAAAGCTTCTGTTCTCTTCTTGTCCAAACTATTTATCGTCCATGTTTCAGTTCCATACATGGCTACACTCCATAAAAATCCCTTCAGAAACGACTTCCTGACACTTAAATCTATACTCGATGTAAACAAATTTCTCTTCTTCAGAAACGCTTTCCTTGCCATTGCCAGTCTACATTTTATATCCTCTCTACTTCGACCATCATCAGTTATTTTGCTCCCCAAATAGCAAAACTCCTTTATTACTTTAATTTGTATCGACATTTCACGTCGCTACAAAATTTAGTCTACGAGTTGAGTGACCTCACCTGTCCTCACCTGGCCACGTCTCGTGTCTCCAGGGGGCCGTCGTGTTGTTTGGGATTTGGCGAAGTTGGCAGCGGACCATGGTGGGGTGCCGCTACTTGCTCCCAGGGCGGAATCTGCGCGCACCGTCTGTCTGCGTTCAGTGTTATCTCGCACGCAAGTGTCAGGCCATTTTCAAAATTTTTGCGTGACCTATTCCAGCTGTGGGCCTCTGTTATTCTAGTCACAGGATACTGTAAGTTCTCGTTTTGTGTAGGGCACAAATTTATTTTTCTGAACATTTAAGGCAGCTGCCATTCTTTTCACCACTTTCAAATCTTATCAAAATGTGACAATTTTTTTAAGACAGCACTTCATTATAACTAACTGCATCGTCTGAGAAAAGTCTGAAGCTAGTATTAACATTGTCTGCAAGGTCATATAGCGGGTGATAAAAAAGTTGGTATAAATTTGAAAACTTAATAAACCACGGAATAATTTAGACAGAGATGTAAAAATTGACACACATGCTTGGAATGACATGGGGTCTTATTAGAACCTAAAAAAAAGTATTGCTAGACGCGTGAAAGATCTCTTGCGCGCGTCCTTTGGTGATGATCGTGTGCTCAGCCGCCACTTTCGTCATGCTTGGCCTCCCAGGACCCCAGACATCAGTCCGAGTGCAAGTGTATCGTGATCGACCGACATCTCTAGGGATGCTGAAAGACAACATCCGACGCCAATGCCTCACCATAACTCCGGACATGCTTTACAGTGCTGCTCACAACATTATTCCTCGACTACAGCTATTGTTGAGGGATGATGGTGGACGTATTGAGCATTTCCTGTAAAGAACATCATCTTTGCTTTGTCTTTCTTTGTTATGCTAATTATTGCTATTCTGATCAGATGAAGCGCCATCTGTGGGACATTTTTTGAATGTTTTTATTTTATTGGTTCTATTAAAACCCCTTGTGATTCCAAGCATGTGTGTCAATTTGTATCTCTCTATCTACATTATTCCGTGATTTATTCAGTTTTCAAATTTATACTGACTTTTTGATCACTTGGTATATAGAACGTGAACAACAAGAGCCCCAACATATTTACCTGGGGCACAACTGCAGGTAGCTCTACGTACATCGAAGTGACTCCATCCGAGACAATATGCTGCACCACTCCTACCAAGAAATCCTCAGTCTAATCACAAATTCAGCTCGACAACTTCTACAATCGTATTTTCCATAACGAGCTAAGGTTAATATTAAGCCAAATGGTTTTCTGAAGTCAAGAATTACCACCTGTTCCAGACAGGCTTGATCAACGGCTTTGAGGATGTGAGGTGAGAATTACCGCACAGGAACGGAAGAAGTAGCGGCCAGCCACCCGGCGGCTGACCACACTGCAGTTGTTTTCATCGGTTCAGTATCACCGGCCTGTGTCCACTGTTTCGGCAGTCGTTTGAACTCTGATGTGTAATAATCGATCTAGATTTCATGGACGATTACGAACAGGCGCAAAAAGTCTTGTAGACTGCGATTAAGCATCGCTAAACTCTTAACTTCAATATTCTTCCCGTTGCGTTTATGGTCAATTTGAGAGCAGTCGCGGCACAGGTGGGCGAGCACGTACGGGTTCATTTCGAGACAAGAACGCGAGTGGCTCAAGGCGGTCAGCTGCCTTCAGCGTCACCGTACGTATTGTCACACTAATGTAACACGGTGTCCGGTTGCGATGTGAAACCGCTGTAGAATACAACGCGACGCTGTGCGTGCGAAAACGGGCGGCGGCGCGGAGAACAAAAGCCTCATTACTTAACCTCCACCGGACAGCTGGAAGTGGAGCTAACGGCGCGGCGGGGCGCGGCCCAGGCTGGCTCACACGGAGCGACCACCCGCGAGCGTAGAGTGTAGAGGGCAAGCAAGCGCGTGCCAACTGCATTCGGTCGTGCTCTGGTCGCACTCGTTTGTGTTCGCTCGCGCTCCGCTGATTGTCACCGACCGGAGTGGGCGAGCGGTTCCAGGCGCTTCAGTCTGGAACCGCGTGACCGCTACGGTCGCAGGTTCGAATCCTGCCTCGGGCATGGATGTGCGTGATGTCCTTAGGTTAGTTAGGTTTAAGTACTTCTAAGTTCTAGGGGACTGACGACCTCAGATGTTAAGTCCCATAGCGCTCAGAGCCATTTGAATTTGAACCGCTGATTGTCTGGCTTTTGGCGAAGCGTCAAAGGAAGTTGGCGCCCTCTTGCCTTGGGCGCTGACAGTACGAAAAGCTTGCGCCTTGTGTTTTGTCTGGTTTTCTTGTCGACACGAATGGTGCGAGCGACCGACTGCTCCAGAGAGAACGTAACATTGCTGCTGGAAGAACATACTTATCATAAGTGCTTCAGGGATCCGAGGGATCTGCAACAAAACTTCCGAAGCGAAAGAAATACAATTGGTAGAAAAGTGCTGGTGCGCTCGAAGTTCGAACTGAGGACGTCATCAAGATTGAAGATTCGTTAGAAGCTCGAGTCAGATGGGAGCGGAATGAACGAATGTAAGCTTTTGGTTTCTCTTTATTATAAAGAAAAAATAACTCGATACACTTCCTTGAAAGTAAATGAGTGCGAATATGTTATTATTATGCCGATGAAAGTTAAAATATACGAAATAGCAAATCTTTCTCATCAGTTACGTTCTTGCCAGTTGTCCTTACGTGGCTCATATATCACTATTATGTCAGAGATTTTTGATGATAATCATACATTTATTGACATTACCTTCCTTATCGGTTATTAAAATTCTTGATGTGCTTCGTATTTATATCCGAAATATAGCAGCTGAAATGTGAAACCGTCACTAACGTAAGTCTCTGCAGTTGGTAATAACCAGAGTGTAAATGCGTTTCCTCAGACTGTGTGGTCTCGGCGGCCCCCTTGGCGCTATTTGCAGGAGCAGGCTACGTGCCGGCGCCGGGCTGCACCCTCTCCCCGCCCTCGTCGTGATACACAACTACACAGACCAAGGCCCACACTACACACGCGTTCAGCACACTCACCGACACTCAACAAGAGTCGTAACACACGACTTCCACCTGCCCGCAGGGAAAGGCGCCGCTGCGCGCGCCGGAAGGAAACCATCTCAGACTTGCGGCTCAGCCTGCGCCTCGGCGTGTCCCAGGCAACAATGCCGTACCACTTCAGTGCTCTGCTTTTAAATTCCCTCCTCACATGTAACGACAAGCCAGCGAAAAGCGTCAACCGACGTATGCACAAACGTTTGGAACAATGCTGAGGAAAGCTGGAGTAGTAATTCAGTGTTAACGCCATACCTCTACACATTTCGCGTTTGAGTACAAATTCAGACACCTAAATTCAACTTTTCCTACCCCTTTTTCCTTACTTTGTCGAAAATAGCGCGCGCCATGCGAAATGATCTTCTCTGATTATCAAAGTCTTGTGTCAAGGCTCTGATCACATAGACTGCCTGACAAAAAAATGGTTCAAATGGCTCTGAGCGCTATGGGACTTAACATCTGAGGTCATCAGTCCCCTAGAACTTAGAATTACTTAAATCTAATTAAGCTAAAGACATCACACACACCCACGCCCGAGGCAGGATTCGAACCTGCGACCGTAGCGGTCACGCGGTTCCAGACTGAAGCGCCTAGAACCGCTCGGCCACTCCGGCCGGCTGCCTGACAAAAAGCACACGGATGGTTAGGAGGAAAATAAATGCAACTTCTCGGCTTAAGAGGCTACCTGAAGTTATTTCAGCGATTACAACGTCGAGTCAGATTCACAAAGAACTTGACAGTACGAGTCCACTTATCAGTATTACGTTGCACTCCCTCTGGCTTGGATGCATCCGTCGATTCGGTTGGGAAGTGCGTTATAAAGCCGTTGTAGCCTCTCCCGAGGTAAGCTGGCCCACAACTGTTGTAGCTAGTCTTCGACATCTGGACACTGGCGTTGGGATGGAGTCGACACGGTTTTATTTTAGGGCGCAAAAACAACTACGTGCCGTGCCGACGTCAGTGGGGTGACATCCCAGCTGGCCGTACGCATGTTCTATTGGGGACAGATCTGGCGATCTTGCTATCTCTGGCGCTACTTCAGCCTCATGCATTCACTTCATGGAGACACGTGCCTTCTGTGGACGAACACTGTCCGGTTGATAAACAGCACCACTATACTGGGGCACGAGAGGTAACGCTTGAGGACGCAGGAAGTCCGCGACGTACCGCTGCGTCGACAGGGTTCCCCCAGTCACTGCAAGCCGTGGCTTAAGTCGTACCCGATAACTTCCCACAACATGACACCGAGGGTAGCACTGCTGTGACTCTTCTAAACTGTAGAGTCGGGTACCAAAGAGACAAGGGAGAGGGTGTTGTTATGGATGGCCGTTATCTTCTTTCTACAACTACATTCGTGGATTAATACAGTTCTTTATTTACATGAACTGGATAGTTAACTTTAGTAGAGTCCATGTGTTGTGGTGCCAGGTCATCAGTAATAGTCATCTTGCAGACAACAGCTGTAACCTTTATATAGTCACAATTCTGGTCGCTATATACTGTCGTAAGCTGCAATGTGAACTGTACCTGCTCCACGAATGAACAATGGACGCCCAACTGGCCTGTGAGTGAACGGGTCGAGTGAGGCCCTCCGGCCAGCGGCGGCGGCCTAAACACTTGCTCTCGAGAGGGCGTTGGCGGCGTGTTGCTTGTCGGTGTGTCTCTGGCCTCTATCGTGACAGGCGGGTTCGATCCAGTGCCTACTATCGATCTTCGCGCTACATCTTTGTCAACCAGTGTGCTGGCGACAGCTTACACCAACACATAAGCATTGTAACAGTGGGATCTCTCCCCAGATCGGCGATGTACTCGCTGACGATTGACATCCGTGGTAGTGCACAACAGCAATTCGTCACCGAGCACAATGTGTGATTCATCAGCAATCGCAACGCCACTTCAGGCGCCGCCGTTCGTGTCGCAGTGTTAACGGTAAGCTACGCACGGGACGGTAGTTCCCTAGTCCAGTAGCCATCTGTCTCCTGCCAGTGGTGCAGGATAACGCAGAATATCGCATGAAGTTCTCGGGTGGCAGACGCAGATGAGAAGCTCTGCCTTTCGATACATATTGTGACCCACTTTCTCGTCATTTCTGTCAAGCAACACATCTAAAAAGGGTAACTTTGATCCTTTTCTACCCCCATAGCGAGCTTAATACGGTTATGGAGAAGAGCTGTGGAAAAGAACTACCACGAACGCTTTCTCAGAGCAGCCCTTGAAATTCGTAAACATGACAATAGTTTTAACAAGAGAGAAAAAAAACCTGCGACTGTTGCAGCAGCGCGGTTTCGGACTGAAGCGCCTAGAACCGCTCGGCCACAACGGCCAGCTCGGTAACATGACACTAATGCTGTAGATAATAAATTTAAATAAATTATATTTGAATTGAATGTAAGCTCTTAGAGTATAGTTGGTGAACATTTACTAAGATGATGACGAGCACACTTGATGGTGGTACTGCGTATAATTGTTTAAGTAAAGACTTATGTCCAGTGCATGTAATACAGCCGGCCGCGGTGGCCGAGCGGTTCTAGGCGCTCAGTCCGGAACCGCACGACTGCTACGGTCGTAGGTTCGAATCCTGCCTCGGGCATGGATGTGTGTGATATCCTTAGGTTAGTTAGGTTTAAGTAGTTCTAAGTTCTAGGGGACTGATGACCACAGATGTTAAGTCCCATAGTGCTCAGAGCCATTTTTGTAATACAGCCTCAGCCTCTCGTGACAGTAACAAAAAGAATTTATAGAAATTATAGTGGAACTGAATGTAAGCTCTTAGAGGAAAATTCGGAATTCCAAGAGGATAACGAACACAGTTGATGGTAGTGCTGCATCTAATTGTTTAAATAATGACTTATGTCCAGTTCCTAGGAAAAGTTGACTTGGGTTAGTGGAGATACCTCAAGTGCCCTTTATTTCCTGTGATTTTCTTAGGTTAGTAGAGGTAGCCCAAATGACCTATCTTCCCGCCAAAAGCCGCAATTCCGGATAACGACCACTCTTGATGGTGTTAGTGGCTCTGATTGTTTAAATAAAGACTTGTGTCCAGTGCATGTAATACAACTATCGATATCTCACCCTCTTGTGGTGCACAAAACTAATGCTGTAGGTAGATAATAAATTTAAACAAATTTACATACATTTAAAGAAATGTAAACAAATTTAATGAAATTTATAAAAAAAATATATTCGAGTTGAATGTAAGATATTAGAGCAAAAAATTCGAAATTGGAAGAGGATGGCGAATACATTTGATGGTGGTACTGTTTATAACTGTCTAAATAAAGACTTATTCCCAGTTCCTAGGAAGAGGTTAGTGGAGATAGCCAAGTGCTGTTTCTTTCCCACCATTTTCTTAGGTCAGTATAGGTAGCTCAATTGACCTGTACCCTCCACCAAAATTCAAACTTAACACCTGGGCCGCATGGCACTTTCTTAGGATAGTAGCGGTAGTGCAAATGAGCTGTCTTCCCGTCATTTTTGGATAACGGTAATCACGTCATTAGCTGACGTCACGTGACGTCGCGCACTTGCGTCACGGCTGCCATCTTGGATTTGGGGTGACCTACTTTGAGGTGATGGCCCCCTTGTCCCACTACTGCTGACGACTTCTCTTTGCTTCCTGTTTGTTTTGCACATAGTTAGAACGGCATATCGTTCACTGTTAATCAATTTGTGTACTCGTATTTTATATCCTTACATAAAAGAATTCAATTTTAAAAAATGGTTCAAATGGCTCTGAGCACTATGAGACTCAACTGCTGAGGTCATTAGTCCCCTAGAACTTAGAACTAGTTAAACCTAACTAACCTAAGCACATCACAAACATCCATGCCCGAGGCAGGATTCGAACCTGCGACCGTAGCGGTCTTGCGGTTCCAGACTGCAGCGCCTTCAACCGCACGGCCACTTCGGCCGGCAATTCAATTTTATAACTAATAAATATTACTTGATCATGTAACTGCTGCACTTCTATGTAACCAAAGCAAGTAGTTTGATCCAAATACAGTTTATGTGTAAAACCATTAAAAAAATCTATATAATTATTGTTCTTATTTTGTATTCAGTGGAACATTCTTCATCATGATCAAAGGTGAGACTTTCCTGTTATTATTGATGAGTGCGAAAGCTGCTTATGAATAAGAAACATGTTATTATATAAGCTTGTCAAAGTACTGAAAGCCGGCCGGAGTGGCCGAGCGGTTCTAGGCGCTACAGTCTGGAACCGCGAGACCGCTACGGTCGCAGGTTCGAATCCTGCCTCGGGCATGATGTGTGTAATGTCCTTAGGTTAGTTAGGTTTAAGTAGTTCTAAGTTATAGGGGACTGATGACCTCAGAAGTTAAGTCTCATAGTGCTCAGAGCCATTTGAACAGAAGTACTGAAGAGAAGTTCGATATGTTTTTGTCTTGCGTTTTTTTTATTTTACGTTCTTTTGTGCAAATTCCATTTTCTAGCGCTATGTGATAAACCTGTATTGTTTCTATCTTTACTACCACATTCCTCTCTTTCACATTACATATCAACTATTTTCGAATAATACCGGAATTAAACATCGATAGTTTCAATTTTGATACAAATACTGTTTATTTTTAAGTAACAGAAAAGAGGTTAACTTTATGTATCCTCACTAAGTTTCGAGATGGTTCACCACTTCCGCTTTCTAGGGGAACCTAAGCAAACGCTGCTCACACGCACAAACAAACCGATCGAAATGAGGTGACGCCCGATAGTTATGCAGCACACTTAACCTATAGGTAACGGGGTTACCATCTTAACTGGCCAACGCTACTAGCAAAACTTCTGTAGTTTACGTTTACTTATGACATTCTGCAATAGTTTTCCAACTCTAATTGCTCCAGCAGTTCCACAAGGATACTAGATTAATGACTGCGTTTTCCCTCATTCATGTAGCAACGATGTGTAATCTCGCACAATTTAATTGTTCAATTTTAAGATGCCTTAAATAGTTAGAAAATAAAGTAATAGTTTGCCTTCAGTGGAAAGTATAGTTGCCTGCCCTTTCTACCAATTTCAACAACACCATCACTAGAAATTGAAGGTATCTCACACCATTCAGTCAATTTATATTACCTACTGTTCATATTATTTTGAAACACATCCATGTTGCCTTTTGAACATTTTTGAACACATTTTTTGTTGACTTCTGAACTAATCCAGAAGTTGATTTTCGAAGGCGTGCATAGTGATGCCTCTTTCAGGAAAATCCCCGTCGCACCCAGAAATAAAACACTGTACCGCAGACAAAAGGCGACGGAACAATAGGAGCTGAGGCGAATCAATCTGAACGCTGAATGCCAATTGCTGTTTCTTTATGTGGTTGGTTGCGTGCTCGAGTGATAAGCGTTGTTATAATTAGTGGCGACATCCGTAGAGTCAGAGTACCAGAGTGGAAATAAAAGGCCAACAGGAACTACAGGTATGAAAGATTACATATTTTCTAGGCGTATCCAAGAAAATGAAATTCTGACAGAAAATTTTTGCCATATCGCTACACTACTAAGGGCTACTTCTACAGTCCCCGTTTAGCGGCTGCTTAAGTTCTGTTCTCGGAATTTTATGAAGAGGTCTTATTTTCCCGGTCACAAATAATCCCACCCATTGTTAACTGTGGGCTTTTTTTTTAAAGAGGGGAAGGATGTCAAACCGACCGACTGGGAGCAGGAGAGGCACCACGGGACATTTCTGTTTCCACTGTCCTCAACATAGGTTTCCATTACAAAATATACACGTTTGAATTCCTCAAGCGAAGTACAGTGATGCTCAATAGAAGAATGCTGTGCGAAGAGGCGTGGCACTGCACTTTGGCACACTTAAGAACAAATAACATGTCTTACATTTCCTCTAACATATATGTTTTGGAAATCAAACTGTTCAGAAAGATGTGCGCTACAAAATGAACATATTTTTGGAAACTCCATTTTTTAAAAATGTTTGACGCCCTATCTCAAACGCCAGAGGGGTGCGGGAGGGGCGCCACCATCACGTTTTTGCCCCGCTTCGGAAATATCGCAGATGTAGGGCTGTTCACTTACCACAGGTTTGCACTGGCACAGCCTCCCTTAGTGTGACACAAGAACGCGCTGCCAGATTTTGGTCACGTAATGGAACACAAAGATAAGTGCCAAACCGATACAACTTTCAACAACTTTTCGCATATGTAAAATTTTAATTTGAATCGCCGTCGTACGATATCATGTGACGGAAACGAATTTGATCACCTATTTTTAGAACACTTGGAGGAAGTAAATGCGGTATAATATCTGGGGAAGATTTCTTCCTCCAAGTAAGGAGATATCTAGCATGTCACCGATACACGAAGTACACAAAACACGTTAGCGAAAACCACCCTAGTAACGGCCCTTGGCTCGAACAAACCGTTCGCGGCGAAGTATCTGCAGTTCTGCCGGTCGAGCGCGCTAGCAGCAGCTACCTACTCGGCGGTGTGTTTCAGTGACCGCCTACTACTTGCAACTTTGGCCGGGCGTTCAGTCGCCGTGAGCCACTCGGTGAGGGAGTGGCTAATCTGTCTCGGCCGCTGCGCAAACACGGCGACGCCGTCGAGAGGAGTGCCGGGCACGCGGTATCTCGCCAGCAGATAACACTTCGCCGGTGGCGGTGCTCGTCCGCTGACAGTCTCTCTCCAGGGAAGTGCTGTGATGTTTCCGGGTTCACGGAGTTAAGCTTTAAGCCGAATACTCTCCGCCATCTCGTCTGGTGACAAGAAAAAGTCTATCGAAATACACATATTCCGAGAAGCGCCGTTTCCTCCAAATGAACAATGGCTCGTAGTTGTATAAGTGAACAAACGTTTCGTCCGGAGAATTAGACCAGGCGACATCGTTACAGATATTGAAAATTTAGATAGGAAAATTTCGAAATCATATTTGTACAGTCAAAAATAAATTCGAACTGCGGCGACGCATGAACTGCACATAGTGAGAAAAACAAATGTTAAAGCATTATTTCGAAGTACATCCGGGTTTACCGGTTTTATTTCGAATTACACACTGAGGGACTTTCGATATCGTGCGAAATATTCGTTTCCAGAGGATGTAAATTAAAATACATTATCCTGCTACCTCGAATTTACATTTATTTTACTTTGCTTCGACCGACGTATGCGCAATGCTTTCTTTGATGTCGACGTTCGATTTATCCTACAAACTTAATGAATAAAGAGACTAATGAAACTTTAACAAGTCAGCAAAATTTTGAGATATTCGTGTACTGATCGTAGTGATTCAGCGACTTGCAGATCGCGAATACTGTCACACAGTCCCATTCGCAGAGCGTACTCTTGCTATGTCATACGTAAAATAGAAGTAGATAATTTCGTTTGTTGCTAGTTCTCTGAAAAAGTGTGGAGTTGCCTGTTACGTCAGGCTAATTACCGTGGGCGAGCGGTGGGTCTCGGAAAAAAACCGTCAAAACAAACAGTGAAAATATGTGGACTGATCGCCCCTGGAAGGTGTGGTGTCACCGCCAGACACCACATTTGCTAGGTGGTAGCCTTTAAATCGGCCGCGGTCCGTTAGTATACGTCGGACCCGCGTGTCGCCACTATCAGTGATTGCAGACCGAGCGCCGCCACACGGCAGGTCTAGACAGGCTCCCTAGCACTCGCCCCAGTTGTACAGCCGACTTTGCTAGCGATGGTTCACTGCCTACATACGCTCTCATTTGCAGAGACAATAGTTTAGCATAGCCTTCAGCTACGTCATTTGCTGCGACCTAGCAAGGCGCCATATTCAGTAATTAGAATGAATTCTGAACAGATAATATTGTGAATCATGTACCGTCAAGAGCGACGTTCATCATTAATGGATTAAAGTTAAGTATCAAACTAATTACGTCCGCTTTCTGAATTCTAATTCCTCGTCATGTTTCAGACCTCACGTAAGTGTAGTTCTTCCCTCCTCATGCCAGCCTGCGTGAGCTAAAACGCGTGCATTTCGGCCTCCATTAGTAACACGGTGTTGGCTCTTCAGCCAACACAACAGAAGGTCCAATCATCATCGGGCACACGATGTACAGTGTTTTTGGGACTGCCCTTGTGTGATGGTAACAGATTATGTCCGGACGTGACAAACTACAACAGCAGCACCTCCTAATAGGGCTACTGCGTGCAGTCAAGACTAAAGGGCGTGGGTAGATCACTAAATGCTGCGTTTTTTGACGTCGACAGCGCCACTGTTCATACTTTGCAGTGTCACACGCTCGTTTTTTCGGCCTCCCGTGTATTATACTGACATGGCACCCAGTGACTCCTTCCTCTTTCTTCGGTTCAAATGGCTCTGAGCACTATGCGACTTAACTTCGGAGGTCATCAGTCGCCTAGAACTTAGAACTAATTAAACCTAACTAACCTAAGGACATCACACACACATCCATGCCCGAGGCAGGATTCGAACCTGCGACCGTAGCGGTCGCTCGGCTCCAGACTGTAGCGCCTAGAACCGCACGGCCACTCCGGCCGGCTCTTTCTTCGGATGTAGAACCCATTGCATTACAGGCATTTACAGAAGGACGACTGAGAGCATTTTCGAGGAGGAACGTTTCGCAAACAGATAAAATGCCGACTTGTACGGCCAACGTTTCCGACAAGTCATCCGAACGTGATAAAAACGTGTCGCACTGAAGTGTGGAAGTGTCTCGCGGCTAGCACCGTCAAAGGTCTACGGCAACTACCACCGTGGCACAGAGCCTGCTCTCGGGTGCGAAGATTACTTTTGGACAGTTGGCTCCGCACAGGCGGTGCCGTTCGGCCATAGGCAGTCGGCGGCCGCAAAGCCGGCAGCCGCTGACCGGGTTTCGCTGTGGCCGTGGCTGTGGGAACGCGATACAGACCGGGGCAGGACACGCGGACCCGCCCGCCCGGCTGACACCCGAAACCGCCCCGCCTGCGGTCGCGCCGCTGCAGCACACAGCACGGGACACAGCACGGCACGGAGCGGCGCGGCTGCCCGCAGGGGTCAGCGGCGCACCGAGGCCGCCCAAGAACCGCGCAGCCGCTGCGTGCTCCGTGCTGCCAGCTGCCGGCGTGAGCGCGAACTGGCGCCTTCTGGCTCCGGCCTTCGACTATAAAGATAATAGACTGGCCCTGACGTCATTTCCGTGGCTCCAACATCTCTGGGCTAAAGTCACGTGAATGTTGGTTCCGCTTATGGCTGTGCTCAGCGTTTTGTCGGGGGAAATGGCATTACATTTCACGTGTAGGCTAAGTGTTTCTATGATAGTGCAGATGCGTTTATTGAAATCTGCTGACGTGACTTTTATGTTTCTTACACTTCAAATAGAGTATCACGTAAATTAAAGTGTTGAAAGTGATGCCTGTAAAGTCAGACTCACATTACATTTTGGAAAGTATCTGTGATAATTCGGTTACAGAAGTAAGTATAACTGTTTCTCGTTCCTACTCATAGGTTCCCTAAGGATGAAAACCGAAGGCAGCTTTGGATACAGGCCCTGAAACGGAATAACTTTACGCCATCTGCACATACGTCCCTTTTTGTAAATACAAGTGAGATTATAATAAGGTAAGAGCAGCTATAGTCGACCCATGAAGAGAATTTTTTTTCTGACTTCTGATACTATTAACTAAAAGTAGGCTCCAAAATTATTTTCTGAAACGTCAAAGTCTCACCTTTGATTTAAAATATCATTTTTTTTTAACTGATAGTTTAAACTTTTGTAAAAATAGTAGGAACTGAACCTTTGAAGTGCACCTAAAATTGATACTCTAAAATGGACCTGCTCCTAAAGTCGATAATTTTGGCACCTATAGTTGATATAATTCCCATATCCCATTTTCTTTTATAAGTGACTAGAGCTCAAATCGCGGCGAATCCAATGTTTAAAGTTTTGACACGAGACCACTCTTACTGTTTAAAAGAATTTCAACGACATTTTATTTTAACTGATAGTTTATAGTAATTTCGTCCCGCTGCACACCAGAGGGGCGTTCGATGTATTTGTTAGATTTTATAAATGGTACTGTGAACAAATCCAGGTCAAATGTAGTTCTGACATAATTTCTCGCAAATAAAAAAGTAATTTTTGTTGGAAGCGTTTGACAGTCAATTCAGAAATGTGGGTAAAATACGATACAAACATAGGATGGCAGACCGCTGATTTGAAATCCCGCCACGTTTTGCCAACAGTCACGTGGTTTATGTTGGAGCTACACCAGCCCTATAGCTTCTGCACAGCAAGGCCAGTCTACTAGTATCTATGGTCGAAGGCTCCGGCAGAGAAACTTCGCGCTTCTTTGATGGCGATTACTTTCCGACGTAGTCCTACTCTAGGACAGTGCTCACGTCCCACCGTTTCTCTAATAAGAACCGCGTCTCCGGGAGAGCAGCAAAGTACCTGTCTCTGGCTGCCTTCACTGCTTTATCACGAATAATTTATCACACAGCGATACGGATCGTTTCCATTTTAGGGAAGTCGGGGACACTCGGGAAGCAATTTTAGCGCTGCAGTTAATAATTTATCGAGAAACCGGAAAAACGTGCATTGTTTTGGAAGATGTCGGAAAGGCTTCTGATTTGTGGAATACAATAGAAAAATCATATGAAGTCGGCATTGCCATATTTACGCTGCGTTTACTTGTACCTCTTCTTCGTTCCACACTTATTACTTTCATTTAAGCCATCCTCGTGTGTTCACCTCTTTAGGAAGCAAACTACACTACTGGCCATTAAAAATGCTACACCACGAAGATGACGTGCTGCAGACGCGATATTTAACCGACAGGATGAAGATGCTGTGATATGCAAATGATTAGCTTTTCAGAGCATTCACACAAGGTTTGCGCCGGTGGCGACACCTACAACGTGCTGACATGAGGAAAGTTTCCAACCGATTTGTCATACACAAACAACAGTTGACCGGCGTTGCCTGCTGAAACGTTGTTGTCATGCCTCGTGTAAGGAGGAGAAATGCGTACCATCACGTTTCCGACTTTGACAAAGGTCGGATTGTAGCCTATCGCGATTGCGGTTTATCGTATCGCGACATTGCTGCTCGCGTTGGTCGAGATCCAATGATTGTTAGCAGAATATGGAATCGGTGTGTTCAGGAGGGTAATACGGAACGCCGTGCTGGGTCCCAACGGTCTCGTATCACTAGCAGTCGAGATGACAGGCATCTTATCCGCATGGCTGTAACGGATCGTGCAGCCACGTCTCCATCCCTGAGTCAACACATGGGGACGTTTGCAAGACAACAACCATCTGCACGAACAGTTCGACGACGTTTGCAGCAGCATGGACTATCAGCTCGGAAACCATGGCTGCGGTTACCCTTGACGCTGCATCACAGACAGGAGGGCCTGCGATGGTGTACTCGACGACGAAACTGGGTGCACGAATGGCAAAACGTCATTTTTTCGCATGAATCCAGGTTCTGTTTACAGCATCATGATGGTCGCATCCGTGGTTGGTGACATCGCGGTGAACGCACATTGGAAGCGTATATTCGTCATCGCCATAATGACGTACCACCCGGCGTGATAGTATGGGGTGCCATTGGTTACACGTCTCGGTCACCTCTTGTTCGCATTGACGACACATTGAACAGTGGACGTTACATTTCAGATGTGTTACGAGCCGTGGCTCTACCCTTCATTCGATCCCTGCGAAACCCTACATTTCAGCAGAATAATGCACGACCGCATGTTGCAGGTCCTGTACGGGCCTTTCTGGGTACAGAAAATGTTGGACTGCTGCCCTGGCCAGCACATTCTCCAGATCTCTCACCAACTGAAAACGTCTGGTCAATGGTGGCCGAGCAACTGGCTCGTCATAATGCGCCAGTGATTACTCTTGATGAACTGTGGTATCGTGTTGAAGCTGCATGGGCAACTGTACCTGTACACGTCATCCAAGCTCTGTTTGACCCAATGCCCACGCATAGCAAGGCCGTTATTACGGCCAGAGGTGGTTGTTCTGGGTACTGATTTCTCAGGATCTATGCACCCAAATTGTGTGAAAATGTAATCACATGTCAGTTCTAGTATAATATATTTGTCAAATGAAAACCCGTTTATCATCTGATTTCTTCTTGGTGTAGCAATTTTAATGGCCAGTAGTGTACGTTACGGCCACATGATGGGAGTACGGTGGTTGAACAAGGTGGCATACGTATTAAAATGGTAGTGTATTAACGTTACGTGCTTTCGTTTGTTTTGGTTTACAATTTGTATTGTGCTTGATAGTTTGACAGTTGGTGCACTTACGGAAGGTAAACGTGAAAAGATATAACGCTGTTCAAAGACTAAAACTGCAGATGGTCTAAATGTTTCAGATATCTATGAAGATGTATTTGTATGTATACTTAAAGAAAAGTTACTAAAAATCATAAAATATGAAAATAAAATCATTAAATTACATATGATATGGTTATTCGAACAGTTAAGAAATTGCTTCGTGTGTAGACTATGTAAACAAATGATTCTACTTTGTGTGTGTGTGTGTGTGTGTGTGTGTGTGTGTGTGTGTGTGCGTGAGGGAACTATTTTTACTTTGGTTTAGATCAGTGGCAAGTAGAATGTAGCTATTTACAAGCCTTCTGTTTTGTAGATCAGTTCGAACGTTGATGAGTGTTTCTTGTCTGATTTTTAAGACAACTTTAAATTTCGATCTCTTCAAGGACATTCTTTTTCGCATTTTTTGAATGATGGAGGATTCAGAGCTCATAGTTAATGTTTTTGGACGCCTGTTCTTTATTTACCAGCTGCGAGTTTGTGTCTTCTTCTTGGCTGTGCTGCCCACTATGAGGAAGCACAACAAAACATCTTATGTTTGAAATTTGGGCAGCCGGGTGTTCAATAATGGGCCAGAATGGTACGTATTCCTCTCACGCGAAGCAGACTGCAGAAATCAGCGCTGATGGAGCAGTACAAAAAGCCACAACTACGGAGGATGCGGATGTCAGTGCAGGGTTTCTCCTCACAATTACCGCTGGTGGGTTACGTGTACACTCACGGTGCAATGACGTGGGCCTCACACCGTCTCCACCCAGGAGATACGAGCCTGGTATCATTTGCTGGTGACACCAAGCGTTCAGTTGGGTGCTTAATGAAATGGAAATGTGTTCCTGTTGCCTGCAATACACAAATAAACATAAAGATACCGAAAGTAATGGCGTAATTCAAGCATCTGCAGTACAGTGAAAATTAATGTCTTCCACCTTATCAAAAACAACGATAGTTTCTACACAAATAAATTGATACCATTCTGAAATTTTATAAAATCTCTATTTTATTTGTTATTACTGCTTACTGTGGCTGGGGTGGATAGGTCAACAGGATACTGAGCACTAGCTTAGCTCGACGAAGTTGGCGAAAAGAAACGTCAGCGGCCATTTAGCAGAAGACGTGCTGCCACAGGCAGACGCGATGAAGCGAAGACGTGGAAGATAACCACTCGTCACAGCCATTTATTCGACGATGGTAGACACCAGGTACACTTCGCTGAGGTAAGAAGGGGGACGAGATACTACCGCTTCAGTATCCCCCACTAGTCCCAATCGAAATGCTCCTGGCCCATCAAGGCAAAAAGAGAATAGCTCTTAGAAACAGATTTTAGTTTGTTTTGTGTTATAAACGTTTGCCCACTGACAGTATGACACGATGGACAGCTACGAATGAGTAAACAGGTACGACTAAGTAAGGCCGAACAGTCTTGGTCTCCTTGTAAATGAGTTACAAATTGCGTATTTCTTTATTCATGTTGAAGTTGAAGGTCTTTCTTGTGACTTTGTCTGCTTACAAACAA
The DNA here is from genome assembly GCF_021461395.2 of Schistocerca americana. Taxonomy (NCBI): domain Eukaryota; kingdom Metazoa; phylum Arthropoda; class Insecta; order Orthoptera; family Acrididae; genus Schistocerca; species Schistocerca americana. The sequence goes on from NC_060121.1 coordinate 41,971,502, forward strand.
ATTTGTTTTTTGGATGATGCAACCACATTTTCTCTTCTTGTTACCCAGACATGTTTCGCCGAAGTCAGAGAGGCATCAGCATGTGGTAACAACAAAGAAACTTAAAAAAAGACAACACTGAAGATGCTGTAACTTTAGTGAAACATGTCTAAGTAAAAAGAAGAAAAGAATTGTGTTTGCTCAACGCCGAACCCATCTACAAAAATTATGAATATTTTCTCATCTCAAGGATCAAACCGAGACAAGAAGTCTACTTCAACCACTGAAAGTGGAAAGATGATCATGTGAAAGAGCCAGACGTTTCAAGTGCTTGGGAGAAATCCATAAAAAATCAATGCGAGGATCCAAGTCAGAAATCGTTCTTGGGTTGACGCACGCCTTGTGGGTATACCAAGTGTTAAAGCACGGCTTACTTTACGAAGACATGAGGACGTTCACTTATTCTCTAATCTGTGTGCTGTGATCAGATGAAAGTGAATATATCTGGAAATAAAAATTGGTCTTTTTTTTTTTAGGTACTCAGTCTTCTAACTGATTTGATGCGGTCCGCCACGATTTCTTCTCCTCTGGAAACCTCTCCATCTCAGACTCCAACGTCCTCAGTTATTTGTTGCACATATTCTGTCCTCCCATACGATTCTGTCCTCTACTATTTCCTAAAGTATCTTGGAAGCTGTTGCCTGGTGTCCCATGTTCTATCATATTGTCTCTTCTTCTTGTCACGTTTTTCCACATTTTGCTTCTCCTTCCGCTTCTGTGGAGAACATCGTCATTTCTTTTCTTATCACACAACTTAATTTTCAGCCCCTTTTTCTAACACATCTCAAATACTTGGATTATCTTCTACAGTTAGCCGGCCGAGGGGCCGTGCGGCTCTAGCCGCTACAGTCAGGAACCGCGCGACCGCTACGGTCGCAGGTTCGAATCCTGCCTCGGGCATGGATGTGTGTGACGTCCTTACGTTAGTTAGGTTTCAGTAGTTCTAAGTTCTAGGGGACTCATGACCACAGCAGTTAAGTCCCATAGTGCTCAGAGCCATTTGAACCATTTGAACCCCACACCACTACAGAACCTCCACCAGCTTGAACAGTCCCGTGCTGACATGCAGACTCCGTGGATACATGAGGTTGTCTCCATATCCGTACACGTCCATCCTCTCGATAAAATCTAAAACGAGACTCGTCTGACCAGGCAACATGTTTCCAGTCATCAACAGTGCAATGTCGGTGTTGACGGGCTCAGGCGAGGCGTAAAGCTTTGTGTCGTGCAGTCATCAAGGGTACACGAATAGGTCCTCGGCTCCGAAAGCCCATATCGTGATGTTTCGTTGAATAGATCGCACGCTGACACTTGTTAATGGAGCAGCATTGAAATCTGCAACAGTTTCCGGAAGGGGTGCACTTCTGTCACGTTGAACGATTTTCTTCAGTGGAGATTTGATGTTTTACCGGTTTCCTGATTTTCACGGTACACTCGTGAAATAGTCGTATGGCTCGTGCGCCGACTATAACATCACATTCAAACTCACTAAAATCTTGATAGCCTGCCATTGTAGCAGCAATAAGCGATCTAACAACTGCGC